>NC_051851.1:49135239-50385239 GCF_905115235.1 Hermetia illucens
ACGCTTACCACCCCGCGCTTGAATTTGAAGCGGAGCACCCTCATTCAAACTCCAAAACCGAGCGTAAATCTAATAAGTTCAACTTCCACAAAGCCAACTTTGACGGTCTGAAGTCAGTTCAGCGTCTTTCAACTGGGTACATATATTAAGCAACTCAACGTGTAATCAAGCAGTAATCATATTTTGCAAAATCCTGTCCGATCTTCTCTCCCTTTATGTCCGTTCGCGTACCAACGTTCGTACCTAGCTTCATTCACAATGGGAATTCTTAATAACATTCGCCTGAAGCATACACTGCGGAAAAAGTTTCGGGTTTCAAAGAACAATGCCGATCGTGCTCACTTTAAAGCCATGCATTCTGCTGTGGAGTCAATGATTAAAGAAGCGCATAAAAGGTGCTTACTGAGCGTCTAAGCCACTCTTGCCCGCGGTAAGGAAACCATCATAGTCCCACTCAATCTACCCCTTCTTTTAACAGTTTTGCTGACTCCACTGGCAACTCCTCATAACAATTCTACGATATTATCTGCACTTACTTCTCTTCCGTGTTTTCTCCCTCGACCCTTAGCATTAGCCAATGCTGCTGACATTTCAATTGCTGGTTCTGATCGGGCCATAGAAGAAATTGTACCCTCTTTTGCTAAATTATTCGAGATGCCTTTTCATTTATTCCCCCACACCACAATGACCGGGTACCCGTAGTAGTTCCACCGTATTGCACCTTAAAACAGAATTTAGTCAGTTTCACCATTCCCGAACGAATTTTAAAGTAATCAAGGGACTGCACAACGCCCACAATGCAGCTTGACTATTGCTACAGATTGCGAATCACTCGTCAAATATTCGTTAGGATCACATATACTCCAGCCTAAAAGAGCGTTGTATATTGTTCCAAGGGAAAGGGAAAAGCCCACTTTTCTTTTTTTTCGAGAGATAGACTCGCGTTCGAGAATTCTGTTCTGTTTTAAGCCATTGGTGTAGAGACGTCAGTATATCCTGATATGCACCATCATAGTTTCAAGATAATTTCATATCTTCTACTAAACAGATGCATGGGGATCCGCGAATTAGAAGGCATTACGAAAACCGGATTCATTTCATCAATAATTCTGCCAATGCTCTACACCCGAATTAGTTTATGAACTTGTCTCATTGCAGTGCTCTGAATAAACAAATCCAAGTGCTGTCAATTGAGTAATGCAGCCAGAGCTCCACCCCTTTTCTTGCTCATGGCTCTAGTAATACCAAGACAAACAGTTCTTTGCACCTTAATCCATTACACTACGGATGCATAAGCGAACATCGCCCTAATGATAGCAACATATATCCATTACCACCTGAAGCCTAAGTCCCAATATTAAGGCAAAGGTCCGCCTATAAGGTCCATAAGCTGTTTGGAGCTTATTTCATCTTTACCTTTACATGTTCGTTCCAAGGAACCTTCTTGGCTAGAATAACTCCCAGATATTTCACTTCTTCGGAGAATTGAAGGATTGTACACCTCATCCTTGAAGTGCTGAAGTGATAAAATCAAACAGCTTCGCTCCTTTTGGAGTACATTTACTACTGCACCAGCAAATATACAGAGCGTTCATATCACAGCCTATTAAGAGTTAATATTCTTCATACACTACCAGATCAATTAGTTCTTGCGTCGGCGGACGTAAAAAAAATCATAAGGTATGACGTTTCTCCACTTGTCTTTGACCTGGTATTGTAAATTAATCGCAGTAGGGTCTTGGGAACAGAATTGTCCCGGAATGGTCGCTTCTAACAATTTTGATTCAGGCACACGGTCTTAAAGATCTCTTATCGAAGTAGATTCTAGCCCCTTTACTGGTCCAATACAACAGATTTTGTTAAAACGAACCCATGGTTCTTATACCAGCACAGTCCGACAACTTTGCCAGCCTTGTTTCCAGTAGATAAGAAGAGACTATTTTATGCTCTGGGTTAATTTGAATAACCTTTATATTTGTAAACATAAGCGTAGTCTAATGTGAAAAGCGTCGCTAAATGGAAAGTCTACTGCGCCCAACCTCTTACCGATGTTACCAGCTTGTCCTCACCTTCCCCGAAAATTCTACTTCCTGCGTCCGATTTCTCTGGATATCGCCACACTTGGTGGTGCAGCAGCGCCCATGTCCCCATTCCCAAATAACTTCGCTTTCTTTCGCAGTGTCTTTCGTTGTCGTCGGCTAGGAACCCCTCCAGGTTCATGGTATCCAGACTGCATGGTTTTGTTTCCAAATACCAGAATTAGAACAGTTACGTCCACATTACCAGCTTCCCTTTCTTCCGTTTCTCCTGGTAGAGTAGGTTGACAGGCAAGTCTGTCCTTTGTGACTGAAGTTTCCTTCTCCCAAGCCTTTTTCTCCCATTTTCTGGGAGAATTATGCAACAAGGTCACAGACAACCTGTGAATACACTGAAGTGGAGAGCCTGTCTACCACAGATTTCTCCGTGGAGGAACACGAATTTGGTGGCCTCCAAAGTTCGTTCCTCGGCCACGACCTGATTTCTCAATTTACCGGGTGGATTTCTAATATGTGACTTCTTACCACTTGGACAATTACAGACCATTGCTTTCATTTTTATCTGTTTTTGGACATTATTAGTGTAGAAGTAAACCAGTACAGGCTCCCCCACCATGATAAGGTGGTGTTCGAGGTGGAGTAGGGAGGAGTTTGTATGTGTTCTTTAGTTTGTTAGATTAGACTTATTGTTAGTTCTGTAAAAGCTTGAACCCACTTGAACCCCCTCTCCTCACCCGCCATTCCCCATAGAATTATCTGCACACATTATCTCGTAAGGACCCACCTTAAAGCGGTTTACTTCTATGATGAAAGTTCGAAGCTCCTCCTCAGCTTAGTAGCCAGTATTCGAAAGAAGTTCAAGCTGATCATTCTCCCTTACAGATTTCAGCACAGGAAGAGTACGCACGTGCTCCGGATCCTCGTATTCTCTTACACATTCAAGATAGAAGAGGGTCATGTCGAAAACGATGTAAATATCAGCATTATCTGCGATACCCGGCCAGAAACTGCGTCAAGTAATACTGGACATCTCCATGGTTGGACACAATCCTAAGCTGGATACTTGAAATCAGTTGGTGCATCCATCTCCCTTTGTAGGAATTATCCAAAACGTTCCTGTCACACCCTGATTGTACGCGTTCTCCCCTTTCGTCATCGCTTTTTGCTATTGTGGTCACCACGCCCCTTTGAGTTGTATAATCTTTGCATATCCCCAGCCAAAATCCCAATAGCCACCATTCCTGTAACTATGAAAGCTGGTACGTGTGAGGTTCGGAAAGTTTTAGCCACTCTTAATACCCTCAGACAATATACTGTGATTAATTTGCTTCTCTACACCTTAATATCAAGGGGCTTCGTCCAAACTGGTGCTGCCTACATCAGAACGGATGAGCACACTCTGGCTAGCAACAGCCTCTTCGGTGGTTTGGGTCAGTTGCGCTGCTGGAACTTTCCCCGCTTTCTCGATCGAATGGATAAGTGCTCCTTCAAGGTTGATCAACATTCCAGCATAGCACCGAGATATTTGGTTCGGTTCGGTTGTGATTTTGAGCACTAGATAGGATATATTTTCAATGCCCTCAAAGTTATATTCTCTCGTTTGACCACTGAGATTCGATTTTGTTGGTTCTTTGGTTTTTCCTCCCTGCCCCCTTTTGTTGGTCGTAAGAAAATAACACCTGAAAGATTCTAGACTACAAAATTCTATTCGGATTTCCGAAATCATTAAAATTATTTTAGAATTCCTTTAGAATTGTTGACAACACACTTTTCCCAAATATTCCTGTATAAATAAAATTTCCACATTCTACGTTTACATAGGCTTTGTTTTCCAGTTTTCTTTCCTTTGTCGATTTTCCTAGATTGAAAGCAAGTCCTGGATCTATGCTGATTCCAGTTCAGGTTTTATTAGGTGGAATGCCAAATCCATAAATCCTTTCTGCGGTTTGTTTTGAGTAAATAAATTACTTGCGAGTGGTTTTCCATAACAAACAAAAGTGCGGAGAGTGTGGGCTTCTATGAGCTTAGTCTATGACTTTCAACTGACTTATTACATAAAAAGACGTCTCCTTTCGTTATGCTGAGGGGTGATATATGTAAATTCGTTATTTTCGAGATCAAAGTATTTTATTGCAAAATGTGGGGTTTGAAGCGACTTTATTTCTCTTTGGGCTTTAAAATAGAAGTACTTATTTAAAACGAGTTAAAGAACGTGATAAAATTGTTATCTTTTCTGCGGAAGTGATTGTAATTCTTGTCTTTCTAAAGCAATACGGAGTATGCTGAGAAGTGGCTGAGGACCCATTATTTCCCTCCGCATTTAAAATTAGATTAGCATATATCAGTATTTTATCAACCCCCTCTTTCCAAAAGCACATTCTTCAGTTTCTATTTTTTATGATAAGAATAGTAATATCTTTTCGAGGGGAATCAACAAGAGGTATAAAAGATTCTTTTTTATGAAAAAAATAAAAAATTAATCAGTGCTTATGGAGGTAGTTAGGTAGATATAGAGAGGAGCTCCGCGGAGCCCAGTTAGATTTGTGGCACTCCTTTTCGATGCCACAAACTTCTGAGGCCGTGAGTGCTGTACGAAGCTTAAGAGGAAGAGAGTCGGGAGAGTGATCCCATTGTGTTTACGAAGGTAGCGGGATCCACTATAATCGGAAACCTATTTGAGATCCTCAAAGAATCGTTTACGTTTATGAATGCGTCTCAAGGAGTGTGGTATATATTCATACAGAATACAGCTCCGGTAAATCTGCTGTTTGCTGCTGTGTCTTGCTGTTTTTGAACTATTATTGGCATTATGTCGTCTGGACGTAGAGAATTATGTATATGTGAAGAAGCTGTTTAGAGTCTACCTGGCTTCTTGGTGAATGCCAACTCACACATGGGCTGCATAAACTCTACTCTTAGTTCTGACTCACACTTTTCTTCGCAGTCGAGAAGGTGCGTCTGGATTAGCAACTTCGAGGTTTCACCAGACGATTTCGTTAAGACTTTCTAAGAAACGGTTGGTTCCTATGTGCCTTGACCCGAATGTTATTCAACCTCATAGAATCATTAATGCTGTCGATATTTGATACTAATCCAGCCAGCAGCGTTTTCCTGCACTCCTTATCTCTTCTATCTTTAATCTTTTTCGTTCACTAGCGGGGTCGGCTTATGGTGATCGGTTACGCCATTTTGTTCTATCGTTTGCCAGATCTGGATGCAGTCCCGAAGCTTTCAAATCCCCATCCACCGTATCAAGCTACCGTTGTTTCGACTGGCCTTTTGATTGGCTTTATTCCGTCGACCTCAGACCGCCTGCCTTACAATTTTTCCACTCCCGATGGGTGGCTTATATCTCTACAGGCACTCCCAGCATAACTGTCACTATTTGCACTGTAGCAAATGCAGGAGACCTTCTTGGTAGCTTGTTGATATCGAACCTGGGTCAATTTCAAATGCTTTCTCGAGAGTCCTAACTTTTGAATCCAGTTCCTCTGTCCGGCTCATTGGGAGCATTGGAGAGCCTTAATTATGAAAGATCTCTGACTAGCCGCTCTGCAGTTCTTCACCCTGAGGGTCCTATTGTTGCTTATTAGCGTGATATCAAGCACCTGCTCCCAGCCGTCACAATTAGCCAAACTAGGGAAATTTAAGGTTTGTGTAATGCCCTTGTTACACGCTGATCGGTTTGTTTTAATAACAAAACTACAGGGAGGCACACATAGTACCTCGCATTATTATACCTATTGACACAAAATTTGGTAGATAGCCTGAAACTGTGGACCCTACATATACGGTAAATTAATTTGCTGCATTTTGAACTTAAGTTGCGGCTCGCAAACACGTAAAAAATATGGCCATGTGGAGTATCAAATGAACGGATTTAATTAGTACTAAGCAGATATTAGTTCTACCATTATTTACGGAGGACTGCGGGGTCAGGGAGGGGTCAATTACTTCAAGGCTCCATTATCAGATCCTAATCAACCGAAATATCTGAAAAAAATTATGATAGTTTATACGCATTTTTATCTAGGCCTAGGAGTTAAGAATAGTATATTATTATATTTTGAAAATTTACTGGAAATCTTCCTTAAATTTGCAGTAATATAAGTTCTTATATGAAGGAAGTTATTATATGTCAAAGTTGGCTCTTTGGAGCCAAATTACTACTCCCTAAGAGATAAAATGTCATTATTATATCGAATTGAATATCGAGTATATTCAACATATATCGGTCGTGTGTACAATCCGGCTCAATAAGCTTCGATGAGCGGGTCAATTGATCCGCATTAGTGAGGATGATCCAGCCCGGAAAGTCGATAAAGACAATATCAATTGTTAAAAAAGAAATAGTAGACCTTACTCTGGCTGGAGCGATGGCATAGCCAACGACGCTAGGAAGTGGTCAGGAATATATAATATAATTGGTGGACTTCGGCCTCTCTGGAGTTTCTGGAGAGGCCTTGCTCCACCGATCAAATACCACGCCCATTCCTCTAGTTTTGTACGCATTATTATGGGCATTTCATTCCTCTTGTGGCCTTCTGAAAGCAGTAACCAGTCGTTGGAGAAGGGGAAAAATTGCTTAAATGCGTTTTCAAATTCGAATATCAACCTTGTTTCGAATCTCTCTATGAATATTTGGTAGCTAGCGCTAACACCTGCTTCAACGATAAGGTTCTGCACTTAGCTTTTCTTTCTTCTCTAGTCGCTACACGAGAAGCAGCTGAATACCATCAGGTGACCTTGGTATTAATTTTAGTTTGCTTGTTCACTTCGTAAGAGCTGGTTGTTTGCTACCTCATTAAAAGTTTAAAAACTTTATTCAAGTCGACTTTAGTTTTTCGCAATGGTATTATGGATAGCTTAGCAGTTAGAGCACTAGCCTATCATACAGAAGGTCACGGTCCAACATTCACTGGTGGCAGTGGCATTTGCATCGTGACTTGAGTCAAACAAAAGTACTGTAGTCGTGTAGTGCACAGTTACGGTGTTGAGTGAAGGGCTCTAACACACTTCAAGGCACTGATTCTATTGGATTGTCACCCCAATGATTAATATTATTATTAGTTCTCAAACGAATGTCAATATAGCTTGTCAGGAACTTCAGCTCTCCCACTACTTCTTCAGATGCCCGAACTTCTTCTCTACTATTCTGCTTCAAGCGAAACTGATCAAGTCAGATATTCGTTGCTCATCAACTGGCAAATATGCGTGAATCTAGTCCAAAGCATTGCTTGGATTTAATGTAATATACAACTGTTGCCGTATTGAGGAAACAAGACGTCAACGCGATTAGCTGCGTCTGGGGTGCTTGAGCGCAGTAACAAGAAACTTGGGAAATAAACAAAACCTTTCATACCTGAAGTGTCCAATTTTCGGTATCCTAACTTCAGTTTTCTCTGGCCTGGCATTCTCTTGGCCTAACATAGACACCGTTAGGTAATTATGTTATAAATTGATTTGTTAATAATTCTAGTAATTGGAACAACATCCATTATTTTTTTCAACCGAATTTGGGGGTTTCTTGCGCCAACGTATTTGTAGTGGCTCGAATTTGGGCTGCTACTTTAGTCTATACTTTTGAACGCCAGATCTTGAAACTGTCACGAGGCTTTCAAATCATCACACAGCGTATCAAGTTACCATTGCCTCGGCAGGCCTTTTGATGATTTCCCATTGAATTTGATGTTTACCCCAATGTTGGCAAGTGGATTCTCCCGAGTAAATTTACAGAATACAGTATATATTACAATTGATTGTATGTGGGCAGATCTCAGCAGGAAGAGATTTTTTTTTGGGTTTTAGATCGATATTTTTGTAAGAATGACCTCGGTACTCTCCCCTTTACAGTTGATGTCAACAATGAAGCCTGCTTTAAACGGTACTAATTTGGTTTGAAAGGAAACGTTGCTTTAGCATGTATTCCCGTCCTCCACCCTTAAACTCAACGTTGAAAGGTACAATTGTCAATTGGTGTAAGAAAAGTGGGTATGAGACAAAGACAGACAATGAATCTATTTTAATAAGGTGAAACTATATTGATGAAAACATATTGTTTTCGTGTACAAGAAAACTATATTAAATCCAGAGACAAGAAAGGTCAAAATTTGCATCCGCTGCGCTCTAATAAGCCCTTTAGACTGGTTTTCGCCCTGAAGCATACATTACTTCGCAGGACAGGAAAAGGAATAAATAAACACTGGACTGCTTGACTATTGCACCAGCTATCGGACTTCATTTCTCAAGGCGAATAAGAGGGCAATAAGCGTTGTTTGTTGTTTGAAGTATTTGCTTTTTCTTTTTTTTCTTCTTTTTTTGAATGATTGAAGAGGTGCTAAGTCTACGAACCAGGCCAACTAAAGAAAAACTTTCTCTTACTGTTTTTGGCCCACGGCAGTATCTTTTGTGATCAGCACCCAACTGACTTTTAACCGCCTTCGGTCATGTGGCTCCTATGGGGGAGGTGAGGTGACACCTGATAAGGTGCCTCAGCCCCTGATGAAGCCGGCGGCCGTCTCTCTCTTCGAAACACTCTATCTCATGAGGTTACAGTGTATACGATTTACTTCCACTCGCCTCCTTGTTTTCTTGCAGAAAGATCACGCTTTATGCGGCAAACTTTCCCGTGTGCTTGAACATTCTATCTTTTCAAACTTTGCCTGAGACCCTTTGACTATACTACTTTTCCTCCGGCTAAAGTATATCATCTAAGATGTTTTACGTGGTTATCCTTATCTTAATAGTATCTTCTGCTGGCCTGATCTCGGCACTGTAACAGAATGTGGATATATCTATTGTTGGGACCAGATTCCATCATGCTAAGTTAGAAATTGTGTCTTTTTCACACTACGACATCACTGAATCCACCAATTTTGCAGTGGCCCCTTTTCTACTGCTTTTTAAACTGTTGTACATGTTTCACATGGGTTCGTTTTCTTTGCTCGTAAAAGCTGTGTGTGTGTGAAGAGTGATGGGGGTTATTCTAACCAGGAGTAATTTATTACAGTATTTCGGGCCACCTATATTGTTAATTGATGCCTTGCCGTAAACATATTTATGATCTTTCTTGAAATTTGACATCACATTGATCGTAAGTTCTCGTTACTCTGTAACTGACAGTGGGACCTCTTATAATAATAATAATCGTTGGCACAATAATCCATATTGGATCAGGACCTTGAAGTGTGTTAGAGCACTTCATTCAAGACCGTAATGGTACAACTACAGAACATTGTAGGAGGCAATGTGGTCAGCATTACGCTCGCCCGAGATTATTACCCTGATTTGACGCAGGTACTCATTCACAGCTGAGTCGACTGGTATCCGACGTCAAATCACGATACAAATTCCACTGCCGCCAGCGAGATTTGAACCGCGACCTTCCGTACGACAGCCTTGTGCTCTAACCACTCAGCTACCCGGACACACCTCTTACCCAAATATTATCTGTATCAAGGACGCCGTCGTTTCATTTACTACCCTTCCGTTAAGTTTTTATGACGTTCATGATCTTAGCAGTGTATACTTCAACATATTAAATTTAATTTGCCAAATAATTTGTAGAACGCTTTAAAATAGCTTCCTTTGCCAAGCACGGTACGATGAGGTGCCTTCAAATTACTCATTGGTCTGTAACGAAAAACAAATCGGGAAACCGGAAGCTGAATTTACACGTGAAAGGCAACTTTGAGCTACTGTAACTTGGTTACTAAGAGCATGATTTTGATCAAACTTAGGGATAATATGCTTCATATTATATCGTATACTACTGCCAAATTCTATAAATCTGGGATAAACCTAAGGGGGATTTTACTCAATTTTCCCAAAAATATGGTAATATACTATTATTAACTTAATTTGAACAGATAACAGATAACACTTTCCACCCTTCCCACTCCTCGCTTTTCTAACAAATATCGGCTTCGAAAAGTACTAATCGAGACCTTTCATTTGATACCCTACATGACTACATTCGGTGAAAAAAAATTTACACCCCCTTTTACATGTATGGGGACCTCCCCAAATTCAACCTAGAAGGATATCACTCACTGCATGTCTTCGGGTCTACAGTTCCCACCTTTTCACCAAATTGCGTGTCAATCGGTATAGCCGTTTCTGATAAAAGTGCTTGTGACAGACAAACAGACAGACGGACAGACAGACATTGAACCGATTTTAATAAGGTTTTGTTTTGCAAACAAAACCTTAAAAACGGACGTCGACGTCTTCCGTAGGACTGGGAAAACTCCTCTCAGCCAAATGTCGCATCTGGCCTCAACAGCAGCCTTCCGTGATCGGCTTGGATCCTCATAATCCTCGATTTTTCCGGAAGTCTCCACAAGTTTCTTATCAATTACTGCGAATGAGCTTAACATTTCCCGAACGTTTCAAAATTTTTGAAGTTCAGTTTCCGCGGGAGTCTGATTAAGAAGAACAACGACTTTTCACTGTTCACTTCTTTATAGCAGTGAAATTCATCTTCGCCTCCTCTTCCTTTCCTGCCTCTACCTCATATTTCTGGTATTTGTAGTAGGTTTAGTTCCATGAAAACTTCAAACTGAAACTCATTAATGTTTGTAGTAAGGCTGCTGCACTCTGGATCAGAGAGTGTCCGAAACTAAGGCAACATATTCTCCTATGACAATCAGCTGTTTTGGCTCTAATTGTTCCAATTTTGAAAAAGTTATTCATTACTTGGATGGCTTGATTGTCAGATTCTCATATTGCTGCTTCAATATTTAATTTTCACTGCATGTATTTTTTTTTTGTGAAATTGAATGCGTTTTGTAGTATTTCCGTCTAATATCTGGAACAGTTGGGTGTTATTTCTATTTTGAAATTTGTCCTATGAAATTTGCGGAACTTAATGCATACTTGGACAAGCCTTGTTAGCTTTTAATAGCACTTGGCAAAAACGATCATTACTTAGCTACTTGGATACAGTTTTGCCAAATATTATCATTAACCTGATCTAAACATTCCACCCCTTTACTTTCTGCTTCTGCTTCTTCAATGTAATTAACATTGAATCGCTATTTCGAACTCTGCTCCTTTTTTTCATCCTTTGCCTACTTAAGGGGAAGGACGAAAAAGCAGCATACACAAGTGGTTTACAAAAAAGAAACCAAAATGGTTTTAAGATCAAATTTTCAGATAAACTGCTGACAACTGTCTGCAATAGCAATGTCTGAATGGGTCTGCGGGGTCAAAAATCTTATTCAAATCTACTTTACTTGGTAATAAAAGCACCCTCTGAGATTCCGTTTTCATCCCTAATAGACCAATATCTAAGAAATGTCACATACATATTCCCTCATATAAAATGCAATTTAACCGATTGAACTGTTAAATGAAGTAATCTGTAGACTGCCTTTCACCAGATGAACCCATCAGAAAATCCCAAAACATGAATCAAATTCATCTCAATACGATCATCTTAGCATAAAAGTCATAGCCTTGCATCCATAAATTCTCACCCTAACCATTGAAACTAAATAGCGTATACCTTTTATGTGGCTCACGTGACGCTGGTCCATTGGCACATACATATTTTTCATACAAATCCTCCTACATTTCCTCAATCCAATTTCACTTGATGGTTTATAGCGACAATAAGCCGATGAGTCCTATCAACGGTGTTTGGGTCATTGTCGTCGTGGCAGCGTTACATATCTATATATTTATGACAGCACCTGTGATCCCAAGGGTGCCATACCCTGAATTGTTTCCGGATTTTCTTCCAGTTATATATGAAGTAGAGTTGAAAACTATGAATTCCTAAGGCTGCCCAGATATCGACGAAAATATCGTCACAGTCACTGCGATATCCTGACAGTATTCAAAGCGGGGAAAGGATATTTATTGGTTCTGGCCGAAGCTTCGTACATAAATCTTCCGGGAAAAAACAATTTTTCTCGGCGGATACGTAATCATTTAGTTCCGTATTGTGGCAATCCATAGATAAGGAAACGACCCTATGAATTTGCCAATATGACAAACTTATCATAATCTTATTTTGATTGAATGGAGGCACTTTGCTTTATCTAATTTTGGTATATAATTTTAGTTAAGCATGTGGAAAATAAAATTTCCGAAAACAAGGAAACATTTATCCGAAGAAAGATTGGAATGAATATGTACATAGTTGGAATAGAATTCAGTAAGTTGAAAACAACAAAGGAGCTCACCATAAAGACAGCTTAGGGATGCTACTTTACCTAACCTCCTTGGCATTTGGAATGCCAAAGCGCTGCTCTCTATTAATTCTCATTAACAGGTACTTATAAACCTGTACTCCTGGCCGTCAGGTTAAGCCCATCAATTGTTTTCTCGTTAGGCGTTATGATGCAGGGGAGAGTCTAAAGGATAATTTGGTAGCATAAATAACTTCTTCTTTTAGCTATAGCTTTAACGCTGGGAAATGGAAATTTAAGGACAGATTTAAACTAATAGTAATTGTAATGTAATGAGGAAGAAGTGTTGATTTTAGATAGTCTCATATTTCAGTTTATAATGGCGATCAATGATTGACTCCATTACTACAATTCCGTAGCCCAAAACAACATAAAAGATATTAATGAGAAATATATATTATGGAATGGTGCATGGTAAACTCTGTGTACCTGGCACCCTTATTTATCAGTAGCCTTATGTGAACAAAGAGTGGCTTTAATAGAACCGAGTAGCCTGTAAAACAGATTCTATAGCGACTCATCTTCAAATCTAAACTTCAACCCTGAGGATATGAAAGTAAACAATAAGAGGCAGCCCCAAGCTCATTGATTAAGAATCTGAGTCTAGAATCAGATATGTTACATTTCAGTTGAGAATCAATTCTACTCTTACTACTGAGACCCGAATTCCCGAATGACCCTAAAAGCGGTAACTGAGCTGCAGTCCTGAGAAACAAATTGATGTTCAAAGTAGAAAATAATGACATCACTACATAGGAGCTGCTAGGCAGTTGACATGGAAAAGGCACTGGTAGGCTGAGAATTTATCTATCTATCAGCATTTTAAGATGGCTTCCAAAGAAGCTGTCCTCTTCGTAAAACGAAGAACAGGAATTACTATGGGGAGCCCGGATATGGCAAAACAGGGAAGAATTGGATATCCCTTAAGTTCAGTTAAGCGATCACCATGGATGCAGTTTTTCGAAGACTGGGATTCACTCCAGACATCCTGTGGGATAAGATGTATCTTAGCCAGGAACTGTGCAATTTACATCTACAGAGGGGTATACCTGAAGGAAACATCAAAAACTACAATTTTGAGTGGAAACAAAACTTTTATATACAAAAAATTTCATCAGAGTTGACCCATGATTACGGCTCTAGTTATGAGGAAGTCGATGTGGCATGCCCCTGGTGGCAAAAACTCAGAGACGTGAAAGTGATATTTACCACTAGATGTGAGCGAACTACTTACATGACCGCAAAAAAATCCTATAATTAGTCTAGTTTTCTTTCTCTGACTTTTTAACACCTAGATGGCAATGTTGAATGAGTATCGGTGTCTCAATTTCGTTCCCCGAGGTCGACCTCCGTTTGTCATAAAGGTCTGTGCCCGTATTCGTGCTGGTCCCGCGGCTGTGGTGCTCAGAGGTGCCAGTGAGGAAGACGGGGCGACAACCCTGTCGGCCAAACCAAAACGAGGCCGAGGAGAACCTCCATAATGGTGGCACCGGGGGACGCTGTACTCACTTTGGCTTGCCGGCCGTGATGCAGTAGGCAAATGCTCCCAAGGCCTAATCAGGGCGATCAGACCCGAGTCTGCACGGGGACTCATCTGAAGTGGCAATATGGTTACGAAACCTTACCAGGGGTATACTGGTACCATGGGAACCGGGATAGCCCCTGGACTCTCATACTTCGGGTGAACTCCCGTTTTATGTGAGTACAGCTCGGTTGTTTGCGGTTTGCCACCTAGTGGGAGTTTCATAGGGGTTGTGTTTATGCTCAAGCGAGAAGAGACCTTTGGGCCTCGGCGTGGTGTTGCGTTCAACACGGGTGCCCTTTAGGGTTTAGGTTTACATCCTCCTTTTGTATGTATCCCGATACATACCTACCTAAAATTCAATGTAGTTAGGTGTTACAAACCGCGATTCAATATTCTATTTCTGAGAAAAGTGCATCTGTCAGACAGACAGAAAACAGCCCTCCGTACCACGAACTGCACCCCGACGGGCTGTGAATTATCGACGCCGAAACTTTATACATTCACCAGCAGAAGACTTAACTGCTGGAGAAGTAGGCGAACGGCCCAAAAAACAACGGTACGATATGCTAGTAGGTACAGACGCTAGCTTTATAGAGGAGCAACAGGCCCTGCTTCAAACAACTCTGCATAGAGGCAGATATAAAACCATCGGAAAACGAATATCCTTCTGAAAATTATTCAGGGCTTATTTTCTTGGGTGTGGCAGCATTTTCCAGAGATCTGTGCCCCTGTAACAAGGAAAGAAGTGTGGCGCGGCAGGATTCGCAGCATTCGAAATTTATTTCGAATGTTGCGAGTGCGAGCGAATAGATGGCGCGGATCTATCCACTTTGCGTAGCACGCCACGGGAGTGGAGGACCGGCGAGAAAAGTCTGCCTCTAACGTTTTGGAAATGAGGTATCCAACCGTGGCTTTGAACTCGTGACTTAAAATTAAAAATATCGTTTGTAATTTTTCTCTCTTAGAGATTTGAATGCAGTTTTAGTACGACTACCCACTACAATGTCAATTAACAAAGTGTTTAATTAATAAGTTAAATTCAAAAATAAAATTGGATAAATACTTAATTGGTGACCCCGATATTAAAAAAGTGACAAATTGTCCGCCATCGCCGCCATTGGTGAAGTTCTATTAACGACAAAATTCGTCCGAGCAACACGGCAGAAATAGAACTTCCAAAGACTGAGAAATGCATCAAAAACATCAGTAGACCGTACGGCAAGCGATTTTCACGCGTTCGCATCTACAGTTGAGTGTGGAGTGCCGTTGTAAACATCACGAAAACGTGTCGCATCTCCACATCCCGAGTCGGAGCAGAGGCAAGAAAAAACGCGAGAAAACTTTCTCTACACAGTGTACTGCGCGACACACGACGGACCCTCACCAGAAGTAGATTTTCACGCGACTTCCCGTACGCGCGCCCTCCTGCACAACACCTTTCACGCACCGGACCAGTCATCATTGCCACGACCTTCCGACAATCTTTGCAGGAAATACTATCCGCGCTTCAAAAGTGTTCCCAATGTGTGTGGTCGGATTAATGACGTAAAAATAATAAATCCGGAAAATCAGAATTGTGCAGAGTCCAGCCAGCGAGCAGGTTCAGAGCAATTTGGCGCTGCAGCGTTCGGAAAGGATAAGTTGAACAACCGCCCGGTCTCCTCGCAGTCAGTGGCCGCGTCATTGCCGTCGTCATTTTGGTGAGCGTTTCTGCTGCACATTTTCCTTGAGAATTTAGGAGTAGTCGCCACAACGATCAACAACAGCAGCAAACGGACGTCCCCAGCACCGCCAACGCCGCAGCTACAGCCGACAAATTCGACCAGCGCCGCCGTCGAGGAGGACCCCAGCTCGGCTTGAAAGTTATACTTAAGTGAAATTATTGTTCAATATATTAAAAGTTAAAAAGTAGTAATAAAAAATTGAAATCGCTGCAAGAGACGGCGTGGAGGTGTTTAGCATCGCGAGTTCTCCATTTTCATTGGTGGTGTTTTTGGTCTGCGCTGGAAAGCGTCCGCTTCGCTCGTCGTTTTTTTTTTTTTTTTTCTTCTCGTTTCGTGCGTGCATTTGTGGGTGCGGCCTGCCGTGTCGGTGTAAAGTTCACCGCGTTTCAGTATAAACTCACCGCGTTTGCATCTCAATCTCGTACTTCTCGGTAAGAAAAATGTCTTTTGACAATAAAGACGCGGCAGGCCCATCGGACCCGCAAGTGACCGCCCTCGCCGTACGCGTTCCTCCGTTTTGGCGGCGGAACCCCGAGCTGTGGTTCGTGCATTTGGAAGCACAGTTCCAAATGTCCGGCATCACATCGGACGCGACCCGTTTCAACTACGCGGTGGTCGGCCTGGACGAAGAGTCCATACTTCTGGTGTCCGACGTAGTGAAGTCGGCATCGTACGTGCAGCTCAAGAGCGAGTTGATCAGGCGCCTGTCGGCAAGCGAGTCGGCAAAATTAGACCACTTGCTGGCGGGTTTAACGTTGGGTGATCGAACTCCCAGCCAATTGCTTCGTGAAATGAGGCAATTGGGTGGGAGCAAGATCGGCGACGACCTGATCAAGTCGCTCTGGCTGCGTCGGCTCCCGGAGGGCACCCAGGCGATCCTCGCTTGCGTCTCCGGTTCCTTGGAGGAACTGGCAGCGACGGCCGACCGGGTGCAGGAGGTGTACGTACGCCCAACCTTGGCGGCCGTTCAACCACCGTCGGATGAGGTGGGTGACTTGAGGCGCGAGATTGCCGCTTTAACAGCCAGTGTGGCCGAGATGCGGGCGACGTTGGACGCTCAGCGTTCGGGCGCCAGATCGCGAGCACGCTCGCGGTCTGCCACCCGAAAAGGGCGATCAGGTAGCAGGTCGTCAAGACAGTCCACGGACCAAGGGATTTGCTGGTACCACCGCAGATTCGGGGATAAAGCGACAAGATGTACGCTACCGTGTAGATTCTCTCCTACCGCAAAAAACTAGGTCCGCGGGGGGTCTTGGCGGCGGCCACCCAGAACGCAGCGCCACGTCGCCTAACTATTTTCGACCCCCTCAGCGGGCGCAGCTACCTCATCGATACTGGTGCGGAGGTTTCGGTTCTTCCCGTACCTCGGCAACATCAACTTTTCCCTCAACCGCTCAAACTTGCGGCAGCAAATTCCTCCCGCATAAACACGTACGGGTATAGGCAAGTGGACGTGAGTCTTGGCTTGCGTAGGACGTTTTCGTGGCGTTTCATCCTGGCGGATGTCAGCTTCCCCATACTAGGCGCAGACTTCCTGTGTCACTATGGATTGCTGGTGGACTTGCAAAACAAGTCTCTTATAGATTCCACGACCAACCTTAATTCGTCGGGACATATGGTATCTCACCCAGGCAATAATCTTTCCGTTCTTTTAGAAGACATTACCGACTCTCGTGTTCGGGCACTTCTCCAAAAGTTCAGCCAGATTACTACCAACTGTAGTCTCTCCAAACCAGTGAAGCACAATGTGCAGCACCACATTATCACTACTGGTTCCCCGATCTTCTCGAAGGTGCGTCCTCTACCATCTCAGAAACTGGCAATTGCACGGAAAGAGTTTGAACAACTCGTTCAACAGGGTATCTGCAGGCCCTCAAACAGCTGTTGGTCTTCCCCACTGCATATGGTCCCTAAGCCAAACGGCGAATGGCGCCCATGTGGGGATTACAGAAGGCTAAATGCACAGACTGTTCCTGACCGATATCCAATTCCACTCATCCACGACTTTGCGCATCACCTCGCGAATTGCCGCATCTTTTCGACCTTGGACTTAACCAAGGCTTATCACCAAATCCCAGTAGCTCCTGAAGACATTCCAAAGACGGCAATATGCACACCCTTTGGACTCTTCGAGTTCACCCGGATGACTTTCGGATTGTGCAATGCGGCGCAAACCTTTCAAAGGTTCATTCACTCAGTCCTGCGAAACCTCGAGTTCTGTTTCGTATATTTGGATGATGTTTTGGTCGCTTCTTCCACTGAGTCTGAGCACTTAGCCCATCTCGAGTGCATTTTTCAACGTCTCCTTGAGGCCGGTTTAGTCTTAAACGTTGAGAAATGCAAATTCCTTCAACAACAGGTGAGATTCCTCGGCCATTTCATTTCCCCTGAAGGAATACAGCCCGACCCAGACAAGGTGCAAGCGATAACAAGCTTCCCGCGTCCAAAGACAGTGAGGGAGTTGAGGAGGTTCTTGGGCATGCTGAACTTCTACCGTCGTTTCCTGCCCAAGGCCGCCCATCTCCAGTCCATTTTGAACGCGTACTTGTCTGGCCCCAAAACTAAGGACACACGAGAGATCGTGTGGTCTGAAGAGGCTATCTGCGCGTTTGACAAATCCCGTCAACAACTGGCTGACGCTACACTCTTGGCATTCCCTCTTCAAGATGCACCCCTAGCCGTTTTTGTTGATGCCTCTGACATCGCAGTAGGTGCTGCCCTTCACCAAAAGGTGGACCAAGTTTGGCAGCCGTTGAGCTTCTTCTCGAAGCAGTTGAATCCCGCTCAACGGAACTACAGCACCTACGATCGCGAACTGCTCGCCGCATACCTGTCCATCAAATACTTCCGTTTCTCCCTAGAAGGCAGGCCGTTCACAGTGTTCACGGACCATAAGCCTCTCACGTTCGCTTTGAAACAGAAGCCCGACAAAGCGTCCCCTCGTCAGCTTCGACACCTGAGCTTCATAAGCCAGTTCACGTCAGACATCCAGCACGTGTCCGGGAAGGACAACATTGTTGCTGACGCTTTGTCTCGTGTCTCCGAAGTTAACATCCCCGCCTCACTCGATTTCTCGGCTATTGCCAAGGCGCAAGTGGATGACGCAGCACTTCAGAGCCTCAAGTCCAACCCCAAATACAAAATACTTCTGGCCCTCCATGAACAAGGATATCAATTCCTGGGCCAGAGAGTGCATCGCATGCCAAAAGTGTAAAGTCTCCAGGCATGTAAGGAAAGAAGTGGGCTCATTCCCCCGCACTACCAAGCGTTTCCACACCATACACCTCGACATAATAGGGCCTTTGCGAGACTCGCACGGTTATAAGTATTGCCTCACAATCATCGACAGGTTCACGCGGTGGCCTGAGGCAATACCTCTGAAAGACATTACGGCGCAATCATGTGCTGAAGCCCTCTGTCGAGAGTGGATACCTCGCTTTGGCGTCCCTGCAGTGGTCATCACTGACCAGGGAATGCAATTTGAGTCCACCCTTTTCTCCGAGTTAGGCAAACTCCTTGGTTTTAAACGCCAGCGGACTACTGCATACCACCCGCAATCCAATGGGATGCTAGAACGTTGGCACCGGACGCTGAAAGCCGCCATTATGGCACGCGACGACCCGTCCTGGACTCAAGTCTTGCCTCTCGTCCTACTCGGCCTTCGAACAACCCGCCGAGAGGAATTTGCTGCCAGCCCCGCGGAGCTGGTATACGGGGAGAACCCGAGACTCCCAAGCGATCCGGTCTTCGACAAGAGATCGGGTCTCACGGAGTCGGGGTTGGTGCGTCTGCTGAGGGACAATCTCCGACGCATCAAAGCGCCACCACCCACTCGACACTCGTCCATACCTGCTTGTTCGCCCAAAGAACTGGACACATGCACGCACGTGCTGATCAGGACGGATGCCGTCCGGAAGCCGCTGCAGCCTCCATATGAGGGCCCGTACCGCGTTCTCGAGCGGGGAGAACATTTCTTCCAGCTCGAGATCGGTGGTCACAAAAAGGCGGTCTCTTTGTCCAGGCTGAAACCCGCGTGCGCCCCGAAGCAACGTCGTGTCCGCTTTGTGGATTAACGGCGAACGAAGTTCGGGGATCAGTCGCCGAAACCCCTAGGTTTCATCTGGGGGCGGAGTGATGTGGCGCGGCAGGATTCGCAGCATTCGAAATTTATTTCGAATGTTGCGAGTGCGAGCGAATAGATGGCGCGGATCTATCCACTTTGCGTAGCACGCCACGGGAGTGGAGGACCGGCGAGAAAAGTCTGCCTCTAACGTTTTGGAAATGAGGTATCCAACCGTGGCTCTGAACTCGTGACTTAAAATTAAAAATATCGTTTGTAATTTTTCTCTCTTAGAGATTTGAATGCAGTTTTAGTACGACTACCCACTACAATGTCAATTAACAAAGTGTTTAATTAATAAGTTAAATTCAAAAATAAAATTGGATAAATACTTAAGAAGTACTAAAGACTTGGATTGAGGAAGAGAAGAAAGCCCCGGTCCTCGACGATATTCCAGGGAAAACCCTTAAGTTGGCTGTTAGGTCGGAGTCGGAGATATTTGTCAAATTATTCGAAGCATCGTTTGCGAATGATATCTTTCCTGAGGTACGGAAACGGGATAGGTTTGTACTGTTGCCTAATACCAGTGAACAACCTGGTAAACTATCCCCATACAGACCCATATGTTTAATGGATTCTATTGGGGAGATTATGAAGCCCATAATTTATAGCAGATTGCTTTCGGCTCTAGTGCGTTTTGGAGGCTTATCAATTCGGATTCTGCACTGTCAGATCGACCATCGTCACGATCAAAATGGTTAATGGCTTGGTGGATAGAAATTCCACAGTTTATTCTGCTAGGACTGCTATTGTGAAACGTCATGTATAATGGCGTCCTCATCGTTCCAGTTACTAGCGAAGCCACATACTGGGTTATGCCAATCGCCAATCGCGGTAGATAAATCATAGGCGATGCTTATCACGAAGTATCGTAAGAAAATAGCTGCTCGGATTAGAATGGGCAACCACATCAATACAAATCAGTAATCAATTATCTTGGACTGATGGCAGATGCTCGGCTTTCAACAGCATTCGGAAGATGCTTGTATTAAGGCTTCCAATGTCAGCATAGCCCTGTCCATGATGGTGCCAAACGTTGCCGGCTTACGATGCACGTGGTAAGCTTTATCTTACTCTACGTAGAAACAGTTTAAGGAACTGGACTGCATACCATATTAAATTTTCAAAGAATGAGTGCGGTTTTTAGGAGAATCGGCTTTAAAGTATGGTGCTGCTTTAGAACCGTCTCAGACGGTTGCACCGCACAATTTACATTTATGACCACAGTTGTGTGTGAGATATCAAGACAATTGGTATTGATAGGATTTCAGTTGATCTTAATTCACTGAATGAGATCTTCCGATTGACGGTGCCATCTTCCTGGAACAGAAGGATCAGAGCCAACTTTTGGCATCAATACATGCATTGTCAGGTGTAGTGGCATAGCCAATTGAAGGTAGCTAGTAGATAGTTAGAGGTGACAGTTCCACTAAGTAAAGTCCAATTGACAGTGTGACGCACCGTTTTAATGTCATAACTTTCGAAACTATGGACGGCATAGGAAGAAGGAATAAAACTTTCCGGGCTTTGAATCTAAGAGTCAGCGAATAAAATTCACGAAAAGTATCAGTTTTGCTATCCAACAGTTGCAGATTTCTTTGATGAGGCTAACGTAAAAAGTATAGTAGTGCCGAGGGTCTGGTTTGACAACAGCTAAAAATAGATTTTACTTCTCACAACGGCCAGTGGAACACAGAACCAGTGATGGCGATCCCTTCTGGCCAGTTGTCAGTCTGGCCTATACACTACGAGCGGAACTATTGTGTAGCCAAATATTATTACATAAAAAATCAATACAATCTTTCATACCTGAAGCATCCAACTTCCGGTTTCCCGGCTATATTTCTGTGGCCGAGAACTCAGGGAAATGAGTCTTTGAATAAACCGTCTAATAAGTCAGAGGTGTTGCTTCGCTGTCCATTATTCTGTTTACCAGAGCCTGCTAGCACTTTACAATACATAGGATGAAGAAGAAATCGAATGAAAGGAATTAAGAGTGTATATTAGGCAAGACCTCCAGATCAGCCAGCAGAATCATAGGCGAGGATCTGAGGAACTATGTATGTGTACATCCATAGAACCATTTTCAAACGAAGCTACCGTCTTTTTAAGAATGACTTTTTGCAGGCTTTGAAAGGTACGTCGGCGTTTTTAACCCCCTGTGCTATGTGCGACAACTAATTCAACTTCGAAGGCAGAACTACACCAAAATAATTAATATTGGACGTAAGTGGCCGTGTATATCTGCGATTTTCTGACTTTAGAAAGCAGGACTCGTCTCTCTGATTCAGTTGGGTTCCATGACACGAATAGATTTTACCAGGCCTGAATATGGTAGTTTGTCATGTAAAGTGCGGAATCGGTGATGAATGGAATCAGGAATGGGTCATTAACTCTATCAGCATTTAGACGCCTGTATCTCCGCAAAGCCTTCATTCGCTTTTTGGCTTAGGGACCGTATGGAGCGGAGATGGATTCATGAGATCGTCGAACTCATTCTTTGCAACAGCCAACTTTTGGGGTGAGAAAAGACGCCCTTTTGAGAAGAAGTAGTGTTGATGTGGAGCTGCACATCGTGCTTAACCGGCTGTGATAAACTACTTTCAGTAGTTATGTTGCTATATTTTCGGAGGAGTGCCCGAATGCGATGATCGACAATTCCCTCGAAAACAATGGAAAGAGCGCCGTTTGCTCAGGTGGAGATTTTTTCCCACGACTTCAACGCGCCTGTGGGGTCTATTAGGGTTTTATTCTGCAGGACAACCAGCAGCCCGTAATAACACAGGGAGTCAGCGTCTAAAATGAGGCTGCTGATATCCGCAAAATGAATTGCCACTAGACTCACGTCCACTTGCCACCGGCCGTAAATACGGATTGTGAACGGGACAAAGGCTGAAGAAAAAGAAGAAGGAGAGGACTTCGCGGGAGCCAGTCGCAAGAGTGTATTTGCATGGGGTACGGGGAGAACCGACACATCCGCGCCCGTATCGATAAGAAAGCAATGTCTGTTCAGAGGTTAAAAATTGCAAGGCAACGTGGTATTGCGTTTCGGGTAGCCACCGCCGAGGCACCCAGCGAGCCTAGTTTTTTGTGTTGAAAGTGCATACGCTGTACATTTAGTTGTTTTGTCCTCAAATTTACTGTAGCACCGGCAAACTGTCGGGCTATTGAGGCCCCCGGGGTTCGACTACCTGAACGCCCATTTCAGGAAGCAGACCTCAACCTTGACTGCGATCGAGGTCTACCTCCCGAACGGAAAGTAGTTACAGTCATTGCCAGCTTTGAAACTGCTACCGACAGTAAAACCACCGTTTGGGTTTGTCGTCGACGTCTTGGATGCTTCCGCGACCACGGACGCGAGTGCACCTCATGGATTTTGTCGGCGGTGGCGGACAGCACCTCCAGCGACCCCGAATCCGCGTAGACCAAGATGTATCCATAGGCTCTTTAACAGTTGCCTCATTTCTGGAAGCAGCTGCCTGGGGGTATAACCGACCAGAGTCAGCTCGTTCTGCAAGGGATTCCACTCTTTCCGTCAGTAATCCTCCTACAACTCACTCTATCTTTTTATACGTCTACACCACCATGAGGTAGTGGCAAGAGAAATGTTACGGTCGGGCGTCCCCACTCCGTCGCAACACTATGCAATTTTCTACTCTCAAGCGTATGGTCTATTGAAGATAGCATAATTATGAATTAATTTTTTTGGTTTAGCCAATTCTTAATTGACTTTGCGATATGATCGCATGTAGTTTCAAATAAAAAATCTGGTTAACCTTAAAAAAATTAAAATATTCTAAGATATCCAAGTAATCTCCTACATGGTTATGAAATCGGAAAAAGCTAGCATCGAGTTTCAAGTGTTCCATCCCTGCTATTTATTATTCCTATCAAGAAGCCCTCTCTCTCTGAATATCGAAAGGATTTTGTCGGTATTCGGCGTATTGGACACATAATAATATCATTTGCGGAAATAACTGCTTCGACTTTATTATCAACCTTTTATGTCGGTTAGACACTAAACTGAAATGAGTCCCATTCCTGCTAGTTATATTCTACAGGAACTATAATACAAAGTGGAGAGGATATTGGAGGGAAGATTTCAAAGGAAAATATCAAAAGTCAACCCATAAAACGTGGATGGTATATATTAATGACAGGTTTTAGTATTTGGCTAGGGGATCATTTTTGGAAGATTGCTTTTCTAGCTTCATAATTTATGAACAAAAGTGCCCAAATGCATATGAGTGTATTCAAATATGTTGTATCTGCTCACTTAGATTCAACTTTTGTCCTTAAACTTCAAAGCACTAAAATTCCCGTTTCATTGTACGATTCTCAGTAAGAGGAGAATTGGGCTGAATTGAGAAATTGACGTGCATGTATTGTTGTCCATCAAATGTAGTCATTTCATTTGAAATGCAAAATCCTCTTGGTGCTACCAAAGGAAAATCTCATTTAGTTGCAACGATGCAAAAGATATTCGGGCTAGGATGAAGGGTAAATGCTCGAAAGTTATTCGTCCGATCTGCTGGAGGTTATGGATTCGTATGATTGCCTTCCGGTTCGGCTCTTCAGGTGCATGTCGACTGTCTCCAGAAAATTAATTCTCATCAAGAAAATAATTGGATCATATTAAACATAATTAAACAAAGGGATACAGGAAGCTGGATGCTTCAGGTATGAAACGTTTTTGTGATTTCTTTCCGTTGCTCAAAACTTATTTATGCACTACTTTCAAAAGCTTTGAAGAGTGCTCTATTAAGAATCATACCCCTTGTGTAAGCACTTACTTTTTCGACAAGAGTATAATATTATTGATTAAGGACACATACAAATTGGATGGTAAAAACTAGCTTTCTCTTTGGTTTATTACTCCACTTAATTTGTGCACTTATATCTGCACCTGAATCTGTCTGTGGATTGTTAGCAGAAAAAGTTGAAATATGAGATACTTTGTTCCCCATGTAAAGACTGGTCAATCCGAATAGCAGAAGTTATCTACCCAGAGAATCTAAGGAAAACTATGAAAGTGCCTCTAGTAAAATTTGCTACTTGAAATATATTTGGTATTGATCTCTGTTCGATTTCAGTTAATATAGTACATTTCTACATTTTCGCATTAAATTGAAAAACCCCCTTAAATTTATCGTAGAACATCGCAATTTAGGAGACACAAGACCAAACAAAATGATGTCGAATCATTTATTTGAGCGATAACGCCCGCCAACGAGAAATGGATGGAACAAAAACATGTTAAACAGAGGCCAGTTTGTTGGAAGGCCAGCGAAGCATCCTAAACTGCAGCCAAACGAGATATAATGACAATGAAGCTTTTGCTTTGTGTGGCGCTTTATCATCACTATGAAGTAGTACCCAATGACCAAACGCTTAATTCGGACACCTAATGCCAGCTTGGAAAAGCACCCGTACACCAAACAACGAAAAGGAAATAAAAACCTTGAATTTTCTGCCTAACAAGCTAAAATCGTAAATTAACACACACTTGAACGAGTCCTTCAGCGGATGCTTCATTATGTTCTTACATCACAAAAAGACACGGGCCACTCAGTATGGGTAGCGGTGAAACATAAACATGAAAGCGTATACAGGCATAAACCCTATCTCCAACCCCCGATATGGAGTGCAAAACTTAATGAGCTATGGTCAGAATTTAAATTAAATGTTTTCCCTAATGAAATTCCTGACTAAGTACTAATTACTCAGAATATACTAAAAGAATTGCGAGAAGAGAGCCTTGAAAAATTACTTTTTGAGAAACTTGATCAAATCATTCTATCATATATCAAAATTTTATCATCTGCTCACCAATTTATCATAGTTTCCTTGAAAGTCGTTCCATAATTCAAAACGTGCACAAGTTCACGAATCTAATTGAAAATTCAATAGAAAAACTGCAAACCGAAAATTCAAGATTATATGCTCGTAGTGTATATATGCAATTCGATGAGATATTGACATTTTATATCTTTGTTTGTTGATAACAACAAGATTTCCACCAAACTTTCCAGTACAATGATACATCCTAAAACTATTATTAAAAAGTTGTATTGATATAAAAATGAATCAGATATCTGAAGAAAACGCTATGTGATACTTTTTAATGTTTTGTGTAAAACAAACCCTGATTCAAATCAGTTTACTGTCTGCCTTTTCTTTTGAGGAGGTGGAAATCTTTTAAAGACATTGGCCTGGACACACCAGCATGTGGATTTTTTGCCCACTAAAACCACCCTCGACTCGACTCGTCTGCGATAAAGGACCTGATACTGCGTATGTTTGTTATCTTATTCGAAAGATATTGACCGGCATCATTCCCCAGATGACGAACGCAGCATCATTTGAAACAGTCCTGAAGGCAGAGCACACTCGTAGGGGCCATTCTTGTGTAGACTGCACTCAGTTTGTTCGAATTACATGTGACCCGCAATGCCTTTCTCCACACTGGAGCTGCATAGAGCCGGATCGAACTCACAACCTTGGCTATAAGCAATTTGGAAAAATACCGTGGCACTCCCTCGTTCGGCATCATCCTTCGTAGGGCCGTACTTGCAGTGGATCCTTCGTCGCAACCGCACTGCAGGTGATGATTATGATAATAGAAGTGATGATATGATTCCCAATTTGAATACTGGTATAATTTCTTTTACGGCGGTTGGCGATGAAACCCAGTTCCGTTTTCCCCTGAGCGAATCTCAGACGAGAACTCTCTAGTCAACCCTTAGCAGCACTGATCGCTTCGTATGAATATAACTCAGTATCTTCGAAATCCTTTGATACTACAACCAGTACTATATCATCAGCGTAACCTACCACCGGAAGCCACTTCCGTCGGAACCGGAATATTAAGAACATCGTTGCACATGATGTTCCACATCAATGAACTCAATACTGGCGTTCATGATCCGTGTCATACCAGAGCCTCCGTTCTTGTAAATAACTATCGGCAAAAGTATTGAGACAGGTGGGAATAGCAATCCTCGGCCGGCATTTCCGAATTAGGTTCCAATTGAACGCATTTCTCACGTCCAGGATCACTACCATACAATATTTGCTTTCCATGAATTGCACCTTCGGCCAAGCCAGTTGCCAATTGGATGGCATTAATGGTTGATCTGGCTTTACGTAATTCATACTGTCGGTCTGAGAGGCCTTCTTGGCTCTCAACAACCTGGAGTAATCTATTGAAAATTATAAGCTCTAGCATTCTCCTCACCGTGTCGAAAAGATATATAGGCCTGTCGGAGGTTGACTGACTTGGAGGGTTACCAGCCTTAGGCTCACTTCTTCTGCCGCTTCCATGCCGCAGGAAATATCTGCTCGGGCATTCACGCTTCAGGCCCTATTCGATATACTGTCTTTCTATTTGTCATACGCACGTCTTCATGCATGGAAATATGGTCATGTGGTGTATCAAATGAAGGGTCTCGATCACTACTTTCTTCTTCTTTTTCTTCAGCCTTTGTTTCATTCACAAGCAAGGTCGGCTCGTCGTGATCGGTTTCGCCATTTGACACTATCGAATGCCCGCTGGGTGCAATCTCGAGGCTTTTAAATCCCCATTCAGCGTATCAAGTCGCGTTGTTACGGTCGGCCTTTTGGTCGTTTACCATCGACTTCGATGTTCAGACCAATCTTGGCAAGTTAATTCTCGTTATCACGAATTGCGTGACCATACCATCGAAGACGCCTCTCTCACAATTTTTCCACGATCGATGCAACCCCATAACAGTCGCGGATATCCTCATTTCGGATGTATTCACAGCGTGTGACGTCCAACGTCTCCATTACAGCAAGACGCCGTTCTTTGTCCTTTATAGTCGGCCAACATTCAGAACCATAGAGGGCGACAGGATGGATGACATTGATGTAAATTTTAGATTTGAGACGTTCGTTGATACGTCGATCACAAAGAACATCAGTTGTGAAACGCCACTTCATTCAAGTCTTGATAAATACTTTGCTGTACAGTTTACCCAAAAAACTAAACGAAGGAATTCTTTGAGGTTCAGAAGTCTTATAAATATGATGGACATAACTCTAAATTTAAAAATCTGGTGTACTATAAAGCAATTTTTTGGCATACAGTTTTTAGGCTAAAGGAAATTAACTTTGAAGTTGTTCAAAACCTGGGATTAGTTCCTTGAAAGTTTCTACCTCTTAAAAATCCACTACCAGCAATTGGACCGACTGAAAGCAGTAATCCACCAGAAGCGGTCAGAATTAGTTAATAGATTAGGCATTTCGCTTCAGCAGCACAATACCAAGGCTCAACCACCTATGCAAACTTGACAAAACTTGTAGGAACTAGTTTGGTAGTCCGGATCTAGCAATACAGTACAGTATGAACAAAATCAAGTCACCATAGATAACTGAAGATCCGTTCAAGTTTAGGAAACTGCCCGGTTAGGGCTTCAACATTAGCTACAATGATTGCCCGAAGATGTACATGTTAGCCATCAAGAATATCAAGGACTAATCTACACTGGACTACCGTCAGAATATTGAAAACATCAGCAAGTCTGCAATCGTAGGAACCTCTTCTATCTTAGAAAGTCGAAAAGCTACTGGATAGAAATTTCTGAGGCGATCCTGGCCCTGGAGACGCTGGTGATTCATTAAGGCGGCTATAACCAGAATTTTAGAAGGGTATAGTACGTACTGAATAGTACCTATGCTACGAACGAAGATAGTCTAATTTGATCTGGGAGGTAGCAACCTGAGTGACGCTCTAGGATGATACCATAGTGTTGGATGAAATTCTATGGATTTTGGATAAAATTGTGTGGAGGTGATGGCGTATGCCGACGTTGTTGATATTGATGTAAGAGATGTGCACATACGCAAGTGCCACTGGATCTCTGCAGTCTTTAATGTGTTCTACTCCTTCCCCTGCTGGATGTTGTCAGAATCCATGAGTGCAGATACCTCGCTGGTCCTTTCCTATCCAACTAGTCCGCTGCTTCATTGCCTTCTAGCCTTATGTAGCCTGAATCCCAGAGTACTTAGACCCTATTGAGTGAGCCGAGTGTGTTCAGTCTATTAAGGCATTCCCATACCAGTTTATAATTTACCTGGTAGGACCTAAGTGCTTTAATAGCCGCCTAGCTGTCGGCTAGAATAGCAATTTTCGTCCCCCTATAGTTTCTTTCGAGATTGAAGGAGGTATCGGTGGCATATGTTTCCGTCTGAAATATGCTGGCACGTTTACCCATTGGTTGAAAGTGCGCTTTCTTTGGACCAACGAATCTAGTGCTCCCTCTGGCGTACAGCATCCGTCGGTGTATCAGTAATCAGTTGCTGGTTTAAGCCGTATATCGATGTCACGGTCTCCCAGTTTTCCTTGTTGCTCCAACGTGTTTCAACCTTCTTTTCGAAGTGAAACCTTGTAGTCTTTTTTCCCTTGGTATCAGTAGTTTGGGATATCGCCTAGAAAAGATATCAACTTTCCCTCAATATAGGCAGCTCTCCGCCTCACTGCTACTTCCGGACATTCTGCCTGCATTTGTATTGCATGTGGAAGGGAGTCAATCCCAAGAGGACCTCTAGGGATCCCTTTGGGCAAGTCCTCATTGCTCCACTATCCTTGTGGTTTTCTGACATATGTTTTCAAAATTTGTCCTTCAGAGTACTTTTAGGTCTAGTGTGATTTTCAAATATTTGACCTCTGTTACCCATTTCACCTCAATACCATGTAATCTAAGTGATTAAGCTTGCGTTTCCTAGTTAGTTGTTCTATATTGGCTTAGATTCATGCGCAACCCCGCCTCTCTGCAGAAGTTACTAATGATTCGTAGTCCAAGAGTTGAAGAGTTTTCGCATCTGTTTTCTTGTTCTAGGAAGGTTCCTGTGCCGTGATGATTCGACTGTCCTAGTCGAACCGTTTGTCTGTTATGCATCAATGACGCATGACTCTGCGCCTTCCACCACTGTTTCTAGCTCTATGTCACCCTTATAGATGAGCCATGTTCTCTTTCAGGTGTCTTGAGTAGGGTTATTCTATTATTCTATTTACTTTCAAGTTGCCCTTAATATCGAATTTGATTATTCTGTGATCCGATATAGAAAGCTTGCCCTATACCCTCCAATTCTCGACTAAGCCACTCATTAGAGGGTCCCTTCGAGTTATAGACAAGTGCCTCTTGTCTGGTGCTGGTCACGAATGTTGGTGTGTTCCCTATGTTATTTATTTCTAACTTATTACTGAGGATGGTATCCAGAAGATACTCACCTTTTCGATTAATATCGCTGTTTTCTCAGACCTCATGGTGGGCGTTGGCAACACAGCCTAGAAGAAGTGATAGTGCCTTCCTGTCACAGAACTTCGTCAGCCTAAAGACTAATTCCACACAAATATACTACCAGATATGTAATTGGTGAGGCAGTTACGACTTTTAATTGAATCCAGTGATTGGTCGTCTACCTCTTCGCTTCTAAAAGGACTGTATAACCGCGTGTGGAGATCCAGGGAAGGCGTCACAATCGCTGTGGCTTTGGGAGGGTGCTTTCGCCAGTATGGCCAGTCGATTGCTCGTTACCGCATTAGCATAGTCAACGCCGGGTCTCCTGCCTTCACATCTGATCGTCCCAAGATTTCCACTCTTTTGAGCTGGATTTATGGTGTTTGGAGCATTTTCCCCTTGCGGGCTGATTTCCGCTTTGTTGGCTCTGATGCTGAAGACATAAGTCTATCCTGAGCCTTCCTGAGGGCCTCCTCTGGTTTCAAGCCGTCTTTTATATAGCGCTGATACCATTTAGCACTTGCGCCGCAAAGACCTGTCTCCTTCCTGACATATAATATGGTGACCTCAGACATACCTTTGCTCGTCCTTGCTTTTTGAGCGGGGCCCTTTGTTGCTTATGGCCTTCGAAGTGACCTTGGTTGCACTGATGAGTCAGTTTGGATACGGTACGGTGCCCCGTGTTTATTGTTTGATTTTTTTGTTTCGTTATATCGCTCATATAATTCCCAGGAGTATGAGGGTTAGAATCTCCTTCGTGGCATAGTCCCTCTTAGAACGGTAAGGTCAGGCATATTCACTAAGGCGACCTGGTATGAGTGAGGCTCCGTTCCAATACAGTCAGTTGACCCCAACTGCAAACTGCAGAATGGGTGCGATTCACATTACACACTGGATTGGGGAGATGTTTTTCGACTCCTCGGTCTAGATCCGTAGCGTTTTGCTAATAATAAGGTCACTTTGTTTAAGGCGTGTTTGTCTAACAGTCTTGGTAGATGAGAGGCTTGGCTCGTGGAGATCCACACATCAACCACAGAGAGAGATAGGTTGGCTCCCAGACCGCTGTGTTCCGCACGGCTGTGTTCTCCTGCAATCTACTACTTCACCCCTACTTCTTAAAAGGCATGACGCAATATTCTTTACCAGATGATCAAAGAGAGTGTTTGGTGCCAGGTTATCCTCGGATAAAGATACGCCAGGCGCGACATCCTCCAAGCTGGTTGGGCAATGGAGGGACGCACGGAAACTATTCTATGACCTATATATATAAGTCGAGGGTAATGTACTTATTAACTGCTATACGTGTTTATTAACTGCTGCGGTTAAACAGCAGTTAATAGGTACGTATATCGACGCTACTGGACGAAACCTCCCCATGAGATACTTTCCACTTTCAGTACCCATATAAGTTTAATTAAAGAATATTACTTTACTTTGCAAAGAGAATAAAATGCGCTTCTCTTAACTACCATATCGCGAACGAGTACCCCCCCACTCAATCAATCCGGAATACGTGAACTATAAGCTAAGATAGTATCCTGACGTGATTGTGAAACCTCATACTTCATAAATACCCAGTGAGATGTTGTTTTCAGCAACTATATTATATATACTCTTGCTTATTCTAAATGATCCCATAGTGCTCAAATAAATCATTGTTTAACGAGGGAAAATGGGAATTCCATAGCAAATGCAGGCACGTGGGAGCTATAACGTCAAGCTGAAAGCTTCATGTACAATTGCTATACCGTATTAATGCTTGTCGTTGGAACATTGTAAAAAGTCACTGCAAATACGAATAGAGTTGTGTTTTCTGAAACATAAAAGTGTCCTTACAGGAGGAGCCGGGAAGAATTCAATTACCTTCTGAATTTATTTAGGATCATTATTTAGAAGAATTGCGTTCAAAATATTTTTCATTTTGAAATAAGGACAAATTAGTGCTCCTTGTTCACATGTTTCATAAAGGAAGGGGAGTTTATAAATCAATGTTTTCCTCTAAAATAATCCAGGAATGAAACATTTTCATTAGTCCTCCTAAAAATTACACACCTTTCACAACGCTAATTTGAAAATAATTTATATCTAAAATAAAGGACGTTCCCATAAATCCTAAAAGATGTACCATCCGCTAAGATTGAAACTTGATCACTATATGGTACGTAAGGATGTTTCTACGAAAGTTTTACCCTCTTTAAAATTATACATATACAGCCGTGGATACATACATATAATAAATATATTATAGAAGGTTGTCAATGGTGCTTACTACTCATGCCGTTTCTATACCTACGCATATATGAGTGTGCTTCGCTAAACCAACCCACCCATGTAGATCTCATTATAAAGATTTCATTTCTCGAGAACGAAAAGTAAACTATGGTTTCTGTTTCCTGAGTACACACTTTGAACTAGTGTCCTTGCATGGAGGCGTGCTTAATAGGGATTCCTTGTTTGCCTCAGTTTCACTTCCCTCAATGGTGAATTTACATTTTTCCAATGAAGAATTTTACGGAATTTGCAATTTGCGAGTATATTTGAACAAGAAAGAGAAAATACGTATGGTTTTACGTTGACACATAAATATAATAAATAAAAAAAAAGTTTATATACTACACAACAAACGTATTCTCGTTAGTTGGGTGGTAGGTAGACACCTCATTTTAGATAAATACAGCAGACATTTAACTCTTGAAGAGAAAATGCATCTTTTAAATTGGATGACAGAATGGAGCAAGTAGGAATGCAAAAGGTTTGAATTATATATGGTTGCCGTTGATCACTAAAAGTAGCAGAGCATGTCAACCATACCTGCCTGTCATTGTTGTCGGTTTGATGAAATGTGTTTCAACTCCTTGTTGGAATTTCCGAATAACCTGAAATTCTTTTTTCGCTGTGTACATCATGTGTTTCTAGAATAACCCACTCATCAGACACAATGGAGATTTCACTGCATGGCAAAGTCAGCAAGGCAGTGCAGTCATTTCTCAACTCAAGCTATCCACTGCCACTTTTAACGTTTTTAACCCTTACCCAGTTAGGAAAAACAGCGATGCTCCCTTTCCACTGGCTGCTTCAATATGGCAGCACATTAAAAACATTACCCAGAACAATCTCACTTTGGTATCGGTGTTACGGTAGTTCCATTTCTAGACTCTACACAGGACAGCTAAGGGGGTTTGCCATTGTCGATGCAAACAGCGCTTTCTAAATGTCAGACCCTCAATGTTCCCCTCATTAATGCAAATAAGAAGAATGGGATGGCAACCTTATTTTTCGTGTTCACCTCCAGTTAGACTCAGTTTGCCTCATACTCCAAAGATAGAGCCATTTGGCTAAGGTCCCTGACTCGGTAAGAGCTCAATCAGATGTAATTAGCCTAGTCGAGAGTTGGTAACAAGATGTGATAGTTTATTGAAGAACGAAACCGATAGCACGAGAAAATGATGTCGACGACAAGTTGCAAACCTATCGGACTCCGCTTTGTTCCTGAAACTGCTCCGTGTAACGTTTTGCGCAGTCATATCTTCGCTCCCATAATAGCTGTTAGTTTATCCAGAATATCTTTCTTGCATTGAGAACTCTAGTTACACTACTACTGTTGACACTACTGAAAGTCTTCCCAAATCGATGAAAAGCAGGTAAAGTGAGGATCTAACTTCCACATACTGTTCCTAAATAATCGGAATGAAATTGATGTGGTATGTCAGTCAAGCCTTTGACATTCCTTGATGCGTTACAAGATGATTTTAGTTTGCGTCTTTGTAACTGTAACTCCAGGTGGGGGCGAACTTCAAAAGCCTACAGCTTCACTCCGCTTGAGTATGTTGCTGACAGAAATCATTTCATATTTATTAGGGGGAATCATCCGTATCCCTATATTACAATGACCAACCATTTCATCCACGAGAGAGGAATATCACCGGATTTTATACGGTAGTAAACCAGAGTAATGTGCTCCTACCTAGTGCAATTAACCTGGAACAAGTCAAAGCCTATTCTTTTGTACTGGCATTAAAGTAGCTAAGATCTTCTTCGATTAGGGATCCTCAAGGCCAAGCCTCTATGTGCTGATGTCAAAATTATTATAGGCAACCATGCTGAGACAACTTGCATCGCGCCTACCTCTTGGTCAAACGTTAAGGTAATCTTCATACAGAAACCCGACAAAGATGACTATTCGAATCCAAAGAATTTCAGATAGATCTTAATATCACTAGCCTACTGAATCGAAACCAATCCACTTACTAACATGAAAATTCCTGTGAATCTGCTCATCGTTTGGTTCCATAAGATGCAACTCTGAAAGGTGAGTACGCAATGGAAATGTTCGTGATCATTGAAAAGGCCTTTGACTTCGTGCCTTTTAACAGTTTCTGATACCGCCAGAGAGCGTATTGTCGACGACGCTTTAGTTGAGTGGCTTTAAACTATGCTAATGCAGAGATTGCTGCTTGCTGACTTGAGTATTGGCCGTTATCTAAAGTAGAAGCAACGGAAGGCTACAACTACGGAGGTGCACTGTCGCCACTTCAGTGGAGTATGTTGAATCACCCGATTTCAATGACAATTGGTATCTCACCCATGAGCTTCCTGTAAATCCATGTTAAGCCACAATGGTATTACTTTCAAAAAGGAGAAAACTGAATGGCCTTTGCCTTCCAGAGACAGAGGTATATGCTGTCTATAAGGCATATATATATATCATCACCATCCACGGCGTAGAAACTGGTACCCGGTGTAGACCTGCCTTAGTAAAGAACTCCAGGCACCCCGGTTTTGTGCCGAGGTCCAAAAATTCGATATCCCTAAAAGCTGTTTGGCGTCCTGATCTACACCATTGCTTCATCTCAGGGAGGATATGGCTCGTCTTCTTTTTCTACCATAGATATTGCCCTTATAATCTTGCCTTCATTGATGTGCAGCCCAAGATCTCGCCTCAATTGCCGCCTGCTCGATATGGATGAAGGTAGACTGTACATCTCGGGTTGTTCTTCCCATGCTGTCAATATCGTCAGCATAGGCCAATAGTGAGTGGATTTGAAGAGGATGGTGCCTCTTGCATCGACATCTGCATCGCAAATCATTTTCTCCAGTACCAGGTTAAAAAGGATGCATGATAGTTTGATAGGTTTCGAGAGTGATCCTACTGCTTTTATCTGTCCTGGCACTTTAGTCAGGGTCAGCCTAGTCAGTCTTATCAATTTCGCCGGGATACCGAATTCTCTCATGACCGTGTACTGTTTAACACTGTCTATGCTATCATAGACGACCTTGAAGTCGATGAGAAGATGGTAAAACTGATAGCCATATTCCGGCGGGTTTTCTATCGCTGGCCACATAGATTTTATCTCATTTGTTGCTGATTTGCCTGAAGTGAAGCCCCTTTGGTATGGGCCAACGATGTTCTGGACGTATGGAGATATTCGGCTTAGTAGGATAACAGAATATCTTATAGATGGTACTCAACAACGTGATACCTCCATAATTGCTACACTGCGTGATATTCCCCTTTTTATGTATGGGACAGATAATACCTCGTTGTCTGTCGCCAGACATTGATTCCCTGTCCCACACTTTGAGCATCAGTTGATAAACCACTTAATGTAGTTGATTTTTAACCAATTCGGCTATAATTCCATGGGCCCCAGGTGACTTATGGTTTTTAAGCCTGTGGATTGCACGGCCTGCTTCTTCAATACTTGGTGGTGGCAGTATTTGTCCGCCGTCTTGAGTTGGCGGGACCTCTAACTCGCCGTTATTTTGGTTGTTGAGCAGTCAAATCATATCGAAATACTCAACCCATCGGATGCTGTGTGAAGAGTCTCGGAGCTAAGCTGGGATTAAACAACTGTCCATTAGACGATTGCATACATAACTTATAAATGGTACATGCATCAGTCAGAGATCTGTCCGGTTAAAGAGACGAGATGTTAAGAAATGCAAGAATATCATGATAACATGAATAGGCGAGGTTCTTTTAAAAAGCAGAGAGCGAGTAAATTTCCTGTGAACTGAATTTATAGCGCAACTGTCACAATAATGGTTGGGACACCGTACGACCGAAGCATATTCTAGAATATTGCGGACAAAGCAGTGTTACAGAATGACTGGAGAATGAACATCCTTAAACTGGTAAAAAGAGCGAAGAACGGAAGCGTCTGTAAGCTCGGTTGAGAATGTCTCTTATAAGAGGAAATAGCTGAAAGTGGTTGGCCATCCAAGTAATAAACAGGTGTTGGAACTGGAAATTTCAAGGAAAAAACTAACGTAAAAGATTTACTAACATTAAATGGCAGCTTATTTTGCATACACCAACAGGGCGGAGTGTCGGGATTTGATTGCAGGTGATTAAGCTCTAGAGGTGAGTCAACAATAGAAAATAGTTTCTTTCAAATTGTCTGCATACAAAAGACAAAAGCAAGTAAATAAGAAAAAAAGATCGTTAATAAACAAAGAGAATGGCCCAAGGATAGAACTCAGTTGGACTCCAGAAGAAGGAAAACAAGTCGGAAAACCCGAAGCTGAACGCTTCAGGTATGATAATAATAATAATATAACAACATTCTGTCCGAGGAGCAGAAGGGCTGCCGAGTTGGGTCAAGGGGTTGCAAACAGCAACTCATTATCGACTCGGTAGTTGTAGGACAAGCAACTAGAGGCCAAAGAAACCTCTTCAGTTGCTATATCGATTATGCCAAGGCTTTTGATAGCGTTCCGCATACCTGGCTAATCGACATCCTACATCTGTATCGCATTGATCCGAAACTAATAAAGTTTTTGGCGACAGTCATGGAAGGGTGGCATACCACCTTATCAGTCCGAACATCTGAGGGTGCTTATACCTCAGAGCCCATCCGTATACGGCGGGCATCTTCCAGGGGGATTCATTGAGTCCCCTTTGGTTTTGTATGGCACTGAACCCCCTTTCATGGCTACTGAATGATGCTAGAGGGCATGGTTTTGCAATAAAGTATGGCCTAGGTGCTAAGTGCGAACTGACACACTTGATGTACTTAGATGACATCAAGCTGTATGCTGGTACTGACGACCATCTTAGAACATCTGTTGCGAATAATAGACATGTTCAGCCGTGATATTCGGATGGAGTTTGGATTAGACAAATGTCGAATCCAAGCCATCCGCAAAGGTCATCACGAGCCACATGCCGGACATAGCATTGGTGACCTCCACATCGAAGCTATGACCGAGGCAGACTTCTACAAGTACCTAGGAATTCTGCAAGGAACCCATGCTCGAGTTGGTGATCTGAAAGAAGCTCTGCTGTCCGAATTCCTGCGACGTGTAAAGCTGGTGCTGAAATCGCATCTCTCGGGGAAGAATAAAATAAGCGCGTTGAATGTATTCGCCATCCCTTCACTGGCTTATGCATTCGGAATATTGCCGTGGACGAAGACCGATCTGGAAAACGTTCAGCGGCGGATACGGACAACTATGTCCAAATTCCGAATGCATCACCCAAAGTCTGCCGTGGAGCGGATGAACCTGCCTCGTGACATCGGAGGTAGTGGCGTGGTTGACGTGGCGGCACAACATCATCGCCAAGTCGACTCGCTGCGCGCTTATTTTTACAGCAAAGAGCAGGCGAGCCCCTTGCATGCGGCTGTCTGTAAGGCAGACTGTGGACTGACTCTACTTAATTTGAAGGACGTATCCTTCAATCCTCTGAGTGGGGTGAAGTCGGACCAAGAGCGGATCGATGAATGGAAGTCGAAGGCAATGCACGGTAAACACGTGAATTGTCTTTGGCAGCCATTTGTCGATTTGCATCTGTCGAACAGATGGCTGTGTGCTGGGGAGATCTTTGCTGAGACGGAGGGGTTTATGTGTGCCATTCAGGAGGGCGTGGTCGCCACCCGAGCTTATAAAAAGCTCATCATGAAAGAACGGGTGGAGAACGACCAGTGCAGAATGTGTGGTTCGGCGTTAGAGACGTTGGACCATCTCATTTCTGGCTGTACTGTTATGGCACCGGTGCAATACATCACCAGGCATAATGCTGTATGTAAGGTTATCCATCAAAACCTTGCATATAAGCATGGGCTGATCACGGGAACATGTCCGGTTTACCGATATGAGCCGCAAGCATTACTTGATAGTTCTGCTTACAGCATGTATTGGGACCGGCAAGTTCTGACTGATCGCCATACCGCACACAATAAGCCTGACGTACTGCTAGTTGACAAGACGGGTCGCTCCGCGTATATTATTGATGTTGCTATCCCCCATAATAGCAACATTGAACGGAAATACGTGGAGAAGAAGGTGAACTATGAGCCATTGGCTCGGGAAATCAAAGAAATTTGGCGTCTCGAGCGGGTGGTTGTAGTTCCTATAATATTGTCAGCTACAGGTATTGTACCTAAATCCCTGACGGCTTCCCTTGATGTCCTGGGACTTTCGCACAGTCTGGTTCAAACCATGCAGAAGTACACCATTCTGCATACGTGCTCGATGTTGCGGGGAGTACTCGACGGATTCTCCCACTGACCTACCACCGGCCACCACCACCAGCGCCCCTTTAGTTTTTAAGTAGGTAGGATCGTCCGAGCCTAAATGCTTGGCACTTAGTGCTAGTATTAGGTAAAATCCGGCATCTGCCGAGATTGTGATAACTCGGAAATAATATATCATTTGAGTGTGCATTTGTCCCATTAGTATGTATAATAGCACCTAATATATGCATATATTATTCAGTCTTGAATTTGCAAAGAAGCGACAATTTTGATCTATTATAACTGTGTTACTAATGGTGCAATTTGCACCAAATTTGGTAGGATCATTGTCTATATCGTACCCAATAAGCTGATAAACTCTAATAAATTAGTTATGGTCGAGCACCCCCTTTGAAACCCCAAGACACCTTCGGATAAACTTTTGTTAAAAATTAACGAAAGGGGAAGCGGGATATTTGGTTTATTTGGTCAAAAGCACAACCACCATTAATATCTAAATTGACAGAAGAGAAATGAAAAAGGGCATAAGGTGAAAAATATGGAAATTATCGAAAGAAGGGTGGGAAAGGGGGGTAGATGTAAAAAATGAAGAGATGTAATTTCGAAGAAGCTCACATGCAAAATTGGGAGAGACTGAAACACAAGCATCGAATTTTATGTTGACCACCGGCGAGCAATCGGAGAGCGGGCAGATCTGACATGAGACCAGAAAGGCTAAAATTCATGTCGCTTAAAGTTGTCAAGATCAATTGTTCTGCTTGTGTGACGATATTTTAGCCGAGACTGGTGCTTCACAAGTAAGACACAAGTTTGTCCAAGCTGTCATAAAACGCTGAGACAGCCTGGTTGCAAGATAATTTATGGAGGGCAACGGTCCAACCAAGTGAGCTAAGAAATTTATTTAAGGCCACGAAGTCGGCTTTGTGGATGTTGAGTTTTGGAACCTTATGCATTAGTTGAACGATAGATCGATTAATGCGAAATTCAGCTTCAAGAGGGAGATGGTGAGCGTTAATTTTATGATAAGCGGAGTTAAAATTAGATCAGGGAAGGGTTTATTATAATTGGGATGGATGTTAAATTTTAAGCGGGAGAGAAAATCCATGAATGCTACGAGAGCCAGAAACGAGGGAGTGATGGGTTTGGGAAGAACCGACAATTCGGCGGAGGTCGCCCATTCAATTGAGGAAAAATGGAAGTCCCCACAGAGGAGAATTGCTGGCTCAAATATTTAGTTTAGAGAACATTCGTCAAAGTACCAACAAGTTCTGCAACTAGTTAAGCTGGACAAGAACACGGAAAATAAACAGCGGAAAAAATAAACGGGACTCAACTTAAAGCTGAAATGTGAGCAGTGATTGCCTCATAGGGGGGTGGGCGTAATTCGGAGAAGACAGCCTGAAGAATGTCACCGAAAACCAGAAGAAATAAGATGCTCTATATCGACCGAGCTCGAAGAATTATCTAGTTATTCCTTTTACGACAGCTGCAACCTTTTCGGAGTCTTAAACCTTATTCCACTTTTTGGAAAAGACTTCGGATTTACGAGATTTACGCATAAGTAGAAGCTCTGTAGAAACTCCACAAGTTTCGATGAACAATTCTTCGCGGATGATTTACTCTGCTTACACACCGATGGTCGGAGGGATTTAACTTCTATTTTTTATTTGGAGGAGAAGCCCATATCCACTAGGTATTTTACTCACGAGATGCAGCTGCTTATTATCGTACACTTTCGCTGGAGAGAAGTAGTTGTGACCTGTATAAAATACTACATATTCTACCCTGTCTGTCGAGAGGACGGTTAACACTTCTGTTACAGATTAGGAAATTAGTTTCAATTGAGGAGATTTTGCTCACGGAGCTTAGTCGGCAAAAGTTCGGCGGTCAATATCACTGACATCTTTTTCACTGCGTATTCACTCAGGATGTCACCCATGTGTGACATCCTCTTCTGACTGACCCATAGGGCTTGGGAAAGCGTTCTTTTTTCACAGCGCTCATCCATCGTTGATTTAGTGGCTTAGTAAGCTCCAATAATCTGAGTGGCATTTATGGCAAAGTAACATTTTCGGAAGTCTTATATTCATTAGAACCTCTCATCCCTGTTCTGTAAATGAGACACTGTTGTCAACTCATAAACATGGTAATATAGTGTTTAGTCTGGATATTCATTATTTAAACCAAAAAAGATGCTTTCATTGCACCTATCAATAGTTTGCTCTTTCGATAGATAATACACGAGGTTTTGCATCTAAATCCGGACTTTACTTTCACTTTACTTAAGTCATATTTCCTCGTCATCCAAAATACATACATATATATGCATATTTATGCAAGCGTTATGTATTCAGATACTGAATAAATTAATGTTTCTGACATCAAAACATTAAGGAAGACGTTACCCTGCTAAGGAAGACGTTACCCTGCTAAGGAAGACGTTACCCTGCTTGTTCTTTTGATGATATTATTGGTACTGACAATGTACTGTTGATGGTATTATGATGGTATTAATGATTTTGATGATACTGTTACTAGTTAGTGGCAACTAATTCTGAGAATATTATGTAGTAATTAGCAGTTAAAGCTGATATCGGTCGGTAGAGAGAAAGCACAAAATAGAGAGAAATAGTTACTAAAGAAGGAATTAATTTCGTGTCAGTTAACTAATAATCATGCAAGGGCAGGTTTTGATATTAAATTTTCTTGGAATCGCTATTTCTGATATATATATATATGGAAAACCATATCAGTAATTTCAACAGTTTACTCAAATGCAGACAAATGTGATGAAAATTAGACAATACTTAGTTGTAATCTCAGCAGATTCTGTGGTAGCTTAGCAAATGACGCTAACCATTGACTAGGTTGTTAGATTTACTTGAAACTATTCGCCGAGAGTCCATCACGCTAAACTTCTATAGTTGCTTTGTGAATGAATTTCGATAGATCGTTGCGTAAACTGTTTTCTCACAAATTGCTTTGATTTTTGTCTGGATATCATATCAACTTTCTGTCAATTACCTTGTTCTCCAACCCAACTCTCAAACTACCTAACTTAACCTAAAAAGGAGGAAGGATTTTAAGCATCTTTGAAGAGCAGAAGGGGAAATACATCCTCATATTCATTGAAAAGATGTGGTATTCCATCTACGTTTTTCTTTACTGAAAGATAAAAGGCTAAACGAAGCACCATGGCCAGTTGAAACTCCCAATCCAATATTACGATTAGGCGAACAAACCATACAGACATCATAGGCGGATACATCGCTGAGTGTGTACAATTTAGATAACTTACCGTGGCCAGTATCGTGTTGCAGAAGGATAAGGCAAAAATGAAATTGTAAATAGAGCTTTCCACAACTACATTGAACCAAGAGGTAACCCATGAAAGAGTCCGAAATTAAAATCAAATACAATAACCTAACTGTCAGAATGTTGTATACAAACTGCCAGTCATTTCAGAGGGGGGTGAGTTTTTGGACAGTGCATACAACGTACATATACCCAACGTTGTACGCACTGTCCAAAAATTCACCCCCTCTGAAATGACTAAGATTCATGACCGCATTAATGTGTGATCTATCCATTGTCAGTTCTGCCTTTCGATCACAATACGTACAGGTCGCCAACCAAGTTCAACGCTTAAAATAGTAGCAGGGCAACGTACCCGGATGATACGTCGCAGACAGGTGATCACGTAGGTTTGAACCCTTTTGCTGCTCCTGTATAGCAACACCGAAAAAACACTAACACAAAACAGTCTGAGCTTGATCTTGGTGGTGAGATAACTGCATTTGAAAATTTTAGAAATGGCAGCAAAAGTCGATCTAGCGTTGTCAATGCCTCCACTGTGGGCAAAAACCACAAATTGATCGACGCTTTCAATGCTCTACCCATTAATGCAGACAGTGAAAGTAAGATGACTCATCAAACTGAGAACCTTGCTTCTGTGGGTATTTAACATATCTTCATTCCAACTCTACTTGTCTCTTTTTGCAAATCGGCGGCACTTGGTCAAGGTTCATGATCAGGTGAGAGAGCAAACAAATGCCATGAGCGTGTTTGAGGTGGTTAAGTAAAGAGGTCCTAGATGAATGAACTTCTCCATGAGATCCGGACAAGAGGGCCAGTGAGGCTCACAATACAATGGGAACCATCTATTCAAAGTTCAGATGAGCACTGAAGTGTTCTCAAAAAATTCTCAACTTTACCCTGCGGAGGAGCGTGACCGAAAACATCTAAAAAAGGTGTTTACTCCGATCATACACTCTTTGATTCTTAAATACATCATACATATGAATCAAAATGATCGAAGCTATGAGTTCTAAACCTAGGCAAGTATTGCTTTGTCTGAGGATAGGATTGGAAGAGGGTAAGAATTGATGCTGGGTCGCCAGCTACTTAACGGCGGCCTGCACTAACTTTGAGGTGCAACTAGGGTAGGTAGGTATCAGTGGCCGCTCCAAGAAACCCAGCGCTTTGGTGCGCCGTTTTGATGCCACAAACTCCGCCAATCCGTCAGCTCGCTCATTCCCCTCTATATTCCTATGTCCGGAAACCCAGAGGAGAGTGACCTTGAGCGTGCCGCCCAGACGATTCAGCTCGTCTCTGCACTGGCCCACCAGGCTGGAAGATGTCATCGCCGAGTACAAGGCCTTGATGGCCGCCTGACAGTCGGTGAGAATGGCTATGTTACGGTTGGGGCTCGAATCTCGCTCCAGCCGTCGACAGACTTCCAATATCGCCAGCCCTGATTGGAGTTTCTCGTGAAGTTCCGCTTGCGTGTGGCATTGTCCGTGGGGGATGCCCAGATTTCCCGGGGTATTTCATCTAGGATGTTCTGTGTGGACTTCGCTGCCCAGCATCCGGACTCACGGACGGCACTGTACGCTGCAACATATTTAATGTGGAGGTCTAGGAGAGGAGATGCAGGAGGACATTGAGAGCATCTGCCGGGCAGGACTGCAGAGCCCCAGTAGCGCCTGCACACGCGGTTCTTTGAATCCTATTAAGCTTCATTCTATTGTATTTTTTGCTCAAAGCCTGCCACCATACAATAGAGCCGTACATTAGGATCGGACGCACTACAGCGGTGTACATCCAGAGAACCATCCTCGGCCAGAGACCCCAATTTTTTGCAAAGGTTCTCTTGCAGGCATAGAAGGCTATACAGGCCTTCTTAACCCTCAGTTCTATGTTCAATCTCCAATTTAGCTTTGGATCCAGGATTACACCCAGATACTTTACATTAGGGGAAAGAACCCACTGCAACTAACTCTCACATAGTACTTGCCAGGGGCCCACATCTGAAATTATAAAATAGTTGACGTGTTCATCGCAACAGCAGAGGCAGATACTCTTCTAATTTCGCAAAGGCTTGAAGAGGACATGGCCATGATGTTTGTAAACGGACTGTCTCGTTCAATGAATCAGGCGTTTACCGCTACTTGTTATAATTAAGTTCCCACATCAAACTAGATTAAGCCTCGATAAATGGGAAGGTCGACAAGTTTTACCTTAATGAATCCTACCTCCATAAACTCTACTACTACTAATTGTTGGATGACTTCATTTTCAAATGCAAATGTTACCGATCAGTCCCACGCTGCTGCAGTTGTGATAAAGTTGGTAGATAATGGCCATGGCTTGCTCTTATACCGATTCATGAACTTTAGCCAAATGGCTCCGGATTCAGTGAATGAGACAAAAAAGGGAACGAAACGTAAACACCACGGTTTTCAAGCTGAAGGATTCTATATACTCTTTTCATCTGCATTAATGGCCACTGTCTAGCGTTGTTTGTATCGACGTTGGCAGATCTCAAAACCAACATCAAGTTGGGAATGTGTTGCTATATGGGAGCACTATCCTACCATTATTGTTTAGGATATTGAGGGATCCTAAGCCCGCATCCACTCGATGTTGAACCGGATCAAATGGAGAGCAACTTACCCTCACGTTTTTTGGTCCCCAGATCCCTTGCATAGCACCCAAGCATTTAAAAATAGGGACTAACGGGTTCGTTCAGGCAGAGGCAACTCATCAGACGCTGGCTCACTTCTGCCCTGGGAGCAGCGTGACAAAATGACTCATAGCTGGACCATTATAATAAGCCGTGGAGATATTTAAACGAAACACCTTAACAAGCTTCAAAGCCTAGATTAAAAACGGAATGCTGCTTCACCAATAGTTATTATTCTAAATATATATATATGATATTTGACACAATGGTAAAATTAGTTCTATATGCCTAGGAAACTGAATCTATATTTTTTATAATAACTTGCAAATACGTGCTAAGCGCTGCACGGGTATAAGGTAATAGAAAGCAGGATCTATGTTTCGATAATATCTCCTAAATTACGGTGAGATAGGAGGATTGAAAAAATAAAAAAGAATGGGTCTGAAGATCTACTCGTAGCTTGCCGATTTGAAAACGGGAAAGAAGATATTTCTCACCTAGAAATTTTAATTAATCTCCATTTGCAAAAAGTGCAAATATTCTACTTTACCAAGCCATTTCATGCTGCGGTCCCAAATTCTGTGGAAAGTACTTGGCAAAAGGACCGTATTTTCGGACGAATCCAACATGAAAATTTTTGATATGCAAACCGACAACACCCGTTTAGTTGAAATTTTACAAATTGGGATATTTATCATAGTTTCCCCTTTCCACCTTCTATGAATTCAAATTTTCCGCAGGACTTTGAAATACTATAAACATTTAGTGTGCATACCATTCGAGATACTACGAATTATGAAGTCGACCAAAAATCAAATTTCTTAGCGAATAATTGTAAATCCATTCTACCATGGAAAATTATTAAAGGTTACAGCATTGCATTACCAGCACAAGTAGAATGTTGAACAGTAATTATCACATTGCAAATTGGCGAATACTTGCAGACCAGCAATAGTTAATTGCAAAGTGTGCGGCGGAAATCATAATTCTGCGAAAACGTTTTGCAGAATTTGAAACAATTCCAATCACTTCACATTGAAGAGTTCCGTATTTGCATGCGGTATAATGAAGCAATCGTTGATGAGAATAATCCCAAAGTAGAACTGACCCTGATATCAAACTAATAAGAAGTGTCGTTGAAATTATTATCAAATATTTGAAACTGAAATGATGTAAATCGCGTAGCAGATAATTAGCGTTCTCACGTAAATTACTTAAGGGTAACACTGCCAACGCTCATGAAGCTGCAAAGTATTCCCTGCCTGCCATTAGGGATGACGAAAAGGGATAGAAATTTGTGGACTAATAACTTTTTTCCGGCTGAAACGCCAACAGCCCATTGTAGAGCTTGATAGGTTTCTCAAAATGCACATTGAGCGTACAATGACAAGTGAGTACTCCTACTATGATCGTGAGGATTTTTTCGTAAGATTTAAACATGAGCACCCTGGATTACTCCATTATTAGTTAGTTCGCCTGCTCTTCATTTTTTAGTCTGGTAGCCATAGACTTTTCTTCAATTCCACCGAAGGGAGCTATTTCATATAGCAGTGGTCAGCTCATTCGCTGCCTCATTGCTTTCTAAACCAATATACCCTGGAGCGCAGACTATAGACAATTTGTAGAGCGGGCCAAGCATTTACAATCTATTAAGGCATGCCCACACCAGTTTGGAATTCACCTCTTTAAGGATAAGTTCCTTACTAGCCGCTCTGCTGTTGGTTAGACTAACAAATGTTCTGGCCCCCAAACCTTTGGAAGTTGGAGGGGGCACATGTATCCCTCACACATATGTACTTCCATATGAAATATACTAATATTCTTACCCATTGTACAAGGTACGTTCTCCTTATACTAATTACCACAGCACCCGCTCCGTCTGATCAGAGGCACCCGTCAATGTACCAGGTAGTCAGTAGTCAGATGCTGGGTTAAGCCGTAGGCTACTGCCTCACTCTCCCAGTTTGCTCTGTTACTCAACGGGCTTCAAAGTATTTGTCGGAATGGAACCTTATTGTCATACTAGCCCTTGGTGACAGTAATTGGGGATACCGGCTAGCAAAAATGTCAATCTTCCTTAGATTCCTTAGATTTAGGAAGCTTTCTGCTTCGTTGTTCCGTGTTGTTCACTCTTGATGTTAGAAATGCCTTCAACTCCGCAAGATGAATAGAGATGCAAGGCAGATTAAAAAAAAAACATTTGACGTGCGAGCTATCTTTTGCGGATATTGATGGAACCGACTGTTATGTTCATTGTGCGAGTGATTCCCGTTACTCTCATTGCTAAGAAATGGAAAACCATCCACAGGCGCAAGGAAAAAAACTTAAAAGAGGTGGCTCCTCGCACCCTAAGTGAATGGTAACTCTCTTGGGAAAGTGAGTCAGGAGGCAAGACGACCCAGCTTATCGGCAATTTAGATCCGAAGTTGAATTGGGCGCATGGTGGGATTAATTATTTCCTTACTCAACTTCTAAATTGGCATGGAGGCTTTCAGTCTTACGTGCTCAAGATTAGCAGTGTGGTCTGCAATGAAGTCGTGGATAACGCCTATAACACCTTTTTCTCTTTTTGTCGCTAAAGGCGGGGTGAGTTTCATTACCAACTTTATGCAGGCCAATTTGTCAGAGAGATATTGATACGCATTGGCAGATGGAACCGTGGGGTATTATACGTTCTTTTTCTTACGGAGAAGATTGAGCTCAACCGGTGGAGAGCCCCGATGGCAGGGGATACTTAGCGCCAACAACTCCTTTCCTCCTTTCCACTTGTTGATGAAAATAATTCCTTGATTTTGGGGCTCCCTAAGCCGATAGAGCGGGAAGGCTAGCGCGAAGTAATGTGTCGAACGCTTCCAGGCTAGTTCTGTGCTGACGAGGAGGTGTTTATTTGGCAGTTCAGTGGTGCAACATTGAGGAAGTTCAACGCTTTGTGTGTCTACCTATTCTCCTATCCTACCCGCAAAAAAACTGCAGAGTTACTACTCGTATTTATCTGGAAATCTTGGAAAGCCGAGATTTTTCTCAATCAGCGAAAAAAAAGATATTCGTTAAGATTCCAAAAACGGAATGCCTTGATTGTCTCATTTCAAAAATCATTGTCATCATCTTCAGCGGCGCAATAACCGATGCCTAAGCTAAGCTTCGCTTAATAAGGTTTTAAGCCAAAGTGCGCCGCTTCCTTATCTCTAACAGCTATCAGGCATTTCGCAAAACATCATTGTCCCATCTGAGGCAAGCTCTGTTATATCTTCCTTCTCTCCAATAAATATTTCCGACATAGACCTTCCGAACTAGATCATCTTGTGATGTTCGAGTTCTGCAGCCCAAGTTTGCGTGCTCGATTAGGGAGAAGGCAGTTTGTACAGTTTGTACATCATCATCATTTTGACATCAGCGTTGCGGATCAATTTTTTAGGGCCAGATTAAAAAGCATATATAATGAAGCATTAGACTTAGAATTAGTCTTGAGTCCACCATCTGCTTGATGATCCTTCCACTCCTTCCGGACCACCCCTCTTGGGCGCATAGCTCATTTTTTTTTAAAAAGTATTATTTGACAATCATCACACTCATTTCCTAAACAAAAATCGAGTTATTCGCTTGCCTCAAACCAGCTAAGGCTTCAAATCAATGGTTTTCGGTTTCATACCCATATCGGACTTTTTAATTTATATATTCGGAACCAACAAAGGGCAGGACAGGACAGGAAAGGACATCGTCTTATGAGTTTGCCTCGGTCCTGAGGAACTCAGCCGTCAACCTATGCTCCAACCTGAAGTATGCCACCACGCTTTTGCCTTGGGCCCTATCTTTTGGCCAGTCGTCGCACAGCTGATATTATCTTGGAATTCATAAAAAGCTAAAACCTTATAGAAAAATGTAGTTTAAAGCAGAGTCCACCAGAAAAGCATTTCCCCACTGATACTTTTTTTCGCCATTGGTGACATTCATGGTGCGTTGCTAGGAAGGAGTAAAAGGTACCACCGAACTTCCACATAGACCGAAACGCTCTAGATTAGGAAAAACAGAGAAAGACTGAAGATAAATACCAGTATCACCAAGGTTCTCAGTATGACTGTTTATCACACTTTTCACTTTTGCATTAATGGAGAGAACGCTGATCAATTTGTCTGGCCTAGTAACACTGTTTCAACTAATCAATGCGTTAAACTAGATGCTATTCAACGTCTAAACAGTGCTATCATAGATCCCTTCATTGTTTGTTCAAAGTCTGTAATGCAGGTATCTCAAGACCACCATCAAGTTGAGACTGTTCCTCGCCAACTTCCCCATATACTGTTGTATCCCTAAAACTTGTCTTTGCTTTTGCGTCGGGATACTCAGACCCGGGACAAACCCGTGTAGCATTGAATAGGTCACATTCTAAAAAAAATATCAGCTCCATTACTGACTATAATATGCGGCGAGGAGATCGCCATAGGAATCCGTGGCAGAATTGGAGGCTTCTTGTGAGAACCTAAAAAAAGCTAGGTGCACTATGCCTTATTTAGGGAATACTGGTAACCATAACACTTCTCTTGCTATTCATTATACGAATAAATATAGAAATTATAACTTTTCTTTGCATAGAAATTTATACCTGTTTGAAGCTTTTATTGCTGAATGGTTTCCAGATAGCAGTGAAGTGCGACTAGGCGCTGAGTTAAGTGGCTTCTAATTTGGAACACACTTTACACGCTCCTGTCGCATGCCGTGTCTTACCATCCATAGTGAAGATTATTCTGTAAAGCGGGACGTAGCAAACGTTCACTCTCTTGAAGCAAATAGCCTCCCAACAGTGCTTGTAAAGAATATTAAAGCTGGTGGAATTTTCACCGGCTCCACTACCTACAATCAATTAGATGATGATGAAATAGGTAACTGTATGTTGTAACCGGTAGACTGGTTAGCACTGAAGATAAAGATAGTTTGACGGGGTTCTTTTTAGTGACGAATCTGCTCATTTCCTGACCTTAGGAGACGCAAAAGCCTGCCTACGCAAATGTGAAATGGTTTTTAAGAGATAGTAAAATGGGAGTTTGGGAGAGAGTACTTAGGTTCTCCTCCGAACCTAATGAAGTACCAAAGGTGAATCTGATCCTTTTTATACGATAATCGATTCTGAGATTGATGATATTATATATTCAGCTTTGGCAGTGCGGGTCATTATTGTAAATGAGGTAACCTCTTAGGCCTTTTTTCTGACCCGCGGTCATTGCAAGGAATTTTGTCAACCTAGGAGAAATGAACGGAATATATGTACTTAGTATTCGATAAATTGAATATTGTGCAATTATTTTCGAGCAGTAATCCATATTTATAGTAAATAGTGCAACACTTATCTTGTATCTCTCTAATGAGAAATGCAGTTTCGATCAAAATTCCATGCGGTTTTCGAGCAGCTTGAACTTGCTAAGTCTACCACTGATGTCTCCCCTACAATCTACCCTTCCATTATTTATTTTCACCGTTTACATGTGTGTACATCAGCAATTGTTTTTACATCTCTGCCAAATGTTGAACCGGAAATCATTGAAAGAGTTGACCCAGAAATCAAAGTATGTAGTTGCAACAGGAACACTCCCTTGAGCCTACTTAAAATATCGGAGTGGATCAATTCTTATCGCAATGTTGACTTATCATCTGAAGTGCTTCTGCTCAATAACGTCGTTCTGTTGAGCACCAGGCCCCGTAGAACTGATTTCCTATTTCAAAAGTTTTCGCAACGATGATGGGTTCAAAATTACAGATTACGTCTCCTAAGGACTTGTATATGCATATATTCCTGGGCTCGTTGTCTTTAGTCTATTGTATACTTCCGACTACAGATTAAATCAGCAAGGAAGTACCACGGCACCCTCGACGACTGTGGTTTTATTTCCGAAAGCTTCAACCTGACGACAATGTTTGACAAGGTTTATGGTGGCTGGTGTTGGCATGTTTATGGTAACTGCTGTTCGCTATGATTATGAATTTCGTCTTGAGTTTGCCTCCATCTCAATCGGTTACTCAAACTTCAGATCCAGCAGCCAGTAATTATGCTAAGTAATCCAATAAAAATAAAATCATTCATTCGAAGATATGCCTGGGGGAATGTTTTCATAATGGATGTTTACGCGACAAGTTATCTTGGACAAAATTCAAAAACTTTATCTTGAAATAAATTAAATATAATTGGCGCTTAAACGGTTTTATTTGGCCACCACAAAATGGGAGTTAACAATTTACTCAAAATATTCCATTCCATTCTTAGAAAAGACTATGAGGCGAACAGAAGCCTGTAAGTTAATAATATGTGTATGAGAGTTTCAGTGGTAAGGGTCACCTTTCCATAAAGGTAATTGATATGGATTTCTTTCTCTAATGCAGCACTGTGCTTGTTAGTTGTGACAATGTCGAAGACCAGACTAACCTGCTAATCGAATAAGATGATGACTCTGTGCAGAATAAAATGATGACTCTAATCATTGCCGTGAATAAGTGCTATCATGACGCATTCGCATCGTGAAATGTAGAGTGCAATTAATGCACTAACTACTAACAGATCAACAATATTGTCAAGATATAGACTAGGTCGTATTGTTTTCATAGTTAACACTCTCAAAATATCGCAAGAAATGCACTGAACCACAGTGATACTGACATTCAAAGCCTTGAATTTGCATAGAGACGACAAATTTGGCCTATTATAATTTTGCTAGTAATAGTGCGATTTCCACCAAACTTGGTGGGATCATGCTCCATATTATAGCCTACATTGCTACAATTTCGTGACTCTAGAATGAACTCAAGGGGGGTTTTGGTGTCAATTACTAAAAATCATGGTAATATACTATTATTAACTTTAAGTGAGGAATTATCAATATGCGGGGTATTTCGAAGCCTAAGCCTCTAGTGGCGACCTCTTGATTTTTATCAGATTTTTCGGTTGGGTAACTTCTGAGAATGGGTCCCTGAAAGAAATGATCTCTTTCGACCCACCGCACTTTTTAAACAAATGACATAACTAATACCTAATACCTACTAAGTACCAACCCCAGGACCTTTCATTTGATACCCCCACGACAACATCTGGTGGAACTACAATTGACACCCCCCCCCCTCCCGCCTTTCCAAGCCAGAGGACCAGCCCCCGCTACCCCACCTTAAATTCATCGTAGCAGGATATGACTCATTGAATGTGTGAACGTTCACAGTTCCTACCTTTCCACGAAATTTGGTGTCAAACGCTATAAAAGTTTCTGAGAAAAATGCGGGTGACAGGCAGACGCACATACAGACGGACAGGTAGACAGTAAACCGATTTTAATGTGGTTTTGATTTACAGAAAACCTTAAAAAGAAAAGTGACGTGCATAGTTATAGTGGTGACTCCGATATCGATAGCACTGAACTTTCTGACTCTCAACAACCGAAAACAATCTTCTGTAGATTAGCTGCTTTAGCATTTTGCCCATGCTTTGATGATCGCCGTATTAAGCTGGTCTAAGTACACCCCCATGAATGCTTGCTTATCCATTGTTTTTACAGACCAAGATGACGTTTTTTCTGCATGGATCCGTCCGTAGTTAAAAAATAGTTACCTGACGATCGCTATACGTGAAGTTCGTATTAGCCTGCTAGGACGTATTACGCGTCAACGCAGGGCTGACAACATTCGTTTCTATATTGTTTTTGTTTTCATCTCATTTTCTTGGTCAGTAACATATTTAAATTTTAAAAGCTGTCCAATGAACTGCGCCCCTTTGCCTTTAGTCTCTTTGCCCTTCAAGCCGATAGCTCACGCATTAAACTTTCCGGCAATAATCTTTGATTTTTATTCCCTTGCGATGAGAACAAGATTGTCTAGCAAGTTTTCAAACTCAAACAGCGTAAGGCTTGATGAGACGTAGTAGCTATACACATATAGGCCATATATATTTTCCCCACATAAAGCCACTAGCAGACTTAGTTTTGTCGCTCCACTGATCGAATTACTTACGATGGCATTTCCACTTTGGATCCGTAAATGCAACCAAATCTTGAGTAACCCTACAGTAGCTGGTATTTATCTTAATCAACACCCTCGTTGCGGTTAACCCACTTTGCCGGTTAATCTGTTTGGCCTTTCCTTCGCATAAAGTGTTTCTTTCTCCCTCGTTAGTATAACCCTCTGCGAAGTGTCCAATAATTTGAAACCGCCTTAGGAAGATCTGTTCTGCTCTGTGCTCGTCACTAACAACTTCTGTGCTACCTCCACTAACAACCGTATTGTGGCCATTTGAATACCACCATATGATAATATATTCGTCCCAAATTGCATACTTCCTTCAAGGAAATGTAATTTTCTTCATTCGATGTCCCTTCATCGAGGCCCTTTCAATGTATATAGATCTAATGACTTTGAGTGCGGACGGCAGCTTTTTCTCCAAATGAGCTTTTAGCTTCCGTGAGAAAACCATCAGTATTGCTCGCGTTTGATGTTTTTATCTCGAGCATAATATCCCCTTTCTGGGTTCATCGGATCCTATTCACTAAGATTCCTCCGAATCAGAGCTTCGTCTCCTATGAGTCCTTCTTTTATACAGTTCTTCACCTTTAGCATATCTTGAACTTCTCTGTTCTATATCTTTTACGTTCATTGGAATTGGCGAAGTTCACAGAGCTGGCTAGCTTCCCCTGAATGGGTTTTTCTCTTGATCCTGGAGTATTCCGTGCGGTCGCCCCGCTTCAACGAATTGTGTGGGTTTTTTTACCGTCTTTGTCCTTTAGTAAACTGGTTTCAGCTTGGTTTGGTTAGTGGCGTTCTCGGTAAGGCCGAGCTTCGTCTCAACACCCTATTCTCCATACCTAAATCAGTTGTAGCGTTAGACGCCACGATGGTCAAGTTCTCCACCATCTAGGCACTCCGATCGAGAGACATCGCATCAAGTCGACGCGGACTTAGTATCCATCCACTCTTAAACGAAAAGTACTTATTTACTAATTTGTAACCGAGTCCCGAATCTGAATCCCCATTTACCCAATTTTTCTGGTGTTGCTAGAAGCGAATTTTACTTTGGCCTACCGCCATTCGGAATCTAATTTCAGCTGATCTGTACTCTATGTTCTGGTGCATGCCTCCTCCAAGAAGTTTAAATCTTGCGAAAAGCGACGAAATTTATAACACTTTCTGCACAACCTACCCGCATCTATGGCTCGCTGTCCTCCTGTCGTATTTCCTCCAGGTTGCAGACTTGTGCTCATAGTCTAAGCATCTGCAACGTTTAGTCGGAACTACTTAAATTGATTCCCAACATACTCCTCAACCATTTGGTATTTTTCCACTGTTAAGAGTTTTCATCATTTATTGCTCGGTTACTCCCGGCAATACGTGGTTTTAGCCTTGAGAATTCGCCGAGGTGATAACTATCCGGGAATTGGTTGCCATTGGACATTTATGCATAATTTCCTTTTCTACTTTAGTCGTTTTTGTAAAACTGTTAAGATCTTGGATTTCCAAAGAGCACGTAGGCTGTAGAATAGAAACCGTTTGGTTCTTTCGGTGCTTTCATCGGGAAGTGCAGTTGTGTCCGCTTTTCGCTTATCTTTTGCTCCTGTAGAAAAAAATGCCGTGCAGGATTTCTTCTGGAGAAAGGTCGCATGTGCGTCACAACTGACGTGCATTTCCTAATAAGCCTTTTCTGGCCAGTTTCATCGATTTCCTCTGATCCTTCTTGCAGAACAGATGCACTGTAAGGTAAACAGGACCAATTATTACATTAACTATTAACTATTTCCTTAATGGGCAAGGGAGATGGCCGCAATAGTCAGAAACGGATGCATCCTGGGGGATAAAGCCCCTACCCTGCACCGACGTATACCGGTCCCTAGTGGTTTACTCTTGAGGTAGAAACTTTCTCGAGGACGTATATAGAATGGCAACTACGGGGTCAAAATTTCTTGCTTGGACGCCTCGGGGACACCACCCCTTACATTGTGAATGACCTGTGAAAAATCGCTGACGACCTCCGAGCTTACGACCGTGCGACACAACTTGGTGTGCATTAATGATAGTTGTATACTAAAGACGAGCACAACCCTTGCTCCTTACTAGACATCTACAACCGGTTCAGTTGAGTTACAATTCGGTATTCAAAACGCGACATAAACATAATTTCCCACGAAAAAATCCAGTGAAAATGAAGGGTGTAACTAAAATTACATCCTAATTGAGGGTATAAAATCAGATGGCATATAGACATTTTGTAACTAAGAAGTTATGATTGTAACGAGAATATCAGTGGTATTTGTATTTAATTGTCAAAACTAAGCTGCCCGGAAAAAATGTACTCGTGGCAATCAACACTTTCTCCATTCCCTGTTACTACCTACACTTTCTATGAGATATAGTGGAGTATCATGTGTTTAATGGCTATCAACAGACGGGTAAGGATAGTTATGCAAACAACAACATTCACAACAGAAGCGCTAAGAAGCTGAGGAAAATGAATAACTTGCGACAATCTGAAATGTAGTTATACATTTTCCCATGGTCCCCATAATGCTATAATAAAAATCATTATCGCTCGAATTCGTCCCACTAGATGTTGCTTTCAATCCACACTTGTCGCCCCTCAGGCTGATTGGCTAAAACTAAAAGTTGTGGGTTTTCTTTACGGTTGCTGCTGATTCTTTTATGTCAGAAGATTCACTTAACCGTGATTCAGCTTATCTCCCGTAAGACTATTTGTTTAGATTGGTTTCTTTCAATAAACTGAGAATATGAGTGAATTATTTGTTGACCGGAAGGGGTTACATTCTTTCAAACTATTCTACAAAGCCATCAACGAAATGATTGATTGAAAATGTTATTTCCCCATCCACTTCGAATATATCCAAAAATAAATTGAAGATATATATATTCTACTATGTCACAATATTAAGAAAACAAAAAAAGTGGAAAGGAGCAATGCCGAGAGCAACTCTCCTTCGTTTTAAATGCAAATTTTAAATGGGAACCATAATTTGCGGACGAATATCATATGTAGGTGTTCCACCTAGACTTTGGTTCCGTCGGTTTCTTCTTTAAGTAAAAGGACGAAAAATAGGGAAAGGGTTGCTTGAAGTTTAAATATATGAAAATCTTTTATCATGCAGTCATAATATCTTAGAAAATAATTACTTTATGAGCTTAGGGACTTCAAGCAGACACAAAAAGTTTATAGAAATTCTAAGAGTGTTCTACCCATCTACTTCCTAGACTAGTAAATATTTCTTAATATATCAGATTCTAGTTCCGATTTTGGCTGTGGTTGATCTAAAGCTGTCCAAAGTGTATTATTACGACTTTGTGTAAATTTAAACTTTATTAAAGGTTTCCGACTCTGTCTTTTTTTTCATCGTTGGAACATCAAAAGGATTCGAAACCCACTGCTGAATTTTTCCATGAGGCTATGTGAGGCTGTTACTCACCCAAACCACCTTTTTGTCCGTCCACTCTCCCCACGAGACTGCTTTAAAGCATTCTATTGCGGGCTTACATTAGTCCTTAACTGCAACTCGCTGTGGTTCTCTTCTTCTCGTTTTTTTCGGGATTTCTCCTGGAAAACTGTTCATGAATAGCTCTCACCACCTTTTCAACTTGGTTCCATGCAGCCATTGATTCTAGCATGAACTCCACAATATTTTCAGATGATAACTCTTCGCGAGCGGTAGCCTCTAATCTTGTCTGGTACGTATGGGGCAATGAACCCGCCTACGACTACGGAGGGTCTCTTATATAGTCGTTGACCAACGTTCGCCAGAATGTCTATTGAGTACAGTTAGCCGAGACACCATTCTTAATTTTCTGAAATTTTATTTATTTCCGCCCATTCGGACGTAACCTAGATTAGCACGAGTTTAACTACCCTTGGAATAACAAGACGTTAGGTTTGGCTTGGTCCACCAATATTCGGTAGTATTCGTGATATTGTTACAACAATAGAAGACGCTTTATGTACTGCACACGATCTTGTCTATTTTCTCTATGACGCTACAGTTCAATGTCGGTCCTCGGCTGCCAATGCCTTCATCACCATTCCTCTTGGTCCATAGACTGCGTCCTTCAATTTCGGCAACCAAGCAGCATGCCACTTGCGTTATCCGCTGAGTCTTCCTATCTGTTTCAGGGTTTTTCTCGTGGTCGTTTCCTTTCTACCTTGTCTTTTAGTATGTGCGTGGGAATTCGTAAGACAAATTTTTTTGTTGCCGAGCATGATCTCTTCCTCTAAGGCATTCCGTAAAATTTGGTCCAGCACACCTGTGTTAACCTAGCTGCCACTTTCAAGGCGATATTCGAGGTTCCTTTCGGCGCACCAAAGGAGGATTTAGAACTTCTTCCACTATCATTACAGAAATTTTGCCGAGATGTGCCTTGTATAGTTCACATCTTCTGGAAAGACAGGCAAGACATCCTTCATCAACTTAGAACAATTAACCGGTGGGGAGCGATTGCCTTTTGGTGATAACATCACTAACTTTTACGCACCGTCCCATAGATCAGAGTCGTCTTCAGTACACATCCACTTCAAATGATAGCTGCCACTCTCCATGATAGCTAGTTGTAATTTTTTCCTGATATGATGAGGGATGATGAGATGATAGCCTGATGATCGATGTATGTGTAATACTCGCTGATAAGCGGTTGCATGTAATTGGTTAAAGTATCGCAGATGAAAATGAAGTCCTGAGGTCACTACAAAGTTCAACATCTGTCACACTTCGTGGTCTTAGTTAGAGATACAATCAGTAACCAAAGCTGATGTTTTACGGCTAAGGCCGAAAGAAGCAAGCGACAATGATAGTTGCCACTAAATCGTTGATAACCAACACAAGACCATATATGAGCATCTTCTGTTCGTTTTCGATGCTTTACCCTTCGCAATTTTCGTCGATTTGCTCGCCAATCCACTATGTTTCTAGTCTTAGTGGTAGCAGATTAGCCTCGATTTGACCAACCCCAATGATACAGGCACAATCACTGTCAGTGGAAGTGACCTGCCTAGAATTAAGCGATTTCAAAATCTGGAATCAATACGATCGGTCAATAGTGAACTTGCTTCACCCATTAGCGCAACTCGGATGAAGTGGCGTTTCACAGCTGGTGTTCTTTGTGATGTACGGATTAACGAATACCGCTCCCTGTGCTTCTAGTGGTTCAATTAACGGTGTCTCGCTTTTGAACGGGATATAGGTTGAAGTAGGCGAACAAGGCTGATAGTATCACTAATTGACACTACAAAGTTTCACAGATTTTGGATTTTGTGGGAGATTCTTCTCTAGCACCTAATTGTCGCCTATCGCGATGTCTTGTTCCCTTGATAGCCTTCGATCGCAAAGGACTCCCTGGAAGAAATGTCTTTAATATCGTTTCTCTTGCTACTGCAACCATCACTTTCTACTGGCTGATCGACACTATTCCTTCTTCACGTGCTTTCACGTCCTCTTTAGCTTTAAAATACATTGCCTTGATAGAGCAGACCTGGTCCTCGATCGCGTAGTGTACGCTATTTCTCCGTTTCACGCACTTAAATTAATTCTGGGTCATTGTTCCAAACCATATGAATGCATCAACTTGCTGGCATTCTTTTCATCTAACATCCATTTCTCATCCCAATTTACTGACGGTGATCCTATTTATTTGAACACTCCGTTTGAAGTGATAACCCACGTTAAAAGATACCAATAGTGACTCCCATGTTGTTTTTAATAAGGTTATTGAGAAAGAGCTTATAGCATTCAATCATTTAAAAATAAAAAATACAAATCTTCCTCCCTGGTCAGCCATTATTTTAATTAATTTATCTAGATAGGCATTACGGTAGCGTCTTCAACGGGCTTTTATCAGCCCATTAAAATATGGTCATATAGACTATCAATTAGCACGGGAGGCACCCTGATTCCTTTTAGGAAACGCATCGGCATGAGCTTGACGCCGTTGCCTTAAATCTTTCTGGAAGATCAAATCATGCAGTCAATATATTTACTTCCCTGTCCAAAAAGGGAACCACCCATTAGTTTTAAACTATTTTATCATGATGTAGAACCATTTAGTATTTTAAACTTCTTCTTCTTTCTTTTTAACCTTTGACCCGTTCACAAGCGGGGTCGGCTCGTCATGATCGGATGCGCTATTTTGTTTTATCAAAGGCCTGATCTGGATATAGTCGCGAGGCTTTCAAATCATCAGTTGATACTCTCTTGATACTCTCTCTCTAGAACTCATTTATATTTATGGTGCCTTTCCTTACGTTCCCAGCTATCCACCACTTACAATAACTCCTTCCACCCTTCTCTTCCCCTGTGTAGTGGCTGTACTGCACTTTAGTTCAACCTCACCAAAAATTAGTTAAACCACAGTCTGGATCTTAATAATAATAATCTTTGGCGCAACAATCCATGTTGGATCAGGGCCTTGAAGTGTGTTAGAGCACTTCATTCAAGACCGTAACGGTATACTAGGAGGCAATGTGGTCAGCATTGCGCTCGCCCGAGATTATTACCCTGATTTGACTCAGGTACTCATTCATAGCTGAGTCGACCGGTATCCGACGTCAAATCACGATACAAATTCCACTGCCACCAGTGAGATTTGAACCGCGACCTTCTGTATGACAGCCTTGCGCTCTAGCCACTCAGCTATCCGGACAGTCTGAATCTTGTCGTCTCTAATTTGCCTGTGAGTTGCGTTCCCTATTTTAGATACTACTCTTTACTTCGCTCATGAAATTTTCCTTCTGGATCTTAAGTACGATGCGCAAATCACTCGTATCAATTCCCATCTTATGTTCAACCTCGCTAAGTGTAACTTACGAAAGGCCAACTTCAAAGATTTTATTTTAACCCTGGCGATCTTCAACTGTGATCCTGTCCATGCTCTCTTAACTTATGGTAAAGCCCTTGGCTCCTTTTGTACCATTTGTGTTAATCTGTTCTATGTCTCATTGTCTCTCATGTATATGCTTTTACTTATTTCAGTTCTGAACTGAAATTCAGTAGAAGCTCCGTCCGAAATACTTTGAAAAAAATACAAGACTTCCGGAGTCATACTGACATCACCCTCTTTAAAGGTCTGTGATCTGCAGTACAGTTACTGATATCGATGTTTAGACAAGAGTGTCTAGCTAATGTCCAGGCGCAATCCCGCTTAGCCTTCCCCTCCTTTCATCAAAATTTCGAAGTTCTTTGTTGATTCGACGTAATTATCGTGTTCCTTACTTCGTAATTACTTTTTCACTTTCTTCTAATTTTCTCCCCCCACTTGTTGTAGTCGGCCACACATGTAGTTCAGTGCCTACCATTACTCCTTTCTCAGTCGAATACTTCTTGGAAAATCATGTCAACAATGTTAGTCCCGGTCTTGACCGCCTTCCTAACCTTTCTTTACTGAAAACCAAACAAATCATTTTCCAGTTGGTTGTCATTTCCGTAACTTATGGAAAGGTACTGAAAGCATTTGTGTTGCTAATACACTCGCTAGAAATTAACATCCTATTTCCTGCTGGAATCATTAAGAGACATGTCAACGACTGAGCAAGTTGACCACCATATAACAAAGGAGCAACAGCGCTTTGTGAAACGCAAGTTCATCGAAACTACTAGACTTCCTCTACTTCTTGGCCAAATATCTAAATTCTCGGCGGGAATAGCAACTCATTTACAGGGATTTTTCTAATGCCTTTGACTATGTCAATCACATCTGTTTGGCAGAAGATATGAAGTTATGCTGAAGCGTAGAGAGAACCGAGGAAAACAGAGGAATGCGTGGCGGGATATATGGAAGTCTTCTACACCGATGACTCAAAAACAGGATAGGGTTCTGGAGCTGAATTCTATCGTTGGGACAATATGCAACGGTTTTTCAAGCCGAATTTTATGCTATCCTAAGGACGGCAAACTGGGTGACTGACAATCGGTTAAAGGGCAGGCGCATCACAATCTGTAGAGATAGACAAGCTGTAGAAACCGTTTGAACTCTATCTCTAGATTCAATACGGTGGAACTACTCTGGGTACCTGGTCACTTCGCGTATAGGGAAATGAAATCTCGGATGCTTTAGCGACGGAGGAGTCAATCTCCCCCATGCCGGTATCGGAATGAGCAATTGGAGTATCAGTAGCATTGGCCAAGTCTGTCTTCAAAAACTGGAAACAAGCTTCCCACAATGATAGGTGGCAGAGCCTAAATGCTGCTCGGTACCCCGAACTTTTATTACGAGAACCAAAAATGCGTACCGGAAAGTTTATCTTGTCGAAAAGGAGGAGGACTTGCAACAGTATTGTAGGCATTCTGACAGACATTAATTTACTAGCTTCAAATAGATTCAAGGTGGTAAATGTCCCTCCTGTAATGAGGAAGTGGAATCCACGGAGCATTCTTTGGTGCCGATGTTCTCCAGTTGCGACGGGTAGCATCACATCCACTAACAGAAATCCTGCGATATGTTAACGAATCCGGAATGGCGTGTACATATGTTACATATGTGTATACATCATACACATGTTAATAACACAGTATGTTTATAATAATAATAATCGTTTGCGCAACAATCCATATTGGATCAGGGCCTTGAAGTGTGTTAGAGCACTTTATTGAAGACCGTAACGGTACACTACAGGATTGCAGCACCTTGTAGGAGGCAACGTGGTGAGCATTGCGCTCGACCGATATTATTACCCTGATTTGACTCAAGTACAGTACGTTTATCCAAGTCTTAAATTACCCGGTCACACATTAGATGACCTGTTCCCTACCTCTCTAGGCCTTCAGCTACATTTTTTTTAATGCATATTGCGTTCCTTTCCCTCCCCCTCTGGAGCTCTTGCTCCACCGTCAACAATCCAACCATATTCAGGTGCAGAAGTCATGTTTAGGTATTTGTATGTAGCCAACTCGCCGTCTATTACACTTTTTACCTGATAGATTGCTTCGCCCCTACTGACATCACCTACCACAGGAAACTGAATAGGACATAGGGCATATGTTAAGCTTATCTCTTTCTTTTCCTTCTGGAGACAATATCTGATTGGATTATCTCTGTTTACTGGCTGTTATCTGTTTTCATCTGAAATAAGATACATGTATATCCTCGGGCTTGCGCGGAAGTTATTACGGATATATTCAGATGCATACGATCAATTTAGATGCGGACAAATAAATATAAGCATGTAGGCGGTATTAAGTGGTAATAGTCAATGTTTGTTTATTTAGGATCAACATTATTATGTTTTCAGTTTGTTTATACATATCTTGGAATTCGAATATATATGTGAAGGAGTATTCCGAATGTTTAGCCCTTTACGAATCTGTAAACATAGATTGGTTCCTTACATAAGAAAACACAAAACCTTCTATATCTGAATTGTCCAGCTTCTAGTTTCCCGACTTATTTGTTATTTAGAATGTTCTCTTTTTTATCAAATTTTACATTTACCAAGGAAATTAGAACTATTTCTATTTTAAAAAACCAAGCTTGATTAAACTTTGTATAACTTCCAATTATAGTACTGCATAGATAAATTCAAATTGCACAGCTAACTAAAGGACTCATAAGGCAATATGTCAATTATGTGGTCGAAATAAAACATTTTTCGGACAAATACTAAAAACAAAGTTCTCAAAGTAATATTTAATAATTAATTCTCATTTTAATTTGATGACTCTAGATAGAAATTGTCAACGACGTACTTTAATTGAATTTGTCGCTTGTCAACTTCACGCTCCTGTGAAAAATTCTAGCTGACAAATGAAATTTTCATGTTCATGGTACTTCCTAGGAAAAGGGTGAAATATCATTAAATTTTTTCCGGGAATACTACCCCACACTTCAGGCTATAGAGCCGTAAAATATGAAAAATTCTATCTACTACTTATACGGGTTCGCAAACCCTTTTAGGAACAAGTTCCCTGGGTAAGATTAAACTCACCTTTGCCGATGCGGAATGCCTTACAAGAGTTAGTTCTTATGGGGATTTATATATAACATAATCTTGGGGAAAAGCCTTTGAACACGGGATATTACACCCGGGTAAAAGTTTAACTGGACCAATTTTCTTTCGGAAGAAGGATGACGAGTATAATCCAATGCAAATTGTCCTTTTTCAGGTTTTGTACAAATATATCGTATATGTTCGAAATAATTGAATTGACAAAATGAACAATATGTACATGTGTAGCATAAGGCATCGGCAGAGATTTCCTCTTTCGGTTATAGCTTTCGTTTCTCTTATTTAACAATTAATTTTTAAATAAGATTGAGCATCAGTTCCATTATTAACACGCTTAATGCTGTACAGCAGCGATACAAGCACACAGACAAACGCAAACATCCATGACCAACCGTAATTCATAGTGCGTAAAACAGAACCTTATTCAAATCGATTCGATTTCTGAGAGTTTTTTGAAGAGAGACACTCTGCAAGAACGGTGTGCCGTCAGTCTTGTCAACAAAATTGATATTGATAGAAAAAATTGGGTCATGTCCTACCATCGAAGCTAAATGTTGTTGCAAGTTGGTAGTAAGTAAATGGGAAATCACTTCAGAACATTTCAATTTTATTGTATCTTTCTTTCGGAAATAAGAACGGATGTAACACTAATAATTACTGATATGTATAAGTGGAATATGAGTTAGTTACATTTTTTTCTTTTGTGCAATTAAAATAATAAAATCCTATTAAAATCGATTTATAGCCTGTTTGCTCCTTGGTTGGTCGTTGACTTACTTGTCCACGATATGCAATTTGCCCGGGAACAGTTATATATCCTAACACGAAAAGGTTACAAGTGTGGATTCACCCATGGGGGCTTATTACAATGGACTATTTATTGACTTCGTCTCTAGTAGGGATATAATCGTAAGTTGCACATGCTTCTCACATAGTCGTATACACAAAGGCACCATCGACCAAATCGACCATATGCTTATTCAGAAAATATGGTCTTCTAAAGTCCAGTGTAGGTATATAGAAGAGTAAACTACGACTCTGATTCCTATCTATCAGTGCCGTATGTCCATGTACACTGTGCAAAAATAACGCTAATCTTATTAAGTAGGCAACCTACTTTAGCGGCTCGCGAAATGAGTAACTTTTGGAGTTATATAAAATTATTATATTAAGTCTACCGGAAGGTCCTGTCCGTTTTAGTTAAAATTAATTTCAACAGGTATGTGCAGACTTATGGACGCCTATTGGTTGGAAGAAAAAAGTTTAGTTCCGCGAACAAGATACTGTAAGAAACATAAGAAACAAATGATTCTCGATGGGAAAGTTTATATTTTTGATGAAATCCTCAGTTCCGAAACTGTGGCCGATCGGTATTTCTATGAAAGAGAAGTTTGTATGATCGTTTTAAACCACTTATATGAACAAGAAGGACGAATTGGCCATACCGGTAAAATTATAGAAGTGGGTGAAAGTAAAATTGGCATGCGAAAATATGGGCGCGGGCGTGTGATTGATGGACACTGAATTGTCGGTATGATTGACAGAAATTCAAATAATTACCACATTGAAATATGCCTAGACGGATTTCGTGATTCCGAAATTATACTAAATATTATAGAAAAATTTGGGGCTGTGGTATCAACAATTCTTTCCGATTACCGGAAAGGAGGTTCGAAACTGGCTAATCAGAGATACACCCACAAAACAGTGAATCACAGCAAACATTTTGTTGATACTGTCTCTGGACGCTATCCACAAAATAAAGTAGCTGGCGAGTCTTCAAAATGATTTTCTTGAAAGGTGGATTCAAAACTGAAAACTTCGACTTACCTTTATGTGAGTTTCTATGTCATCGATATGTTAAAAAAATGGCATCGATCCATTTGAATTCTTTTCGCAAAATATAAAAACAATTTATTCTGGAGAATAAAGATATGTTCAAGTCATAACGAAGGGAGTTTTATTTTTGCATCACAAAATTCCGCACAAACTCTGCTGATTTCTTTTGCACAAAATTCCTGTAAATTACTCGTAATTTGCCTTTCAAATAATGAATTTTAAAAATAAAATAATAATGAAAATATTCTAAACTATAAATATCTCCTCCTTCTTTTATTGAAAATTCATGAATACCTTTCCTATCTTTTATTGAAAATTCAAGAAAACTTGTGATTCTCCTAAAGGGTGTGGAAAAAAATATTTTCCTTGAGTAACTTCTCACGGCTACCAAATCCTTAAATAAGGGCATAACAGGAACAGATTATAGGGGCCCTTAGATACCCCTATGCCTTTGTGCAATGAAATGATAAACTAAGCATTAGCCAACTGTAACGGTAAATGTAAAATAAAAAATCGGAAAAATGTCTTTTAGGTCCTCATGCAATACTATATTCAGCCGAGTGCAGTATCAAACGATAGGTATTTTTAAGGGGCATATACATACTAAAGTTGAGCTCACAGGACTTTACTTTTTACCGATTTTTCTCAAAACTTTGTACCGTTATTTCATCCCTTATAATCCCTAGTCGCCACAAACCACATACATTTTTGCATTTAGCATGCTATACTTAACATTTGTGGAACTCTTCTATTAAGGAGTCTCACACCCCCTAATCTGAAGAGCACCTAAGCCACGTTCTGAATGACCGTCGTTAAATAACGACAATATTTTGGACACACTGTTAGAGGAAAATCATTTTCTTACAACATCGGGGATCGGGGAAAACATCAATTCAGTTCAATAAATCATTTCGAACCGTATGCGGAAACTACGATTGGTACGGAAATGTTCGGCATGGATGTGATTTGTAAGAACGGGTCGTCACTTGCATATCTCTGGTTAAATGGTTAAATGGATTATCTACGAAGACATCGTAAGGAGAAGGGTACAGAAACTGCCCCCTCCACCTCCAAACTGAACATGAGCCTAAATAGGAAAACGTTGTGTATATGGTGAAACAACCTACGTACGAGCGAAAAGCTAAATTCGGGGAGGGACTGACTTCAGGTCTCTTGTGTGTTGAATAGAAAGTACATCATCTTGCTTGCATGACAATGGCAAAGATTCTTGGGAAACTGGCAGAGCTAGGCTAGGAAATTCTGGCGGATCCACCATACTCTCCGAAGACGATGTCAGACAAGCGCTGGTTCAATTTTTCTACTCCAGGAATAATCCATTTTTAAGGTTTTTTTAAGGAGTCAAAATGTACGTACTTGACAGGACTCATTTTCGGAAACCACCCAACCTAAAAATCCGAAAAAAATCAGGGTGGTGCGCCTAGATGAAATCTAGGCCTCAAAATATGTCCCATTCCGATATCTGCTCAAATAAACTTACTAATAGTATATTACTACTTTTTAGAAATTTACTGAAAAACCCCCCTTAAATTCATCCTAGGACTTTTAAATTTCGTACCAGCATAGAAGACAATATTTTGTATATACGTGCTAAATTTCGTGGAAATCTGGCCATTAACGCCAAAGTTATAGCAGTTCAAACTTAGCAATTCGCGCGAATTTACCGCTTCCAAAGCCATGCAAATCAGATGCTGGCGCCATAATTACCCGGAATAATTGACATTCACTTGAAATATTAAAGTCGCATTTATAAAGAATTTATTTATCTGAGCCGTTTTTAAGGTTTTGTGTAAAACAATTATGTGAAATCTAATCTTCGAGAGATGTCCCATTCCGGTATCTACTCAAATAAATTTACTAATAGTACATTATCAACTTTTAGAAATTGACTAAAAAACTCCCCTTAAGTTCTAGTTGTACCAAATTTTGCAACGGCATAGACGACAGTCTCGTGCATACACATGCCAAGTTCCATGAAAATCCAACTATTAGTGTCAGAGTTAGAGAAGTTCAAACTTATAAATTTCGTGCTAAATAACAGCATCCTAAGCCATACAAATAAGATGCTGACGTCATAATTAACGAGAATAATTAAAATTCGAGTGAAATATTAAAATTCCATTCACGAAGAAGCCGTTTTTTATATTTGATGTAGGTTACATTCTTGGCATTTGCTAATAATATTAAACTCGGAGTGTGAAGCTCATGAGCTTGACTATTATCAATACAGGGGTTTCCATCAAATGGTTTATTTAAATTGGTTTCTAAAAAGTAGAGGGCCATGGAATTTGTAGCTATGTGACACAGAGCTATCGTGCACTCTTCGCTCCTCACATCTTTTTCCTTTTCTTCAGCCTTTGTCCCGCTCACAAGCGGGGTCGGCTCGTCGTGACCGTTATCGTCATTTTATTTTATCAAATGCCTGATCAGGATGTAATCGCGAGGCGTTGAAATCTCCATCCAGCGTATCAAGCCACCGTTGTTTCGGACGGCTTTTTGGTTGCTTACCATTAACTTCGATTTTCAGACAATATTGGTAAGTAAATTCCCGTTAGCGTGAATTACGTAACCACACCATCGAAAACACCTCTCTGGTAGCTTTTCCACGATCGGTGCAAACCCATATTGATCACGGATATTCTCATTTCAGACGTGATCTAAACGTGCCACGCCACCAGTGTAATGGAACATCTTCGTCCCCATTACCGCAAGACGCCGTTCATTGTCCTTTATAGTCGGCCAACACTCAGAACTATAGAGAACGGCAGACGGACGACATCGCAGTAAATTTTAGATTTGGGACATGGGCTGATACGTCGATCTAAAGGACACCAGTTGTGGAATGCCACTTCATCCAGGTTGCGTTGATGCGTGAAGCAGTTTTATTACGCAGTTCTCCATTGGCTGATAGCATTGACTCGAGATATTTAAATCGCTGAGTTCTGACAATAAGAGTTACCTGCCCCTCAAGATATTTATATCGCTCAGTTCTGGCAATGGCAGTAACCTGCCCAGAACTGAGCGATTTAAATATCTCGGGTCAATACTATAGGCCAATGAAGAACTACGTTATGCTCCTCACATAGGGAAACACAAAACCTTTTATACTTTTATACTTTTATATTTTATCAAGCTTCCGGTTTCCCGACTTGTTTAAAAATTGGGAATACAAATTAACATTATATATTACTTTGTTTTATTATGCAAGTGGTCAGAACTTTCCGGTAGAACTAATATTAATGTAATTCTTATTGGGTAGCACAAATGCAATGTATTTTACGGTTTTTTTATATAGTACAAAAACCGGATTTAAAACGAGTTGCTTCAAAATATATGTAGCTCTTTGCGGTGTTGATAATTTTGTGGAAATGGGTTATGGGAAACAAAATTGTCTTGACACTAGACCAATAACTATAAATTTTCATTCAAAAGTAACAAAATACGGGATAAAAAAAAACTGGGAAAAAGGTGTTTTTGTCTGAAGCAAGTTGACCTTTAAGAGACTAAACACTTAAAAACTCCAGAGGGAATCCCGAGGGAGAAGGAAGAATTGGTCTGATTGAAAGTGTTAGATAAACCAGTCGCTCGGCGCCGCAGGTATAAAGGTTTTGGGTTCATATCATGTAAGGAACTCTCTATGAACCTTCTTCCATTCATGCATACATACAAGAGTGCAAAATATCCCGTCATATATTGCTAAATAAAATATTCATTTGTACATACATATTAAAGACATAAATATTGTGCACAAAACTGATCTAACGCATCTTCACGCTTTTCCACTTTACTCTGTGCACGAAAGTATAAATACGTACACATAGGCCCATCTTATTAAACACTATCTGGAAAAACCTAAAAAAAACTTAAAAAAGAAAAGTCAAAGTGTCTTTATGGACCCCGCCTTTCATATAAGTTCACTTTGTACATATGATGATGCCGTCATACATGTCCTGGAATGCAATAAATTTACATGAAATGCAAGAATTTGACTTCCAATAACTTTGTTCAAACTTTCCAAAATTATGTCCTATATTATCAGCTACACTGTTGCCAAATTTTGTACTTCTAAGATGAACTTAAAGGGAGTTTTCGGGGTAAATTTCTAGAACATTATAATATACTATTATTAACTTTATTTGAGGAGATATCAGAACGGGGCCGCGGATACTAAAATCGATATGGAGTGTATTTTGAAACCTGGATATGGAATGTTTTTACCGGTGACTTTGAGTGTGAGCAAACAGTTGTTGATATCGCTTGGACAACTCGGCCCCTGTAGCATATAATTCTACAAGTGGTATAGATTTGGAGAAGGAAGTGTTCAAATGCAATACCATCTTACCGAAAAAACCAACCAAACTTGTGCATGGGAAACTTCTCCCGCCGTTCCCTGCCCAAAGCCGTTCACCACTTACTTAACGCCTTTCTATCCAATCCTAATACCGAAGATCCGCGGGAAGTTGTGTGGTCTCAAGAAACCAGCCAAGCCTTTGAAGCCACAAGCAACAGCTGGTAGACGCTACACTTTTGATATCCCCACATCAGAATGCATCGTTCGCCGATGCTTCAGATATCGCACCACAGGGAGAATCAAAGGTAGCAACCGTTGGGTTTCTTCTCAAGACAGTTGAATCTCGCTCAACGGAATTACAGCGGCTAGGACGGTGAATTACAAGTCGCATATCTGAGTATCAAGTACTTCCGTTTCTCCCTCGACTTTTGCCCAGTAAAACATCTCCTCACCAACTTCAGCACTTAGCCTAAATCAGCCAGTTTACATCGGACATTCAACATGTCTTTGGTAAAAACAACCTAGTCTCAGTCGATTTTTTGACAGTCCCTGTGGCCCAGAAGGATGGCGCAATTCTTCAAAGTCCCAATCGGACTCCAAATACAAATTCGAGGAGTTTCCCATCTTCGGCTATATTCGTCTATCTACTGCGAAATCAACGCTTTTCGTTTGGAAAGGTTTCATCGGGTGAACGACTTGTTGTACCCTGGCATTCGAACAAGGAACCGGATAGTCTTTAGCAAATATTTCGTGCCGCCATAAACGATGACGTAAATTCTTAGGCCATTGCATGCAAAAGTGTAAAGTCACTACATATACTAGGAAGGAGGTGTATCCCTTAAGTCGTAAAAGCGCTTCCATACCATATACCTCGACGTTATAGTCCCTTTGCGAGACTTGGACGGCTTCAAGTATTGCCTCACGATCATTGATCGATTTTCGTGGTTGTTTGAGGAAATACCTCTAAAGGACATTACAGCGCCAGGGAATGCAATTTGAATCCACTCTTTTCTCGGAGCTCGGAAAGCTCTTGAGATTCAAATGCCAGCGGACAACTACATACCACCCACAATATAACGGGATGCTAGAACGGTGACATCGAACACTGAAGGCAGCCATTCGTGAGAAATTTGAACTACTATAACTTTGATACCTATAGCCGGATTTCCATGAAACTTTGAGCTACTATATTATACACCATACTATATTTTAAGGTATTATGATTGGCGCTTGAACTTCAGGGGTCTCGTCAATTTAAAAAAACTGATAATATACTAGTGAATTTATTTGAGTAGAGCATTTGAGTAATGGGGAGGAATGGGCCTCAAAAGGCCTGGTTTTCAAATAGGCGCACCTGATTTTTTTTGTAAATTTTTAAGTTGGTTAGTTTCTAACCAAGAGTCCTGTCTTACTTTATTAGTCCATATTTTGACTTCTTACTCACTCATTGAGAAATTTAAGCCAAAATTAAAATCTTCTTGTTTGAGATTCATTGAGATATTAAATTCGATGGGGAAGCGAAAAAAAATTGCACATTACCCATTGGAAAGTATGCATTTTATTGACTTCTTGGGTAGATCAAGCAGATTCAGATGTGGCTCTGGCGTTTCAACCAGTTGTGGCCAATTGGCCTCGCCAGTGAAATAACACATACCATGCATTTCTTACTGGAACCTCAAAGCACGAGAATGGAAGCACAATATAACCATTATATCAATCAGTATATATCGACACATTTTTTAATCGTAGCCTTTGTTGTAATTTAATGCTTCTTTAAGGGGGTCAATTCTCACTATTGATCGAACCAGTCGTTATGCATCCTGCCCTGCGGCAATAACAGCAGCTCTGAAAGTAAAATTTTTGTATTTCGTACCCAACATCCTTGAGATGTTTCGGTAGCTACCGAAAGTAGCTTAAGTCAAAGCCCAAACTCGCAGGTTGTTGCATCATGCTTATTGCTTTTCTAATGTTTCAGCAGCTCTTGAAATAGAGGCTTTCATTTGTTCTGTTTTCAGTCTTCATTTTGAGATATTTCAGCAGCTCTGGTTGACTGTTGTCGTGTGTGTCCGGCTGATCTCCCAATGTTTGAATTTTTGGGTGGCATTTTCAATAATTTTCAGAACTTGGAAGTAGTGGAGGAAGTTTTTAGACTATGGTAGGGGAGGAAGAGATCTCCCCCTCCAAGCCACCTTCCCCCTTGGAAAGTTAAACGGCTGAAAATGATATCGTTATGGTAAAATTCGTTAATCCGCCCCCGGAAGAGGAGGGATCGGGAGAGGAGGAATGAAACAGTCCCTCCTTGCTTTCCCGCTAAAGCCATACAACGATTACACCTTGAAAAGTTACGGTGCCCTGAAGAGGGGCTATTTTTGTAACATTAAAATGCTTCTTGGTAAGGGAATGATCGTCTGCGAAGTCCAAGGATGATTGCAAAGAATGCTGTCCCTTCCGCCAACACTACCTTCAGCACCCACGATGGTGAGGGTGTGGGGGGCACAAGGGAGTCTTCCTCTATAACGTCCCTTGAATAACGCGACCCCGATTGGCCTACGAACACGCTCATTAATGTTACGCAAATAATCTCTCTTCAACGGAGGATAATCGCTACAAATCTTCGGCAATATTAGAAAGGGGAGACATTCTCTTTCCTTCTGCTTTTCCCCTTTTTCTCCTCCCAATCTGGGGGTGGTGCTAACAAATCAAATTTTACTATGTTGATGTTAAATACCCCCAATTGGAAGCGTTATTACTTTTTAAGTGGAGGTGGCTGTTGTGAACCTTACCGTGTTGACATGAAAATAACCCTAATTTGGGCAGTCGTAGCTTTCTAAGCGGTGATTATCGCCGCGATTTTTTAATGGGGTTAGAGAGGGGGCTTTCTATTTATTTTGCATGCCCCTTCCATCCTTTCTCCTCAAAATGAAAACAATACCATAACGACATAAGCCAAATCTATTTTCACCATAACTTTTTAAAGGGAAGGGAGGGCGACCGTCACGAGCTTTCATCAGAATTGATGGAGTTCCACCCCTCTCTCTCTGTATAAACTCGTACCTCCTACGAGGATGTGGTTGAAAGCTGAACCTTTCCTCAATTTTCATGGTGATCGGGTGAGCCATGACCCCATCTAGTGGCGATCCACAACAACATAGATGGGACCAGAATATTTTTGATGGGAATATGCATCAATTTTGAAGACGATCGGGTGAATGGTTTAAAAACTTTCCGTTTCAGTGGCATTTAGTGGCGAATTACTGAAACGTGTATAGCATATAAACCTTCTCCATTCAAAAATACATGTTTGTACCAATTTTCATAGCAATCGGTTGAATGGTTTCAGAGTTCATCGATCACAAACGATTATATTTGTACCAACTACTTTTATTTTTATATAATAGATAATAGCGTTGTAAATTATGATAAAAAGTTGATAATTATTTATTTTAATAACTGTTAGTATTTGTTTTTTGTGGTCAAAGTAGACTTCTCTATAGAAAGGTCGGCGGCTGGTGTCAAGCATATCCCTATCTCCAGTAATCTGAAACCAAACAATTAAACGTATTCTTATGTATATTTGCCTCTGCTGTCCGAACCTTGATTTGAAATTATGCTTAAAATGGCAGAGTTGTAAAAGAAAATTCAAATTCAAAGCTAAAATAAGGATAAGTGATTATTGACGAGTATACATAATCATGGTTCGGACCAGAACTGCTGATGTAGAGAATAATGTTTTAAAATTCTAGATAGATCCGGTCAACAGAATTTTAGTTGTGCTTCCAACTAATTGAAAAAATGGTAGTTTCGAGAAAAATGCTTTAAAAATTTTTGCTTTGTTTTCACAGCCACCTGCTGCGGTTATTTGGTAAATATTTGGAATTTTGGTCCAAAGCTTTTGCAATACACTACCGACATATTCTGTTTTCAAAATATATATCAAAGAAACAATGCAAGAACTAAAACTTGGCACTTTAGGTGGAAAAGGTTTTGTTGCTTTTTATCTAAAAATTTTTGGGTAGACGATGGTAGAGAAATTCGATATGGTAACCGCATTTTTTCCCTTGCGAAGTAGTAATTTGACGCGAAAGAGGGAACTTTGACCAACTGTAACTTCGTTAATAATAGCGGGATTTTCATCAAACTTTGCAGTATAATGCTTAATGTTAAAACCTATATTAATGCATAAACAGGGTGCGGCAATGCGCGCCACTCAGTTAGTTGATGTCATAGCGGAGCGCTAGTGGTCTCGTTCAAGAGGGGATGCTGTAAAGTTTTCTCCCGACACGGTTCAGTCGCCATCATGCGTTGGAATAGTGAGGAGCGTGCCTTTGCCGTTGAGGTTTACTTTTCAAGCGGATGTTTGGTTATTGCAACACAGCGTGCAATTCGGAATCGCTTTAATTTAGCCCCGTTGGCTCCCGTCCGAGACCGCAAATCAATTGTTACATGGGTCACTACATTCAGACAAACTGAAAGTGCGACAAAAGGAAGAATTGGAGTCCCTCGGCCCGTTAGATCACCTGAGAACATTGAAGCAGTGAGAGCGCCAATGTTGCGATCGCCACGGCGTTCTGCGCGCAAACACGCATCTGCCCTTGGGCTATCCGAACGTTCTGTGAGAAGAATTCTTCGTGATGATCTTCATTTTCATCCCTATAAGATGGCGATAGTGCAGGAACTTTCAGAACGTGACTTCAATTTTCGGATGAACGCATGTGAGCTTCTTGATGTCGTTCCCGAGGGTGCTATTGTTTTTTTAGCAATGAAGCCCATTTTCATTAGTGTGGGTCGGTTAACAAGATTTGAAGACCAACATCCAAGAAGACATTACCAACATAACATGTGCTATGCTAACAAGAGTCATGACAAACGCCAGAAATCGGTTTACGCAATGTATGGAGAATGGGGGACGTCACCTAACAGATTTGATCTTCAAAACAATGTAAATAAAAACTTTAGACATGTACCTACATTATAAAAAATAAATAAATATTTTCCGATGCATGCAATAGTTCTTAGTGAGTTTTGAAAAAAGGAAGTTATGCGGCCGCACCCTGTAGCACGGGTCTATGATGAGCTTAAGCGAAGGTTTCCAGTGAATTTTCAAAATACAATTATGGCTATATTTGGCAGTAATGTAATTCATCTTATGTGTGGGAGTCGAAAGTCCAAACCTTTCTACGGAATTTCTTGTCAATAGGTTTAAACGTTTTTTAGAAAAATGCGTGCGAGAGACAGACAGACAGTGAACCCACTTTAATAAGGTTTCATTTTTAACAAAGCTTGTTTGTGTGCCACATGCACTTTTTTCAAAAGCGGTTATAACTATTGATACGAAATTTAGGAGGACGTCTACACATCCAGTGTAGGTTGAGCTCAGAGGGGAGGCGTAATTTTTTTCCACAGAATGTATTTATGTGGGATGTCAAATAAAGGTTAGAAGTCAGCATTGGCCTAAAAAGTGATCGCTTATGCGATGGGACTCTTCTCAGAAACTACCAAATCTGAAAATAATCACCATACCTACTCTATATCGTGTATAAGGATCAAAATACCCTCCATACCAATTTCTGTCCAAATAAAGTCAATAATATATAATATATTATAATATTTTCTGGAAATCGGGTGGGAACCAAAATTATAAAATTTTTTTAAATAATAATCATGATAGTATCAAACTTGGTGAACTATCTACTATCTACTATTATTGACGAAGTTCGGTAGTAGGTCCAAGCTGTCTCTTGTGTGTAAATTTACTGCAAATCAAAATGATGAATACCAACATGACACTAAAATGCATGCTAAATGCAGAGACAAGCTACGTGCAAATGGAAGAGTTCTACACTTTTTATAGAAAATCTTTCGTACTTGAAGCGCCGAGCTTAGTGTTTTCGGGCTGTTTTTCAGTTAGTTTACTGCAACCTAAAACACTCTGAAATCGCAGTATGATATTCAAGTGTCATATCAGAACAGCTTATTCGACGAGCTACAAAGGAAACCATCTTGCCCCGAAATATTTTAATACAAGGGAAGGTAACAAATTTAACCCCAGAGCTTCCAGAATTTTTATGTTATTCCACCAGATTTTAGCAGCATGTGGAATTTACAATGAAACTCGCCCCATTCTCACCTGTCGTTACCCTCCCTGGATTAGTGTATATATGTACTTTCCAAAACAGGTTTTACTCGTGATATTATTTGTAAATGGTGTGTTGGGATCCTAAACCTGACTCACATCAATCAATCACTTTTAGGATATATTCAACTGCAGCATCTAAACAAGTCGGAATACCGGAAGTTTGCGCTTCGGGTATAAAGGTTTTGTGTTCATCTTATGTAAGAAACTTCAATGCACATTTTTCTATTCCTATAATAGCTACAAATCCAACATATTCCTTCATCATTCATTCATTCATTCTCTTCCAAACTACAAGATACACGTACATATTACAGCCATAGACAGTATCGTCAACCTAAACAAACAAACTGCCAATTTCCGAATACTGTACACATATATGCACATATATAAATTGATCGTACCCATATTTCCGATTAACTTCTTATATCTATTTGAATTAGGCACTACCCGCAAAGTTCATTAGCACGCATATACTATATACCTACGTACACACATGTCTGTTTGGGGTAATTGAATAAATGACTAAAAACTAAAACAAAATAATTCTTTGCGACCCCATTCATAAGAACTCATTTCCCTGTGGTATTGACGAATTGATATGTGATGATGGCGTCATCCAGATTTTAGAATGTACGTTCTTAAAAAAAATTGTAAAGTTTCACCCCCTATAGCTTTGTTAATAATAGTTGGATTTTCTTCAAACTTGATCAAATTCACTCTATTCTTCATTATATCTGTGCCAAATTTTATACTTCTGGGATGAACATAAGGGGAGTTGCCGGGTAAATTTCTAAATTGTGAAAATATACTATTATTAACTTTATTTGTGCAGCTATCGGAACCGGATGTATTTAGAGGCCTAGATTTCGTAGAGATGCAAAACTTTGATTTTTTTCAGACTTTTCGGTTGGATAGGTTCTCAGAACGAGACCTGTTGGGGGTCATATTTTGAGCCCCTACTCCCCTATGTTTCACTCAATATCAAATATGGAACCAGTTTCAAAAAGTACTAATTGAGCCCTTTCGTTTGATACCCTATACGGCCACATTCTGTAAAAAAAATGTTCCAGTCTCCTTTCACATGTATGGGGAGCCCCCCTTTAAACTTAACACAAAACGGCGCCAGTTGCTGCATTTGAAGGAAACAACAGATCACATACTCTTACTAATTTTCGTGACAATCGGTCCAGCCGTTTCCGAATAAATCAGTTGTGACAAATAGACAGACAGACAGACAGACAGACGGACAGACAGCGTGGGGAAAACTGACGGCTTTCGTAACCAAGTTTTAAACTCACTTGGGGAGAATGTCGCGGTTCGTTCCCAAAAACATGAGATCTATATCCAGTGCAAGAATCTCGACGAGGTAACATCCAGAGAAGAGATCTCCACTGCCTTGAAAGAACAATTCAAGTTGGAGGAATTCAGGGAAGAATCTATCGTGAGCCTAAGAAAAGCTTACGGTGGTACTCAAACGGCCACACTCCGACTGCCAGTGGAGTCAGCGCAGATGTTGTTGGCCGTGGGGAAGGTTCGGATTGGATGGGTTGTTTGCCGAGTAAGGGAACAGATCTCTTTAAAAAGGTGCTTAAAATGCCTAATGTTTGGACACTTCGCAAAACATGCACTACAGAACCGATCGATGTCGAAGGTGTGGGGAAAAAAGGACATATTGCCAAGGAGTGCAATAGAGACCCCAAATGCATTCTGTGCGAAGAAAAGGAGGGAAGGGATAACCGACATATTGCCGCAAGTGGTAAATGCCCAGAATTTAGGAAGGCGTTAACTGCAGTGAAGAAATGAGGTTAATACAAATAAACCTTAATCATTGCAGGGTCGCACAAGATTTGCTTGCACAGACCACTTACGAATCCGCCATGGAGGTTGCTATCATTAGTGAACCGTACAGAAATCTTGACGGTGGTGTATGGGTCACAGATGCGACTGGTGGAGCGGCGATATGGGCGTGCGGTCGTCAAGCCATACAATATAGTATGCGTCAGGCGGCTAGTGGCTTTGTGTGGGCGAAAATAAGCGGTATATTCGTATACAGCTGCTATGCTCCACCGAGCCTCACACTTCCTGAATTTGAAGGTCTGTTTGATGATCTTGTTCACGACGCGAGGGGACGAAGTCCAAAGGTGAGAGCCGGTGACTTTAATGCGTGGGCTATCGAGGGGGGCAGCAAAGAGACTAACGCAAGGGGGCGGTGCTTGTTAGAAGCATTTGCCCAATTAGATGTAGTTCTGGCCAACGAAGGCGATGTAAACACTTATCGGAAAGGGGGAATTGGTTCAATTGTAGATCTGACTTTTGTCAGCCCTGCGCTGGCACGTGGCATGTCCTGGCAAGTCAGAAAGGACTTTACGTACAGCGACCACTATGCAATCACCTTTGAACTAAGGACGGAGCCACAAGGCCGGAGACGCGCAACCCGGAAGACGAAATTCAAAAGAACACCAGGATGGTCTGCAAAAGCGATGGATGAGAAAATATTCATGGAAGTGTGACTAGACCTGCATAGCAAAGCAGGCACCTCCACGGATAGAGTTTTGTTTCACACAAAACCTTAAAAACTTAGTCGTGCCTTCATAGGTCCCATTACATATATTTGCCATCCCGAAATGTACTCCAAGTTAGTTTGCATTACGTTAAACAAGTCGGGAAACCGGAAGCTGGGCGCTTCAGGTATGAAAGGTTTTGTTTTCTTTTTCTGTGAGTATATTTAAGTGTAGAACTGTCCCATTTGTATGTAGCCCGTTATGTATATGCATTTAGCATGTCTGACTACCCACTTTAGTGTGATATTGATATTCAGTTGCAGTAAATTTACACGGTAAAGTCAATTTGAGCTATTGTAACTTTGTTACTAATAGTAGGATTTTGATCAAACTTGGGGATAATATGCTTCATTTTATATTTTATACTACTACTAACTCTTAGAACTCTGGGATACACTTAAGGGGGGTTTTACTCAATTTCCCCAAAAATATGGTAATATACTATTATTAACTTAATTTCAACGGATATCGATATGGAGAATATTTTGAGGCCTGGGCACCATATAGAGGCAGCTTCATGTTTTTTTTTAGATTTTTCGGTTGAGTAGTTTCTGAGAATCGGCCCGTTAAAGAAATCACCACTTTCGACCCCTCCTTTTTAATAAATCTCAAAACTAAGACCGATTTCGAAAAGAACTAGTTGAGGCCTTTCATTTGATATCCCACGTGACTATATTCGATGAAAAAAAAAATTACACCACCCTTTTACATGTATGGGGACCCCGCCTAAATCGCAACGTAGAAGGATATCACTCACTGCTTGTCTGAGGGTCGACAGTTCCCACTTTCTCACCAAATTTCGTGCTAATCGTTGTAGCCATTTCCCAGAAAAGTGCGTGTGACAGACAGATAGATCTACAAAGGTCAGGTCTACAACTGTCTAGACCTGATCTTTGGCCTGGTGCGTCAGCGAACGCTACACTCACAGCGACCACCAGGTAATCTTCGTTGAGACATGCATCCAGCCACAGGGCAAAGACCTATGATGCCCGAAACCGAGAAAGATTCCAGACTGGTCTGCAAAATCTTTAGATGAGCAGACCTTCATAGAGGTGTGGTGGTTCATGTGGCCCAATGCATCGCCAAAGCATGTGACGTGTCCATGCCTAGGAGGTGCTCATTCCCCATTATTAAGGGCACCAGTCAAAACCTCAGTTTTTCTAGCAAATATTTTCGCCTCCCTGAAGACAATATTTCCATTTGGCTGCGTGATTCCTTTACCCTTCAAAGGAACGTTAACGCTAGATGAGTTGGTCTTTCTGCTCTAGTGGAAAATCCTTTGCGAGTCACTCTCTAAGCTTCTTCATTTCCAGTGTCTCATGCAGTCGGCCTAGTTGCAGCAACAATTGGCGGCAGCTAACTTGATGTGATGTTGCCATTCAAAGCTAATAACTCTGCAATGTAAGATGATGCAATGAATTGAAATAGAATGCGTGTTTATGTTATTCAGCTGGCATCATTTCATTCCTCTATTTTGTGTAAAAGAAACTATTTAATATCAACATTTCATTATTTCAATTTTTGTAAGTACATAATTGCTTAGTTTTCATTCTTCCAATTTTTTGTATAACTTACAAGTGTTCAGTGTCGGTCGTCAATTCAATGAAATTAAGGGTTCAGTTGTTGATTAGCCCTTGCACCCAACCTATCTTGTTTTAATTAATGTGTTGGTAAAAGTGTCAAAAATATTGAGTACAGTTGAAATGTTTAAGTTAAATTGTTTGAACAGATTGTTTTTGGTGAATGCCTACAATAAGAAGTTTAAGTGCTGGCTTGGTATCATCGTGCCAACCCATATTTGATGACTTAATTGCATAATCTTACCCCACATTTTATATAAATAGAGATGATGAAATGATTGCCTTAAGTATGTAAAAATACTCATGTGTCCACCCTATTTTTCGAATATTTTAATTGATTACGTTTTTATGAGCAATTTGTTGTCTGAAGTGCTTTACTAGAGCATAAAACAAAGTGATTTTATTATACGCCCGCTGTTATCTTTGTGCTTAGGATACATTTTACTGAAATGCCGCCTTTCAAATGCTTGCTTCCGTTGTTGATGTTTGTTATCTTAAGAAAACATACCTCATGAGGTGGGACAACCTTAATCTCTCAGCGGCCCTGAAAGAAGATTTTTGTTCAACCTGAATATAAAAGCTTCACTCGGTGGGTAGAGGAAAAAATAACTATGATTGTAACTATGGTAATCTTTAATTAGGTGCCTCACAAAGTCTCACCTTGAGGTTGAGGGATACAATTTTTAAGGTTTTGTTTGTAAAGCACTCCACGGGCCTGAATCAACTTTTAACTGCGGCTATGGTTTTCTCCCTTTCTCGTTTTCGTCGCAGACCTTCCTGCCTAAGCTGTTGATGAATAGCTTTCAGTTCCTTCACAACCTGGTTCCAAGCATCCGTTGACTCCAGCATGAACTCCACAATATTTTCGGGTGTTAAACGCCTGTCTGCGACCGGTTCCATTCTTGTTTGGTGTGCGGTAAACCTGGGGCAATCAAATATGACATGTTCCGCATTTTCGGCGAAGTTACCACACCTCCATTCCCACTTAAGAATTGTGTTAACTCGTAGCTTAATTCCCTGTGGGTTCGGTTGAACCACCTTCGAATGCCCGGAATGATACGATATGCCCAACGACCAGTTTATTACTCATCCCATCTCTTTCGTAACTCTGCGATAGATTCCCACTGTGACAGCTGCCTTCGAAATACGCTAGACACCTCCCAACTGCATACGTTTTGTCACAGAGTCGCCGGCCTTCATTCACCAAAACGTCAATGGGGAGCGTCAGTCCTGGTACATATGCTGCTTCTCCTGATGTTGACCGATGCGCACTGCATACTCAGAGTGCATTTAGCTTAGACGCCATTCTTAGTTTTCTGCAGTTTACGTTGTTATCCAGAAAAGTTGCCGAAACTGAAGCTGCGTAGACTAGCACAGAGTTGTCTACCCTAGAAATCGGAAGACGCCGACTTTGTCTTGGTCCACCAATATTCTTTAGTTAGGGCGAACTCAATGTGGTTTTTGGAGTTGAGCCTTCTGTCAATCAATGCTCCCAAGTATTCAAGCGACGGTTGGAAGTAAATTGTTTGTTCGCCAATTTTGATTTTAACGATTGTGTTCTTTCTTCTTTTGCTGATGAAAAGTACTTCTATTTTATGTTCAGCAAGTAATAGGCCGCATTTTATCAACCAGAAATTCATCTCCCATATCACTTCATTTGCGTAGATCTCGATGTCGTCTTGATGTTTTGCAACTACTGTTATTCCGATATTATCGGTGAAGCCAATGGTTGTCCGTTGTCCGGAAAGCGTAGTGTTAACACTCCATCACATATAACTAGCCACAGTAAGAGACTTAGGGCAGAATCCTGTGGCACCCCGCAAGTCGTCGGGAATATTTTTGGCCCATCGTCCGAGTCGCGGTAAAGTCTTCTCCCAAAGGGATTTTTTCCATTTTGCAGTATTCAATGCATTTTTCACGTAGAGCGTTATTACTGCGTAGCATTTGTGTTTTTGAATTGCAACCTGAGCTAAACCAGCTACGATATTGACTGCATTGTCAGTCGATTTCGTCTTACGAAATCCGAATTGTTTGCCAGAAAGATTTCCTTCCTTTTCCACAACCGCGAGCAGTCTGTTGTATATTACTCGCTCAAATAGTTTGCCAATGGTATTTACCACAGATATCGGTTTAATGAGGAGAGGTCACTCAATGGTTTACTTACCTTCGGAAGTAGTATGAGCTTTTGTACCTTCCAATGCTCGGGGAATTCCCCTTCTATAAATCATGTCATGAAAACTTGGGCAAACATTCCTTGCGCTATCATTGCGGCTACTTTCAGGGCAATATTAAGGATTGCATCCGGTCTTGAGGTCTTTTTTTAGTGAATTTCCTTGCAACGTTTAGAACCTCCTCATTTACCACTACCGGGACTTCGTCGGGATATAAATGAACTGCAGGAGGACTCATACAGTTCACATTTGCTGGGAAAAATGTGTTCACTATATGTATTCTGCAACAACTCGGGACAAGTATTCGGTGCGAACGCTTGCCTTTTAGTGATGACGTCACGTATGTGCCACCCCATAGATCAGGGTAAGCTTCAGTATGTATTCGCAGTATGTATTCGGATTTGCTGTTCGTGATAGCTACTTGCAACTTTTTAGCAATTTTGTACTGCGCGCACCTCGGTTTCTTCTGCGCTGCGAGCGTCTCTTAGCGTTGAGGCACTTTTTCCGGAATTCCTCGATTTCTGATTTCCACCAGAACTGGGGAGTTCGTCTTCGTAAAACGCTATGGCGAGGCATAGAGGCATCGCATGCCCGCTGCGATTTTTCTACGACCTGTGAAACTTTTTCTTGTACGCTTCCCGATAGTAATGTATCTTCCACAAATTGCTTCCTCAACATTTCTGCGTCAAATTTATTATTATTTTTAATCGTTTCCTTATATTCCTTTTCGAGGGTCGGAAGATGATAGCCTCATGGTCGCTGTGGGTTTACCGCTCGTTTACACGGCACTGTAAGTTTTTGATTAGAGTATCACTGAAGAAGGTGAGGTCTACCACCGATTGAAATGCTCCCCTCCGAAATGGGTTGGAAAGTACCACGTTCAAGCACGAAAATGTCTCCAGCAATATTCTTCCTCTTGCGTTGGTTTCTCTGCTACTCAATTTTTTCTGCTCATACGTTGAAGTCGCCGGCTTTTATTTTTGGATGCTAGCGACTTGCATTGAAGGATAGTTTTTCCAGCAATGACGTGAATTCCTCTAATGTGAGGCTCGGTGCTATGTAACAGCTGTAGATATATATCCGCCTATCTTAGCACGTGTGAACCCGTCCTCTGGATGTTTTTTCGCATCTTCTATAGCTTGAATTCCGCAGCTCCATATCGCCGCCTTACTATTTTTGTCTGCTATGCATACTTCGCTATGTAGATTCTCGTATTGTTCGGATACAATAGCAACATCGACATTACTTTCAAAAACGCTTTGGGAAAGTAAGTCTTGGGCCACTTGACATTGATTCAGATTTAGTTTCATAAATTTCATTTGAATTTATTTATGAACGCCTTTCTGAACTTCGTGGCGACTTCATCCAGGTGCTTGTATTCAATCACCCCTGAATCTCTGCTAATTTTGATGACCGTAGTCTGGCCAATAACATTTCGATTTCTTTTCCGTAGGTCTTCGCCGGCATCTTCACCTGCTTTAAGCTCTAGCAACTGATCACCTTTCTGCGTATATCTTGTACCCGGGATATTACTTTACTTTACCGAAAATCTCCGCTAGTTTTTGTTATAATCAGCGCATCTGGCCTGGCTCTCCTTTGCAACCATTTCTTGCTTTCTACTCTGGTCCAAGTAGAGTCTTCCGTACGATTAATGCCATTTTCCGGTTGGACCGATAAGCGCCGGCGTTGGATTCTCCTTCTTGCGTTTTGCTACCTATAGGGGTGATTGTACCTCTTCGCTTGGAGCTCTTTGTTGCTTATTGCGCATTGCTGAGATGTCGTTTTCACCTTGGATACCTTCTTTGCCAAAGAGCTTCTTGGGAAGAGATTTTTTCAATATAGTTTAGCAACTATCACTTTCTGTTCGCTGATCGGCAATATTGCTACTTTACGCGTTTTTGGGTCCTTTTTAGCGTTAAATTACGTTACCCTAATAAAAAACACCTGGTCATTGATAGTGTAGTGGGCGCCATTTCGGTGACCAACGTACTCCATCAGATTTTGAATCATTCGCGTCAGCCTTATTTGCAGAAGTGACTCCACCGTTGCTACTCCATTGATCCGGTAACCGTTTCTACCATAGTTCGAATTCACTGGAGGCGATCGCACCAATTTAGGGCTCCACCAATTTAGGGCTCCATCTAAAAGGAGCACATGATTTACTGAATAGCCACTATAATATATGGTGTAGCGGCTGTTCTCCTGGAAACCGGTCACTGTCCAATGCATCTCTTGCAACGCTGTTACATCAACCCTATATTGAAACAGGGTATCGGCTAGCTGCTCAGCAGCGAGAAAATGCGCAAATCGTTAATCCTTTGTCGTTGCCGGGTTCGTCGTTGTGTAATCCGTTCAGTCCGAGGCTCCTGTTGTGGCTTCGTAACAAGTTGTTTTCCGTGTTGGGTTGTCAGCCCTACCCAACCTCCAACCTGGAGGACCAGTTGGTACAATTTGTCCCGTTTTCAGGCGAGGAAGACTCGCCTTCATCCTTCTCCGTTTGCAGCTTTTCGTTAAGAAAGAGCTCCCAGCGGTGACCACGTGGAGGTGGAGATAGGGTTTGATAGTAGAGCTGTTGGTGTTAGTTCAGCGGGCATTTCCCAGGTTTTAGGCTCCATCGTGGGTACCAATCCACGTTTCGCCCTGGGACCTATACTACCCTTTGAGCACCAGTGAATTTTGGTCCGTTTTATTTGTTAACATATCCTACATGACAGTTCAAAATCAGCAATTGTAACAAAAAATCGAGAGAAAAAATGTTGCCGTGCAAAAACGGGCTAAAAAAAGGGTCGATTGCTCAAATTTTTTTTTTTAATGCTCCCCATTTTATTGCAATTTTTTTAAAAAACGGCACCCACTTTAAATTTTCTGTTTCAAACTAGCCAATTTCGAGAATAACTTTCGACCATGCTATGGTTAACTTTTTGGGGTGTGAGTTCTAGCGCCCTCTACAAAATCGGTAACTGAAAAAAAGTATTATTTTTTGTACTCCCAAATAATAGATTAAAAGGTAGGGGAAAGTTGCGTAGTCACATTTAATGAAAAAGCTGAGAAAGAACTTGATAAAAATTAACTTTCTTTGGCCTTCGAATGTATGAAGGTTAGTACCCTATGCACTGTGTAAGATAGCTAACTCGGACCCCTGGGCTGGTGCCAAAACAATAATGTCCAAAATCAAAAACAAATACTTCACACCGATTACTTGCCCTAACTTGCTACACGAGGTAATGACAAACTTTTCCCTACAAAATGTGAAAACTGTTAACCTTCCCATAGTTCTAGTTGACCCGATGGTAAATGGAGAGGAAGTCCTGAAAGCTCCAAAGAGGATAACGAAAAATAATGCTCCTGGCGTGGCATGGCCAAAATAACTTCTAAGGCAACAGTGAAAATAGCGACAAATGTATACACCGAGACTTTTGATGCATGTTTTAAAGAGGAAGCATTTCCCCAGCTAAACAAACGAAAGGTGAGATCTACGACCGATGCAGTTAATTTGGTGGCTAACATAGCTACATTCACACTCGAAAAGGCTAAATGCTGGACAGTCATAAGACTGAACGTGAAGAATCCCTTCAATTCCTCGAAATGGAGCATAACACTAGAAGCTTCAATTAAATCGAAAGGTCCGAACTTATTAATAGAAAGGCTTCTGTACTTTAGATAAAGGACCGAAATAATATAAAACAACATGAGGATTTCAGTTATGGGTTCTTAAATTTCAAATTGTATTTTGAGGGTGCAGGAATCAGGTAATAGAGCACCGGAGCAAAGATAACAAGGATGCTAACCAAAGGCTGAGTCGCGAGTGCAGGTAAATCCCGCAGCGTAATTCCATATGGGAGTCCCGCCGTGAGGGTAAGGGTCCCATATAAACAACTAGCAGGAACCACCGGTAGCTTTTGAAGTTTTTCACCTTGCGGAATCTGGACGCTTCAGGTATGAGCAGTTTTGCGTATTTCTTTTATAAATACATTTAAATGTACATTTGTGCCATTAGCACGTAACACGTAATATATGCATATATTATGTGAGAATATCTACTTTCGGGTGATATTGACATTTATAGACTTGAATTTGCCAGAAACGACAACTTTAACCTATTATAATTTTATTGGTAATAATACGGTTTCCACCAAACTTGGTAGAATCGTGCTCTATGTTATAGCTTATATTTCTAAGCTAAGATGAATTTAAGTAGGGTTCTACATCCAATTAATGAGAATTATAGGAATATACTATTATTAACTTTATTTGAACAAATATCGGTATGTAGAGTATTTTGGAGCCTAGTCACCATGTAGTGGCAGCCTCTTGTTTTTTTTTTCAGATTTTTCGGTTGGGTAGTTTCTGAAAATGGGTCCGGTAAGGAAGTGATCATTTTTGAATCCCGCCCTCCCCACTTTTTCAACAAATGTCAAAATTATGACCGGCTTCGAAAAGCTCTAAGCTAGACCTTTGTGGGGTATCAACCACATGACCATATTTGGTGAAAAAAAATGTACACCCCCCTGTTGCATGTATGTAGACTCCCCATAAATTCGACGTAGAAGGATGTAACTTACCGTATGCGCAAGCGTTCACAGTTCCCATCTCTCCACCAAATTTGGTGTGAATCGCTACAAAGGCCTTCGAGAAAAATGCGTGTGATAGACAGACAGACAGGCAGACGGACAGACAGTAAACCGATTTCAATAATGTTTTGCTTTCCACGCGCTCTTAAAAAGCTGAATTTGTAGATTTCTATTACTGTGCATTAACGTCTTACAAATGACTTCGGTGTTCATAGTTTAGATTGTCTTTGAGGGAACGAGGTTCAAATTGTTTGGTTATCTACATATGTTATATTTGGACAGTATTAATTATATTTATTATAAATATTATAGGTTCATAAACAAAAGTAGAATTATGGAGTGAAAAGCAAGTGCATGTTTACCGCAGCTTAAATTTCCGCTGGAAGCGTTGCATATGTAGAAATTATGGAGAAAGTAGTTCGTATTTTCTTTATTACGTTGGAGATTGAAATCACTCATTGCAAATTTACAATCGATCATTCGAGAATAAATTGATGCAGAACGGTTTAAAGGGTGAATAACTACACGTCTCCTGATGCTTTGCGAACGAGCATCAAAATATGATGGTAGCATAGATATATTGATCCCTATCCTACCTCCTTCTACGAATAATTGATTGGGAATCTAGATTAGATTATTTATTCTCAAGTCATGTGTATGGTAATTCATTGAAGGGTTCACAAGATACGAAACCAATAATCGCCTTATAGATTTGGTATTCTTGTCGTACAAGCATAGATATACACACATATATATTTCGGGAGCTTTCTGGCTTTGTGTGCATTGCATATCTAAATTATTTATCAGATCCAAATAATTTCATCTATCTATCGATGGGACTTCTGATCTCCGGGAAAATGCAGCAATGTATGATGAAGACAATATGTATCGTGGATGTATAACAAACTCATCAAACAAATAAAATGAATACATAGAACTTTGAAGCTTCTGCATTAATAGCTATCGAACGAAGGTGCCATGGAAGTAAGATGTTTGCACATGATTGAACTGCACATGATGATTGAACTATAATTACTTGAACATTTCGAGGTTAAAATAAAAGCAGGAAAGTGAAAATGAAAGGAGGAGAGAGTGAAAAATGTGCGACTGGGCGGACGACGCTATGTTAAATTTTAAATTTCACAAGTTCGTTGATACGTCGACCGCAAAGAACACCACTTCATTCAGGCTACGCTAATGCATGAAACAATATCGTAACGCAGTTCTGCATTGGCTGACAGCATTGACCCGAGATATTGAAATCACTCAGTCCTGGGCAGTCATAGTGTCTCTTTCATAGGGATTGGAAGATAAAAAATCAGTTTTTTCAGATTCATTCGGACACGAGATCATTTTTGGTATTAGATCCTAGGCAAACATAACAAGAACAAAGAGGAATGGTGAGAGAGTGCTTCCTTGATTAACACCAACAGAGAAACTAGCGGTTTTGATACATCCGACACACTTCCAACTTTACCTTCTGGATCGTGGTAAGGCAATTTAGCCCAGCACACGAGTTCTTCTGGTACTAGCTATTGTCGTAGAGCATACCAGATGAATTCGTGTGGCAGACGGCCAAACGCTTTCTCCAGATCCAGAAATGGAATGTAACGTTTTATTGCCTCCTCAACTTTAGTGGCGCTGATAGGTGGAATTGCTTCAAATGCCGGCATTGCTTGTGGAAGTGATAGGTGATAAGTAGGTAAACAATGAAAGTTGAAAGCAGCTCGAAATATTCTCATCACTTATCCGTCGCGGTCCGTCGGTCGGTAAACAAAGTACCGTGACCAGATAGAAACTGGCTGAACTGGTAACACTCTCAGGACGCATTATCAGTACGAGCGTAATAGACTTTTCCTTAGCCGCCAATGCTGCAGCCCAAAAACATCTCATGACATAAAGCAAAACTGAGCTAATGATTTGAGATAGCAACACTCTACTGACGTATTTGGGTCCGTCAATATTTGGCACCGTTTATGGCAAAAATGCTGCCTGCAACAGTGCAGCCTTTTTTCGACGTACTCTACATGCACTTTGAATTTGAGTCTATTGTCCAGCATTACACCTAAGTGCTTGCCGCCTTTACATGCTTCTTATAGTCTGGCTTCCAAAGCACATTTTGAAAAATTCCAGGGTCTTCTGGCTCGTCATTAATGCGCCTTTTGCTTGTGATCTGCAAAGACTAGTCCGGCAGTTTCGCCAACTTCTGATCGTCCAGATAGCTTCATTGTCTACAATCATAGCAATATCGTCGGTGAAACCTAATACTTCTACCCCCTCCGGTAAATGCAGCCGGAAGACTGCATCATATGTGATGTTTCACAAGAGTTGAGCCAGTACCGACCCCTGAGGGACTCCAGCTGAGACACGGTAGTAATTTCGTGCCTTTGTCGCTCTCATATTTTAGCTTCCTGCCTGCAAAGTAGTTAGACACTATGTTTGTCAGGGGCGTGGCGTGTTCATTCCAATGAGGGACAATTTGATGGCCTACCAGTTACTGAGTTGATAGCATTCTTCACATTCTTGACCACTGGGCAGTACTCTTTTGACCCCCATTGCCATTTCTGAATGTCTATGGCAGTGGCTGCGGTGTCTACCACCACCTTTATTGCATCGTCGGTGGAGCAAACTTTCCTGAACCTAAACTGCAAAATCGGAAAAAGCCCTTTCATTCTCAGCTGTCTCAATCTGTTGACAATCCAGTACCTCCAGTATCTTCTCCATCGTATGACGAGGGATCGCCATATTGTTAGTTTCCTTTTGGCATTAAAACCAAACACTCCTATTTCCAATGTTAAGGAATATCCCGCCGTCGAGTCATTTTTGCATTGCTTGTATAATCATGCCTGTCTTGGGTCGCGGCCACTTTCGCTACTTTATTGGGAATACCATCAGCTCCCAGTGCTTTCTTGTCCTTTATTTTTTTGCATACCTGGAGCAATTCATCTTCGATGACACCCGGTATGTCTCTAAATCAGCTGCACTAATTTCTTCCATGGACAAGTTATTGGCGGTGATTTCTTCCCCTTTATTTTAAAAATCATCACTCTATGGACTGTGCCCGAGGGGTCAGTCAGTTTCGTTGTAGACGATTTTAAAGCTTCTGCTTTGTTTGATGGCTTTCTGTAAATCATGTACCAATTGTTTGTATGTGGGGAGCAGCCCCTGGAAGTCCAATCTCCTCCTCGAACATTCAACGATTTTTCGGGCTTACAGGCACTTTGCCCTCAACGTCTTTATTTTCCTCACTCCACCAGTAGCATGCTGAGCTTCTTCCGCTTGGAACTCTTCTCGGTATTGCAGCATCGAATGCATCGGCAACACCCTGAATTAGCTATTTGGTCAACTTTCCTGCTGATCCTTGTTCCCTACTGGCGGAGTTCATCATCAAAGCAAACGCATCTTTATCGAAGAGGCTATCCTTCCATTTTGGTCCTGCCAGTTTGAAATTCTATGCCATTCTCTGCTCTTTGATTTCAAAGACTACCCCCTGATGAACACTGTGGGTGAATTCTTTGCTAACCCACCACCTCATCTTAGGCAGAAGGGTAAAGTGATGTCAATGATCAAATCCATAACAGCTTGACGATATGAGTTTGCGTCACGTTATTTCCAATTCGTAATTCCAAAGATGCAAACGTTTTCAGAAGCCTTCGACCTCTGACGTTAGTGTGCTTGTTATCCCACTCTGTTGCCCACGCGTTGAAGTTACCTCCGATAACTAGTGCACCCCTAGTGTTTGCGCCAGTTGCCACACTGTCTACCATGGTCTGGAATTATTCTATTGTCCAATTAAATCTTGCATAGCTGTAAAAGTTGATGCCGTTTATTCTAGCCTGGACAAAACCTTCTAATCGTTCTTCGATTTCTAGGAACGTTTGCTCCCCACAAAGCGGCCTGTTTGCTCTTGTCATGAATGAACGCATTATTATCTGGTAGTTTATATGGTTCGCTGATTAGAACCACGTCTGCTCTTTGGTCTACTACAGTTTGTGCCAGGAAATCCTGAACCGCCTCACAGTGATTGAGGTTTATCTGTATTACCTTCATGTTGATTTCGTAGTATTCAAGGCCTTACTGAATACCAGACATTTATTACCGCCAACTACGAGGCGCCTTTGTCTGCTCTTTTCTACTGAACATACGTGATAGGATGCGACAGACAACCTAACATACTTTTATTTTTCCTGCTTCCAAAAGCATTGTCGCACTTTCTGCAGTAAGGATAAGTAGATCTCTAAGGTTACTGCTTCCCCGATTTCGAACTGAGAGCAACTCGCCGCGACTATGTTCTCCTTGGTAGTAATTTCAACGATGTCTTTACATTGGATGATAATACGATTGGTTAGGGTTCTAAACTCTGCTTGTGCGCCCAAAGCTTCTCCGGTCGTCCTTCTGAACTCAGCTAATTTTTTTCATCGCTAAGTTTAAGCAATTGATCCCCGTTTTGAGTTCTTCTCATTTTTGACACTATTTTGCCCATTTGATACAACTTGGGGTCGGTTGTGACGCTGCGCAGTATATCCGCATATGGCATTTCCGCCCATCTTTTGTGTTATTCGCTCTTCTTCACCATCCGTTTCTTGGTAACTTTTGTCCAAGTTACTTCTCTATCGTTCACCTGTTCCAGGTTTGTAACATTTGCATTCTGCATTCGCGGCTTCTAGGTCATTTCTTGCATGCGTCTCGGATTCGAGGAGTCTTCATTCGGGATATTCTCCGTCTTTACAACGGAAGTGTTTAACCCGGGAGTTGTCTGCGAGGAGTTATTCTTCCGAATGCTTCTTTGGCCCTCTTTTCACACCAGTCAATCTCCGTTAATTTATAGAGAACTCTAATAGCCTCAATTGTATCCCTCATTGCTTGTTGATGGAACGTCTTTTTCATCTTCCAACATCTCGACCAATTTCCTAATTTGCTCACCAAGCTTATGGAAATTGCTTCCTTCCGTGACTTAGTCTACTTCCATATTCACGTTCAGCGACGTTCGGGGTTCGCACTCACTGACGCTCCGTTTTGAGCTTGCGCTTGGTGATCTTAGAATTTTAAAAATTCTTTCGATGGGATTTTTCTCGTTCGCCAATTTCAGTTCGCCGTTAAAGTCTCTTCCGGTATTATTTGTGGTATTTGTATCCATGTTAATTAGGTCCCTACTCAAAGCCGCTATCAATGTTCGAGTGTGTAGTCACCAAGTGATCCCATGGTTATCTATACAAGCAGGGAGCCCATGCAAGGGTTGGCGTAAACCCTTTTGGGGTTCTGCGCTCAGTGCCAGATCAGGTATAGTTCATCTGAACCTATACCACCAAACTAAGGATGGCGAAACATTGAGTGTTCTCTGAGGCCTACCAGAGTTTTTAGCAGGACAGAAGCGATGACAACATAAACCTGAATGCCATTTCGGTAACAGTTCACTTTACGTATTCAGGTAACAGAATGTCATAAACGTCAGTCCAAAGTCAACCATCGAAATCGCATTCCAAGGCTGGTGCATGTTATCTAGAATCATTTCCTAATATTTCTCACTGTAGAACAAATAGCACTGATTTAGGCAGATTCTAATCCAACCAATAAAAACAACAATGCAGCATTAGGTGGTCTGTTCCTTCATTCATACATACGCTAAATATTCAGTTCAAAACATCAATTTATATACACAGAAAAAAATATGCAACTACATTAATATTTATATCCTCTTGTGTTCCTTCATTATTGTCAACATCATTCCTGAAAAAAGTGTCAGGACACTGGCCATTGTCCGTTGCAGAAACACATGTGTACAAAGCGGGTTTATATTAGATCTGGTCAAACGTAAGGATATGAGTGTATGTGCACAACATTAATAATGAAAGAAAAAGGACGTATAGGCTTGACCCGTTTTCATCTGAAAAGGGTCACGTCCACATGGACAAATAATTCCCTAATAATGAAATGGTGTCGGCTCCGAATTCTATTGTTGGGTTAATATGTGGTGTGGCATGTTTATATTAAAATGCGAATTTGTATGGATAAAAATATCCACCGTGAAATTAGATCTTATATGCATACAAAAATCTATTAATAAATAGATATATATATATATATATACACATGAAGAACATGTGGGCAAAATAAATGCCCTGTGCGAAACAATCTAATTGTTATTCCTTTGGATCAGTGGATATATTTTAAAAGCATTGAGGTTTTCCAGTAAACGCGTTGCATACCTCTCGCCCTAGTTGTTTTTTCTTGCTGGTCGAAGGGCTTTAGTCGAGCCAAGGAGAATCGTTTGACCATTTCCCCTTGAGCAGACACAATAGACCGGTAGTGTTCAACCCCTGAGAAATCGACAGGAATATATGGTCTTGGCCGCTTGCTTGAAATCTCGCAGGATATACTGGATGCTAAGGATAGGTCCCTGAAATTGTATTTGGAGTCGGTACGCTGATTGGACAAGAAGCTCAACAGCTGCGAGATTTAAGTCACTTTTTGGTGAAGAGCAGCACCTATGGCAATGTCTGTTGACGAATATGTCTAAAGGTGCATCTTGCTGACTCAGAGGAAGACCCGACCAAAATATCATCCAAATATATAATAATAATCATTGCCGCAACAATCTATATTGGATCAGAGTCTTGAGGGCTGTTATAACACTTCATTCAAGACCGTAACGGTACACTACAGTATACTGTAGGAGGCAATGTGGTCAGCATTGCGCTCGCCCGAGATTATTACCCTGATTTGACTCAAGTAGTCATTCATACGACTACCACTGGTATCCGACGTCAAATCACGATACAAATCCCACTGCCACCAGCGAGATTTGAACCACGACCTTCCTTACGATAGCCTTGTGCTCTAACCACTCAGCTATCATCCAAATATACGAAACAGAAGTGAAGGTTTCGCAGCGCAGAGTGGATGAATTTCTGAAAGGTTTCAGCAGCGTTGCACAGTCCAAATTTCATCCTAGTGAACTCGAAGAGTCCGAAAGGTATGCCTATTGTCGTTTTCGGAATGTCTTCAGCAGCTTCAGGGATCTGATCCAGGGTCCAAGGTCGAGAAAATACAGCAGTTTGCGATATAGTGCGCAAAATCGTAGATGAGTGGGAAGGGATATCGGTCTGGAATAGTCTGAATATTTAGACGTCTGTAGTCGCCACAAGGTCTCCCTTCACCGTTGAGTTTAGGAACCATGTAAAATGGCGAAGACCAACAACTGTCGGAAGGTACCCTTAAGAAGTTCTTCAAACTCTTTCCGCGGAACTGCAAGCTTCAGTGGTGGTAATAAATGTACCTTAGAAAAGATAAGGGAGCCAGTAGTGTTGATGTTGTACTGAACGTCATACTTAACCGATTCAGATAGACTACGTTCGGTAGTAATGTTGCTGTATTTTTTAAGAAGTGCGCGAATACGTGCATCGACAACGTCTTCAAAAACGATGGAAAGAGTGCTGGTTGGGCAGGATGAGATTTTTGCTGATGACCTCAGGGAAGTTGTGGGGTTAATGAAGGGCCTGTTATGTATATCCACTGGTAATCCATAGTGGCACAGGAAATCCGCGCCTAAGATGGGAATGCTGATGTCCGTGATAATGAAGCGCCAGGAAAACGTTCGTCGAAGTTCTAAACTCAAGTCTACTTGTCTCTAGCCATACGTGTGGATCGGCAAAGAATTCGTTGTCGCGAGTTTCAATGATTGTGGTATTAAGTCATGATGCCGAGATACGGGAAGAACCGAGGCTTCAGCGCCTGTATCGACTAGATAATTGCACCGACTCAAGGGGTCGTAGATGGTGAAACGGCGTGGGGCTGCATTTTGGGTAGCAGTCGCCAGAACTCCCAGCAAATTTGGTTGGTTTGGTGAGAAATTGCAGGTGCTGCTACGGTTGTTTAGTTTTTCAGCGAACCTACAATGGTACCAGCAAGTCCCGGGATTTCCCGAAGATTCCAATGACCTACTAACCGATTGCCCATTTCGGAAGGTGGATTTAGACACAGACCTAGCCTACTTCTCGAACATAAAGCACCGACCGCCTCTGCCAACTCAGCTGAGCAACCTGGCCTGAGTCGCAAAACACTAACCAACCATGGGTCGCATGTGGACCTCATGAATTCTGTCCGGTGTCGGCTAACATGTCCAGAGATCCGCAATCCGCACATGCCAGGAGGGCCTGTTCTCTCTGGGATCCTCTGCAGCCACAAAAACTGTAGCAGTTCGTTGCCGACTTTGCCACCACCCAAGTACTTCATTTCACGCAATAGTTAGCTTGGCTTATGGTCACCTAGCGTTACCTCTGTTAGTAAGTGGTTAAGTTTAAGCATTTTATAAGCTGCATTTATAGTGCGGCAGTTTTGTCAGAGCTCACTTTGGTATTCAGATCACCGTCATGATTAAAATGTGACTTTATCTGAAATCTTCGTTAGTGCATAGCACTGCACAATTGTGATGTTCTTATGCCTGGGCCAAATACTTGCAGTTAAGACCTTGTTAGAAACCAACTTCCAGATGCAGAGAGCGGGCCTTCCGATAGCCGCCAGTGACTTTCCAGAGTAGAAAAGTGCATTCCTGCAAAAGGGAGAGGAGTACTGCGCATATTTCAGGAACCAATCATTGTTCGTTTTTGATAGCCAAATGTCTCCGGCGTGTTGGTTTTGTTGATGTTTCTGTAGCAACGTTTCAAAATTTACAGGTTGTTAGCCTAGAAATTCGATTAGTGGTCTTTTACCGCAACTCAAAGGCCAGTTTCGGAAGTTTCGCATATTTACAGGGATATCTACAAAGTATCGTCTCTTCTTCGCATGTGTGAGGATTAATTGGCCGAATATTTTCCAATTTCAAGGTAAATGTATCTATATCAATTTCATTACTAAACTTGTTTTGTCAATCTAAATGACTTTTGCATGAACTTAATTCCATATCTATTTTACCAAGGCCATTCGAAAATTAGGCATGCGAAAATTATATATTTGAAACACTTTCCACGCGCTTCGTACTCTGAAGACAAGTATTTACGAGGAAACGGATGTAATCTGCTTCCGCTCAAGAAGTTCAGAATTCAATATATAATAGTATATATGCGTACATAATTATGATAGTTATATTAAATTTTGCTGTACTTTATGGAGAGCCTTTGGAAGGAGGGATGTTGAAGCGTTGTAATTTCTTTGAATTACGGTTGCTATCTCACCCAATTTCAGATAAGATGCAAGGGCTTCATTCGTATGTATAATTTCAACGATTTTCGAAGTTAAATGATAAATGTAGGAGATGACTTTGATCATTTACCTAGCGGTAAATTCTAGTATCATCATTTTGAAATCGCATCAGATTATCAGCACTCATATGTATATGCTACTCCGAAATAACGCACAACTATTCATAGTTCCTGATTACATTGTTCTTGTTCAGGAGGGAATGCCACTTTAGGTTACCAGTTTTCAAAGAGGACATGGCTAAAGCTTACTGTATTGATTCTATCTAGCTTGGGACGATTTTCAAAGAAGAATTTCACTACTGCGAAGAATGCCTTCCATTTCAAAACTACCAAGCTAAACCGTAGTATGTAGATGGCCTTTTTCCGAAATGCAATGCTGCAGTGGTTGCGCCTCCGGACTGTTCACTGCTACAGTAATCTAAAATCGGGTCATCCAGAGAAGAATGATGATGCGAACAACTGAGAATGTAAAAGGTTATCTCAATAATTGAATTTTGTGCATACTGGGATAGTCAAAACGATTCTGATACCTGGAATTCGGAACGCTGGTAGTTAGTAGAGCAGATGAATATCTCCTTCCTTTTCGAACTAATTCGAGATATCAAGCTTGCTATGATGCTTTATACTATGTCGCATCAAAGGTTCAATACTTTAGAATAAACTATATCTAAAATACATTTGAATCAATATGCCGTCCAGGAAGAGTGGCAGAGAGAGAGGCTAATTGGATACCATTCAAACCTTTCGTATATTTCTGCCGATGCGGAAGAACAATCTTTCACATTAAAGATAATTTTAACACAGGTGAATTGAAGAATTGACTATTGAATATGTTACTGTTTACTTGATACTCTTGTTGCTGACGTACTAAGCGGCAAGATGTATTGTTTCTCTATTCTTTGAATAGCTTCCATGCTGCAGCATGAAGCTAAATTTCATGGATGGATTCGATGGACCTACGTTATCAACCACAACTCGATACTTTTGCTTTTAATTTTCAAACCGAAAAGATATGACCTGACCTCTTATTGGTATGGTTTATGTTATAATGTCATGTCCCCATGCTTGCTTCCAACGGCGAGACTATCGTGTTAAAGGGGCCAAGTTTGCTAACCTTAACAACATATTGCAATTATGGCTATTTTGAACCGTGCTTCTGTTTAAGTTAATTCATCCCGGATAATTGATATGTTTTTGTTTTCAATGACGTATTTACTTCATCGAATCCTTTGAGACCTCTGTGAACGTTAACATTTTCGACATACGAAGGAATACCGCTGATCATTTATAGTATCTCGGACTGAGTTTTCTGCACCAACTCGATATTGGATATGCACGCTAAATCCCGAAGTTACAAGACACAAGTATATATCGCGTTTGTAAAGCAGAAATTTGTACTCGAACCCCAGGTTAGAGTTTTTACTTAGAACTCCATGCAAGTTTTCGTCTTCACCTTCATTTTATGTGTTTTTGTGTTAACATGTCGTGTCACGTTAGTCGTCTATCCAGGCGTATACCGAGATTCTTTACCCCTTTCTGTTGAGAAATTATTATATCATTAACATAAACTATAAGGAAGTTGTGCGCAGCAAGGTAAAGGTAAGGTGACGACATTTCAAACAACTGTACTGAAAGCCACTATTTCATTTTAAAAATCAAACCTTTATTCCACACTTTGTCGAAGGCTTGCATTATTTTCAAGGGGACCACTGAGTAATATCCTTCTTCGCACTCCTACTTTTTAGTGCCCGGTATTCCATTCGCCGTTTCCGGGGCCAATTTCTGAGGCCAAAATGCATTCAATAATATGTAATATCCCCATATTTTTTCTACCTCTTTAGTTATCCCTTTTTATTTCACAATCCCATCACGTCCTTCATATAAATACAATACTTAAACTAGTTAAATTTTCTTATCTTTTAAACCATCCAACAACTGGTCCCTTTCCTTTAAAATTCATAATCCAACTTCATATTCTATTTGTTTATACACTTGCTCATTATTGTTGCTGTTGACGCTGAACCGGCATGGACTTTTAGGTTCAAGGTCACGGGCCACGAACGAAATTAGCTAAATTGAGACCGGCTGGTCGATTGACAGCGAATGAGCTGAACCGGATTTAGAGGCCATGGGGAAGATGAACATTTAGTGGAATTAGTTGGATTTTGTTTCTAGTTTCAGAATGACCTACGATTTTAGTGTGCTGCTATTCTTTTGCAGCGTGTGAGGCTACTACCCCAAAATCTGATAAGCACATTCCTTTCCTGTGGGAAAAGTCAGATTTGTGGGAAATAGGTCTGCGTGGGAGTTTCTAACGGGTAAGGTTGCTAAGGGAATATTATCGAAAGTGAATGGTGTTTGGATGAACGATTCCGACATTTCATGACAAATTTGATGCTAGACCAATACCAGTACCATGTTTCGAAATGAATTCAAGTGGATGAGTGCTTTGCGCTGGATCGGAACCAGTCATTGGTGCTATGCTACTCTTCGGCACACGTCAAGGAAACAAAATCTAGGTCGTTATTGTGAAAGTCATCAACCTGAGATTAGGTTTCACTTCACTTCCGTCTTCCTTTCATATCGCGTACGAGAGGCAGACTTGTGCCCGAACAACATCTTCTTTTGAGATAGTGGTTAATTGAATGTAGGAATATGGAATTTTAACCAATAGTTTATTTTTCTCATCATGTGAAATACCCCAAGCAACTGTCTATCGGTTCTACGTCGTTTAGTAACAAATGTCTAAAACTGTCGTCACGTAATTTGGTGAGAATGCGAAAAGGAGCATCATTTTCTGTTAAGTTTAAGAGAGTATGGGATATCAAATAAAAGGCTAAATTATTCATCATCATCAATGGCACAACAAACGGTATCGGGTCTAGGCCTGCCTTTATAAGGAACTCCAGACATCCCGGTTTTGCGCCGAGGTCCACCAATTCGATATCCCTAAAAACTCTCTGGCGTCCTGACCTACGCTATCGCCCCTATTATTAACTTACAAAATTGGTCTATCAGGTATGAGATAAGGGAGTTGGGACCTACTTTCGGACTTATTGGATATCTAAAAGGGCAGCTGCAATGGCGAAAGTGGGCCCCTATTTCGCTACCGGGAAGCTGAAACTTCTTGCAAGATTAACGGAAAAAGATTAATGTTGCAGTTAGTCATATATATGTACATCGTTTTCCCTTTTACACTTTCTGTTGACTCAAATCAATTTATTTTTAATGATGTCATTTTGATTTTATTTAATAATAATAATAATAATCATTGGCGCAACAATCCATGTTGGATCAGGGCCTTGAAGTGTGTTAGAGCACTTCATTTAAGACCGTAACGGTACACTAGGAGGCAATGTGGTCAGCATTGCGCTCGACCGAGATTATTACCCTGATTTGACTTAGGTACTCATTCACAGCTGAGTCGACTGGTGTCCGACGTCAAATCACGATACAAATCCCACTGTCACCAGCGAGATTTGAACCGCGACATTCCGTACGATAGTCTTGCGCTCTAACCACTCAGCTATTCGGACACTTGATTTTATTTGATTCGCGATAATTCGAAAAATATTGAGCTGATTGTATCAAAATGGAGCTGAGGTCTTGTAGGAACAGCTTTGTAGCTCTGTAATAGAAAGGAGTTTAATTGCGAAGTTATTAATACTCGCTAGAGGCATCAAGCATCTAGAAATAACATTACATAATATCAGTTTGGAACTTTGGGACTAAACTATCTTTTCTTTTCGATTTCAGTTTGACCAATAACAACATAAAGTCGCCGAACATCCAAATGATTAAACGACCAAAATGGAGCATCGACTCGACGCAAATTCCAGCTTTCTGCTAAATGATTCTTCACTAGAACTTTTCGACACCGCATTCAATAACGCGACATATTATTCTGATAATATAACAACGGTGAGCTTGGCGGAACTTTTCGGACCAGAACGCGATTCCTTGTTGATAGTGATCCCCATTACCATAATTTACGCGGCCATTTTCATAACAGGAGTTATCGGTAACATAAGTACGTGCATCGTGATTCGAAAAAATCGATCTATGCATACCGCAACCAACTACTACCTATGCAGTTTAGCTATCTCGGATTTTCTGCTACTTTTGTCTGGTGTTCCTCAAGAAATGTATTTCATATGGTCAAAATATCCTTACGTATTCGGTGAAGTGTTCTGTATCGGCCGCGGTTTTGTTGCAGAAACGTCAGCTAATGCAACAGTCCTGACAATAACAGCATTTACGGCGGAACGCTACGTCGCTATATGTCACCCTTTTATGGCGCACGCAATGTCGAAATTGAGCCGGGCGACAAGGATCATTCTATTTATATGGTTCGCTTCCTTTATGACGGCGATTCCGCAAGCAGCGCAATTCGGGTTAGTGTACCAATACGGAGTGTCGCAGTGTATGGTGCTCAGAGTTATAATCAAACACTCATTCCAATTATCAACATTTATATTCTTTTTTGCACCAATGTCGATAATTTTCGTTTTATATCTGTTAATCGGACTGAAACTTTATCAAACTAATTTGGTGCGAAGTTCCAACGGAAATATTTTGCAAAGGGTAAATGGGAACAACTCATTGCGATCGCAAAGCCAACATGGAACCAAAAGAGTGCTAAAAATGTTGGGTAAGTACGATAATTATGTTAAGATTAATTAGCACTAATTTTTCTAAGTACCTAGTGACAATTGCCGAGGCACGAACAAATGCCATTTAATTTAAATTGTTATTACCGTACAAAGTTGAATATTTCGTCGCGAGGACGACTTTTTTGTTGACATAAAACAATTTGCATTTACATGAAAAAAATATTTAACTTCTGTAATGTTTTACATCTATAGTATCACCGGAATGAGATGGGAATTGGTGGGAGGGGGGAGTCATTGCTGCGTAATGGTCAGTTAGTGCCGGGTCACTCCGACATGACTTGTTCTATAAAGTCCTTGAAAGTTGGTATTTGCTGAAATCATGGTCTTTGATTGGAAAATAAGAAACAAAGACGAGAATCTTATTCAAATTGGCCTATCTGTTGAACGATTTTTTAGGAAACGATTGTATCTATTAACATGGAATTTGATGAAGATATTGAAACTGTGGGTCCCCTATCTTCGTAGTGGATGTCAGACTGAGGCTAAGAGGAAGAGCGCTATATATGCAAAAGGAAAATGAAAATTTTCACTTACGGATGACTTTATATGTGCGACATCAAATGTCCCTTTATAATATCTGGATCCCAAAGTACTATTCACTCCGATCTCTGTTCAACTAGAGTCGTTAATATTATAGCATATTATTATATTTTTAAAAACTTGATTTAACTCCCCTTCAGTTAATTGTACTCGGTATTTAATGGAATATGGCAGATTCGTTTGTGCATCGCAGGACCGGGGGTATGATGCTAAGTGGAGCACATTGGAGCACATCAGCACTAGAAATCTGTTGACCTACGTGCATATAGGCAGAATATTTACACAGGAATTGCTCCGTGGATTCTGCCTCCTTGTTACGCACCATCTTCTAAGAATCCCATTCCCAACATATGTCTAGCTAGTAAGATAAGTGTCTTCCAGGATAAACTTTTCAGTATGTTTGTTTTGTTCTGACAACAATCATCCTTGATTTCATTTCCTCCCTCCCCCCTCCCTCATATACTGAATCTAATTATAGAGTTCAAAAGAGTTTTACATTCCTGAACAGTTTTTCTAGTACTTTTCTGGTACTTCTGGCAAACTCAAAACTATTGCCTGGTTAAGATTGCGAAATACTAAGCGTTCAATTGCTTGTCAGTGACGTAGGTTGCTGTTCTTATGACCGCATATACATATTTCAACCTAAAAGACCATCGCATATTGTCCGAAAGGAAAAACTTACTTCTCATTTCTATTTCTCAGGTAGACCCCACCTCACAACTTTCTGTTTGCTTTTCTGCATGGTTCTCTGGCTCTTGCTAAGTTCGCAAGGAATAATGAGCAGAATCATAGGATTTAGCGCACTGGTAAGCATGTTAGTTTTCATTTTTAGGGTGCAAATTTATCGCTTTCTGGCGAATCTCCAGACTACACCGGCACTTCAATGGGAATAATTTTAAGCTAATCCTTCGGGTTCCAGGTTCTTTGAACTGCTCAAAGGATAATACAGCAGCTCTTCCTTCCAGTTTCTCTTACCAGATTTTTACGATAAAGGATATCACTCAACTCTGGAGTTTGTGAAAATTCTATTCACTTGTCTAAACGAGTTGAACTGGTTCATCCCTTTCATATTTGCGCAACCTTCATTTTCTCACATTATGTTAGAAACGAGTCTCATTTCAAACTACCTACAAGTCTCTCCTGTTCCTGTAGCATGATTGAGAAGTCGTCTGATTGATTTCCCGCGTTTCTGCAGTTCTCAGTACCACCAACTGGTATTCTAAATTTACTGCGAGAGCAAACCTATTCAAAGAATTCTGAAAGTGAAAGATTCAGAGTTTGCAACGTTTTATCGCCTAGCGAGCTGAATTTTACTACCAAGAGATTCACTAAAACCTTTCCCAATCTGTTCTGCTACGATTCCATCTTTGTTTTATAGTTCACTCGTCAAACATCCGCCAGCCTCTAAACAACTTTAAGTACAAATTTTTGTAAGGCAATTACTACATTTCTCCTTTGCCCGAGAAACATTATGCAAACTCTAGGTTCACAGTCATGAGACCAGCTGAAATAATGAAATCAAATAGATTTTCTTCTCTGGGGCTCCATTGGCCACCTCCTCAACACATATACCTCAAACTATTACCAGTTTGAGTGCACTTAATTCCACATACGGTACCAGGTCCTTTAATTTTTGCGGCTGTGGAAACAGAAAATAATAATGTAGGTACCCAGGGGCAAATATGTAGCTTTTCCCTGGTAGTCTGATATGAACGCAGCTGGATGCTAATCTCAGAATTCTCTAAGCATGATTGCCTCTAACATAGTTGATATGTAGTATATCAAGAACAAAGCTTACTCACTTTCACGCTGTCTCTGAATCCCCACGAATGTGGCTCAAGAATCAGTCCCAATCCCAATTTGCACAAATTCGTGATCTATGTAATTGACCCCGTCCCCCACGCTAGAAGCTTGCAATTTATTCACGCTGCGGTATTAAGCTCTGCGCTTCCGGAATAATGCTTCATTTTTCGCTGCGACAAGAACCCGGCTACATCACAATTAAACATCTACTCCGCATCGAACCTGTTTTCTCTTCCTCTAGCTCTAGTTTTGATTGTAGAGTCTTAATAACCACAGGTTGTCAGGTTGCTTTCCTTGCCTTTCTTCTTCAGCAGTGATTTTACGCTCTCTATACTCAGCCTAACTGATGATTCCAGTTTTCTATTTGCTTATACCCTCTCACTCTTTCCTTGTTCTTATCAATATTTTTTCAGTGTTAAATTGCAAAAACACCAAAAATTTCTTGAACCATACTCTCTGAATCATGCACAGTGAAAGTATCTGGCTTCTAAAAATGTCGCTCATCTTACTCACTCCAACGCTATGCGATCTTCTATGAAATCAATAATTAAAAACCATTGCGCTCTCTACGCCTCTTCTGCTACCATGCGTTCGTTGTCTCTCTCCTCGCTCCTTCCTTCGGTGAGTTCCCCACCGTTAAGCTGGGCACCAATGTACAACCTGGTCCCAATGGGCTACCCATCGTATTCCTTGTTAATATTCCCTCTTTTGTATATAATCTCAAAGGCGGAGAATCTACTGTAGCTGCAAACTACCGTCCTGTGTCTAAAACCTTGGATGCTGTTAATCACAATATTCTCCTCTCAAAACTCTCTCTGCTCAAGTTATCCTCCTATCTATCTTCTGGACAGCTTCGTTTCATGGTTATTCATCTCATTCCAAATCTTCTTCCTCTAGAATTCCCCAAAGTCTTAGCTAAGCGCCGTACTTTTCCCCTTTTTAAGGTTCTGTGTAAAACAAGACCTTATTAAAATCGCTTTACTGCCTATCTGTCTGTCTGTCTGTCGGTTTGCTTGTCCGTCACACGCATTTTTCTCGGAGATGGTTTTAGCGATTCACACCAAATTTGGTGAAAAGGTGGGAACTGTAACGCTCACGCATACAGTGAGTTATATCGAATTTAAGGGGGAGTCCCATACATGCAAAAGGGGGGTGTACATTTTTTTTCATCAAATGTAGTCATGTGGGATATCAAATGAAAGTTCTAGGTTAGTATTTTCCGAATCCGGTCTTAGTTTTGACATTTGTTGGAACGGTGGGGAGTGCAGGGGGCTGAAAGTGATCATCCGACCCATCCTCAGAAACTACCCCCCCGAAAAATCTGAAGAAAATGTTATGTAAACAAAACCTTGAAAAATGCTTGTCGATTTGTTACAAGCCAACACTTTTTCTCTTTTTGTAATTACAAAAACAAAATACCATAGCAAAGGAACCGTTACTATTTGCATACGCACAGATTAGCGACATCCCTAAGTTGTCAGAGTTTTGGAAAGCAACAACTCAAAGTACCGTTAGGTAGAATTACGCATTTTGAAGGCAAGAGGTGTTGAGTTTTTTAAACGCATCAATCCTAGTTTGGTTTTGTTTTGACCGAAATGGGTCGCAAAGGACAACAGTTGTCCGTAGAAGTGAAAAATTGAATTATCAGTCATTATAAACGCGGTCTGTCTGAGATCCAAATATCGAAAATAGTGAATAGACCCAGAACAACTGTGCGTTTTATAATTAAAAAGTTTAAAGAAGGAAATTCAGTTAGCAACAAACGCAGATCTGGTCGACCAAAAAAATTGACTGAAACTGCAGAGCGTTGGCTGGTAAGGCAAATTAAAAAGGGACCAAAGACGAATGCCGCAAAATTAGCAAATGCTATCAAGGAACATTTAGACATATAGGTTACATCCCAAACCATCCGAAATTACCTATTTTCAAATAGCTGTGAAGCCAGGTCAGCTCGAAAAAGCCATATATATCCAAAAAGAACCGGAAGAAGAGGATTCAATTTTCTCCGGAATATGTAAACAGGCCCGCAGGATTTTGGTTTGATTTTATTTTTGCAAACGAAAGCAAATACGACCTCTTTGGATGCGATGGATGAGCGATTGTGTACAGAAAGCCAAACACTGAGTTGGATCAACGAAATGTTCTGACTGCGAAGCATGGCGGGGGTGGTTTGACGGATTGGGGTGTATGGCGGCGCCGGGGGTAGGAAATATAGTGCCAATCAACCATACTATTTTAACATTTTAAAAGAAAATTTGCGTGCCAATGCCATGAAACGCGGAATCGAACGAAGTTATAAATTTTATCAGGATAACGACCCAAAGCACACAGCTCACAATACCAAGCTTTCTTCCTTACAATTGACCAAACGTCATTAAAATACCAGCCCAAAGCCCCGATCTCAACCCAATAGAGCATGTATGGAGTATTTTGGAAAAAGGCTAAGAAACCGCCAATTCACTAATGTTAACCAGATGAAGGAGATCCTCAAGGAAGAGTGGCTAAAAATCGACGTAGAAACGATGATTGCGAGAAGTTATTCGTCGTCTGTCTGTCCGTCATACGTATTTTTCTCGGAGATGGCGGTAGCAATTGACACGAAATTTGGAAGAAAGGTGGGAACTGTGCACTTTCACGCGTATAGTGAGTTACATCCTTTTACGCCGAATTTTTTCTTCATCAAATATAGTCATGTGGGGTATCAAATTAAAGGTTTCGGTTGGTACTTTTCGAAGCCGGTTTTAGTTTTGACATTTGTTGGAAAGGTGCATGTATCACGTGCTACATACTAATGGGACAAATGCACACTCAAATCTCTTTATAAAAGAAATATACAAAACCTTTCATACCTTAAGCGTCTAGCTTCCGGTTTCCCAACTTGTTTCTGCCCTGCATAATAGCCGGGTTACATAGGTTTAGTGGTATACCAAGAAGTTTTATCATTTTTGCATCCCTGCAAATTTCCATCGCTGCGAGGGCTTATTGACGTCAAAATTATTTTTCTTAAATATTTTTCATTACAGTGCAAACCATTTAACGTTCTCTGTCCATGCCACCGCCATCCTCCAGACGTCTTGAAGAGTCCCAAATGTACTATTCTCGATTTGACCCTGTGTTCTTATTCAGTTGTATACGATAAACGACATAATTTATTCTTTTGGCAATTCGATTTGGTCCTTCCTATTGAGGTTACGCCTAAGTTGCACCTTGCCTCCGTCCTTTCATTCACTATGCCTATTTGTTGTGTAATTATTTTATGGATCTCTATCAAGTTTCGTTCAGTTCCTTACCATAAAATTTTCGCCACTACCCTTTTTTACGTAACAAATCCCAGTAGGGAGCCGCAAAGCAGACCGGCAAATTACTTTCGCTGGCGAATTTGAAATTGTTTCACGAATTTTCGTTCGATATTCCATCAAAAACAGCAGTACTGCCTCATCCCAGTTCTTCTGATCTTTTTTAATGACCTTTTTGAGATGATTCTCCAACATTCGATGAAACCTTTTCACTATTCCCTCTGATTGTGGTTGGATTTGTTGTTCGGGTTTTCCGGATGTCTAATAATTTGCATACATTTTTAAAAAACTTCGTCCCGAAACTTTTTCCCTGGTCTTTATATACATATATATGTAGTTCTAAAGAGACTTCAAATTGACATATTCAATTTTTCACAAATGCGTCCACGCATGTATGCACTAGCCTCCTATTTGTTTGCTGATCATTGAAAATGAACTTGCTATATCCATGGGGAAAGACTCGAATCCAATCCTGTAAAATCGATTCTTGATTTTCCTAATGGTTCTGATTATATCCAAGTGACTACCACTTGTTTCATTATATACTCCTCATTGATTTCAGCTACTTGTGCCTTTGAAACAATGATTAGCTTTTGTAAAGGTTTTCCTTGCTCACTTTTCGAGACACAATAAAGACATCCATCTACAACCTTTTCGAGTTTTCCCAAGAACCTCACACTGCTCCTTTATTGTTCTGCGACATGTATTTGTTGAATGACCCTACGCAACCATTCTGGGGTAGTGGTCACCATTGTGCTTAGACACTTGTAAAAACGGTTACCCGATTCTCATTGCTGTCAATAAATCTTGTTGCGTAACAATATTTCCTTTAAAGTTTGTTTAGAACTCTGCCTGGTCGACCAATAACCTTTGATAGAACTTTATCAGTTCTATAATCACTCGCACCGGCATCCAACAAGAATTTCTTCCCCGGAATAAGATACTCCACACCCCCAACCCCCCGACAAGTTTATGCGGACTGTTCGAAATGTTTAGAAGGATAGATAGAAATCGACGGTAGTAAGTAAATCATACAGAAAACTTCGCAGCAAGTAAAAGTTTCTGGGTCTTAGCCAATTTTTCACGCACGCAACTATATCTTCCGCATTTCTACATATTCTTAAACCTGCTACACTTCAAACTTGGACACTAAGGCAAAATATCCCTATCTTGGAGCTATTTACTATGTATGCAGTATGTCCAATGAAAAAAGCAATAAAAAAATTGAATTGTGGGTCTGAAATTACAAAGAACTTTCATTTATGAAAGGCAACTTGCGAACCTCTCACTATCAGCCAAGAATTTAGTATCTTAGATACATAATCTAAAATATGATTTGCCCAATATCGAAATCGAGTTAGCTGAATATGCTTTGAACATAGGCTGAAATATTTTATGTGCCCTTCAAGCTATATATAACCGTCTTTCCCGCCAAGGACAATCCATAAGTTTCCTCGCGAAACAGCCAATAACTTTCTTCGCAACTCATAGCATGTTATGTAGTCCAAAGTCCTTCAATAAGTCTGGTTTTGCTATGAGGTGATTGAATGCCATGTCACGTTCCGAACATTAGTGGAAGTGATTCTTTAAGCATCTATACTTCCGGGATTCATATGTCCCATTATCACATATGATTTCCTTCATAATTCCAAATGTGTTGCCGTTGCTTTTTACGAAGGACATATGTAGCTTCTCACACTCTTCAGAAATGATTAGTCGCTTATTTATAAATAGGAAGAATTAAGTTTCCTTTCCAGAATTTTCTTTCATTAATCTTCCAATCAGTTAGATTTCATGGAGATAACAACTTCTAATGATTATATTCTGTTTAGCAAAGCTTTTCAGAGCATTCTCGCAAATAAGCCGTTTTATTCTTTACTCTGTGCTTAGATAAATGTATTTCATAAGACCACAAGCGTTACACTGAGATAGGGACCCCATTGAAGCTGGAGATTGAGAATTCACTCAAAGTATTATGTCTTATTGTAAAAAATGACAAAAAGGATAGAATTTTGTATTCTAGCAACCTGCAAATTACTATCCACCATCTTCCTAATGAAACAATATCCATGACTCAGAAAAAGAAGGCCTTATGAACTACATTTTGGTTATCTATGATACGAGTTAACATCTAGGCTAGCTAACTTCATTTTGACCTACAGTCACAGAACTACAAGCTGGATTAGCTGAAGTTAAGCGACGTTAGATGTTAGGAGTTCAGAAAGCATTTCTTTTCGCCTTTTGATATTGGTCTATGATAAGCCCCTCATCCACCGTGAATCCGGCATAGTACTGTTGCGGTAACAGTAAGGCAAGATGCACCCTCATGTCTCGAGAGCCACTTTTGGACAGGAAACTGACTGGGAAATCTCAGTGTAGAATGAGGAACGTTTCAGTAGTACATTGTTACGCACCAAGAGAGACTTCGAATACAGATTAGAAGGGGCCTTTCTTCTCGTAGAATGTAGTTCAGAAGTGCCTTCTAAAGGTATCATTTTGATCGTGATGGATGGGCTCTGACAACACTTCGTCCAGACAAACGATGGGGAAACTCAATCTTGGCGATCGCATCATATCTTGAAAAGTACAGTAGCAGAAGCTGAAACAAATGAGAATAGAGAAGGTTTCATAACCGTACAAAACAGTACGAAAGAACTCAAATACTTCCTTTTAAGGATATTTAAGATATTAAGCAGCTGAGCTGCAAGTAATCGTAACATGCGAGTATGGGGTGCTCCTCCTAACAAGAGTGGAACACCACGTCTATCATCAATGTATGTAACCGAAGTAAAGCAGTTAAATTTAACGGTCTCCCCGCGAAATCATTCAGCCCAGCCCTTGCAGAGATACTACTTCAAATTGTACGGAAATCTTGGAAACCCAAAATCTTTCCGAAAAGGTTGAAGAAGAAATGCAACAATTGGAGGCTTATTTGCGTGCTTTTTATTGTTCCTAACAGAGAATTAATAATCATTCTGGGATCATCAGCTCGAGATTCTTTCCGTGATGCCATTAGAAAAGTCGAACGATTTGATGACCGACTGATGAAGCAGAACGTTATATCAGCTGAACGCACTATTCACTTCATCACCGGGTACGCACTACAGGCAGGTTGTCCCGGTGCCGAGGATGGGAAAACCTGCAACCTGCCTGCTGACGCCTATATGATTATAAGCGACTTAATGGTCATGTGGGGGAAAAAGCTGATGGTAACAGGTTCCATGGGGGAAAAGGGTTTAGAGAATGCAATGAGGGTGGCGAGCGTATAGTAGATTTTGAGGACTCCAATGACCTTGCACTTGTGGATAAATGGTTCATCAAAAGATTGTCTTATCTTTTTATAGTGGGAACAGTAAAATGCAAATCTCATAAGACATTGACATTTTATCACCGTCACTGAATGCAAAGCCCTTTCCTAAGAGACCATCGCACTTCAACATCGGCCGTTGATTGCCGTTTTACGAATCAACACAACAATTAAACAGCGTAAAGAGCCCACTGGTCTGGTTTCGTGGGAAAAAAGAAGATATGATTTTACTTACGGGATTACCAACCATTAAGAATGTAGAAGAATCGCAGAACCAAATTAAAGACATGATCCACAAAGCGACCTATGCAAACCTCGGGCTTACCAAGTCAGTTAAGCGGTTCATCAACCGAGATATTGGGCTTTGGAATGAAGATGTTGAAACGAAGGTCCGTAAAAAGAATCGCCTCCGCGATTAAACGCTGTCCATTTGACAAATTTATAAGAATGCCAACTGGGAAGCAAAGAAAGCGTCTTTTACGATACACTGGGCACACGGGATGTCGACCGAGATCTATCATATATCGACTTGCCAAAAGCCGACACCAACGAAAGATATCGAACACTTTTGTTGCGTTAACGACAAGAACGGTACTTTGCTTACTGATCGACGAACCGCGCGAGTATATTTTCACCAAATTTCAACTTGTTCATCTTCTGCTTCCACAAGCATTTCCGACATTTAAACTATTTGGACCTGTCATCGCGACTGAAATTGGGGAAGCAATAAAACGAGCTCTGGAAAGCGAAGAGCTGTGGCTCATTGAATTTTTCATTCTGGTTATTGAGGAAAGTAGATGACCATATGACTGGCAAGAAACTACCACAGTTTGAATAAGGGACTTCCGGAAAACCGGAAGCTGGACGCTGAAGGTATGAAGGCTTTGTTTTCATCTTTGAGTGATAATTCCCTATTCACGTTTTCCAACTCGTATAAACTTCCCATTCACGATATTGTTTGATATACATACGCCCCTTAAGCTTATCCTAGAGTCGTAAAGATATAGTAATGTACGGGGGGGGGGGGGGGGGGGGGGGCGATCATATACTGAAGTTTAATCAAAATCGTACTATTTCGAATAAAGTTATAGTAGCTCAAAGTGGTTTTTGAAGTTTTGTGTGAAACAAAACCTTATTAGAATCTATTCAATGTTTGCCTTTCTCCAAAATGGCTGAACTGATTGTTACAAAATTTGGTGAGGATATGAGGTCTATCTGTCCCTTTACATGCAGCGAGTGGCCTCATTTTGTCGTGAGTTTGAAGGGGGCCCCCTTGAAAAAAAAGTCGAGTGTAAGTTTTTTTTTTCACAGAATATAGTCATGTAGGGTATCGAATGAAAGGGCTCGAATAGTACTTTTCCAAAGTGGTCTTACTTCTTATATAAGGGAATGAGATCTCAAAATCTGTGCCCTAAAAAGGAAGACAGGTCTCGGACTTAGAACCTACTCAACCGAAAAATTACAGTGATATATTTTTACAATATCTAGGCTTCAAAATATATCGCGTTTCGATATCTCTACAAATAAAGTTAATATTAGTATATTACCACATTTTCGAAATTTACGCGAAAACCCCCCTTAAGTTTATCCTAGAAGTAGAAAATTTGGGATTCGTTTAGGCGATAATATAGCCCATAATTCTGGAAAGTTTAAACACAATCCAATATATTGTATATGAGCGGCGGGGCCCCTGTAGATACTTTCTTTGTTTAGTTATTCGATAATCAGGATCAATTACTGGAGGCAGGCATGTGTGTGTATGCATATATGCTAATGAAATTTGTGGATAGTGTTCAATAAGATGCACGTGTATGTATGAATGCTTTCATATGTAGGGTGGTGTAAATGCTAAAATGACTTATTTATTGTCTTTAATTTGTATGTACATACGCATATTTTGTTTGGCATTATAAGGGGACTATTTTGCATTCTTTCCCATATACGCGTAGAAACATGTGCAAACACAAAACCTTTATACCAGAAGCACCGAGCTTTCGGTATTCCGACTTGCTTCCGTATAAAATTACTGCAAACAAAAGTACTAAATATGAATAGCACACTAATGTCAGTAGTCTGACATGCTAAATATACATATACATTTCGGACTACATTTCGGAATATGTGTACACAAGAAATAAAGAAAACCTTTCATTACAACAAACGTCGAGTTATGTGTTTTATATTAGTTGTGACCATGAGTCATGTTTCCAATCTGACCGTGGATTCCACACAACTTCTCAAAGAGCGCATCCTTTACTGCCTTTACTCTTGGCATATTGAGTAGCTCTAGTAAGTTTTCCACTAGCAACTTCGTTCGCGGCATAGGGAAAATATCCGGAACTACAAGGAATTTTTTTATCTCTCTCGACTTTTTATAATTAATTTGAACGTTATGGTGTCGCCCTCTGGCTCGTTAACCAAGATTGTCTATAGGTCTTTTGATACCAAGAGTGGGGTCTAGAACTCCGATTGGTCAGTGCAGCGGCCGCCTTACAATGCTGCTGCTTTTTGGAAAATCTACACTTCAGATGAAGAAGCAATGAGGTAGACGTCCCGTTATTAACCTTAGGAACTGACGTGATATAGGTATCAGGGATGTTTTCCTCCATTACGAATGACATCATAGAAAGAGCGTTTGGAAAGGTGTGCCTGTGGGCCGCGAGATTCAGATTCGGCATAAATCCGACCAAAACTGCGCTGATGCTATTCACCACCAAGGTAAAGGTAGCCTAATTCCACCCAACTCCCGCGGCTAAATGAACAAAGACCGGCTTTTTCCTCCAATGTAAAGTGTCTGGGTGCAAACCTGGATCCGATGTTAATTGGAGATTGAACATTGAATTAGGGGGTAAAGAAGACCTGTATAACCTGCACTTTTGCAAGGAAATGGGGTCTTCGGCCGAAGATGGTTTTCTGGATTTACAGAGCCGTGGTGTGCACCATTTTAACGTAGGGTCTATTGTGTGAAAATAGGCACTGGCAAGAGTAAAGCCAAGATGTATAATAGAAGTAAGCCTCATAGAAATGAACCGCTTATGTAGATACTGTGCGCCAAAGCGGAGACGTGAATTACCGACTGCATCATCACCAGTGTGAATGCCTCCGCCGCCACAACGCACGAGGCCGGTGCGCTACGGTTGGTTCTTCTTGCCTTGATCGCCGCAATGAACAGTCATTTGTCTAACAGAAAAATACTGGATCATGATTTATTCCCGGCAATATCGTGAAAAAATTCTGCATCTTATCCAGCCAAAGTGTTTCATGGAATGATTAAATCAGATTTGGAATAAACCATTCATTTGGAGTTCGCGAAGAAAATTAGCGGAAAATTACAGATGCACTGATATTCGTTATATGAACTTAATTTTATGGTGGAAGAGATACCCAGAATGCTACCAGGGATCTGCAGTTTTGCCATGCAGATGCTTTCTGCACGTCTTCCCCCTAACGCCCCATATTAAGTACGCTGTAGCGGGTAGTGCTGACAATACCTCGGGAACTCGGACATTTCCCACGGGGGGACGAGTGATAGACCGGTGACATGCTGCAAGGCGATGACACAGTGGAGTCGGTGCGAGAGTTTTTACGAATACACACTGTGTATCCGAGTCCTACGATCTCACAGGATTTGCCAGTGTATTCCAAGCGGAAGTACTGTCAATAGTGGAAATCTGCCCATGGCTGAAGCATGATCTGAGCCCCAAGCCGCCATTAAGGCATTGTACTCAGGGGTGACAGCTAGCTAGTGAGACAGTGCAAAGACGCATTGAAAAGTCTGTCGTACATAGAGGGAAATGAGTGAGCTGACGGACTAGCCAGACGGTGATCTCCTCTTGGTAGTCCTTCGGTGAGACCAATCTCTGAACAGCTGTTAAGGGTAGAATCTACTAGCACTACACTTGCGCCAAATCAAGGAGGATCGCGAGAGCTATTGCGTTAGACGCATGAAAATGCATACAAGATGATGGCAGTATGCACGGAGCACTGGCTTATAGAAGCCGATTCCGCCAGACCCGGCATGCTCTAGAGCTCGCATCGCTGAAGCTGCCCAGAAGAAGGGAAAATCCTCAGGCACTTCATTTGCGACTGCTCTAGCTTGAGTTAGGCTGCGGGAACTAGCTGAACCATGCTCTGAGGATCGCAAAGAAATCTCTAGCTGCAGGGTCGTACAGCTGCTTTACTTCGCGATTGCTAAGGGCCCGCTCTGAAGATCTAAGCCGGGTGGATTCCGCCCATTTCGCTTGCCCCAGCAGTCATGGCCTTAGAGTGGCATCAAAACAGCGCAGCACAGTACTAACTGGGGTTCTCCAAGCGGCCGCTGATAACTACTTAATCACCTATTGTCGTTTGGTGCCCTCCCATGATAATTTTGAATTGATTTATGAACTCCGCACAACAGATTTCAGATTACTCAAAATAACCGCATACATAAATACATACATTCTAGAACTAGGCATTACAGTTGCAGCTTATCTCGCACGGAGTTGTATGCATACTTTGCGACCGATACTCGATCAAAATTTGGTGCAGTGAGTAATGATACAATTTTTGCTGTGCTTTACACATGATAAAACGATTAAACTCGCGAATCTGCGCCGCCCGTGTCTAATTACACAGATCACTTACGTTCGCAAACAATCAATCGATAAAATAAACATCATGTTAGTATTTCAATTTACGGAGCCCAAATTGCTGATTCACGTAAGCTCTATTCAATAACAACTTGAAAGTGGATTGAAGTGGGGTGAGTCGGAAAATGAATAATGCTTCTCAGATGCTATTTAACCGTATCCCCTCCAATTATCAATCAATAGATACGCAATTAAAATTATTTCCCTGATTATACGGAATTTCTAATGATGGTGTTGCTTTATTTTCATGCCGCTTTCCATTCATCGAGCATTCCAATTGGCGGCGTTCAACCATTACCGACTAGACTATATTCGAAAATCACTGACTACACAGAGCGAGTAGTATCCAAACAAACTCAAATTGCCTTTGCCAGGCTCATTTTAGCTTACGAGAAAAATCTATTAATAACAAACACCATAGTAAATCTGCTGTTTGTTGAATTGCTCGTAGTTATGCTATAGTCGCAGAAACTTTTCCATTAAAAATACAGAAGGGGGAAAACTAGGTCAAAAAGTAACCCAGGAAGTAAAAAACAAGGGAAGCGAAACGAACTTTTTAGATTATTAACTGAATGCCTACAACCAAATATATACGAGTATTAGATTGCTGGCGAAAATGGTGGGTCAAGCAAAATTCAAGGCTCTTCGATAACTTCTGCCCATTATCGCTCAGTAAGAATCTGTGTTTTGTGCACGTAAATAGGGAAATGCTTTCCTTAGAACCTTCATCTGTCCCTCATAACGGCAGTTATTTAGCTTCTACCCTGTTATGTTTATGAAAATAAGATAAGCTCACAAAAAAGTTCCTTATAAATTTTCATTTCCAGTCGAAACGGGTTGAAGGAAAGCGGACATGAATATATGAGTGAGTGTACATATGCTTTGTAAAATTACCAGTTTCCCAGGGCAGTATAAGTAAGATTATTATGGGATCAAAAATTGGAATCCATTACATCATTGGCTTTCTGACTTTACTGATAAGTGAGCGATGAAATACGAGAAAACAAGGGAGGTTAATTTGTGTATTCAGAAGCGGACGAGAGGTTAGCAATAATGGTGGTTTTCAGCAAATTGATACAAATGATTACCCTACTCAAGAAATTTGCATGATTTGCTGTTCGACTCCTTTTTAAGGGTGTTTCTGTTGCTGTTAAGGAAGCAGAGGACTAGTAGATTTTGAAGGTGCTAGGGAAACAATTTATTTGGAAATAGTTAAACCTCACTTCATAAAATTCATGCACGCCGTAATAATTATAACATGATACTATTATACTTTTTGTCATGGAATTCATGCACGCAATGATAATTATAATTTTTGGTTATTTCCCAGAAGATGACTGATTTGGTTGAGGGTCAGCATCTGGACTTAGTGCTCCAGTTTCGAATTCCGATTATGTCACGAATATTTGTGTGACGGTACTGAAACTGAAGAAGAATGTGAGTAAAATTGAAGGAGGAATAATATGATAGGTGGGAAGACGAGAGAACGAATAAAAGAAAACATGTGCTTTCGTGGAATATCTAGTTAAAAGAGGAGTATGAATACGCAACCGTTTCGAAAGTTAAAGAAAGTGTGTAGAAAGTATTAAAGAGGTCATCCCGTGTGAAGGCCGTTTTTTGGCTTTTTTTTAGAAATTTTTTGTGAGGAAATGGATAAAGATACAAATACGAATTTTTCACCATAGATTTATTAATATCTTGAACGTGCATAGTAATTTTTTCACCCTGATAGCGTAGTCTATTGTTTAAATACGGAGCAATTGATACACCCATCTCCAAAAAAGGTGTTTTTCTGCTGCCACGCTAGAGGGCGCTATGATTATCTTAACGAAAAAAGTAAACGGCATTTCAACGTACAGACTAAACTACGGTCCGCAAACTAGGATTGTTAAAAACTATTAAAAGCTAAATTTTTGGTGCCGTGTGAAACCTTTTTTTATGAATTTTGGCGTTTTTTTCACGGCTTCTTCAATGAATAAAAAAAAACTACTGAATGAATCGCAATAGTCGTGAAAATTTCAAAGAATTTCTTTGAATAGATTTTGGACTTTTCAACATGCAGTTTCGATAAAAACGTATTTAAAAAGTATAATGCGATTTTTAGCCATAAAACCTTAACTGACCATTAATCTGCTATACTTAATCCATAAACCTTAGGTTTCTTCAAGAAACACGTGTGCAGCCTTGGCTTTAATTCTTGTCTTTATTGAAGTCATTCCAACATCATTCGGACCGATAAATACGAGCTTTTTTACGGCGATCGACATAAATCTTATCTGTCTCATACATAAAAAGGGAGATATCACACAGTGCAGCAATTATACAGATATCACATTGCTGAGTACCATCTATAAGATATTCTCCACTATCTTGCTAGGCCGGATAGCCCCATACGCCCAGAACATCATTGGCCCATACCAAAGAGGCTTCACTCCACGCAAATCAGCAACAGATCAGACAAACTGTTGGAATATGGACAACAGTTGCACCATCTGTTCATCGACTTTAAAGCCGTCTATGATAGCATAGCCAGGGTAAAACTGTACACGGCCATGAGAGAATTCGGTATCCCGACGAAATTAATAAGACTGACTAGGCTGACCCTGACCAATGTGGCCAGATAAAAGCAGCAGGATCACTCTTAAGACCATTCGACATCAACAACGGTCTACGACAAGGGGATGCGCTATCATCCGTGATGCTGAGGTAAATGCAAGAGGTACGATCCTCTTCAAGTCCACCCAACTACTGGCCTATGCTGACGACATCATGGGAAGAACCACCCGAGACGTACAAACTGCCTTCATCCAGATCGAGCAGGTGGCGCGAGATCTTGGGCTGCACATCAATGAAGGCAAGACAAAATATATGGTGGCAACGTCAGCACCGAAGACGAATCAACCAACAACATCAAACCGCACTGGTCAAACACGAAGAAGAATAAGGATAGGAGAATACAACTTTGAGACCGTTGACAATTTCTCCTATCTAGGGTCGAAAATCACAACCGATAACAACTACGATGATGAAATCCGCACACGGTTATTGACAGCCAACAGAGCCTATTTCAGCTTACAAAAACTGTTCCGCTCGAAACGTCTCACCATAGGGTCAAAGCTCTTACTGTACAAGACTATGATCTTGCCAGTCCTCATGTATTCCTCGGAAACTTGGGTTCTTAGCAAGAAAAATTGCAAACTCTTGGCCGCGTTCGAGAGAAGAATTCTCTGAAGAATTTTTGGCCCCTACATGAGGATGGACGATTCCGTAGCCTACGCAATGACGAAATCTATGAGCGATACCATGACCGTCCGGTTGTGGATAAAACCCGGCTCAATAGATTACGGTGGGCGGGTCACTTAATCCGTATGGATGAGGATGATCCCACCCGGAAAGTCTATAAGGGCAACATCTATGGTAGGAAAAGAAGACGAGGCAGACCCTGCCTAAGATGGAACGATGGCGTAGGTCAGGACGCCAGACAGCTTTTAGGAATATCGAATTGATGGACCTCGGCGCAAAACCGGGATATCTGGAGTTCCTTATTAAGGCAGGCCTAGACCGGATACCGGTTGTTGCGCCGTTGATGATGATGATGTACCTTATCACGTGTTTAACACTATAATTTTCGAACCACTCCGAATATCAAAAAATCACTTTGCCCATATATTCTACACTATATTTAGATACAATTGATGCCAAAAAAGATCGATTCCGCGGATCCGACACACGGGATGACCTCCTTAACGGTTAACGAGTAGAAAAACCTGACTATTGGAATGAACAAAGAAAGAATAAAAGTTTCCTTCCCTACTGATAAAGAAAAGTAAACTTTGAACTAACTTTTCAATAGGAAACGATGAACATGGAAAGTAACACAGTATATAATGGAGGAAGCGCAGTTCATAGTGAACAAGAAGGTACTTGTACGGAAACGTGTTTAAGGAGACTCCTGTAAGTTGGTGGATACGAGACACAATCGAAAAGCTGCACGTTGCATATTATGAAATCGGGTAGTGACGTGTTTGTAGTGAAGGAAGTGAGTGAAATTACAAAATATTAAATTCTGGTGTTGCGAGTCGTAACTTATGCTAAATTCACAAGTTTTTTGAAAAAGACACAAAAAGACCTCCATACGTGAAAATCCACTTTTAAAGACGATTAGTCTTAGGAATTGCTTAAAAATGGCTAAGGATGTTAGAAACCAGTCTATTGGACTTGAAGGAGTACCAATTTCTACAAAAATTGTCCGACAAAGTCTCCAGCTGGCTAAGCTGCTTACACAATGCTTGTCTCTTCCCTCACTTCCTCACGTGCCATTCAACGAAACTTCGCGTGTTCTTTCACCGATACATGGGCCCCACCATCCGTACTATGATGCCTTCACACCCTCGAGCCATTCAAATAAGGGATGCCCCCTGTTATTGTAGATTAGGCGGATTAAACTGAAAGAAGGAAAGAGGGAGTCCCCAAATGGAAAAAAAATATTTCACCTTGATAGTAGACTAATTTAAAATTCGGAAAAAATCCAGTATCTAAATAATAAATCCACAATCAAATTACTAAAAAGTGACAAAATAAAAAAAATCGAAAATGGAAGTGATAAATGCGGAAAGAAATTAAAAACAAGTCGGAGACTGGAAGCGTGGCATTTCAGGTATGACAGGTTTTGTTTACTTTTTCTAGAAGAATATGTGGATACATTTATATCTGGTGTCGGATTCAATGTTGTCCTAACATTTTATCTTTTAGGCAGTAGTAACTTGACGCGAACGAAGCAACTTTGACTTACTAAAAGTAGGATTTGCACCAATCTTTTTGGGATGCGGCTTCAAATTAAATTCTATATTACTGCAATTTTACGACTTTAAGATGAACTTAAGGGGAGTTCGCGGTAAAATTTCAAAATATAATTATAATCTGTTTATTTCTTAACTTTATTCTTTCTTTAACTTTATTTGAGTAGATATCTTAACGTAGGGTATTGGGGGCCTAAATACCATGAGCATGGATCACCATTTGTTTTTCCAGATTCGATTTCTGAGAACGACTCTTTGAAGTTATTGGACTCTTTCGGACCCCTGCACTCCTCCCTTTTATAACCAATGTGAAAACCAATACCCGCTTCACAAAATACTAATCAAGACAAGAAATGAAAGAAAAAATGTTCACCCTTCTTTCGGACTTCCCCTCTTAATATCAACGTGCAGGGATGTAATTTGCTGCATGTTTGAAGGTTCGCAATTCCAAACTTTTTACTAAATTTGGTATTGATAATGCTTTAAGTGCTTTAAGTGTTTCTGAGAAAAATACGTATGAAAGACAGACAGTGTTTTCAACAAAACCTTAGAGAGTAAATCTAAAATATTCTCATTCAACCCGGCCTTCAAACGAATTAATTTAATGATGATGTCATACACGTCCTAGATTGTGATAAATTCACGTTCAATGCGTTCTGTATTGTATTTAACCTTCTGTAACTTTGTTAGTAATAGTTGCATGTATTCCAAACTTATGAAGAATTGTAGCCGGATAACTGAGCGGTTAGAGCACAAGGCTGTCGTATGGAAGGTCGCGGTTCAAATCTCACTGGTGGCAGCGAAATTTGTATCGTAATTTAAAGTCGAATACCAGCCGACTCAGCTGTGAATGAGTGCCTGAATCAAATCAGGGTAATAATCTCCGGCGAGCGCAATACTGACCACATTGCCTCCTACGGGGTACTGTAATGCTGTAGTGTACCGTTACGGTCTTGAATGAAGGGCTCTAACACACTTCAAGGCCCTGATTCAATATGGATTGTTCCGCCAACGATTACTATTATTATTATGGAGAATTATGCCCTAGGTTATAGCTTATGTTGATGCGAAATTTTGTACTTCTAGGATGAACTCAAGTGAAGGGGAGAGTCCTATGTAAATTTCCAAAATATGGTGATATTCCACTATTAACTTTATTTGAGCAGTTATCGGAATGGAATGGTTTTTAAGGTTTACATTTTGTACAGATGCAACACTATGACTTTTTTCAGATTTATCGATAGACTAGGGTCTGAGAACAATACCTGTTTCACTTTGTTCGGCTCAAATTTTGAGCCCTCGCTTTCCTATATATCAAAAATAGGGCTAGTTTCGAGAAGTACAAATTGAGGCCTTTAATTTGATAGTCCACATGTCCATATTCTGTTAAAAAAAATCACACCCTAGCAGCCCCGGACAAACTCAACAGAAAATGACGCCACTTGCTATTGCTAAAATATGCACAGACCGCTGGTACTCACCAAATTTTGTAATGATAGGTTCGGCTGTTTCTTAGTGAATTGGGTGTGACAGACAGACAGACAAACATTGAATCAATTTTAATAAGATTTTGTTTGACACAAAATCTCAAAAATGTGGAATCACACATTGTGCTACTTTGGCAATAAACCTGGACAAACTTTCTTCTACTGGTGCTTGATTTAACAAAAAAAACATAGAAATCACAAAAGCTATGTTATTCCAGCAACAAACCCAAACAAATACGCTAGTCGCAAATTTGGATCTTAGTCTAAACATTATAATTGTTTAAATCATCAACCTTAGTGGCCAGAAAAGATCATTGTTTCCCACTGCCTCAAATGTATTATGCGGCGAGCCCCCCCCCCTCCCCTCCTTGCAGGCCATGTTTTTGGAGGGTGTCCCTTATAAATATGTGAGTTCTGCGGGGCTAGAGTGGAGTAGGGAAAAGAAACTCCTCAAATCAGAGCTTTATAGAGATAATTCGTAATAAAGTATATTTTTATAATAATCGTGTTAATCAACAAAGAAAAGAAAATAAAAAAATTATAGAGTACAAAACAAAAGTATAAAATCATAAAATAATAAATTATAAAAAATATACAAAATAATAAAAAAAAGAAAAGAAAAATAATAAACAAATAAAACGAGCCAAAATTCAATGATCTGGAATGATATTCAATAAACAATGAGGATAAATAAAAAAAAAACAAGAATTCCAAAAAAAAGAAAAAAGATATACGAATTCAGGCCCTTCCTCCTTTAGAGCTCCAAAGGTGAAGTCCATTATTTCGCAAAAGAGCACATTCGAAGGCAAGGAAAAGAAAACTTATTGGAAGTGTTATTTTTTTTTCAATAACCGCGGATGAATTATCAATGGGATCTAGCAACGCAACTTGGTGCTGACTAGGTATCCCCACTATAATGCATACAGTACTCACTTAAGATTCCAATCGTTTCTTAACAAAAGTTTTTCAATGCTCTCCTTTGAGACTTATTACGATCTACGCCCCAACATAGAAATATACGTACGAGTTGTCCTAGCGCCGTAATTATTACAACACGCGGACATCAAAATGTACCCATCATGGCCTCAATAATTTAAACAAGAGATCTTAATCAGTGAATAAGATTTTCCTGTAATTACTCTATACATATCCATGCATATTAGCGATTTAATTCATAAAACTGAACATCTTCTAAGATGCGTCTATTGTAGTCAGATTAATCAATAAAGCACTTTAACACAGCACGATTAAAACTCTGAAACTGTTCGGAGCAGGCGTTGAGTTGGAAGTGTTTCTGAAATTGGTGATGCAGCGAACGGCAGATGCGGAGGGCGGCATCGGCCTCCCCAACAGCCCTCGATTCCACGGGAATACCGGTCGTCCTCCAGCTGCCCCGCTGTCCTACGGTCCCGGTCTCACCATTTTTCGTTCCCGGTCCATAGCCTTGAACTCAAAAGTCCATGCTGGATCAGCATGTTGTGGAAGTGTGCGGCAGGTCACTCACGTCAGCCACCAACAATCGCCTGCCTGCATCCAGTAATGTGCAATACTAGCAAGTTTATAAAAAAATAAAATTTGAAATGTTTTAATTGAAATTGAGCTTTGAAGTTTAAGGGAAAGTGGCCAGTTGTTGGACCGTTTAAAAAGTAATAAAATTAAATTAATTGAAGTGTTAAATAAATAACGGTATGGGACTTGTTAAATAAAGTGGGATAATTGGGAAAAGTAAAGGAGTAGACAAAATGTAAGGATAGCGAGGCTATTAAACATTATTGAATGCATTATTTGGTCAAATTGGCTTCGAAAAGGGCGAATGAAACTCCACTACTATTGCTAAGCCGCGGATACTACAGCTATTCTGGAATTTAAGAGAGAGCGAGTAACGGGTTTTACACTCTGTTAGTAAAATCCGTTACTCTTTCTCTTGGTATCAATTGGATGTACTCTATTTTCCGTTTTGAAGATTTTCCCATACATTTTACGGATCTTTTCCATAGTGTTTTTAAATTTCCTTCCTCCTGTTGCACAGTTCCTATGTATGCGTATATCAGCACTTTTCTTCCTTCTTCTACGTTCCCTTCCCAGACCTCTCCTCCTGAAAATCACTATGTACTTCATTAAAATTTATTGCACTTTTCATTTTAGCTCACAGTCTGCTTTTTGGTTTCTAATTCTGCTGCGCTCCAAATAAACTCCATTCTGGTCCTACACATAAAGAACAGCGAGCGCCTAAGTTCGTGTCCTCCACTGGAAATATTCAAGGGTCCCTCTGTTAACCTTGGTTTATTGTTGCGGCACACTTTCACTGCAAATAAGCCAAGAAACGCATCTCTATGGCTTGTTAAGAATGCAATCCTTTCTGAAAAAGCTTCCCCTTAATAGCAAGTCAAGACAAGTTACGTTAATTAGGAAATGGAAAGTAAAGAAAAGCAAAGCAAAGAACGATAATGAAAAGTTACATTCAGATGGAATTACAAAAATTCTTCTTCTTTAACCTTCGCCCCATTCGGTAAGGGATCTCCCCATTTCGATCATTTGACAATTTTTCTTTCTCGTGGATCTGGGCGGAGTCGAAAGATTCTTCAATCACCATCTAACTTATGAAGTCATCCTTTTTTCAGTCTAGTTTTGATCATTTCCCATCAAAACTGGATGCTGAAACCAATCTAAACAAATGAAGAAGATGGCTCTCTCGTACTTTTTTAGTCCCAGCATCCTGGGCGGAAAGCACTGTATAGATTTAAGGTTTGAGGCGTTCATTGATGCGTCGATTAAGAAGGATGCCAGTTCAGGACCACTACTTCATGCAAGTTGCGATAATGCGTGAAGAAATTTCACAACGCAGTTCACCAGTGATTGATAGCACAATATTTCGTATATACGTGCTAAATTTCGTCGAAATCTGGCCATAAACGCCAAAGTTTTAGCAATTTCGCGCGAATTTACTGCTTCCAAAGCTATGCAAATAAGATGCTAACGTCATAATTAACCGGAATAATTGACATTCGAGTGAAATATTAAAATTCCATTCAAGAAGAATCTAATTCTCCCTAGCCCTTTTTTTAAGGTTTTGCTTGTAAAACAAAACCTTATTAAAATCGGTTCAATGTCTGTCTGTCTGTCTATCTGTCTGTCACAGGCACTTTTCTCAGAAACGAGAATAATTGACATTCGAGTGAAATATTAAAATTCCATTCAAGAAGAATCTAATTCTCCCTAGCCCTTTTTTTAAGGTTTTGCTTGTAAATCGGTTCAATGTCTGTCTCTGTCTGTCTGTCTATCTGTCTGTTACAGGCACTTTTCTCAGAAACGGCTGTACCGATTGCCACGAAATTTGGTGAGAAGGTGGGACCTGTGGACCCCCAGATATGCAATCAGTGATATCCTCCTACGTTGAGATTTAGGGGGGGTCCCCATACATGTAAAAGGGGGGTGTGTTTCTTTAGCGGAGCCATTCTCAGAAACTACCCAACTCAATAATCTGAAAAAAATCATGAAGCTCTATATGGTGCCAAGGCTTCAAAATACTCTCCATATTGATATCTGTTCAAATTAAGTTATTAATAGTATATTACCATTTTTTTGGGAAAATTGACTAATACCCCCCTTAAGTTTATCTCAGAGTTATAAAAGTTGGTAGTAGTATAAAATATAATATGAGGCATATTATCCCCAATTTTGATCAAAACCATACTATTAGTAACAAAGTTACAGTAGCTCAAAGTTGCCTTACCGTGTAAATTTACAACCCGAAGCACAAAATCTGATATGCTAAATGCATATTCTTAGCAGGCTACATACAAATGGGATAGTTCTACACTCAAATATATACACACAAGAAGCAAACAAAACCTTTCATACCTGAAGCGCTCAGCTTCCGGTTTCCCGACTTGTTTATATTTTATGTTAGTTAAATTCTTCGCATTTGCTAATAATATTAAACTCAGAGTGTGAAGCGTATGATGATTTAATGATTTATTTAAATCGCTTTCTAAAAAATAGAGGGCAATGGAATTATTCGCTATATTACACGGAGATGTCGTTCACTCGTCGCTCCTCACATCTTTTTTCTTCTTCAGCTTTTGTCCCGTTCACAAGCGGGGTCGGCTCATCGCGATCGGTTTCGTCATTTTATTTTATCAAATGCCTGATCAGGATGTAATCGCGAAGTCTTTAAATCCACATCCAGCGTATCAAGCCACCGTTGTTTCGGCCGACGTTTCGGTTGCTTACCATTGACTTTGATGTTCAGACCAATATTGGTAAGTGAATTTTCGTTAGCGTGAATTACGTGATCACACCATCGAAAACGCCTCTCTCACAGTTTTTCCACGATCGATGCAAACCCATACCGATCAAGGATATTCTCATTTCAGACGTGATCAAAACGTGTCACGCCACTCGTCCAACACAACATCTTCGTCCCCATTACCGCAAGACGGCGATCATTGTCTTTTATAGTCGGCCAACACTCAGAACTATAGAGAGCGGCAGACGGACGACATTGCAGTAAATTTTAGTCGATCACAAAAAACACCAGTTGTGGAATGCCAGTTCTACCAGGTTGCGTTAATGCGTGAAGCAATTTCATTATGCTGTTCTCCATAGGCTGATAGCATTGACTCGAGATATTTAAATCGCTCAGTTCTGGCAATGGCGGTAACCGGCCCGGAACTGACTTGTTCTGTATATATTGAGAATGCGGGAGCCAAAAAAAAGTAAAATACAAATTTTTATTTATTAAATTGGGTAAGCAACAAGTTAATATTATCTCAGGTCAATAAAAACCCCATTACGCAAATCAACCAGCATTACTAATTTCTGTTAGAAAACAATTTCTTTCCTGCATTATTTGTCCTTTCACATACATAGAAATGTAGTTTTAGCGAGAAAGGTACATAGGTACGCATGGATAATGTCAACGTGATAAACCCCAAGGTGCACATGAGTTATTTGCAGTCGCTAATCAACATTCTAATCCGAAACTCACACGAGCAGCAATAATCTCTAAATACCTCTTAGGCAAGCTTTCCCAAAGAAAATAATTCCCACGTTATCAGGATTCCCTAATAATTCACCTAACAAAAGGAATGGAAAGACGCTTTCTTGCTGGCATGCCAACATAAATACATACATACATATACACATGTACGAGCATTTACATCAAAGTCTATATCTCTTCCTTATAAATCGCAATCACTACCTGTTCAAATAATTCAATTTATTAAGCCGATTTCATGGGAAATCCTATTGCATTATAGCTTCCTTCAAATCCTGAGTGGAAGTAAAGAAGATGGTTTTTCTATTCAAACAAGTCAAATGAATTATTAGATACAATTAGAGACTTACATATATTATGACTTACAATATTCAATAAAAGAAGCATTCTATTTCTCCGATAAAAGAATTAAATATTGTCTGCCGCCAGCTAGGATTTTCGGCATCTTTTTAGGAAACTTCGGAGGCGAAATAAAACATTCTCGCTCAATATTTTTAACTGTGGACTTGAACATAAATATTTAACCATTGATGCTGAACAAAGCTCACTCAGACTTTTGTACTGTCACCGAGAGGAATTTCCAGTAATTGTTTGAAAAGACTTTTGAACCCCAGATGCTTTTTTTAGGAAAAGGCAGAAAAAGGCTGGGTATTATCCTTTACATGCCATGCTCGTGGCTGATTTTTAATTAGTCTGGAATTCGGGCCGACGAATAAATCATCTTTTCAATCGTCAGTAATAATTTGATTCAAAAGATATTATTCTCACCCCTTGTTTGTCTAGCCCGGCCAATGTTTCCTTTGAATATAATATTTTTCAGGGTATGCAAACATACTTTTTTTACTGATGTAAGCTTTTCACTTACTCACCCCAAGATGTAATGGTACTGAAACTAAAATAGCCTCTATTAGTTTACCAGAATTCTGTTTTTGAAATGGTAGAAAAGGTAACAGGGAAATAGTGCCAATGCCAAACGCTCCATAAAGAAGTAAATGAGAGGCATATCTAAGGTTTACGCTCTACGAGGAATGCTCTATATATACTGGATCTGATGGTTCTAGTCCTGACTTTTAACTTTTGGACTCATTTTGAATAAAAGTTGACTTATGCAATAATTTCGATGGAGGAAAACATTTGTGGTTCTTTTATGTAGACCTTATATCTATTTGGCTAGCATCTAATCAAGATGTCACGTTCAGAAGCGGGTCGGCTCGTCATAATCGGTTTCGCCATTTAATTCTATCAAATATCCATCTGGATACATCTCATCCCATCCAGAGTATCAAGCCGCCATTTCGCCGGCCTTTTGGTCGCTTACCATCGATTTCGATGTTCAAACCAATCTTGGGGAGTGAATTCCCGTTCACAAGAATCACGTGACCATACCATCAAAGACGCCTCTCTCCTAATTTTTCCACGATCAGTGCAACTCCACATCAATCGCGGAGATTCTCATTTCGGATGTGACGTATCACGCACTAGTCCAACGCAACATCTTCGTCTCCATTATCGTAAGACGTCATTCATTGTCTTTTGTAGTCGACCAACACTCAGGACCATAAAGAGCGACAGGACAAATGACGTTGTGGTAAATTTCAGATTTGAGACCTTCATTGATACGTCGATCACAAAGAACAAAGAGGAGGGGTGCTTCCTTGATGAACACCAATAGAGACACGAAGCGGTATTGATACACCCGTCATACTTCGAACTTTACTTTTGGGATCGTAGTAGAGCGACTGAACCCAACACACGAGTTCTTCTGGCACTAAGTATTGCTGTAGATCATACCAGATGACTTCATGTGGCACACGATCAAACGCTTTCTCTAGTTCCGGAAATGTAATGTAAAGAGGCCGATGCTTTTCACGGCTTTTTTCCATGAGTATACGCACAGCGTGTATTGCATCGGTAGTTCCAGAGTTCTTGACAAATCTGGCTTGCTTATCGGTTATTTCAACGATTTCGCGAATACGGTTGTCAATAATGCATTCAAAAATCTTCACCGTATGGGAAAGTAACCGGATCGGACGGTAATTTGAACATTCTGCTGGATTACCTTTCTATTTCCATGTTCGGACTGTGGTGCTTTCTTGATAGCAGATGGTGTTCTACCTTCCTCAATAACCCGATTAAAGAATTCACTGAGCCATATTATTGGGACCCAACTCTTTGCTTTTTAGAGCTCAAATGCGATGTCGTCAGGTCCTGTTCCCTTCCCTGATTTCATTCATTCTATTACTACCTCAACTTCAGTTGCACTGGCAAGTGGAACCGCTCCCAATGTCGGCAATGATTGTGGATGTGGAGGATTAACAAATTCTTCAGTTGAAATCTGCTCCAAATATTCTCGCCATCTATCCATTGCGGCTGGACGGTTGATAAGCAAAGTACCGTTCTTGTCATTAACGCAACAGAAATGTTCGATGTCCTGTGTGCGTTCGTGTCGCCTTTTGAAAAGTCAATGCAGATATCCCTCGCCTTCCCGAGTGTCTATTTTATCGTAGAGATTTTTGTAATGGACCGCTCGGGCGACAGCGACTGCTTTTTTTGCTTCCCGGTTGGTATTCTTATAAATTTACCAATTGGCGAGCGTTTTATTGTCAAGAAACTTGTTGTAGAAGCGTAACTTTTATGGACTTTCAACATCGTCATTTCAAAAACAAGTATCTCGGTTGATGCACCGCTTACCTGGCTTGGTGTTCAAATTTAGGCATTTTATGAGATTACAGTCGATTTGCGTTTTTCTATTCCCACTATGCCAGAAGGCATCTCCCTCGGCACCAGGTCGACCTGTCTGTGGTGCGTACTCGGTGAAGAAGTGAATAGTGCGCTCAGCTGATATAATGGTGAGCTTCATCAGCCGATCATTAAATCGTTTGGCTTCTTTAATGGCATCGCGGAAACCCTCTGAGGTGGCCATGTAAATATCGTATTCAGTATCTGGACTACCGAAATAGAGAAGTTTATAGCAATTTTTACCACGTTTGCGTTCCAAGTCATAACTTTTGGCAGAAGACCATCGGATATCGCAGATATCAATGCGCCTTTTCCGAAAGCTCTTGCGAGTGCCTCGGTGTTTCCAGTTATCAGTTGTCAATATTTAATGTGCAGACATGTATTGGTTTTGCTGGGACCAACTTACTTACGTCCTGACGCCGTCGATGAATCAAGAACCCTTGCTCATTTCTCGACAGGACCGGGGCCCGTCCTGCTGCGTCGACTGAGGTGGACGCACTTACATTTTTCCGAGGCTTGTTGCTCGATTCGATCATGTCACTTCTAACGACACTGGATGCATTTTCTTGGTTGGCTTGTCGCGGGACCTGTATGTTTTCGGTATTTTGTTAGTGAAAAAAAAAATTAATTGAATTTAAATCAAATTTGGACATTATGTTAGTCATAGTTTGAAAAATTTGGGCCCCAAATAAAAAGTTACGCGACATTATTCAATTGAAGCTCCTAACTAGAGTCCTCCAACTTCGTGCGATGTGTACCAATTCCAATTTTTACCTGCAGCCACAAAGCTGTTAACTTCACATTACAATCCCGGTGAAAATTATGAATAAAATTTCGACAAATCAATTTTCACTTTTTTAACAGATAATGTAAAACAAGTCGGTATACCAGAAGCTGGATGCTTCGGAGAGGTTTTCTGTTCATCATCACCATTTTCCATTGGTACATAGCTAAAAAATCAAAACAATATTCCCTGATATTTCCAACTACGTCCTTCACTTTATATGATTATGATGTCATACACGTCTTAGAATAAATTCACGTAAAATACAAAATTGTCGCCTTGCATAACTTTATTAATAAAAGTTGGTAATATACCATTATAAAGTTTATTTGAGGAGATATTTTCAGGCTAAGATTTCATATAAGCACATGTTTGCTCCACGTGACAACATAGCGCCGGTGGCAGTTTCTACCTTCGCCAACTACGTCGCAAATCTCGGGTATTTAAAAGTAACATGCCCCCATTCTCCTCAGGAATTGAATTAGATCATAGGTAATTCTCTATGTCGGGGTTTAATCCATTTTGAAGCATTAGGTCAAACTTTCTTTAGGTAAATCGTTCCATTCTTTTCACCGTTCGAGAATACAGTGTACCCGTGTTAACTGCCAGCGGTTGGGTCATTAAGGAATGGAGCTGCGTTCGCCATGATGACGATAAGGACCATGCTTGGCAATGTTGATGATTTCATTTATGCGATAGTTGAAAACCATCTGAGTTGCTCGAAGTCGACGACAAGGGCAGAACTATTTCAAAAAACTAAAGAAATGACGAAATTGATTGTGAAAGTCCGCCTACATATACTACAGCTCCAGTGAAGTGCCCCTACGACACGCGCGTGAACGCCCCTGTGTTAGACAGGTTCAGGAATGTGGGCGGGAGTTCCTTGAGGTCCCTGGTAAAATCAGAAACACTCGATTGCGCAGTGCCGGATTGAAGAGGGATGATCAATGACGGATTGTATCCTCAATTGATGTTCCCCTGCCTCAGACTTTTTAGAGGCGCGGCATTTGCTGTCAAGTCCCAAACTATAGCCGCATAGGGGAAAAACGAGCTAATATCCCTTGAGATAAGGGCTTTGCCTTGGGCCACCTTTATTTAGTAACATTCTTGCTACCAATATACTCACTCCAGAAGGCTTTGCTGCTAAAGTGTCAAGGTGTGGTTTGAACATTAGTCCCTGCTCAATCATGACTCCTTGATATCTGAGCGCTGGCTTTAACAATATGGCGCGCTCGACAATCATGGTCTTTAAAGGCGTTTCCATTGTCCGCTTCGTGATCAAAACCACTCAGTTTAATGCTCTGTGAGTGAAAGACAACCATTCCCAAACTACGGTCTAATTTCCAAAATTGCTCCGTTTGTGAAGATTTCAATCTTGGTGAAATATTTTGCCACAATATCCACTCCAATGTCATTTGCAAAAGTCAATAACGATCACCCCCGTGAGGGCAGTTGCGCATCGAGGACTGATTCTTGTAGGACCTCACAAATTGTCTTATGATGCCTTTCGATCCATTATGTGAATCGTAACGCAACAACAACGCAACAACATATAATGATACACACCAAATATTTGGGAGTGCCTAATCTGGCTAAATTATTTTTTCCATTTTGCCAAAAATAATCATTATTGGTCGTATTCGTGGTAGATTTCGCCTCTTTATAACTTTATGTCTGAGAGACCGCACGCCTTTCCGGTGATCGATATAAGGCTATTGTAAATGGCTTGTTCGAATGGAGTCTACCAATCCTTATATTATAGGACAAGAGGTCGCCCGGAAGCTTACCTGCATTCGAGATCAACACCAACTTCTGTTTTCTGCGAGGAAAATCGCTTTTTCTAAGCACATCATGAATATTGAGGAAACAAATTGGTACAGCCACTGACAGAACTTTATTCTAATTTCGGTCTAAGCCTGGGGCTTTATTTTAGTTTATACTCTTCGTAACCACAAGAACTTCTTTCGTGGTTATAATGGGAAGTACATTAAGAATAGTGGGAGCGATAATTTTCTTTTATTCCAATTTACAACTTGTTTGATTTTTAGGTCAACTGTACCCACCTTTCTGGTAATTAGGCCGTAATATATTAGTTAATCATTGAGAACAAAATAAATATAAAAACACTGCTTTCATACCTACGATCACCATCATAAAAACTGATTAACGATCATCAGCGTCGTATACTGCGATGCTTATCGCGAAAAAAACTATATCACTTTATTAGGCATTGTCCTGAAAGCTTTAACTGGATTTGCGTTTTCCTAAGGGTGAGTACGACGCTTTAATTATAACACGAACGCGGAAGCAAAGTTAATAAACAGCATTCCAAATATAATTATGGTTGCAATTGTGTCGGCTATGGGTAACTTCTACAGTCGCCTGATATTGAGTATTCAATTGAATTTAATCTGTGCTGATTAATTTCCAAGCGATTTATTATTAGCGGGAAAATGGTTAACTTTTGATGATAGGTTATTGAAAATTCAGGGCTAGATTAATTCAATAAAACAGAAGGGCTTTGATTTGGCAATGATAAATTGATAGAGGAATTGTAACATGCTGTATGATTGTTTTCACCGAAAATAGTTGAGTTGGGAATCAACTGTAAAGCTTGGAAGGAGGCCTTAGTTTCATCATTATAGCCGGGATTAAAATCAGTCACTTATTCCAACGACACATTGTTGGAAACTACCTAGCCAAAAATCCCAGCACAAAGCCATATATAACATCTAGGTCTTAAAATATTCTCTATCCCGACATCTGCTCGAATAAAATTTATAAATACAATTCATAGTATTTTTCCAATTTACTGGAGCTCCTCCCTCTTTCAAGTTCACCCTGGAACTGTCAAGTTTTACAATAATGTAAACTATAATATGGAGCACCATACTGGAAAGTTTATTGAAAATCGCACTATTATCGAAAAAGTTTTAATAAGTCAAAGTTGCCTCTTTTGCGTAAAATCACTGCGGCTATGTACAATTTAAACCGCGGTGCACTTAAATATTCTAATATAAATAATCCAATCTAAAAGTTCTTGGCAAGTTAAGATAGTTTCCTACGGTGATTGTAAGAGACCTCCGCCCTTTTGTATGTTGTGCTTAATCACAAAATACGTCGCCAAAATTTTATCTCGTCCATTTGGGAATCAGGAATGAAATGATTATTGGACAGAAAAAAATTCAAACCCTTTATGAACATAATCTAAATGAAGAACAATTCAAATGAGTAAAGTAAAACTTTTGATCATGATTTCAACAGATTTTCGACCCTTCCTGTATTACATTCTAAAAGATACAAATACTTAGAATTCCATCCTATCACCAGAAGCTGTTAGTGGCTTTTATTATAAACGGAGCATATTCTATTTTGAAGAGGGTACTTCCTAAGCAATTTGTTTCTTTCTTGTTCTTAGAATGACTACTACATACACAGTCAATTTTTCTTAGACTATTCTAAGTGTCACTCTTCTGTCATCAACACTGTAATTAAATAGATAAAGAGATTTGCTTTGAATTTGTATCCTTGATAAGGGTAAGAATCCGTTCGATTGTGTTGAATTTGATGTGCTCTCAGTTTTTTTAATAGGTTTGACATCCTTTTCGATACCCGTATTTTCAGCAACAATATTACTATGTTTGAAGTGTTTTAGGAGCTAGATAGTTTCTATATGATTCAGATGTAATTTGAATAAAATTTTTACTGAATTTAGGGCGTCTTTTCTTTGAGTGTTTCAAATGTAACAATAATGGCGAAGTAATAACAGGCGATCGGCCATGTAACCCAACTCGACCGCATAAATTGATCCCCACACTATTTGCTGTACTTTTGGAACTGTCGTAATAAAATATACCAATATGAACCACACTACCGCCCTGAATTTATTTAAAATTATAATACGTTATCTTTAAGCTTCCTTCAGAAAATTCCCAACCATATAAGTAGTGTCAGCAAATTATATGTTTGCACTTGAAATGTTGTTAATATACACCAAGATTAAATGCATTGATGCGATTTCTCTATAATTAAGCTACAGCAGACCTTATTTTAAAAAGGGCCACTTCGAATTTTTACAATAGCAACTCAATTGTCTGCCGCCGGCACATCTAACCATCCTCTCTACCCTCATCCACGGTGGGAAATGACAGTAAGGAAAATGTCAGCCTGGCAATGCAACAATATTTGTGATTTGGGGTAGGAAATTTTTTCAAGCTAAGAGCTTATAATCAGCGAAATAACGGCCACGGAAGCAAAAGCAAAAATAATGCCCTTTAATGTCAATTTTAAGAATGCACTCAGAGTATTCTCCGCTTGTCGTAAAATGCGATTTAAGGGATAGAGATTTTTGGGCAAAGACTACCACCTTTGGCTATCAAGAATAGTTTATGATTTGTTTCGTGCGAATACTCCGACAACTGACCGAGGGCACTGGAATGCTCGCCTCCTTCAACTTGCGTGAAAATTCTGGCGATATAATCTAGACATTCTAGGCCTAAGCGGAGTGAGCAGGACTCCGAACACTCCCCATGCGGTACCATATTTTCGTAGTCTGGAAAGTCTACTGCCAGCAGACATCAATCCGGTGTCGGATAGTTACTGACGATTACCACAAGATGGTCTCTTAGAACCCGGGAGCCGGTTTCTCACAGAATCTTGACTACAAGATTTTTGTTAACGTTAAGGAACATCACAGTCAAAGGAGGTTTGCGAAATCGGGGAGAACGGTGCTTTCTATGAACAACATGCATTTCAGAAAAGATTCACTAAAGGTGACATTATGATGATGATGGGTGAACTGAATGTGAAGAGAGGCTTTCATAAAACCTTGCTCAGAGAAAGGGAATGTAATGGGGTAAACTTAGCTTCCTTGACCAGCAATCAGCTTTATTAACTGTACTTTGGTCGAGCATAGGGCTAGCCGCAAGTTCAGTTTAATTTTGAGTGAATGACAATGTGCATCTATATAAGTCCACCACAACATGCTGAGCAATAAATTTAAGAGTGGTATTCTGAATTGGCTGCGCGAAAGACACACATTACTTGACGTCCTTTCACCTTCATTTGGCCGTTACTCTCGTAATTTGTCAGTGAAGCCCATGGTGTTTAACGTAGGCACCTGTCGTGAGACTTAAATCCTAAGGTCCGCTTAAGACACGGATTGATTTTGTGACCACAATTCGAGCCCCGCTGAGACAAGCAACAACGGTACCAGTCTATACCAAGTGCATGGCTTAGCATTCTTACTGGAGGATGCAAGAATTACCTAATTCTCTACCGAACTATGGAGTACGGCACCCGTGTTGATACGCAACACCACGTCGAGGCCCGAAGGTCTCTTCTCGCTTGAGCATAACCACAACCACCATGAAACTCCCACTAGGGGGGCCAACCGCAAATAACCGAGCTGTCCTCACATACAACGGGAACTCACCCGAAGTATGTGAGCCCAGGGGCGTTCCCGCTTCGCATGGTACCGGTATACCCCTGGTAAGGTTTCGTGGCCAATTTGCCACTTTAGATGAGTCCCCGTGCAGACCCGGGTCTGATCGCCCTGATTAGCCCTTTGGAGCATTCGCTTACTGAATCACGGCCGGCAAACCAAAGGGATTACAGCGTCTCCTGGTGCCACCACTATGGAGGTTCTCCTCGGCCACTTGGTTTTGGCCGCCACCTCTGAGCACGTAATTTGTCAGAGAGGAACACATTATTTGCTTCCGAAAACCGCAATGGGCACAAGCTCTAGGTAGCCCACCCGAGAATATTGACAAACACTGGGCCGCCATCAAAAGTGCCTTTATCGCTATATAGATATACCCGACATTTAAGTAACCGTGCAACCTTCCATGTGACGAAAATGTTGAATTAAAAATAACACTAAAAATGAACTTGCGTTCACACTTCACCATGGTTTTTAACCGTATCACATTCGATGATTTCCCTCCTCTTGTGTATGGAATGGCTTTTCACTGCAACATTCGGACACGGACTGGCAAGAAATTATTTCGGCGAACAATGCACTTAAACGCAGTAAACTCGTTGGACTTGACAGTCCCTGTTACTGATTATTACAGATCTGTTCCTTCCACTCGACGCCGAAATCTTGGGAATCGCAAACTTTTCCCAAAGAGTGGAAGAAGGGGATGGCCATTAAGATTCCGAAGAAGGGCACCCGTTTGGAGTGTGATAATTGTAGGTTCATTTGCGTGTTCTCTGGCGTCGCAAAGATAATCCAATAATCCAAGAACGCTTCATAGAACACCAACGAAGACTTCCGATATAGCAGAGAATGATACTGCAATTAAACGCGGTTCGCGGAGGCTTTCTAAAGGCGACATTATGATCGTGATGGGTAGATCTGACAACACCTGCCTCGAGCATGCGATGGGGAAACACGGTTTTGGCGACCGCAACGGTAATGATGGGGGTTTCGTGGATTTCTTGAACTTCCACCGCCTCGTCATCGATGGAGAGCCTGCCATAAGGTATGTTTGGTTGCAACTGACCGACGCCGTACTTCGCGATCAGCTAAATTTACTGACCGCTGCGTGTAATGGTGGACGTGACGCGCTCAAACTCCAATACCGATCGAAACCCCTAGAAGTTCAGCGTAGTGTACACCCTGAAAAGAGAGAATTTGCTATTGTCCTGGTCAGGGAAACCGACAAAAAAGTCAAATCACTTCGGTCTTCAATGCGCTCAATCGGAGTGAAACCAAGAACTCGGTCAGTGCACAGGCCTGGCACTCATGCGCACTGTGATCGGAAAGCGGAACTGGCAGTGGCTAGGTCATACATTAAAAAGATGCGTTAATTGTATTGTTGGACAACCCGTCCAGTGGAATCCACCCTCTGAAGATGGTGAGCCGCGAGTGGTGAGACGTTTCGAGTGGAACAGTTCAATCAAATTGAAATGAATGAATTGAAATGAAATTAACATTTTCCAAATCAAATTTATCGAATCAAATTATTACGTAATCTGAAAGATACTATGTATGGAAAGTGGCTGCACTTTTCATATGTGGTTGTTCTCTGGAAAATCATTAATTTGATTTAAAAAGACGTGAATCTGCAATTTGTAACATCTTCGTAAAGCCAATTACCAGTAGAAAATAAATAAATAAATTGGCTAAAATTCTTATCGAGACAATTTCGAGAAGTGGAGACAGTGTCGAAAATACTTTCAACATGATGATAAATTTTCACCAATTTCATTTCGAAATAAATCGCAGAACAGACAGGCAAAGAGCAAAATAACTGTAAAAAGAAAGCCAGGTTTAACCTTGGATAGATGCTCTTAAAACAAAAAGGAAAAACAAATTTAATAAAATATATCGTCTCATGAGCATAAAATCATTAACTTAATCTAAAAATAGGCGGGGAGAACTTAATCTAAATTCCTGAAGTCCAACAATCTCATCAAACCTGCCTTCTGTCTGATAAATAGATGAAATGGGAGGAAATGAAGCTTAATGTACCTACATTCGTCATGAGGGTAGCAATTCATAGAGCGAAAATAGAGCGGTATACATAGCATCTATACGTCTCCCATCCTGTTCGTATAATTTTTCCAGTTGTTCATTGGTAAGTAGGTGAAAAGCTTGGAAATACGTGGCAACTCGAATTCATCAAGCAGAACTATTTTATAAGCACAGGCATTGCTAAGCAATTCTTAGCAGCCTTAACTTTGTAACGGATTTATATTGTACTTTATAATCAAATTACCAGAATAGTGAATGAGTGCTCTAATATTCAATTAATCAATCTTCAAAATTGGCAAATCGAACCAGGTTGTTATTTCGTCTCTACAGTAGGTTGTTAAGTATTTCCAATTATTATTGTCAAAAATACGAGATTATTTTATTCCGAGGGAATTATTGTTTTATACATGTTTATCGATCATGAAGAGAGAAAATGGTGTTTCAAGGATGTAATTGAGTAGCGAGAAAATTCGCCGGCACTTATTTCCAGCTTTCCCTTTAAATTTTCAAAACTGAATTTTGAACTTTGAAATATTTTAAAATTAGGATAGTACAGCCTTCATTGATTCATTTCCTAGTGGAAATTCGGTTTCTAGCTAGAGAGTAGGATAGGGAACATGAAAGGATGTCATCATCATCTGGGGTCTGATGTATATTTGAAGTATCAGACTGCCTTTGATGAGTAACTATATGAGGAAGTAGGACCTTTGAAGAAGGTAAAATTCCAAGTCAGTGGTAGCCATATTTTTAGGTGTCTAGTGCAACACATTCTGACCAAATTTGGTACTATTTATTCTTCTCATACAAAAAGACTGGTTCCCAGGAACAAAAGAGGCAAAGAAAATGCAGCAATTCGAAGACTGGGCCAACAATGCCCACCATAGTGACCACCGGGACATCGTAATCGATTAGTGAGGATTCCATCTTGATGACCTCTGCATCGAAAGCGGCTACAGATGCTGCTGACTAGCTTCCGACACTATCAAGGCGTACGTAGTGGGTGCTGCTTTTATCACCTATAGAGAATCTCCACAGTCTCACCCACCTGCTTAAAATTCTAGACAGTGATACATCGAGTAGCATCGAGTTCTTTGAGTCAATGCGCTCCCCACTAATGCAAATACATTTAGAACATTGATACATGCATACATGGTGGTCAAAGGGTAGTATAGGTCCAGGGGTGAAACGTGGATTGGTACCCACGATGGAGCATAAAACCTGGGAAATGCCTGCTGAACCAACACCAACAGCTCTACTACCAAACCCTATCTCCACCTCCACGTGGTGACCGTTGGGAGCTCTTTCTTAACGAAAAGCTGCAGACGGAGAAGGATGAAGGCGAGTCCCCCGCGCCTGAAAACGGGACAAATTGTACCAACTGGTCCTCCAGGTTGGGGGTTGGGTAGGGCTGACAACCCTACACGGAAAACAACTTGTTACGAAACCACAACAGGAGCCTCGGACAGGACGGATTTTAAAACGACGGACCCGGCAACGACAACGGAATAACGATTTGCGCATTTTCTCATGGAACGTGCGCTCCCTGTACAGAGATGAAGCTGATGAGCAGCTAGCCGATACCTTGTCCCAATATAGAGCCAATATAACAGCGTTGCAAGAGATGCGATGAACAGGGACCGGTTTCCTGAAGAAGAGCCACTACACCATATATTATAGCGGTCATCCAGTAAACCATGTGCTCGGGGTAGGTTTCTTAGTCAGCCAAAAAATGAAACCTGCTGTTATCGGGTTTGAAAAGATAAGCGAACGGCTATGCACTCTGGCCTTGCGAGGCAAGTTTAGAAATATAAGCCTCATAAACGCTCACGCCCCTACAGAGGAGACTGCAAAGTCGGAGAAGGATACCTTCTACGAGGCAGTAGAACGAACCCTCGAAGCCTGTCCCAGATATGATATCAAAATCATACTTGGGGATTTTAAGAGCCAAGTAGGGAAGGAGCCCGTCTTCAGGGGATACGTTGGCTCCCATAGCTTACACGAAAAAACAAATGATAACGGACTGCGGATTATTCAATTAGCAGGGTCACAGGAAATGGTTGTTGGAAGTACCTGGTTTGCGGGGAAAACGGTCCACAATCATACATGGGCCTCTCCAGACGGGACCACTTTCAACCAAATTGACCACGTGTTGATCGAACGCCGCCACCTCTCAGCCTTGATGAATGTCAGAACATATAGGGGGACCAATATAGACTCGGATCACTATCTCGTTGGCATGGTACTCCGAGCCCGAATAACAATACCACCTAGAATCCCCTCTGACAATCAGGTGAGAGTGAACACTGAAGCCATCCACAACATAACCCCCCGCGACACCTATAAGAGGGAAATGGATGCCGCAATAACCGCAGTCAACAGAGGACCTGGAGATGAAGCATCAACAAATAATCTTCACAATCACCTGAAGAACGTTATCATGGTTTGACGATGAATGTAAGCTAGCAATGGAACGGAAGAATGCCGCATACCGAGTAATGTTGCATTCTCAAAGAACGCGGGCACGCGCAGAGACTTATCACGAACTCCGTCGATCGGAGAAGCGACTTCACAGACGGGAAAAGGAAGCCTGGGAGAACCAACTAGTCTGTGAACTAGAAAAGTACAGGGAGCAACCGCACCAGGCGCACAAGTCTTATACACCTCGATGCTCATCCTGCCGAGACAAAGAGGGAAATCTGATTTCCGACAGAATGGGCATTTTAGAGCAATGGGTTGAGTACTTTGATGAGCTACTAAACAACCAGCACATCGGCGAGTTGGAGGTCCCGCCAACTGAAGACGACGGATAAACACTGCCACCACCAAGTTTAGGAGAAACAGTCCGTGCAATTCATCGGCTAAAAAATGATAAGTCGCCAGGAGCCGATGGAACTACAGCCGAATTGGCTAAATATGGAGGCGACTAGTTACACCAAGTGGTTCATCAACTTGCGCTCAAGGTATGGGACAGCGAATCAATGCCTGGCGATTGGCAACGAGGCATTATCTGTCTCATACGTAAAAAGGAAAATATCACGTCAGCACCGAAGACGAATCAACCAACAACATCAAACCGCACTGGTCAAACACGAAGAAGAATAAGGATAGGAGAATACAACTTTGAGACCGTTGACAATTTCTCCTATCTAGGGTCGAAAATCACAACCGATAACAGCTACGATGATGAAATCCGTGCACGGCTGTTGTCAGCCAACAGAGCCTATTTCAGCTTACAAAGACTGTTCCACTCGAAACGTCTCACCATAGGGTCAAAGCTCTTACTGTACAAGACTATGATCTTGCCAGTCCTCATGTATTCCTCGGAAACTTGGGTTCTTAGCAAAAAAAAATTGCGAACTCTTGGCCGCGTTCGAAAGAAGAATCCTCCGAAGAATTTTTGGCCCCCTACATGAGGATGGACGATTCCGTAGCCTACACAATGACGAAATCTATGAGCGATACCATGACCGTCCGGTTGTGGATAAAATCCGGCTCAATAGGTTACGGTGGGCGGGTCACTTAATCCGTATGGATAAGGATGATCCCACCCGGAAAGTCTATAAGGGCAATATCTATGGTAGAAAAAGAAGATGAGGCAGACCCTGCCTAAGATGGAGCGATGGCGTAGGTTAGGACGCCAGACAGCTTTTAGGGTGGACCTCGGCGCTATACCGAGATGTCTGGAGTTCCTTATTAAGGAAGGCCAAGACCGGATACCGATTGTTGCGCCGTTGATGATGATGCTAAGAATACAAGACACTTTTCATACCTGAAGTGCCGAGCTTTTCATTTCCAGTTTGTTTCCCCTTTCGAATAAAGTCGTATGCAAGAAATTGATTGGAAAACAGTGAATGTATTTTAATAAGAATTTACTTTATATAAAACCCCAAAAATGAAAAAGATTACTTTTAGAAATACAAATGATAATCTGTTTCCTTGGAAATTTCATCGAAACCAAGGACTTGATTTGAAAAGCTGCCTTATCCACTGGCATACAGAGTCGTTCAACTTACCCTGTAACTTATAACTTATCACTCCGACGCCAACCCTTCGAAATAAACTGCAGAAACCGTTGCCATCGATGAAATAACAAACGAGAACAAAACAAACCAGATAGATAGATAGATAGATAGCTTTGTTAGTGTAAATCATTTCATGTTCAGATACAATCAATATTTAAGTGATACAGACTAAGTCTTTTCAACTATGGTAAGTTGTGCAGTATAAACAATCTTAATAAGTGCAATCGCTTCAATTCTCAAAATTCCCTAGGAAAATTTAAAAAAACACCTAGCTTGCAACTTACGACCTAAACTTATACCTATTACTAGCCTAAACTAACTCTAATAATGTATACCTTAGCAATAATTAGAGAAAGATGCAAGTGCATTCCAGTATACCAATTTTAGTGAAGACATTAACCGTACAGGAATTTTACTGACAAGTCGACAATAACATTAAACTGATCAGCTCTGGAATTACACTGTGCAAGTTGTACAATTAATTCGTTAGTAAGCTCCATTATTTCTTGAGGAGAAAATAAGTCTGTTTGTACATTGATGTTAGCATTATTACGATTAGAGTTCAGATTATTTCTAACTACACTACTATATGAAGGCAAGGGTCTAGAAAATTGATTTGATCGATTATGAGGAGCTACAGCTGTAGATACTAACTGTGGAAAATTAGCTTGCGAGAGATTATAATCAGCACCTGGTTGTCGTTTATTCGGTTGCGAACGGTTAGAAATTCGATTTTTTAAGGCAATGTATTCTTTTCGCTTAGGACAGTCATATTCGTCTGCCAAATGTTGTTGCTTACAATTCGCACACTGTACTCGATTCGATTCAGTTTCCTTAACATCGCACTCTGAGACTAAGTGATCGCCACTGCAGATAAGACATTTAGGTGGTAAATGGCAGTGAGATGATCCGTGACCGTAAAGCTGGCAGTTACGACATTGAGTTGGGCCAGATTTTCTGCGTGAATGATAGTTCCAATATACCATAGTATGATATATAGACTTGATCATTCGTAAATTACTGAGCTTTGTGCCTCGTTCGAAGAAAATAAGATAGTATGAGTTAAACCGACCTGCTTTATCAGTGTCGAACTGCTTCACGTCAAGTACTGCCAACTGATATTCGTTTATAAGCAGATTTTTCAATTCATTGGGCGGCATTTTATGCAGTCCCGTTAAAATGATTTTAACTGGTCTTTCGTCGGCTCGGCGATGAGTGAAGAAGTGAGCGTTAATTGCTTTTAAATGATCGTAGGTTTTAGAATAATCAGCCATATTGTTAAGCAAAAGTCTTTGCCCGATAGACATCAATTTAATGTTAAAATCCTCAATTTTAAGGTTTCCCATTATTTTGATGATGTTTTCACGCGGAAGCGAAGGAAACGTTATAGGTGGGACTTTTACCTTCAATATCTGTTTAGTCGAGTTAGCTGGGTTAGGAGCTTCACTGGTTGCACTTTGTTCACCTTCATCCATGTTTTCGTCTTGTTCAGCTAATTCATTGTAGTAATTTTCACTAGTACTAGGTTCTTTAAGCATCGATGACGTGCTGAATTTTTCCGCTTTTGGGTTCAGTTTACGTCTTTTAAGCTTATCCCTTAGGAACATGTTTTCTGGGAGGTTGTATTCAACCTCCCTTTTTTAAGGCTTTGTGTGAAACAAAACCTTATTAGAATCGAGACGGTGTCTGTCTGTCCGTCTGTCCGTCTGTCTGTCTGTCACACCCGATTTATTCGGAAACGGCTGGACCGATTGTCACGAAAATTCGTGAGAGTATGTAATCTGGTGTTCCCTTTACATGCGATAAGTGGCGCCATCTTGTGTTAAGTTTAAGGGGGGGGCTCCCCATACATGTGAATGGAGGGTGCAAATTTTTTTTTCACAGAATGTAGCCATGTGGGGTATCAAATGAAAGGTCTCAATTAGTACTTTTCGAAACTGGTGCAATATTTGATATTGGGTGTAACATGGAGGAGTGAGCGCTCAAAATATGACCCCCAAAAAGTGTAACAGGTCTCGTTCTCAGAACCTATCCAACCGAAAAATCTGAAAAAAATCACAGTGGCGCATCTCTACGAAATCTAGGCCTCAAAATATATCCGGTTCCGACATCTGCACAAATAAAGTTAATAATAGTATATTTCCACATTTTAGAAATTTACCCGGCACCCCCCTTATGTTCATCCTAGAAGTACAAATGCATGCGTGTAATGAAGAACATAATGCACAATTTGGTCAAGTTTGAAGAAAATCCAATTATTATTAACAAAGTTATAGCGGGTGAAACTTTACAATTTTTTGTGAATTTCGTGCACTCTACAACCTGCATGACGTCATCATCACATATCAATTCGTCAATACCACAAAGAAATGAGTTCTTATGAATTGGGTCCCACAGAATTATTTTGTTTTAGTTTTTTTAGTTATTTGCCAGCCAGACATGTGTGCATGTAGGTATATAATATATGCGTGCTAATGAACTTTGCGGGTAGTGCCTAATTCAAATAGATATAGGAAGTACATCGGAAATATGGGTACGATCAATTTATATACAGTATTGTACAGTATTCGGAAATAGGCAGTTTGTTTGTTTAGGGTGAGGGTAATATCTATGGCTGTAATATGTACGTATGTCTCGTAGTTTGGCAAAATATGAAGGATTATGTTGGATTTGTAGCTATATACGTATAGAAAAATGTGCGATGAAATTTCTTACATAAGATGAACACAAAACCTTTATATCCGAAGCGCGAGCTTCCGGTATTCCGACTTGTTTATTAGTTGAAGATAAACTTATTTTCCGAAAGAATGTGAAATCTTTGATTAAAAATGAAAGGAATTCACTTTGTAACGGTACACTAAGATAAGAATTGAACACTTGCAAAAAGAACTACTTGTCGCTTTCGCAGTTGAAACCGGAATGTAAACAAACCAAATTGGTTGTTTAATTACTAATTCTTAAAGAAGTCCATCAGTGTTTACACACCATATACCTCTAGCGCCAGTGAGAATATTCGCCATAATACTTTCCTTTACACCGAAAATAGGAAATATGGCAATAGTTTTCCGCTGATTGCGCAAATTTTGTTATGGACAAGAGAATAATCAAAACTTTTCAGGAATAGCTCCCGGCGTCCGGGTTTCATAGTGAAGTATACAAACAAATGTACTGGTTTGGTGAGATACTTTGGCATTTCCGATGACGGCATAACAACTTTGTGCCGGAAAATTGCTTTCTAACAAATCCTATCAAGGAAGCTTACTTTGGGGCTCACTAAAAATTCTGTAATGTACTTCCAAATAGCCGAGCAGAAAACAATTTTCCACTTCCATATAATAATTTCCTGTGTTTTGCAAGAATCATTCTCAACAGCGAAGAACTACATATTTATGCTTCCCATTGCTTTGTCAGTATTCTATCTTTCAGGTATTCGTTAAACTTCCTCATGAATGCGTCACAATTTTCCCTCTACCTTTCAAGTCTTCTATTTGGAAATTCTTCCAGTCCGCGTGTCTTGCCAATAGTTGAGTTTTCATATTCCAAGCGAGAGAAGAATAACACTATAGCTAGAGAATTTTAATTAATTAAAGCCGCTTTCCTCCACGCAGGGATGTCTTTCCTAGGCTTGTGAATTCTATAAATATTTCCCGTTCAGAACAAGTTGATTCTGCCATCTGCCTAAAGGAATTTTCAAAGCAGGGTCGCTTATAAGCTCAACGTTTGTAATCGCACTTACCATTCCTCATTCTCTTAGCTTTAATGTACTTTTCCTCGAGAATTTCCACTCGGTCTAATCTCAGTTTCCGGAACATCTTGGGATCCAAAGCAAATGTGAGTTCCTTGTTAAGTGTGAAGCGTGTAGACCAGAGATCGTAAACCAATAGTGCTTTAGTGTGGAGGAGAAGTGGCTCACACTACTTTCAATTTTGTAAAAAACTCAACTTTTTTGAGTTTTGCCATTTATTGTGATGAAAATGGAATGTATAGACTTATTAATTGGGTTTTGAGATTGGAGTCCTTATTCCCAGTAGCGACATTACCAACACGTGCTGGTAGGGTATAATTCCGACTTAGGGAAAATGTGTTCGAATATTAGTTTTTTTAAAAGAAAATATGCTTATATGGCTAAGGCTGCATGAACGCCATTCTGTCCTGTACGTGTATACATGATATTGAAATTGAAGTCTCTCCAGCAGCAATTTACAGCAGTTGTGAACTCTTACTAGCAATATCTCGATGTGTCCTCGAAATCCAACACTACGAGGCTTGGAGCATGACGATACTGGTGACAATTCGATAATCACTACGGTCGTTTCTGCTTCTGATTCCTTCCCTATTATCAGAGATAAATAAAGATTTCGGCTATATAAGAATTTTCCAAGTTCAAAATATATTTTGTTTACATTGAAAACTGTGAGTGCATAATCCATATACATAGTAGTGTTTTTCGAGTCTTCTCATTATGCTTACTCTCATTCATTATTGCTCACCTGTAAATGTTTTTCCCGCTCCATTTTTCCGGCGATCATATGCTGTAGCGACGCGTAAATGAAGGTCAGCACTTTTTTTTGTTACGCACATTCGGAAGAAATCTACTAAGTCTCCGTCTCTGCTACTGGCCAGTCCAAACCATACCGACGTTAAGGCAGTGTGTCACAGATGCCAAGGAAATGAAATTTGTAGAAGTTTACAAACCTTTCACCGTCCAAGCATCCTCCCCCATTCTATTGAAAATCTCCGTGGGACGTAACTCTACCTAGAAAAATGTTACCATTAAAATCAGCCTGCAAGCACCGAAACTCCAGTAAAGTGTCGACACGTACTTGCATGCCCCTGTACTGGCCAGTGTCAAGCGTGGCGCTTTTCGACAATACAGTCCCGCATACGTCTTTAAACCGATCCGTGGGTTCCCACAAAAACCTGAAAAACAAACAAACATAAGAATATCGCACGAACCCAGCTGAAGAAAACAACCAAGCTGAAACTAGAGTAAGTGCAGAAACCGGAAGCTGGACGCTTCAAATATGAAAGGTTTTGTGTATTTTTTTTAAAAAGACATTTAAGTGTGCATTTGTCCCATTAGTAAGTAGCACGTAATATATGCATATTTTATGTGAGAATACCCACATTCAGGTGATATCGACTCTGAAAGTCTTGAATTTGCAAAGAAGCGACAGCTTTGGCCTATTAACTTTGTTAGTAATAGTACGATTACCACGAAACTTGATAGGATCATGCTCCATGTTATACCCTATATCGTAATTTCGTGGTGCTAGGAGGAACTTAAGGGGGGGGGGGAGTTTACTGGCAATTACTAAAAATTATAGTAACATACTATTATTAACTTTATTCAAACAGATATCGGTATGAAGAGTATTTCGGAGTACCCCCCACTCCTAACGAATGTCAAAACTAATACCGGCTTCGGAAAGCCGACCTTTCATTTGACACCCCAAATGACTATATTTGATGAAAACAAATGTTACACCCACCTTTTGCATTCATGGTGACCCCCCTTAAAGTCAATGTAGAATTATGTAACTCATTGTATGCGCGAGCGTTTATAGTTCCCATCTTTCCACCATATGGTGCGAATCGCTACAGCCATCTCCGAGAAAAATTCGTGTGACGGGCAGACAGAAAGTAAACCGATTTTAATAAGGTTTTTTTACACAAAATAGCTCAACCGTGCTCGTATAGCTGCAAAAATCCGATTCCAAATGCCGCAATCGAGAGAGAAGAACCACGACGGATCATATCTTCAATTTATGCTGTTCCTGCCCCAGACTTTCATGCGGCGCGGCATGTGGAGTTCCGCTCTTCCTTGGCACCCTTAGGATACAAAAAATTGAACGATGCCGCTTTATGTTAGAGTGAGTCTCGCAGATTAAAAAAGAAAAGGGAAGTGAGAGTCCCCAAATGGCAAAAAATTACTTCGACAACCTTTCACTGTAATCTAAACATTCCATTAAAAAAAAAATAATAAATTATAAATATTTGGAAAATTAATAATCTAATTCGTGTATAACGACGACGCCACTTATTGAGGTAGGACATTACTAGCTAATGCCTGCAGATGGGGGAAGAATAAAGTGCTGAGAGTTTATCAAAAGTATGTTATCCACAGTAGGACACCCATAGTTGAAATTCTGGATATTAAAGTCGAAACTTTCAGTCGTATATAGTTAGTTGCGATAACACGGCCAAAGTTACTCTAAATATGTTTAGAATGTAACGTCCACCAGCAGATCACAGAACGAATCCCAACAGAGTGTTCAGAGGGTGCAGTTTTTAGTAACAGGCGCAAAAGATTGTTTGGGTGTACTTTAGCGGTTACACGCATAACGTACTGAATAGGCTGAGTGAGTATAAGTTTCTGTCGACAGCCATGAAAGGTTGGTATACTGTCTTGTCAATGCATTCGTCTAAGAGTACCAATACCTCTGTGACCATCTGCAAAACGAAGAGTATTTTCCATCAGGAGTGCGAGCGGATCAAGTACATCAAGTGTGTACTTAGATGACATCAAGTTGTATGCTGGTACTGACGACCACCTTAGACATCTGTTATGGATAGTGGACACGCTTAGCCGTGATATTTGGAGAGACATTAGACAAGTGTCGAATCAAAATCCATTCGCAAAGATCATGACGAACCGCATGCTGAACATAGCATTGGTGACCTCCACATCCCAGCTATGACCAACACAGATTTCTACAAATACCTACTTATTCGAGGCGGTCAGTTGCTGTCTTAATTTCAGCGACGTGTGAAGATGAAGTGCTGAAATCACATCTCTCAAGAAAGAACAAAATAACTGCACCGACCCTGTTTGCTATTCCTTTACTGACTTCTGTATTGCCGTGGATGAAGTCCGAAACCGGAAAACGTCCAGCGGCGGACACAGACAAATAGGTCCAAATTCCGAATGCAACATGCATTTATTTTTACAGCAAAGTGCAGGCGAATTCCTTGCATGCAGCTGTTTGTAAGGCAGATTGCGGACTGGCTACACGTCGCTTAAAGGATTGACCTTTCAATTATCTGAGTGAATGGAGTGGAAGTCAAAGCCAATTGAAGGTAAATACAGAAATTGGCTCTGGCAGCCATTTGGCTTAATGCATTTGTCAAATAGATGCCTGTGTGCTGGGGAGCGACGAATCTATGGTGCAACAAGAATCGATAAGATGTACCTACCCCCGCGAACCTGCTGAAGTGGTCGCCACAAATTGTGGCGAAACAGCTGCAGCAGGTGGAGCAATGCTCCTCATCATCGTGGCGCCTAGATATTCAACCGCCCTACGATTGGCGATTTCGATACCGTGCTTTCCATTACCAGAGACGACTCCCGCCGGTTATCCGTACCGGACCTCAAATTTCTCACCCTCCTCATTATTGGGTTTGCACAGGTGCATGGTCTGCCTCGTGTGCCACCTCCCCTGAGGCGTTGCGGTGGGTCTCCTCCTCCTTTCACAACGGAGCTTGCGACTATTATTTTCATTATCATTTAATTTTCCATTTTCTTTGTTTGAATATACTAGCAATATGAATTTCAGCTAAATTTCATTTTACTTCCAGACTTCGTTTACCCAGCCTCCTCTCCTGCCCCGCAAAATTTTGAACTAACAGGGGTCATCCTCTAATAGAATAGCTTGAGGATGCCAAGGTAGGGTGAGAACCGTCATTCGCATTCAAGCCTTTTTTTTTATTTCATTTTTATTTTCCAGGTTTAGCTTGAGGGCTTGGGGGGCTTAGCATGATTATATAGTATATTGGTAGGCTCGAGTCTTCCTGCTTGTTTGTTTTTCTGAATTCAGTGCGGAACCACGCATCGGAAAGGACACTTGAATTTTGGATATAATGACACACGAGGGATCGAAGTGCTAACACAAAGCAATACAAGCACGTGGCGACGAAGTACTTTGATGAGGCTTCAATATTTGCGGGAGGACCTTAAATTTCGCTGTCTGTTTAGGTTTCTGGGGATAGCTCTCCTCTCTTGGTCGTCTCTGGCCACTAATGGTGATCTTTGAACCACCGCCCTTCTCAAAAATTGAACCGTGAACCACTGTCTCGGGAAATCAAAGATTTTTTTTATCTTGAGATGGTGATCCTAGTTTCCGTAATATTGCACCATTTAGAAATATAGCTTTCTACAAACGTGCTTGATGTTGCGACTTCTCGACAAAGTTTCCCATAAATCTACCATACAGCCCCCACCACCAAAGTTCCTCTAATCCTTTTAAGCAGGTAAGATCATCCGAACATATTTGTCTGGCAATCCGCCATTTGCCAACTTGGGAACAACTCGGAAATTCCAAAAAAATAAAAGATGGAAGAATATTGAAAGTAAGAAAGAAATTTATTCACCAAACACCAGAGTCCTCCTTGTCATTTTGCGTACGCATACGCTTTTCTCCTTGTCATTTTTGTAATATGCGATTCATCCTCATCCCTTACCCCTTCCAACTAACAAAATACTAAAACCTAGCCCTATAAATGCTATTTAAAATAGCCCTACGTCTACGTTTTTTTGAACAAAAGAAAACGGAGTTTATTGATTTATAATCTACCTACACTGATCAAGTCATTGAGATGAGAACAACACCCAGATAATTGAGTATACTCAAGGATACTAATTCTGTTTTTTTATTCCTACAGTAAAATAATCCAGGTTCATACAACATGCACCTTAACTGGGCAAAAGCAAGTGGTGGAGGACGATATACAGTATTTGGAATTTGAGTCTTTGAATAGCTTAATTTGTGAAGCAAACTAAAGTCCAGTTGACAGGTTTACTTCAGCTTTGATGACCGGTATATACAAATTGTCTTGTATTGTGAATAAGCCGGCACAAACTTTTCCTTTGTTTACCGCTGGCATTGGCGTTCATTCAGAAACCTGTTCTTACTAAAAATGCCTGAATCTAAACACTGGATAGTCACTTTTCAATCAATGCAATGCGACACTTGCATTTTTCATTTTAGAGCTCCTCAACAAACGCAACCCTCAAAATATCCAATCCGTGGAATCAAAGTCGACCCCAGCGCAAAAACTCCGTTCAAAGTAGTAAAAAGTTCATTCGGAATGTGATCATTATTTTCAAAAAACACCTGCTCGCCTCCATAACTCACTGTCTCCCTAAAATTCTTCGGGAATGGCACTGGGATATATTAAGATCAACTCAACTTTGGTAGAGAACAAGTTTAAGATAGCAATCACATCATTTATCTAGTTTCATATTTAAAAAGATTCAGAAATGACAAAGATTATGCTACTCCAGCAACAGACCCGCACAAACTGCTCGGCTGGCCAATATCCCCCTATCCTTTAGGCCATACAGTGATTTCCTGGATGATCATCAGCTGGGACAACAACAAAAGCTACTTCGCGGCCATGCTAGATTTGCTAGATTTTGCATCGAGCCGTCCTTCATTGAACCGGCCACTATCCAACAAGCAAAACCGCCTCAATATCCCCATATTTGCATTTGTATCCATAGGATCTTAGCCCGAAATAAACGCTAGAAATGCATTTCATAATACGCAACATAATAAGCTCTATATGAAAACAACAACAAAAACCGCTAATGATTACTTTGGAAATATTTCAAAAATTCATTTCTTATTATTGGAAATATTTCAATCAATTTAAGGGTTTCCAGAAGTTTAAACGGGGATATTATTTTGTGTATAAAATTTTCAAAAGGGAAAAGTGAAAATTGTAATTTATAAATTAATATTTTAAAATAAATGAAATTCGGGATGAGAAAGGGGAACTTGGAAGGAGGGTAATGAAGGTTTTAAAAAAAACTAAGTAGAAAAAAATTGCCGCATACCAGCAAATAAATCTCTCGTCATCTCGTCAAAAAACAATGCTAATGAAAAGATGCACTTGCCGAGAAGTCGCGGATAATGCACAGGTCAAGGAAGATGCCCTGCGGTAGTCGTCAGCAACAATCTGAAACAAGAGTCACGTCCGCTACTACTTAGCTTTTTGAAGTACAAAAGCGCAGTGCCGCAAGGGAAAGAGGAGCTCTCTTCAGAGTCCTTTCTCTTTTTCGCTCGCGTAAGACCAGCATATTCAGCTTATATCGCTAGAATCCTTGGACGAGTTTGAGAATGCGAACATTTTGGGAACTGTGCATACCGCCATCGAGAAGCGTGCACACATTCTAGAAACCAATCATTAACTGTTTTCAATACCGAAAGTTCTTAGTCGTGAAGTCAGTCCCTGTCCGAAAAACTTGCGTACTTGCGTCAAAGCTAGGATTTTCTTCATTTAATCGACACTAAACACTTTCTGATTTGCAAAACAAAAATCTAATAAGTTCGACGCAAAATTTAAGGAGGTTGATATGATCTCTTTAGAACTGTCATTCAATTTCGTGAAATACGCCTTTTATTGTCAAATAGGATGAAAGTTTAGCTAAATGGAATTTAATTAGTCTTAATATATTCAGTGATCAGAACAGGATTGAATAACGGCCTTTTAATATCTATCTGCTGCAGAAATCCAATAAAGTCATGTCGAACGGTTCAAATTCCTGGGCAGAATTTGGAATTAACCTGTACCTGCAAGTAATTCAATCACAACATTCAAAAAATGTTGTTATTTCGCCGTATGGTTCACGAATGGTACTAGGGCTCGCTTTTCTGGGTGCTTCCAGTTCAACGAAAGAGGAGATGGCAGCAATCCTAAAATTTCCCGATCATAAAGCATCTGCTGCTGAATATTTTAAACAGAAAACATTAGAATGGAAGAAGCAGAGGGGATTGGTGTTAGCGAACAAAATCTACATCCAATCAGGTCACTCACTGGATAGTATATATGTAGAAACAGTTCAGAAAAGCTTTGAATCGTCAGTAGAAAGTATTGACTTTTCGCATAGAGCAAAGGCAGTGAAACACATTAACAGTTCATTCGAATCAAGGACGAATAAAAAAATCAAAACTGTCCTCGAACCAAATGATCTCATAGCAAACCCGAAGATAGTTCTTGTTGATGCAATTCATTTCAAAGGTTTCTGGAAAACTGGATTTAATGCCGACATGACTAAAAAAGGCGACTTCTGGATAAATGAAGAGGAGTCAGTGAGCGTTGATATGATGGTTACGAGGAGAATTACTTTCCCATGTGCTGAACTGGATAATTTAGATGCTACAGTGGTGGAACTACCATTTTCTAATGATAACGCTTCAATGCTGGTTATCCTGCCCAGAAGTAAAACTGGTCTCAATATTATAGAGGAAAATCTAGGGGAAGTGGATGTGATTGGATTAAGAAAAACTATGGGCAATAAGGAAGTAACTCTAACCATACCCAAATTTTCCATTGAATTTGGAGTCGATTTAGTTGGAGCACTTGAACAAATAGGATTCCATAAAATGGTCGCAGATTATGCCGATTTTTCAGATCTTCTTAAAAGACCAAGCAACATGAATATATCGAACATTATTCATAAGGCAGCCATTGTTGTAAATGAAAATGGTACTCCAGGAAAAGACTCTGATTGTGTAATTGTGCCTTTACATCCAAGACATGATCAACTCGATTTTAATGCGGACCATCCATTTATGTATATAATACTTTTAAGAGATGAAATCGCATTTATAGGAAGGATAGTGAATTTTCAACCTAAACTTGAATGAAATTAGTTGTCAGTTTTCTAGTATTCTTGAAAATAAATACTACTTATAAAATTCACTGCGTGAAAAATGAGTTCCTGGCAATGCGAACCAGGAAAAAAAGCTGAATTATATTATCCTAAAGTGAATAAGTGAATTTGTCCAATATTTTGGGAGGATATCCTACGAATCCTTATTTTGCAATGGAGTGGAGGAGTACGATATTACTTCAAACTAGCTGCGTTTGTTTCCCATTACTTAAGAATGTCAGTATTTATGTGCCCTAAATTCTACCGAAAATGACTTCTAAATTTGAATTTAGAAATTATATTTATGTGAATATTATGCGCCTTGTGATTATGACTATTATAATGATGGCGTGGTTCTTGGATAAACCCTTCACCAGTAATCTTGGGATATTGCCATACCCTGGAAAGGATTTGTGACTCTTCTTCAATGTGTGACCTATCTACTGCCACTTCCCCTTCCAAATTCACAGATTTCGCAGGCCCGTGCGTTGATCAAGCCCTTTATTAGTTATTGTTTTAGGCCCGGATAATTCGACGACATGTTGCAGATGCAAATATGAATTGATGAATGTTTCGCGCTTTTGAGCATCATCGGTGGTCACTTTCCATCACAATATTATATAGTAATCCAGAGAGAACACTATGGCGGGGAATCCTCAGCATGATGTTAGGGGTTGCATTTTCAATTTTATATAAAACAACGACAGCGGGGTAAGTGATGGTAATGCGTCGAGCGATATCAAGTTCGGTGATATAATCAGTAGAAACCACGCTATTTAGATATACAAATTTCAATATATACATGGTTTGTTACATACCCCTTGGTGGGGTATAGCGAGTCAACCACGTCTACGCGCCAGCTTTAGTGGTAACCTGAAATGCCCTTCTATCTCCTGAGATCCTTGCACTCCTTCTATACTGTCCTTCGCCAAGTGCCCTTGAGGTGAACCATTCATTGGCAAAATGTCACCCCTCCTTAAAGTGTGACCTTTCCACTGCCATATCCGCCTTCCTTTCACAATGCGTGGCGAGTGCGCGACCTGAATGCCGCCCTAAATCTTCGTTTTTAATCAGGCAAGCGTGCTCCTATGATACGATACAAGGCGAAGGCGTGCAACTTTTGAGTAACGGTGGAGTTCACTTTCTATGTACTACTCCCATGCAATAACACAAAGAGAAGACTAGCACACATTAGTCTCAACATAATCTTGGTGTTTCTACATTTTAAACAGGACAGCAAAAACGGATCTAGCGCTGTTTATGCATTGGACAACATTCAGTTTGGTATCACCGTCCGTAGAGACCACACTTCCAAGATATGCAAATTGATCGACGCTTCCAATGCTCTGTCCATTAATGTAAATAGGAAAAATACGATGACCCCTTTGACCAAGAACCTTCTTTTTGTGTTTATCTTACCTCCAAACCTACTTGCCTCTCTTTCCAAACCCAGAGCACAAGCAGATATCAGCAGTGTAGTCGATTTGTTTGAGGAAAAGTTCCATAGTCCAATGAATTCTTCCTCCAGACAAAGCGACATGAAGAACGTCACCGATAATAAGAAGAAATAATCTCAGTGGCAAAACGCAACCCAAGCGGACTCCGTTTTGGACCTCTAATTCCTCCTTCCTGCGTAGAAGACGCCGGTTACACTCCTTGTTCACACTCTCGAAAATTTTCTCGAAATCGACGAAGAGCAAGTGAAGTGAAGATGTAAACTCCACGCACTAAATCAAAATGATCCATAGGGTGTTGTTGTGGTTTACGCAGGGGTTTGCGGAGCGGGAACCGGCCAGTCTCTGTCGATTATTCTTTCTAGATGTTGTTTAATGCGTTCGAGGATTGTTTTAACTATACCTCTCCAATAGTCATACCTATAGCGCGGGGTTTTATTTGGAATCTTAACAATAACCTGCTTCTTTCACTCTTTGGGACAGGTCTCGGATTCCCAAGATTTCGTTGAGTGGAAGTAGTAGATCTGTAGCAACCGCAAGTGTAGAAGTTACTTTGCGGGGAGATTATGAAGCTCAGCGACTTTACTCCGTTTCAGTGCATTGAGGAGCGAAATGATTTCCCTTCTGTTTAGAGGACCAGCCCCTATCCACATGCTAAGTTGAAGGAAGAACCTCACCGGGAGTGATTCGGTTAAGAAGCGTAGTAAAGTGATGTTTTCACCACAGAAGTCAACGCCCTCAGAGCCGACCGAAAGAGTTTCATGCGGTATACACTTCTGAAATCATTGTGTTTTCCGGCAACTTCTGCTTCCCTGACCAGGGTAATAACAAATTGCCTTTTGTCACGGCGAACACTACCTTAAACTTTTCGGGATTTCGCTCAGTTACGGAGTTCGAGTACGTCGCGCCCATCATCGCTCGCAACGATCAATACAGCTTTCATCTCCTTCCGTTCATCGATCTACTTTTACAATTCAGCAGTCACCAGGATCTCATAATGCCCCTTCAGGCCATTTTTTATGGTAACCCAATGCTTATCAATAATCTTCTGCGGGTTATTATTATTCTATCAAGGGAAGTTGCACTGCGTCCTTAAAAAACTATCGTGTCCCTTTTACCGGTTATAGTGCACCTATTAACGGATACCAGTCGACTTAGCTGTGAATGAGTACCTGAGTCAAATCAAGGTAATAATCGCGGGTGAGCGCAATGCTGACCACATTGCCTCCTACAGGGTACTATAATGTAGTGCACAGTTATGGTCTTGAATGTAGTTCTCTAACACACTTCAAGGCCCTGATCCAATATGGATTGTTGCGCCAACGACTCTTATTATTATTAACTATAGTTTGCCAAACAAGCCTAGGAACCGTTAGGAGTTTTAGTATATTTTCCTTTGCATCTAGTATTAAGTGTGTTAAGTGCTACCTTATTATTCAGTTCGTCCGCTGCCTCATTGCATTCCAACCCAACATCGCCTGGAAACCAGAGTATCCGGACCTTATTGTGCGAGCCGAGCGTATTTAGCCTCTCACAGCATTCCCTTACCAGCTTAGAATTCACCTAGTTGGACCTAAGTGCCTTGATTGCCACTTGGCTGTCAATCAGAGTAGCAATGTTCTGCCTCCTATATTTACTTTGGAAATTAAAGGAAGCAGATATGTCTATGCGTACATTTCCGCCTAGAATATGCTAGTATGCTTACCTATTGGCTCAAAATACATTTTCCTTGGGCCAATGACCCCGGCACCCGTTCAATCTGCTGTGAGGGATGCGCCAGTGTTCCAAGTAATCAGTTGCTGGTTTAATTCGTATGTCACAGCCACGCTCTCCCAGTTTGCCTTGCTACTCCAACGTGTTTGAAACTTCTTACCGAAGTGGAAGCTCGTTGTCATCCTATCTCTTGATATCAATAATTCGGATTACGACCTAGAAAGAATATCAATCTTTCTTCGATATAGACAGTTTCCCGCCTCACCGATACTCTCAACTGTTCTGAAGATTGGCCTCCTTGCCTGCATTCGCACGTGCCAATGAAGAGGGGTTTAACCCCAGAAGGAATGAGTTAGGCATGTACTCATTGCCCCGCTGATACACACGCAAGTCAGGTTTTGGAATTTTTGTAACACCCTTGCTTGTGTACTGAGTTCAGTTCTTCTTGTCCAGAGTACCGCCCCATAGTTAATCATTGGTCTTATTATTTCAGTGTATATCCAAAGTAGTACCTTCGAGGTGCAACCCTATTTTTTCCTCCTATAGACCTGCAAGTCATCAGAGCCCTCGTAGCTTTCTGAAATGCGCCTTCCCGAGTATTTTTTGGTCTAGCGTAACTCCCAAATAGTTGACTCCTGTTTCTCATTTCACATCCATGTCGTGTAAACTTATGACTCTCAGGTGATCAAACTATCGCTTCCTGCTAATGGTACTATGTTGGTTTTGGCTGAATTAATACGCAGCTCCACCTTCCTGCACCGAATTTATATCTGTCGATGCTTGTATTAGCCTACTCTCTAACATTTTGCCCATCTAGAAAGCTAGAATATTTCCCAGTCCCTTGAGTATGCGATGCGTTACCAAATGCTTCTTCGATATCGAAAAACGCCCACAGTTCTATCACTTTTGTGTATATGGTATCCCGTAATATTTCCGTCAGCTGATACAAAGACTTTCGGTTGACCGTCTTGCTAAGTGTGTTGATACTGATATAGGGAATTACGCATTAGAACGTTAGTTCTAATATATCTAGTTGTCTATCACCTTCTCCATCGTTTTAAGTACGAACGATGTCAGGCAAAGTGGTCTGAAAGATTTAGTGTGTAAAGGATAATTTTTACTCGCTTTCGCAAAGAAGACCACGTTTGCCAACTTCTATGTCTTTTGTATATATCCCAGGGCTATGCTGCTTCTCACCATCCTTAGAAGAAACAATAAGATGATTTCCATGCCTCTCTGGATTAGTGCTGGGAAGATGCCATCTACCCCGGGCAATTTCAATGGTTTAAAAGTTTCCACTGACCACCCTAGCTTCCGAGCATACCCCTTTTGCTAGCTTCCAGTTCCCTGTTCTTCCCCTTTTTATCATTGTTGGGGTGCCAGGCAGAATGTTGTCGCCATCTGCGTTGAATGCCCCGGGAAAGAACTTATGCCAAGCAGGTGTATTTTCTCCCCTTCATTCTCGGAAAATGTGCCATCTTCCTTCTTTGGGCAGGCAGAAGATATTGTCCCGTCTTTGGCTATAGCTTTGTATAGCCTGGTTGCTTCGGTGGTTTATTAGATCCCTTCACGAAATTCCTTGAAGCTGTCCCGTTTTGCTTTCCTGATCGCGTTGCAAGTCAGTGCGTTTTTGTACCTGGACGAGCCTCCGGTTTGTTTCGTATGGTTGAAGCGTTTTCGTACCTCTGTTTTCATTCTGGTTAGAATCCTATTCCACCAGGATATATCCCTTGTTGACTTAACTGTCTTAGTCGGATAGATGGCCTCATATGGGTCAATAATAACTTCGTTGATGTTTCCACCATTTCTTCTAGCTCCAGTTTGCTTCTGATATCACTGCCTCTTTGAATGTGAGCGATGTTGTTGCTCAGGTGCGTTGCATAGAAAACCCAATCCGTTCGGCCTTTATTACGGAGTTTGACTGAATTTCGAATCGGGTTATTCTTCTTCTATTCTATTATAGAGGGCTTATCTGGCACCCTCCAATTCCCAACCGGCCCGTGCTGCCGTGTTATTTAGTGCATCTATATACAAGCGATCGATGTTGAACTGGCATATGCAACACATAAACGAGCGTAAATGACCATCAGATGGTCATTCCTTTCGAAGTCGATATCAACACCTCTCTTGGTACGCATATCTTGAAGCTGGATAAAAGTTGCAGAAAGTAACAAAGCTTCCACCGTTTTGTTAGGGGACAAAACCGTGTCTCTCCATCACATGTCCAAGCAAGGTATTATCGGAGCCTACTTTGGCATTCAGCTCACCATCGCCCCCATAATGTCAACTTTAGGAAGCTTCCCCTAAACTACGTTTAATTTCTCGCATCCGCCTACACAATCCCCGAAATGTTTGTTGGTGCATATCACTGTAAAATTGTAATGTTCCTTAACCTGGACCGGAATCTTACGGTTAGAATTCTGTCTGAAATGGGCTCCTAGGTTAAGCTAATGGAACTTGAGAAAGCCACCAGAAACAACCTGTCGTTGGGGGAGGGGGGCAAGATCTCCTCTGCTGTCACTTAGCTCTCCCGAGTACAAAGCCACATTACCACAAGAGGGAGAGGAGTATCTTCCAGAGTTCCATCGCTTTAATTCGCTTAAACCCACAATGTCCAGTTTATATTGTTGGAAATCCTCCTCGAATTGGAAAAAGCGAACATTCTGAGGGCTTTCTCTACCCTTGTTGAGCAACGTGCGCTCATTCCAGAAACCAATCGTAGTCAGTTTTTGATAGCCAAAGATCTTGGTGTTTTCCAGGATAATTTCAGCTGATATTTTCACGCCAGCAGGAAGCACGCAAATTCCCCTCTTCCGGCAACTGTTTTTTTTCAAAATCTTAAAAATTCTTTCAACCTCTTGAAGCCTACCATTAACTGTCCTCATATGGCTATCGAAAGACGACCATCTGTCAGTTCTTTCGTATCCTGGTATAAGGCGACAAAATCGTTGTTAGTTGCTGCAGCTTCTGCTTCCCCCGCCAAAGCAAGGCTCTCTTTGCGTACTAAACCAGATCATTCATCATCATTACAGTGTTACCTCGAGGAAGCCTTTCCTAAAGGGTGTGTAATATGGTTAATTTATTTCTGAAATGGTATATGTTATTTATTTGTATGCAAGTATTTTAATTCTAGTAGAAATCGTGAATAAAATCGATGAAATTGAAACTGGTGCGTATAATTGTCCGAAAGTATCCTTCCTTACTATGTATATCGGAAAACTCGATTGGTGCTTAGCACTGTACAATTAGGATGCTCCTTAACCTAAACCAGAATCTTGCAGTCAAAATTCTGTTAGAAACTGGTTCCCAGGTCAAAGGTACGCGCAAAGAGATAGTCTTCAGCAGCAGTCCGAGCACAGATTGGCGTCTGTTAAGACTTGGCTCTCCAGACTACAATTAATCATTTCAGTTCACTTAGGCCCACAATCCAGTTTACATATATCCTTGAAATTCTCGTTCAGGTTAGAGTCCACGATATCATCGTCGAGGAGCGGGGGGGTATTCTAGATTGCCAAAGGTCGTGGCCGTGAGGTCAGTCTATACCCGGGGCGTTGTTCAAGTTAGTTTTGGAATATGCGTGTATTATTCCACAATACCAATCAAGATCTGACCCAAACATCGTTAATTGCTGTATTTGAAAACCTCTCAACTTCTCCCTTAACAAGCTTATTATAAAAGGAAGTGTAAACCCGCTCCTGGCAAGCGATGCTCTGCAACGCAGGTTAAACAAGAAGAAGGAGCTAAACACTGCAGTGAGGTTCTTCGGCTTTCAACCAAGCAAGTGGGAGTTGAATCAGAGGCTGAAATCTTTCTCAAAATCCAATAGGCCTAAAGTTCGGATTAATTCGGTCCTCATATAGATGTAATTTTTAACCCCAGGAAAAGTTAGAAGTTTATGTAGCTGTCATAACGTTTTCAGAGCTGAGAGTTTAATTGCTTACCAACCCTTTAGTGGCGATTTAATTTAAGGAACATTTTTTAGAGCTTCATTTTGGTTAGCTTTTTCCTGCTCAGCCCTGAATCAATTTTCCAATTGGAAGAATAAAAGCTTCTTACCAGCCTTTTAGAAAGTACAAACCTTTTTTTTTCATTTAAAAAATTCGACGAATATGGTTGTAATTTTGGAAACCATACCTTTGCCCAAATGGGATTATGTAGAGCAAAGGTGAATTCGATATAGTATATAAAGTCCTCAATCAGTGCTGGTAATTATATGGTGAAGTTTTACCTCTAATATGTGGAATAGTTACTGTAACATGGGGATATACTCTGCTCTTTCAAATATGTGTAAATGAAATCTTCTCAGCAGACGCACTCAAACGAAACCACTCTCTCCGGGTTTCCTAGAGTTTCTATAGAGTTCGTGTTTCCAATTATTCGAAAATTCTTAGAATCTGTGGTGTTTACATATTAGTAGCCAATATATTGCGTGATAAAATTCTGGGGGAATGTCGAGTAAAAAGTGGAGTCTGATGGTTTTACATTCTTATGCCATTCATCTTCCTTCTTGACGCCTCTAAAAGGGACGATTCCTACAAACAGCGTCAAAGACGGGACTTATAGTTTAAATCATTGGATTCACGCTAACATTCCAGCGTGCAGGATGCGGACGAAGCATTTTCAAGGTAACTTTCCCGTCAGAATCATGGTGTCGTCAGAAGAGCAGTGGTGACTTCTATCATAGAATACTTCTTGGTGAGGGACCATGAATACATTGGCTGATTTCCATATACACGGAATGTTAGGAAGATAGACATTGGAAGATTTTTCAAAGTTGTTTGGGATCGGTGAAGGTTTCTTCGGGATTGCAGAGGTTGTAAATGGGACTCTGGTAAATTCATTTATGAACCAGATAATCTGACAACGCCCAATAATCGGTGATGAGCAAACACCAGGTGCAGGTTCACTAAAAGGAGATTACGCGGCGTATAAAGTAAAAGCAAAGCTCGGCGCAGAAAGTAACTAAGAATCCACAGGCACTTATAGTTATAAAGGAAATTTCCAAAAAAAGCAGGGTTTTGTGGAAAACCTATTCAATTTCTGCGGAATAAATGAGCTGCCCTGTACGGTCATTATTCCCTAGTGATCCGATTTGGATCGTTGGAAATAGTCTGGAAGCCGCCGATATTGTACACTTTACAGGGAAAGGAATTCGAAGAAGCAGTCCTCTCTAATAAACCGTCTTCATACCTACCACATGCATGACAGGAAAGTGCTTAAGAAGCTTACGTTACTGAGGCAATATGTGTTCCCTGTTACGAAGGTCGTGGATGCAGTTTCCTGAGCTACGGCATCCAGGCACCTATCTTGACAAAAGGTATCAAAGGTCTTCATGCGAAAACTTGAATAAAAAGACCAGTAGGAGCCGGAGGAAACGTTGGGTGAATTCAATAGACGACGATAGCGCATCACAGTTGGAATTTAGAAATTGAAGTATGCAATCGAAGGTTTGTCATTTTTGGAGGGAGTCCATTTTGAAAAACAAAGACCGAAACGGACTGTAGAAATTCATTGACGCCAAAGATAACGCACGAGTGAGAAATAGTTTCAGTTATTTAAAAAATTCAATCTCCCTATTTTATCTATTTTACAAGTAACTTACAAAAATTTACTAAATTATGCTAAAACACAATGGATTTTCCACCTCAAAAATTCATTTCCATTTGCTAACCTTAATCGTCCTGCCTCCACTGTACAAATAAAATACATGAAAACAGATTAACTTTAAAGCCATTTAAGGAACAACTTTTAAGGTTATCACTAAGTAGGTGTCATTTAAGTATTAATCATTGCAAACAACATCTAACTTCCGTGATATGAAAAGACTGGGTTTTTTTCAAAGCTCCTAAAACTTGGTAAAAATTGGTCTTGGGATAGAAATAGGGAAATAAGAACATCGAACAAGTGAACACTTTGAAATTAGAAATCTAACATCAAAGAGAATTTCGATGAAGTTTCCGGAAATTGTCGAATATCTGTCACCGCTCTAAGGAAAAGAAATTTTCAGCGGGTACAGGAAGCGAATTTAGCCGCAATATAACCGCAAGTAAATGTCAGAAACAGCCATACTTGGGTTGGGCAATTGATTTCATTTGGTAAATCCTGGAATCCTCTTTGTCGAATTTTAGATATGTATATATTTGGGTTTCAAAACGATGATCACTAGTCCAACTTTCAATTCTTGCAAGAGGTCTTTTAAATTGATTGATTCTGATTGAATTGAAATTGAGATTGATTGATTTTCAGAACTTCATGAATTTTCAATTTTCATTATGGATGATTTGTTTATTTGCTAGTTTTGCCGGCTATCAAATCATTTTTATATAAAAAATCTTGTAGGGGTCGTATCTTTTTAACTTAATTGAAGACTGGGATAGTGCCGCCCTTACCTGAAACGTCCGTGATCGTTTTGCAAAAAGGAGTTTAATGAAAATATTTTTTTGAGAATTGTGGGATCCTAGGTCCGCATCAACTTGATGCCAGACCGGACCAAATGGTGAACAACTTACTCCCTCCTTTTTTGGTTCACGGACCCCTCGTTTAGGGTTTAGTACCCAAACTTAAAAAAAATTTCAGGCGATGACGGCTTTATGGTTTCTTACCAGGGCAGAGGCAAATCGTTAGACGCTGCCTCGCCTCCACCCTGGGAGCAACTGAAGCTGCTCTGACTACGAACTATGTTGACCGCAAATCCGCCAATTCTATTGACCAAAGCTCGGCCAGACCTGAAAATATTTTCTTGAGAATTATAGATTCCTAAGTCCGCATCAACTTGATGCCGGACCGGACCAAACGAGGAGCAAATTACTCCCGGACCCCTCGTTTAGGGCTTAGTGTATCGTTTTGCAAAAAGTAGTTTAATGAATTTCGAAATATTTTTAAGGCGAAATAAAACATTAACTTCCGGCACTTATATTGGCGGTATTCGGGCGAGGTTAATATTGTGTAATTTCTGTTCACTCTTATTCTGATCACATATTGTAACTAACACAGAAAATAAAATCCTCACTTTCACAGAGTTTTTCGTGAAACAGTCCTCTGTATTCGAATAACAAACCCATTTTTATTCGTGATCTCTTGCGGTTGGCAGTTGTAAAGTTTAATCTACTACTTCACTTTTCGCTTGATTTGTTTTCCCAAACTCAATTCCTCGAAAATCAATCTTTAAAAAACCTGTGCTTTCGCGGATTTGTGCGATTTTTCTCAAAAAGAATCACACTACTGGCCTGGCAGCTAATTTCATCATGAAAAGCGCCTGGCGAAAATAATAATCAAGTCGCAATTTCCCGATATACAGTCAACTACTCCACTTCCCAAAAAGTTTTTTTCCCATGCTGTCGCCCAAAAGACATGGGCGGCACTTTCTCGAGTAAGTTGTCGCACACTTTAGAACAATATTTCTACCCTCTAGCGTTTCGCAGCAACAGATAAGTTTGATAATTGCATGAACCGATCCGCTAGGTAAAAATGCACTTGCTTTTGATGGGCATGTGTACCCACTATCGAAAAACTTCACACACTTGCTTATCAGAATATTATTGGCATTCTTTGGCGTATTTGAAGGAACCAAATGTACGATGAGGAATAAAATACCCCACTTGTTGTCAAAATTTTCGTGTGTGAATTTATAAAAACGATAAGGATCATTGTTTGAATTTTACGTATATTTCGAGAAAAATTAGCTCAGAAAGTCAGGTTGAAATTGAACTCCACAGACGATTTATGTATTTATATATATTTTACTTTAAACCTGCTTCATTTTGTGGAAATTTCAACGAATATTGATGTACTTTGCACTTTTCGAATCAAAACGTAAGAGAATCAAAATCGAATTTCGCCTCCTTTCCCCTTATTTGCAGCTTCCAACCGCTTTGTCGGCGATTCGTAAAGTTAATCTAGTATATTAGATGAAAAATCTTCTGCTTCAATTTACAAGAGTGGTTGGCTTTTTCTTTTCATTTTCGAGGAAATGTAGTCCTCGCTATACCGCTTTCCTTTTCTCTAGCGAAATACGGGTCCAATCAAAATCAAAATGTGGACTCGTAGGAAAAAATGACTGTGTATCCTGTCATCTCCGCTCCCGTTTCTATCGCCCAGCCATGTTTAATGACTTTTGTCAGAAGGAACTTTATGGACAGCTTTTGAACAGGAAGTCCAAGATTTTTCAAGCGACCACTACATCATTCGCAAACTCATCTTGTATGATCTCGATTTCTCAATCTCCTTTTTAATTTTTAGATCCGAGTAATTTCCCTTTAATTTCCAATTATTTTTCTCCTGCTTCCTTTTTTCCTGATCAAACTGTCTATTAATAATGTTTAAGAAATCATTGCGCAGTCGACTTATTTCTCTCTAATTTTGGAGCTTTCTTTCGTCCAGACAAAGATTCCTCATTCCAAATTAGAAATCTTGCCTGGTCTTCTGCACATACTTTTCCGTTCTTGTTCATTCGAATGCATTTAGTTTTCGAAAAGTTTACTCGAAACCAACGGGATTCCTCAACTGTTGCATCCAAACAAAAAGATTTTATCGTCAGCTCAGTCAGCGCGCATGCCGCGAAGCTACGCATACTACCGAACAACTAAGTTTCCGAAACTTCCTCGAGGGAACATAGATGAAGGCAAAAAACGGGTTCAGTTTTCAGGATTACTTATCACTTGGGTATCGCATGTTTTTGGTTTACTCAGTTTGCATCGTCCATATGGGAACTTTAACACTTGAAACTGATCTTTTTCCTAAAAAATGGCGGAATCTGGTTCTTCAAATCATCGTCGTTGGCTGCCTAGAATGAATCAGCCAAGCAAGCTTCTCATGGTCCACCACGAGCTACCGAAGTCTGTTCGTAGTGGGAACGGCGAAGTGCAGAATAGAATGACGGGAGTAGCCCACGTCAACGAGTTTTAATCAGTTCTAACTCCTGCATGACAACTTCTGCACTTTCGGGCAAAACTCCTCCTTTTTCGACGTAGTGGAAGCACTGGTTTTTGAAATGATCGAACAGCGCAGATTTCAACCTGCCCCAATACAACAAGCCAGTAAGAGCCACTTGACAAATGGTTAAATACTATGTGGACCTGCTGGTAAAATCCACCACCCTTGAAATAAAAACTGCCCAGAATGGAGTTTCTTTGCTCCGAGAATCTCACATTCGCAAGCATCATTGCTGTTGCCTTCCTGTTAAGACATGGGTGGGTGGGTGTTTTTGGCTTGTCCCCCAGGTCTGAAAAGACTTCAAGTGGACTAATGGACTAGGACGAGGCCTATGTTGCCATTGTTCTCGATATATAAAGGACCACTCCTTGCGTTAAGTAATGATAGGGTGCGCGAAAATTTATGTTGCTCGTCCGTCACCCAATTCTAAGAAGAACCCAAGTGAGACCGCTATTGAACGGTATTTGAGGCAAGAGGCCGTTGTTTTTATAAAGATTTTTAGGTTAGGTTATGAATGCAAAATACGTGATTGTCAACGACACTTTTTATTAAGATTCTTTTAAATGTTTGCTAAATTTGTAATAAAACACGCAGAAAAACTTAACAGAACCAATTTCGGTGTGCAATACTTTGAGACATAATGCTCCAAAAATAGAGTCGGTAGTATATGCACTGATGTCCCACTGTAGGCTTGGTCCAAAAAGCTAACAAGACAGTACATTGGTCTGACCACAGTGAGACTTCCATCGCAACTGAAGACATGGGTGAAAAGCTTAACTTAGGCAGATCTTTTTCTAGGTGGTTATCTGCTAAGAGGTCGATCCTGGAAATCATGGCCTCACCTATGGGGGCGGTGAAGTCAGGCAACACGCTTCCTGCGTCAAACATAATTACGGCACTCACTGAGTATGGTACCTGATTAGGCGTAGCGGCAAGGAAGTTTACCTGAAATAATAAAAAACTTGTTTCTTTTTCATTGGTGTGGATATATATTCTTGCAAATACCGGTATTTCGGGAACCACTTGTTCCCTTCATCAGTGCTAACAGTTGATTGGTTCCGAAGTATCGGTATTTGCAAGAATAAATATCCACACCAACGAAAAAGAAACAACAAGTTTTTATTATTTCAGATAATTATTCGTTGGAAACATCGCATAATTACACTCAAAAGGAAGTTCGCCTTCGGCTTGGCTCGCCACATACTATCCAACGTGGAACGAAATGGGAGACTTTGGGCCCGCATATTTATGAATTTGAGATTAAACTGCGCATGTCTTTGCTCGAAGCTTTGCGATTTAGCTTCACAATCGTTGGATTAGCTGCATTAAACGGGTTTTATGCCGCTGAAGGCAAAGATGTTGATTTATCTTACGAATACTTTCATGATGGTTGGTAACTAACTAACGGCCTTCTCCTCCTAACTGGCACACAAACGTTTTATTATTTGTTCGAGTAATCGGTTGTATGACTTGGGTGGCATTGCTATGACTTACAAATATTGCTGTTGTAGGTCCTCGATAATTTCTTTCACAAACCCAAAAGCCACCCAAACGAAAATTCGAGACAAAGTCAGGAAACTGATTCTGCACAGTGTCTAAGTCTTGAAAAACTCTCCATACCCATATCTACTCAGGTAGTGTTAATAATGGTATATTCCTATATTTTTGAGAAATTCATAGAAGCTCCCCTTAAGTGCACTCTAAAATAATAAAAGTAAAGTGGAATAATATAGACTGTAAAATATAGCCTGATGCTACCAGGTTTGGTGGAAATTCCACTATTACTAACAAAGCGAAAGTTTTTGCACAACCACCGAAAAGTTTACAATCACCTGCAAGCTCTTTCGTGATGCTCACTCACAAATGCAATGGTGGAATTCCTTTGGTCACAGTGTACGCAATTCTGTACACGGTAATTGAGTTCCAGCGCATCTCGATCACCGGCTAATACCTATCAACGGAGCTCCTGTCGTCAATGTTTCTATATTTCAGAGCCCACTTTGCATTCAGAGCACCCATGACAATAACAATGTTACCCTTAGGAAGCCTCTCCTGAATTATATTTGCTCATAAAAAGCATCCCTCGTCCACAATACTTGAAATTTCTGTTGGTGCGGAGCTCTGCAAGGTTGTGATGCTCCTCACCTCGAAATCGTGCAGTCAAAATTCTATCAAAAACCTCCCAGGTCAGGAAAATGCTTCATGCGCAAGACGTCAGCAGCAATCCGACACTGACTTCGCGTCTGCCCCTATTTGTATTTCCAAAAGTATGTTAGCCCTTGACATTGTTATTGAGAAGCTTGGGCACTTGTCAGAGACCTTTCATAGACCGTTTTCGAAAGCAAAAGGTCGTAGCCATGAGATCAGTGCCTTTCTGAGGCGTTTTCAAGGTTTCGTTTGTAAAACAAAACCTTTTTAAAAATCGACTGAATGTCTGTCTGTCTGCCCGTCTGTCACACGCACTTTTCTCAGAAACCAACAAATCAGTGTATGACACGGTGAGAAAATGGAAACTGTGAACGCCCAGATATACAGTAAGTTCCATCTTTCTACATTGTGATTAAGGGGAGACCTCATACATGCATAACGGGGGTGTGCAATTTTTTTTCATCAAAGATAGTCATGTTGGGTACCAAATGAAAGGTCGTAGAAAATAAGTTGATGGATCAGCTGAAATCACTCTAGGTGCAAACCTGGCGCGAATTTGTAGTAATCTGCGATAAAAAAAAACGTGTAATCATCACACAACATGAACAAAGCCGCCCAGCTTCCGGTAGTCCGACTTTTTGTTGTTTAAATTCTTTTTTTCGTTTTCTTAGTTTGAGTTTAGTTTAGTTTTCAAAAAAGTGATAAACGATGACTTCAGGAATTTTTAGGCCTAGACTTCATATAATTGCACCATCGTGTTTTGATTTTTAAAATTTTTTGGTTGGATTGGTTCTGAGAACGTGACATGTTTTGGTTCATCCATATATATATTTCACATAATAACCGAAATAAAATCAAATTCAACAAATACGAATTGAATCCTGTGATTTGATACCACACATAGCATATTTTCATAAAAACAAAATTGTACCTCCTTTCGTATGTAAGGATATGTTCTCATCGAATCCTTTAGCCATTTCGGAGTAAATCGAGTGTGACAGACAGGCAGACCAACAGCCTCCTTCTTCTTAAGATGAGGTAGTCGTTGAGTTATCAAGTAGGACTCTTTGGTTGGAAATAGGGTGAGTATTTTGGATTTATTGAAGCAAGCATAAAGAAAATGTGAGTACCGTTGTCATAAATTCTTATGAGGAACATAGTCTGCCAGTCACACCTACGCGTCATCGTATCATCGGCTTCTGATAATATGCCTCAACACCCTCCACGGATAGATGAAATGAAGTGCCTTAATTTCCGGAAGTTCATGCAAAACTGCGAAGAATGTCAATTTAAGTTCGAAGTTCTCTTTTCAGAAAGCTAATGACACGGAGCAGTTTATCATTTATATGGCTAAATGTAGGGAATTTTAGCACCACACACTAAACACGAGTTTATGTCTTTGATATGTAGCCATACTGACGTGCACTTCTGCTTGAATGCACAGAAACAATTGCACGGGGGAAGAAAGTCCTGGTATCCCACTAAACACTATACAAGGTATGATGAAAAAGGAAATTTTGAAGGATGCGTTTAGGCGAAAAAAAAAATTGCTCGGAATGTGAGGAATTATAACGTGTGTATCAGAAAGGAAAATATTAATATGACGAGTGACAACCAACTTAGAGTAAACTAAAGTACTTTAAGGATGTGAAGTTAGTTGAAAAGCAAAACAAAAAAATAGCAAGCAGTGAAAAGGCAAGAATTCTAAAATGCAGGATCAGTTCTTTTTTGGTAAAGTAGTTATTGCTAGTCATCGATAAATACTGGAAGATAATTATGGGAGTATTATGCAAAAACTATTAAAATCACAAGAGAAGCCGGAAGATCAGAAGAAGGACACTTCAGGTGTGAACAATTTTGGGTATTTCTTTTATAAAGAAATTTGAATACGCATTTGTCCCATTAGTACTTAGCGCGTAATATATGCATATATTATGTGAGAATATCAACCTTCACGAGATATTGACATTCAAAGTATTGAATTTGCAAAGGAGCGACAACTTTGACCATTATAACTTTGTTAGTAATAGTGCGGTTTCCACCAAACTTGGAACAATCGTGCTCTATATTATACCCTATAATGCTATAGTTTCGCGATTTTAGTATGAACTTATTCTGTTAAGGGAAAGTCGCACCGTGTCCATAAATAACTATTGTGCCTTAGTATGAACTGAACCTAAGGGGGGTTTATACTATCATTAACTTTAAATGAATAGATATTGGTAATGGAGGGTAGTTTGAAACCTAGGCACCATATAGTTGCAGCCTCTTGATTTTTTTTCAGATTTTTCGGTTAGGTAGTTTCTGAGAATGGGTCCTTTAAAGAAATTATCACTTTCGACCCTCCCCCCCCCGGTCCCGGCACTCCCCATCTTTCCATTAAATGTCAAAGCTAAAACTTCCGAAAGTACTAACTGAGACCTTTAATTTGATACCCCACGTGACTATATTTGGTACAAAAAAATCCCTCTTTCGCATGTATGGGCATCCTCTTTACATCCGACGTACCACCAAATTTGGTGTCAATTGCTCTAACCGTCTGCGAGAAAAATGCATGTGACAGACAGGCAGACAGTAAACTGATTTTAATAAGGTTTTGTTTTACATAAAACCTTGAAAACATAAAGAAAAGGACTAAAACCAATAACTTAAACGAAGTGTAATGAGGGTGTAATGAACTAAAGGGAATTGAGATGGTCAGACGAACATCCCGCGGAGGCGTTGGGGACCTCTGAGCGCTTCGATCTCTGATGTGTCATTCTACAAAATTCGCGTATCTATACCGATGCATGGATCCGCACCGAATCTCGAAAATATCCACCCACACAACGGCGATTCCTGTAAGCCTAACGAGATAAAACAATACGCGAGCTAAAATCTTAAAATAAAAGTAAAAAGAACAACGGCTGGACCGCGATCAAGGGGGAAAATCCACAACGAATTACAGTCTCGATCCTTGTTTCTCATGCCTCAGATGTTTATTATTATTCTGAAAGATGTAAAGGATAAGGATAAGGATGTAAAATGTAGGAGTTTTGGCGGGCTTAGGAGGAGAAGAGACGAAGGGAGCCCTCAAATCAAAGAAAATTTAATTATAGTTCATGGTGCGCGATATATTCTATTATTAATTCAAACCAACCATCACAAGCAAAGTCATGCTTCAAGGGAAATATAACTATATATATAACTAATTGTTGAAAATAAATAAAGAAAAGTAAAAGAAAGAACGAAAACAATTCTTAACGAAAATAACTAGAAATACTAAGATAAACGAAAATAATAAAATCAAAATAATCGAATGAGAATAAAAAGAAAATGAAGAGAATAATAAGATTAAGATATGTATAAATATTAGTAAATAATAAAATTATTAAAAAGAGATCTCAAAAAGAATTCACGTTTTCACGTCTCAAAGTTCCGTGTGATCATTCTACTCTCAAAAAGGAAAATTGGTTATTTTAACCACAAAAATATCTTGAAATCCCGTAAGTAGAAATTCAACTCCAGATTTTGTGGTAAACCCTTGACCTAACTCATTTGCATATACATCAACATACAAACTGTCAGTCACTTTCAGCTGACACGCGGGGTTTACACAATTAATTGAAAAAATGGTGACGAATGGAGACGAGGCTCAATATCTTAAGTTTATGTTTTCCTTCTTATATTGTTCTTCTACGTATTATCAATTTCGTCCCATGGCTTCTGGTCCTCCGATCTGAGGCCAAACAGAGTCTGCCGACTGGTGCTCCCGTGAATGATGATGACGAACTCCAACACGACGTATTTGGGGAGCAACCGTTGTTAAATCCACTTAACCAGAAATTTGTCTTCACAGCTCTTTAGATATGCTCGGTGTTCCATTTGTGTTTATAATTATATTCACTGAATAAACCAGAAACTTAACCGTTGATTTGCACTTAAAAAATGATTGGAAGATTACTGAGGATAGCACACTTCCTTCTAACCACGACGAAATTGCCGAAAGCACTCCCAACACCAAGAAAACAAAACTACACTATTGCAACCAGAACATAAATCCAAAAAATATTTCAAATAAATTTTAATTGATATTATAATATTTTCCGTATTTTCATTAGAGGAGAGAGTTTTCCTGAAGGATTCAAAATTATCCTTTTTTTAATGTCACTTGAAAATTTAAAATCCAGACGAAGGGCACCGTCGATTGCTCGAATTCACATGAGGATGATTACCATTACCGATAAAATCATCTGGATTCTATTTAAACACCGGTCATTGCTTCGACCTTTAATCATCTTTTCTTCTAATACTCAATCAATACTTCGGCTCACTCACTTCTATTGCCTCCTCAAGTCCATCCTGTTACTCTTTAACAGCCAAAAATTATCTTCTCCGCTCATCAGCTGACTTTCCGATCAGCCGGTCCCACTCAACCCAGTCTTGAACTGCGAAGTTCGTGCCAACATTTTATGTCCCGTTTAGAAGCTATAATGGAACTACAAAACTCGCGAAAACTACAATAACACGTTGTTTGCTTGCATATGCAAATGCGGAAATTAAAATAAAATTTGGAATTGTGCAAGTGTAAGTAAATTCTTGCGGTTAGGGAAAAAGGGCCTGTAGATCTTCGTTTAATAAAATAAATAAAAGTATTAATTTAAAAGTTGCAAAAGTTACATTTTTAAATTGAAAATTGAAATTCGAAGGTAGGAATGGGAATGGGTGAAGTGAAATTAGTGAATTGAGAACGGCTAGAGAATGTTAGAACGGGACGTCAGACTGTCTTGGACAAGGCAAGGAAAATGTTGTCAATTTCGCAAAGCTGCAGTTACTACAAGGGATTTATAATAGAAAATTTTGCTTGTCATAGATCAACCTAAGGGATCAAATTTCAGAAAATAACTAATCTAATAATTTTTCCACCGACCTTTGCAGTTATTGGCATTTTCATGAAATCGTCACAAATACTTGTTATTTGGTTTAAATTGGTTTAGGAAAGTAAGCGCGGTGATTACTTATCACTAGTAATCAAATTTACTCCGAAACTATACTAAAAAGGGGTTAACGCTGTCGAGTAGAATCTTATCTGTGGAAGAAACTTTCCCCCACTATAGCGGGTCATTAATCCAATATTTTGAGTTTGCAATCTACACAAAAAATGTACGACTGGTTCCTCCACCCCTAATAGAATCAGTTTTTACGTTCGTTTCGCTAGGCGATTAAAATCCTTTCTAATATATCTGACCATTAGACTGCTCTATTCATTAGTGCCAGAATTTGGCCACTATTGTATCTTAGAGTATGATATAGACACTCCAATCGGCTGTTCTTGGGTTTTGTGCTAATGTAAAGTTCGATTTTTGCTTGCGTTTAACGGCTACCGGCTTAATCCTATAGTGAATATCATTCCCTCCTTGCCTTTTTTCAGAATGCAGCTTATGGTGCCAATAACTAGATTCCATTCTAGGGTGTCCTCAAAAGAAACTCATGCTACTGCTTTTTGGATTCATGCAGCTGCCTCTTCAATGCGTAGAGTACGTGTAGCGGGTCTTCAAACTGACTTCAACAAAACCTTAAAAAAGGCTGGGAAGAAGAGGCTACTTCTTAATTTATTTATTTATTTATTTATCATGTAGACGAGAGTTTTGACTTTTGATAATAAGGACTAGTAAGACTAGTATACTTTATAGAGGTATCACGTTGCTTAGGACCATCTATAAGACATTCTTCGCTATCCTGCTAGGCCGGGTAGCCCCATACGCCCAGAACACCATTGGCTTATACCAAAGAGGCTTCACTCCAGGCAAATCAGCAACAGATCAGATTTTCTCTCTGCGGCAAGCGATGGAAAAACTGTAGGAATATGGACACCAGTTGCACCATCTATTCATCGGCTTTAAAGCCGCCTATGATGGCATAGGCAGGATAAAACTGTACACGGCCATGAGAGAATTTGCTATCCCGACGAAATTGATAAGACTGAATAGTCTGACTCTGACAAATGTGCAAGGCCAGATAAAAGCAGCAGGATCATTCTCAAGACCATTCGACATCAACAACGGTCTACGACAAGGGATGCCCTATAATGCGTCCTCTTTATCATGGTCCTCGAGAAAGTGATCCGAGATGCTGAGGTAAATGAAAGCGGTACGATCCCCTTTAAGTCCCAACTGCTGGCCTATGCTGACGATATCGACATCATGCGATGAACGACCCGAGAGGTACAAACTGCCTTCATCCAGATCGAGCAGGGGACGATTGACGCAAGATCTTGGGCTGCACATCAATGAAGGCAAAAGCAACATCAGCACTGAAAACCAACCAACCAACTACATCAAACCGCAGTAGTCAAACGGGAAGAATAAAGATAGGAGATTACAAGTTGAGAGTTTGTGCTTAGCTAGTATTACTTGATCTTGCTATTTTTTTCGATTAGTGCTGACGTTACCACAATATACTTCATTATTGCAGCTCATGAAAACGAAGTGACTGACAGAAGAAGGAATCCTGGGAGAGCCATTTGGTCTGTCATCTCAAGGAATATATTTCAACAACTGCACCAGTTTTACCAATAAGTCAGCAGAGTGAAGCCTTATTCATCTCAATGCTCATCCTGCCGAGATAATGGTAATAATAATATTATCAAGGAATGTGGCACTACATCCTAAAAGAACTATTGTGCCCCTTTACTGGGTATTGTACGCCTATACATTATGTCGTTTAAATCTATATGCGGCAGAAACTTTATTATCTTCTCTACTTCCAAAGGCACTTTCCCCAAACAGTTCAAATCCTTGACTGGTATGTTTCTTCCATGCAGAAGCTTCTAAGCGCATTTGAAGACACAAAGGGTAGAGTGCTAGCCTCGCAATTTTATTGCTCTGGGTTTGAATTGAATGCCAACGATGCAGTAAATTTAGCATTTACCATACCACAAATGCTTTATACGAGTCTCAAAACGTAGTATAAATGAAATGGTCGTGCACCAAAGGCTTTTTACATGAAAAATAACGAAACACCCACATCGGTTTCTGAATTATCATCTCTGGGAAGATTTTTACAAAGCCACTTTGAGCGAACGAGAGCCATGTCAATCAGCGTCATTTATTGAGCAAGTTTGATTGTGCTTATTGTTTTCATTTTCTTTTATTTATTTCTGCACAAGTATTCCATCTCCTCATCGGTCTGCATCCCTTTGTAACAACGGCATTCCGATAAGGAAGTCAATCGTCATCAATATTGAACGTATCTTGAATCACTGAAGGAAAACCAATTGCTATCAAAGATAACTCGCTGTTGTGAACACAACTGCCCTTATCCCCATTGCAATGATTGAATGAATGATGCCTAAAATAAAAATCGATTTCTATTGAATTCAGAATCTCTTGTGAACTTACAACTCGCAAATTTCAAAGCAAACCTAGGATAAGAATTTTTTATTTCAGATAAAATTTCACTCATTCAAATCATCCCAAGAGGAAAGAATCCTTTTCGAATTGGAATTTGTCCTTTGCCCGAGATTTAAGGTGTCTTGAATTTTGGGGTATCCCTTACCCTTATCCAAATTGCGATAAGCAAAACAAGCAATAAACCATTGAGTAAATCCCTTTCTCAATTTGTCAGTTAGGTAATGCCAGCCAACGAAGTGCCACAAAAATAAAGTAGAAAATCCATGAACATGAAATTATTTTGACAATTCATTTCAATGGTATGAAACTAATCCCGGGAAATTCTCTAAAGTTTTGAATAGTTGAATAGTTGTTTAATTAATTGCTAACGTAAAAAAAATGGGGTGTGGGAAGCCAAAATGGCGAAAACATATAGACTAACACATGAAGCCAAACACTTTCCCTTGAGAAGATTATAGTGGAAACGAATTCCAAAAATGCATGGAAACTGAATGAAAAGTCCTTAATTGAAAGCATTTGACACTACCAATTGCGCGTTACGGGTAATACAATTGGACTGAGAATATCTCATTATTTCTTGAACTGCTGTTTGCATGTTAGTAAGATGTTTTACAAATTGGGCAGGGAGACTAAAATACACATTTCTATCTAGAAATAATTATATTTTTCTCAATGGTTAAGGTTTTAGCGCGATTTTTATGATTGCTAAGTGGGCAGTAAAGAGGTATTCCCCTCAAGTTAGCTTGGATTCCTCTATCGGATTTGTATTTCACTTCAACTTCCAAAAAGTGAACATCACGATGTGGGAATTCAGGGCAGAGTGTAAAATAGCCTTTGAGAGCAAAAGATTTCCATGTTGAGTAAAAAAGAACGAGGAAAAAAACAAAATTTTTCTCTAAACGATATAATTTTTGAATTGAAGCCACAGAAAAAAAGTTCGCACAAATTTTTGCTAAGAAACGAAAGATTGTTATGAATTTCATTGTGAATGTGAGGAAAAACCCGACAACAGGTTAGAAACCGGAAGCTTAAGGTATAAAAGGTTTTGTGGCTTTTGTATATAAAAATATCTTGTATTTAGTGATAGAGCCTACGTAATTTGACTCGAATAGGGAACTTTGACCTACTATAATTTTGTTAGTAATTGTTCTTTCATTTTACCCCTTACATGGCTATATATGGTAAAAAAAATATTACACCCCTCTTTTTCATCTACGTCAACCAATTCGGAGGTGTTTTTCGCATTTCGCCATTCATAATTAATCTCATTTACCTATCCATTCAACCAGTCTTTTGCTAGTGTTTGTATTTTTCCCTCGCAGCAACCTTATAATGATGACTTAAATGTGTGGTTCAAGTCTTACTTAGAGCTTGTGTACTTTATTTTAAACTGTGAATCACCTATAAATATATTTAGCCAATATGAAATACATAGCGACTTGAAGCATTTTAAACTTGTAGTGAACAATTTTAAATTTTAATCTGTGTCCCCAATACTTTCTGACCCACATCACACTATACTAATTTACGGCATGAGTTATAAGTACAATTTGGCTAATTGTACTGCGTACGACAACGAACCCCAGGCCGTGATCTGCAAAAGTTTCTGTCGACGAAACAACATGGGACATGTTTAATACTCCATGTGACTGGTTTTCACCATATCTTGCCAAGCATTTCCTCTGCTCTCATTGCCAAAAGATGGAAAATACGCCCCAGTTCCATCTTCGAAAGTATTATCGGCATCAAAAAACTCAATATGGAGAAAGATGATATGGTAGCTAAACACCTTGCGCAATCAAAGGCGAGCAATGGCTAGATGCTTTGACGGTTTGGTCCGCACCATATCGAACAAAAGCGACGGAAGAAATATCGAGAGAATGATAACATCTCTCGACAAGAAATTTACGACGATTATCAATAGTAGTTAAGCTATCAGATTTACCAAGAGCCGACAATTTCAGGACCAACAGTCAAACTTTTAGACCAAGTCTTAAACAAGGTGGGAAACCGGAAGCTCGGCGCTTCAGGTATAAACGGTTTTGTTTGCTTCTTCTGTGAGTATATTTGAGTCCAGAACTGTCCTATTTGTACGTACCCCATTATATATATGTATTTAGCATGTCAGACTACTCATTTCAGTGTGATATTGATATTTAGTTGCAGTAAATTTACACGGTAAAGTCAACTTTGAGCTACTGTAACTTTTTTAGTAATAGTATGGTTTTGATCACACTTAGGGATGACATTATATTCTCTATTACTGCAAACTTTTATAACTCTGTGATAAACCTAAGGGGGGTCTTTACTAAATTTTTCCAAAAATATGGTAATATACTATTAACTTACTATTAACTTAATTTGGGCATACATCGATATATACAGTATTTCGAGGCCTAGACACCATATAGAGGCAGCTTCATGATTTTTTTTTCACATTTCTCGGTTGGGTAGTTTCTGAGGTCTGTTAAAGAAATCATCACTTTTCACCCCTCCCACTCCCCGCCTTTCTAAGAAATGTTAAAACTAAGACCGGCTTCGAAAAATACTAATCAAGACCTTTCATTTGGTACCCAACATGACTACATTCGGTGAAAAAAAATGTACACACCCCTTTTGCATGAATATAAACACGCACGAAAAGAATTGCAGTGGGCCATGACGAAAAGTAAAAATTATTGCTTCAATCGACTCTGTAATGAGGCGGACTCATACCCCTAGGGAGGAGCGTACAAGTCCGTTATGTCAGCAAAAAAAGGCTATTATGTGTCCTAGATTTTTATGGGAGATGATCCGAAAACAATCTTCCCAATGATACCAACGAGCGCCGAAGACATACCTCCAGTAACCACAGACGTCTTGGACGCAATGAAAAAGGTCCGGCATTGATCGAATCCCCGGCTATATCCATTAATTGATAGTGGCGGTTATTTCTCAAATAGACAGTTCGGCTTCCGGAAGACTCGGTCAGCGGTTGAGGCTACTAAACTGGTTTTTGACCTAGCCATGACATCAAGAACGCCAGATGGAACCATATCATCGAAGCAGTCGTCGCGGCACAAACACCAAAATATATATTACATATAATCTTGAATTACTTTCAACAACGGAAGCTACTGTTTGGTACGGTATTTAATAACGACTGCAGTTCCGCAGGAGCCTCTTCTGGGCCCTCTGCTATGGGACTCTCCGAACACCTACCGATCAACATCTTATGAGGCGGCATGCGTGATTGCAGGGATGATCCCGGTAGATATTCTAACCGATGTGCCAAGTCGTCTGTACGAAAATCAGGAAGCGAACCTAAAGAAACATAGTGAGCGTATGCGGTCATTGACTGCATGGCAAACAGCATGGAACCAAGCGGAGAATGGCCGGGTGGCACACAGGCTAATCCCAGACATAAGCATGTGGACTATGCGGAACCACGGTGAGACGAGTTACGATCTGACTCAATTCTTGACAAGACACTGTGGATACAGGAGTTACCTCTGTAGGATCGGTCTCGATGAATCGCCGGATTGTCCTACGTGTGAAGATGCAGCCGAAAATGCAGAACACGTTTTCTTCGCCTGCCCAGGATTTAAAAGCTGAAGGAGAAAGCTTGAAATAGAGCTAAATACCCGTTTAACGGTGGAAAATCTGATAAGGTACATGGTACAATCAAATACAGCATGGGACGCGTTAGTTGCAATGGTGAAACGATCCACCAGCGGCTAATTGCAGCAGAAGTACAGCGGAGATATAGAAGGAAAGCTACTGCAGTTAACGCCACGCAAAGCGGTAGCAACTCATTTAGAGTGAACAACTAAGAACTGAACAGTCCTGCGGGGAGAGTGTGGAGAAAATATGTCACGTTTTTGTCGGAGAGGCACAGACAGACAGACAGGCAGACAGACATTGAAATGATTTTAAAAAGTTTTTTTTGCAAATGAAACCTTAAAAAAAGGAACATATTGAAACCAGTTACAACACAATTTTGGATAAAATGGACAGCTTTTCTCTGCTACAGATAAGGCAACACTCTTCCGTTATTGGACATTCTCCCAAAGAGCAGCAACAAAAACGCGTTACCGTGACGTCGGTGGCGTAACTAAACCAAACATCTTTCGTTGGCCAACCTCGAAGGTCATCTCCCGAGCAGCAAATATTACTGTGTGGTACCCATTGGGCTCGCGAAGAAAAGGATAACCGACTTAAAAAGATTGGAGCAACGAACAAAGTTTCCAGAATGACAGGAGTTAGTACGGCCACTTCTGATAATAATCAGACTGGAACTTTCTTCGTAAAAGGAGCGCCGAGCTACGCCGATCACAGATGGTTGTACAGAATTTTTAGGGATGAATTGCGAATTGAGAGCTGCCAGTGTGAAATTTCACACCAACCCTCAAACTATCTACCAAACTACCAATGCGCTACGAATGGCTGTTCTACAATCATGATCGAAGCGGATGCCGTTATTGCAGTTGGAGATTCAGAATTCAGTCAGATTCAGTGCCAGAACAAGTGCAAAGCAATAGCAAAAAGCAAGCGGTAAATAAAAAAGTAGATATGAATTCAGGCAATTCCCGAATCCCCAACTCACAAAATCAACTTTCTCGTCTTCCTAACTCTTCATCTGCTACAAATTCAATTGCTAGGCCACAACCTTATGACATTTTACACAAACAAATAACCCCTACTCCGATAACTGCGACTCGAATGCCTCTACATGCTTCCAGTGATATGATGACTTATTCCGCAGATATTCAACTGGCTACTACCTCTCCCAATAATATACGTCCAGTTTCCTTCCCAATCTAGTTGGAAACACTTCTACCCGGCAACCAACTGCAACCGAATTTTTGGATCCACCTGTTATAAAAATTACTAGAAACTCTATACATGATTTTGAGTTTAGATACTTACTATCAAGGTTTACGGAACTAAAGATTTACAATAGTGTCCGCTTGTTTCTTGCGTACATGCATGATATGCATGAAAGCACCTGCCTTGACGGCAAAAGGAAGAACAACCTCAAAGTATTAATTCAACAGGAGGATCTGCCGACTGACGTCAACTCATTCCGAAATTTCTTTAAATGTTATCAAGAAGATCTTGGAATAACTCATGACCAGGTCAAACGTGACCTCGAAACTTTCATCTTCTCTCTTTTTTATAAACTCAAAACATATCCCCCCCACCCCCCAAAATCACGTAAAGACTAGAAAAAAATATTATTCCTAAGAACAAGTTGCCCCTCAATGCACCTAGATTCCTCTATCAAAACTGCAGCCGCATGAGAGGGAAAATATTGGGTTGGAGAATAAGAAATGCCATATTCTGTCAATAGATGGCGACACTTAAACATATCTTGTGTTGTACTTATCGCATCGGGTCATACTATACGGCCATTTGAAGACTGTGCTACAAGTGTCTCTTTGACAGCGTTGCGATCGTACGTTGCAGTCTCAAGTTATAGCTCGTCAAAAATGGAGTCCACCAAGGAAGAAATTCGTCAGCATAAAGAAACGTAACGAAGCAACAAACTGCTGCTTCCATGTCCAGAGCAACCATTCTCTCCTCTTGCCCACACGAAATTCGCAACTAATTTGCAGACCATTTCCAAAACGCATACTCCCAAACTAAAACCCCGAACTCTCCCTCTCTCTCTCTCTACACCTCTGACTGATAGTACAACTCCCCTTATTAAAGAATTAGTACTTACTTGGGAGGGCATCGCTCAGGGTATACGAGAGCTAAGTAGTAATAAAGGACCCGGCTCTGATCTAATACTGTAATGTGTTGACCAACTATTGATTCCTTTGCATATGATTTTTAACAAGGTATCTTCCCGGATGGAAATGCTCGCATCTCACACTACTCATAAAACCGGTGATAAGCGATCACTCGACAACTATCGGGGAATCGCTATTTTGTCAGCAATCCCCAAACTTTTCCAGAAATTGGTTTGTAATAAAGTCACGCTCAGTGTCGTCGGTCTTCTCATCATACAATAATACGGGTTTCGAAGGGGCAGATCGACTACTTCGAACCTCATAATCCTTGTTTCTGATGTCCTCTGTGAAACGTGAAAGGGATATCAAATAGATACAATCTATACGGATTTTGATAAGGCTTTTGACAGGGCCGACCATCAAATATTAATTAACAAATTATATAAATTTGGTATATCCGGTCCAGTTCTTGATTGACTTCATTGTTATCTTCTTCATCGTATTCAATTTGTCAAACATCAAGGTCACATACCTAATAGTGTCTTCGTATCTTCTGGGAGTTCCACAGGGTAGCCATTTGGTTCCCCTTCTCTTCAATATATTCATATCTGGCCTGTCACTATTATTATCGGATATTCCCCATCTTTTTTATACTGACGACTTAAAACCCTACCTTGCCTGTGGGTGGTACCCACACACAATTTCTTCAATCTAAGCCCCAATCCCTTGAACAATGGTACAATGATAATAATTTACATCTTAATGTAGAAAAGTGCCAGGTGATAAGCTTTTCCCGGAAAAATACAATAAATAATAATTATTATTAGCTTAATAATGTCGAACTGAATAGAGTTATTCATATCAGTGACCTCGGCATGTTTTTGGACAGTAAAATGCGTTGCAAACAGAAAGATAGCTCCCCAAATATTGATTAATATCTGGATTAGACGAACGGTCGTTGTGAAACTTGGAGGTTCGTAGTTCTCCAACCCTGGGAGAAGTGGCGGACGAAACACCCAAGTGAAGGAATCCAACCATTATATGGTCATCCCTTTCGAAGTCGATGTTAACGATAATCGCTTGTACAGGTTCTGTGCTCGAACAATGTGCCATCAATAGCAAGGCGGTGGAAGCTGCAGAAAAACATAAACCTCCCACCATTATTGTTATGTTCATTAACACCGTATTTCCCCATCAGATGTCTGAGCGAGTTGTTGTCAGAGCTCACCTTGGCATTCAGATCATCCATTGCAATCACAATGTCACCTTAAAGAAGCCTTCTCCACTATATCGGAAGTTGCGGTTGGTCCTTATCAGTATACAATCGTAATGCTCCTTAACCTAGGCCGAAACGTTGCTGTTAGAATCTCATCAAAAACTGGCTCCCAGTTCAGTAGTTTTTGGATAGCAGTCAGATACAACCCGACACCGGACACACGTCTGCTATCAGAGTTCAAAGCACATCTTAGCACATCTTACTTCGCTTACGCCTAGAATGTTCAGCTTATATCGTTGGAATTCTCGCTCAAGGAGGAGAAAGGATACATTCTGAGGACCCTCGATACCATTGCCGAGGAGCGTGCGCCCATCGAGAAACCAATAGCAAGCAGTTTTCGATAGGCCATAGGTCTTCGTCGTGGAGTCAGCTCCTATTGTGGGCGTAGTTTACGCCTCGGTGGCTAGCCTACAAATTTCTGTCGCTTTTAGTCGCTGCTAAGATAAGCAGCAATAAACTGGATAGCTGAGTAGTTAGAGCACAAGGCTGTCGTACGGAAGGTCGCGGTTCAAATCTCGCTGGTGCTGGAAAAAACCGAAGTAGTCATCCTGACCAGAAGGAGAATTCCGACCCTGCGTGTCATATCGATCGGCGAGTTGACTATAGAGTCAAGACCAGCGATTGAATACCTTGGTTTAATGCTCGACTCGAAGATGAGCTTCTTCGAGCAACTCAAAGCAGCAGCGGACAGGGCTGCAGCTGGAGTCGCGGCCTTGAGTCGGCTAATGGCGAATGTCGGAGGCCCTATATCAACTAGAAGAAGTCTCCTCATGGGAGCAACGCAGTCCGTTCTTCTCTATGGTGCGGAGGTATGGGCTAATGCCCTTGGCAAGGAGGTGCATCGTAGACGCCTCGCTCAAGTGCAGAGGCGGGGGTCAAAATGAGCCAAGGGGGAAGTAGACTGCGCGGCTCATCGACAAATTAGACCCATGGTTGAACAGAATGCACGGTGAGATTGATTATTTCCTTACCCAACTTCTAAGTGGGCGTGGAGGCTTTCAGTCTTACTTGCACAGGATTGGGAAGGCGCGATCTCCTGATTGTGTCTTCTGCAATGGAGTGGCGGACGACGCTGAACACATCTTTTTCTCTTGCGAGAGGTGGACGGCCTCCGCCAGCAACTTTATGCAGACGCAGGGGAGCTCTCTCCAGATAACATTGTCAGAGAGATGCTGAAGAGCGCTGGCCGCTGCAATCGTATTGCGCATTATGTTCGGGCTCTTCTTATTATGAAGAAGATTGAACTCGACCGGCGAGGGTCGGACGGTAAGGAGTTCCCTGAACTAACAACAACTCCCTTCCTCCCCTCCCCTCCCGCTGGTGAAAGGAATGACCTGACTTGAAGGCTCCCAAAGACGGGAGCGCAGGAAGTGTTAGTTGGTAGTCCATCAGCGTGCTGTTGCGAGAGTCCAACACTCTGTGCGTAAACGCATTCACCTATTGACTTTAGATCGTGATAAATCAATTCCCCTCCTAGTGTACTACGTAGACCGCTGAGAATCATAATCTGAACAAGTTGAGTGTTCTGAACACGTGCCTGTAAGTTGCATTCCAATTAAGATACCGTGGCAGGATAAAAGTCATTGAAATAAAACTAAGCCTTAAAATGATGGTTCTGGGCAATTATGTGTCTTATATGTCTAAAACATTTCACTCTCCAGAATATAGCGTTCCTCTTCCCTAAACTACCCAGCATAACCGTAATGATTGCAGCCTTAACCTATTGCTTGAGGATCAATATGCCATTATAGACCCAGCATTTCAAGCTACCACAGGTATGTTGCTTTACTAGGTTGTTGTTTAGGATCTGCGGGATCCTAGGTCCCCATCCACATGATGGTGGACCGGACTAAATGAGGAGCAACTTACTCCCACGTTTTTTAGTCCATGGATCCCTAGTTTGGAGCGTAACACCCCAAGCATTAAAAATTGAAAAAATCAAAAATGACTGACGGTTTCGTCCAGGGCAGAGGCAACTCATCAGACGCTGCCTCACCTCTGCCCTGGGAGCAGCGTGACCGAAAGTGCCAATAGGTGGAAAAACGCTCCCTTTTATCATCTGATGTCTGATGAGTTGCCTCTGCCCTGGACGAAACCGTCAGTCATTTTTGATTTTTTCAATGTTGCTTTACGTTTCTGCGAAATACTCTTCTACAATTTATTATTAAACGGGTCAATAAGGTTACTTTTCTACAGATTCCCTGGTATCTTTAGGCGCCTCTAGAATAGCACAAAAGAATTTGAACCTGTATTCAGGACAAACGTTGTCCTTGAACGTTCTGCTTGGTGGAGTTTTCTCTTTATTGAATGTTATACGGACCCATGTAATTAATTCATAAACTTCACCATAAAATACCGACATGACAGGAAAATGTTAATTCTGGATAGCATGGCTATCTGGATTCTGAATTTCTGGTATATCAAAAGCAAATGCTGTCTTAGTTGTCTTAGCTTTCTAGGTTTGTTAGAGGTTCTGCTTCGAAGGCTATCCATCCATCATTCTATATTCGCAGAAAATTTATATCTTATTCGAGGCTTATAGATTAAGCGTATGTACTTATACCCAAATTCCCATTATTTCATTTCAATACTCATTGTATCCAGCCAAACACGTATATTTATATCTGATGATTACTACTTCTGTCAAGTATATTCGCGTGCATTGAGCACGCTTTGATTCTTTCAAAAGAGCCCCATTCACTTAAAAAGTTTCCCACTTGAATATTCCCTAGAAAATCCATTATGTCATATGCAAAGAAATTCTCCACTCCACACTACGCTTCAACTACTGTGAAGCGAATACGAAATACACTGATGGCTTCCCGCTAAAATATCCTTTTCCTGGCCACACGTACCAAAAAGAAACGAATCTGTAACATGACGCGTGATTTCATTTTCGACTTAGGAAGATTTATGACGGGATTCAACTTTCAATTCGAGTCTGATTGGGTTTAGTCATTCGCTAGAGATTTCCGGGCGGATGTGATTAGGAAACAGAGTTCCTTGCAATCAATTTGTTTTGCTCCATTAGGGTCAAATGCCTTCAATGGACCGAAGAGAATTTAATGCTAGTCTTGAAATAAGATTTTGTTATGAGCTTTTTGGGTGAAGGTTCCCTTGATATATACATTTCAATTTTTGATAATGACCCTGAAATTTGAAGGTTGCCATAAAAATGTCCTTAAAAGAGGCGGAGGTCAACAGAGTCTTGTAATGGTATGCTGGATAAAAACAAAGATTCATTTTAAGCTTCTCAAGTATGATAGATACGTCAAAGTGTCGATTTTGAAAAGGGTTGGGCGCGCAAAATAGATGGGTCAAAGGAAAACTTTAAACATTCTTAGCTGGTAACAAATAATTTTATAAATATAACCTTGCTAGAACTGAAACCTTTTCAACAAAATTGTGAAGTTCTAAGACCAACCTCCTTGTCGAATCAAAAGAGGGTTGGAAATTTTGTTCAGTTTTCCTTGGATATCGTAATATTAACTATGTAAAGAGAGACGCTGAGAATTCATCCATACAAATCATTGCTTGTGTTGAAAAGCACCTGAGGGTGATAGAAATTCATTAGCCTGAAAATGAGTAACCAAGCCGTTCTCATCAGAGAAATTGCCACTAGAAGAAAGAAAATGTCTCGACCCTTCAATATACCGTCCATCATCGCAGAGAGTAGCCCGTTGATGTTTATCTTCAGTTCTATTTTCCATCCTCCTTTCTCAAATACATTTTCGGTGGACGCAACTTTTGTCCTAAAATTCTACTGCAATGTTGTATTGACATAACAAATAAACAATGCAGAGAAGGTGAAAAAATAAAAGCTTCATTACGGGAGATAATTTAACAGATTGGTATAACGAGCCATGTAATTGCTTCAGAAACTGCCGTCAGGCACATTTGTAATAGTACGTGCAGAACACTTGATCCACGGAGTTTGTTGACCGTGTAATTCTCACAAAGAAAGGTGGTCGTTAGTGTACTTGTAAGCTGCTTATAACCCGAGGAGTGAACTGGACATTCCTCTCTGTAACAAAGCTTTTAACAGAGAATTGATAACGAGATGTCCTCAGGTTCTATTATGGCTTCGACCGTATCAACGATAATGACATAATATTTATCTGGTAAACGAAAGAAGATTAGTGGACAATGCATACAACGACCAGCTATAGAAAATCATGTAGACTGACAGCAAAATGAATCCTTGCTCAGTTGAAGAACAATATTGTCGTTGTTAAGAACAATATTAGATTGCGTAAAACAAAACTTTAGTAGAATCCGTTCATTGTCTGTTAGTCTTTTATGTCCACTCTCACGTCCTCTGTTTATCTCACGATGAGTTAAATCCGGCCCACCGTACACCGTAACTTTTCAGCTGAGGAAATTTTAAATGAACGTAAATTTAATGATGACTTTATTTTTAAAAGTGAATAAAACAAAAATGTTGACTGACGGTTTCGTTCAGGGCAGAGGCAACTCATCAGGCGCTGTTTCACCTTTACTTTTTCTGTATGAGCTCAAACTCGGTCATAAAGCAGCGGAGGTGACCAAGAACATTAACAGCGCATTCGGAGCTAAAACGGTAAGCGAATGAACTGCACGGCGGTGATTCGAAAAATTCCAGTCAGGCGACGTAAACCTTCAAAGTGAGCCACGTGGACATCCAGGACCATCGATTGACAACGACGAGCTGCGTTTGTTAGTCGAATCCGACACACGTCAGTCTGTGAGAGACATTGCGGAGAAGCTGGGCGTACACTATCCGACAGTTTCCCGGCTCTTGCAACAACTTGGAAAGGTAAAAAAGCTCGACAAACGGGTTTCGCATGCCTTCAGGGAACAAAACACGGCACTCCAAATTAAAATTTGCAGTTCTTTACTATCCCGCAACAGATGCGATCCCTTTTTGCACAGAATTGTGATATGTGATAAAAAGTGGATATTATACGACAATCGTCGCCGTTCAGTACAATGGCTAGATGCTGATGAGCTTCCGAAGCATATACCGAAACCAAGCCTCCATCCGAAGAAGGTAATGGTGACGATTTGGTGGTCTACAGTTGGAGTTGTCTACTATTCTTTTTTGACACCTGGAGTAACGATAAATGCACAGAAATACTGTGCCCAACTCGAGGAAATGCAACAAAAATTGTGTATTCAACGGCCGAGATTAGTCAACAGAGATGATGTGACACTCCTTCACGACAATGCACGACCTCATGTATCTAGAATCACGGTTCAAAAGTTGAACGAATTGCAGTATGAGGACCGACTACCACTTTTTTTAAGCATTTAAATGAAGAGGTCATCAAAATTGCCTTTGACAAGTTTATCATCACGCGAAAATTGGACTTTTACGACACTGGCGTACATGCTTTTGTATCTCTGGGAGAAGTCTTTTGAAGCGACTGGCACCTATTTTGATTAATTAAATAAATTTTTGTAAGCTTTACAGTCGTTTCAAATTTTAGTACCAAATCGGCCATTTCATGTGCAACAACCTAATAATAAAATGATCACCTCTTGCATTACGGTTTCCGAGTGAGTCTGAACAAAATAGAGCTGGTGGCCCGGGGATACTCGAATAACCTGGATCAAACCATAAGTACCCCGTTCTTCAAACATACCCGAAGTTATCCACCCCGTAATATTTCCCATACACTACCAGCGATAAGCAAGATTCCGCGATCCTAATTGCTTAATACTTAGTGTTGATTTTAGGTAAAATCATCTACCGCTGCTACATTAGAAGAAAATGGTAGCCCGTATGAAGTCCCCAGTCCCTATCGAGCGCCTTCTGAAGAGGCTGGTGGGGAAATACTAACTAAATGTAAAAGATAGTATGAATGAATGAAATGAATGAAATAGTCGAGGTGAATCGGGAAAATTCGGGGATAGCTTCCTGATTAGCGATGGTTCCTTATGTTACTTATGGCAATTACCGCCCTCGGGAAAGATCGTCAGTCCGGAAAAATGGATAAGCTGGGAGCCTCGGATATAAGGATGAATGTCCTCAACTTATAATCTCAAATCCAGAAACAGCTAGACTGTAAATTAACAATTAAGTAATGCAACAACGTTCGGGAATAATAATATACCGGGTCAGAGTAGAACTGTTTTGCTGTCACTCAAAATCTGAACACCGGTTATCTTTTCTAAGGAAGTAGCCTGACATCCTAAGTCCTAAGTTGCTCTCCATTTGGTCCGATCCGCCATTAAGTTGATACGAAATTAACAACATTCGAAATAGAATAGAAATATCTACTCTACAAATTGAAATGAGAATGAGGCTCAAATGAAATTTAGTGAATGTGGAATCTAGCCCAGAACTGAGTTGAAAAACTGATATAATTCTATTCGACATATCAAAGCGATGTTGGAAGCCAGGAAAGGCTAAATTTTACATGTGTCCTTGGTTGGAAACTAACAAATGTTAGGATATCAATCTGCCAAATGTTTGTGTCCCACGTTGGGCGCCATTTGCAATAAAAGTGGAGGTGGACTGAAGCTGAATAATCATCCGGGTGACTTTAATCAACTGTAAGCAGTCTCACCGGCATGCACTTACATGCCTGTGTGCTAGCCAGACTAAGAAACTTTGGGTGGGGGAGTCCTTTCGGATATTGCTGGCCTTCTCACGTCATTAACAAAATTCTATGCATCCTTAATTCAGTGCATTTCAACGACACACAACGAAAACTGAAAGACTACAAAAATTCTAAGCCAGGCCACAGCCAGGAGAGGCATCGAATGAGGATGTGATCCATTGGAGGTCTTCTTTCGTCGATTACAAAATTTGGATCACGGGTTTCCGACTCCATTTCATTCATTAATTTTAGTTGGGGGGATGTGATATAGATGGCTTCTGTGTTAACTCATGGTCATAGGAGATTCTAGGTGGGGTTATTATTCGAGCTCGAATCACTATGCCAACGAGACAGTGATCCGAGTCTATATTAGCTCACCTATATGTTCTGACATTCATCACTGTTGAAAGGTAGCGGCGTTGGATCAACACGTGGTTAATTTGGTTGAAAGTAGTCCCGTCTGGAGGGGCTCACCTTTATTTGTTGACCGCTTTCCGCGCAAACCCGGTACTTTCTACAACCATTTCCTGTGACAGTGCTAATTAAATAATCCACAGTCCGTTGTCATTGGTGTCCTTATGTAAGCCTTGAATAGCGAAAATAGGATTGTAAGATTCCAGCTGGGTTGGTGTATGCAAAGGACACCTGTCACTGAACCGCCCATCTAAGAAGCCTTAAATAAGCTTTGCTGAAAATAAGAAAACTTTTTATCACGTCAAGAAAACAGAATAGTTTAGGTACCTTTCTATATTCTATATCGCTTTTCAGAAATAGGAAAGCATGGCCAAGAGAATGACCTACTCAATTGGCGAACTATTATATAAACCTGGGGTAACGTCATTCGTCAATTTAATTTGCTGGTTCGTTCTCAGGTTGATGATGGAAATGGTCCTGTAGTTATGCGGCGGAAATAGTTCGTTTTCTTTTTGTTTCTGAGACTCGTGTGGCTTAGACATACTTTACATTCAGCAATAGGTCATCAGAGAGGACAGTAATAAGCTAATGGCTGCCGGGATTTGTCTGGTGTACTTTTTATTTCGACTCTAGTTAATAGGCGGAGTGAGCATTTCCACGATGATGGAGTTGATTTATGGGACAAAATCAGCCAGTCCCTTTGCGAAAGGTGGTTGCTGAAGCGTCAAGGTTGACCGGTGTTTTGAGTGTAGTACAGCGAGGTTATTGAGATGTGGGTATTGTACACGGTGAATATCCTTTCAGGAATCTAAATGTAGAAATCACTGATTTCGCTCTTCAGTATGGAGTATCTCGTGCGGTATCTTTTTCTAAATGATGTCAACCGCAGGGCTTTCTTGTAGTGGAGTATGTCCTCTGAGGTGAGATTACCGGAATTGAGGGGACATATCAATACGAGTTCACCACACTGCTTCAATGTTCTGACGAAATGCATAGTATTATTCTCATTTTATATTGTTTGATTATACCGGAATAGGAGCTGACGGCCAGAATTTGAGGGATCGTTTTTGAGTTGCCAGTTTGCTATGCTGAAGTCGTTCTTGCTAATTCCAGAACTGGAAAGGTATTTGGTTATTCATTACCTTAATGTTGCCACTTATCAGGAAATAGTGAAAGCATGAATGACTTTTGCTTACGTTAAAAGTATGAATTGCTGAGTTAAAATGTTTTGATATTATGTCAACCGGTGGAGGAGCTGGTGACTGTCGTAGGTTTTACGTGTGTCCAACCACTAAGTGTGTTTACCATTCAAGTACGTCTTAAGATTTCAATGAGACTCACCCTAATTGCTGGGTAAGTGTGAAGTATCAAACGGAAGAATAAGAACATAAGGAGAATATGAATAACCATGATCAACCGGGATTCGAATCCAGGACGACGAAATTAAAAGACCCACACTCAACGATCTCAGTCGTCATACCGCCATCACGAAATTGCAAATTTAAAAAAAATCTATTATCCATAGCTCCTCGTCATTGAAAAATAAATTATAAAGTGACAGGAGGAGTAACAAAGTAAACATTCTGAAAACTTGTCTTACGACTTTGATAGAACGTACGTACAGATATTTTTCCACCATCTATGCAAATATTTTTCGGCTAGACGAAGGTTTAGCTTTATATATTTTTATAAATTAGGAGATATTTGAGAAATCGTTCTACCTTGAATCTAGTCTAAATATATATATGTATGAAGAATCTAGGGAAGATATAAAGGAATTAGACCTCAAGCGGAAAAAATATCGTCGCCTTGAATAATTTCGACCATCAATTTTGAATAGCAAAAAAAAACCATTGGGATTACATTATATCGAATTTCATAAATATGTGAATCATAACAGCCCATAATAGCAAAGTAAAGCAATAAATAAGTAGGGTTTCGTTAGATTATGTGGGCATTTGGTTCTTCGTCCCTAAATTTTCTCTAATTCTATCTATTTTTCAAATTTATCGAATGTTTACTGAATTCTCAATTTCATTTAAGTTTTTTCTCTATTTTCTGTATTGTGCCCATTCAAAGCCGATTTAGACATGGATGCATAACCAGTCATCAAGAGGGTTTCCGTAGATTATATACACATTCGGCATTTCGTCCCAAAATTGTTTCCTTTAATTCCATCCATTTTTCAAATTTATCGGATATCTACCGAATTGACTCTAAACTTTTCTATTTTCTTCCCGTTTTCTGTCCATTGGAAATCGATTTAGAGATCAATTCACAGCTAGCCTTGAAAAATGTATCTGAAATAACAAACACCATTACCAACAATCTGTCTATATGTAGGTAAGGCAACTGAATGAATCCATTTCACGGTTTCGTACTTTTAAGCAGGAAAATCTGTAGCAACTGACCCTTTTTATTTTATTCCTTTTCTATTAAAGGCTTCCTTCTGGAAATTCCCCCCTTCACAGGTGTTGAGGCAATTCAACAAAGAGTTTCCAGCTGGATAACTTCTCTACAATAACATACAGTACATACTCGTATTTATATTTGAAATTATTGTCAAGGTTCACATAACGTGCTCTGCTTAGTAAAGGTAAGGTTAACCATCCAAATTATCCCGAACCCCTGAATTAGATGTTGTAGCCTTGAGAGATTCAAAACCCGACCCAATTATGGGACTGAGTAGACATCCTTTCTTTCATTTAAGATGCTAAATAAATTAAATGCCTTACCAAGAAGGAAAACAAACATAACAAACATCATTCTATCAATTTTCTTGATAGATATCTAGTAGTGGAAATCTTTTATTTACTTTTCATTTGAGTCTATTTATTTTTCCTTCGCAAAGAAAACAAATTGGGCGCTGTCAACTCACAGCTTTTGGAAAAAAGTTATCCGAGTTTTTGATATAAATATGATACTTATTGTAAGTCCATATTGGTGAAAATTCAATTGCGCACTATATATTTTCAGTGTACTATGTCATGTGAAGTAATTCTACATTGAAAATCTGTTGTAATTGTAATGTAAATTTAGTGCTAATAGCAACAATATTTGCATTAAATTTTCCATTATTATGGATCATCCAAACTATCAACCAGCTGGGCAAAAAAGTCATCAGCTAAAGATTTCAATATTGTAAAGATGTCTTGCAGTACATTCTTGATATTTCCGGTATTACTGTTTATTTTATTTATGGAATCTCTACGCTTGGACCTTTCTGAAACATTATGAAGTAAAAAAAATAAACCGTACATTCTGAAAATCAATTAGACTTGTAACTTGGAGAATTGGGAACTCCTTGGAATCCCCGGCTTTTCTCTTCGGGTCTGGTAGTGGATCAAATTCCTTTGTTCAATTGTAATGCTCCTTGGATGAGATTTACATATTTACTGGAGCTGTTAATGGTGACGTGAAAAGTCTTCAAATTATTAGCGAAGATAGTTGGAGTATATTGTATTTTCCAATATTACAGCCATAATGTAGTCATATATTTAAACACTATTATGTAATCTTTAAGGGTAGCCTCGCTTGCTAATATCCCCTCAGCGCCTATAGTGTGGCATCGTTATTGGTTTGGGATATCTACCATACGGGTCTCTGAAGGACTTCGCGTCTTATAGCAAGGTCAGCTTGATTTTCCTTCCTTGCAGTATTATTTAAGTTGTTAATAGATGTGCTTTGTTAAATAATGCTTACATGCTGATTTGCAACGCAATTCTTCCACTTGGCTACAGGTCATTGTAGTGTGAGGAGTCAGTTCATTAAATACCTTTCACATCACTCCATCCAGGTGTGGCGGAGCGATACCAGGCGCACTGAAAGAGAGAGCAACCTATGACGAGAATGACTAGAAAGGGTGGGACTACTTCACACGGAGTAATCGTTGTCGTGTGAAGTAGGCCTTGCCGACTCAATCAATTTTTAAAAAGGTTTTGAAAAAAATAATTGAAGCAGTGAGAAGTGAGAATTCGAGGAATGAAGAACTCCTCTCTTGGGATTCTTTAAATTTAGTTTGATAGTTATAGTTTACGTTAATTAAAAATAACAAAATTAAACTGAATGTGTTAGCGACGTCTACCCGAAGTGCATCAACACGTCGCCTTACAATATACAACCCCTTTAGTAGGTACAATTATCAAGCAATTATCAAGTATATACAGGCGGGGAAATTCCGGTGCTCCCCGTCTCAAGACCCAATAAACTATTTTTCCAGCAGATAAAATTAGCGGCAGTAAACTCCACGGTATTGTAATTTACTGCTACAGGCAAGTAGACGTAAGATCTTTTCGTGGCGCTTCATTTTGGCTGACATCAGTGTCCCAATATTAGGCGCAGACTTCCTATGTCACTATCGGCTGCTGATAGACCCTCAACCTCTCTTCAATCGCCAGGGAAAATAACAACCTGCCCAAAGAAAGGGACTCTTTGCATCATTTGTCCCAAAAATATCAAACGTTACTATCAAATGTAGTTTCAACCAGTTAAGAATAGTGTCCAGCACCAAAACAGCACTACCAGTTCCTCATTCTTCTTCAAGGTGTGTCCTCTACCACCCCAGAAGCTCGCCGGAAAGAGTATGAATAACTACTTAAGCAGGATATATCCAGACCTTCCAATAGTAGTTGGTCATCTCCACTCCATTTGGTCCAATGGCGATGGCAACCATATGGAGATTTTAGGTGCCTAAATTCCAAGACGAATCCGCACCAATACCCCATTCCACTCATCCAAGAGTTTGCGCATTATTTGGCAAAGAGTCGTGATTGCTCGACTTTCGATCGCACGAAAGCTTACCATCAAATCCCTGTAGCACGCGAAGATATTTGGTGTTCCCGCCGTCATCACCGCAGACCAGGGAATTCAATTTGAATCTACTCTTCTCGGAGCTCGGAAAGCTCCTGGGATTCAAACGTCAGCGATCAACTGCATACCGTCCGCACTCCAATGGGATGCTAAAACGTTGGAATCGGACGTTAAAAGCAGTAATTATGATGTGCGACGAGCTGTCATGGTCGCAGGTCTTGCCTTTCGTTCTACTTGGCTTCTGTACAGCCGTCCGCGTAGAATATGCTGCCAGCCCTGCTGAGCTGGTGTATGTTTCCATATAGATTAAGTTCGCATTCAGAACAAATAATTACAGCTCAATATTTTGCTCCAGAAAATTATTTTATAGTCGCGTAAGCACCATCGATTGTTCCATAACCAATCAACAACCAACTATCAGCGTCATCCTCGTCTCAACCAAACCTTAGTGCGTCCAGTACCTATCTAAACAAGGCTGCGCTGTGGTGGAGAGATACCGGGCGCACTGGAAGAGAGCACAACTTACCACGCCGCCGATTAGAAAGAGCGGAAATACTTCACACGGAGTAGCAATTGTAGTAGCAATTGATTTTAAAAAAAGTTTTGAAAAAAACAATTGAAGGAAGTGAAAATTCGAGCAATGAAAAACTCTTTAAATTTTGTTTTATAGTTTTAGTTTAAGTTAATTAAAAACAACAAAAGAAAAATGTTTTAATTGAGTTAAATGTGTTCTCAGTTGAAAAACATAAATGTGCCTTCACTTATCCAAATCATGTTTGACTAATAGAACTGCACCACACAGTTCCAAACGCCGTATCCACTGTGCTTTGGAGCGGACGATACTGTCAACTGCACTCTACTGTAGATAGCACCTGCTTAAACTTTCGATGACTACCACAAAATCCAAGGAGCTCTAATTAATTTGGTGCGGCAATATCCTTCTCAATGTGTAATACGAAAGTTATGTAGTGATGGGACTTGGTTCCGCACAGCGAGCCAATTCGTGATAACTGCATCTTTTAATGGATCATCCCAAGCAAAGTTTGTTGACCAAAGTTTTTCGACCATAGCCTTGTCAATGGATGGATCAGTAAGATGTGATGTCCCCTTACATAAGTGGAATCCGCTTCTCTTTAGTGGCTTACGTAGCTCTGATTGTTGTTTCAGGAATTCCTCTAATTTCTCTGCTTCAACTGCTTCAGGAATTAACAACTAACAAAGATCCGCTTGCCTTACCGTAGGTATCCATATTTAATTAATATTGCTCAATGACTGACTGAAGTGCCGAGGTATTCTTTGATAAACACGATCTAGTTCATTCAACCAGATTTGCCTGAGCACCCCTTTGATGTTTGCTGCTATTACATAGCGATTATTCTTCTCTCATTTAATGGCTGGCGTGTGGGGAGTACAGTAGAGTATATTTTTTTTTGCAATGCCTGGCTGCCTATGGGTTTTTTGCTGATATTAATCTGAAGGAGCAATGTCTGGGCCGTATAGCGGCTAAGGTAGCACATACCAGTTTAATTAACATTTCCTACGTGTCCTCCACGTCTTTTGGGATATTCGGTAGGTTCGATGAGATTGCGTTGGCAGCGGATGAAGTGCACTGAGGAAATGAACCTCTTCATCATCCGCTCCTACTACGAAATAACAGCGAAGGCGGGTACAACACCATACCGCCCCTTGTTGCACCAGAGATTCGTCGAGCGTTTCCCGCAATTTGCGCACATGACTATGCCCCGAGTCGCAGAGCAGTAGCGCTTTATAATTCGCAGCGACACAATCTCGGCCATAATCAGGGAGTGTGTTCGAACTAAGGTCATTAACTGGTGATCAAGAGCCGACGGGGCAGAGGCGGCGGCATCAACAACTTGACGCTGCATTGCAGGCATCAGTTTCAGTACTCTACTCCCCGTCCAGCTGAGGTTTTGGCTGAGTTTCGAGACGAATTCCAAAGAGCATGTGTAGAATTCTCGGAAATGAATTCTTTGCATAGACCAGGTATTCCCAGGCTCTATGCATCTTCAACAACTCCGAGAATTCTATCTCAGATCAATGATGAGATTGCGTCTCTGCTGTATGCTGATATGTTGCTACTGCAACTATAATCACTCGTGTATTGTGGTGCAGTTGCGGCTGTCATGTGAGAGGTGCAGTTGCGTCTGTCACGTGAGAGGTGCAGTTGCCACTGTCACGTGAGAGGTGCAGTTGCGGCTGTCACGGTGAGAAGATTCGCTGTCACGTTATTGGTTTGAGTGACCGAAAAAATTCATCATACAAAATTCATCTGGAACGTCAGCGGCACTCACTAAGACACGACATTGCTAGGCTGATTCAAATCAGCACTGGCTATGCCCAGCAGAAGGGTGAAAGTGCAGAGGGCTCGCAGGAACTATGCCATCCCCAGTGAGACATCCGTAGTAGAAATTCTGGACACACTAAATCAGAAATTTTCTGTCATATGCAGTTGGTGACGACGATATGGCGAAAGTCATTCCAGACGTGTACACCATGCAACTTACGCAAGGAATCAGGAGAGAATTTCAGATCACTCAACGATTCCCAACAAAGCTTCCAGACAGTAGACGGGGTTACCCGCCCAGCATGCTGAGTGGACCACCGCCGAAGGCACCCGCCATGCCAATACACCTGGCATAAATTTTGCGGATATTACCGAAGAGGAAGTTCGACGAGCCATAAACAGCTCGAAGATCTGGAGGGACCCAAGTCTGGATCGGGTGCAGAATTTCTGGTATAAGAAATTTACCAGCGTACACAGTCGGTTGACACATAGTATAAATAAGGTCATGAGTCGGTCGGAGGAATTTCCACCCTTCCTCACTGCGGGGATTACTTACGTTATCCGTAAAAATTGCACAGTGCAGGACCCCGCAGACACAATACCGATTACTTGCTTATCAACCCTCTACAAATTCATAACGTCCATTATTAGTGGAAGTGTCAATGCGCATTTCGAGACCAACAACATTCTGTCCGAATGGCAGAAGGACTGCCTAGTTGGATCAACAGCGTTCCGCATAGCTTATCTGATCGATGACCTTCATCTGTATCGCATTGATCAAAAGTTTTTGGCGACAGTCATGGAAGGGTGGCATACTACCTTATCAGTGCATTCATGTGAGGCTGCCAACACCTCAGAGCCCATTCTTATACGGTAGGGCATGTTCCGGGGAGCCCCCGCTGGTTTTGCATGGCACTGAACCCCCTTCCATGGCTACTGAATGATGCTTGAGGGCATGGTTTTACAATAAAGTATGGCCTACATGCTAAGTGCAAACTAACACACTTGATGTACTTAGATGCCATCAAGTTGTATGCTGGTACTGACTTCTAAGATGGTCAGAAGTCTGTTGCGAAAAGTTGATATGTTCAGGCGTGGTATTCGGATGGAATTAGAATTAGGTAAGTATCGAATGCAAGCCATCCTCAAAGGTCATCACGAAGCGCATTTCCGGACATAGCGACCGAGGCAGACCTTCACAAATACCTAGGAATTTTAAAAGGAGTCCATGCTTGAGTTGGTGATCTGAAGGATGCTCTGCTGCCCGAAGTCCTGCGACGTCTAAAGCTGGTGCTGAAATCGCATCTCTCGGGGAAGAATAAAATAAGCGCATTATGCATATGCATCCCTTCATTGGCTAATACATTCGGAATATTGCCGTAGACGACGACCAATCTGGAATTTCAAATGCACCAGCCAAACTCTGCTGTGGAGCGGATGAGCCTCCTTTGTGACTTCGGAGGTAGGGCGTGTTTGACGTGGCGGAACGACCTCATCGCCAAGTCGACTCGCTGCCCGCTGATTTTTACAGCAAAGAACGGGCGAGTCCCCTGCATGCGCTGCCTGTAACGCAGACTGTGGTCTGACTCCACTCATCTTGAAGGATCGATCTTTTAATCCTCTGAGTCAGACCAAGAGCGGATCGATGAATGAAAGTCGAAGGCAATGCACGGCAAACACGTGAATTGTCTTTGGCAGTCATTTATCGAATAGATGGCGCTCTTTGCTGAGACGGAGGGGTTCATGTGTGCCATTCAAGACGGCATGGTCGCTACCCGAGCATATAAAAAGCTCATCATGAAAGAACAGGTGGAGAACGACCAGTGCAGAATGTGTGGTTCGTCATTAGAAACGTTGGAACATCTCATTTCTGCTGCACTGTTATGGCACCGGGGTAATACACCACCAGGCCCAACGCTGTATTTAAAGTGATTCATCAAAACCTTGCATACAAGCATGGGTTGATCACGAATCCACTTTTCATTCCCGGTGATAATTCGACGCTTTCAAAATCACCATTTTTAAAGCGTCACCAATACTTACATGTTTGTTGGGATGGAGCATGTGCACTTGCTAGTTAAAGCAAAAAAGTAAAGAATCCCGCTAATGATGGCTCGTTAGGACAAAACTTGGCATGTTTGAAGAAAAAAAAATTGTACACAGCAAAGAAATGACATATACTAAACTCTGAAGTCTGACGACAGCGGTTCGTCATGAAGTTGGTTACAACCTAGCTTGGCGCGAATTAATTTATTTATTTAATTTATTCGCCTAATAGAAATGTAAGTAGTAATATTTGCGTATATACACACGCTAGAAAAAATGTGCGTACACTAAGCAGTTCCTGGTTATTCGTTAGTAAAACACACGAATAAATTAGTTTTTTAAAAACATTTTATTGTTTGCATATTGCTTGTGGTCTTGTTGCTTTGATAAGGCCACTTTTACGAAATTAGAATTCAAGGAAACTGAAATAAAAAAAGGGAAATAAGAAAAGTCACAAATGTTCAGTAGAAAAAGTCTGCGTACAGCCACATAATTAGGTGATTCCCCGAAATACTATAAATCCTTGCCATTTGGAGTAAATTGATTGTGAGTTATTGGTTTATGGCTGTGTTTGAAGTGTGAAAAATAAGGACGTTTTTTCGTTATTTTGTGTGTATAATTGTTATTATGGAATTGAAGCGAAAAGAGATTTGTGTAAGTGAAAGAAAAGTTATAATAAAATTATGGGAAGAAGGAAAAAGTTTCCGCGAAATAGCCAGGATAGTAGGAAGGCGACATTCATCTGTTCAAAGGGTAGTTAACAACTTTAAATCGACGGGAATAATAACATCGAAGCCACGAACTGGTCGCCCATCGAAGTTGTCGATTAGGGAAAGGCGAAGTATTATAGGTTCGGTGAAAAAGAATCCACGAATAACTGCACCAGAAATCGCGAAAGATATTGAACTTAAGTTCAACAAAAAAATTTGTGCTGATACTGCACGGAAAATACTCAAGAGAGCTGGTTACCATGGACGAGTTGCACGTAAGAAACCATTTATTTCATTAACCAATAGGCGAAAACGAATAAAATTTGCGAATAAGTACGTAAACCAATCAAATGAATTCTGGGAAAATGTGCTTTTCTCAGATGAAAGTAAATACTGCATTTTTGGAATAAAAGGAAGAAAAATAGTATGGAGAAAAGCATGTATAGCATTGAATAAAGAAAATTTGATGCCAACGGTAAAGCATGGTGGTGGCGGAATAATGATTTGGGGGTGTATGGCAAGTGGTGGCGTAGGAAATCTGCAATTTATAGAGTCTACCATGGACAAATATGACTACCTAAATATTTTAAAACGTAATTTAAAACAAAGTGCTGAAAATTTACGCCTGGGTGACGAATTTTATTTTATGCATGACAACGACCCTAAGCATACGGCTGAGGTTAATAAGCTGCGGCTATTATATAATGTTCCCAAACAGTTACACACACCCCCACAATCGCCAGATTTAAATCCCATAGAACATCTGTGGGATTTATTAGAACGCAGAATTCGCCAATACGATATAACTTCAAAGGATATGCTGAAAAATGTATTACAAGAAGAATGGAATAAAATAAGTGTTGAAGAAACATCTAAACTTGTATCTTCTATGCCGAAAAGATTAAAAGAGGTCATAAAAAGAAAAGGGTATCCTACAAGCTACTGATTTGGTTTTCATATTTATTCAAATATAATTTTTTTTAAATATTTGTTTACTGTACGCAGACTTTTTCTACTGAATTATTGCGATTCTTTTAATTTTTGGCTTTATAACCTGGTTTTTGTAAGACTTATAACTTAGTGAATTAAATACACTAAAACTACGGAACTATTTGTAATGTTTGGATAATAAATTCGCCACAAAAATTAGCTTAATTTTTTTGTTTTATTAAGGAAAAGTATCATACTACTGAGTATACGCACACTTTTTCTGCCTAGTGTATGTCCTGCTCAGATGAGAATGTTACTTTAGATGGTACACCGTACGTTGGATCTGCGACATCAGTTGGGCGTCAGTATCTAACAGTGCTCGTAAATATGTGTAAAACGGACACGCGAGGAGTCGAAGCGCTCAAAATACCCCCTACATTCCCGAGCCTGGCTAGCTCAAAGGCATGCAAACATGTGTTGACCGAGGGCTCTGATGGAGCTTCAGTATTTGCGGGCAGACCTTTACGATCACTTAGCCAATTTCTTTTAGGTTTTGGGATAGCTCTTCCCCCTAAGTCGTCTTTGGCTACTCAGGATGGTCGTTTAAGCATCGCAACCTCATAATTTTCATTTCGTATTCTTATACAATTTTTTTTCCGATTTCACTTCAACGATGCTGTACTTAAGCTTCGAATCACCATACTCAACGCTTCGCAAATATATAGTACTGGGATAGCCAAATATTGTATTATATAAAGGTATATAGAGTACTGGAATTCGAACCCAGGGCGCAAGACTGAAAGGACAGTAGATTGATGCTCAGCCAATTCGTGCCACGGATTCTCCTGGCCAAAAATTTGTTTCAGAATTTAAGAGGAAAAAACATAATTGAAACACAGTTTTCATTGTATGATTTTAACGGTCATAATGTTTTCTATCTTTATCATTACTTTACGCATAATTGAATAATATCTTTCTTTCCATTACAGTGGCAGTGGTAATTGCATTTTTCATCTGTTGGGCACCATTCCACGCTCAACGTTTAATTGCTGTCTACGGAACTGATCCTAAGGATCCGCTTGTGATACAGTTGTACACGATAATGACATACGTATCGGGTGTTTTATATTATTTATCGACGTGTATAAATCCATTGTTATATAATATTATGAGCAACAAATTTCGGCAAGCTTTCAAGGTGTGTATTTTGTATTAGTATATTAGCTGTTCAAAGTTTGTTTACTTGTTTTTGTCCTCGGAACATTCCTTTGTTTATGTTTACCTCCTGAGTGGTTGAAAGAAAAATCGATGTTTGTATCTTCCGGATTGCTGAAGGCGGTTATATCTATTTCCATTAATTCCAAACAGCCTATAGAAGTTTACCAAATGTCCACACGGAGTCCATTTAGATGTTCCTGATTAAGAGCGAGTATCATAGAAGTATAGAGGATATAATGTTACACAATTAGTTTTATTGTTCTCGCTAAATTTTTATACACGGTTCGCCAAACAGATGTGTCTGATTTAAGCAGAAAACTTGGGCTTTGCGATAATCCCGATAAAATTGCTTAACTAGATCAATACATTGTCTAATTTATAGATACACACATACATATAATTATTATGTGAAGGAAACTTCGGAAAAGTGCTCCTGGAAAGTAGCGACTGCCAAAGTAAGGCGCTTAATAATTCAACCCAAAGAGCAAGAATTAATTCACGCTCAACAAGGATCAATTTCACTGATAACTTTTTCAGACCTGCCCGGTTGAAATCAATTGGATGGTCAATGTTTTATGAAGAAACGATTTATCTTGACGGTGTACAGTTTGGGGTTTTAATTTCCTAACCCATTTTGTGCGTTATTTGAACTACTACCACTTAGAGTACTCAATAAAATTAAAACTTGTTGAGGATGTTTTACTCATTTCGATGGTAATGGTTTGATTAGACATTCAAAATCACAAATTTATTATTTATCATATGCTAGAATGTATGGAATTCGATCAGGAGCGCGGAGCGGGAATGTGCTGCCTTGCCCTCTTTTCGATGAATCCATAACTTTATCTTCTATTTCTAATGAGATATCTTCCTTAGCTACTGCTACAATCGGAAAGTTTGTGCCTTAATATTGAGAGTACAATCTTTGCAATCTAACCCACCATTGATGTTTGACGGAATTACAAAATTGTATTCGCTTCCCCGGATTTCCAAATACAATATAAGCTGGCTTAGCGAATCTATTATATTTAAAACGATCCCATTGCGGTTTCTTACACATTACACAACAGCATCTCCGAAATCATTTGGATTATCAGTCTGCTGTTATTGCTCTTTCAGTTAAAGCCTACGATTCTCGGCACCATGTAAATGATGATGCATTGTGTTCTTCATTGACATACCAAGGAGCATACCAGCAAGTTACTGATAAATGTTTGATCCACAGTGGAACCTATTTCCCCATGTCTAAAAATATTTACCTTTCTGACAGTACTTGTAGCTAAGTTGATGGTCAAAGGGGGAAGACTCCGAATAAGATGCGTTCTCTTTGTCTGATGATTGGATTCCACCTTCCGGTATCCATGCAAATTTGATGGCAAACATCTTTGGGTTACCATATTTCGCACTCTTCGCCATATCATGCTTGAGTAGGGTAGCGGTTGTATATACATCGTTGATATTAACTCATTAAAAATCTGTTACCCGATCTTTGATATTAACTAATGGATCGCTTTGGCAATGCCAAATTATTTTCTAGATATCGATTTTTATAAGCTTTCATTTTACTTGTACTCTCCAAACGCAGTGGTTAAAATTTTTCTACTATTAAGGAAAGCCAAGTTGACTCAGCTTTCGTAAATTATCTAGGCTACAGTTTTCTTGGCTGATTGACAGTGCTTTAAACTTTGTTAGAGCGTTGACGTTATATGATTACAATCGTGATTCTGGACTATTTTACAGAGAAGACAGTGGAGATCCTTCACTGGATGGTTTTCCTTTCCGTACCTTCAGCACGAGCTGGACATATCACAGGAAGTGGTACAGTTTCTTTAAGGTTTTGTGTAACACGAAAATTTATTAAAAGCAGTTTACAGCCTGTCTGTCCGTCTATCAGACCTTTTTTTAATGGTGGATAGAAAGCTTCAAAAGCTACTGCTAATTTCTGCCATCTGATTATGTGGGACTTTTACCCATTAAAACCACCTCCTTCTCCATCCACTCTCCCCGCGGGACTGCTTTATGCTATTACGCCGTGGGGCTGGATCGGTATTTAACTGTTACTCGATTTTCTTCTTCTAAACTTCTCCTGGCGGAACACTCCGTGAATACTCTTTGTTGCTCATTCTACCGCTTTCCACACCTCAGTCGAACTCACCATGTTCTTCACAATGTTTAACACTGATAAGTGGATTCCATTCTGTATGATGTGACCCTTGAGCAATAGAAAAGTACATGTTCCGGGTCCTCGCGCAGTTCAGAGAATCTTTATGGCCAAATCGGTGGAGGTATCCTCGATAACCACCATGTTCGCCTAGGAACTGCGTCAAATCATAGCCCACGTTACCTACATCCGTTTATTCCAGTCTGCAACATTTGGTATCAACCTATGAGTCCAGCGTCCTTTCTTGCTCTCGTCCAATTGTTTTTATCATTCTACTAGTGATAGATCCCTTGCCGACTGTGGTCGAGCCGCGTAAGGTTCCCCACCTTCGCGCATTCGGAGAGTTTCAATCGCCAAGATATCGATAGGTATCGGCCCAGCTATTATTTATGCTACGTCGTCGGATGTCGTTCAATAAACGAAGCATATTCGAAAGACACTAAGTCGATAAGACGCTGCTATTCTTCTTCTTCTGTTCAAGTACAGTTGCCCATACAGGTGCTGCGTACAATAACACCGAAGTATAATGACAACTCTTGAAATGAGTTGTCGACCGGTTTGTCTTCCGCCTCCTATATTCGGTAGCATTCTACTAATCAATGAGCTGATGTTAGATGCCTTTGTAGCTGTATATTGAAAATGTGGTTTGAAGTTCAACTTTTGAGATCAAAAATCATCCCCAGATATTTGAGAGCAGCCTGGGATTGTATAATTTCGTCTCCGACTTTAATCTTTATCGACGTATTCTTCCTGATTAGTGCTAACTCTGCCTGCTGCTATGCGAGTGATAGTCCAGCATTTTCCAACCGCGACTTTATCTGCCATATTGCTTCGTTGGCGATGTCATTTGCGAATCCAACAGAGGTGATACCGCCAGGGACACGCAACGTTAGCACTGCGTTATACATAATGTTCCACAATAAAGGGCCGAGGACTGATCCTTGTGGTACACCACAGGTTGTTCGGTATTCTTTAGGACCCTCATCTGAGCCGCAGCAGAGTCGCCTCTCCATTAGAAACTCGAGAACAATACGCATATGGTACGTCGCGGTACCAAGCCTGGCAAGTGCCTCAATGATTTCTTTTCACCTCGCCGAGTTAAAGGCATTTTTTACATCGGGGTTATTATTGCACAATATTTATTACCTTCTGGAATCTAAACTGCCTCTATGTTAGACCGCCTTCCTTTCCGCTATTGGGAGTACTCTATTATAGATTAGTTGCTCGTAAAGTTTGCCGATGGTACTTAAGAGACATATTTGCCTATACGACAATGGTTCGCCTAGCGATTTGTTTGGCTTCAGGATAAGTACCAACTTTTGTTTCTTCCACTGTGCAGGGAAAACGCCTTCTTTCAAGTACGCAATAAATACTTGCGCAAAAGTTTTTGGTGCTATCCCTACTGCCAATTTGATAGCTATGTTCGATATGCCATCTAAGCCGGGAGACTTGTTGACTTTAATGCTCTTGGCCGCTTCGTCGCTTATCTCTGGTACTTACTCGGGGCTGATTTGAACGCTCGGAAAACACTCTGAGGGAATAGGACGTTTATTATATCGTTCAGCGACGTAGGACATGTAATCGGTGGGCAAAGCTTTCCCTTGATTGATGCCATAACTGTCTTGCATGCACCACCCCAAGGGTCAGAGTCAGATTCCCTGCAGAGCTGCTTGAAATACATGGTTTTTACTATTTGCGATAGCGGTTTGGAGTTTTTTTCTGGCAACCTTGTATAGTTTTTGAAGCTCCTCATATCGTGGGATCTTTGTGCGGCGTTGGCATCGTCTTTTCACATTTAAACATTCTTTGCGATATTCGTTGATTTCATCATTCCACCAGAAATTTGGTCTTCGCTTCAAGGATACGGTTCGCCGCGACATAGAAGCGTCACACGTCAGCTGCATTCACTTGAATTGCATTGCCCGACAAATTTGTAAATTGCAGCAATACCTCCGAAAATGTCCCTTCGTCGAGGTTTATCGAAGTCCATTCTATGTCTGGAGTTTTGCGTTGCTTTGGTCTAATGGTGCGTCCCATTTGAAAGACAATCGCTTGATGGTCCCTATGCGTGTGGTGCCAGCTAGCATGCCATTAGAGATTCTTAGCTAGTATATCACTGACGAATGTTATGCCTATTATACAACTCATTTCCTTTCTTCGGAACGTGTTTGATGTTCCGGTGTTTTTCAAGTGCGAGAAAGCTTCAAGAAGTATGCACCCTCTTGTGTTTGTTTCTCGACTGCCCCATTCTTCAACCCATTACATCTATAGAATCATTTCCACAGGCCTAAATTGCTGCTTTTCCACTGTTGTCGCTTCTCCATACGCCGAATTGCAGGTCCTTACATTGTTCATACACAATCGCAACGTCGGAATTATCTTCATATATGCTCTCGTTAAGCAAATCCTGTGCCGATGCTCCCTGTGACATGAGGACAGTTATTACTATTCGAGCTTCTACAGAGGAGGCAGTTGGGCTTCTTTCCACAATCTATGGCAAAATGTTCCACCCCTCCGCGTTTTCGACATGGATCAGGTTTGTCATGCAGAGTGGTGCAGTTTTTCGCTACGTGTCCGAACTCTAGACATTTGAAGCATTTTTTTTTCCATCTTTGCTCGTGGATTCGACAGGCAACCCAACCAACTTGTACTTTACCTACGGAGATGACGTTCTTCGCTTCTTCGGGGGGTAAGTTTATCGTCGCAATTTGAGTGTCTCCATAAGCTTTTCTCATCCTTATCATATTTACCTCGCTGACAGATAGTAAACCCAGCTGCAGTCTTGGTGGTAACGCCTCCAGATCTTCACACTGGATCGTAACAAAGCCTCTACGTACTTTTACTTCCCCCTTTTCACCCAACGTTGCCTAGATTTTTTGGTGGAAGTCATCGGTCTTATTTTCATTGCGTTTAAGTACCAGCAATAATTCGCCTTTCTGCGTTCGTCTGATACTTGTTACGTTCTCGCCTAGATCTTCAGAAAATAATCCGGTTTTACTGTGCGTAAAATCTCCGAATAGGTAAGCTCGCTTTTATTAGTAATAATCAGGGCGCTTAGACTTCCCTGTTTCCAGCTCTTCTCTGACTTTGATGTAAGTAGCCATCAGAGCCCTTAATTGTTCCTTAATTACTCCGTGTACATTATAGCGTGGATTTCCAAATTCCATCAGTTCCCGCATCTTCGCTCCTATTTCGGTAAATGCATCCGCTCTAGTATTCGCACCTACTCTATCACCTGCGAGGTCGTCGTCTACATTAGTATTTTGTAAAGGGGATTCTCCGTCTCCATTCGTCTGTGTGTCTGCCCATCTGTCCGCCTGTCCGAATGTCCGTCTCTCCGTCTGTCCGTCTGTCTGTGCATTTTTCTCAGAACCGGTACTACCGATAGACCCCAATTTTGCTTCGAAGGTGAGAACTAAGGACGCCCACACATACAGTGAGTCAGATCGTTTCATTTTGAATTTATGGGGGGTTGGCGTACATGCAAAAGGAAGCTATAACATTTTTGTTCACCAAGCTTCCGGTTTCCCGACTTGCCTTCATTTGTCCGAAGCTGTCTGTATGTCACATGCATTCTATTCATAAATCACCGTCCTTTCGCCTGCATTGTCTATCACACACAATTTATTACATCTACTATAGTGAAAGCAGATGGACAGATAGCAACTATGAAATTTTATGCTTGAGGGGAATTGCATGATTTTGTGTGGAAATTAATGAAAGTTTGCCATATAAGCAAAGATTCGGTGTCAACATTTTTTCCCCCGAAGATGGTCACATCAAAATAAAGTCATGCATTGGTTGTCAGCTAGCGGCATCTAAAAAAATGAATATATTACATCGAAATGTCAACATTTCGGTCTATGTCGTTTCATTTACTATATCTATATTCAACCCGAAGAAAAATATGAAAACAGAACAATTGTCGTTTGATGGTAGTTTTGATACAAAATTTTTGATTGCAAAATTTGGAAAAAATTACAAAGGCGTTATCAGCGGTAGCTTAGCAACGGAAAATTCTCTGTAATTTGTATGTAGTCTTTTACAAGGTGTAAACAAATTGTTCTCAATCCATAGGGTATTGACACTTTGAAGTTACAAGGATTTAAATAGTGCACCAGGAAAATTGGTTCTTCAGAATTTACACAGTATGCAGGTGTTTTTTGAAATTTTCAAGGATTTCTTTCGATTATGCCAACTATTATCCTGTAGGTAGCTATTATCCTCTTGGTCTTCCACGGTGTTAGGACGGTTGAAGTACACTCAATTTCAGGCGACTCCAAAGAAAAATCGGACGGGGATAAATAAGATGAGCATTCAAGCCAGTTGAGTTTCCCCCTATAGACCGTCCAGGATAATAACATCCATGATAACCCCCGCCTCCCCACGAAGTGGATACTTTGGTACTATTTTATTGAAAGTAGGTAATTTGCAATTGCATTGTTTCAAGAACAGGTTAGATCAACTTCCGCAGCATAGTCAAGTAATCATAAGAGTTTACAAATGTCACAGGACGGTTTTACTGGAAATACTAAAGCCCAATTACTCATATTTGTGTTATAGCGTAACACAAGGTGACGCGATCCGAATGCAGATGTGCGAATCGCAAATGGAAAGCACGCTGCAAGTACAATCGTTGAGTGGGAATTCGAAAAATATGTGTCAATGAAAGTCATCCCTTCAAGCTTGTTTAGTGTATTGTGGCGACGAGAAGCCATTGGAACATAAATCTTCCATCGACTACCCTCCATTCTCTCTTTCTCTCTCTAACTACTATTTCTTAGAGGTATCCATTTTATCTACCTCTTTTCTTCTTTCGCTTGCCAAATTATCAGATGTTATCTATGCACAAGAGGTATGCGTCTATGGCAACCTAAACATCGTATGAATAAAGGGGGTATTTGAACTTTTAACTAAAAACGATGCAAAGAGTATCGGTGACGGAATGCAGTCTTAATGATTTCTATTAGTTTTTCTTGCTCCAGAACATTTGCTGCTGTCAGGCCTCTCTTACTGAAGCTATTTATTCGTCGCATTTATGGCTAATCAACTTGCCATATGTTTGTTTGCAGCTGGAAAAGTTTTGCGCGTTTAGAAGAATCAAGTCTCTGCCATCTATCGTTATGGGAAGCTTCTTTTGATACCAGCAGTAGGAATGCTATTAACTCCCCAACTGGTGGCTGCAATGCAGCCTGACTAACGCTACAGATCGTGATCCGTCCGCCCTTCAACCACTCGTAAGTCACCCGGGCTGCGTCCTTATAGTCACATGCACTTCCTCCTGAAGAGCTGTTTTATATTGTCCCAAGGGAAAAGCCCACTGCTTACACTGTTAATCCAGAAAAAGACTCCTGCTCCAAAACTCTGTTCTATTTTTGAGCAATTGGTGTAGAAGGCATCAGTATATCTTCACACACATTTTTCTAGTTCGTCGCAATTTTCTCTGCGTTTCAAGATAACTTTATACCTTTTCCTAATAACACTTCCAATACTCTGTAGCACTTCCGCGTCCATTGTTTCCCCACAGATTTAATTGAATAGGTCTATAAGTTCGCACTTCCCCATTACAGTACCCCGAATACAAAAATTCGAAAGATATAAATGGAGTAATGCATTCATAACTGCGCCGGATGTCGTGCTCATCGCACCGGTGATATCCAGGCACGCACTTTTTTTGCAGCGTGCCTAGTTTACAGTGAAAAACTTTTTCTTTGACCTTAACCCAACACACTACGGATGTATAAACGAACATTAACTTAATGATAGCAACATACATACACATTACTAACTGAAATCTGAGTCACCACTAAGCTGTGAGAGCTCGTTCCATCTGTACCTCTACATGTTTGTTCCACAGAAATTTCTTATCTGAAATAAATCCCAGATATTTCACTTCTTCACAGAATACCCCTAAGCGCTGAAAGGCAAAGACAATCAGTCTACTCCTTTTTGTTTAATAAAACCATTGTGGTTTTATTTGAATTTTTTGAAAGTCCGTGCCTGCGGCACAAACTGTCAATCAAATCAACGGCGCGTTATATATTTATACATATCGTTCCGAGTCTAGAACAACAAATACTTCGTCCACACCATGCTTTCTGCCGGTATCGCAAAGCTTCGGTAAGTCAAACGCCCCTTCAATGCCCATGAACACTACCATCGCGTACTTCCCTTTCAGAGTTGCATCCTCTATCCTTTAAAATCGTTTAAAGGGTAAAGAGGAGGCTGACAGGACTTTTCACGCTGGTAAGCGTATTTGTTTTCATTTAGTGGGTGCGACCGTAGCGCGAATGTGTCGCTCAATAAGCCTCTCCCGATATTTCTGCGAAAATGAAGTTCTTCGTATTTCCAAGGCTTAAGTATGAAAACTATCTTAGCTTTCTAACAAGAACTAAGCACATTATTCAGAGCAAGCATCCTCGAAAAATATTTCTCAGAAATTGTTCTAAATGTTCTTTATCCTCCTTTAGCATCGCTAGATACGTGCTATCCCTGCCAGGTGCTTTGAGTGTGCAAAGGATAGTATAGCAACTCTCACCTTTTCATTCATTCAGAACGCTCTCGCAGCTCCCTAATTCCATTTATCATACAACACTTTACTTAGAACTCCCACTTCTGTTACCTGTTCTCCCGGGTGGTGTGCTTATGGTGGGGGAAAATCTATAACGTTTGAGCACTCAGCCCGTAGTAGCCCATTGTAAAAGAACTAGGTGATGTAATTCCAAGCAAGCCTGTACAGACAAAACTCTTGATTTCGTAAAAGTTCTATCCGGTTTTCTAAGAGAGTCCAACTTGACCGAATCATCCTTTTCAAGGACTCTGCACAGCCTGGAAGTCTCCATTTCCTCACAATATACTCTAAGTTAGTTGTGCTTCCAACATTTTCGAACCTCTTATATTCAAGCTGTTTGACTATTATTATTTTTACAAGGACGATTCACAAGTCGACTGCATGATTTCCTGAATCTTTGCAGCTCTCAGTTCCACCATGGAACCGTTTTATCGCCTTGGCCTCTTCAAAGCACTCTAGAAGTGTTTGACTGAGTGTTTTCAATAGTCTTCTATCGCCAAAGAAGTGTTTAGTCATGTAAGAAGCTGTATTTTGTTCTCAATAAGTTCATTGAACCTTGTCCTACGTTTTCCGACGATTTCAGATTGGTATTGTAGACTGTTCGTCTGCAATATCCAGATGAAATTCTAAGTAACGGTGATCTGACAGTGAGACTTCATCTCGCACTCGCCAGTCTCTAATTAACACCAACAACTTTCGAGTGCAGATTTTTAGGTCAACTAATCCACTTCTTCTTGTCCACGCAATGTAGGACTGCACCATACGTTTAAAGTGATAAAATCAAACAGCTCCCCTGTTAGATTGCATTTGCTATTCCCCCAACGGATATGCTAAGCGTTCGCATCACAATCTATTTAAGGCCACTTGATTCTGCATACACTACCCATAATTCTTGCGTCGGTATAGGACACGAAGAATTATACGGTAAGTAAGCGGAAGCAACTATGACGTTTCTCCTCTTGCCATTAACCTGGTGTTGTAAATTGACGCAACCAGGTCCTGGAAAGAGAGTTGTCTCGGCATGGTTGATGATGTTTTTACTGCCAACAGATAGGAAGGGGCTTTGCCATGCTACTGATCAATGTTTATGCTCGTAGTGTAGTAAAATATGAAAACCGTTGCCAACTGCAGAGTCTGCCGCATCCAGTGTGGATTTCACCAGGGTTACCAACATGTCGTCACGTTTCGTCGTAAGTTCCACTCTCTTTTCTCGATTTCTCTGGATGTCGTAAACTACTTTCGCAGTGCTTTCCGTTATCGAAGGCTGAGTGCCTTCCCAGGTTCAAAACGCCCATTGTTTCATGGATCCGTTTGCATATACCGGTATTAGACCAGTTGCATCCATATCACTAGCTTTCTTTATTTCCGCTTTTCCTGGTATGGCAGGAGGTTCTGATAGGCAAGCCTATAGTTCCCTCTTTATGCGGCTAAAGTTTAATTCTGCCCAGCCTTCCTCTTCCATTTTCTGGAAGAGTTAGGCAATAATTTATTGACAGGGCGATCTTAGTTAGGCTTCCAATTCCTCTGATTAAGAAAGGATTATACTATCTTTGCTGGCTAACCGCGCCGTAGACAGTTAGTGCAGGTTTTTATAGTATGGGTGCTGCTCATGGTACCCGTAATGCAAAAACAGACGAATTCTTAGAGTCGGGATAAGCCTTTTACAACTTTCTTCTGCTCAAACTTTGGCTACACGCTTCATAAATAAGCATTTCCTTCATTACGACTTGATATATCATTTGTACCATGTGTAGTTTTAATTTCCAAACTTACGGCTTTTTTTTTTAAAGTAAACAGTGGCCGCGTCTTTTCGTTTATTGCAACCTCAAAATGTTTATTGCAACTGAGTATTGCATCCAGTATTAGTCCTAGGTGAGTACCTATCTCATTCAATAGCTGAAACCAACTCATCTGACAGTCCAATCAATAGGACTACGATAACCTACTCTCTGCTGTTAAATACGATTTCAATCCTTGACATCAATTTTTTTTTCATGAGTTAATCATCCAGCTAAAGAACCTTAGGTAAGCAAGGAGGTCAGATTAGTTCACATATAAGCTTTGACATTTGACCCCACACTGGTTTTTCTAAGTAGGCCACTATAGCCTGCCGCTAGTATGTAGCCGAGTGCAATAATCATCATCATCAACGGTGCAACAACCGGTATGCGGTCTAGGCCTGCCTTAATAAGGAACTCCAGACATCCCGGTTTTGCGCCGAGGTCCACCAATTCGATATCCCTAAAAGCTGTCTGGCGTCCTGACCCACGCCATCGCTCCATCTTAGGCAGGGTCTGCCTCGCCTTCTTTTTCTATCATAGATATTGCCCTTATTGACTCTCCGGGTCGGATCATCCTCATCAATTCGGATTAAGTGACCCGCCCACCGTAACCTATTGAGCCGGATTTTATCCACAACCGAACGGTCATGCTATCGCTCATAGATTTCGTCATTGTGTAGGCTACGGAATCGTCCATCCTCATGTAGGGGGCCAAAAATTCTTCGGAGGATTCTTCTCTCGAACGCGGCTAAGAGTTCGCAATTTTTCTTGCTAAGAACCCAAGTTTCCGAGGAATACATGAGGACTGGCAAGATCATAGTCTTGCACAGTAAGAGCTTTGACCCTATGGTGAGACGTTTCGAGCGGAACAGTTTTTTTAAGCTGAAATAGGCTCTGTTGGCTGACAACAACCGTGCGCGGATTTCATCATCGTAGTTGTTATCGGTTGTGATTGTCGACCCTAGATAGGAGAAATTATCAACGGTCTCAAAGTTGTATTCTCCTATCCTTATTCTTCTTCGTGTTTGTGTTTGACCAGTGCGGTTTGGTGTTGTTGGTTGATTCGTCTTCGGTGCTGACGTTGCCACCATATATTTTGTCTTGCCTTCATTGATGTGCAGCCCAAGATCTCGCACCGCCTGCTCGATCTGGATGAACGCAGTTTGTACGTCTCGGGTGGTTCTTCCCATGATGTCGATATCGTCAGCATAGGCCAGTAGTTGGGTGGATTTAAAAAGGATCTTACCTCTTGCATTTACCTCAGCATCACGGATCACTTTCTCGAGGGCCAGGTTAAAGAGGACGCATGATAGGGCATCCCCTTGTCGTAGACCGTTGTTGATGTCGAATGGTCTTGAGAGTGATCCTGCTGCTTTTATCTGGTCTCGCACATTGGTCAGGGTCAGCCTAGTCAATCTTTATAATTTCGTCGGGATAACGAATTCTCTCATGGCCGTGTACAGTTTTACCCTGGCTATGCTATCATAGGCGGCTTTAAAGTGGACGAATAGATGGTGCAACTGTTGTCCCTATTCCAACAGTTTTTCCATCGCTTGCCGGTGAGAGAAAATCTGATCTGTTGCTGATTTCCCTGGAGTGAAGCCTCTTTGTTATGGGCCAATGATGTTCTGCGCGTACGGGGCTATCCGGCCTAGCAGGATAGTGGGGAATATCTTATAGATGGTACTCAGCAACGTGATACCTCTATAATTGCTGCACTGTGTGATATCTCCCTTTTTATGTATGAGACAGATAATGCCTCGTTGCCAATCGTCAGGCATTGATTCGTTGTCCCATACCTTGAGGACAAGTTGATGAACCACTTGGTGTAACTGGTCGCCTCCATATTTAACCAATTCGGCTGTAATTCCATCGGCTCCTGGCGACTTATAATTTTTTTAGCCGATGAATTGCACGGACTGTTTCTCCTAAACTTGATGGTGGCAGTATTTGTCCGTCGTCTTCAGTTGGCGGGACCTCCAGCTCGCCGATGTTCCGGTTGTTCAGTAGCTCATCAAAGTACTCAACCCATCGCTCTAATATGCCCATTCTGTCAGAAATCAGATTTCCCTCTTTGTCTCGGCAGGATGAGCATCGGGGTGTATAAGGCTTCATCCTGCTGACTTGTTGGTAAAACTTCCGCGCCTGGTGCGGTTGCTCCCTGTACTTTTCTAGTTCACAGACTTGCTGGTTCTCCCAGGCTTCTTTTTTCTATCTGTGAAGTCGCTTCTCCACTCGACGGAGTTCGTGATAAGTCTCTGCGCGTGCCCGCGTTCTTTGAGAATGCAACATTACTCGGTATGCGGCATTCTTCCGTTCCGTAGCTAGCTTACAATCATCGTCAAACCAGCCGTTCCGACTCCTTTTGCGGCTGGGGCCAAGTATGTTTGTGGCCGTATCCCTGATAACGTTCTTCAAGTGACTGTGAAGACCATTGGTTGATGCTTCATCCCCAGGTCCTCTGTTGACTGCGGTTATTGCGGCATCCATTTCCCTCTTATAGGTGTCGCGGAGGGTTGTGTTGTGGATGGCTTCAGTGTTCACTCTCACCTGATTGTCAGAGGGGATTCTAGGTGGTATTTTTATTCGAGCTCGGACCACCATGCCAACGAGATAGTGATCTTTTTTTTCTTCAGCCTTTGTCCCGTTCACAAGCGGGGTCGGCTCGTCGTGATCGGCTTCGCCATTTGGCTCTATCGAATGCCTGATCTGGGTGCAATCTCGAGGCTTTCAAATCCCCATCCAGCGTATCAAGCCACCGTTGCTTAGGTCTGCCTTTTGGTCGTTTACCATCGACTTCGATGTTCAGACCAATCTTTGCAAGTGAATTCTCGTTTGCACGAATTGCGTGACCATACCATCGAAGACGCCTCTCTCGCAACTTTTCCACGATCGGTGCAACCCCATAACGATCGCGGATATCCTCATTTCGAATGTGATCTAAACGTGCGACGCCACTAGTCCAACGTAGCATCTTCGTCTCCATTACCGCGAGACGCCGTTCATTGTCTTTTATGGTCGGCCAACACTCAGAACCATAGAGAGCGACTGGACGGACAACATTGCGGTAAATTTTAGATTTGAGACGTTCGTTGATACGTCGATCACAAAGGACACCAGTTGTGGAACGCCACTTCATCCAGGTTGCGTTAATGCGTGAAGCAATTTCATAACGCAGTTCTCCATTGGCTGATAGCGTTGACCCGAGGTATTTAAATCGCTCAGATCTGGGCAGATCACTGCCGCTGACAGTGATTGTGCCTGTTTCATGGGGATCGGTCGTCAAAAATTCAGTTTTGTTTAAATTCAATCTGAGACCGTGTTGCATGAGGCGATCATTCCATTTTTGAACAAGTTGCTCGAGATAATTTTTGCTACCAGATGCTAGGAAAACATCATCTGCATAAAGCAGTGTGTAGGGCGCTGGACGTTGGATATCCCGTGTGACGGAGTCCATAACAAGGACAAAGAGGAGTGGTGAGAGGGCACTTCCTTGATGAACTCCAACAGAGACACGAAGCGGTTTTGATACACCCGCCATACTTCGAACTTTACTTTTCGGATCGTGGTAGAGCAATTGAACCCAGCGCACGAGTTCTTCTGGCACGAAGTGTTGTCGTAAAGCATACCAGATGAGTTCGTGTGGTACACGGTCAAACGCTTTCTCTAGATCCAGAAAGGCAATGTAAAGAGGGCGATGCTTCTCACGGTGTTTCTCCATGAGTAACCGCGCAGCGTGTATTGCGTCAGTAGTTCGCAGTTCTTGACAAATCCGGCTTGATTCACGGTTATTTCAACGATTTCGCGAATACGGTTGTCAAGAATGCGTTCAAAAATCTTCATAGTATGGGAAAGTAACCGGATCGGACGGTAATTTGAACATTCTGCTGGACTACCTTTCTTTTTCCATATTGGAACAGTGGTACTTTCTTGCCAGTCAGATGGTGTTCTTCCTTCCTGAATAACCCGGTTAAAGAATTCACTCAGCCACGGTGTTGGGTCCCAGCTCTTTGCTTTCCAGAGCTCAGATGCGATGTCGTCAGGTCCTGTTGCTTTCCCCCATTTCATTTGTTTTATTGCCTCTTCGACTTCAGTTGCGCTGACTGGTGGAACTGCTCCAAATGTCGGCAATGATTGTGGAAGTGGAGGATGAGCAAATTCTTCAGTTGAAATCTGCTCGAAGTATTCTCGCCATCTATCCGTCGCGGCTCGACGATCAGTAAGCAAAGTACCGTTCTTGTCATTAACACAACAGAAGTGTTCGATATCCTGTGTGCGTTCATCACGGCTTTTAACAAGTCGGTACAGATCTCTCTCGCCATCCCGAGTGTCCAGTTTATCGTAAAGATTTTTGAAATGGTTCGCTCGGGTGACAGCGACCGCTTTCTTTGCTTCCCGGTTGGCATTCTTATAAATTTGCCAATTAGCAGGCGTTTTATCGTCGAGAAATTTGTGGTAGAGGCGTTTCTTTTCACGGACCTTCATTTCAACATCATCATTCCAAAGCCTAGTATCTCGGTTGATGTACCGCTTACCCGGCTTGGTGACCCCGAGGGTTGCAGAGGCCGCTTTGTGGATCGTGTCTTTCATTTGGTTCCATGATTCTTCCACATTCGTAATGGTTGGCAATCGCATGAGTGAGACCGCTTCTTCGTTCTTCTCACCAAATCGCCACCATTTAATGCGCGGCGGGCCAGTGCGTTCCTCACGCCGTTTTATCGGTGACTTAATTCGCAGGACAGCAATCAACGGCCGATGGTGAGGTGCGATGGTCTCATAGGGAACGACTTTGCAATCAGTGACAGTAGTAAAATGTTGACTTCTTATGAGAATATAGTCGATTTGCGTTTTATTGTTCCCACTATAAAATGTGGGAAGATGAGACAATCGTTTGATGAACCATGTATTCATAAGTACAAGGTCATGGGTGTCCGCAAAATCGATTATACGCTCGCCACCTTCGTTGCGCGCTCCGAACCCCTTTCCCCCATGGCACCTGTTACCGTCTGCCTTTTCACCGACATGACCGTTAAGGTCGCCGGCAATGATTATGTAATCGTCAGCAGGCACGTGACAAGTCTTTTCATCGAGAAGTTGCCAGAAGGCATCTTTCTCGGCATCAGGTCGGCCTGTCTGTGGTGCATACGCGGTGAAGAAGTGAATAGTGCGATCAGCTGATATAATGGTGAGCTTCATCAGCCGATCATCAAATCGTTCAACTTCTTTAATGGCATCACGGAAACCCTCTGAGATGGCAATGCCAACACCATATTGAGTGTGTGGGTTACCAAAATAGAGAAGTTTGTAGCCATTTTTACCGCGTTCGTGTTCAATGTCGCAGCTTTTGGAACCAGACCATCGGGTTTCTTGCAGAGCGCAGATGTCAATGCACCTTTTCCGAAGGGCTCTTGCGAGTTCCTCGGTCTTTCCAGTTAGGGTACCAACATTTAGCGTGCAGACACGTATTTGTTTTGTTCGTTGTGTGCGGACTAACTTGCTTACGTCCTGACGCCGTCCATGCGTCAAGAACCCTTGCCCATTTCTCGACAGGACCGGGGCCCGTCCTGCCGCGTCGACTGAGGTGGACGCCCTAGCATTTCTCCGAGGCCAGTGACTTAATCCGATCATCATGTTTGTAACGACATTCTATGCATTTTCTTGGTCGACCTGTCGCGGGGCCTGTCACCAAGAGAGATCAGGTAGGATTTAGCATAGTGGAATAACTCCAACTATACTCTATTTATCTCTTTCCCTGATCTCAGCATTTTATTTTTGTTTTACTGAGGATAGTACAGAGTACGTTGCCTCAAACCCTCCTCCTTTACCTGGGCTTGGAACCAGCATACTATGTTAATAGCATGGCGGAGTTGCCAACGAGATAGTGATCCGAGTCTATATTGGCCCCCCTATATGTTCTGACATTCATCAAGGCTGAGAGGTGGCGGCGTTCGATCAACACGTGGTCAATTTGGTTGAAAATGGTCCCGTCTGGAGAGGCCCAGGTATGTTTGTGGACCGCTTTCCGCGCAAACCAGGTACTTCCAACAACCATTTCGTGTGACCCTGCTAATTGAATAGTCCGCAGTCGGTTATCATTTGTTTTTTCGTGTAAGCTATGGGAGCCAACGTATCGCCTGAATACGGGCTCCTTCCCTACTTAGCTGTTAAAATCCCCAAGTATGATTTTGATATCATATCTGGGACAGGCTTCGAGGGTTCGTTCTACTGCCTCGCAGAAGGTATCCTTCTCCGACTCTGCAGTCTCCTCTGTAGGGGCGTGAACGTTTATGAGGCTTATATTTATAAACTTGCCTCGCAAGCAAGTGAGTGCAATAATGGCTCTATATATGTTTACTAGCTGCAGTTCCATGAGTAAATCTCCAGCTTGAAGCACTTTCATGTTGTCCTTTTTGAAAGAGCGATTATAGAAAATATGAACTCATGATCATTGATGATGCCACTCATTTTCATTCATTTTAAGACAAAAATTCCATTTAGATTTTGCATGAAAAGATATCGTAATTGTTGTGGAGTAACCCGCCTCCTCCTAAAAGGTTTTAATTATAAGAAGCGGTTGCTATGGGGTGGGCATATTTTACAAAGTTAAATGTCTACTTGATATAGACTGATGTCTGGCGTTTAGTAGAAAACTTTAAACAAGAATTTTCGTATTTTTGAGACAACTTCATTAATTTCACTGTCGGCACGCTAAAATTCAAATGAACATAATTGTTTTTTCCAGCCCTAACTGGGATGGTTACCGAAATAAACGAACTTTTGCGTAAGAGTCAATGCAGTTTGGAAAATGGGGCCTTCAATTTACGCGATGAAGAGTGAATTTTATTAGCGGGAAATGCTAATGAAGCCCGCCTCTGTACGTTTTTCATTTTGTCGTAACTTTTCATCTGATTACCAATATGCTCGGCACATGGTGGATAAATTTGGGTGGAAAGGAATGCAGAATAATTTTCCTCTTCTGGAATTTTCCGGCTGTATTTCAAAATATACCCACAAATATGAAGGATTTACGATGGTTTCAACTTATTATTTATTTTCAACTGAAAATGGGCAGAAATCCTGTGGTAATGTAATTGAAATCCTTGCATTCTAAAATAGGGATGGGAGATATTAACTGTCCACAGTATTGCCTAGGAAATAGAAACAATTACCTATGAAAGGTGAAATATTACAGGAAATTGAAGTCGCTGTGAAGAAGTATAATGAATTGTACTCAGTTTTAATAACATTTAAGGGTGGTATTTTCAAGTTTTAAACACCTCGAAAACGATTATCCCACTTTAATATGGAATGGTTTACCTCTTATAAATTGCAAGAAGTTACCTTGAAATTATTGTTCATAATTACCTCAGAGTGTGAAGGATAATTTTGAACATCGATTTTCCTGGAACTATGAAGCAGTTTCCAGGAACAAGTAATATTCGACATAGAATATATAATCAAATACTATCTTCGTAATTAGCCTGAAGGTTAGTGCACTAACTAAACTAATAACCAACCAAATGGAGATGAATTCTGGTAAAAGATAGCAGTTTTATCACTTGACTTTGTTGTTACGATCATAATAATATTGAGTTCATTGCACTTGTCGTATTCACAACCACGATTTTTGCATTCCACTGCTTTAATTGACAGTTCAAGTGAAATGAATTTAATGGCAGTGTATGTGTTTAACTGCCAAAACGTTTTGGCTATCTCAATTAAATGTAGTAGGAAATTCGGAACATAGATTTTCTGGATTTGATATTTTTTCTAAGATATCACCTTTTTAAGCACAATAAAACGTCGATTTCTTACTCAATATTCATCAAACGCCCTTAATGGTCGGCCATCCTGGGATAGTGGATTTCATTGCAACGCGCACCCAACAATGGAGTGGTCGCCCTTATTGGGATTGGGCTTCTAATAACATTCGCAATCATTAACAGAAAGCACTTAACCTACTTCATTAACAGCATGACAATCGGTATACGGTCTAGACCTGCCTGAAAGTGCCTGCCGTCCTGGCCCCCTGGCGATGGCGTACAATCTGGGGTCTTCCACGTCTTCTTTTGCTACTATAAATATTGTCGTTATAGACTTTCCATGCTTGATCATCCCTACTTATACGGATTTTGCAAGTGACCCACCCACCCCAATCTATTAAGCTGAATTTTATCCGCAGCCAGGAGTTTATGGTAGCACTGACAAAGTTCGTCTTTATATAGTGTACGGAATCGTTCATCCTCATCTCTTGAACCAGGCTAAGAGCTCGAAATTTTTCTTGCTAGGAATCCAGGTCTCTGTGGAATACGTGACGACTGGCAAGGTCATTGTCTTGAACAGTAAAAGCTTTGACCCCCATGGGGCGTTTCGAGCAACACACTTCCTGTGATATTGACAATCTCTGCTTCGTCTTGCCTTCATTAATGTGCAATCTAAGAACTTATACCGTCGCCTGTTTGATCTGCCTGAAGATAGACTTGTGATGACGAAAATTGGGTTGGCGATGGTCCAAGGACAATCTTGAAACGAGCAAGAGAGAAGAGCTATCCCAAAAATCTAAAAGGATGGCAAAATTGGCCGCTAAGATCCGCCCGCAAATATTGAAGCTCCATCCGTCGACGTATTCTTGCATGCCTCTATGCTGGCCAGGCTCGCGAATATGGCCGGTATTTTCAGTGCTTCGATTCGTTACGTATCATTATACTCCTGCAAATTCATCAAACATGTAAGTTCGCGCAAAATGTCATCACGCGAGCTAAATTGGACGATTGAAAATTGAAAAAAGGTAACGATGGATCACCAACTCGATCGATGCTCCTCCTGCCTCTGAGTTGTTTGCTGGAGAATGCCCCAAATGTAAAAGAGTTCTGCTCGATCAAAGAAGAGGTGGGAAGAAGACAAAAAAAAATATAGGAGGAAAATTTGATAAACTATTTGATATTGTGTAGGCAAAATTAGCTCAAAGTTCTCACCGAACGTTACCTATCTTTGTAACGCCTGCTGCGGTACCACGCTATTTGATGTAATTCATCTGCTGCAGCAACACACAACGACTTTAGCGTCGATTCAACATGCAGTTTCAAAATCACTATCAATTCTTCTTCCTCAAGCTGCTGCTTCATCGAGCGCCACCGTAGCTATCTGGCTCTGCTTATACATTGCCGGTAACTACAGCCAACAATACTGGCGCCATACCTTAGTCGCCCTCATTGATTAATTTCCGCCTCTATCTGCCAAGAAATGTTGCAGTACCTCTATAAAATATGGTTCCAGCCCGACGACATCTGCAAGCCACCTCAAAAATTGTCCTCCTCAGTCAAATCGTTAATACGTAAGTCCAGAAAGGAACCAGTGTTGAAGACCAGTGTTGAAGATTCATTAAAGCACGAAAGCCTTAAACCTTTCTTGTTCCACATTCTCAACTCCCACTGTCCTACCCAGCTATCCCTTCCCTCTATTAAAATCTCTGGCTCCTCAACTAACTCCCCCCAACTACCTTGCGATTTACTCTGTCGCTACTTTTTCTCAGTCTATGCATCCTCTCCTTTTTCCTCTTCCCTCCAGCTAGTGGATGTAGCCTGCCCCGCATCGCCTACCATTCCTTTTCTTATCCCTCTCCTTGTCGAGTACCCCATTTGCAAATTTGATGTCAAGGTGGGACCTGGGTACGATAATCTTCCAAACCTCATTTTGATTAAAACTGGTGAGTCCATCACCCTTCCCCTATCACTTATTTTCAACAAAAGCCTCGAAGAGAATCATTTTCCAAACCCCATTCACAAAAGTGGCAATTGTACGTTTCCCGAGAATTGCCATCCCCTCCTGTCCTTAAAGAAAAAAAGAATAAGTGTTCATATTCAATAGAGCATTCAGTCCCTTCCGTTTATCGATCCGCATCCATAATACCTCACTCATCAAGATCCTGCGACGCACATCAAAACGTGGCCGAGAAAACAACGCTTTTAATGGAGGCCCAATTCTAATCAATATTTTCATAGGAATTATTCAATCTGCCGTCCAATCAGCAAGATAACTCTCATGTTGTCGAACAACAGCTAAATCATATGACCGGTCTGCATTGAACTTGGCGTTAAGTGCCGAACGTAATGCGCACACGAAGGCAAGCGACCATTAGTTGATGATCACTTTGAAGGTCAATGTCAATGGCTCAATGCACCACTTATTACAACGCAGTGAAAGTTGCAGAAATCCAAAAATACTGTATTGTCAGAACCTATCTAGGCACCCAGATCAATCATTACGATCACAATATCACCTTTAAGAACTCTGCTCTGAACTGCGTGTAATTGTTCATTGAAAGAGCCCTCCTCAGATATATCAGAAATATCCGTTGCTGCATGGCTCTATACAAATATAATGTTCTTTAACGAGATCAAGAGAAGGTGTTTTACAGTAGTCGTCAGTAGCGGTTCGACACTGAATGCAAGCCTACTACGACTTGATTTTCCAAAGTATAATACAAAAGCGTAGTGCGCCCGTGGGAGCAGATTCAGAAAAGGAACATTCTGGGAAGCGTCGATACCATTGTCGAGGAGTGTGAGGGTATTCCAAAAGCCGATCATTAGCGGTTTTCGATAGCTAAATTCCAAGACCGTTTCGGTAGCAGTAAAATTTTGGAATTTCCAGCTTGCTTGATTAGAAATCTCCATTCCTTTTAGTTACCCTTTATGACAAGTAGGGGATACTGTGAGTCTATTTTAAAACCCCCGCTCACAAAACAACCTGTAAAGACAACTTTTCCTTCAATATGGGTTCTGACATTCCAGACTAAGGAGTGGCGGCGTTTGATTAGCGTAGGAGAGGTGCAGACGTTAATGAGGCTTATATTATGGAATTCACTTCGTAAACGCAGTGCATCGTTCGGTTTGGTCATATTTTCAAAGCCGATGACAGTAGGTTTCATTTTTCAGCTATCTAAAAACCCTACTCCGAGCGCATAGTTTATTGCTAAATTACCGACAGAAAATACGGTCTAGTGGCTCTTCTTTAGAAAACTGGTTCCTTGCTTCTGTATTTCGTTCTGGGACCTACTCTTTGCCCAAGATACTTTTGGAAGAATGAACGAAAAACTTGCAACGACCCAGCCGCTAAAGTGCAAAATTCAGGCTTTTTACGTGGCCACAGACAGCTCGAATGGCGTTAGTAGGGGCTGAACGTGGTGGGGTGCCTAAAGAAATGAAATGAGAGTGTCGACGATGCGACATCTATAGAGTAGAATTCTTCGACTTGTTGAAGGAAAGTCGACCGCTGCACTCAACTTGTTAAATAGTTCAAAATTAAAATGTGTCAGCAACAAAATATGAACATCTACTCAAATAGTACATAATTACTAAAGTATTAGTATATATAAATAATAAATTTTGAGAAGTGACTAAAAACTACCTTTACCTTACAAGCACGAAATGTAATGGTATACATAGGTATGTGCAATATGAAAAAGAGTGCTGGAAAGTTTGATGGAAATCTTACTGTCATTAACAAAGTCATAAAAAGTTCGGGTCTCGGATATCATTATCCCGATAGATGGTCAAAGTTCACATTAGAACCTCATGAACCGCAACATTCTTTCACTCCATACTTGAATCGCCAAGCTTCCAGTTTACGACTCATTCGTTTCTAGCCATCTTCGTCCAAGCTACTCTGTTGCCTTTAACATATTCATATTCTACAATTTCACCATTTCAACTTCTCTTCTACAATATTGGTTTAAATTTGTTGATGCTCCTGCATTTCTGTAACATAATTTATTCATACATTTTGCATATATTCGTATTACGTGTGGGGACCATGCGCCCATGTCATGTATAAGTTGAGCCTTTCCGCAGAGAGTTGAAATGTAGATTGTGATTCGATTGCAACAGCACGTTGTTCACCATCCCGGCAAAGCCGAAGTTCGTGGCAAGATGTAAAAATAGATGGAAATGTAGAAATTTTGTTTTGTCTTTCCATCAAATTTGCATGTTGATATGTCTCTGAAAACAAAACGTCAGAATACTCGCAAGAAAATTATTAAATTTTCAGGATTCCGGGGAAATCTCGTGCAGGTGCACGTAGCTACTTAGGTATCTACATTCGTGGCTTGAGGTGCTCAGTTTTTATCTGCCTTTATGAAAAACAGTTTACTCATATATGTACACTTGCCAGAATAACTATTGAAACATCTTAAATCTAAAATTTCAATTTCGAAAAATGTCCTGGTTTTCGAATCGAACTGATCAATATATATATATATAAAGATTTGTTGAAGAGTGTACTTTCTTTTTATTATGTATTAAAAATTTCATTGTGTTTTAATTTCCTTTTAAATAAAAAATAAACCAAATTATAGACATTTGAAATATAATAGGAAAAAGTTATTTTTTGATATCTTATAACTATTATTAGTAATTGGTGGGATATCCTTTTCGTTGAAGAACCGCCCACAGTCCTTTTGTTAATGATCTGACGAATCTTACGCTCCAGGAAATCTCACAAATGTTCTATGGGGTTAAGGTCTGTTGATTGAGGAGGTGTATACAATTGATGTTTGGTGTTATGAAGTAGCCACAACTTCTGCTTGGGATTATTATACTGTTGGAACCAAAAATCTTGTCCTAGGTTCAGCTGTTGTGCACTTTGTTGTAAATTTTGTTTCAAAATGTTTAAATAACCACACTGGTCCGTAGTAGATTCTATAAACGTCAATTTTTCAACACCTGTAGCTCACATACACCTTCAAAGCATCCGTGCTTAATCGTTAAAACAAGGTTTTCTTTATTAAGCTCTGTTGCCTTCTTCCGCCAAGCTAACTTTCATTGTTTCATTCCAAACGTGCAGAACTTGCTTTTGTTGTAAAGTAGGATCTGCTCCCAACCATTTTTAAAGTTTTGTGTAACACAAAACCTTATTAAGATCGGTTTACTGTCTGTCTGTCCATCTGCCTATTTGCCTTTTTTTCTAAAGAGGGTGAAAATCTTCAAAAGGCTCTGGCCTAGGCAGGGTTGAGTATTTTGATGAACTGCTCAACAATCAAAATATCAGCAAGTTGGAGATCTCGTCAACTGAAGACGATGGACAAATGCTGCCACCACCAAGCATAGAAGAAACAGACCGCCCAATTCATCGGTTCAAAAGCCATAAGTCGCCAGTAGCCGATGGAATTACAGCCGAATTGGTTAAATGTGGAGCCCACCAACTACATCAAGCGGTTCATCAACGAATCATGATGCTCAAATTATCGGACAGCGAATTAATGCCTGACGACTGGCAAAGAGGCTCTGTCTCATGCATAAAAAGAGGCATATCACGCAGGGCAGCAAATATCCAGGTATCACATTGCTGAGTACCATCTATAAGATACCTATCGATCTCGCTATCCTGCTAGATCGGATAGTCCCATACGACCAGAACATTATTTGTCCATACTAAAGAAGCTTCTCTACAGTCAAATCAGCACCAGTACAGATTTTGGAATATGGCTATCAGTTCCACCATCTTTTCATTGAATTTAAAGCTGCCTATGACAACATAGCCAGAGTAAAACTGTACACGGCCACGAGAAAATTCGGTATACCAACGAAATTGATAAGAGTGAGTAGGCTAACTCTGAACAATCAACGAGGCCAGATAAAAGCCGACCACTCAAAATCAACAGCTATCTAAAATGCCCTATCATGCGTCCTCTTTAATCTGGCCCTGGAGTGATTCACGATGTAAATGCGAGAGGCACCACCCTCTTCAAGTCCACCCAACTACTGGCCTACGCTGACGATATTGACATCATCGGAAGAATAACCCGAGATGTACAGTCTACCTTTATCCAGATCGAGCAGGCGCGGCGCGAGATCTTGGGCTACACATTAATGAAGGCAGCGCCAAAAATCCAAAAACAAACAACATCGAATCCACTGATCAAACGCAAACAATGAAGATAGGAGACAACAACTTTGAGACAGTTGAAAACTTCTCCTATCTATGGTCGAAAATCACAACCGATAATGCGCGCACGGTTGTTGGCTGCCAAACGAAGCCTATTTCAGCTTACAAAAACTGTTTCGCTTGAAACATCTTACTATCACAGCTCTACAAGCTGTAGAAGACTGTGATCTTGTCAGTCCTTATGTATTCCGCGAATACCTGGGTTCTTAGCAAAAAAAACGGCGGACTCTTGGCCACGAGAGAAAAATCCTCCGAAGAGTTTTTGGCGCCCTACATCAGGGTGGACGATTCCGTAGCTTACATAACGGCAAAATATATGAGCGCTACCATGACCATCTGGTTGTGGATAAAATCCGGCTCAACGGGTTGCGGTGAGTGGGTCACCTAATTCATATGTATGAGGATGAATTTTATCAATTTTTTAAATTAGGAACCTGTTAACTACTGCAGAGAGTCTTTGTAATTTTGAGGGACAATTACCTGAGTCTGCGTTTAATAACCGCGTCGCGTCTTCTCTCAAAATATCTAAACTTTTCCAAGGGTTTAAGTACGGTGTTTATAACGCAAGAGCTCAAAATTTTCCCCGTCCGGAGTTCCTTATTAAGACAGGTCTAGACCGGATACCGGTTGTTGCGCCGTTGATGATGATAATGTTGTCCCTGTAGGTGCTGCTTCCACTCGTACAGAAATATTGAAAATCTGTGAGGTTTTCCAGATTTTGGAAGAACGGGATTGTCGTTAAGATTCCAAAGAAGGGAGTGAGTGAGAGCGGGGGAGGCGTATTTGCGTGCTCGGAGCCACTGTAAAGATAATAGCTAAAATGATCCTGGGACACATGAAAGAACATCTGGAAAGATTGATCGACAGGTAGCAAGGTGTTTCCGCTCCGGATCCTTCTGCAATGATTACATCAATAGCCTATGGAGTATTTAAGAACATTGCGCTGAGTTTATATATTCCCTTGTCCTGTTGTTGATGTCGAATGATCTCGGGAGTGACCCTGCCACTTTTATATGGCCTCGCATATTGGTCAGGGTCAGCCTAGCCACTCTTATCAATTTCATCGGGATACTAAGTTCTCTCATGGCCGTAGACAGTCTTACCGGGGGTCTTAAAATCGATGGTGCAACTAAAGTCCATATTCCAACAGTTTTTCCATCGTTTGCCGGAAAGAGAAAATCTAATGTGTTTTTGATATGCCTGGAGTAAAGTTTCTTTGGGGGGGGAGGGGCTTATGATGTTCTGGGCGTATGGGGGCTATCTGGTCTAGTAAGGTCGCGGAGAATACCTTCTTGATGGTACTCTGCAACGTAATACCTCTATAATTGTTGCACTGCGTGATATCCCCCTTTTTATGTACGGGATAGATAATGCCTCGTTGCCAGTCGTCAGGCATTGATACACTGTCCCACACCTTGAGTATCAGTTGATGAACCGCATGGTGTATTTGGTCGTCTCAATATTTAACCGATTCGGCTGTAATTCCATCGGCTCCTGGCGACTTATGATTAAAATCAACCGATTAATTGCACGGACTGTTTCTTCTGTACCTGATGGTTGCAGTATTTTTCCGTCGGCCTCAGTTGGCGGGACCTTCAACTCGCCGATGTTCTGTTGTTAAGCAATTCATCAAAGTAACCCGTCGCTCCAATATGCCCATTCTGTCGGAAATCATATTTCGCTCTTTATCTCGGCAGGATGAACATGGGCTTCATCCTACTGACTTGTTGGTAAAACTTGCACGCCTAGTACGCTACTCCCTGCACTTTTCGAGTTCATAGACCTGTTAGTTCTCCCAGGCTTCTTTTTACCGTCTGTGAAGTTGCTTGTTTGCTCGACGGAGTTCGTGATAGGTCTATGTACGTGCCCGCATTTTTTTAAGATTGCAACATCTTCCGCTCCGTTGCTAGCTTGCATTCATCGTCGGACCAGCCGTTCCGACTTTTCTTGCAGCTAGGGCCAAGTATGTTTGTGATCGTATCTACGATAACGCCCTTCAGGTGATTGTGAAGATCATTTGTTGATGCTTCATCTCCTGGACATCTGTTAGTTCCGGTTATTGCAGCATCCATTTCCCTCTTATAGGTGTTGCGGAGGGCTGTGTTGTGGATGGCTTCAGTGTTAACTCTCACCTGATTGTCAGAGGGGATTCTGGGCAATATTGAATACGGGCTCAGTGCTTGCTTGGCTGTTAAAACCCCCAAGTATGATTTTGATATCATATCAGGGACAGGCTTCGGGGGTTCGTTTTATTGCCTCGTAGAAGGTATCATTCAGCTTATTACTTAAAAAGATTTCTTAAAAAACACAGCGTTTCTTATCATTTGTACTGCCACTGTATATACATACATAACTGGATATGTATGATCAAAAGAAGTGTGACAAAAGTCTGAAGATATTGTATTGACTTTGATTTTCCGTTTGAGTTTGACGAGGAATACAAGTGGTTTATTTGCATTTATGTGATACACAAATAAACATAAGTATATATCTATGTACAAAAGATATTGTGAAATTTACGTAGCTTAACAGAATTTGGTAAATTGAGTTTACTATAGGATGCCAACAAATGCCTTTTTCCGCAGTAATATGTGTGTCATTCTGTAGCTCATGTGCCACGAATCTTTCTCTAAAGTTCCTTATCAAATTTTCGCGTTGGAGTGTTAATTTAGTTGACAATTGTCAATTCGATATGGAACGAACAGTGTAAATTGCATTGATACCCTCATTTCATCTAAAATAAGGACAAACACGTAGGAAATTCGCCGTTTCGCGTCTGAATGGTTTGGCGTATTTTTATCTGTCTAAAAAATATTGTTGCGGGCAGTTCCATTTATGCGTAGTTGAAGTTGCAATGTATAAAATAGTTATCGGCTTGGGGGGTTGTCATTTTTTTCCAATAATAGAAATCCGCCGGTTCTCGTCCTACAAAAAAATTCAGCTCATGTACATTCTATCTTCGACGTGCGTCCTGAAACTATGTATAATCAACTTGTGTGAGTTTCAAACAATTTAATTTTCTCAAAAAAGTACAGATATATTTGTACATATGAAGGGTAAAGGTGAAGGGCGGAGATCACGTTTTAGATCCTCCCTGAAAAAGTCTCCCACCAGCACCTTCAATTCTTCGTCCGCTGGAAACTGTTTTCCACCCATGTGAACATCAGGAAAGTGAATAGATGTTAATCTGAAGATTCCAAGTTAGGGAAATGCGGGGAATGGCTCAAAACGCCTTATCCAAACGAGTCCAGGATTTGCTTGGCGAAGTTTGTAATTTTCATGTAAGTAAACCAGAGTGGTCATTAGTTCCTGATTATAATGCTGTAATGGTAATCACTCTAATAATCATTCAATTACATAAAACCATCGTAATTATAGCCATGATTAGCGTCGTTTCTGGTTTACGCAACGCATATTTTTTGACTAGTTAATCTTTTAACTAACAACCAATTGATGGATTGGTTGCAATAAGCCGAAGAAGTAACAACTGGTTTGTTTGTTATTTGTCGTACGTGCATTTTCATACAAATTGAAGGTAGTAGGTATTATATATTGAGGTATCTTAAGGTTTTGTGCTGGCTTAAAAGAAAATCTCTTTTAAAAAAAGTTAAATTTCAGTCTATACATCTGCCTGCCTCTGACACGTAATTTATTGGAAAAAACTAAAACCCAGATTTGCAAAAGAATGACTGACGGTCTCCTCTGGGGCAAAGGTAACTCATCAGACACTGTCCTTGGAGGAGCGTGTATAATCGCGAACACGACATGAGTGCGAATTACATCAAGTCAAATCCACCCTATATTCAGACCCAAACTAGGCCGAAGCGATATTATTTTTATTTGAAAAATGACTAAAACTATTATCAGGAAATCCGATTCTTCAAATGTGATATCTATCCTCATTTGACTTCTTCGGAAAGTGTTAACGTATCCAATGTTTACTAGAACAAGATTCAGACCAGAAAGAACTTCAAGTAATACACGTCCTCTTGTGGTAAAATCGACAGCTATGATTTTAGTGTTATTGTCGTTTACATCCCTCATTAGCCTCTCAATCATGGATTGGAACTCCTCTCCCGTAAGACTCGGTGCCGCATAGCAGCTGAATATACCACCTACTTTCGCTCACCTCAAGCCACTCTCAAGAATATTCATTTTTAAAGTTTTGTGTAAAACAAAACCTTATTAAAATCGGTTCACTGTCTGTTCGTCTGCCTGTCTGTCTGTCCGTCATACGCATTTTTCTTGGAGACGGCTGTAGTGATTCAAACCAAATTTGATAGGTAGATGGGAACTGTAAACGCTCACGCATACAGTGCGTTACATAATTCTACATCAAATTTAAGGGGGTTCCTATACATGCAAAAGAGGGGGTATGCCTTTTTTTTCATCAAATATAGTCATGTGGGGTATCAAACGTAAGGTCTTGCTTAGTACTTTCCAAAGCCTTGATTTTGAAATTGATTGGAAAGATGGGGAGTGCACATATGCAAAATAATAGTAATTATTGGCGCTACAATCGAATTGGATCAGGGCCTTGAAGTGTATTACAGCATTTCATTCAAGATCGTAACGCTACACTACAGGATTACAGTATCCTGTACGTGGTGCTTAGCATTACGTTCGCCCGTGATAATTACCTAATTTGATTCAGATACCCATTCACAGCTGAGACAACTGGTATCTGCCGTCAAGTCATCATACTAATCCCACTGCCACCACACATGCGAAAGGGGATTGTAAATTTTTTTTCACCGAGTATAGTTATGTGAGGTATCCAATGAAAGGTCACGATGTTAAGAACAGAGCCGCGCCTAGCTAATCCATCAGCTCCCTCACTCGGCTCTATGTTCCTATGACCGAGAACCCAGAGGAAAGCGGTCTTGAGTGTGCGGCCCAGACTGTTCAGCGAATTTGTGCACTGCCCCAACAGCGTGGAGGATATTTTACGCTTGTAGCTCGGATCATGCCCAAGCCATCAATAGGCTTCCAATATCGCCAGTGTTTCCGCATGAAATACACTGGTAAAACCTGAGTGACCATACGACTCGGATGCGCTGTCAGAAAACCCTTACACCTTCTCCACAAACCATCTTTTATCCGTCGATAAAGAATACTGTGCCTTGCAACATATCGCCGGTCTACCACTCTGTCCTGGTTGGAAAGCACACGGCAAAGCTTCTTGTGAAGTTCAGTCTACGTATGGCATAATCCGCGGAGAATGCCCAGTTTTGTCTAGGATGTTACTATGGCCGTAGAGCTTCGCTGGCCAGCATTCGGACTCACGTAATCTGACGGCACTGGGTGTGGTCTATGGGGAGGAGTTGCAGGAGTACATTAAGTGTATCTGCTAGGCACGACTGCAAAGCCCCGGTAGCACTTCCACACGCGGTTCTTTGAATCCTATTAAGTTTCGATCCATTTTACTTTTTGTTCAAACCTGCCACTATACAATAGAACCATAAGTTAGAATGGGACCCACCACAGCTCTGTTCTGGAGAATCATCCTCGGCCTATGACCCTATTTCTTTGCAAAGGTTCTCTTGCAGGCATAGAAGGCTATTCAGGTGTTCTTAACCCGCAGTTCTTTGTTCAACCTTTAATTTACTTTAGATCCGGGGTTTCACCCAGACAGTTAACATTGGAGGAAAGAACCAATCTTTTTTCATTCATCCATGATAGGCACTGAACTCCGCCCTTGTACCGTTGTCTTGGGGATGAATACCATCAGTTCCGTTTTGGTTCAGTTTATGGCGAGTTCGCATCCTTCGGCCCACGGGCAAAACTTTTCTAACGTTCATTCCATAACGTCACCCACAATGGAGGAAAACATCCCTGACATTAAGATCACCAAGTCGTGGGCATACCGTTGTAATTGATGAAAGGTTGAAGTATATATGTCCCAGCACTTTTTGTGGTGACAAAGCGTTGCCACGCTGCATTCATAAGACATTGTTTCCCTTTTACATAGATTATAAAATGCATTACATTCCAAACTAACGCTTCGTAAGGATGCCTAATAGATTGTAAACCAGACACAGGGAAAATCATGTAGCTAACAATCTTTTATAACATTGCGACCAATTTATATTGAAGACTGCTTGTGGCTAATTCGCCGTGAAGTTTCTATAAACGAAGAACATCCACATTTGATATTAACATCCTTGTTTGCACCATTAATAGCTGTAATTACCCTCCCAGTTGTTTGGCACATTCATATATATGCATTTTCATTAAAAACTTTCACAAATTGCAAGGCGCATGCCAAGAAAAAAGAGAGGTGTATTGTGAAAAGTCCACCCGTCCACTTTTGATCCCTTAACCCATCGACAGGCCCTTGTGCCCCTTGGGAGACTAACATCATGAGATGCTTTGTCTGAATATTTTCAAAAATATTGTTATAAAAACAAGCGAAAGCAGTTGATACCATTCCATTAAACATGTAAATAGCTGACTCCTTTCCCAGGAAGAAACTGAAAATGAGAAAATTGATTTTTTTTTTCGAATCGAATTTACTTGTACTCTAAAATATTGAACCAAGCTCATTACAAACGAAGACATAAATTACAGACTTTGCCACTGTAAATTTTGCAAATCTAATAAAGAGAATAATTTACTTTACGATTTATTCGACTCATACCCGTATTTCTTCTATGTGTACATTGAGTAAACCGGCCTCAGTCGCTTCTAGGTTTTTCCTTATTTTTCATTCTGTAGAGAGTACTTAAAATCTTGCCGCAATTAGGGGACTATCTTTTCTTCATTCTCTTCATTCATGTGATCGGAAGTAATCTTTTCATCAGAAGCTAATTTGATGATTTGATGATAAACTGCCTTAAAAGTAATTCTGAAAAGTACTAAAGTAAATTTAGAGATTTTGTCAGCAAAGTTGAGATGAATTACTTCCATCTCCTATTTTAAAAAATAAAAAAAAAATTCTAAGCCTGCTTATCTGATTAAATATGTATTTATAATTAAATTAACCATTTACTTATTTTATATTATTAGTTAGAGAAAGCTGTATTAATTAATTGAGAAAGGGTAACCATTGACGAAAAACGAAATCAGATATAAATAAAGAATGGGAGTCCTGAACAAGGCTTTATCCCGAAGAAACATGGCCCAGGGGCTGCCAGAGTCCATCTATTGAAAGGCACTCTATACATTCCATTCCATAGACATTTCCGGGACGGGACAAGTGGTGATAAACGATGAAACCATGCCCTGCCCAGCATTGTCTATGTCATAGAATATTTGAAGTTCGGTTCATCACTCAGCAATGAGATTTTTCAAAGTGATATGAAAGGCAATTTTTGAAGTAGTTCTCAAGAATGTTGAAGAAAGACAAACTGAGCGACAGTTTTCGACCATGCTTATTATGCTTCTAGCCAAAAATATAAAATTATTTTTGGTAGAAGCATAACATGCACATAATATGTGCATAGAAATATTGTTGTTGTTTGCAAATTACTAAATAAAAATTATCATATATCAAACAGAATGGTTTCTTTTGCTTATAATTAATTCAATTAATTTTCCCATCTTTTTGGTAACGACTGTATTTTGTGACTTTTTTAAGGTTTTCTTTGCAAAACAAAACCTTGTTAAAATCGGTTCAATGTCTATCTGTCTGTCTGTCTGTTACATGCACTTTTCTCAGAAACGGCTATACCGATTGACATGAAATTTGGTGAGAAGGTGGAAACTGTGAGCGCCCAGACCCCAGTGAGTGATATCCTCCTACGTTGAGATTTAGGGGGGGGAGGGGTCCCTATATATGCAAAAGGAGGGTGTAAACATTTTTCCACCGAATATAGTCATGTTGGGTACCAAATGAAAGGTTTCGACTAACACTTTTAGGATCCGATCTTAGTTTTTAGATTTGCTAGAATGGCGTGGAGTGGAAGGGCTTGAAAATGATGATTTCTTTAACGAACCCATTCTCAGAAACTACCCAACCGAAAAATCTTTTAAATCTACAAATATAAGCCTCATGAACGTTCACGCCCCTACAGAGGAGACTGCAGAGTCGGAGAAGGATACCTTCTACGAGGCAGTTGAGCGGATCCTCGAAGCCTGCCCCAAGTATGATATCAAAATCGTACTTGGAGATGTTAACAGCAAATTAGGGACGGGGCCCGTATTCTAGTGATACGTCGGCTCTCATAGCTTTCATAGGGATACCAATGATAACAGACTGTGGATTAGTCAGTTAACAGTATCACACGAAATGGTTGCTGTAAGTATGTGTTTTGCGCGGAAAGTGGTCCACAAACATACGTGGGCCTCTCCCAACGGGATTACTTTCAAGGAAATTGACTAGGTGTTTATCGATGATGAATGTAACAACATATAGGGGGGGGGGGACAATGTAGACTCGAATCACTATCTCGTTGGCATAGTGCTCCGGGCTCGAGTTGTTATGAGGTGAGAGCGAATACTGAAGCCATTCACAACACAGCCCCCTATAAGGGGGAAATGGATGCCGCAATAACCGCAGCCAACAGATGCCCTGGAGATGAAGCGTCAACAAATTATCTTCACAACCACCTGTAGAGCATTATCACTGATGCAGCTACAAACATACTTGCCCCAGTTGCTAGAAAAGTCGGAGCGGCTGCCTTGACGAATGTAAATTAGCAACGGAGCAGAAGAATGCTGTTATACATACTGGGCTGTAGCACTCCCAAGCAACGCGAGCACCCGCAAGGGCCTATCACGAACTTCGTCGAGCGGAGAAGCGATTTCACAGACGGAAGAAAGAAGCCTGGGAGAACCAGCAGGTCTGTAAACTCAAGAAGTACAGGGAAAAATCGCACCAGGTTCACAAGTTTTACCAACAAGTCAGCAGGATGAAGTCTTATGCACCTTGATGCTCATCGTGCCAAAACAAAGAAGGAAATCTGATTTCCCACAAAATGTGCATATTGGAGGGATGGGTTGAATACTTTGACGAACTACTGAACAGCTAAAATATCGGCTAGTTGGAAGTCCCGCCTACTAAAGATGCCACCACCAAGCAAGAAACAGTCCGTGCAATTCATCGATCGACGATGGAAATACAACCGGTTAAACGTGAAAGCGACCGACTACACCAGGCGGTTCACCAATGATTCATTATGCTCAAAGTTTGGGACAGCAAATCAATGACTGACGACTGACTGTGAGGCATGATCTGTCCCATGCATAAAAAGGAAAATATCACGCAGTGCAACAATTGTAGAAGTATTAGGTTACTGCCTACCCTCTATAAGATATTCTCCGCTATCTTACCAGGCCAGAAAGCCCCATGCGCCCAAAACGTCATTAGCCCACACCAAAGAAGTTTCACTTCAGGAAAATCAGACACAGGTCAGCCGTCTATGATAGCATAGCCGGGATAAAACTGTACAAGGCTTACGCTGACGACATTGACATTATGGGAAGAAAAACCCAAGGTGTACAGTCTACCTTCATCCAGATCAAGCAGGCGGTGCGAGATCATGGGGTGCACATTAATGAGGGCATGGCGAAGTACATGGTGGCAACGTCTTCTTTTCTTCAACCTTTGTCCCGTTCACAAGCGGGATCGGCTCGTCGCGATCGGTTTCGCCATTTGGCTCTATCGAATACCTGATCTGGGTGCAATCACGAGGTTTTTAAAACACCATCCAACGTATCAAGCCACCGTTGTTTAGGCCTGCCTTTTGGTCGTTTACCATTCACTTCGATGTTCAGACCAATTTTGGCAAGTGAATTCTCGTTAGCACGAATTGCGTGACCATACCCTCGAAGACGCCTCTCTCGAAACTTTTCCACGATCGGTGCAACCCCATAACGATCGCGGACATCCTCATTTCGGATGTGATCAAAACGTGTTACACCACAAGTCCAACGCAACATCTTCGTCTCCATTACCGCAAGATGCCGTTCATTGTCTTTTATAGTCGGCCAACACTCAGAACCATAGAGAGCGGCAGGGACATTGTGGGAAATTTTATACGTCGATCACAAAGAACACCAGTTGTGGAATGCTACTTCATCCAGGTTACGTTAATGCGTGAAGCGATTTCATAACACTGCCGCGAATAGTGATTCTGCCTGTTTCATGGTGATCGGTCGACAAAAATTCAGTTTTGTTTAAATTCAATCTGAGACCGTGTTGCATGGGGCGATCATTCCATTTTTGGACAAGTTGCCCGAGATCATTTTTGCTATCAGATGCTAAACATCAGCTGCATAAAGCAGTGTTTAAGGGGCTGGACGTTGGATATCCCGTGTGACGGTGTCCATAACAAGAACAAAGAGGAGTAGTGAGAGGGGCCAAAAATCAAATAACTAACAACATCGAATCGCACTGGTCAAATGAAAGCAATAAAAATAGTGGACTACAACTTTGAAATCATTGAAAATTTATCCTATCTAGCGCCGAAAATCACATCCGATAACAGCTGTGATGATGAAATCCGCGCACAGTTGTTGGCAGTCAACAGAGCCTATTCCAGCTTGCAAAAACTGTTTCGCTCGAAACGTCTTACGATGGCTTCTACTATACAAGACAATGTCCTAGCCAGTCCTTATGTATTCCCCGAAGACTTGGGTTCTTAGCAGGAAAAATTGCGAACTCTTGGTCGCGTTTGAGAGAATAATCTTCCGAACATTTTTGGCCCCCTACATGAGGATGGACGATGTGGCTTCTATAACGATGAAATCTATAAGCGATACCATGGCCATCTGGTCGTTAATGAAATCCGGCTCAACAGGTTGCGGTGGGTAGGTCACTTAATCCATATGGATGAGGGTGATTCAGCCCGGAAAATCTATAAGGGTAATATCTAGGGTAAAAAAAGAAGGCGAGGCAGACCCTGTGTCAAATGGAGTAATGGCGTAGGTCAGGATGCCAAACGGCTTTTACGGATATCGAACTGGGAGACCGCGGCGCGAAACCGGGATGTCTGGAGGCAGGCCTAGACCAGTTGTTGTGCCGTTGATGATGTTGGCATGGTATTATGACCGCTTTATAGAGCAGGGGTTTATTGTCAAGTCCCAGCTTAGAATTTTTGTTTAGAAGCCAAAATATATTTTTTGTTGTCAGCTGCATTTGCATTACCTTCGTCTCAATATGTTTTCTCCATGTTAGCCGTCTTTACCTCATTCTGTTGAGTGATCGTTACACAATTTATTGAGAACTTAGCGCAGTTTTGCCAGTTCAGCATGAAAGTGACATGACAGGACTTGATTCCGTTTACGCGAATTTTCCAACTACCTTTCAATTCATCTTAGGGGGATTTGTAATTTTTTTTAAAAATGAGACCTTCCTTGAGGAATACTTCCTATTCTCCAGTGAACTTTCTATCTCAGAGACGATTCTGTGCTTTCATTGTGTTGCTTGTGGTACCAAATATCAATCAAATTAACAGTGGGGGTGTATATTTTCAGACATCGTTCGGAGTTCTGTAGCCAGCAGGTATTAGCCAAAAAAGTGAAGCGATGGCGGCTTTACGGTTTCTTACCAGGGCAAATCGTCAGACGCTGCCTCACTTCTGCCCTGGGAGCAGCGTGACCGTAGCGGCTCGCAGATGTTGAGTGCTCTTTTATATAATTCGTAGAACACGCATTAAATTGATGCGGACTTAAGACCCCATCATTCTCAAAACGAATATTTCAGCTCCGGCCAAGCTCTGGTCAATAAGGCGGATTTCCGCTCAATATAATTCGTAGTCATGTCGTGTTCTACGAATTATATAAAAGAGCACTCAGCATCTGCGAGCCGCTACGGTCACGCTGCTCCCAGGGCAGAGGTGAGGCAGCGTCTGACGATTTGCCTCTGCCCTGGTAAGAAGCCGTAAAGCCGCCATCGCTTCACTTTTTTAAAAAGTTTGGGTGCAAGCCCTAAGCGAAGGGTCCGTGGACCAGGAAAGAGGGAGTAAGTTGCTTCCCATTTGGTCCGGCCCAGCATTAAATTGATGCGGACTTAGGACCCCATCATTCTCAAAACGAATATGTATTAACCAATTTCTCAGTCCACTTAGAATAGTAGTGAGTGGATGAACATATGTACTCCACAGAAATGGCGATATCACACCCCCTAGGAGCAGCCTTTTATTGATCCTTTCGGCAGGTAGCAAGCGATATTTACTTCAGGACAGAGTAATCTCTGCGTCAACATTGCATAAATTGCAAACAATCCATCCACGATCCAAAACCCCTTCAATGTCCTTGAAACACTCTTATGGCTTTCTCGCCTTTCAGAGAGGTAGTTTTGTAGCAGGCAATTTGTCAGAGGCTAGAATTATGGTAATTCCTGGAAGAGATACGGGGAATGGTTGCATAGCCGATTCAGAAGCGGTTGAATTTGGAAAATCAGCGCCTATAACGGCAATACAGCTTGGTTTATATAAAAGTATTATTTGCGGGTGGTATCCATCAAGAAGCAACTCTAACTCTTGTCTTCGAGCCTGATCAACTAAAGAGTTATTGTTCAATTTAATGAGCCTAACGCCCATGATATGGTACTACAAGGGATATGCAAACTGGCATATAGATACAGGATGGTTTGGTTGATAGGTGTTTGAGCAGCAGATGTGGTTGGATTTATGGGTTCCGGCAGGGTTAGTTGATGCAGCAACCACTGATAACCATTTACAAATGCTTGATATGATACTTCAAACTTCAAGGAAAGCTTATGAATTCCATAACCATTTACACACTGCGCTCGAACAGCAAGGTTGCAGAATGGTAGAAAAATTCGGTCCCCCGAAAGGATGGTGAGGAAAAAGGATACCGATAGGGCCCGGATTTTCTTGCGGTTGGGCCGCTTAATTTTCATATTGGGCCTAATTTACCGTTTTATTATCGCAGCGCAAATTTTCTTCCTCTAGCCATGCGCAATCTGAATCCTGGTCTGGCCATAAGGACTCTCTTTCATAGTACCATTCTAAAACTCTAGCTATAACCGAAAAACAACTGTTTTATTGCACTACAATTATTTTTAAACCTTTCTGTAACAAAGAAACAATCTACATTCTGACCAATTATTTTACACTCAATATATTAACTTCATGAGGACAAATAATTTGCCCTTTTCGGTCAATGGTATTAAGTTTTTTGTGGAATGTTTCTGGCCAAACTACTTAGCTAACCTGCAATTTTTTAATTTCCTCATTTATGAGCAAGTCACGGTGAATATTGAAGTTTCTAATGTACCACGACGCTACAGTAATCGTTCTAAATATCTTAAACTGCACTTTTTAAAGAACTTGCCTGTTGGAAGTGCAAGTAGATCCTCGAAGTTTTGCACCATAAGTCCAGATTGGCTCTATCGCTTCTCGTTTCTGGAAGAAGATTATAGCGATTGGCACTAAATTTGATGGAAAGGTGGGAACTGTGAACGCTCACGCGTAGAGTGAGGGACATTCTTCTGCGTCGAATTTAGGAGGGGTCCCCATATATGCAAAAGGGGGGTGCAATTTTTTTCACAAAATATAGTCATGTGGAGTATCAAATGAAAGGTCTCAGTTAGTACTTTCCGAAGCCCGTCTTAGTTTTGACGTTTGTTGCAAAGGTGGAAAGTGCGGGAGTCGAAAGCGACCATTTTGCAGCAATGTAGGCTATATAAAGCGCGATTATGCCAAATTTAGTGAAAATCGCACTATTATTAACAAAGTTATAATAGGTCAAAGTTGTCGCTTCTTTGCAAATTCAAGACTTTAAATGTCAATATCACACGAAAGTGAATATTTTCACATAATACATACAAGTACATGCTGCGTGCTACGTACTAATGGGACAAATGCATACTTAAATGTCTTTATAAAAGAAATACACAAAACCTTTCATGTTGTTTTCGGTGCCTTTAGCTCTCCAGTGGGCCTATTAGTGCTATGGCTCAATTTCAGGTGACTCTAGAGCTCTCAAGATACAACACATGTGTGCAGGTTAACGCCGCATCGAAGGCAAAATAGGTGCTTATTCGTGTGCGAATGGGCAAAATATATAAAGTAAAGAAGAGGGCCAAGTACACTGTCTTCGGGTATCCTTTGATGTTACATTCTTGTCAGGGAAAATAACAAATCCCTTGTGCTCAGGAATTTTATGAGTATTCGTAAGTAGCTTGTCTTTGATTTTGTTGATGAGACTTTCATGCTAGACCTTATCAAAAACTTGTCCTTCCTCAAGATATACCACCGAGCAGTACTTTCCACCTTTCAAAGCACGGCTTATCTCAGAGGCTAACTGATGACTGATGATGAATAATTTCGTTTTCAACCAAGTGCTGTTGTAGCTTAGATAGTAGGAGTTTCTCGAATAGCTTTAATGGTGAGTAAAGCTGGCTTGTTGGTTCATAGAATGTTGCACACTTCAGACCTTCTCCCTTCAGGGTCTTCAATATTTATTCCGAAAACTTCGGAAAGTAACGAAGGCGTAAGACACCATTAAATAAATGTGTCATTTGAATGATTCCAGATCTTGGCCGCTCTTGTATCTTTTTGATGGTAATAAGGTCGAAATCAAGAGACTTTTTAGAATCAATATGGTCTTGCAGGAATCTCAAAACTTGGAGAGCTTTGAGCATAATCGGTTGGGGAATCAAAAGTGATAATTCTCTCCGTTAGCGGTGGATTCCACTGGAAACGCCTACCAAGTGTTGAGCAAAGATTGAACCCTTTTCGGCATCACTTCTCACCCAACTGTCGTCCGACAGTCGGATTGCTGATTCTCACAAGTTAGCTTATTGAGGTTCCTCACCGTTCTTCAAAGCAAATAATTCGTGGTCAGAAAAGCGTTCGCTTTCCACAGCAGCACTTTCTCCTTTTTCACTACTTCTTCTAACCCTTTTCTAGCTGCTGCCAGATTTTTTTTCGAATTTGGTGGTCTAAATTGTTGCCATTCACGCCTCTGCTGTGTTCTTTTCTTATAAGCTGGTCGATTGTTTTGAACTCTTTGGGGAACCTAAAACTGAAAGTTGGAACTTCGGTATTGCATTCAGGGTAGCTGATGTTAATAGTTCGATAAAGAAATTTACAGTCTGGTCCAATTCGAGATTCACTTTTAAATGCGATATTTTTCGAAACTTAAACCAATTAGTTTGCTTGGTTGTTAGCTTGGAAGACTTGGTAAGTATTGGTTGGAGATTTGAGAATGTTATGGAATCTGCGAATAATCAGATCTTAAATTAAAGCAGGGTTTGACAGATAGATGTTTTCTTTCTTTCTTTCTTCCTCGTAATGTCCAAGTCGATAAAGTCTGGTATTTTACGGCGATCAGTTGGCCAGTAAGTTGGATGATCGCTCTATAACACGTCGAATCCATAGTTCGTCGATATGGTAGCCCAAAGGGATTGGCCCCTAGGTGAAGTTAGTCTCGAGCTTCAGACTTGGCTTTCAAATCTCCAGCTACAATAAACCTTCCAACAAGCATTTTGTCTTATAAACTGTTCTGCAGAGATGGTAATTCTCGGAGGACAATATACAACAGAAATTTTGATAGTATCGCTCCATTTCAGTAAATATATAGATTGGCTTGCATATAGTCCTTAGCCAATTACTCCATCACATAATTCTTTATTTGATTATTAATGAGAATTCCCGAACCACCGTGACCTTTGTCATTAGGGTTCTTAGTATTTTAGAATTTGTAACTGGTTACTATGAACTGATATATATTCCTTCTAGACTAAGAACTTCTCATGCTTTTGGAAGATTTACCTGTCAAACCCTTTCTGAACGTCTTTCGAGCGTTCTTTGCCAGTCTTTATTTGTAATTTTGGTGAAGAGAGATGAGAAATATTGCTCTTGAGCGGGGAAGTGGAAAGCAATTCTCCCTTCGAAAGATCACTTTTCTACTATCTCGGTATGGATTCCTAGGAATTACTATAATAAATCCTGAATTGAAGTAGGGGAAAGCTAACGTTGGGATTGTGAGGAAGGAATAGGGAGAGGGGATTTAAATGCAAAGATTTCGCTTAGGGATACTATGCAGATGGAAAGTTGTTGTAACTAGTTAAACCATTGCAAAGTCTTTAGGGCATATATATATATACCTGCCGCTGTGCGCTATATTTTAAATTATATACAGAGGGACACACGTTATGACAGTTTCACTTTCGCAAGACAGCCGGTTGGTATTTGGTTGGTTCTCGACTTCTCCAAAATGTTGAGAATTGAATTCTCCTGATATCTTAAAAATAAACAACGTTTGCGTAAGTATTCTGTAGATTATTCACTTCAATGAAGTCGCCAAATTATAACCTGGAAAAAACACGGAGAAAATATGCCAGACTTTTTACTCTTCCTCCCCGAGCTAGTTAACCGAGAAATTGATTGATCATGCAACAATCGAGTGAAATATTCAAATATTGTATACTTCTAACGACTGATTTGAAAATAAAGCTCTTATTGGCCTCAAGGGCCAAGCTTGTAATCATCAACCGTAATACAATAAGCAATGTAATGCCAATCATTCAGATAGAAGTATCTGTCGACGCTCAATAGAAACAACGGTTCTTCACTAAAGTTTTACAAATAGGCGGAAGTTGGTATTAATTAAAATGGGGTATAAATCCCAATAGGGGTATAAAACACAATTAGCTCAAGCTAATTATAGAAGCAAAAGAAACTTTGCGAAATAGCTTCAGTTTAGGTTTGTTCCTTTATCTCAAATTTATCCTAAATATCCATATTCAAGAAGTTTGGAGCAAGGTGGAGTGTAGACGTCTGCACGCTAACAAGTTTGCTTTCAGAGATGGATGGTGAATAGTTAAATGTTCGTTATGTAAGAAGTAATCAGTAACAAAAGTAGAATCTACCCTACACTCCTGAAGCGAAGCACGTGTCGGGACTATTGTTCGAATGGGAACCTCTTCCAGAGTGATAATTGCGAGAAGAAGAACTAAAAAACTTCTATTTTAATATTCATGTCCATGCCTAGTTTATTTGAATATCGTGAGCAATGACTTAAACTGTGCTCATAGCATAACAAGAACTTCGAAGAGCACCGTACGAAACTTTGGTAAAGATGTAAATGGTTTGCATTCTTTAATAAGTTGGAAACAGAAAGCTAAGTGTGACAATTAGTTCGTCATCTGTGACTAAACTGCCTGCAACAGACAGGCACCGTGTTAGCAATACAGCAAGGCTTTGTGTCTTCATACATCTAAGTAGGTAAGGGTGACTTACTTCAATTCTCTCCTTCTTGCTTTATTTGATTTTCAGTGGGATTCCAATCTGGGGCAATGAGATCAAGAAATAAATTACCTTTAACTCAGTAGCATGTCGGAAACGGAAACCCAGTGTTTTAGAAATGAAAGATTTCGTTTATTTCATACATGTGAATGGTTCGTTACAAGACGATTCCATTTGTGCATACTGTCATAATATATATGAATTAAATATGTCAAACTATTCACTTTAATGTGTAAATTCGTCTCTAATTTTAACCTACGACAACTTTGTTAATAGTAATACGATTCCATTTGAATTTTCCAATATAAGGCACAATTTATATTGGAATTCTTAAAATTGTGTAATTCAAGGATCACTTTTCAAGAGTCCTTCCAATTAAATTCAAAAATGTAGTTATTATATAACTATTTTCAACTTCATTTGGACAAGGATCACCATAAGATATATCTTATGCCGTAAATATTGTAAACATACAATTGATTCTATTTTAGATGTTTTGGTTGGATGGTGTCTGAAAAATTGTCCTGTCTCACTTACAATTTTGAATCCTCCTCCTCCCCTACTTTTCACTCTATGTCAATTCTGAGGCCTCTTTGTTCAAGTGCTAAGGTTTCGACGTTTCATTTGATACCCAACGCGGCTATATTCCCAAAAAAATTATTTTACATTCCATCGTCACTTTTATGGAAGCCTTCCCCTCGTGAATAATAATAATCACAATCGTTGGTACGACAATCTAATTGAATCTGGGCCTTGAAGTGAGAGGGTACTTCATTCAAGACCGTAAAGATACCCTACAAGATTACGGTACCTTGTAGAAGGCAATGTGGTTAGTATTGTCCTCTGCCACGATTATTACCCTGATTAAACTCAGGTACTTATTCATAACTGAACCGACTGGTATTCGACACAATATAAGCCCCATTGTAACCAGTGAGATTTGAACCGCGACCTTCGGATGACAGCTTAGCGTTCTAACCACTGAGTCATCGGGACACTTCCTCTTTTAACCTAAAATCATGCCACCCATGGAATGCATGTCTTTCCAAAGACTACATATGTCTACCAAATTTCAACTCAATAGGTGTAGCCATTTCTGAGCAAAGTGGGTGTGACCAAAAATAAAACGGACAGACAGTAAACCTTGTAATGAATCACCCATCAAGCGCAACCCCAGTTGACGAATTGGGGTATATAAATTTATGTGTCAATATACATCCACATATTTTCTTTTTAGGCTGTGTGTTACCAGGTGTTTCGCCATCTGTGGTGATAGACTAAAATGACTAGGGGCAAGATACCCAAAACACAAAACCATTTTAGAGGAGCTGGCTGGGCGGTAAATACAATTAAAAAGCCCACGTACTTGTTCAAGAGGGGCGACTGTAGAAGATATTCCAGGACCACGGAGAAGACCTTTCAGCAGGAACTCGTTAACGCTGAGATCCCTGCTAATGTCAAAAGCTACAAAAGATAAAGTTTAGTAAATACCAAAAGTAAAGAACTATATAAAACGGAGTACTCCAGTCGGAGTTCTTCGAGACCCAATCCCTGATCTAGAAAATTAAGCTATCTGCCACGTTGGGGTAAAAATAGTTGAGCTGTCCGAGTTTATGAAAAACAAACACAAGGAGATTCCAAGGAAAACCCGAAACTTGCTGCCCCAGCAGTGTGAAAGGTAGCCCAAATGGCACCTAGCCGCACTGCCATAGATTTATGGCCAAAGAACAGAGTACGCTAAAAAAGGTCCTATAGTGAATCAGCGAGAGAAAAAAAATCATACTAGCAGCTTCGAAAAACGAAACTCGACAGGGGAAAGCGTATATCTCAAACGAGGAGGCTAGCAAGCGAAGCGAAACCCAACAGGAAAGAAAACAAAGGATGAAGCAAGGTCAAACTCACACCCGCCGAAAAGACCTGAAATGAAACGTCAGTAGAACCTGAAGAACTTAGAGAGGTGATTAGTTAGTGAAGCTGAATAGCTCTAGCTTGGGCAAAATAATAGCTTTTATATTCGAGTGAAAAACTCAGTTGAGGAGCACGCTGTATTATGCTCCTAAATCTGATCATTCAAATTCGCAAGAGTGGCGATGGTACGCTTGCCGAGAATTACCGTTACATTTCCCTCCTTTCCTCCTGTTTCAAAATCTTCAAAAGATATGTCAGCGACTAGTTGTCCGCCCATTTTGGCGGCCACATTGTGAAAGAGCAACACGACTTTGTTAAACATAGGTCTACTGCCTCTAACTTGCTCGACTTTACCTACTTTGTCGCGACATGTCTAAATTCACGTGAAGAAATGACACTGTAAATGACAAGGTACTTCTACCCAAACTCTAGCTTCTACACCGATTGCCTCGATGTCAAGAATCGAACAACAAAATTATCAGGCCGTATACTTGTCTGCTCATTTTGACTGCAAAGAAGGGTTTTAGCTCTCTTCAACTCCCTTGTGAAGAGTATCCTCGAGTACTGTTCCGCGATGTGGTCGCTTTCCCGTAACTGTGATGACCTTGCCTTGAAAATGTGCAAAGTAAATTCACCAGTTCAATCTTCTTTAGGAAAAACTTCCCCCGTGTGGACCCCTTCCGCCACCGCTTTCTGAACCTGCCCTTCCTACAACAGTGTAGGGACTGCTTCTTCTTTAACGGCATCACCTGCCGTCCTGCGTCTTATAATACTACATGTACATTTTCAGCGTGCCATTCGCGAACCTTGAACTCTGCTTCCATTCCCCGATTCCTAGAATTTGACCAAATTATAACGCAAAACAGCTTGGTCCTTTGCGGCCAATAGTTTTGTGTGACCGAAAATGAGTGGTGTATATAAGCAGAACTGCTATGCCCTGCTATGCCCGCACTAGGTCTAACATTGTCTGAAATTACTTAAAAGTCTTGTTTTCGACGCAAGGTTGTGAAGTCCAGTGTCCTGCCAGTGACTTTAAAGCGCGGGCCTTTGAGTAGGACCTACTGTGCAGAAGAGGAAAAGTTTTTGCGCTGTTGGACATAGTTCTGGCCTTTCAGAAAGGGGAGTCTTATTCGGTTGAAGATCTGAGTTTTATAAGCCCTGCACTAACACGCTGCTATTTTCTTGCAAGTCTATCAATAAACTGAAAACAGCAAAATCCCCAAGCCAGTAGAGCATCCGGAAATCTTTTAAGCACTTATGCTTGAAGGCGGACGTAAGGCTGTGATTGTGTGTGATGGGATTGAGGATTCAAGGGCCGATTATATACATAGATCCCTTGCCCTACTTTAGTGACGAAGGCTCAGTCCCATAGAAGAGGAGGGACGCTGACAGTTACCTATGAATGAAACGGCAACTTTCGCAGCGGCCAGAGAGGAACTAATGAATATTTGTGGTATCCTAGGAATAAAGGAATAATGAGTAGCGACCTTAAACTCGGGATGACATCCCGACCGGAGATGTTCTCTAAGTTGTTCAAAGCGTGCAAGTCCGAGGTGATAGTTTCTGCATCGTGGTAGTTGCAAAAGCTAGTATTGCTGCCGCAGGTTAGTAAACCTCCAGGTGAGGCATCCTCCTACAGACACTATATATTCTAGACACTATGCTAGAGCAAATAATCTACAATATATTGCCCTCATTTGTTGAGAACAAAGTAGAACTTTCTGAACTGTTGTATGGGTTCCGTAGTCAGTCAGTCAGATCGACCTTTGATGCCATCGAATTGGCTGAAAATGTAATTTACGAAAAGAGTTGTACCAACAAATAATATTGCGTGACAGTGACACTGGACATAAGAAATGCATTCAATTTGGCTAATTGGTTAGGTAGTTCCGCATTGACACTTGCGAAGGGTAAAAAGACTAAATTACTCGCCGTGGATGCGGTGAATATTTGCATGTCAGAAAGATTAGTGTGCCAGCAGCTTCTTGGTCGGATGATTCCAACGTAAATTTTGAAAGGCGAAGGAGACCAGAAAAGCGCGACCCGCGTATAGAAAAAAGAACATCATGCTGGAAGTAACTTACGCCGACATGAGCTGTAATACCTAATGATGGTTCCACTGAGCAGAGAGGCAAGTCAGGTGTAGTTTTAGTGGGTAAAAATGTTGCATGCCCACGCCAGTGCTTTTAAAAATTAAAACCTCCTTAAAAAATACGGTATCACCTTAACAACAAGAGGCTATACTCATCCATATTATCCAGATGCGAATGAAATTGGTCAATTATTATAGTTTAAGCATCGGAAAAATATATAGTGTATTTACATACTTCTGGTTAAATACTCTATTCCAATTTGAAGAAAAAGATCTGATACAATTAGGTAGTTTCCGTCTTCAGAATCTTACCTTTATCTTTACTGGCAAGAATAGCCATATAATTAAGGGGTTGACGTCATAAAACCACACAGCAGTGACATTAAAAAGTCAATTAATATCATTAATGAACATTTTTTATTGAATTAGCTTAAATATCGAATTTGAACTTTTTTTTAACCAGGAGAAATGCAGCTCTCATATTGTGCGAAATGAAATTGGTATACGAATACGTGGATCTATAAGTTTCCATAGAATAATATTTCAATCGATTTTTCATTCTTCTACTCATTTTCGTATGTAAATAAATGTCTCAAATAACAAAAAAAAAACAAAACTCCTTCCCCTATCCTTTTAAGTCTTTGGTGTTTATGTATGAGCTCAGCCCTTTTATATATTTTCAGTCTATTTTGTTTAGGAGACACTGGAGCAATGGAAAATATGTTCATCAAAGACAGACGAGCCGAAGCGGAAATACAATGTCCTGTCGCGGCCAAAGCGATTGCGAGTTACGTTCCAAGAATCCACAGATTATACGAGTAAGTTGTGATTTTTTTTAAGTAAATTGATAAATTGCTTTAGAGCCATAAGGATAATACGATAATACAAAAACAGTATTTCGGGAACCAACTTTCGACCTGATCAGTGTGGTTATTTTTCAGCTAATAATGGAGATAATAGGAAACCACCACTGGATAACAAATATTCTCCAAAATCCAACTGCGATGAACCAAGTGCTTACGGCACAGATAGTTTGCTAACCCCACCTCTTGTAAACAAGGTTGCCATGAACTCTTACGTGGGAGCTAGGGCGTCAAACACACCTAGCAGCCTGCAAGTTTCCAAAACTATCTGGTTATCGAAAAGCTAATTAGGCCTCAACCACAAACTTTGATTATCAAAAACAGTTTATGATCCGTTTTTGCAATATTCGTACGTTTTTCGACAAATATATCCGGAGCCCCCAGAATACCTGCTTTCTTAAACTCGATCGAGAACTCCAAAAACATAGGCTGGGTACTGGACTGCTGGTTTAAATGGACTATGGCACACGTTACTTCAGCATGTGTTGAACGGTATGGATTTGGTGATTATAACAACAACAATAAAACGTTTAAAGATTTCTGCAACTTTCATTACTTCGTCATCTGCGCCACATTATTCGAGTACGGTGTCTGCCATAAAGTCAGTTGGGACTGGATTGATCAGCAAAGAATCTTTAATTAAATTCTAGACTAATAAGTGCGTAATAAGAGAGGCGGTCACTTACTTTCACTATAGTGTCCCTTACCTTCACTATAATGTCGCTGTCGCCCCCTGTGGTCCTGCAGTGGGAAAACACGAACTCTAACCAACTCACCAGAAAATATTGGTGGCCACCGGATCTGCCGGGCACTTCACTGCGGCTGCGAATAGTATAACATTTGGGGGAGGTTCTGGGAATTGAAAATATTTCCCAGTACGTGGGAGAGGGAGATGATCTTTAAAATTCCAAACAAATTACTTGTCTTGAATGCAACAAACAGAGGGATACGTAAGTGACCCGAAAACAAGGTGGGATTGATTATTTTCTTAGCCAGCTTCTAAGTGAGCACATTGATCTTCAATTTTACCTGGGCAAGATCGGAAAGGGGCGATCTCCAATCTATCTATCTATGTTAGACGACTCACTTGTCACCTTCTTTTTTCTTGTAGTAGATGTGAGATAGTGTTCGCAGGGGATTTTTGGGCATCATTTTCATTCTTCTCGCGAAGAAGAGAAGTTCCTTCAGCTAATAAATTCTTCCTCTACCCTTTCGTTGATAAAAAGAATTCTCTGACTTGAAAGCTGCCAAAGGCATTGGAACTAAATGACTACCAAGAAATAATGTGTAGAGAAGTTCTATGTTATCATACTTATCTAATGACAGTATGTGTTTAGTTGATAGGAGGCCAACTTATTGATGCTTACGCTCTGGGCACAAACGCATTCACACCCTCTACCAAAAAAAAATCCTTTTGCTTCTGCAGTGTTCTATGCAGAAGGGATACGAAGGGATATGCAGGTTTTGTTGTACTAAAGCGTAAAATGAGTCACTGCGCGTATGAAAGGAATTCTAATGATAGACAGCGTGCCATTGAAAAGAATTTTATCAGAGTATCTCCTTCTCCAATCTGGTAAACCCAGCCAACTATAATCAAATTTAAAGCCATTCTCCTTGAATTGGCTACAGAAAGCAATGCCTTTCCATGTTCAGCTTATTTAGAGCCAATAACACATTTCATAGACACATCTCAACACACATATAGACTTATATGTAAATATGATTACCATTCACATTGATAGGACATAGCACGTGAACCAAGCTTCCGCGCAATGGTTGATGGTTCGCTGAAATGAACTTCAAATTCCTCCCAGATTTTCCGAGAACACTAAACTCCTCCAGGGAGAGTTGACTCCATTCCTGGTTACACCATGCGATTATCGACACTCATTAATGTGTGACCCATCCATTGCCACTTCCACTTTCCGTCCACCTCATCCACGGATAATTGACCTGTGTACCGCATAAGTCAGTTCGCCGTGTTCTGAAAGAAATGGTTTGTTCAGGCCAGCGTACCCCGTTGACACGTTCCAGACAAAAGTGCACTAAGGTCTGAAGCTTTCGAGTAATTATAGAGTAACACATAAAGAATAGCACAAAACAGTTTCAGTTGATGGATTGATGGAACGAAAATGGATTTAGTGCTATTCATTCTTCCAGAACAAGCTTAGCGCCACCGTCGGTAGAAACCATACTTCTTAGCATACAAACACTCCCCATTAATGCAGATAGAGAGAGTGAGTTGGCCCGTCAGATTGAGAATCTTGATTTTGTTGGTGTTTGCCTTCAGTCCAACCCTGCTTGCCTTTCTTTCCAAATCCAGAGTCATTTGATAATGTTTCATAACTCGTTGAGAGGGCAAACAGATATCATCGGCGTAGTCGACATGTTTGAGAATAGACGTCATGGTCCATTGAAGTTCTCCACTTCTGCCATCATGGAGAAGATGGATTTGATAGCAATAGAAAATAATATCGGTGACCAGATGGAACCAAGTTAGACTCCACTTTGGACTTCAAATTCCTTCTAAGATTTTACCTCGGTGCAGCACATGAAATTTTGTGAATGTCCCTTCTGTTGAGAGCACCCCTGATACCCTCCCTGTTGACGCTGTCGATATCCTTCTCGAAATCGATAAAGAGTAAGCGAGCTAAAATCTAAACTCCAAGCACCGTTCCAAAATTATCCTTAGAATGTTTTTGTGGTCAGTGCAGGACTATGCAGAGAGGAAACTAGCCTATTCTCTGTCGATCGAGTTTTCGAAATGTTCTTTAAGGATTTCGAATTAATCAAATTGGTTGAAACCGTGGATGCAGGTGAAAAACTTAAGTAAAGAGTTGATATTTTTGCTTCTGTATACTTCTTGCATGTTTTGCAATTGGGATGAGACTCCAGTATATAATGTATTCTGGATTTTTTTTAAGTGGTCCAATAACCAAATAAGGCCGCTCACCTCTCGTTGGTAGCAGAACATAAACCTCTTTTCGGTCTTGAGAAAATAACCGTCCTGAAAGTAGAAATTAACCAATCCGGCATTGATTCAATTCCCACTTGTGTAGATATTCCATTGGCCTTTCGTCCACCGAACTAGCTAACTTTGTAAGCCACTTATTTTACGGAGGTAACACTAAGCTTGCCCTCGGTGAGAACTGGAATATATTCTGGAAGTTATAATCTTACAATTGAGCCTTATGCGACAAAGTGTTTATTACCCTGGATGCTGAGGTTGGTTTTCTTCGGATGTTGTCTCTAGCATTGGCACAAATACATCACATGCACGGCGTATAGTGATGCTAATTTGCTCCACGTTTTGTGCAAAATACTTCCCCTGCGTTATGCTGTATCATATACCTAGAAGTTCCCTTCTTCTAAGCAGTAATTATGTACGTTCCGTCAACCGCTTATTTTACACTTATGAAAAGTGGAGTTACTTTTGGTGTTAGCGAGCATAATTTTGAAAGGCAAAAAACTGCCTCCCTCTACGAACGGTATGATTGTAAGTAGTACCCAATTGTTGATCGCTTCAAGTCATTAATTTAGGAAGAAAGAATCTTCAACGTCTTTGGGACACACCCCCTTTTTTGATAAAAATGTATTCATTTCCAAAAATTCGGATAATGGCTTTGTCCAGGGTGACTATGACTTACTCTCACTCTATGGTGAGTGGGTGGGTGGTGATGCGGCAACGTCTGCTCACGCGACCGAATCAATACAATTATACATCAGTGAGAGAAGGACTTCTTAAAAAAACACTATCATTCTAGTTCACCAACGCGTTAATATTGCTCAATATCGCTTCGTTCACAAGCGGGGTCGACTCTTCGTAATCGGTTGCCCCATTTTGTTGTATCCAAGACCAGATCAGGTCTTTCATGTAGTAGTGAGGCTTTCAAAAGAGCATCCAGCGTATTAAGCCACCGTTGTTTCGGTCGGATTTTTGGTCGCTTATCATCGATTTGAATGTTTATAGCAATCTTAGCAAGTGAATTTTCGTGATATTCCATCGAAGGCACATTCTTGTAATTTTTTCATGATTGGTACAACCAACCATATTGATAGCGGATATTCCCATTTCAGCTGTGATCAAAACGTGTCACATCATAAGTACAACGCAACATCTTTGTCTTCATTACCGCAAGAGGCCGTCTATTGTCTTCTACAGTCGGCCAATACTCAGTAACATCGAGGGCAACAAGGAGGAGTATCAAATTTTCAATTTGACGCGTTCGTTGATACGTCGATCACAATGAACACCATTTGCGGAACGCCTCTTCATCCAGGGTGCGTTAATGCGTGAACTAGTTTCATAGCACAGTTCTCCATTAGCTGATAGCGTTTAACGGAGGTATTTAAATCGCTCAGTGCTGGGCAGGTCCTGCCGCAGACAGTAATTGTGCCTGTCTCATGGCGATCGGTCGTCAAAAACTTAATATTATTCAAATTCAATCTGAGACCGTATTGTATTAGGCGATCATTCCATTTTGGACGTTTATCGAATTCAAAGCCTCCTATGATAGCTCAGCTAGGGTAAAACTGTACATGACCTTGAAAAAATTCGGTATCCCGACTTCTTCTTTTTCTTCAGCCTCTGTCCCGTTCATAAGCGGGGTCGGGTCGTCGTGATCGGTTTTGCCATTTTATTTATGATATATTGTCTGGATCCAATCGCGAGTTTTTTAAAACTACATCCAGCGTATCAAGCCACCGTTTTTTCGGCCTGCCTTTTGGTCGGTGGCAAGTGGCAAGTGAATTCTCGTTAGCGCGAATTACGTGACCATACCATCGAAGACGCCTCTCTCGCAATTTTTCCACAATCGGTGCAACCCCATAACGAACGCGGAAATACTCATTTCGAATGTGATCAAAACGTGCCGCGCCACTTGTCCAACGCAACATCTTCGTCTCCATTACCGCAAGACACCGTCTATTGTCTTTTATAGCCGGCCAACACTCAGAACCATAGAAAGCCACAGGGCGGACGGCAATTCGGTCAGTTTTAGATTTGAGACTTTCGTTAATATGTCGATCAGAAAGAACACCAATTGTCGACCGCCACTTCATCCAGCTCGCGCTATTGCGTGAAACAATTTCATAACGCAGTTCTCCATTGGCTGATAACATTTACCGAAGATATTTAAATCGCTCAGTTCTGGTCAGTGTCACGAACAGCGACAGTGCCTCTTTCATGGGGATCGGTCATCAAAAATTCAGTTTTATTGAGATTCAATCTGTGACCATGTTCCATAAGGCGATCATTCCACTTTTGGACAAGTTAATCGAGATCATCTTTGCTATTGGAAGCTAGGAAAACATCATCTGCATAAAACAGTGCATAGGGCGCTGAACGTCCCATGTGACATTGTCAAAGCAAGAACAGGGAGGGTGGTTAGTGGGCGCTTCCTTGATGGACACCAACAGAGCTACGAAACGGTTTTGATACACCCGTCGCACTTCGAACTTCACTTCTCTGATCATGGTAGAGCAATTTAACCCAGCGCAGTTCTTCTGGTACTAGGTGACGCCGTAGTGCAACCAAATGAGTTTGTATGGCACACAGTCAAACGCTTTCTCCAGATCGAGAAATGCACGGTATTTCTCCATGACAGCAGCCTGTATTATGTTAGTACTGAACAACCTTTCCTTTTTCCATATTGGAACTATGATACTTTCTTGGCAATCAGATGGTGTTCTACCTTCCTGAATAACCCGATTGAAGAATTCACCAAGCCGCTGTGTTGGGTCGAAGCTCTTCGCTTTCCAAAGCCCAGATGCGATGTCGTCAGGTCCTGTTGCTTTCATTCATTTTATTTATTTTATTTATTTATCCTCGGCTTCAGTGGTGCTGACGGATGGAATTGGTCCAGATGTCGGCAATGATTGTGGAAGTGAAAGATAAACAAATTCATGTCTGAAAAACTCATACTCGACACAGTTTCCTGGGCTGGATCATAAAATCATATATTTGTAGAATATTTCTTCCCAAGAAGTTCTCTTTGAGATGTCCGCTCCAAAATATGTGAACTCAGAGGCAGATACTAGTTTTCTTCCTAAACTGCCATTTTCAATATTGTGTGCTCTGCTAATATGTGAAAAGAATTCCATTTACACATTTCTCCTATTGCAAATCAATACATAATCCTAAGTAAAATTGGAATACATTTGCTTACTAATTCCTTTTATTCTTTCAATCTGCAGGCAGTTCTCAACGAGAAGAAAGTTTCCAGTCAACTACTTCCTTCAAATTCGACACCATGACACCTGCACACCAGCGTTGTATAATTCACCAGGAAAAGCTGGCAGCTTCTGTCAGCAAGAATTCATACAACCGCTCTCGACTATTACCCAAACAAAATTTCGATAAATGTCTCCACGGAATCGACATTCGTTCTGTATCATCATCATGTGAGCAATATCAGGATTCAATTGTCAAAATTGATGAAATCGACTTGCCATCAAGAGATGCTAGCCTAAATGTAGTGTACACGAAGCAAGGTGATATACAAATAAGACTGCAACGGAAACCACCAAAAAAGAAGGGCAAACAACGCTTTTTTCGTCTATTCAACTATTTCGCAAGAGCTCTAAAATCGCGCCCGAGTCCTACACATATGGGATTCTATACTCCTCCAATTGATGACAATTCATCGCTGTACAATCTGAACTCCTCAGAGAAAATTTCAACTGGAAGTGCTGCCGATGAGGGTTTTGACAACATAAGTAACAGTAGCCTAAAGGATGTGGATCCTGTTGCATTGGCCAACGAACTATCGGGCTACATTCAAAATTTCCGAGCTCCAAAGAACCAAGCTTAATTGATGGAGTGCTACGTGGAATTGATGCTAGTCAGAGAGACGACAGTGAACACAAGGTGGTTTTATTTTTTTCTGACAATGGTAAAGGAAGAATGGGATCCTTGAAGGCCACTATCAAAATTCAACGTAAGTATTCGCTTGAAGAAAGCAAATCTATTTTCCTTGATTTTGAAGTGATATCGATAATGTAGGAAGGTCCGGAAAGCAGTCTTATTAAAATTGGAGGAAAAAATGGAAAATTCTCTGCAACATTTTCTATTTACGCAAATATTTGACAGCAAGCAGGGTCTCGCTAAGTGACTTCTGCAACTAATCTAATTTCTAATATCTCGAAGAAACATGAGTATTATATATAAGATGTCCTCCCCTACTTTGCTTACCCGGATAACCTCATACGACCAGAAGGTCATTGGCCGATACCGAAGTTGCTTCACTTTAGGCAACTCAGCGACAGATCAGATTTTCCCTCTGCGACAGTGTACGGAAAAATTATTGAAATACGGTCATCGGTTATACAATCTTCTGATCGACTTCATGACCACTGAGGAGAACATAATCAGGGTTATACTTTCAACGACCATGGGAAAATCCAATATCCCGACAAAATTAGTAAACCTGACAATTAATGTGGTGGCCCAATTAGAAACGGTAGCATTGTTTTTGAGTTTCTTAGAATTAGTTCCTTTGTTTTTTATAGTTTGACAGCAACCGAAGTTTATGGTGAAAAAAAGTTTCCTTTCTGTGGATATTTTATGTATTTTTTACAACCTTATACATGTACATACAGCACCGAAGACGAATCAACCAACAACATCAAACCGCACTGGTCAAACACAAGCACGAACAAAAATAAGGATAGGGGAATACAACTTTGAGACCGTTGACAATTTCTCCTATCTAGGGTCGAAAATCACAACCGATAACAACTACGATGATGAAATCCGCGCACGGTTGTTGTCAGCCAACAGAGCCTACTTCAGCTTACAAAGACTGTTCCGCTCGAAACGTCTCACCATAGGGTCAAAGCTCTTACTGTACAAGACTATGATCTTGCCAGTCCTCATGTATTCCTCGGAAACTTGGGTTCTTAGCAAGAAAAATTGCGAACTCTTGGCCGCGTTCGAGAGAAGAATCTTCCGAAGAATTTTTGGCCCCCTACATGAGGATGGACGATTCCGTAGCCTACACAATGACGAAATCTATGAGCGATACCATGACCGTCCGGTTGTGGATAAAATCCGGCTCAATAGGTTACGGTGGGCGGGTCACTTAATCCGTATGGATGAAGATGATCCCACCCGGAAAGTCTATAAGGGCAATATCTATGGTAGGAAAAGAAGACGAGGCAGACCCTGCCTAAGATGGAGCGATGGCGTGGGTCAGGACGCCAGACAGCTTTTAGGGATATCGAATTGGTGGACCTCGGCGCAAAACCGGGATGTCTGGAGTTCCTTATTAAGGCAGGCCTAGACCGGATACCGGTTGTTGCGCCGTTGATGATGATTATACATGTTTTAGACATAACATATATCCTCCATCAGTGCTACTGGTACTCGGGTTGGCCGATAGTATATGCCGAGACACAAGGCGAGAAATTTTTGGACCTGCGCGTTGAACCAGATGGTTTTAGTTCAATATTAATTCAGGCTTAGATCGCACACCCGTTGTTGGGAGTTTAATGGTGGTGATGAGCCCAAGGTCCACGAAATCGGTATCCCTAAAAGCTGTCTGACGTCCTGATCTAAGCCATCGTTCCATCCTAGGCAGAATCAGTCTCGTCTTCTTTCTCTATTATAGATATTGCCCTTATGGTCTTATGGTCAGCCTAGTCAGTCTTATCTATTTCTTCGGGATACCGAATTCTCCCATGGCCGTGAACAGTTTTACTCTGGCTCTGATGTTATAGGCGGCCTTGAAGTCGATGAAAAGATGGTGCAACTGATGTCCACATTCCAACAGTTTTCCCATCTCTTGCCGCAGAGAGAAAATCTGATCTATTGCTGATTTGCCTAAAGTGAAGCCTCTTTGCTATTGGCCAATGATATTCTGGGCGTATAGGGCAATCCGGCCTAGCAAGATAGTAGAGAATATCTTAATTGTTTCACTGCGTGATATCTCTCTTTTTATATATGGGGCAGATAATGCCTCATTGCCAGCCTTCAGGCATTGATTCACTGCTCCACACTTTGAGCATCAGTTGATTAACCGCTTGGTGTATGTGCTCGCCCCCATATTTAACCAATTCGCCTGTAAGTCCATCGGCGCCTGGCGACTTATGGTTTTAAAGCCAATGCACGGAGTCTTTCTTCTTTGCTTGGTGGTGGCATTATTTGTCCGTCGTCTTCAGTTGGTGGGACCTCCAACTCACCGATATTTCGTTTGTTGAACAGTTCATCAAAATACTCTACCCCTCCCTCCAATGAGCCCATTCTGTAAGAAATCAGATTTCCCTCCAGGTCTCGACAGGATGAGTATCGAAATATGTAAGGCTTACTGACTTGTTGGTGAAACTTCCGCGCTTGGTGCATTTGCTTCCTGTAATTTTCGCATTTCCAAACGTGTTGGTTCTCCCAGGCTCCCTTCTTCCGTCTGGGAAGTCGCTTCACCGCTCGATGGACGTGTTAAGTCTCCGTGCGTACCTGCGCTCTTTAAGGATACAACATTCTTCCGCCCCCTGGCTAGTTTACATTCGTCGTCAAACCAGCAGTTCCCACGTTTCTTGCGGCTGGTTGTGAAAATTAATTCGCCTTCGCTGTTTTGTACAAAATTTGTAAATGCAACTATCTCAGCACTAACATCTAGTTAAACAGTGCTAGATTCTCTGTGCTGGAACATGGAAATGGGAAATTCCAAGCAAGGAAGATGTTTGACTATTTCTGTTAGTTTGAGACGCAGTCTAATTGGATCCTCAGAGCCAAGATGTCCCAGGTAAGTCACTCCTTTTGCTGGAGCTGACACTTCGCCGGCTATAACCTCAAATTGGCTTAACGAAATGAAATCCCCCCCCCCTTTAGTTGTTTTTTCAGTACCTGAATAAATGGGGAGTTGCATGGACCATGTCTCAGTTATATTGTGGCGGCACAGCGAAGACGAGAACCTCCGGCAGTGTGAACGCCTCCGTAGATGCACCGAACTACCGCCGACACATCTGGCGTTCTGGCACATTACGGTTCGCTCCTTCTTGATATATTCGCTGCGGTGAATAGTCATTTTATCCATAACCTCTTCAAGTTTAAAATTTATTAGCTGATTCTCTACAAGTGAAATCCTGCCATAAAATTTCTTCTTCAGTTCATTAATTTTTGAATCAATTAAGTCGATCCTCGCAAGAGATTCAGTACGGGAATGCGCCAATACAGTAACTGCAAATTAAGTTTCGAATTCTGAAGCTCCGCGGATAAAAAAAATGCAATTGCAAAACGCAGTACAATTGCAATTTTTGGCGTCAGAACATTTTGAAGTGTGAATATTATTTTCCTCATTGCATTGTACAGACTTCCTCATTCCATTGAGCACACTTATCTACTTGATCCGCCAATAGTGTTACCGGGCGAACCTGATGCTTCGCGGGCGTTTTTTTGGAGCGTCCCCCAGTTGGGCGAAGGCTTTCAATCTCGACAAGGAGACCCATTTGAGCCCGATCTCAACATCGAACTTGAAAGAGTGCTCCCGTCACTCCATGACTTTAAAGGGGGCCTTCATATGGTGGGTACAGCGGTCTCCGAGGTGAATCTGCGAGTAAGTCTCGAGCTCCCTGGGGTGTCGTTCCCCAGCATCGTGTGTTGGGAAAGGGAAGTCGGCCGCAATTAAGAAACTACGTCCCCGAGCAGACGCAGTACGCTGGAATCGCGTAATCCTGCTGGTACAAGATCGGCGAGGAGCTACAGATTTTGCCCGTACACCATCTTAGCGGGGCTGGCCGTGATCTCTTCACGATGGGCTGTCCGAAGACCGAGGTGGATGAATGCCGAGGCCTGCGACCACGTTAGATTGTCGTGATCCATTAAGGCGGCCTTTAGTGTCCGGTGCCAATGTGCCAACATCCCATTGAACTGCGGGTGGTAATTCCAAGAAGAAAGTAGGCTCAAATTGCATTCCCTGGTCCGCGATGATTACGACTGGTACACCAAAGCACGCGATCCATTTTCGACAGAGGGCCTCGGCTCATGATTGTGCCGTAATGTCAGTCAGAGGTATTGCTTCAGGCTACTGCATAAACCTATCGATGATTGTGAGGCAATACTCGTAACCGTGCGACTCTCGGAAAGGGCCAATCATTTCGAGGTGGATCATGAAGAAGTACTTGGTCGATTTTACGTGCTTCTTGATCTTTCACTTCTGGCACGGTTCGTCGTCCTGATGCCTGGGTGTCGAGGATCGTCTACTGCGCGGAATATTTTCTTGCGAAAATCAGCTAGAATAAAGGCCCTCTGAGGTCTGGTAGAGTAAGTTGGAGTTTGAGCCGAAGATAGGAAATTCCTTAGACTTGCACTTGTAGTTTGTTCTCATGCTCTGCCCCTTGCTGATTGCCGTATAACCGACAGCGGTGGGGACTGTAAACTCCGAGATCCGTAGCAAAGCGTCCGCAATGACATTGTATTTTACAGACACGTATTGGATGTTGAAAGTAAAGCTCAGTTGCTGAAGTTGGCGAGAAAACACTTTATCGGACTTTTGCTTTTAGACGAATGTGAAGCGTTTGTGGTCCGTGAATATTGACGTAACGAAAACGACTATTCACTGTGGCGATCACGGCAAAAAGGAAGGAACCGTAAAGCACCGGCCGCGTGCAGGCCGCAAAATGTGCCGGCGGTAGTTCACTGTATCGATGGAGGCGTTCATACTGCCGCCAATAGGGTCGGTGGTTCTCCTCTCAGTTGTACCGTCACAATATCGTCCTCCAAAAGTTTCTATATTTACGCTTGTCCTCACCCCGATGAACCTGCATTATATGGTACTGTGGCTTATTCCCGGGCACTGTACCCCGCAACAGAAGAATCGAGAATATTTTTACATCTGCAAATGGTAACTTCTCTCTCCGGGAAGTAGGAAAATCTTATTCATCATTACAGCTGATTAGTGCTATCTCTCTTTTCCTTGTTAAGGGCGTCCGAAAATCTAGTGCTTCCTTTCCTGGTCTAAAATCTCCAAGATTAATTTCCTCCTCATTCACGTTGATGAGCCTAACGAGCAAAGTCCCACTCTGGGGTCTCACTGCGGATTTACTTAAAAATATACCCGACATCACTTCCTGGTGAAGAGAAACTCGGGACCGATAAAGAAAAAAAAAGTATTTTAAGGAAGCTCGGCAAGACAACTAGATATTCGTGTATTGTGCTAAGACCCACATGTTGTGAATTTCCTATGATTCTACTACTTGCAAAACCTAAAATCCTGAGATATATGGACGAAATCCCTTTTTTGACAGCCGAATACCTGTAACTGCCTGTGATATGGTTGATGTCACTGTCCTGTGTTTCTCTTTATACCACTTTCTCCTCCTTTCCGTACAACTCAGATCCGTCATGTTTGTATCCACAATTTCTCGTATGTTATTCTTCTTTTTCTTCAGCCTTTGTCCCGTTCACAAACGCAGTCGGCTCGTCGTGATCGGTTTCACCATTTAACTCTATGTAATATCGAGACTTTTAAATCCCTATCCAGAGTATCAAGCCACCGTTGCTTCGGCCTGCCTTTTGGACGTTTACCATCGACTTCGATATTCAGACCAATCTTGGCAAGTGACCCGAGGTATTTAAATCGCTCAGTTCTGGGCAGATCACTGCCGCTGACAGTGATTGTTCCTATTTCATGGGGATCGTTCGTAAAAAATTGTTTTGTTTAGATTCAATCGGAGATCATGTTGATGAGGCGATCATTCCATTTTTGAACAAGTTGCTCGAGATCATTTCTTGTATGTTATTTTGTTTTCAAACTCTGGACATTGAAAACACCTCTAGCCAATATCTGTTCCTGCAGTCGGCTACAGCAATTCGGCAGTCTGAGCAACAATATATGCACTCCGTAACTTCATCCTACTGCACGCTTGGACCGATAGTAATCAGAACTATGTTCCTAAGCCTTCACAGATCTTTCCTTTTGTGGTGATCTCATCCAATAATTATTAAGACCTCACTCAGTATTTCACCTGCAGATGATTTTCTTATGGTTTGGTTCTTATTTTTACTAAGTCTGAGCTCAAATAATAAGTCGACTTATTATGTAGGCCAATTGCTATTAACGGATTCATACATATCATTTAAAATGCAAGAGTTTAGCTAAGTCCTGGAAGGGACTGAAGTACATTTCGTTAAAGAGTCAACGATAGTTGCTTCAGTTTCCATGACCGGCTTAATTTCAAGTGTAACAAGCACAAAACAACGCCTTGTTTTCCTATGACCTAAATTCCAATTAAATACCAAACCATCCTAAACGTCTACAAATCTAATCTTTAATATGAAGTTAAAGTTCATGACACCACATAAGGCATTACATGTATATACATGCAGATTACGGAATCACAATTTGTTTGTGACAAAATTTCTTAACACATTTTCAAGATGCAACACCCAAACTTCTCAACATGAAGACGTGTTCATATGTTAGCAGTCTCGTTCTTTGACGATTAATCTTACTACATCGAAAAGGAGGACATATGATGGAACTATGCCAAAATCTTCAACAAAAGTTTATAAATTGTATTCTTGTGTTCACATCTTTGAAACTATACACCATTTATCTTCTTAGTTTTGAATTGGTCACTCAATCAAACTATAAACTCCCAGGAGGGTTTATCGCCTCCAATCATCATCAATTATACAAAAGATTGATACTGCAGGGCATACAATACGTATCAGGAAGAAGGTGAGAAAGAAATGGACGAATAAAGACAGACATATCCATGCCATCATAGCGTAGTACTTTATTCCTCAATGCACTCATTGTGTGTGATTTTCTCAAAAGTATGTATATATGTTAAGTATGTTGCTCTCAAACAAATTTTCAACTTCTTCCTCGGGGAATATTGGCTACAAGGCTACTGTATTATAATCGCCCACCAAAGGCAATCTAACTAAATTAATTTGCGTATTCTTTTCAATAATTCAGGATGAAGGTTGTCATTACAATATAATCTCTCAACAATCGAATACAAAGTATCATTAAACTATCTACGTACTCTCAAGCGTATAAAATCTGATATGACCCAACAGATAACATAAAATTCAATCAATGTAAAAGGCTTAAATAATTCGATGAAGGCCAACCTCTTATAGCAGCAGACAATGCAGTGCACGTGATTCAGATCACATCCGGCGAATCCGTGAATTCCCCGTCCATAAGGACTGCCTCCGGGTCTTCATATTAAATTATTATTGAACGCTATAAAACAATGTCCGACAGGACGCGATAGACACCCACATTTACTCCATGAAGATAATTTCAACCGGATTAAATAAACCTACATCCAACGTGCCAATCAGTTTCGGTAGACACAATTTCTACGAGTGGGCTAGTGTTATATGTTATTATTAATTTAATCGTGTTTGGCCCACTAAACAGAATATTATGACAAGACGAAATTATTCCAAAGCCTGAACAAATATTTTTTGCAAAATTTGTTTTCTCCTGAATAAACAAATTGTTAATTCAAATTTTCGCTCCTTCGGAAACTTCCATTTTACTATACCTCATAAATTGTATAGAATGTTCCGGACACTTTGTAAAAAAGTGTTATCCTGACGAGCAGTTCAGCAATATCCGTCATTTAATTCCCTCTGTGGATCATCTACGTAACCAACCACAAAGCCGTATGTCATTTTATTTGTTTCAATCGTGTGGAAAACGAAGATATGATATGTTTCAAAATGATCCCAACTACAGTAGGCAGTACAGTAGGATGAAGCGCGAAACCCAGCCTGCCCTCAGTCCTTATTTCCCCTTTCTCTAATCACAAGGAAAGGTCTGTGATTTTCACCATTTGCGGTGAGTGGAAGAAGCACTTCTACCGAAATAATGAAAGCTACGATCAAAAGTTCCGCTCCAGCAGATTGATGGACGAGATAATCTCCCTACTATTTGGAGGAATAGTCTGTATCTGTATGATACGGTGACCAACCATTTTATCTATAAAACTTGGAGTTTCATTAGATGTTACACTGTAGAGAATCGTGTTGAAATTATCCCGCCACCTCCAAAACTGGTTTGTCGTTTTGGATGAGAACTCTACAGTTAACATCCCCAACAAGAAACCTTAAAAGCTGGTGACCATTTGCATGTTCTTTCTTGATCCGGTATATGGTTGCGAAATCGTAAATCTTCGGGGCAGCTTCTGCTTCCATGACTATCACAATAACAAATTTTCTTTTGTCACAGTGCGCGCTATGGTTAACTTCCCGAGGTTTGCAATGGTACCGGAGCTAAAAGCCATCACGTTCGTTACACTGCCAACGACACCAACAGCCTCCAATGCCCTACGCCATTCAATCCACCTCCATGTCACCACAAGGTAGTGTCCTCACTGTCAAACGGCAGCCAGGTCCCATAACCAAACTGTGTTTATCTTCGAATTCACGCTTCCTTTTGCACTTACTCTCTGAGACACCCAACGTGTGAGTGAATTTGTAATCCCCACATCACAGCTAAATTACTATTTTAGTGGCGCAGGGGTACAGTAAATTAATAATGACCGCTATTAAGGTGCCAGTTACTCATTACGATGCCTGCCTGTTTCACGCCCATGCAGACTTTGGTGACTTTTCCTACCACTTCCCTCAAACCGGCTTGGGGCAGTCTATAGCGCATAAATATTAAAGCTGCGTTACTTGTTATTTCAAAAACCTTCAAGTTCTGCAGCAGCATCTGTAGAAGTTCACCATCTGCTTAGCTCCAAGACATTAATTCCAGCTATTTCCTTGTGTGCAACTTAGGTACAATTTACCTATAAACCCAGTTTGGCAATTTCGACCTTTTTCGAACCGCAATCGAATCCTTAAATCCGCTTTATTTGCGATGGTACAGCCATCCTCAGCTTTTTGTTTAACCAACAATCTCCTTCCGCGTAACCGCAAGTATTTGATGGAGCCTGATTTCTAATAATAGGTGCAGACCTCAAAGCCCGGTCCTGGCTCTGATTCGATGCAAGGTCAAAGTGGAACGAGCAAAGTCTGCAACTCTATTTAACCCAATCCAGACACTCTATGCCTAGGCGGCCTGGAAGTCGATAAGCGATGGTGCAACTGATATTCTTGAAGCAGTTACATCACCGGGATTAACGTGAGTAACTGTCTCGTGGACTTAACCCCATGGTCCTCCTAAGACACCAATTGATTTTGTGACCACAATCAGAGCACCGCCGCAGCAAGCTACGACGGTACCAGTCTATACCCAGTGCATGGCTCAGCATTCATACTGGTGCATACAAGACCTACCGAAATCTCTACCGAACTAAAGAGTACGGCACCCGTGTTGAAACGCTACCCACGCTGAGACCCGAAGGTCACTGTTCGCTTGAACGCAACCACAACCCCTATGAATCTCCCATTAGGGGGCCCTCCGCAAACAACCGAGCTGAACGCACATACAACAGGAGTTAAACTGAAGTATATGAATTCAGGGGCTATCCTAGTTCCCATGGTACCAGTATACCCCTGGTAAGGTTTCGTGACCTATTGCCACTTCAGATCAGTCCCCGTGCAGACTCGGGTCTGGTCGCCCTAATTAAGCCTTCGGAGCATTCGTCTACTGCATCACGTGCGGCAAAATCATGTGATACATCGTCTCCCGGTGCCACCACTATGGAGGTTCTCCTCGGCCACATGGTTTTGGCTCCTCCCCGGCACCTGTGAGCACCATATTCCTGAAACAGAGAGAAAATCTGATCTGTTGATTTACCTGGAGCGAATTCGCTTTGGTAATGGGCCGGTGATGTTCCGATCGTACGAGGCCGGCTCCGGCCGGACTGTTTCTTTGTAACGCCAACATTTGACTAACATCCGCGATCGATGTAGAGTTGCATATCCTCATTTCAGATGTGCTACGTCACGTGTCACGCCAGTAGTCCAATGCAACATCTTCATTTCCATTACCGCAAGACGCCGTTCATTGTTTTTTACAGTCAGCCAACATTCGTTATCATAGAAAGCGATAGGACGGACGACATTACAGTATATTTTAGATTTGAGACAAAGAACACCAGTTGTGGAACGCCACTTTATCTAAGTTGCGTTAATGATTGAAACAATTTCATTGACCCGAGATATTTAAATCACTCAGTTCTGGGCAAGTCACTGCCGCTGACAATGATTCCCATGAGTAACCGCGTAGCGTGCATTGAGTCATTAGTTCCGCACTTCTTGACAAATCCGACTTGATTCACGGTTATTTCAACGATTTCGCGAATACGGTTGTCAACAATGCGTTCAAAAACCTTCATGGTATGGGAAAGTAACCGGATCTGACGGTTTTACGTTTTTAAAAATCATTTTTATTTTTAAGAAATAGGTAACAATAGTATATGGATTGGAAAAATGAACAATAAAAAACAATCTTTTAAAATAACAAAAATAACTTAAATCTAATGGCCACTGTGGGCTCTCAAAATTTTTGAATAACGATTTACAGACAGAGAAGAGAAACAGCAAGAAATGAAAATCTAATTTTACAATAAGTTGTCGGGAAATGGTCAAAAACCCGACAGAATTCACTTGGCCTTAGTGGCAAATAAAGAAATATAAAAAGTAATAATAATTATTTAATCGCTTCAAAAGACACTTTTAACTTAAATTATTGTTCTTAAAACTATCATAATTATAGATTTTATATTACACATTTTTTCTTTTTTTTTAAAATAACATCCATACAAAAAAAAACAAAGAATAATAACGTATGTATTTATAAGTTACAACTGGAGACAAAATCAGCACCCGTTCAATGTATACATATTTACAAAGCCCCACCAAGAAACAAATGGCAGGACTGAGCACGGCCACCGCTAACCGGCATCCCGCAGCCACCAGTACCAAGATTTCTCTTTTTCATCCCGCTTAATGTCAATTGCTCTCGCTCTGGAGTATCTCCAGTCGAATCCCGGAGCCCCCACTGTCAAATTCGGGGGGTATTCTATCCTTTTGTGCGTGGCCCGCCTATGTATATGATACATAACCGGATCACCGGCAGAATCAAGAATTAGACCATTCCTGTCAAGATACACGAACGCTTCGGGAGGAATGAAGCCTTTCGTGAGAGTTTTCTCGAAATACCCATCATTTGGGTAGAACGGCTGCGAAACCCAAGGGTTTTCACCATGCGAAGCAGATCGCACTATATGATTCCGAATCAATCTGACGATAACTGTATCGATTCTTGGCACAGCAGCAGCTGCATACATCACTTCATTAGTTACATAGTGCTCATAGTTTGACGAAGCAGTCCTATTAAGCCCCGTGCAAGCACGCAGACATTTCCTTTCAAAGATCCTTATTTTCTCCATTTGGCTAGCACTCAAATTAAACCAGATAGCACACCCGTAGGTAAGCACCGGTCTAACCAGAGTAAGATAGCACGGATCTGACGGTAATTTGAGCATTCTGGACTACCTTTCTTCTTTCCAAATTCGAGTTATATTACTTTCGCCAGTCAGATTTCTATCGTTTTATTGCTTCCTCGACTTCCAGTTGAGTTGGCCGGTGGAATTGATCCAAATGTCGGCAATGATTGTGGAAGTGGAGGATGAACAAATCCTTCAGTCATGGCTCGACGGCCGGTAAGCAAAGTACCGTTCTGGTCATTCACGCAACAAAAGTGTTCGATATCCTGTGTTCGTTCGTGTCGGCTTTTGGCAAGTCAATACAGATCTCTATTATCATCCCGGGTGTCCATTTTATCGTAAAGAGTTTTGTAATGGACCACTCGGGTGACAGCGATCGCTTTCTTTGCTTGTCGGTGGCACTCTTATAAATTTGCCAATTGGCGAGCGGTTTATCTTCGAAAAACTTGTGGTGGAGACATTTTCATTTGAACATCGTCATTCCAAAGCCAAGTATTTCGGTTGATGTACCGCCTACCTGCCTTGGTGATCCCGAGGGTTATATAGACCGCTTTGTGGATTGTGTCTTCCATTTAGTTCCACGATTCTTGGACATTTGTAGGGGCTGGTAATCAAGTAAGTGAGATCATTTCTTCTTTCTTCTCACGAAATCTCCGCGGGCCAGTGCGTTTGTCACTCTGTTTTATTAGTGGCTTGATTCGCTGCACGGTAATCAACGTTCGATGTTGAGGTGCGATAGTCTCATAGGTAACGGCTTTGCAATCAGTGATGGTGGTAAAATGTCGGCGCCTTATGAGAATATACTCGATTGACGTTTTAGTATTCCCACTATAAAATGTAGGAAGATAAGACAATCGCTTGTTGAACCATGTACCAGAAGTTGACAGAAGGCATCTTTCTCAGCGTCAGGTCGATCTGTTTGTGGTGCTTACGCGGTGAAGAAGTGAATAGTGCGATTAGCTGATATAATGGTAAATTCAATCAAACTGTAGGAGCCTCAATACAGACTCCATCTCCACTTGCCTGTTAAAATCTCTTAGGACAACTTTGATATTGTACTTGGAGCAGACTCTTAGGGTTCGTCCCAAAGTATCCTTGTCCGATTCTGCAGCCTTGCTTATAAGAATGTCAACTTTAACAAAACTTATCCTTCAGAATTTGCCCTAGCAGTGCGTAGACGTTCAATAATGCTTTTAAGGTCGATAATTTTTTTGGTTGATTTAAAAACATATTGCCATGGCGTTATTTGCTATATAGCCGCTATAATATATGATACAGTTACTCTTTCCTAGGAAACCGTTCTCTATGCCCTGATATGCCTTGGTCTCTTGCACTTTTTTGGCATTAGGCTCATATTGAAACGGGGTATTGACTAGTTGTTGAGCCTTTTCCGATGCAAGGAGCACGCGATCCATGGGAAAATGCGGCTATTTGGTTATAACTTCCCTTTGTCATCGTTGTATTGTCAGTCTAATGCGAGACTCTTTCTGTTGCTTCGTAACAAGTTGTTTACCATGTATAGTTGTTATCCTTCCTAATCCCCAAACTGGATGACCAGATGGCCAGTTTGACCCATTTTAGGCTCGCCTCTGTCTTTCATGCAGCTCCTTGTTAAGACTGAACTCCCAGTAATCACCACGTGAGGGTGATGATACTGAGCTGGTGCTAGTTCAGCGGGCGGTTTCCAGGTTTTGTCCTTCCTTGTGGATACAAATCAACACTTTCTTCCTGGGACCTATGGTACTCTTTAACTCTGGAGAAGTTTACATTCCACCTGCTATGAAATTTTGTTTCTAAATCAACTTCCCCATTACCTACCAGTGGCAGATTGGCGATGATCCAGACGCTGAGTTGAAGGAAATATTTTTTCATAAATTTAAATTAAAAATTTAAACTCATTTAGTGTTTGCATAAACGAGATTTTAAATTACATTTTATAACGAATGCATTAGATTTTATCAACTTTTAAATTCCGCAGATATCCCTATAAGGGGACTTACTTTTTCTATTTAAATAAATGTTATCGTTCTACCATGCAGTCTTGTAGACATTATAGCAAAAAACACCATTTGCAAATTGAAATCCCATTCAGGAAAGAAAGCTGCAAGCATGAGAGAATTTTTTATGGTGCCAGAAGTTCTCCAATGGAACTGAGATTTCAGAAAGATATTTCCCAAAATGAGTCTTCACAATGTACACAGTATGTATATACATATATTTCTAGATTCAGTTTTAAAGATTACAATTCGAAAGATGTATAACGGCATTCGATAAAATGGTGTTAAATATTAGTCTCTCGGGAATCTACGAGACTTTCAATTACCCTAATTCTGCTAAATAAATTAAAGTCTGGATAAGAATGGTTAAATCGGAAATGGTAATAGGTCGCAGTGTGAAAATACGTCATTATATTTTTTCCAGCCCTTATTTATTAGGCTATTCAGCTCATTTTCAATATACATAATTGAATACATTACGGAATTTTCTATCTTGACACGTTCAATGTATCATGTCGAGAAAGATACCGCCCACATTTGGATTCAATGGCTTTTCGTGTATCAATCACGATAAAATATTTTATGACGCTTCATTTCCATTATCCTTGTGCTTTGCTCACAACCTTTAAGGATATGCAAATAGTATAGTATATGAAGGCTAGGCGTAGTTTCATTTATTTCAGTTAGCCTTGAGCAAATTACAATTTCAATATAATAAAATCATTTTAAAGTCATACCACATTCCCTCTCTTTTTCCGTTTCAGGTAACTCATCAATGGAAATGCTGGTACATGTGATATTTTTCTCTCTATAAATAATTAGTAGCAAACGATATGCACGTACACTTCAATGTACATACATATGTTACAAATGTGTATAATTAAGTCGTTCTAAAAATGTTATTGCCGTCATTCATTCAGCATAAATGTAAGTTAGGAAAATTGCATCTGACTTTAATTGAAATTTAAACTAATTAAAGTTATTATTGGAATGTGATATTTTATAAAATTAGATAGCTTATGATAAAGGAGCATTTCAAAATTTCAACGAATATAAAAATTGCATTGAAAAATTTCCCATCGGTTCAATAATTTATTAAAGATAAATTTGAAACTAGACAAATTTTATCTATTGAAATTTATTTGTTTATGTGAAAGTTATTGTTCATAAGATGTAAGGTGTAAAGCAAATCTTCTTGACGAATCTGAGTGATGTGTTTTATTTAATTAGTCGATTTTCTATAAGCATAATTGCCCATTTTTAAGGTTTTGGGTAAAACAAAACCCTATTAAGTTATTCACCAAAACCACCTCCTTTTCTTTTCACTTTCCCCACGGGACTGTTAGAAAGCATTGCATAGCGGGGCTGGATCGGTTCTTAACTTTGACTCATTATGGTTCTCTACCCTTTTTGCAAACAAAACCTTATTAAAATCGGTTCAATGTCTGTCTGTCCGTCTGTCTGTCTGTCTGTCACATACACTTTTCTCAGAAACGGCTATACCGATTGACACGAAATGTGATGAGAAGGTGGGACCTGTTGACCCCCAGACATGCAGTGAGTTATATCCTCCGAGATTGAGATTTAGAGGGGGTCCTCATACATGTAAAAGGGGGGTGCACAATTTTTTTCACCAAATATAGTCATGTGGGGTATCAAATGAAAGGTCTTAATTAGTATTTTTGGAAGCCGGTCTTACTTTTGAGATTTGTTAAAAAGGCGGGGAGTGGGAGGGGTGGGAAGTGATGATTTCTTTAACGGACCCATTCTCAGAAACTACCCAACCGAAAAATCTGAAAAAAATCATGAAGCGGCCTCCATATGGTGCCCAGGCCTCAAAATACTCTCCATATCGATTAAGTTAATAAAAAAAAACCCCTTAAGTTTACCTCAGTTATAAAAGTTGGTAGTGGTATGGTAGTAGTATGAATCATATTGTCTACAAGTTTGATCAAAATCATACTATCAGTATCAAAGTTACAGTAGCTCAAAGTTGTCTTTACCGTATAAATTTTCAATCCGAAGTACTAAATCTGACATACTAAATGCATATTCTTAACAAGCTACGTACAAATGGGATAGTTCTACACTCAAATATACTCACACAAGAAGCAAACAAAACCTTTTATGCCTGAAGCGCCCAGCTTCCGGTTTCCCGACTTGTTTGTTTTTTTGCAATTTTTCTAATGTAAACTGTTGATGGATAGATTTCAATTCCTTTACAGCTTTACTCCAAGCTTCCATTAACTCCAGAATGAGCTCCACAATATTTTCGGGTACTGAGCGCCTGCCTGCATCCACCCCTAATATAGTTCGGTGCGCAGTATACCTGGGACAATCAAATACACGATGTATAGTGACCGCGGCTTTGCGACGGGAGCGGAATTTCATTCGCTTCTTTCTGAATTAAGTTGCTCAAATAATGCATTCCATAATATGCAATTACCCTAATGTTCGCCGCAGATGCATTCGGGTGAATTGATCTTGACAGAGAAGAATGATTTGCCGCATCGGTAGGCGCACGCGCTGTTGCTGCAATATGAACTCAACCGAGTTCAAGGCGAGCGTAGCGCATGGGGACCGGTTCGTGAGTGGATTTCAAACGGTCATTGTTGGTGCCGAAGCCGAAGAGAGTAAAATTAGAGGTAATTTCGTGATCTTCCGAATTTCAGCTTTTTGTAAGGAGGAAGGTAATTTATATAAGACGAGAGTCAGATAACTCTGTGAATCGGAAGGAAAGTTAGCAGAAAATGGAATGATTGGCATGGAGGCGTAGTAGGAAAGTCAAGGAATTGGTTTTCTGAGACAGCGGTGCAGTTTTGGATGTTATAACGACGTTAAGTTTTGGGAAGTTTGTGCCTGAACGTGAGGCTGCACGGTAAAAATCTAGAGAAAACATATTCTGCAATGAGGACGTAATTTACGAACGGCAAAATGGTTGTCAGAAAGGAGCTTGCTTTGTGATGAATGTGAATTTCCTCAGTTACTCGCGGAAGCAATCATGGAGTGATTTTGTGCTTCCTCATTGAGTGTGCGATATTCATAGAAGATCGCAATTGCGGCCTCTCAAAATTTCTGTTCTGAGTGTGTGCGAGACATTTTCCTCTTCGTGTGCGTCGCTGGGAGGACTTTTGTGAAGAAAATTAAGAAAAGAAAAACCAAAAGACGTTCGGTATATTTTTAACATTTTGTGTAAAACAAAACCTTATTAAAATCGATTCACGGTCTCTCTGTCTGTCACACGCACTTTCCTCCAAAACGACTAACCCGGTCCGAACGAAATTTGGTGGAGAGATGGGTACTATGAAATTCCACGCGAGTGACATAAATTTAGGTGGAATTTAAGGAGGGCTCCCATGCATGGGAAGGGGGGATTTAAATAAAAAATCATAGTAAAATACCAACTTTTAAAAATTTGCTGAAAAACCCGCATTAAATTCATCCCAGGACTACCCAGCATAGAAGACCATGCTTTGCATCTACATGCAAAATTTTATGGAAATCTGACCATTAACGCCAAAGTTATAGCAGTTCAAACTTAACAATTTCGCGCCAATTAACTACTTCCAAAGCCATGCAAATAAGATGCTGATGTCATAATCAACGAGAATAATTTTCTTCTTTTTCTTCAGCCTTTGTCCCGTTCACAAGCGGCTTCGGCTCGTCGTGATCGGTTTCGCAATTTGATTTTATCAAATGCCTACAATCTTGGTAAGTGAATTTTCGTTACGTGACCGTACCATTGAAAACGCCTTCCTCGGAGTTTCTCAACGACCGCATTAATGCGTGAAACGATTTCATTACACAGTTCTCCATTGGCTGATGACCCGAGATATTTAATTTGCTCAGTTCTGGGCAGGTTACTGCAGCTGCCAGCACTGAGCCATTTAAATATCTAGAGTCAATGCTATCAGGCAACGGAAAACTAGGGTATGCTCCTCACAAAACCTTTTATACCCGAAGCGTCAAGCTTCCGGTTTCCCTACTTGTTTTTGCTTTAAATTCAGTAATATTTGCGTGTACATATTTTTCCTTCCTTTTTTTGAGTCAAGCAATGTCCGTATTAAACAGAAACAAACAAAACAACAATAAATATACGCCACGCCCGATCTCAGAGTGTAATCAATGTGTACGTTTTTTTTTGCTTTAATTTAGTTTTTTCTTTTTATAGTTTTTTATTTTGATTTCATTTTTCTTTTATATTTTTATTTGATTGCATTTCATATGAATATGCCATGAACTTTAGCTTAACTTGAGCTTCCACCTTGATCCTTAACCTTATCAGGGAAATCCTCTAAATAATGGCCTGCGGATGTCAAGGATGGGAGGAAACGTCAGGGGCCACGCCTCAATAACTAACTGAGACAGATTAAACAATGGTCGGGATTGTGGTCCGTCGTGGATCTTCCCTCTCGATCGCGGCACTCGGGTCCGGAGACTTACGGTTCCACGCGCGCGGTCGAGCCGTCTTGTTTTTATTTTCCAGGTTTAGCTCACGTTGTGGTTTTGTTGTTAGGCCGTCGCGAATTCGTTTGCTTTTTTTTACTATTTTTAGATCCGGTGCAGACCAACGTATCGGTACAGACACGTTAATTTTGTACTAATGACACGTGATGGATCAAAGTGCTCAAAGGACCCCCACATTCCCGAGCCTGGCTATCACAGAAGCGTGCAAGAACGTAGCAATACAGTCTCCTCCCACGAAGAAATTCAATAATAATGCGTACAATGTATTTGAGGGCTGCTGTTTCACTAGAGCCTCGATGGTTTTCTTTCAATTTGCAGAGTTGAATGCATTTTTTGGATTGAAAGTCACCAATGCTCAAAGTTTGACATCTTGGATTACAGACGGTTGATCTCGCACTACCAAAGCGGAAATGCTTGTCCGAAAGGCATCCTTCCTTTTCCCCAATACCGGGCAATCTGTTATGTATGACTAGTTCAAATAACACTGGTTAACAAAAAAAAATGAAAAAAATTGGACAGACACTCTGGTGGTGATCTTTACTAATTTTTAAACGCTGAATTAGGATATTTTTCCATCACCCTCCATTTTTTATCACACCCCTATTTATAGATCCAGATTTACTTTTTTTTCCTTCTGAAGAATAAGGGTTCTAAGGGGGTGAAGAAAGCAATAGTAGAGTGATCGTGGGTCCTAGGGGGTAGTGGGAAGGTTCAAAAAGATAGCAAAGGACTCCTATTTTAGCCTGGAAGAATGCCAACTTATAGCCTAAAATTACAGGAAAATGATGGTAAAGACTATGTCCTACGATAAACATCTTTGGGGATCCCAGGGTTTGAAAAAAGGGGGTCAAAGGGGACTTTAACAAAAATCCAGAAAAAATCATAAAAAATCGGCATTTTATGATTAGAAGAGATGGAGGAGGGGAGTATGGAAATGAATCATAAGGCTGAATAATCAAAAGGTATGAAAAATACATACGTGCATCTACTTTGAAGTTTTTCTCCTTTTGTAAGGGTCCTCCAGTGTTTCTCGAATTTGTGTTCAACAGTAGTCCGCCACCATACGAGGGTTCCATTTTCCCGCATATCTGTTCTCCATTTCGGCAATCTGTTGATGAAATCTTTCATCATACTCGTCCGAAGCGGCTCCACAATTTTCCGGGAAAAAACTCAGGTGGGAGTGGAGAAAATGAACTTTCAATGACATATTGCAACCTAAAGCTTTGTAAGATTTAGGTAACTCATCAACTCGTTGTTGATAGTCACCTGATCTTTTGTTTGCAAGAAAATTGCGGCAAACAAAGATAGAAGATTCCAAGCTCGTTTCTCTTTTCTTAACAAATTGTTGGAGAAAGCATCGTCATCAAATAACTATTTAATATGAGGTCCCACAAATACGCCTTCTTTGATTTTAGCATCACTTATGTGCTGAAATTTTTGCTTCAGGTATAAGGATCCTTTACCTTCCTTAAAAAATTGTTTAAAAATTCCCAGCATAATGCGAAGTGGAGGCATACTGATTTTTCTTTTATCTATTAAGGTGTCAAAAGCGATCGTTTTACTACCGGTTATCATTCACGCGCAAAGGCTAGTCTTTTCACACATAATGTTGATCTTTAGCATCCCACTCACAAAGAAAAACTACGCAATGGAAGGACAAAAATTGTAAAATAAGGAATGCAAAAAAAAGAACATAAACCCAACGAAAATAGTGAAAAAAAAAATCTTGATAGAATCGATTCGATGTCTGCCTGTCCATCAGTCTGCCCGTCCATCTATCTGTCACATCCGATTTACTCGGAAACGGCTAAACCAATTGTCACGAAACTTGAGTGGTCTGGGAACCCCTTTACATGCATGCATGCATGCATGCGTGAGGCATCATTTTGCACCCTCTTTAAAAGGGGCTCTCTATACATGTAAAAGGGCGGTTTAAATTTTTTTGCACAGGATATCGTCGTGTCGGGTATCAAATAAAAGGGCTCAAGTAAAACTTTGCGAAACCTATGATATTTTTACTCCGCGTGAAACATAGGGGAAAGTGGGCCCAAAATGTGTTTTAAATAAGTGTAACAGCTCTCGTTTTCAGAACCTTTCCATTCGAAAAAGATAATGGTGCATCCATACAAAACCTAGGCATCAAAATACATCCCATGCGGATACCTACTTAAATCAAATTGATAATAGTGTATTACCATATTTTATAAATTTTGCTCAAAGCCTTTTTGTGTTTTTTTTTTTTTGTAGGGTAGGTGAATGCATTTACGCACACAGAGTTGGACTCCCGATTCGGCACGGAACCCTTTGTCACATTACTTAGCAACGAGAAGGGCCCGAACGTAATGGGCCACACGGTTCCACCTGTCAGCAGTCCCCAGCATCTCTTCCACAATGTGGTATGGAGAGAGATCCCCTGTGTTTAAATAAAGCTGCTGACGAACCCCATCCCACCTTCCACAAGAAAAAAAAGTGTGGTGGGCGTCGTCCATAACTCACATTGCCAAACACACAATCCGGAGAACGCGCCTTTTCAATCCTGTGCAGGTAAGACTGAAAATCTCCATGCCCACTTAGAAATTGGGTAAGGAAATGGTCAGTCTCACTATGCTTCCGGTTCAGCCACGCACCTAAGTTGCCAATGAGCAGCGATCACCATTACGGCCGGTTCAGAGACAGTGCGGTACGCAGACGCCACCCGTAAAGCTCCCCGTCTCTGTGCTTGCGCGAGGCGTTTACGATATACCTCCTTTTTAAGAGCGCCAGCCCATACCTCTGTGCCGTAGAGCAGGACAGACTGCGTTGAGCTCATCAGGAAACGTCACCTACTAGACGTAGGACCCCCAATGTTTGCCATTAGCCTACTTAACGCCGAAACTCCAGCCGCAGCCTTGTTCGCTGCTGCTTGGATTTGCTTAGAAAAGCTCATCTTTGAGTCAAGAGTCAACCCGAGGTACTTTACCGCTGATTTTGACTCGATAATCGACTCCCCGAACGATATGGGACGCAGGGTCGGAATTCTTTTTTTAGTCAGGATGACTACTTCGGTTTTTTCCAGTGCAAGGTTGAAACCATGAGTAGTCATCCATTCCCTTACCCGTTGCATCAATATGCCGAGTCTGCTTTGCGCCTGTTCGACAGTGCTTCCAGCAACAAGCGCTGCGACATCGTCTGCGTAGCCGACCAGGCGCGACTCTTCTGGCATGTCGAGTTTAAGCAGACTGTCATAGGTAGCGTTCCAGAGGTCCGGCCCTAGGATAGATTCCTGTGCTACCCCCTACGTGACCTCCATCCACCTTTCACCCTCTAGTGTTTCATAGAGCAGGGAGCTCCTCAGATAGTCCCTCAAAATCTGTAAAAGATAGTTCGGCACGTTGAAGGTATTGTCTAGTGTGGCTATAATGCCTTTCAATCTTACGGAATTGAAGGCGTTTCTGACGTGAAGTGTTACGAGGAGCACCACCCGTCAAGTTCGGCGGCTATGTGCCTCTGCTCGTCGAACGGCGTCCACGACTTGCATGACAGCATCAATTGTCGATCTCCCTGCCCTAAAACCAAACTACCGGGGAGATAAATCTCCGGCAGCGCGTATCGCTTCAGCGAGTCCACTTCTGATGAGCTTTTCGAGCACTTTCCCAGCAGTGTCAAGCATACATAGTGGGCGGTATGAAGACGGCAATTCGGGATCGCCTTTCCCTTTAGGGATCAGCGCAAGCCTCCCAACTTTCCAACGAGCAGGGGAAGCCTGTAAATTCATCCTAGAAGTACAAAATTTGGTGCAATTGTAAGTAGTAATATAATGCATAATTAAACGTTTAGCAAAAATCCAATTATTGTTAACAAAGTTATAGAAGACCAAAACTGCGTATTTCATGTGTGTTTATCGCGCTCTAAGACGTTTATGACGTCATCATCATATAAAGTAAACTCAACTGAACAGCGTTGGAGTTTGGAAATATATATGTAATTGTTAAATTGTTGAAGTTTGAAAATGTCGTATATCAAGGAATATTTTGAATTGGAGGTACATACGAATGGGAAAACGTGAATAGGAAATTTCTCACACAAGATGAGCACAAAACCTTTATCTCAGAAATATCCAGCTTCCGGTATTCCGGCTTGCTTGAGTTTAAGTGAGGCATGGATTTTTGGTAATCCTTCGACCGGTCAAATTTTTTCTTTTGCAAATCTGCTCAGATCTGTCCTAGTATAAGTATGGATTCCCATATCATTTAGTGTCATAGCCAGGCGAGCTTTACGATTTCCAACACAGATATCCCTAATAAAAAGAGAGGTGATCCCATTGATTCCATATTTTTGTTCGCGACCAATTTCCAATTGCTTTTTTCGTCTATTTTTTACATGCGATTTCCTACAGATACGTCTCATCGTACTCACAACTCGCCGAGTCCAGATTGAGAGCGGAGAAATAAGCCAGAGGCTAACAAAATTCGCATTAAAAAAGAATTTTAACTTGACGGCGAAATCACAATTACTCCACGCCTTCCAGAAATATAAACATATACACGGAAAGGCAGAAAAAAATATGTAATGTTTGTATTTTTGCACCACGTAGATAATTTTTTCATAGTTGCTCATACGCAATATTTTTCCTTTACATCCTATCTAGCATTTCTGAAATGCTCCCGTATCCTCCCTTCAAATTCATAAATTCCTTTCTGGCTTCACACTTAATTACTTTTATGCATGCCCATACCGTGTGCTACCAAAAATATTTTGCCTAACAGTACGCCTCGGCAATGGGACACATTAATATGGATGGTGCGCTGCGGATTGCAGTTGTTTGCGGAAAGCATTGTTGACGTTTGTCTTTGATTTTTTTTGGGGGATAATCGCCCACAAGTGGAACTGAGAATTGTCTTGTTCAAGTGGTGTGGTTTAGGGCTTCCTAAAATTAAGATGTTGAAAGAACCATACTTTTACTTGTGTGTGTGTGTGTATGGTGGGGGAGAAGCTACAGCTTCTGAGCACTCAGGGCGTGTTAGTTTTACTTCCTAGCAAATTATAAATAAATTTAGGAAGTAAATCACACACACATTTTGATGGCTGCCTAAGGCTGCTTAGGACGGGAGGAAACCTTAAAGGCCGTTCCTAGTGAAAATTTGTTTGGGGAACAAACCGGTTCTAGGACACACAAAATTTTGTTAAAGATTTGATAGTGACTCTGGTAGACAAAACGACCCCTCTAAAGACACATTACCGAGATTGGTTGCCACAGAGGCGTGCACGCACGTGCCGACGGGGTACCCCAGTGCGGGGAGATTTTCATGGTAAATTTCAACACTTCTTTAGGTTTTTAGGATAACTCCGCTCACTTAGTTAATTCCAGCCAAAATAGATGGTCTTTGATCATTGCACAACCTATTAAATCGTTGTAGCCCTTATTCTCAAGAAGGAATCTAAACGTCAGTATATATATTCAAATTAAAAGCTTTATCCTGAAATGGAAAACTGCCTCTAACGCTCTGTTTTCAACAAAGCCTTGAAAATTAGGTAAAAGTCACGTTTCAGATTTAACCATTAAGTCCTGGTACAGTCACAAAAGTTAGTGGTTCCATTAACTGCATCATGTAAAGCCTGCGTCCTCCAAAATCAGATACTAAAAATGAAATTTTCCCTTTTCTTAGCGTATCTAAAGCGAAACAAAATTCACAACCTACATAAGTACTGAAGTTGTTTTCAATTTACCCCATTTTTCCTGGTCTTCCCTCGTTATATTTCATTTATCTTACACTTTAATAATAATTAATATAACGCAAACTTCAAACAAGCCATCATATTTTTTCCAATCATTTTCACTAATTGACCTAACGAAAATACTCAGTACCAGTTTACAATGTATTGGAATTTTTACTTCAGTGACCCACTTTTCAATTTCCATTGATCCACCCTACCTTGAGATCCAATATTAATTATGGATAGCCTTTTAAATACCGGTAAGGGTGTTTTTCATAATCGAATTGGGTGTGCGTCTTCTACATGCATATCTACAAAATTATTAATGAAGGTTTTCGCTTAAATGTGCTGAAAAAAAAATGCTGCCGGGGGATTCGGAGAGTTTGAAAGTTAACGAAAATAAAACTAGATTAATGCACTTAGAAGCTACTGATTTTGTAAAAAATAATGGAAAACTTAAATTTCGGGGTATGCGTTTTGGACGCAAAAAAATGTCATTGGGGAGAAAACAACAAGTGACCATCAAATTAAGGTAAAGTAAAATACTTTAAGTAGGAAGTGGAGTGAGTTTAAGAAAAAAGTGAAAGCTTTCAGTGAAATCTTTTATGATATATTTACCCAAGAAAGCAAAGAATCAATAGTGGGGGCCAATTTTAAGGGTTTCATGCAAAAACTATACCTGATCGCAAAACCGACGTTGATAAACCAATGAAGTCTCCATCAGTATTCATACATGCAACTATACTCAATTAGTTAAATGGCGTATAGCTCCGTTTCCTAGCAGAGCCTTTTTGTTTTTGCACGGAAGTATCAAAGTCTTAGAAAGGCACGTCTGCTGTAGCTCCACCACTCTGATGAAACAAGACCATAATTTAGGTCATACTCTGCGGGATGGATTGGCCTAAAGGCATGCTTCTAGGTTTTCCAGCTTTCTTTTTCAATACCTCCTTCAGCAGCTCAATTTATATTCTTCTTATTACGGAAACAACCTCAGGCTAATTTTTCTTCGAATTAAGCATCTTCCCAATTACAGTCTCTTGACTCATGTTCCTTCTTTCGTTTAGGAATCACGGAAAGTGAAACATCTCATGCTCTGGATCTTACGGAATACTACCGCATCCTGGGCAATTTAGAAAATCATCCAATCGAATACTGTCTCATATTATGTTGCTTACAAAAGCGCTTCTCAGATTCTTCAAATGATGATGATGATTTTTTCCAAGATAGGCCTGATTCTTTCCACCTAGCATTCCAACATTTTCACTGTCTTCGTCGCGTGGAACTCTACATCTTCTAGTTACGTTACTATAACAACCACACCTAAATTATTCGCAAAGGCGACAATCAAAACCTTTTCAGAGATGAGAAGCACAAACACTCTAATATATATGGCTATCCAAAGCAAAGTACCGAGCATTGTGGTATTCCATCTTGACGATGTACTGACTGGAACCCTCGTCCGCCACTTATCAGTGGATTCCATGTGCTAAGTAGTTTTAGATCGTATCCAGAAACACCTACTCGTATTTGTCCGAATGTGGCTTAGTTCCAGTTGTTGGATTTGAATGCACTTTTGACGTCCACCGAGACCCATACTGGCGTCCTGTCAGACCATTGCCGTTTTCGACTTTGGGTAGTGGTTTGTTGTGGATGACACCCTCCAATGTATACAACTAGTTGCTTGAGCGATGTGATGCTGTGTCTCCAGATGGCAGATGATTTGCCAAACACCACCAGCTTTTGCTTTTCCCATTGAGATGGAAATTTTCCTCTTTTTGGGCACTCCTCGAATGTGCTCGCAAATAGATCTGGCTTGGTCCAAAAATGGGGCTTTATTGTCACCGATCCTCTCACATATTGCTCGTAATTCCTTCTCGGACACTTAAGGTATTCGGCACTCGTTAAATTGAATTCTCGTGTTCGCAACCTTCTTGTTATAAGCATGTAAACCCCATCCTTAGGATTTGTGTCGGCATTCTAGCATAACTGTTTGAAGCAACTTCTTTTGATGGCTGATGGCTTCAACCGCTTTTGCTTTGCACAGGATGCCATTTGGATAAGCTCTGTAATTTTATGATTGCGTAGACTTATCATACGAACTTAAATCAAAGCAAGATTAAAGCGCATGCCACAGAGTCCCATAGATGTTGTGGGTATTCCCTCCCTAAATCAAAACATGAGGAATGCAGGTCGGGTGACATGAGGGTTGCAAGTCGTTCATATTTGTTGAAGCTTTCTATTATCGTGTTGTCACGAATTTTTTTTTTTTTTTTGATTTTCGGACCCATTCTAATGTTTTTTTCATTTCGCAACAGCTGAAAAGCACCCCCATGTGCACACCATGTTCTATGATATAACAATGAACATCATATTATACATACATACCATTCAAGTACCAGTCCGGTGCAAAAGTCTATCAGATCCTAATGGGACAGTCCCCTTCAAATGGTGTATAAAACATGCCCACGCTGCACAACCTGCGAAATGGCAGCCAAATGGACGCAGATATAACAACCAAAAAAATAATTAACGCGCCGTCTTTTTCTCCACAGAAGCACATTAAACTTCGCTTCAGGTATTTAACCTTTGATCCCCTGGCTAATTCTTAAATTTTTTCACAAATTTAAATACTGACAAAGAGAAAATGGCTCTAGACAACCCTGCTGGTTCGAATTTCATTAAATAGAAACAGAATGCCGTTGTTATAAAAGAATGGAAGCATTAAGAGCAGCATTAATTTTATGTTACATGGGTGTATTTCCGACCTTTGGATTTTGAAAGAAATGAGACTCCACCTTTTAAGAAAATTTTTCTAGCAGCCTAGTTCGCGCATGCCACAGGTTACGAGTGCATAGTAGGGCAAGGACGTAGCAAATACCATGCGACGGTACTCCTCACCCGAAAGTGCCGACGTCGAAAATCCCCCACGGAAAGGGAATCGACAAGAATGTCAGCTATCAAAAGCTGGCAAAGAATTAGAAGTACGCTCAAATTCTACGGAAGAATCAGTACGAGAGGCCCCCATATTTTGAACGAAATTGCAAAGAAAAAGAGGCTAATACTGTCGATGAGTGGGACGAAGAGCAATCCCCTCCCGTAAATGCCAGACGATATTTAACAGCAAGCGATCGAAAAAACTTACTACTTCCAAAAGCAACCGATCTCAGGATGAATTCGCTTACAGGTGACGTTGTCAGATGTTAACTCCATTAGCTACAGAATGAGTCGGGAGATATAGATCAAAGTTGAAGCCAGGGAGTTGTCGAGCATTCGCGCTTTAATTCCTCCCAGGTGGTCAGTGCATACCACAGAATAGAACCCTTTTGTTTCATAAGGGACTTTTTTGGCTCATGCGTTGCTAAGATCAGTGACTCCTAGAATGGCGTTCAAGAGCGTCCCATATTAACAAACCTGTCAGCGTGTAACAAGGGCAGTGAACCAGCCTTCCACTTCCCCAGTACGGGGAAATGTGATATTTGAAAGGAGATCCTTTCACTCTGTATATCCCTGTAGAAGTTTCCTACCCATTCAAAAATCCCGCAAGGACCGATTGGCTTGATTAACGAAACGAAACCTATAGGAACTCACAATGTTAACATCTATATGACCAAAAAACTATGTAGAATCAAAGAAAAGGTATTTGAAATCACCTTTGGATTCTCATGCGCAGCAAACAGCAAAAAATATTGTCATAATAGTGGAACGAAAACCTTTCAAATCTCAGCTAACCAGGAAGGTCTTCAATATCTAATACAACCATGAATACTAGGAGACATGCAAGGATTGCCTGAGAGATAAAAGTCGATGAGAAATGCCAGGAAGCGGTCCATGCTTTATCACTGTCAGAACATTGAGAATGTTGGCGATTCTGCAAGATTCAGCAATATTTTGGTTTAGGAACGTGGGAGCCTACCCTTTCTTAAAACGCCGGGAGGCACTTCTTATCAGCGGAAAGGACTAAGAGTCAGAACCACATTACAAATTTATACAGCCCCTGTCGGATAAAATTGGCGGTCGATATTGACGGTAAAATCCAGAATTCTCCAATCTGTTTGACTAGAGCAATGAGTAGAAGGACTTTGCAGGATGGGGTCATCTCCCCCGTTCTCTGCTTGTTAGTGATGCGTGAAATTCTACGCAAACTAAACAGAAGTGGGGTGAGATCGCGGTGTATGACGACTTCCTGGCGATATTTGCATGGGGGAAGCTTCTCTTAATTTTCACCGAGATTAAGGTGGATGCGTTGCAGAGCATATGCTTAAGTGCAATATGTGAAATAGGTCAGATGCTATGCCGAAATTTTAACCCCACAACTAAACGAGCAAAGATTGACAGTTTCTCCTTCGCGAGGAAATAGAGTTACCACACAAGGAAGGTTCCTTATATCAACGCAGCCGTGGCTCATCCCATCCTAAAATACGTTCTATTGTGTTTTGGCAAGCAAAAAATGCAATAGGACCAAACATAACAGGATCAAAAGAGCCGAATAAGCAGGTAATATGTGGTTCTGCAATGTTGCCCGGTGGACGGTTTAATGTACTCCCCTCCTTTTATATGAATTTTGCTGTATTGTGCAGTGCTGTTAGGCACTTTAGTTATTATGAAAAAAAAGACAAATTTTATTTTTTTAATGCCGAATAATAAGTTTTTTATTCTTCATAAACAGGTATTTCGAGGAGTGAGTTTTTTTCTAAACTGCTTATGGTCCATCTTGCCCTTAAATACCTAAATCCAGACCTTAGTTGCTAGTTAATTTTATTACCTAGTTAATCCAAAAAGCCAACTGTTCACGTTTTCTAAATTACTGTTAATTCTTTTTTCCTGCCATATCTTGTGGATGATTTGCGGAACTCATTAACCTCCTTAATTACCCTTAGGTTATCCTCCGTTATTGTATATTTTTCCTCGGTGATGTGTCTGGCTACCAATGATTTGAGGGCATGCGTTGGTCCGCTTTTTGCTATCGCCAGATTTGCTTCCCTTATGTGTTCGTTGAACTTCGTGCCCACTTTTCTGGCTATCTTCCTTGACGCTTACTAATCGTGTCTTCAGTTGATGTGGTCTGCTGGTAGATATCACTTCGATGTCACGTTTCCTTAGGATGTTTTTCATCTGGTAGCTAATTTGGGAATGGATGATAAGAACTTGACGTTTTTTAGATGGTCCCGCTTGTGTAAAAAATGTTCACGGTCAGGTTATTCCTCATTTTTTAAGGTTTTGTGTGAAACAAAACCTTATTAGAATCGATTCGATGTCTGTCTGTCCGTCTGTCTGTCTGTCTGTCTGTCTGTCTGTCTGTCCGTCTGTCTGTCTGTCTGTCTGTCACAGCCGATTTATTCGGAAACGGCTGAACCGATTGTCACGAAAATTAGTAGAAGTATGTGATCTGTCGTTCCCTTTGCATGCAGCAACTGACCCCATTTTGTGTTAAGTTTAAGGGGGGCTCCCCATACATGTGAAAAGAGGGTGCAAGATTTTTTTTCATAAAATGTGGCCATGTGGGGTATCAAATGAAAGGTCTCAATTAGTACTTTTCGAAACTGGTTCAATATTTGATATTGGATGAAACATAGGGGATTGAGGGCTCAAAATATGACCCCCAAAAAGTGTAACAGGTCTCGTTCTCAGAACCTATCCAACCGAAAAATCTGAAAAAAATCTCAATAGTGCATCTCTACGAAATCTAGGTCTCAAAATATATCCGGTTTCGATATCTGCACAAGTAAAGTTAATAATAGTATATTTCCACATTTTAGAAATTTACCCGGTACCCCCCTTATATTCATCCCAGAAGTACAGAATTTGTCATGGGTATAATGAAGAATATAATGCACAATTTGGTCAAGTTTGAAGAAAATCCAGCTATTATTAACAAAGTTATAGGGGGTAAAACTTTACAATTTTTTGTGAATTTCGTGCACTCTAAAACCTGATGACGTCATCATCACATATCAATTCGTCAATACCACACGAAGTAAGTTCGTATGAATTGGGTGGAAAAGAATTATTTTGTTTTAGTTCTTTAATCATTTGTATATGAATATCAATTATTCCAACGAGACATGCGTGTATGTAGGTATATAGTATATGCGTGCTAATGAACTTTGCGGGTAGAGCCTAATTCAGATAGATATAAGAAGTAAATCGGAAATATGGGTACGATCAATTTATATACGTGCCTATATGTGTACAGTATTCGAAAATAGGCAGTTTCTTTGTTTAGGGTGAGCGTAACATCTACGGCTGTAATATGTACGTATGTCTCGTAGTTTTGTAGCTGAATGTGCGTTGAAATTTCTTAGATAAGATGAACACAAAACCTTTATACCCGAAGCACGAGCTTCCGGTATTCCGACTTGTTTACTGATTATTTCTTCTATGGTCTTCCTGTTGAACCAATTCTTTTCCGCAGTCTCAATGATGTGGCGTTTCTCATTATTTAAAAGCTCTTCTAATAAAGGCGTGGTTATTTTTTGGGAGAAGGAATGTTGTGATTTAGCTGGGATAGCTCTCTCCGTGGATGCTGATTTTCGGTAAATGTCAAATTCGATTTTTCCTCTGTTATTAATGATGAACAAGTCTAAGAAGGATAGTTGATGGTTGTATTCGGCTTCGATGGTGAATGTAATACTCTTGTGGATCGGCTTCGTTTCTCAATTGCAAAAATATCGTCAACATATCTGGCCCAGAATCTTGGTAAGATACCAAGTTGTTCTATACGTTCCTCTATTCCCTCCATAAGGATGTCGCTGATAAATGGTGATAGCGAATTACCCATGTCGACGCTCCTTATGGTTTTGAAGTATCAATTCCTGAACACGAAGTAGCTTTCACTCCTACAAAGGGTAGCTAATTTTATATATTGTCGTACTTTCCTTCTCCATTCCCACCATGATTCATCGATATTAATTAGTTTTTACGCTAAGTATGCCAATGCTTGCGTACTCTTGGCCGCGTTCGAGAGAAGAATCCTCCGAAGAATTGTTGGCCCCCTACATGAGGATGGACGATTCCGTAACCTACATAACGACGAAATCTATGAGCGATACCATGACCCTCAAGTTGTGGATAAAATCCGGCTCAGCAGAGTGCGGTGGGCGGGTCACCTAATCCGTATGGATGAGGATGATCCCGTCCGGAAAGTCTATAAGGGCAATATCTATGGTAGAAAAAGAAGACGAGGCAGACCCTGCCTAAGATGGAGCGATAGCTTAGGCCAGGACGCCAGACAGCTTTTAGGGATATCGAATTGGTGGACCTCGGCGCAAAATCGGGATGTATGGAGTTATTAAGGCAGGCCTAGACCGGATACCGGTTGTTGTGCCGTTGATGATGATGATGGCGCCCATGCTTCCTTTACTGGTGTACTGGGGAAGAGGGCTTTAATGTCAGTTGAAACCATATCTTCCTCATCCGAAAGTGTTTCCGTGTTTCGAAGTTTTTCAATGAGTTCTTCCCTGTTCTTTATAGTTCCTTTTCCCGTTGATACCTCTAGTTCGTTTAATCTTTGCAATAGCCATCGTGTCATCTTCTTTGTTGGAGAATTTGTTGTCGCTATGATTTCACACATCTCATTACCTGATTTGTGCGGTTGGTAAACATCTTATCCGAGGAAGAGACGGGTTTGTTGTCCTGAGCGCTGCTGGGTTCTCTGTTACGTTTGAACATGCTTTTAGCGTATTTTCATTCGATTTATGGAGTCTGCTAATGGGTTTTGTTCTTAATTCGTGGAAGTTTCCTTTTGCAGCCTTTCTATGACCACTTTGTCGTAATCACTTCTGTTCATAATAATTACTTTATTTCCTTTGTCGGCTTGGAAGTAATAAACAGGTTTGCTCTTCAATTTTTTCACGAATCTTTCTTCCCTTCTTTCTATTGCTTTTTCTATTATTCTCGCTATCGGTTTTCGTATCTCTTCCTTTTCCTTTCCGTATATTACTATAGTTTCAATACCGATGATGATTTCTTCCCTGGGAATTTTATTGTTGCGGATCGCATAATTGATTCCATTATTGAGGAGCTGTAGTTGTGCTTCTGAAAATGTCTCTGAAGATTTCTTGAAGACAAGATTCAGGATGCTTTCTACTTTGGCCTTGATTTCTGATAGCTTTTTGTATCTTAAAGGCTTCAGTTTTTTCGTCAGCATCCCTCGTTTTCTTCGCTTTTCACATTCGAAGGCTCGCTGGACTTTGTCGATAGGTCCTCTATAGTTCTTTTCTGTCCTGAAGATTCTTTGCCTAGTAGGAGGTGAATACTATACGGTTTTAGGGTAAGATTAGAAAGTGTTTTATAACAATTATTGATGCTATTCCTTAGAAGAAGTTTTTCTAGTATTAGCGCTTACCATCTGCTCTAAATCAAGGAGGATCTGGCCCTCCTACAACAAGACTCGATTACGTTAAAGATTACGACGGTGTTCAGGGGGCAGATTCAGCGCACCCTACAGATCGGACTTCCGAAGTCAAGCTGCATCTAAGTAAACAATTTTTTTGAGAAGATCTCTGAATGTAGGAGAAGATCTAAGTCAACTAAATTTTGCTACTCTTGCCCTTTTCACAACAATTTCGAATTTAAGATTTTTTGCCATCAAAACGGCGCCCCACAGCGCTATTCGATCTCCTGTTACCGGGTTTTTCTAGCAGCCGCTCTTTTAATATTATTCACTAGTAATATCCACTACCAGAAAGCATACTCGTGCACTGGTTGCTGGCTTACATTCACGCCATTGCCGTCATACAGTTGCTGGTACATGTACTACGGCAAGCTTTTAGCGTGAGTGCCAACCTCCTTTCTTACAAGACTCAGTTAACTATCTTCACTTTGTAAACGGGAATTTCAAAAACTTCGAAGAGAATATGCCACGATATAGAGAAGGTATTGAACCCTGTACCACATTCAGACAACAGATATCAGTTAGATAAAAGGTAATTTAAGTGAACCCGAAAGTTACAGAATCGAAAGAGTGAAATCAAAGGGAATATCTCAAGAAACGTATGTACTCATCAATACGAATGATTTTCATATAGAAAATGAGGATACTGTACCGATGTATATCCCTAGGTTGGATTTTAGATCTTAATTGAAAATGTTACATTCAAAGGGCACCGTGCAAGAATAAAGTCTACTTCCTGAAGTCTGTACGGCTTGAAAGGAATACCAAAGGCTGCTTTTAGGATGATGGATATTATTTCAAACGAAATGCAAATGATATTACCAAGCTTGCCATAAAGTAGAATTTTCAGAACGATAGAGCTACAATATTTTACCTAGCTTTGTTTATTTAAAAATTTGGTAGGAAATTTTCCGGACGAAATTAATTGATGTGGAAGCTATTCAGAAACTCATGAGGGTAATTCTTTTTAATATATCCTTTCCACTTAGATGGCCAGGTTATTTTTTATGCGAGGATTGTGATGGTTTATGTTGAATAACAATAGCTGCTGCCATCATAAAAAAAAATACGAATCTGCGGTACAGTAATTATTGTAGCGTATGAATGAGTGTCCATTAATTTGACGTCTGCCTCGAACCCTAGGGACTTCTATTTCTCTGTGTAAATCATACGCCAGCAGCCTCATTTAAGAATATTGCAGGCGCCACGTATTCTTTTTTGCCTGGGCAAATTGGACATTCCTCGTGGTTCCACCTGTATACGCAAATTAAGGTAGCCACATTGGCCAGATAGTAATTGCATTATCTGGTAACTATAGTCTCCAATGGTGACGGGTTACCTAAATATCAATGATTAGAATCAACTTATGTTGACCTTTCATTGAGCTATTCATTGTATCTGCGTAGGATCATTGATGTTGCCCTTTCTCCCCTTCTTCGGTCTAGATAAGTCTCCCGTCGTCTTCGATTGTCATTATCCTGAAGTAGATTCGCGACATCTCTTCAGTCAAAATATCTACTAACAGCACAGCGGTTATGGCTGGAGAATGTTGAGAAGCCATTAATAACAAGTAAGGCACATATCCTGTATGATCGCAGCAGGTTTTTCTGATTTGCTTGGTAGTAATGTTGGAGCCCATACAAGTGAGCAAGAACAGACTAATGACCCGAGGAAACAATACTCCGCTGACTTATCTGGATTCATATTTGGTAGCATTCGCGAAATAAAATAAAAATAAAAAAAAATAAATAAATCGACTATCGAGAATTATTCCCAAGCAGTTGAATGACTCTTTGGTTCGTATAATCTGGTCTTCAGCTCGTATTTCGATGTATTCTAGTTTCTTACGGCATGTTACTAGGACAGCTTCGGTTTTGTGATCTATGAGTATTTTTTCAGCCAATCTAGGATCTTCCCGACCACAAATGAGTTTTGCCCTCACACGCAAAATTGCCACCAAAGTCAACAACTTTTATTCTCTCCGGTAAGGGCAGGCGTAAAACGTTCCCTGAGGATGCCTGAATTTGAATTGCATATCAGATAAAGCTTTTTCATTTTCAGTTACCTCCTGTGATCTGTTAGCAATTATTGACTCTAAAATTTGTCCCATCGTGTCCACAAGGCATATTGGATGATAGAAGAATCTGTGGGTCCTTTATTTCCGTCCAGTAACAAAGCCAAACCATTTTTTAGGGAACATCCCTTCGTCGAGGCATTTTGCTGGTTTATATGGACATGTCTTGACTCGGCTTACCCTACAACTCGCATTGCCGAAGCTGCGGAGAAGGAAGGGAAACCCTCATGCACTTTCTCTGCGATTGCCCGGCTCTGGCTCGAGTCAGGCTGCGGACACCGGGTAAACCATTCTTTGGGGACCTCAGTGAGATTTCTAGTTACAGGGTCGGAGAGCTGCTTTCCTTCGTGAATGCTACGGGCTGGCTCTGAGGATCCGAGCCAGCTGGACTCCGCTTCCCTGTTCCTATAACAACAGTCACGGTCTTAGGAGTTTGTGGCATCAAAACGGCGAACCAAAGCGCTAATTGGGCTCCTCGGAGCGGCCACTGATACCTACCTACCCTACCCATGGACATGTCTAATTTCATGCGGCCGGCGGCTTTCCCCACTTCGTTCAATTTGTCGCTAATTTTCGTACACGCTATGAGCAATATATTTTTGGCAAAAAACTAACTAGTTAGAGTGCTTCAATCACGGTGTTCGATCTTTGTGAGTACAGTGTCACCAATATTTACATATTCAAGCATTATTGGACAGGTTGGTTGCACTACCTTCTTCCACTTTATTTCAGATATCATCTTTCTATGGACGCTTCTCCTGGTGTTTACGTCAGCTTCTTTGTAGATATTTTTTTTTTTGACATTTGTGGGGTCCTCAGTCCGCATCAACTTAATGCTGGACCGGACCAAATGGGGAGCAACTTACTTGTGGCGCGGCAGGATTCGCGGCATTCGAAATTTATTTCGAATTTCACTGATGTTGAGTGCTCCTTCATATAATTCGCAGAACCGTAAGAAATAAGAAACCGTAAAGCCGTCATCGCCTGGCTCTTTGGCAAAGTTTCGGTGCAAACCCTAAGCGAGGGGTCCGTGAACCAGGAAAGAGGGAGTAAGTTGCTCCCGATTTGGTCCAGTCCAGCATTAAACTGATGCGGATTTAAGACCCCACAATTCTCAAAAAAAATGTATTTTTCAGCTCTGGCGAAGCTCTGATCAATAAGGCGGATTTGCGCTCAATATAATTCGTAGTCATATCGTGTTCTGGGAATTATATAAAGGAGCACTTAACATCATGCGAGACGCTTCGGTCACGCTGCTCCCAGGGCAGAGGTGAGGCAACGTCTGACGAGTTGCGTCTGCCCTGGTAAGAAACCGTAAAGCCGTCATCGCCTGGCATTTCTTTGTATATTTTTTAAAGTTTCTACTTTTATTTTCTTTGATCGCTCTCTGCATATCATGCGTGAATTGTGTAAACCTAGGGAACCGGTCTTAGAAGTCCAGCTTTACTCTTCATTGTTAAATAGATATTTTTCCATGAGTTCCTTTAATTCTTCGCTCGTCCAGTAGCAAACCGAGCTTTTCTGCTGTGTACTCTTTTCGAAATTACTGCATCGCAGCGGTTAACAACAGTATCAGTTAGTTGATGAACAACTTTTCTAATGATCCTGAACATAACTGGCTGACAGTTACTACATATAATTACTAAACCACCACCACGTCTCAGGAAAAAGGAAGATGATGTCAATGATAGGACCTATACGAGCTTTTTGATGTACGCATATTTATGTAATTCAAAATGATTCGCAATTCCTATTCCCACTGATGGTTTCCACCGGCGTACGGCTTCCGACGTTAGCATGTCAGATGTATCATTGAAATCACACCTTCCGGGCTGGATCATTATCATCATACAGATTAGAAGACCTGCCCACCACAACCTGCTGAGCCGGATTTTATCCACAACCGGACGGCCATGATATAGTACATGGATTTCGTCGCTATACAGGCTATGGAATCGTCTATCCTCATGTAGGGGGCCAAAAAATTCTTCCGAGATTCTTACCTCGAATGCAGCCAACAGTTCACAATTTTTCTTGCTAAGAAACCAAATCTCCGAGGAATGCATGAAAACTGGTATTATCATTGTCTTGTACAGTAAGAGCTTTGACCCTATGGTGAGATGTTTCGAGCGGAACAGTTCTTGTAAGCTGAAATGCTTAAAGAGGATGATATCTCCCGCGTTTACCTCAGCATCACGAATCACTTTTTCCAGGGTCAGATTAAAGAGAACGCATGATAGGGCATCCACTTCTCTTAGGCCAGCCAGCCTAGTCAGTTTTACTCTGGCTATGTTATCATCGGCGGTTTTTAAATGGTACAATTGATGTCCATATTCCAACAGTTTTCACATTGCTTGCCGCAGAGAAAAAATACTGCTAGCACTTCTTGAATGGCTTGATTTCCATACGACCATTTTTCCGACTTACCAGTTACAGTTGTCTCCATTTGTTTGAGTGTCACACGTTTTCTTGCGCTAATCTTCCGTCTTGTTTCGTTTCTCTATGTACAGTTGCAACGGAATATTACCAAACCCGAAACTATCATAATACGGGACATACAGTTGCACTTAATTGCCTCAGATTATCACATTATTTAAAAGCTTGTTTGTCTTCACCGTTGCGGCTTTGGTATATAGTCACCAATAAATGTAAAAAAATCTGTTGCTTTCAAACTGGTAATTTAGAAACTATGGTCCTGCGTCATTTATCCAGTCCAGTATCCGGCCTGGTCAACAACAAATATATGCTGAACAACAAGATTTTCGACTGTTTTCTGCTAGCATTGCTCACCTGTGTCCGGATAGCTGAGTGGTTAGAGCGCAAAGCTGTCGTACGGAAGGTCGCGGTTCAAATCTCACTGGTGGCAGTGGAATTTGTATCGTGATTTGACGTCGGACACCAGTCGACTCAGCTGTGAATGAGTACGTGAGTCAAATCAGGGTAATAATCTCGGGCGAGCGCAATGCTGACCACATTGCCTCCTAGTGTACCGTTACGGTCTTGAATGAAGTGCTCTAACACACTTCAAGGCCCTGATCCAACATGGATTGTTGCGCCAACGATTATTATTATTATTATTGCTCACCTGTGTCTCTTGATCCTTACCTTGCCAATTTCTTCCTTCTGATCATGGATCTTTGTCTAATGTAGTTATAAACATACATATGTGAATGCAACTTCAAATTCTAAATTTGGTTGTAGCTTGATAGTTGAGAGAGAAGAAAAACCAAAGTCCATGCACTTTAATTATGGTACTATCCTTCTCTATAAGGATCTTTTAGCTTTCTTCTGGCCGTGCAAAGGTTGGGCATTGTCTATCACTAAACAGCTAAAGCAGAATTTTGCTTCATATAAGTAACTCTAGTGTAATTTGGAAAGTAATTTTCTTTAATCCCTCAAACTAGGAAATGTGATTCAAAATTTGATTATCAAAAAAAAAAAATATGAAGGATTTATAGAATTCGTGTCCTAAAATGCGAGGTAGTAATTAAAACATTCATATTACAATGCGTTTGCATTGACAGAATTCATGTCCGAACAAGTAAACAGATTATAATTTCCTTTTTATGTCAATGATTTTCGTTTATTTTCCGTATACGTATTTCAGCAGCCAATTGCTGCCTTCTTCAGGGGAATAATCCCAGAAATATCCTTAATTTAAATATATACTAACTATTTCAATCTAATTATCTAAATGATTAGCCCTTAATTATATCTTAATTATTATAACCCCTTTATGGTATCAGGGAACACAGATTTGAGTGCGCTTTACCAATTCTGGTGCTCCTGAGGCTCTTTTCCAATGAAGAAGCATTCACAAAGATCCAGTTGCCCTTGACTTCTTACAGCACCGTTACCCCCTCCATTTTATGATCATGTTCTACAATATACCGTGTAGCTGCAGAATTGATATGTATTTTTCTGCCTCGTTTTATTTGCTCAACCTTTTTTAGATGTTCTTTGACCCGAATGTTGTTTAGCCGTTTGGTTTGGTTATGTATGTACAAAGGCAATCTTCACAAGACATCTTGTAGATGCCGCTTTTCCTCTTCCTTCTTCGGGTCTTTTGCATTGCCTAATTGCGTTTTGAGCGTGTTAATTCTGCTTGTTTCGATGCCTTCTTTGACCAAGATTCGTCGCAAAGCTTTGAAGTGGGAAGCTGCATATTGAGGGTAAGATGAAATATTTCGAAACAGAGACAAAATACAACATTAGGAGAGAAGTGGCCAAAGTTGTAAAATCGTCGGCCAAAACTAATCCCAGTCGCTCTTCCAAGGAAATGAAGCTTGTCAAACAGCTGTAACAAAAGAATGCATACTATCTAAACGCGGATAAAGGTACCACGTTGGTAGCATATTTCGAAAAGGCGTTGGAGGTGTGCAAATCGATTATACCAAACTTGGCACAGCTTTGAATGACTAACACGGCCGTTCCGAGAATTAGGTACTAACCAAAAACAGTAAGAAACATAGAAGAAGTCGTGGAGAGATTGAAGGAGTGCCGAATAGAGGAAGACGAAATCTTGGTCTCATAAGATGTAAACGCATTATTTCCTAGCATCCTAGTGAAAGAAGCCCTACAAAAGCTGGAAGAGTGGATCGAACAGCACGATAGTACTTCGGAGCCTAAAATAATGGCCAAACTATATACCAAACTAGCGTCGACTTGTATGTCAGAAAATTGTTTTACTTTTACAGATAAATTTTATAAGACGACCAAAGGGACAGCGATGAGTAATCCATTATCCCCACTATTAAGTAAAATTTTCACGGTAGGCCCAGAAAAGAAAATGTAACGACAGACGACCAAATCGAGAGTTTAGTTATGCTATGTAGATGGCATTCTGGCCATTGTAAAAGAGGCGGATAAACATGATATACTTGACCAAATCAACAAGTGGCACCCAAATTTAAAATTCACGATCAAACGGTGGCATTCCCCTCCTCGACATCTTAATACTAAAGAGCAATAACGGCTTTGGATACATATATAGGAAGCCATCGAATACACAACGTACCATCGTCAGGACGTCTAATCACTCACACCAGCATAAAGTGGCCGCCTATCAAACCATGCCTTATGTCTATAACTCTTACCAAAGAAAGGTTTGAAAAAGAAAAGTGTAGATACAGCGGCAAAAAATGGATTTCGGTCAACTCTAATCCATAGTTTACTTAGGAAGATGCAAGATACGAACGAACGAAATCACCTAACAACTTTGTTCCTACAAGAGAGGATGAAGATGGACACACAACGAGCCAGTATAACATAATAATAATCGGTGGCGCAACAATCCATATTGGATCAGGGCCTTGAAGTGTGTTAGAGCACATCATTCAAGACTGCAACAGTACACTACTGTACACGGTAGGAGGCAATATGGTCAGCATAGCACTCGCCCGAAATTATTACCCTGCTGAGTCGACTGGTGCCACCAGTGAGAATTAAATCACGACCTTCCGCTATGACAACCCAGCGCTCTAATCACTTGAGCCATCCCGACACAGCATAACATACTCAACAGAAATAGTTCCAGCTTTAGGACGAAGATAAGGAGCTTGGTGTAAAAGAAAACCTTATTAAAATCGATTCTCTGTCTGGCTATCTGTCTGTCTGTCACACCCACTTTTCTCCAAAACGGCTAAAGCGATCCGAACGAAATTTGGTGGATATGTGGGAACTATAAAATCCCACACATACAGCGAGTGACATAAATTTGCGTGCAGTTTAAAAGGGGGCTCCCCATACATGTAAAGGGGGGATGTAAAAAATTTTTCCATCGAATATAGCTGTGTGGGGTTTCGCATGAAAAATCTCCATTAGTACTTTCCGAATCTGATATTAGTTTGCAAAGTGCGTGAGTAAGGAGTCAAAATGTACACACTTAAAGTGAGACGGGACTCATTTTCGAAAACTACCCAATCCAAAAATCTTAAAAAAATGAGGATGGTTCGCTTAGATGAAATCTAGGCCTCAAAGTATGTCCCATTCCGATATCTGCTCAAATAAACTTACTTATAGTATATTACCAACTTTTAGAAACTTGCACGCGGGTAGAAGACAGTTTCTTGCATACGCATGCTAAGTAAAATCCAACTATCAGTGTCAAACTTATAACAGTTCAAACTTATCGATTTTGTGCGAATTAACAGCATCCTAAGCCATACAAATAAGATGCTGATGTCATAATTAACGAGAATTCGAGTGAAATATTAAAATTCCATTCATGAAGAATTTATTTCTCCTCAGCCCTTTCTAGAGTTATGTGTAAAACAAAACCTTATTAAAATCGGTTAACTCTCTGTCCGTCTGACTGTCTGTTTGTCTGTCTACCTGTCCGTCCATCACATACATACACAAATAAAGTTAATAATAGTATATAATTCCACCGTAGCCGGTCCCAAGCCCGGTTTTGAAAGGTGGAGGGATGGATAGCTTCAGTCTGAATGGCTGCACGCCACCGCAACGTCCCAGAGGGTAGGTGAAGCAAGAGCAGGAATTTTGTAGTCTTGCAGATTACTCACTGAGGAAGCTATCACAAAACCTAGCAGTTAAGTATAAAATGCAAATCCATATATGAGAAGAAGAAGGAATTTAAGGTCCGTGTTTGGGAGAAGTAACAAATGCTGATCTGGCCCGTGCAACTGCTGATTTGCGTTAGCAAATCTCGCCTAGCTTCACGCTCTGAAATTGTGGATCCGCGTTGTTTTCCTGAGCTCCCTAGACGCCGCTGCTGAATAAGTTCCTTACCGGTATCAGCTCTCTCCTCTGCTGCACTTTCCAAAATAACAATACCGAATAAATTAACTTTCTACTACTTTATTTTACAAACAAGTCGGAATACCGGAAGCTCGTGCTTCGGGTATAAAGGTTTTGTGTTCATCTTATCTAAGAAATTTCAACGCACATTTTTATACCCGTATACAGCTACAAAACTACGAGACATACGTACATATTACAGCCGTAGATGTTACGCTCAGCCTAAACAAACAAACTGCCTATTTTCGAATACTGTACACATATAGGCATATATATAAATTGATCGTACCCATATTTCCGATTTACTTCTTATATCTATCTGAATTAGGCTCTACCCGCAAAGTTCATTAGCACGCATATACTATATACCTACATACACACATGTCTCGTTGGAATAATTGATATTCATATACAAATGATTAAAGAACTAAAACAAAATAATTCTTTTCCACCCAATTTATACGAACTTACTTCGTTGTGGTATTGACGAATTGATATGTTATGACGACGTCATGAAGGTTGTAGAGTACAATCGTGACAATCGGTTCAGCCGTTTCCGAATAAATTGGCTGTGACAGACAGACAGACAGACAGACAGACAGACAGACAGACAGACAGACAGACAGTGCCCACAGTGTGTAAACATTCCAGAGGACGCAGAACACGTCTTTTTTCACTGCCCCAGATTCGAAACCCAAAGGGCTACATTAGAAGCTACAACCGGGGAGCACTTTACACCCGAAAATATCATGGAGCTTATGGTGAAGGCCAAGGGGATATGGACCGAAGTAGAAAAAGTGATTACAGCCATCGGAAAGAAGCTTAGGCAGGAGGAAGTCATCCGAAAGAATGAACGCGAGAGGAACACGAATGTTGACATGAGCGCAGAATAAATTCTGATCCAGCCCCGCGACGTAATACCAAATGGGAGTCCCGCGGGGAGAGTGGAAGGAGAAGGAGGTGGTTTTAGTGGGTAAGAGTCCCACATAACCGTGTGGCAGGAGCCTGCGGTAGCTTTTGAAGCTTTCCACCTTCCATCGGGAAAAAAAAAAAAAAAAGACAGACAGACAGACAGACGGACAGACAGACATCGAATCGATTCTAATAAGGTTTTGTTTCACACAAAACCTTAAAAATGCTACTTAACTAATTCTTTCGGCGGTACTCGCTCGTCCAATTCGTGCTGTGGTTTTCGCTTGTCCGTCTCCTTCTACGTTTAAGCTGTGACGACCCAGTGCATTAAGCAGTATGAACTCTTATAATCTCTGCTGGTAGGTAAACATCACACGGAAGTAAATACACGCAAGGTCGTCGATCGTGTGTTTCGGAATACGGAACACGCTGCTTCAGCGGAAGTATTGTGCAGCTTACCTGTTTACGCAGCTGCTGTTTACCGCAATAACGATATGACCTTGCCAATATTGGAGTGTTACAGCTGGTCAATTAGGTAACGAACGGGGAAGAATTTCGAACGGAAATTCTTGCAAACAGTCCGGTATGGATAACCGGCGGGAGTCGTCAGACTTGGTGACTGGGTCAAACTCCCGTAATGGACAGCAAGGCATCGAAACCGCTAGTCTAGGCGCCACGACTATCAGGAGCATTGCTCCGCCTGCTGCAGCGGTTTCGTCACAATCTATAGCAACCAGGAACCAGCTGTAGGAAATGAACCTCTTCATCATACGCTCCTACTACGAAATAACGGCGGGGGCGGGTACAACATCTTGCCGCCCCTTGTTGCACCAGAGATTCTTCGAGCGTTTTCCGTAATTCGCGCACGTGACTGTGCCGTGAGCCGCAGACCAGTACAGCTTTATTACTCGCAGCGACACAATCCCGGCCGCCATCAGGGAACGTGTTCGACTTGAGGTCATCGGGGAAACTGGTGACCGAGAGTCGATGGGGGCAGAGGCGGCGGCATCAACAACACCACGCCGCACTGCAGGCAACAGTTTCAGTGCTCGTCAAAGCACTCTTCTCACCGTCCTGTTGAGGTTTCCGCTGAGGTTCGGTACGAATTCCAAAGTGCGTGTATAGAATTCTCGGATATGGATCCTTTGCATAGACCAGGTATTCCCAGGCTCTATGCATCTACAGCAACTCCGGGAATTCTATCTCAAATCAATGATGAGATTGCATCTTGACCGTGTGTTGATATGTCGCAGCTGCAAATACAATCAGTTATGTATTGTGGTGCAGTTACGGCTATCAGATTGCACGGTCAGCAAAATTCGCTTTCGTGTTATTGGTTTGAATGACGAAAGAGATCCCTCATGGAAAATTCGTCTGGAACGTCGTCAATAAGGCAAGACATTGCTAGACTGATTCAGATCAGCACTGACAATGCCAGCAGACGGGTAAGAAATAAAGTGCAGAGGGTTTACAGGAACTATGTCATCCCCAGTGAGACACACATAGTTGAAATTCTGGACATACTAAAGCAGAAACTTTCTGACATATGCAGTCGGCTATGAGGTATGGTGAAAGTCATTCCAGACGTGTCCAGAATGCAACATACGAGAGGAACCAGCGGAGCTTTTCCAGATCTCTCAAAGAATCCCAACAGAGCGTTCAAACAGTACAGTTTTCGGTGACGGAAGCGAAAGAGTATTGGGATGGACTTTGGGGGTTACCCGCCCAGCATGCTGAGTGGATCACCGCCGAAGATACCCGCCCTGCCAATATGCCTGATATGAATTTTGGGGATGTTACCGAACCGGAAGATCGATGAGCCATAAACAGCATGAAGAACTGGAGGGGCCCAGATCTGGAACGGGTGCAGAATTTCTGGTATAAGAAATTTTACCAGCGTACACAGTCGGTTGGGATTTTTCACCCTTCTTCACTGCGGGGATTATCTACATTATCCAAGTAAAATTAATAACACTGAAGGTTATTAAGAGAAAAATATATTTTATTGATCTTTATGATCCTAATACTCGTACAGTTCCAACTAGACTGACTATTTCTAATCCTTAATGCTATCTTAACACCTATGATGCTCGCTCCATTGTTTACTTTTCCCATGATCTATTGGTTTGTGCATCCGTTATGCAGGTGCACTCAATAATGTTTATGATTCTATTGGTTTGTGCATCCGTTATGCAGGTGCACTCAATAATGTTTATGTTTGTGCATCCGTTATGCAGGTGCACTCAATAATGTTTATGATTCTATTGAAATGATTCATGTTTACAATGTTTGGCTTAATAATTCTCATGGGAATTAACTGTAAATGGAAGATAAGCTTGGCGACCCAAGCGGATATTTAACCTCTCCCCTATTAACTTAAAATTCTCCGGAATTTTACTGGATTGCGAGCTTTTTACAACAATTTTCAATTTTTTTATGTCCATGATATAGGGTAAGTATTATGATAAATAGCATTAACAGAAATGCGATTACAATTGAACCAGATAGGTAATTTATATTTTTATGAAATTTTAAAATATTGATATGTTCCAAGTTTCTCTTATTTTCTAAAACTATCTCTTTGAAATCAATGTTTTTGGTGAAATTATAATCCGTATTTTCATTATAAAAGAACCTGTCAATAAATTTTACATTTGTGTTACCAAAGGTTTGATTTAGTATCTGGATTGTACAGTTATTGATGTTGATTAAATAGTTACCATTTAGGTGTATGTTTCTGTCGTCACAATAATTAACAATATTAGTTTGTTTAAGATTCTTACAGATTATAGTGTTATCATCAACATTCGCAATTTCTGTTCCAGTATTTTCTACAAGTACGCAATTATTTCTTGTAATACACTTACTCAAAGGTTTCAACGCCCTTTCATAATTCAAGTTTTCATCATAAACATATTTTGTTCCATTTATTTCTATAAAATACTGATCCTCTAACATTGCTTGTAAATTATTCGTAGTGGGTAACGATGTAATTAATTTGTACTCTTCAATTTTGTAAGAATTTGGAATTTTAAGGGCCAAAATTATTGTGTTTTCCTTATACTTCAGTAGTCCGATTCGTACGTTTTTGAGTTTATAAAAGTCCAGTTTAGTCGTCAAAATTTCGGTTGCTGTTAGCATACTAGGGTGAATCAATCCATGTTTCATCATTGCTATGTTGTCAATAATCTGATTTAACTTCTCTTCCAAAATTCGGAGTTTTAAAATTTGGTCTGTTTTCAGTTGGTTTTTTTTTACTAATAATTTTTTTCGCTTTCTGTGAGTTGTTGAAAGGTTTTACTAATTGCGTTTCGGTCAGACTCTATCAAATTTTTAAGGTATTTAATCGAGTTAATAAAATGAGAATTGAGTTCAATTTGTTTATTAAGGTTTTGAATTGCGTTTTCAGAATTCTCTTCTATTAGCTGGATATGTTCTGCTATTTCCTGTCTATCTGTGGTGTTGCTAATAGTAGAAGTTGTAGTGCAACTACCCAAACTGAGGTCATCACCTGCAAATTTACGCGGACGTTTTATATTAATGGGATGTTCTCTACCTAATTCTTTAATCCTATATCTCGGTTCGTTCTTATAGTAATTACGCTTATAGTTCTTAACTGGAATAATTCTCCTAGTCTCCCTATAATCTTCTCTTTTCTTATTAAGCTTATTTATATATTTATTCTTGTAGTCCTTCAAAGTATTTTCAAGCATTGCAGGATCAGCCCGTACTGCTTGATTCGGAGTCATTTTGATAGAAGAGTGATATCTATCGTTATAATTACTTACTGCCCTATGTATTTTCTGTAATAAAGTTAGATCTAATTTCCTCATAGATACTAGTTTTTCCTGTAATGTTGAGTGAAACCTTTCGATATCACTATTCCCTGTATGGGTATTAGGTTTCGTGAAATGTAATGCTATACCTTGCGCTCTAAAGAAGTCCTTAATATTAATACTAGCGAACTCATTATCGGTAATAATCTTCTGCGGTTTACCAAATTTAGAGAAGTGTTCTTCCAACACTTCGATCTTCCTATTCCAATTTCTATTTTGCAAATGATAAATATAAGCTTTTTTCGTCAGCTTATCAATTAGCGTTAGAAATGCCTGCTTCATGAAATAGTATATATCCATATGCAAAATTTCGTTTATACTAGTGGGAGTTTCACTAATTTTGTATTTAACTCTGAAAGGCTTACGTTCGTATTTGGTTTCCAAACACGTTTTACAATTATTAATAACTTTGGTTATCTCCTCGACTAACTTCGGGTAATACAATTTATTTTTTAGACTATTAAAGGTTTCTATAATCCCACTGTGCATACTCTCAACTGTGTGATATAAGGATATCTGTCTATGGATTTCCTCTGCTGTTTTTATTTCTCTAGCCCTCATTGTAGCTTTGATAAACTTTATGTTCCTATCGTCTCCAAATAGTTCAATTAATACTTGCTGAATTTTATTAAACTGATGGTATGAAAGTTCGGTGTAAATTCCTGTTATACCTGGTCGAATATACCTTCTTAAAAGGTCAACCCAATGGTCCATATCCCTAGTCATATCCATATATATTATTCTACGGTTATGCAATATTTCTATTTCCTGATCTACGTCATATGCTAGTATTAACTGCGTTTTATATTTATTTACTATGGTCTCTTTAATAGGAATGTGATCCAACTATTGTTCATCTTGTGAATGAACTGTAGCGTTATCTGACAAATCATTGATCGATTGGTTATCAGTGGAATTTTCTTTTTGATTAGTGGCTTCTGGAATGCGACTTAAGAAGTCTGCAACCTTGTTTTCCTTACCTTTGATATACTCTATATCAAACTGATACTCTTGTAGTTTCAGTAACCACCGTTGATTACGTTGACTAAATTCTTTCCCCTTATACTTCTTTGTCATATACTTTACTGGTAAGTGGTCTGTTATAAGTTTGAATCGATTACCCCACAAGTAGGGACGGAAATATGTTACAGCCCAGACAACTGCTAAAAATTCTTTATCGGTAACAGAGTAATTTTTCTCATGATCATTTAGCGATCGAGAGGCATAACACACAGGTTGATTATTCTGTGTTAACACGGCCCCTATCGCATAATTGCTCGCGTCGGTAGTGAGTGTAAAAGGTTTATCGAACTCGGGAAATTTTAAAATCGGTTGTTTAGTCAAGACTAATTTTAGTTGTTCGACATTAAGTTCAAAGCACTTGAAATTTTCTTCATTTTCTGAAGAATCTACAGATATTTTACTACCATTATTTAGGATGAGACATTTATTCTCAAAATTGAAGATTTTCACAATTTTGGATAATATGTCCATTCCGATTAAAAAGTCATACGACTTTCCTAATAAATCCCTCTTATACCATTTGATTCTACCTTTTGGATCAAAGTTAAATTCTGTTGGAATATTTGTAATTACTCGTTCAACGCTTTCCGTGGTTGTATGATTTATAGTCTGCAAACGGATGTTAGTCTTATCGAAGATTTTAAACTTGCTACAATCTACTCTAGCAGAGTTCACAATGCTCATTGTTGAACCTGTATCTATCAAGCACTTGTACAGTTTATTATCAATGGTAAGATTAGCAAAGATTTTGTTTCCGAGGCCTAATTCAGAAAAAAACTCTGGTTCAATATTATGAACCTCCTCGTTTACCGAATTAGACGCGGGTGATGGGTCATTTCTATTTTGGTTTGATCTTCTATGGGTCACGGTACCTATCTCCATAGGTTCAGGTGGTGGTCGCCTAACCTGGTCAGAACGATTCCAGGAATGTTGTCTATGTTGAGTAGAATTATTATTACTTCTAAACCTAGAATCTCGGAAGTTATTTAGTCGAGAATTTTGTCGATCTTGCCAAAAATGTCCCGAGCTACGTCTGTATTGATTTGATTCTACCCTATTTGGTCTACCAAAATTTGAATTGTATTGTCCATGATTACCGGATTGTTTCTGTCTATTGTCCTGTTTGTTATGGTGTTTTCTATAGTCCTGACTGTTATAATTCTTTCTTTCCTGATATAGTGTTTCTCGGTCTAAATTATCTTGATCGTAGCCCACGTACGAGTATAAAATTTCTTTTACTTCATGTAAATCAAACAAATTTCTTATATCACGTGACAAATTACCACTAACTATTTGCTTAATTCTATTCACTAATAACGCGTAGAAAGTTTGGCGAGTTTCCGCTGTATTCGATTCATAAGTGGCGAATGTATTGATTTCTTCTATAATATATTCAATTTTAGAGTTAAGATCGGAAATAGAACTTACTTTGAGTTGCGTTATTCTTCTCGAAAGGTCCTTGTAGTTCGTAGATGGTCGAAAATGTTGTTTGAGTAAATTTCTAGCCGACTCCCAGTTTTCCGGACGATTATTTAACAAAATTTCCTTTGCCGCTCCTGTAATTTTTATGTTATAAATTGCCTGCCAGGCTTCTTCCCGTGATTCCTCATCGATAGCACTAAGATGACCACCAACGGTTGTTAAAAACTGCGTTAGCTGCTTCCTGTCTCCCGAAAACTCTTTTATGTAGGCAATTTGTTTTATTATTGTTTCTGCTCGAATTGGCCGTTGCAGATTAGCTAAATTCTCCAAAGCTGCTATCAGTCGTTGCGCTAATACGTTATCCATTTCGGCTTGAAGGATGCGTCGATGGTAAATAGCTAGTCTGTCTCTACGTTGAGTTTTGAGGTGAGTCTATTTCACTGCACTTTTATATTAGATTTTTTTATTGCTAGGATTCCAAACCAGCCTCAGAATGTGTTTTAAGACGGATTTATGCTTGTTACTCCGCCTCCTAGCTTTATTTTTATTTTAGTTAATACATTTTTTTTTTTTTTTTTTATAATTGATTAAACGAATCGCGACGCTCGATTTTTTTAGTTAAAACAACTTTGTTTCTAAAAAATTGCGCCGGTTCTTGAACGAATTTAAAGCACGTAACTTCGCGTATCACTGGATCCTGCTCGATGCATGGGTCCTACCGACTGCGCCACTAAAATTAATAACACTGAAGGTTATTAAGAGAAAAATATATTTTATTGATCTTTATGATCCTAATACTCGTACAGTTCCAACTAGACTGACTATTTCTAATCCTTAATGCTATCTTAACACCTATGATGCTCGCTCCATTGTTTACTTTTCCCATGATCTATTGGTTTGTGCATCCGTTATGCAGGTGCACTCAATAATGTTTATGATTCTATTGATTTGTGCATCCGTTATGCAGGTGCACTCAATAATGTTTATGTTTGTGCATCCGTTATGCAGGTGCACTCAATAATGTTTATGATTCTATTGAAATGATTCATGTTTACAATGTTTGGCTTAATAATTCTCATGGGAATTAACTGTAAATGGAAGATAAGCTTGGCGACCCAAGCGGATATTTAACCTCCATAAGAAGGACACGGTGTCGGACCCCTCAGACAAAAGACTGGTTACTTGCTTACCAACCCTCTACAACATAACATAACGTCCATTATCCGCACCTTGAGACCAACAACATTCTGTCCGAGGAGCAAAAGGACTGCCGAACTGGGTCAAGGGGTTGCAAAGAGTAACTCATTATCGACTCGGTAGTTGTAGGATAAGCAACTAGAGGCCAAAGAAACCTCTTTAGTTGCTATGTCGATTATGCCAAGGCTTTCGATAGCGTCCCGCAGATCTGGTTAGCCATCGCCTACATCTGTATCACATTGATCCGAAACTAATAAAGTTTTTGGCGACAGTCAGAGAAGGGTACAAACTTATCAGTGCGTACCTCTGAGGGTGCTAATACCTGAGGGTGCTAATATCTCCGTATACGGGGGGGCATCTTCCAGGAGGGTTCCTTAGGTTCCCTTTGGTTTTGTACGGCACTGAACCCCCTTTCATGGCTACTGAATGAAGCTAGAGGGCATGGGTTTGCAATAAAGTATGGCCTACGTATAGCTATATGCTGGTACTGACGACCATCTTAGAAGTCAGTTGCGAATAACAGACATGTTCAGCTGTGATATTCGGTCGGGGTTTAGATTAGACAAGTGTCGAAGCCAAGCCATCCGCAAAAGTCATCACATGTCGCATGCCGGACATAGCATTGGGGACTTCCACATCGAAGCTATGACCGAAACAGACTTCCACAAGTACCTAGGAATTCTGAAAGGAACCTATGCTCGAGGTGGTGATCTGAAGGATGTTCTGCTGTCCGAATTCCGGGGACGTGTAAAGCTGTCGCTGAAATCGCATCTCTCGGAGAAGAATAAAATAAGCGCATTGAATGTATTCGCGATCCCTTTTCTGGCTTATGCATTCGAAATATTGCCGTGGACGAAAAACGATTTGGAAACGGTCCAACGGTGGATACGGGCAACTATGTTCAAATTCCGAATGCATCATCCAAACTCTGCCGTGATGAACCTGCCTTGTGACATCGGAGGTAGTTACGTGGTTGACGTGGCGGCACAAAATCATCGCCAAGTCGACTCGCTGCGCGCTTGTTTTTACAGCAAAGAGCAAGCGAGTCCTTTGCATGCGGCTGTCTCTAAGACAGACTATGGGTTGACTCCACTTAACTTGAAGGATCGATCTTTCAATCCTCTGAGTGGGGTGAAGTCGGACCAACAGCGGATCGATGAATGGAAGTCGAAGGCGATGCACGGTAAACACGTGAACTATTTGTCGAACAGATGGCTATGTGCTGTGGAGCTCTTTGCTGAGGCGGAGGGGTTCATGTGTACCATTCAGGATGGCGTGGTCACTACCCTAGCTTATAAAATGCTCATTATGAAATAACGGGTGAAGTACCACTAGTGCAAAATGTGTGGTTCGGCGTTAGAGACGTTGGAAAATATCATTTCTAGCTGTACTGTTATGGCACCGGTGCAATACATCACCAGACATAATGCTGTATGTAAGGTTATCTATAAAAACTGATAACGGCTGATAACGGGAACATGTCCGTCAACATGTCCGATATGAGCCGCAAGCAGCATTGATAGTTCTGCTTACAGCATGTATTGGGACCAGCAAGTTCCCACTGATCGCCATACTCTACATAATAAGCCTGACATACTGTTAGTTGACAAGACGGGTCGCTCTGCGTATATGACTGAGGTTGCTATCCCCCATAATAGCAACATTGAACGGAAGTACTCCCCATTACCGCAAGACGCCGTTCATTGTCTTTTATAGTTTCCATTGGCTGATAGCATTGACCCCAGATATTTAAATCGCTCAGTTCTGGGCAAATTACTGCCATTGACAGAACTGAGCGATTTAAATATCTCGAGTCAATGCCATCAGCCAATGGAGAACTGCGTTGTGCTCTTCACATAGGGAAACACAAAACCTTTTATACCTGAACCGTCAAGCTTCCCGTTTCCCGACTTGTTATATGTGAGCGACAAGCACGTGTGTTTATAAGGAATAAAGGGCACTTGTTACATTATATTCACCAGCGCATTTGTTTGGGTTAGTCTATGATTAATATTCAATTTTTAATTAAAATCTATAACAGAAGATTTAGGTATTTAAGAGTAGCTTTGAATGCTATCGACTATAAATGGAAAAATCTCAAAAAAGTTATTCCATCGAAGGACGTGCTCCACTTGCTCACCCGCAACAAATATTTTTGAATTCAATGTATATCTGCATTATTGAGAAACAGAAAAGCAGCAGGTGATGAGCTTTGACACCTCAAATTATCTTCAGATTGATTATTCGTGCGTAGGTTATGGATCTGTTTCTTATTCAACCAACCATGAATGAATGAATTCCGAGGAGTAGGCAAGATTTAAAATTGTTCTGAAATTAATGCAAATAAATTCAGAATAATTTTGCAAAATATTTCAAGGGTATTACGCTTGAGGTGTAAGTAGATTATCATATTTGTTTTAATGGCGCTTTTTATTGCTATACCAGGAAAGAGAGAACCAAATTAAAATCCGTAAAGTATGGTTATGTCACCGATTTGTCTGCGACTGAGTAGCGTGAAATAAGGAATAATAAATTTACAACATTAAAAAGATACTCGGCGTAAGCAGCCATGCAAAATAAATTTAATTCTAATTATATATTATTAACTAGAATAGTCTGCTTGTTTTGCGAGCTGATACCCACCTCCCTATAAGGTGGTCACCACAGGAACAAATCAATCCACTCAAACGACCACGTGTAGCCAAATACCTTATTATCCAAATGCCGCATTCAAGGGGGAGCATATCCCCAGGCGATTATATCCTGAAGAAATCGTTCCTTTGGCCTCGGATGCCTGCGGAATTTCCGCTCTTCCTCAACAATCTCTTAATCTATTATAATGAAACATCTCTTTGAATATTTCCATGACTCCTTAGGAGATTTCAAAGGAGGTAACGAAGAAAAGGACCCCGAAATCAATGATTTAGCAATACAAATTCGTTAGAATGTTGGTTTTTGATTTGTGTTCTGTTATTTTAGGAGAACCTTAATATGCTTGACAGAATTGTTTTTATGGGAAAGGAAAGTTGCAGCAGTACGTCGCATTCACATTCTTCTAACCATATCTCCCGGGGGACGCCGTAAAGTATTACTTGGGGGCATTTGCATCAGTGCATTCAAGACACGCCCCGGTTATACTTTTCGAAATCGATTGAGAGATCCCCAGAGTTTCCTCTATGCAGGAATAGACATTCCAAACGTCTCCTTTCCATGAACCTTGAGCAATAGAATATAATACCCTCCAAATTCTTCGGGAAGAGAGACATATTCAATACAGTAAGAAGACTCGTCCAAGCTGCCCCATGAGCACACCTCCATTCAATCCGTATTTCGCGAATATACCATTCCATTTTGGAGTTATCTTGCATAGTTTCTTCACAGTGGCTCTTCGGAGGTCCGAAGTCACTTCGGATGGATTCACATTCTTTCGTTGGTAGAGATAATGAGCGTGGTTCGCTGGCAGATTTTAAGGAATCCTTATCGCGATGACATTGACTTCGGATCCTGTAAAGTCTGGGCCTAACTGCCGCTATGACAAATTCGACTTTCATCAGTGATAGGCTAACCAAGAAAGCGGTTCTTTTGGTTACTGAGGCCCTAAAAACCAACGGGAGTCTCGCTTTCAGTGCTGCGCGGCGGTAACGACTGATGTCAGGAATGCCTTTAAAGGGGTTTTCCTATGTGATGGTTTCCAGTAACCGGTATCGGTCTATCAGACCTTATATCTCAAAGACGGTTACTCCTATTGATACGAAATTTGCTAGAAAGGTAGGACCTGGGAATGGGTACTCTACCTTTTACCGTTACAGAGTTATAGCGTTTTTCGTGAATAGTGTCAAAAAGCGCGCCCCCTAAAAAAAAAATCACAATTTTCCAATCCCTCAATAATTTAATCCTAGATTTGATACCATTTTCGAGAACTACATGAAATTTCTTATAAATGGGTATTTTTTCAATTGCAAAGGTTATCATCACTTCGAAGATGTAACCGTTTAAACTATGAAGAAATTTCAAAATCGAATTTTTATCTAAATTTCAGTATGCATTATTGTAACAATACTTTCAACTTACAAACCTGCAAAGTGGATAAAAGTTGCCTCATTATGTGAGCCTTCAAATGACATAAAAATTATGGGGTTAATTATAGAAAATTTATAAATATTCAATGTCTGTGTCTATCCGGGTGTATTTGTTTCTTTGCTCTGAATAGATGCAACCATCTAGCTGATCGCATCCCAGTTTCCTTGACACGCTAGCATTCTTCGCACCAGATTCACTGGTACGAGCATCTCTCCTAGAGTCTCCTCTAGGTTCTTCCTTTTTTCCACAAATTTTGGACAGTGGATGAATACGTGGTCTGGGTTCTCTGGAACACCATTGCAGTTTGGACAATTTGGTAAGGTATCTAATTGGAACAGGTACTGGCGATATACTCCATGCACCGTGAGAAACTGGGTAAGATTATAGCTAATCTCACGGTGCTGACTCTCCAACCACTCCTTGAACCGTTGCCAATGCTCGTGCCATTTATTTAGAGATCTCTCCCTTTCTGCATTTTTCGCATGCAATAAAGGAGACCGGATGGTTCAAGTGGTTATAGCGCTGAGCGGAAGGTCGCGCTTCAAATCTCACTGGCGACAGAGAGATTTGTTATCGTGACTCGATGCCGGATACCAGTCGACTCAGCTGCGAATGAGTACCTGAGTCAAATCAGGATAATAATCTCGGGCAAGCGCAATGCTGACCACATTGCCTCCTACAGTGTACTGCAGTGTACCGTTACGGTCTTGAATGAAGTGCTCTAACACACTTCAAGGCCTTGACCCAATTGGATTGTTGCGCCAACGATTATTATCATTATAATAAAGAAGACATAGATTTCGCATTATATATGTTCTAATTTGCCAAGATATAAATGAGCATCATTTCCGAGAAGACGAATTCTGTATTATCTAAGACAGTCCTGAATGCCGAATACATCCTTAGGACTGTTCTTCTGTAGACTGCACTCAGTTTGTTAGCATTAAATGTGACCTGCAATGCCTTCCCCAAACTGGAGCTACATAAAGCAGGATCGAACTCACTATCCAAGCTATAAGCAACCTGAAAGCAGTCCCGCCCACGTTTGGCATCATCCTTGCCAAGGCCACACTTGCGGTGGATGCTTGGCCATAAGGTGAGACAGCGTCTGAGGATTTGCCTCTGCCCTCGTAAGAAACCGTAAGTCCGTCATCGCCTAAAATTTTGAAAGTTTGGGTGTTAAGCCCTAAACGAAGGTTCTGTGGACCAAAAAAAATGAAAGTAAGCTGTTCCCCATTTGGTCCGGTTCGACATCAATGCGGATGCGGATTTAAGACTCCGTACTTCTTAAAAAATATGTTAAGTACATCGTTGTACATGATGTTCCACGGAAGTGGGCCCAGTACGGAGCCCTGTGCGACACCCGCAGAGACAACGTGCTCCTGGGGTCCGTCATTAGTGTCATATCAAAGCCTCTGTTCTGGTAAATAACTATTGACAATAGCTGCATGATAAGCGGGAATACCACTCTTCGCCAGAGATTCCCGTATTAGGTTCCACTTTGCCGCCCAAGGTCGCCAACACGCAATATTTGCTAGTACTACCCTTTCCGTGGATTGCATCTACCGCCAAGCCAGCAATCATTTTGATGGCATCAATGGTTGATCTGGCTTTACAGAAACCATACTGGCAATCTGATAGGCTTCCCTGTCTCTCAACAATCGGGTGTAACCGAATGTAAATTACTCTCTCTAGCATTTTCCCCACAGTTTCCAAAAGACAAATAGTTCTGTAAAAGCTTGGCTCTCCTGGAAGTTCACAGTGTTAGACAGTAGTACTAACTGCTGTCGCTTTCATGGTGCAGGAAATATTTCCTCGGGCATGCACGCTTTAAACAACTCAGCGAACATGTCCGGTCTGGATTTCACGGCAAGCATAAGGGCCCTATTCGTCACGCCATCCAGACAAGGAGTTCTGTTATTCAAGTACAGATCTCCAGTAGCTCGTCACTGGTGACTGGTGGTATTGCCGTCACATTCAGAGGTCGCTGAAAGCTGTCAGTGCTCTCCACTTCCGGAGGGAATTACCCCTGAATAGTTTTCAACAAAAGTGAAGGGCACGTGATCTGCAGAGATAGATAGCCTCTGAATCATCCCATCTCGATTATATAGGCGCTTCCCCACCGGTTTATGTCTGCTTCTGAACGAGCTTTTTAAACCATTCCCCTTGCTCCGTTGGATGGCGAGTTTAAGGTTTCTACGGGTTCCCTTATAGGCGCGTTTTTTGCCCTTGGTCGATTCTACCTACCGCCCTCTGAACCGCTCTTCTGGCTTAGTGACAAGCTAATCGAAAGCTAGCGACTTCAGTATCCCACTAGTAGTTTGGTCTTCTATTCCTAGGCATGGACGCATCACATGTTTTGGCGATGAATTGGGCCACATGGATCGCTCTTTCCGTAGAGGCACCTGCATTATTAGGTTGGTCCAGCGACACACCTATGAAGGTCTGCTCATGTAGTGCTTTAGCAGACCAACCTGACATCTTTCCCGGTTTCGGTCATGATGGTCTTCCGCGCGGTTACTTCACCCGTAACACAAAGAAAATTGCCTGGTGATGGCTGTTGGTGTAGTCCTTGCTAGCGCATTTGATCGGATTCGGATAGTGTCAGACTTGGTGGGGCGTAGCAGTTGTACACATATACTCCACTTATTTTCGCCCACTCAAAGCCGCTGAATGTCTGACTCCCTTGTCGCTCCACCCTGATTGTTTCTATAGGATTCGTTGGATATGTTATATAATGTTGGCAATTTCCACCTCGGATTCGTACGTGGTCTGGTTGAGTAAATCTTGAGAAACCCTGCAATGATTGAAGTTTATTTGAATAAACCTCATTTTTTCATTGAAATCAGCGCCTTTCTAAATTCGGGGCATTTAGCACTTCCGGTAATATACCGGCAATCCCGTCGCACACCTTCTGCATCGATTGGACCGCTCAACGCCGCTGGTGCATGCCTTCGCAAAATCACCAAACGCGAGGCACTTGAAATACTTTTTAGAGAAATCTGCTCTCTCAGACGGCAAACAACTCATCCGATTCGAACTTTCCCGGCCACCAATAACTTCTGCGCTTGCCCCATTGGTAATCACAATGTGGCCATTTGAGTGTTGGCATAGGCTTTCCGTAAACTCACAATAGACTCCTCGGCAAGTTTCCCGAACTTAAACTGTTCCATCAAGGCAGTGCAAATTTCTCATTTGGATGTCACTTCAACGAGATCCTTGCACTGAATATATATGTATGTTTTTGGATCTTTAGTGGTAAGTGTAGTGGCCAACAACTTATTAGCACTGATGAAGGGAACAAGTGGTTCTCGAAATATCGAAATTTGCAAGAATAAATATCTACACCAGCGAAAAAGAAGCAACAAGTTTTTTATTATTTCAAATAATTAATCGTTGGAAACCCGGCCGAATTACACTTTGTAGCCACATTAATCTTGAAATAAAATACTAAAAATATCTAAATTTTAAGTTAAGCAACACAAAAACTCCTCTGAAATAAGCATAAGTCCAAAAAATCCAGTGATAAATTGGAATGCATACGGTCGGTTTGTTTAGAAAGTGTACTAGACTCCTGTTCCGAAACAATCTATGATAATTGACTTTTTCTCTGTTTTCTATTGCGATTGAATACTCTAAATCGCCCCCTTCCATCTTTCTATATCTTATTCGCACCAGACCAAAATAAAAGACCTCTGGGATATCTTGGAAGAATCAATAGTATGTACCCATGTATAGCTGCTACTTATTCGAAATTGTCTCCTCTCCCCTTGCAAGGTAATTTCCTGATAGTATTTAAGTGCGATTATAAAAGTAGATAGTACGGAATAAGATGAAATCACTAAACATTCTTAGAACCACTCTATTTCCCTCTTAAAGACACATGCCAAGAAACTTCGTTTTCTTTAGAATTTCTCAGGAGGCACATTTCCAATCATTTGAAATTTTCTTTCTTTGATTTAGGTATCCTAAACAGCTTTTCGTAGAAATAGAAATCTTCTGTAATTTATTGCAAAGAGCTAACGTTTTGCTGCCGTGGTTACCTGTCAATTCTATTCTATTAATACTATTTATATTATATTCTAATTGATTAATTCTAAAAGTTTCTGTGTTTCTGAAAATATTCTAATTTTTGACGTACGTGCTCTATTCTCTACATTGCATTGGAAGCAAAGTGCAAATAAATTAGTTGATTACACACTTGTAGGAGGCAGGTTTTTTTTAAAGAAATACTTTAATATATCATAATGTTTACAGGAATTTTTTATAAAGGTAAGGAAATTATTTGTCATTTAGTCACTATTGGGGGCGCTAGGTTAATGGGGAAACCGTCGAGAATCCTCTCCCCTGTTAGCACTTTCTCCCAGACAGTCGTTGTGTATAATAATGTATAGCGAACCACTCTAGCCACAAGTGATCTGCGATCTGTAATCTGATCTATAATATTTCTCCCGCTTTCTGACAGGCGTAGTTCAGGTGCCGTCACGAATACTGATTGTACTCGTTTTCGTTTTGTTGGTAATCAAGATAGTCCCATCTTTTATTTCGCTAGGCCATCTTCAGCCGCACTGCCAGCTGGACTTTTGTGTAAGGGGCGGTTATAGTATATTAAAGAATTTTGCGGGAAAAGTTGATCCTGATTATGGTTGAATAGTATATTGACTGGAAGTTGGTGTGATGGTGGGAAATTAGTGGCCGGAGTAGGTCGGTGTGGCACGCACCGACGAACTAGCTAGTTGGAATGGATTTGGGCTTGGGATAGGAATTTTATTGGGGATTTGATTTGGAAGGCGTCTATGCGGATGGTTTTCACCGCGTCATAAACATCTTGGTTATTTAAAGAGTGGTCAGAATTCAGGGCTTTGCGCAAGAATCTCCTCTCTCTTGTTCTAAGGCGTTCAATTGCGATGAAAAGTCGCGTGTTTTGACTAGAATATGACTAACATGATAAATCGGGGAAAGGCGGGTATTAATTTGGACGCCAAGGTACTTGGTGGACGTAACGCATGGGATTTGGGTGGTGTCAATATGTACGTTTAGGTTTCGGGCGTCAGTCATTCTTTACTTATCACGAAAGATTATGACTTTGCACTTCGCTGGATTCAGAAAGAGTTTCCAGGATTTGAGGTAGGAATTGAACATTTGGAGGGACAGGTTTAGGCGACATTGGCTAGTCTGTAGGTTAATTGAGGCTATGTACAACCTCTGAGGTTGTTGGAGGAATTTTCTAAAGGAATATCGGTGGTATATATAGACAAGAACATAGCAGATAGAACAGACCCTGGGAAATACCCGCTGGAGGAAGGTAAGGATTGGAAAGGGCATCTTCAAGGCCAACACGTGCTTTCCTATTGGTTAGGTGATGGAGAAGAAGACAACAGAGATCAGAATGAAAATTGAAAGTGTGGGACATTTTATATATCAGTCCTTCGATCCATACGAAATCGAATGCTTTTTGTATGTCCAGCAGGGAAGCTATAGAAGGAATCTTAAAGCTGTGATATTTTGCAATATTTGTTTTGAGAATGAGGTGTGCATGGGAAGTGTCCTGTCGCTTGTTTGCAAATTGGAAATCGAGAATGATGTCATTATCTGAAATGTGACTATGAATTATGCCGTGAATCACAATCTCAAATATCTTGGACGTGGTGTTAAGTAACGAAATGGGTAACTGTTTGGGTCAGATGAGGGTTGTTTGCTTGTCATTATGGGGACTATAAGGGCTTTTTGCCGAAGGTTAGAGAAGTGTTCTGTTTCCAGGCAGGTGTTAAATACTTAGATGAGGAAGGGGCTGTCGGTTCTAGCGCACTTCTTTAAGAATACATTTGGAATTTAATCAGGTCCTTAGGATTTTTTGTTGTTACGGGATATGATTGTGGATTCGACGGGGTTGCTGGTTACGGCCTCGATAGGCGCGCAGTTAGCAGTTATCCCGTCAGACGGAAGGTTGGGGGAGTGTTAGGTTCGTAACTGCATTGGATCTTAAGGGGGTCATCCCGAGTTACACAGGACCTTACACCTATTAACATAAGTACACCAAGTACACTTGTACCTAACCACAAGGTCACCTTCACCAATAATCCAGATGATGACATCAGTCCATATCATCAGTAATATAAGAACATATATAAACATCCTCAACCAATGTAAACACTAACCTAAGTTCATATGTAAACATCCCTTAACTAATGTAAACATCGATCCGTTCAATCTCATATGACTCATCATCTTATCTTTTCCAATTTCCAATTCGTATCTTCAATACGATGAGTCATCACTATTTCATCATTTCAAACGATAGATGAATTCATTCGATCTATAAACAAACCAGATCAAATGAAGATCATCGCGTAATTAAAATATCATATTACAGAATATGCAAAATGCATTATCAGCATTTTGCATCCTTTGTCCGGAACACTATAAATATAGAACTCATCCCAACATTAGACAGTTCTCATAATATCAAAGACGAGTGGAGTTCTTATAGTAAGAGTCGGGTTAACTAGTTATAGTTATTGTCAAGTAATACTTAGTTCCGGGATATATAATAGTATTAAGTAGAATACCAGTGTTATTCGAAGTATATAATAAAGTGCTTTTAAATTAATAAAAGTGGCGTTTCAAATAATAAGTCTCGCGGAAGAGACTTTTAAAATTTATCGTTTTGAATAGCGCAAGCCCGCTATTCGTAACTGGCGCAGTCGTCCGTCAAAAGGTGGGAGGAAACCCCTTTTCGACTCGTAACCTACAGTTATTCGAAGAAAATTCGAATAACCTAATAACAATAGTTCAAGAAAATTGAACTATCACTAAATCTCACATTATTCGGAGAAAATTCGAATAATATAATAAAAACTAGTTCAAGAAAATTGAACTACTATCAACCACTCGAAGAAAATTCGACTGGCTAACACAAAAATATATAGTCCCTATTGTGCTAAACTCCATAAGTAGTCTGGAGAAAATTCAGGCGAAGGGAGCATACAATATACTATATATATAATAAACAGTGAACACAGTGAAATATATCATAATACAAATCAAAATAATACAAATCAAATAATACAAATCAAAATAACAAATATAACACAACAAAATGGTTGAACAAATCCCTCTACCACTCGACTTTGGAGAACTCATCAAGGAAGCGAGAAAACTTCCCACATATACCGGAAACAACAGAGAATACTCTCTAACAACATGGCTTGAGGAAGCCACATCCTTACTACAACTTGTCCAGCCTGGTGATCAACAGTCGTACATCTTCAGACTAATACTCTACAAACTGCAAGGCGAAGCCAGACACGTAGTCCAAAAATTACCTAACCCAACATGGAACACCGTCAAAAACATTCTTCTATCAACATTTGGAGTCCACGAAACATATTCTACAATTGTAAACCGAATCCATAAATTAAGTTCTAGAAATATAGAGGACACATATTGTAAATTAAATAAACTATTAAATAGAATAAATACTAAATATGTACAAGATCCTCAAAGGGAATCCCATTCCGAATTTAACCCAATCAGAAACGAAAATTTGGTCCTGAATAAATTCAAATCCCTTTTACCAGAATTCAAATCATACTTAATTGAGACGAGAAATTGCGAAACGCTTAATCAAGCTTATAACTTATTGCGCGAAATAGAACAAAATATTGACAACAGTAATTATAATAATAAATACAAAAATAACGGTAATAACCACAATAATAACTTCCATAATAACTTCAATTCAAATTCAAATACTAACAAGTGTCAAACAAACAGATATAACAATCACAGACCCAATAATAATAACAGTAACAGACAATATAATAACAGTAACCACTACCGCAATCGAAATAATAATAATAATTACATTCAAAACTATAATCGCAATTACAACCGAAATTACAACTCCAACAACAGAATGGAAATAGACAATTCTAATATATATAGACAAAATAACCCAAACCCAGATCCAATTGAACCAATGGATACAAATTTTCAGGTAATCGCCTCGGAAATTACCTACCAATAATCAATCTCCATATTGATAATCAAATTGTACCTACACTAATTGATACAGGTGCATCCATTTCCAGTATTGACAAAAATTGTCTTCCACAAAACCCAAAAATTTCACTAGACACCCCAATCTCTGTAAACGGATTAGGTGGATCCTATAATGTACAACAAAAAATTAAATCTAACATGCCCACGGAATTCAATTTACCACAATCCCATAAAATATTATGGCACGTAATGGATTTCCAGAATAAGGAATTCAAAGCCGTTATTGGTCAAAACATTTTACATCCCTTAAACGCCCAAATTAATGTAGGCGAAAGTGTAATGTTAATTAATAGTGAAAAACTAAAATTCAATTATTCGATCCCTGATGAGATAAATTATCAAATCGACATTGAAACCAACCAGTCCCGTGATCAATTGTTTGAAGGATTGAACAGCGAAGAGGCAATAATCCTCAAGAAAATACTCAGCGAATATGAGTCACTATTCTATAGAGAAGGACAAAACCTTAGTTGCACAACCCAAACAAAACACGAAATCATTACCAAAACCAATAAACCCCTTTATTCCAGAATCTATCGTTTTCAACCTGCCCATGAAAAAGAGGTCGAAAATCAAATTAACGACATGTTAAAACAAAACATTATAAAACCATCACATTCCCCCTATAACGCACCAATATGGGTCGTTCCAAAAAAACTAGATAACTCCGGTAAACAAAAATGGAGAATTGTAATTGACTATAGAAAACTAAACGAAGAAACTATAGATGACAAATTTCCAATTCCAAATATAGAATCCATATTTGACAAACTCGGAAAAGCCCAGTATTTCACAACCCTTGATCTAGCAAAAGGATTTCATCAAATTGAGACCAGCGAACATGATCGTCATAAAACTGCCTTTTCTACTCCCCAAGGACACTACGAATTCAATCGTATGCCCTTTGGTTTGAAAAACGCCCCTGCAACCTTTCAGCGAATGATCAACGAAGTTCTTAGAGAACATGTGAATAAAATATGTGTAGTATACTTGGATGACATACTAATTTTCGCCACTTCCCTTCAGGAAATGGAACTCAATATTAAAAAAATATTTAATACCCTTGAAAAATACAAACTCAAAATACAAATCAATAAATGTAAATTCTTCGCAAAGTCCACAGAATACCTAGGACACGTTTTAACAACAGATGGAATAGAACCAAACCCCGAAAAAATTAAAATAATCAAAAATCTGAAAATCCCTAAAACCACAAAAGAAATAAAATCATTCTTGGGAATAACTGGCTATTATAGAAAATTCATAAATAATTATGCAAAAATAGCATCACCACTTACTGACGCCCTGAAAAAAGACAACCAAATTAATATTGAAAACCCAAAATACGTCGCAGCCTTTGAAAAATTAAAGGAACTTTTAATAAATCACCCCATCCTAAAATATCCCGATTTCAAACAAAAATTCGTACTCACAACAGACGCTTCAAATAAGGCAATAGGTGCCGTCCTTTCACAAAATGGACATCCGATATCGTACGCAAGTAGGACACTCAATGAACATGAGCGTAACTATAGTACAATAGAAAAAGAACTATTAGCAATCGTTTGGTCCACAAAATACTTCAGACCTTACTTATACGGAGTAAAATTCGATATTAAAACAGACCATAGACCCCTTGTATGGCTCAGTAACCTAAAAGAACCCAATTCTAAACTACAACGATGGAAAATAAAACTAAATGAATACAACTTTAACATTGAATACGTTAAAGGTAAAGAAAACAAAGTAGCTGACTTTTTGAGTAGAATAAACGCCGACAAATTTGAAATAAACGTATTAACAAAAAATAGTACAATTGAGAAAATGGATATAGATCAGATATCCGATATTGCAACCATACACTCTGGAACAGAAGACCAACATGACCATATCCCTATAAAAGACGGAATAGTAAACATATATAAAACTCAAATAATAATTGTAGAGAGAAAACAAAAAGAAATTCAAATCGTCAATAAAAGAAGACGAATATTCATTGATCAGAACGATATAAATTCAGAAAATGCTATAATAGATATACTTCGACGTTACATACCTGAAAAAGGACACATAGGTATATATTGCAAATTAAACGACCATCAATGGAACGTAGTTCAACAAAAGATAATAAATCTTTATTCCAATAATAACGACCTAAAATTTATCAAATGTACCCAACTTGTAATTGACTTAATCAACGAAGAACAATGTTACGACAAAATTAGAGAAATACACGAAAATTCAAATCACCGTGGAATAACAGAAAACTACGCCGAAATGAAAAACAAATTCTACTATAATGGCATACTTAAACTAATAACCAAATATATAAATAATTGTGACATATGTAACCAAATCAAATACGACCGAAACCCTGTAAAACCAAAATTTCTAATTTCCGAAACTCCAACAGATATCAACGAAATAATACACATAGATGTATTTACCATCAAAAAACGACTATTCTTTACCACCATAGATAAATTTTCCAAACACCTATACGTAAAAGAAACTTCCGATAAAAATGCCATAACCTTTATTCAATTACTACGCGAAAGAAACGCAAATTTAGGTAAACCCCTCAAAATAATTGCAGACAACGAATTCAATATGGTAAACATTAAAGAATACCTGAAATCTGAAAACATCGAAATACATTTCACTTCCCCTAAATCACATACAGGAAATTCCGACATGAATAGATGTCATAGTACCCTTCTGGAACATATCAGAACCTTAATTAAAACAAAACCATCCTTGAACATTAGTGAACAAGTATTAAAATCAGTAGAATATTACAACAATACAATACACTCCACAATTGAAACGAAACCCTTGAATGTACAGTACGGAAATATTGAAAAATCTAAATTACTCAAAATAATAACCGATAAAAAACGAAAATGGATAAAATATCATAACAAAACTAGAGAACCTAAACCAGAAATTGAAAACGGAGAAATATCATATATATAAAAAACTACGAAAGTGAAAGACATAAAGACAAACCCAAGTTCAGAAAAGTAAAAGTAACTCTTGACAAAAATGGTAATATCTTCGCGAACAAAACTAAACATAACAAACATCAAACTAAAATTCATCCGAGCAGAATAAAAAGAACGAAAAAATTTAATAAAACACAAATACCAGTAATAGAAAAATATAATACACATTTAACAACAGAACAAGAACAAGTAATCGAAAATACCCTTAACACAAACTCAGATAATTCAATCGTAACAACCAAATTTAACTTAAATATAACCAAAAAGGACATCGATACCCTAACAAACAACAATTGGCTAAATGACCAAATAATAAATTTCTATCTAAACCTAATAGCGGAAGATAACACAAACAAACCTAATTTACCCAAAATCCATGTAATGAATACCTTCTTCTTACCAACATTAAAAACTTCAGGATACAACACAGTTAGGAGATGGACAAGAAAAATTGATATATTCACTTACAACCTCATTTTAATCCCTATACACAAAAACAATAACCATTGGACTTTAGCTACCATAGATCTAAATAATCGAATAATAAAAATATATGACTCATTGGGAGAAACAGATAATAATACCCCAAAATTACTCTGCGAATATCTAGAAAAAGAATCATTGGATAAACTAAATAAATCCTTAGACACTTCTGATTTTATTATAATAAACGAGAAAAATATTCCAAACCAAACTAACAGTAATGATTGCGGAATTTTCGCATGCACATTTGCAAAAACCATAGCTAAAAACAAATCAATAAATTTCACACAAGAGGACATCCCCATTCTTAGAAAAAGAATAATATTCGAAATAATCCAAGGAAAACTTCTTCCATAACTACAGATCCTTTCATTCATTCATTCATTTCTTACCGAAATAACAGAACACCTTAAAATAATCGATTCTAATAACCACGCTATAATAGAAAACATGAATAAACAAATTAAAATAAATAACGTATTTCAAAATAATATAAATAAAATAACATTCAATATTAACCAATCAAATCAAATGTTAAAACAACTCTCGGAAAACGTCAATAATTCAAATAAACAAATAAACAAATTACTAATAAATATACAACTTAATCAAAACCTCGACTCAATAAAGGATGAAATTGAAAAAATAATAGACAACATTAATTCAGCGCGAACAGGACTAATGTCGCGTTCTATTTTAACAAAAGACGAGATTTCAGATCTAAAAATTTCCTTTGACGAACTTAAAGACATAACCGTTAATGTATTTGCTAAACAAAACATAATTATATTTGTAATCAATATCCCTATACTTACTCAACCAATATTATCCTACTATGTAAAACAAATACCTAATAAAAATAATGAAACCTTAAACATAAGAATAAACGATGTAATACTATATAATGGAGAATACTATCAAACTGAAAAACTTGCAAATCAATTAAAAAATAAATTAAAATGTAATAAACTAAACTGCATAATTCCAGCTAACGTTAAACCAAATGTAATAGAAATAGAAAAAGGATTATTATATGTAACAAATATTAACGGAAAAATTATACAAAATTGTAACGAAAAAACTTACCAATTAAATGGACATTATATTATCAGATACAAACAATGTAAAATACAAATCCTTAACAAAATATACAGTAATGAAATAAAAGAATTCCAACAAATATTAACATTAAATCCAATAGCAAATCTAACTGGATACACAAAAGTAATAAGTTTTGAAAAATTAAAAATCAACGATATAGAAAACTTAAAAGAAATAAATGAAATAAAATATAACAATAAAAGAAATACAATAACATTTGGATCAATTATAATAATCATTGTCATAGTAATCATATCATATATTGCAATTCGTTTTTACAAAAGAAATAATATAAAAATAAAATTCATAAATAATAAACAAAATAATAAACAAATAGAATCAGAAATAGAACTAAATAAAATAAAAATTGTTGAGGACAACAATATACTTAAGGTGGGAGGAGTTACACAGGACCTTACACCTATTAACATAAGTACACCAAGTACACTTGTACCTAACCACAAGGTCACCTTCACCAATAATCCAGATGATGACATCAGTCCATATCATCAGTAATATAAGAACATATATAAACATCCTCAACCAATGTAAACACTAACCTAAGTTCATATGTAAACATCCCTTAACTAATGTAAACATCGATCCGTTCAATCTCATATGACTCATCATCTTATCTTTTCCAATTTCCAATTCGTATCTTCAATACGATGAGTCATCACTATTTCATCATTTCAAACGATAGATGAATTCATTCGATCTATAAACAAACCAGATCAAATGAAGATCATCGCGTAATTAAAATATCATATTACAGAATATGCAAAATGCATTATCAGCATTTTGCATCCTTTGTCCGGAACACTATAAATATAGAACTCATCCCAACATTAGACAGTTCTCATAATATCAAAGACGAGTGGAGTTCTTATAGTAAGAGTCGGGTTAACTAGTTATAGTTATTGTCAAGTAATACTTAGTTCCGGGATATATAATAGTATTAAGTAGAATACCAGTGTTATTCGAAGTATATAATAAAGTGCTTTTAAATTAATAAAAGTGGCGTTTCAAATAATAAGTCTCGCGGAAGAGACTTTTAAAATTTATCGTTTTGAATAGCGCAAGCCCGCTATTCGTAACTCCCGTGTCAATGCCGTTTTTTCCCCTTTTTTTGAAAAATTATTTTGGAGGACTGGATAAAATAGAAAGGTGATTTTTTCACCATATGTTTATTGGTATCTCTAGTATATGTGATAAATTTTTCAGATTGATATCGTGGCTAGCTTTCGGAATACGTGTCAATTTATGCACCCATCTCCAAAAAAAGGTGTTTTTCTGCTGCCACGCTGGAGGGCGCTGTGTTCATCTGCGGGAGAAAAACTAAACGGCATTTTAATGTGGACAATATTCCACGGTCTGCAAACTAGGATAATAAGAAAATATTAAAAGGTAAATTTTTGGTGGGCTTTTAAATTTAATTTTTTGAATTTTGGTGTTTTTTACGGCTTTTTTTATGAATAAAAAAAAAACGACCAGTCCGATTGCAATTATCCTAGTTTGCGGTATTAAAGAAGTCGTGAAAATTTCAAAGAATTTGGTTGCATAGATTTTGAGCTATGGTGGCAGCCGATTTTCAAGATGCAGTTTCGAGAAAAAAGCATTTGAAAATTTAAATGTGATTATCAACAGTTAAATTTTAGCTCACCATTAATCTGCTATACCTTTTCCATAGAGAGCACCCTCCGTTTCTTTAAAAAAGTCTTGTAAGGCCGATTGTTGCTCTCTGGTGTCAATTGTGGCTCTTTTAGCGAGGTCAGTCGATCATCGTTCGGACCGCCAAATTCGCGCTTCATTACGGCGGTCGGCATAAACCTGACATATGTGACCGACTTGACATCCCATTGTCACTAGGATTTTGAGAACGCCATTGAATCCTTCATTGAAAATAACTACAGCCAGAAAAGTGGCTATTTCTACGACCTTGGCTGCAGAATGAAGGTGTTTAGGAGCGAAAGTTCAGATCAATGCATTTAACGACTCATTGTTATTCTGGTTCTCTGCTCCTAAACATCTGTTCAAGAGGTCATCTCGTGACAAATCTTCGTAGATTGGTTTGATGGCTGTTTGAACTTCATCAGTTAAAGGTGCCTTCTCGTGGTGAAAACTATCCAGTTCTCCTTTAGCTTCCGCTTTGCGCCATTTGCACCAACTGCCCTCGCCTGCCAGACAATTTTGATGCTGAGGATTTCCGTCTGTAGAACATTTATGGAAGAAAGTTGCCCAAATTTCTTGCTTCATTCCTTCTATCGAATTTGCGTGTCGACGAATAGCTAACCCAAAAATGTAATGTGGTCGTTAATGACCTTATCAGTAAGTTTTCCACCCCCTTTTCCACCAATGCCTTTGTGATTCTTCTTTGCATTTCTAAGCCGCGTTCCCATTCTTTTCTCGACATGTCCTACGCATTCCTTTTTTACTACTACGTACATTTTATTATTTGCAGAGATTTGCAGAAATACCGGAGAAAACTCCAGCAAAATCCAATATACAATATTCAAAACTTGCAATTGGAACATCCATGTTCATGCTTGCTAAAAGTTTCTTTGCTGATGTTGATGCGAAGTCCTTTTTCTTCTCTGATAACTATCGATTCCCATGAAATACTCGTTTTCTAGTGCGAGCATGACGTTGAACTTTAAAGCGATCTCCCTTCGTACGATCCATTTAAAAAAATCACTGAACACACAAACAGCACAATACTTACAACAAAATATAACTGAGTATAACTTGAAAGCCTTTCAGTGCTCACTCTAGACTGGATTATCCTTTTTATTACAAACAGCAAATAAGTTTAGACAATTGATTGGTCTTCCATCTTTTTAGATTTATACCTGTGTTCGAATTTATAAGGCTCTGGTAAAAAACTAACAGGTAAAAAAAGATTCGATGCTCTTTCTCATCGAGTACTCTAGCCGCGGCTGCAAACTCCTTACCTGTTTAACACTGTAATTTCTGAACGACTCGGAATATTGGAAAATCCCTTTGCCCACATATTCTCCACTATATATAGATACAATTCATGCAAAAAAAATCGATTTCTCCTACCCGACATACGGGATGACCCCCTTAATTGGACAACATTCTGTTTGACTTTCTATTCTAAGATTGGATCGGATAGGCCAAGTGGGATTTTGTGTGTATTAAGGAAGGCTTCGGCTAATTGATAAGCTTTGTCCTTCGCGGATATATCATTTGAGATGGAGGATCGAGGCTCGTAGTTTTGCTAGGCGAGAACAAGCTTGGCGGAGTCAGGAGAAGGTTTGGTTGTTAAGGGAGATTGCTGCATGTTGAGCGGCTTAGTGCTCAGCGTAAAGGGTTGGGATTTGCTTTCTGAATCTGTCGGTCAAGAAAATTATATAGGATCTTAAGTAGATGGGTTGTGGGTTAAATCTATTTCTATGTAGCTCACGACGCAATACTACCTTCTCCTTTATTAAGTTGAGAGTTTGTGTTGGTAGGGTGAAGATGCCATTGTAATTCAATGGTCTGTTGGGAACTGTTTGATTGCAAACTTTTCCTGTCGCATTAGTGTAATCCACGGTCGATCTACTCAGAAGAGGGCTAGGTTGGGAGATATGTTTGGTTAATTTCGCTCGTGAGTTTGGAATTTACGACCTTTCAGTCTGCTTTGGCGAAATTTGGGCGGGATTTTTGTTTGAGATCTATGGAGTTTTTCAGATATACTAAAGGAGAAAACCACGCCGTCATGTCACCCAGTGATTGTTGAAAGAATGAGAGGTGTAACTATGGCGTGATGGACTATAACAGGATTATGGTTGGATAAAAAGATAGCCAGTTCTTGTTTCCTCTGTCTGCTTACAGCAGAGGGGAGCAAGCGTTCTCTCAGTCGGTGATATCAGTGTCTGATAGTGGTGATAAAAGTGAACAAATTTGTTGTCAGATTTACTTTTCGGGTGTTAAATAACTTCAAAATCTTTTGATCGAGGTTGAAGGGTTTTTTTTGGGAATGACATTTTTCGCCATGTTGGCGAATGAAGTGGCTCTGGTAGTGATGGGCGGTTTGTATGGGTAGCAAAGATATGCGGTTTGTTACCCACCGTTGCGAAGTGTTTGTTCGCGTCGGCAGTCAGCAGTCGACTAAATGTAGTCTCCTTGGGCACGAGAAGGGCACGACCCCCATTCCACACCAAACACACACAAAGGATAAGACTCAACTCTAAACCCTTCAGTACTCTTACCGTGACGGTTTATTCCCTAGCTCCCTCATCTGTGCCGTACCTAAGTGGCATTTCACACAGGTAGTTTATGAGTAGATTAATCAAATAACTAGGGACACTCGTTTTACTAATGAGCCACATATCCATTCCCTGCTGGCTGAAATGAACCAAATTTTTGACGTATAACGTTAACGCGGCACAGCATCTATTGGAACACATAACGCTCGAGCCAGATTCAAAACCATCGTTGAATGAATTTGGGATACTGGTTATCACCAATTCTCATACACTGCAGGTGTGATGAAAGCATCCAACGCTTGTACTATATCTACTGTCTTTCTACTATATCTACCTTCTCCCCTTTATGCGGAGGAATGAGCGGTATTACTACGCGGAGAACAATATGTGCGCAGGTCAGTTATGGTGTTCTACCCTCATCTACAAAACAACCCTGTACGCTTTACCCGAAATGTATGTATTCCTCTCGATGCTCGACAAAGTCTAGTCTTCGTCTGGATGGTTGGAAGATCCTTCTTCGCTTGAAAGTATACAGCCAGCATCTCCACAATATAATTTTTGTTTCTTATGCCCACAAGCCCACCCCAAATTTCATATCATTCGGTTTTAACTTAAAGAGTTAGAAGGTTTCACCCGATTTTCAGCTTCAATGACTGAACTAAATGTGTGCACTCAAAATTCAAATAAAGCAATGCACGTTGCACAGTCGAAAGCTGATTTAACATAGAGAAAAGAAAATTATCTAGAAAAATATAATTCTGGTTTATTGTCCTGTTTTTAAATGTATATTATAACAATACATTGATTGGTTCATCTAAACACTAAATTCTTGCAGTTGATGCAGTTCTGTTGGTATATCGGCTGAGAAGATAAAATACCAGAAATCAAGACCTTTCATAGGTATAATAGTCAGTCATTTTCTAAACTATCAACATCAATCAGAGAAATACCAACCAATACAATTTCCCATTTACAACTACTCTCAAAACAAAGACTTGCTTCGAAACACGTCAATTGTAACTCAATCCCCCCCCCCCTTTCAAATTCAACGTATGCCAATATCATTCATTCCACGCGTAAGGATTCACAGTTCAAACTTTTCCACCCGTTGCCATGAGTCGCTAGGTATAACCGCTTCAGAAGAAGGTTCATGTGGCTGGAGAATTTACTCCGACAAAAGGAGTTCTTCCAGCTTAAAGCCCCTGAAGTCATATTTCATCATTGAATGCTTGCTAGCAGATTAAATTACAATAACCAAATATTTGATTTGACTCATAGAGTAGAGTGAATACCCAATAATGAAATACGCTTCGAGAGGTCCGTACCAGAATAGCTTACATCGACAAATTCTCATACAAAAGATGCAATAATTGCGATGAAGGAGTTTGGCAAAATACATATTGAAAAGATGCTTAATGAAAAACAATCTTTGCATTTGTATCAGATTACTTCCAGCCACACAACAATTGAATAATTTCTTAGGCAATAAAGATACTTGACTTTGAATTGATTAAGCCTATTCCATATCCATTAGGGTTTCTGTATATCTGCATACTTGTATTTCTGGTAGCCTCACTCCTATCAATGCGTGGACCTTTTCTTGTTGGGACAAACTACGCTCGTTTTTCAAAAGAGTTTATCATGGTTTGGTCCAGGGGTTTTTTGGTAGATTGTTATATTATACATGCAACATACTTCCTTAATCAGAAAGTTCTGGGAACTTTTACCGGATAGCACTGATACTGTTCCGAATTAAATTCTACTGGCTTTTTGGTAGACTGGCACATGTATTACTGACATTTCCTCTAAATTACAGCACCAAAGCTCATCAATTGTAAAAATCCATAATGTAGACCACATTTATTCGTGCCTGTGTTTCCGTTTTTCGTTTCGATTTAAACAATGAACCCAATAAGGGCTAATGAAATTTGGCTATCGAAAACGAAACATCTGGCAGAAGAAGGAGGGACGCTTTAAGATACTCTGCTCAGACACAGGTACAGCAGGTATATCTTGCATCGTGCAAGGGGCGGAAGCTTATCCTATTGACTAAGGCGGACAAACTTCCAAGTATGCCAGGTGAGGACCCTGGAGGTGAGAAGAGCATGCACTTCGGCCAATTGAAGCCTTACACGCAATTCCTTGACGGTGATTCCAACAATTTCGATGCTAATGAGATAACTACGGAGAAGGAGGCTTTGGTATGACAACAATAATGGACCCAAAAGTACGCTCCGTATAATGTACAATAATGTATTCAATCTCCCGAATTCGGCAGATTCAGAGGAAATATCGTTGAGAAAGTAATATGTCGTGAGTTTCTTTCTCTCAAAAGTGAATTTTTTGCAGCTCCACCCACTCGATCAAGTCGGTTTTTAAAATGCTGTGTGCAACAAAACCGTATTAGAATCGATTCGATGTCTGTTTGTTCGTCTGTCTATATTTTTTTTCATGCTTGGAAGGTGGAAAGGTTCAAAAACCTACTGCTGGCTACAGCCATGGAGTTATATGAGATTTTTCCTCACTAAAACCACTAAAACCACCTCCTTCTCCTTCCACTTTCCCCACGGGAGTGCTATAAAGCATTATAGAATGATGCGGTAGGTTCAACGGCCAGTTTGTGCCTCGTTTAATCTCTTTTGTCATTCTGCGATGGATTCCCGCCGTGCTAGTTCCCGTCGAAGTATGCTAGACTCCCCGATTGTATACATTTTATCGTAGAGACGCCAACTTACTTTCGTCAAGATGTCTATGGGGGTTATCCCTGCTGGTACATACGCAGCTTCTCCTGATATTGTTCGATAAGTGCATACCCAGAGTGCAGTTAGTCGATACGCCATTTCTAGTTTTCCACAGTTTGATTTGTTTTCTAGAATAGTTGCCCAAACTGGAGCTGTGTAGAGTAGCCCGGAACTGACTACCATTGAAATAAGATGACGTCGACCTTGTCTTAGTCCACAAATATTAGATAGTATCCTCGAGATCGTTACAGCAATGAAAGACGCTTTAATTGCGGCGCACTCAATGTGTTTTTTAAAGTTGACCCTTCTGTCAATCATTACTCCAAGTATTTAAGCGACTGTTGGAAGTAAATTGTTTGTTAATCAACTTTAATTTTCACAGTTGTGTCCTTCCTTCTTTTGGCGATTAACACTAGTTCCGTATTAAGCTCAGCAAGTGACTGGCCGATTTTTTTTAACCAGAAATTAATCTCCCATATCGCATCATTTGAATAGATCTACTGTTACCCCGATATCGTCCGTAAAGCCAATGGTTCCCACGTTTTAAGGAAAGCATATGGTCAACACTCCATCGTATATACTTAACCACATTAAAGGACCTAAGACAGACCCTTGTAATACCCCGCACGTCATCAGGAATAATTTCAGTCCATCGTCCGAGTCGCAGTATAATCTTTTTCCAAGAAGAAATACAACAACGATGCGTACAATGTACTTCAGAGCCTGTAGTTTGGTTAGAGCCTCTACGTTTTTCGTCCACTTTGCAGAGTTAAATGCATTTTTTACATCGAGCGTCACCACTGCGTAGCATTTCTCATCTTGAATTGCAGCGCAACCCACGGCACTATATTGATTGCATCGTCGGAATTGCCAGGAAGGCCTTCTTCCTTTTTCGCAATAGCGAGCAGTCTGTTATATATTACTCGTTCAAATAGTTTGGCAATGGTGTTGACCAAATATATCGGTCGATATGAGGAGAGGTCACCCAATAGTTTACCTGGCTTCGGCATAAGTATCAGCTTTTGTAGCCTCCATTGCTCGGGGAATTCTCTTTCTCTAAGGCATGCCGTAAAAATTTTGGCAAGCATACCTAGGGCTGTCCTGGTTGCCACTTTCAGGGCCAGATTCGGAATTCCAAGCGGCCCTGGGGTCTTATTTTCAGCGAATTTCTTTGTTGCATGTATAATTTCCTCTTCTATCGCAAAAAGAATTTTGTCGGGATTTACATGGACTGCAGGAAGACTCGTACAGTTCACGTAATCGGTGGGGAACATTTGCTTTTAGCTATTGATATTATCGGCCTGTATGCGCCACCCCATGGATCAGAATCTATTTCATCCGCTTCAAATCTGTGCTTTGCGTTTTTTTTCGCGTTTTTGTATTGCCGAGACATTGCATGCCCGTTTTAATTTTTCTGCGGCCTGTAAAACTTTTTCTTGTGCGCTTCCCAATAATAATGTGTCATCATGAAGTACCTCCTTGAACATTTCTGTTTATCGTCATTCTGCTTGATCGCTTCATATAATTCCTATGCGAGGTTTGGAAGATGATAGCCTTATGATCGCTGTGTGTGTACTCCTCACTGACATGCAAGGCTTTGATAAGGGTATTACTGACGAAAGTGAGGTCCACTGCCGATTATAATTCTCCCTACGATATGTGTTGACTCCGCCCGAGCCCGCAAATACGACATTCAAGAAAGAGAATGTCTCTAGCAGTATTTGTCCCCTTGAATTTGTTCTTCTGCCTTCACATTATTCTGCCCATGCGTTGAAATCGCCAGCTATTACTTTGGGATTGTAGTGTCTTGCCTAGAAAGATAGTTCTAACAATAAAGCGAATTCCTCCAAGGTGAGGCTGTGTAACGGCTATAGGTATATATTCCGTCCTCTGGAAATTTTTTCGCCACTTTCCTCGCCAGCTCCATATTGCTGCTTTGGTATTTTTGTCTGCTACCTATACTCCGCTATGCAGATTTTTATATTATTCGGATACGACAGCTATATCGACATTGCTTTCGAACACGCTTTGGAAGAGCAGGTCTTGGGCCGGTCGAGAGTGATTTAAATTTAGTTGCATAAACTTGATTTGAACTTATTTATGAACGCCACCTAGGCGTTTACTGCTTCTTGCATTTCCTTTCATTTGGACACAGAACACTCATTTGGGCTTCCCGTCACAATCCTTCGCAAAAGGCCTTGTTCTCCACACTTGCAACACAGACCAAATCTCTCTTGTGAGCTGGTACAGGTTTTTGCAATGTGGCCGAACTGCCATCACTTAACACATTTATACATCTCGTATCCGGCAAACTGCCCAACCAATACGTACTTTGCCTGCTGCGGTAGCCTTACCCGCGATGGGAAGACTTATCGACACGATCTTCGTCCCTTCCTAAGCCATAGTACGTTAGCCTCGCTCACTATTGCAGCCCTAATTGAGATCGCAAGGCTTCAAGATATGTCTGACGTCCTGGCCTACGCCCTCGCTCCAGCTCAGGCAGGGTCTGCCTCGTCTTCTTTTTCTACCATAGATATTGCCCCTATAGACTTTCCCGGTGGGATCATCCTCACCCATACGGATTAAGTGACCCGTCCATCGTAACCTATTGAATCGGATTTTATCCACAACCGGACGGTCATGGTATGACTCATAGATTTCGTCATTGTGTAGGCTACGGAATCGTCCATCCTCATGTAGGGAGCCAAAAATTCTTCGGAGGATTCTTCTCTCGGAAGCGACCAAGAGTTCGCAATTTTTCTTGCTAAGAACCCAGATTTCCAAGGAATACATGAGGACTGGCAAGATCATAGCCTTGCACAGTAAGAGCTTTCACCCTATGGTGAGACGTTTCGAGCGGAACAGTTTTTGTAAGCTGAAATAGGCTCTGTTGGCTGACAACAACCACGCGCAGATTTCATCGTCGTAGCTGTTATCGATTATGATTTTCGACCTTAGATAGGAGAAATTATCAACGGTCTCAAAGTTGTATTCTCCTATCCTTATTTTTCCTGTTTGACCAGCGCGGATTGATGTTGTGGGCTGGTTCGCCTTCGGTGCTGACGTTGCGCCATATATTTTGACTTGCCTTCATTGATATGCAGCCCAAGATCTCGCCTTAATTGCCGCCTGCTCGATCTGGATGAAGGCAGTTTGTCTCGGGTTGTTCTTCCCATGATGTCGATATCGTCAGCATAGGCCAGTAGTTGGGTGGACTTAAAGAGAATCGTACCTCTTGCATTTACATCAGCATCACAGATCACTTTCTCCAGGGGCAGGTTAAAGAGGACGCCTGATAGGGCATCCCCTTGTCGTAGACCGTTGTTGATGTCACATGGTCTTGAGAGTGATTTTATCTGGCTTCGCACATTGGTCAGGATCAGCCTAGTCAGTCTTATCAATTTCGTCAGGATACCGAATTCTCTCATAGCCGTGTACAGTTTCACCCTGGCTATGCTATCATAAGGGGCTTTAAAGTCGCTGAATCGTCAAGCATTGATTCGCTTTCCCATACCTTGAGGTCGCCTCCATATTTAACCAATTCGGCTGTAATTCCATCGGCTCCTGGCGACTTATGATTTTTTAGCCGATGAATTGCACAGACTCTTTCTCCTAAACTTGGTGGTGGCAGTATTTGTCCGTCGTCTACAGTTGGCGGGACCTCCAACTCGCCGATGTTCTGGTTGTTCAGTAGCTCATCAAAGTACTCAACCCATCGCTCCAATATGCCTATTCTGTCGGAAATCAGCTTTCCCTTTTTGTCTCGGCAGGATGAGCATCGAGGTGTATAAGGCTTCATCCTGCTGACTTGTTGGTAAAACTTACGCGCCTGGTGCGGTTGCTCCCTGTACTTTTCTAGTTCGCAGACTTGTTGGTTCTCCCAGGCTTTGCTCGGTATGCGGCATTCTTCCGTTCCGTTGCTAGCTTACATTCATTGTCAAACCAGCCGTTCCGATTCCTTTTGCGGCTGGGGCCAAGTATGTTTGTAGCGGTATCCATGATAACGTTCATCAGGTGGTTGTGAAGATCGTTTGTTGATGCTTCATCTCCAGGTCCTCTGCTAACCGCGGTTATTGCGGCATCCATTCCCCTCTTATATGTGTCGCTGGGGGTTGTGTTGTTTATGCCTTCAGTGTTAACTCTCACCTGATTGTCAGAGGGGATTCTAGATAGTATTGTTATTCGAGCTCGGAGCACCATGCCAACGAGATTGTGATCCGAGTCTATATTGGCTCCCCTATACGTTCTGACATTCATCAAGGCTGAGAGGTGACGGCGTTCGATCACCACGTGATCAATGTCAACAGCCATTTCCTGTGACCCTGCTAATTGAATAATCCCCAGTCCGTTATCATTTGTTTTTTCGTGTAAGCTAAGGGAGCCAACGTATCCTCTGAAGACGGGCTCCTTCCTTACTTGGCTGTTAAAATCCTTAAGTATGATTTTAATGTCATATCTGGGACAGGCTTCTAGGGTTCGTTCTACTGCCTCGTAGAGGGTATCCTTCTCCGACTCTGCAGTCTCCTCTGTAGGGGCGTGAACGTTTATGAGGCTTATATTTCTAAACTTGCCTCGCAAGCGCAGAGCGCATAGCCTTTCGCTTATGTTTTCAAAGCCGATAACAGCAGATTTCATTTTTTGGCTGACTAATAAACCTACTCCGAGCACATGGTTTACTGGATGTCCACTATAATATGTGGTGTAGCGGCTCTTCTCTGGGAAACCGATCCCTGTCCAACGCATCTCCTGTAACACTGTTATATCAGCCCTATATTGGAACAGGGTATCGGCTAGCTGCTTATCAGCTCCATCTCTGTACAGAGAGCGCGCGTTCCATGTGAAAATGCGCAAATCGTTATTCCGTTGTCGTTGCCGGGTTCGTCGTTGTATAATCCGTCCAGTCCGAGGCTCCTGTTGTGGCTTCGTAACAAGTTGTTTTCTGTGTAGGCTTGTCAGCCCTACCCAACTCCCAATCTGGAGGAACAGTTGGTACAGACTCGCCTTCATCCTTCTCCGTCTACAGGGTTTCGTTAAGAAAGAGCTCCCAGCGGTCACCACGTGGAGGTGGAGATAGGGTTTGGTAGTAGAGCTGTTGGTGTTGGTTCAGCAGGCATTTCCCAGATTTTATGCTCCATCGTGTGTACCAATCCACGTTTCGCCCTGGGACCTATACTACCCTTTGACCACTTCGTCAAAAATATATTCTGAGATTTTGAGATTACGATTTTTTGGAAGGTGTAATATAGACTAGAACTTTAGAATAGTCTCCATACTATGTACCTAAGGTAAATAATGGACTGAGTTACCATCAGACGCTTGTAAATCTCTCTCTCTCGCGGTTACAGCAGTGAAACGCACCTTTGCAAGTTGAATGATATACAAAATATAAACTCTATGAAAACTATTGCGATCATCCCTCCTTAAAAAGTTATGGTCCCTCAAATTGCGATTAGAGAGTTTTGCAGAAACCAATACCTTATTTTCATTATGGTAAAGTTTGAATTTTCAACTCTACCTCGAGGTGAAAACAGGATCGGAAATGGATGGAAAAGTTCCCATCATTATAATCCGGTTAAAGAATTGCGAAGCCATGGCACCTCAGAGACTATGGCACCTTGAGACTATTTTCATGTGTTAATGATATAATATATTGAAGGTACAGGAGTGTAACCCCTCTTGCCCATTGCAACGATGAGTGCTCTACCAACAAGCTTATCAATGATGCCCGTTTTCGAAGCACCATAACCTTTTAACGAGGACCACCACCTTTCTTCAACACTGATAAGGATGATATGCAACATGTAAAGCATATCATCCTTATCCCCTCCCCACCGGAGACAAAGTGGGAAATTCAACCTTTACCAAAATAATTATCAACGGGTTAATTGAATTGATTTGAAAAGTGAAGAAAGTTTCGCAGTTTTGTTGACTATAACAGATTCCATAATATCACAGGAAATCTATTCATGTGTTAACTTGCATATGTAGGTAAAATACACATATTGATTAAACTGCAAACTTGAATGGGGGCTGCGCATTTGTACTTTACCGGGAATTTTTATTACATTTCAAAATAGTTAGTAGTCTTCATTGAAAATGCGGAAAAGTTTACTTCAAACTTTAAATATTCCCTCTATCGTTACTATTACTCGATTCCAATATATTAAAAATAAATATCCTTTCTTCCTCTAATCAATTTGTTTTCATTTTACTTACGTTTTGCATAATCCCATAACTTCTGCACAAAACAGGGTATATATATCCTAACATGCATATGAAGGTTTTGTTTTCAATTTAAATTCAGTTTTCACGGAAAAATATAGCTCCGTCTATTTACAATTTGTACGTATGTGCATACTTTAACGCACATGCATTATGTATGAAGATACGAACCACATTTTCGAATCAGTTCAATCTGTCTGTTTCTGTTATTCTATTCTTGCTGGTGCCTTTTTGCGAACGATATGCATAGAATAGACAATATCGGGAAAGTTATTTTCTCAGTTATTCAACAATTTCTTCGCTCTTCACCGTTCAATATTGAGCTGCATGTTTTCACTGAATGAAGATAAATAAAAGCCATTGTATGATTGGAATTATGCGAATAATAAATGATGAATGTTCTTATTTTTAACATGAAGATAAAAATGGAACATATCCAGCGTGGTAAAGTGACTAATAACTAACTTATAATAAGAATATTAAGGACTACTAAATTATAATGGTCAAGAGACAGTCCGAAAAACGTAAAGAAATGGAAGCAAGTCCAACTCCAAGTCCCTGGCAAACTTAACAGAAAATGAGGCACTTTATTAAACGTAAAGCAATTCACAGCGGTTCCCATAAAATTTCATAGCAATAGGTTCAACCGTTTTCAAGTAAATCGATTAAGACAGACAGGGTGACGAACGTACAAATGTTGAATCGATTTTAATAAGGTTTTGTTTGACACAAAACCCTGAGAATGGCTGCGAAGCTCTGCCCCTAACTCTTATCCTCTTCCCTGGGGAGCCACCGCAAAATATTACGTCGAAAGGTGAATATGTCTAGCCTCTACTTTGCATTTACAACCGCGTCTCTCTTACCTCCTCTGTCTCTCTTAACCTACACTAAGTTCGGCCCACTATGTGATTAACTGCATTCCAGTTTTCCTAGCACGCTAGCTTTCCACAATTAGAATATTTAGTGGTACTGTCCTTCTCAATGTCGTCTCTAGACTCTTCGCTTCCTCCTGTTTAAACCTGCACTGGTATTTACGGTATCAGCTATGCCCCGCATATGTGTGAGATTATAGTTTATCTCACCATGCGTTGACTGCGTCCACACCTTGATGCTGAAAATCAATCTGTGGGTCCATCGACCTTTTTTAGTCCGTTCGCACATCGTCGCCAAAAATGCCCCCCTTTCGGCGTTTTTCAGGTTCGTGTCATTTCATCGTTCAAAATGCCGATTGGTATCATTTCGCCTACCGCGAAGGCCGCTTCGTTTGATTTTCTCTAAGACCACAACACACTCTTAAGGCGGTCCTCCTATAAGCCACACTCATCCTTTAAGCATTGTAGCAGTATAGAACTCACCACTCCAGCCATAAGGAACCTACGAGTGCACTACGGGTCCCCAACTTTGTCATCATCCTTGGCGGAGCCATGCTAACATTATGAAAGCATGTCATAAATGCTGCTTCAAATTCAGCCCCACGTCTGTCATCATCCCAAAGTATTTGATATCTGGTTTTGAAATGATGATATGGATCATAGTTCTAATGCGGGAGTCGTTTCCTTACGACCGGCGCTTTGTGATAAGCACCGTTTGTATTTCTACCGCGAGAGCAAGACCTGTATCTTTCGGCCACTTTGTTATAGCAGTGATTTGTAATCTTTATCAGTGAGTGGAAGAAAGAGATGATCATTAACAAACGGAGAAGAACAACCATGCTGAGCGTCACAACTAAAGAAGTATTTGCGTGCTGCCTTCTGTCGTGAAGATATTAACTAAATCGTCCTGGAACGCATCAAGAAAAATTTCGAAACATTTATCAACAGGGAGTAGGCAGATTTCCTTTCTGGACCCTGCTGTACCGACCACATTAATACTCTCCGTCTAATGTTAGTTTGAAAAGCTCTGGAGTTAGGTTGGAAAATTCTGAATTAGGCTTACAAAACATGTACTAGGAAAGTTCTCCATTGGCTGATAGCATTGACTCGAGATATTTAAATCGCTCAGTTCTGTCAATGGCTGTTTTGAGGGAACACTTTCCAGAGCGCCTTATCTCAATTAGAGGCGATTTATGTTATGCTGCCGCACCCTGTACGTAGCTCGTTATATATATCATTTAGCATGTCTGACTACCCACTTTAGTGTGATATTGATATTTAGTTGCAGTAAATTTACACGGTGAAGTCCGCTTTGAGCTACTGTAACTCTGTTACCAATAGTATAATTTTGATCAAACTTGGGAATAATATGCTTCATATTATACTTTATACTGCTACCAACTTTTATAACTCTGGGATTAACTTAAGGGGGGTTATAATGACAAACGGTTTCGTCCAGGGCAGAGGCACCTTGTCAGACGCTGACACACCTCTGCCCTGGGAGCAGCGTGACCGTGAGTGGCAACAGATGGAAAACGCTCCGTTTTATATTCGGAAAAACGCGTTAAAGGTGCGAATTATATCCAAGTGAAACCGTCAATAGTTTGAGCCTAAGCTAAACTAAAGCTACATTATTGTTCAGGATAAGTGAGGAATCCTAAGTCCACATCCACTTACTTGATGTTGGACCGGACCAAATGGAGAGCAACTTACTCTCACATCTTTTTGGTCCACGGATCCCTCTGTTGGGGCATGGCACCCAAGCATTCAAAAAATATAGTGACAAACGGTATCGTCCAGGGCAGAGGCAACTCGTCAGGCGCTGCCTCACCTCTGCCTTGCGAGTAGCGTGATCGTGAGTGGCAACAGATGGAAAACGCTCTTTTATATATTCGGAAAAGCACACCAATTATATCCAAGTGAAACCGCCAATAGTTTGAGCCTAAGCCAGGCTAAAGCTAAATTATTGTTTACGATAAGTTGACTTAGGATCCCTCACTTATCCTAAACAATTAATCCTGCTCAATTTCCCCAGAAATACGGTAATATACTATTATTAACTTAATTTGAACAGATATCGATATGGAGAGTATTTTGAGGCCTGGGCACCATATAGAGGCAGTTTCATGAATTTTTTTCATATGTTTCGGTTGCGTAGTTTCTGAGAATAGTTCCGTTAAAGAAATCATTACTTTGCTCCGCTCCCACTATCCGCCTTTTTAACAAATCTCAAAACTAAGACCGACTTCGAAAAGTACTAATCGAGACCTTTCATTTGATACCCCACATGACTATATTCGTGAAAAAAAATTAACACCTCCCTTTTGCATGTATGGGGACCCCCCTAAATCTCAACGTAGAAGGATATCACTCACTGCATGTCGAGGCGTTGACAGCTCCCACCTTCTCACCAAATTTCGTGTGAACTCGTATAGCCGTTTCTGAGAAAAGTGTGTGTGACAGACAGACAGCCATTGAACCGATTTTAATAAGGTTTTGTTTTGCAAACGAAACCTTAAAAATGAAATAAAAGTTAATTAAGTTTTATTAGCTAAACATGTGTGGGAACTCTCCCTTGAATTCTACATAGAACGTTGTAACTCAAAGTATGCGTGGGCGGTCACAGTTCGCGGTTTCCCACCAAGTTTGGTGCCGATGAGAAAAATGCATGTGATCGACAGACAGACTGTAAATCGATTTCAATAAGGTTTTGTTTTACACAAAACCCTAAAGAAGAGATAGAAGCAATTGGATCATCCCATCAGCGAAACGAATTGGTCTGTATACTCTGAAACCACGGATACTGTAATACGAGTACAATTTCATCCGTTGGAGATAGTAGCATATGTAGATCTGTTTAGGGGAGGACACCAATAGAAAAAGTGCTAAACTGGACGATGGTACTACATAGCGCTACTTTCACTACAATCTCTCCATTAGCTGGATTATGGCCAGGCATTGCCACACCCTCTGTCCTGGGAGCGGCGTGACGGAAGCGGTTCGCAGATGTTAAACGCTGCTTTTTATAATCAACAAAGCGCAACGTAGGTCCAAATTGCTTGTATATCGAAAGTGAGTCCCCTTTAAACAAAAAATTCTAGTTAGAAACTAAGCTAAGTTTTAGACAAAAGTATGGGGAATTTACGTTGAATGCAATTTGCAATCACGTTGTCCTTTGAGAATTTTGAAAAGGAGCCACTGTAAGCCACTTTGGTCAAGCAGTTCTCAGGGCAGAGTTGAAGCAAAGTCTGATGAGGTACCTCTGCCATGTACGAAAGCATTGGCCTTCCCTCTGACATCGGCCTCGAAAAAGATCACACGCTTTCCTTGCAAGCACCACTTCTACCAGCGTTGGAGAGATGCAACCCTTCAAATTTAACATTGGCCGCTTAAGATATCAAGCTGCGCCCGACAGTGCTGCAGGTATCTTGCTAACGGAATGGCGGAATATAGATAAGTACTGTGCCACCATTATCAACGTTCTTTTCTCTTTGGCTGGCTGTGGAAAGGATTAAAGTTTTTTTTTGATACCTGCAACCAAAGGCGAGCGTGACGTGCTTGAGTTTCGTTATCGTGCAAAAATCCGAGAAGTTCAAAAGGGAGGAATTTATCATTACGCTGGTCAGACAACCGAAAGCTACCGCACGAAAATATGATGAGAGGGACGGTAATGTGCGATTCCTGATCCGCGATGATGAGCAGCTAGAGAGATGGAAGTAATACTTCAACACGGTTCTTATCTGTTTGACATCCGGTGAAGTTCTTCCTCTTGTAGACGAAATGACTAATTACCGTAATATAATATGCACTCCAAACAGAAAACAACTTATCTCTCCAAAGACGAGACCGCCAGTGTCCCATCTTTTCACTGATATTATTTCTTCTTGTTATCGGTGACGTTCTTCATGCTGTCATATCCAGAGGAGGTGGAGCATTTTAATGGGCTATAACTTCTTTCCTCATCCACCTCAACTTTATTATGAACCTTTGCCAAATGGCTCTAGACTTTAGCCAAATGGCCGTGAATCTCAAGGGAGACAAGTAGAGTCAGTCAGAAGGTAAATGCCAACAAAGCAAAAGTTCTCAGTCTAATGGATCATCACGCTCTCCCTATCTCCATTAACGGGCAGCGCATCAAATCAATTTGGGCATCTAAGTGTCGCTTCTGCCAATGATGGCTTCAAGCTGGATGTCATTACCAGTGCTTGATCTGCTTTCGTCGCCTTGTCCAAAATCTGGAAATGCAATTATCCCAACACCAAAACAAAGTTGAATCTCCTCTATGCTATCGCTCTTTCTGTATTGCTAGATGGGAGTAACATAGCACATCGAAAGAGACCCCCACTGTGCCTCAAAAGTTTTCGTCAATACATGTCCTGGACGTATCATCAGAATGCTCTGGCCTAATATTATTTCGAACAAAGAGCTTGGTTGGCACAAGCCAGTTACCTGTTGGTGATGTAATCAGAAGGCGGAAGCTGTAATTGATACGTCAGATATTAAGGAAGAGCGAAAATTGCATTGCTGGCTACGGTATGCAGTGGAAACCACATTCCAAAGATAAATGATGAGTGAGTCGTCCCAGGGGCATTAGACGCAAAATAGGAAAAAAAGATTGCAAACGCCTCGAAAAGTCCTGGATGGGCTTTGAGCGCATTTCTACGAACCATGAATGATGACGCGGTTACCGCATTATGGCCCATCAAGAGGTGGATGGCAACCATATTTAAGCATCATCTTATACAATATGAGTAATATACTATAATGAATATTCTGATATACTTGATACATATGCGCCACAAACTACGTGCATATAGAAAGAGTTCTACACCTATGTACAAAGTGAGGCGCAGAAACTTTTTTATTTAAATTGCGCGCCACACAATGGCCATTAATCTTACGAAAGTGGACGTTTGCGCATGCAAAAGAGCGCAACCTAACGTTTTTTTGTACGGTTTGTTTCTTTTTTTTCTAATGATCATTGCAACCCAGCGTGCATTTAGGAAAAAAGTTAAAATCGCGGTAACAGGTCCTGTTCCTGCTCGGAAATCGCTTCTTAAGTGGGCGGGTACATTTATGGATATTGGCAGTGTGTAAAAAAAGCCAGGACCCTCAAAAATCGATTTTGAGATCTCCAAGCAATCTGTACCCAAAAATTCAGTTGCTCTTAAGAGCTAGCTATATGACCCGCATTAATTTGTTGTAACAAAATTGTTAAGTTGTGTATGTTAAAATTCGAGGAAAATAGGGTTAAACGGCAAAATTTGTAATGGGGAAAAAAAATTTCTGCATTTGAAAAGTTATAATTTTTACACAGTTTACTTTATCTTCAGAAGCATATTCTAGAGTAATATCTCAGCTGCGATTTAACGTCTATTTAAATCCTCTATCCATTGTAGTTGGTAAGTTATTATGATTTTAGTGATTTAAAGTCGCTATTTTTTTAGAAATTAAAATGCCTGTTGCAGCTAAAGGGTTAAGAAATCGAAAAAATCACCTAGTATTTTTGCTAGAATTGCGTGAGCTCTCTTCTGACAGCCTTTTATCTTCCACCTAGCCTTCTGACAATATTTGACCAAAATTTGACAGAATATCAGGCGATGACGGCTTTACGGTTTCTTACCAGCGCAGAGTTGAGGCAGCGTCTGACGATTTGCCTCTGTCCTGGTAAGAAACCGTAAAACCGTAATATTTTGAAAGCCCTAAACAAAGGGTTCGTGGACCAAAAAAAGAGGGAATAAGTTGCTCACCATTTGGTCCGGTCCGGCATTAAGTTGATGTGGACATAGGCCTCCGCAAATCTCAAAAAAAAAATTTGACAGGTTTGACAGCCCGTCCATGCCTTAGTCGTCCAGTAAGCCTTCTGACTGTTGCTTCACCAACAACAGTCATGTAAATTTTCATGCAGCCACCTCTCCGTCTACTGGGATTTCTGTTCGCAGAGTAAGACGAATTCTTCATGAAGACCTAAAATTTCATTCATACAAACTGGCAGTGGTGCAAAAACTTATTACACTCGATTTCGATTCACGAAAAAAGGCTTGAGAAACCTTTCGCGAAAACTTCCCTCGCGACCCGCTTGCATTCTTTAGCGATGAGGAACATTTTTATCTGTCAGGATACGCTAATAAACAAAACTGGCGATATTGAAGTGGCACAAACCCCCCGGAACTTCACGAGCAACCCTTGCATGCAGAACGTCTGACTGTTCGGTGTGATTTATCGAAAGCTGGCATTATTGGACCCGGATTTTTGGAAGAAAACGACAAATCAATTACAGTTACTTCTGACCGTTATATCCAGATGATTGAAGAATTTTTCCATCCTAAACTTTAGGAAATTAACCTGAGGGATATGTGGTTCCAACAGGACGGAGCCACAGCTCACATGGCACGAACATCAGTGGCTCTCTTCGGCGAACATTTTCCAGAACAACTTATCTCTTTGAGGGGTGATCATGAACGGCCAGCACCCTCGCCACAGTTGTGGGGATATCTCAAATCCCTCCACTTCTATGTAAAAATAGAAAGATTAAAATGGCATTTTCAATAATTATTGTTTTATGATCTTTTGAAATAAGGAAGTTCCCCCACCGCACCCTGTATCTTTAGATAAGAAATAGGCAGAACCTTTCATATCTGAAGCGCCGTGCTTCTGGTTTCCAACTTATTATATTGGCAGGTCATTGCCTGCTACTACACTTACTTCATCGAAAATTGAACAATGTATTAGTATTCCCGTGGTATATGCGTAGATAGATATTTCCGCATATATTTTTTCTCTTCTATCGATCCCAGATCAAATTTCATTTTCCACTTACATTTTTACACATGCCAAGGACACGAACATTTCACACTACCAAGTATTATAATTAACTTTTAATTGAATTCAAGTCCAAAGAGGAAGTTGCTACATTTTGAAAATTGTATGAAGGCCATGGACACCAGGAGCAGGCAGGTTCAAGTTACATTCAATTAAAGGCGGAAACATAAACTCGGATCCTGAGTATAACATCAAACACGTGCTGCTCTTATCAAGAAGATGATGTTGGGCATATTTCATAATAATCTTAAAGATTCATGTCAGGCCATTGAACTAACAATATATTGTCCCTAAATTTCTTAGTATTATCTTCCAACAATACAGTCTCCTTGTAGAAAAGGTCGAAAAGTAGGAAAAGTGGGTTGGTTAGCTTTCCATTTTCCTTTTCTTTGATTATCTTCAACAATTTGCTGGGAAATAGATTGAACGTTGAAAGTTCCATAAATTAAATTTTTGACTTTGACATATTGGTAGAAGCAGTCACCCAACCATATATCGAGAGGATAATTATATGCATAGATGTATATTTTACATCCATCTTACGAAAAACGAAGATTAGTATACACAAATTTTCTTTTAAGGATGAACCCGCTTCGACTTTCCAGCCAGCTGTAGCAAAGCCTACTGCAGACAGTTAACCTCACCTTTAATCTTTAAACTACTTTTCACATCTTTCAATGTGGGCTTATTTACAATTCCTTTCATTCAACAAATACAAAGCGATGCAATCATACCTTGCTTTCTAAATAGTTTATTAAGTTGCCAAGAAAGTGCTTTCCGTCCAAAATAATCAGTTTAGCCTCCAGCCTCTGTCAAGGAATTGGCACTTACGAGTATACTTGGCGATGGCGAAATTAAGCACACAAATGATACCAAAGACTTTCAGGACTCATCGTCTTTGAAATTTTCATGTTCACTTAAACCAAAGTGCTGGTATGGGAACCTCTTCATGAGCAAGGATTTATTATGCCTTACATGCTTTCTGTAGATAAATCGTGCGATAACCTCAGCAGTGAAATGTTCACGTAATTTACCGACTTTTCGTGGAAAAGGCAAACCTTTTCCATCAGTTATCCGAGATTGTTCACCTTCTACATGTATATCTGCCAGAATTGTTTATGAATATCCTTTTTTACATGGTTATTTTTGGATTTCGGGAAGTTGTTTGAATATTTGTGATTCACGGCACATCGTCATCATTTAGCAACATGATAGCTATAGAGGAGAAGATATTTTGATAGATCTTCATATTTATGTTACATTAGAAGCATACAAGAAACTGTAATTTATTCAGCGGAGGAGTGTTAATGTTCCCTTACAGAAAAATTTGTGGAAGACATGCTCCCTATACCAGTCTTTACTTAGTGTCTACGTTAGGTGGAAAGGAGAGTATGGAAGTAACCATAATGCGAGAAATCGGAAATGCATCCGTCCGTTACTTAGTGGCTCCAAAAAAGAAACAGAAATGCTTGACAAAAAGATCTTCTAGCACAAAGGAAAGGGAACTATGTACAGGCTGAATCTTGTCTACCGGAAATTTTTCTCCAGCCTCTACAAGGAAAAACGGAGAAAAGGAGAACTGGTGACGTGAAGGCAATTGGTCTAATATGGAAATTCATACAGAAGCGGATCGATGCAAATAGAAGACTGGCAAGGTTTCTAGTCGACGTCAGCAAAAGACATTACTATAGAAAGCAAAGTTGCAGGGAATGAGGAGATGGACGCTGCAGCACTACCAGATGTAGCAATGTCCCCGGGGGACCTACGGTGGTTGTTTACCACCGGTGACGTGGCCACATTTGGTGGTGTAGCAACGTCCATTTCATCATTCATTGCTTTATGAAGATGATGTTTTCCTAGCAACTAATAGCGAAAATGATTTCGAGCAACTTGTCCAAAAATGGAATGATCGCCTCATCAACATGGCCTCCGAATGAATCTGAATAAAACTGAATTTTTGACGACCGATTCCCCTGAAACAAGGCACAATCACTGTCAGCGGTAGTGACCTGCCCAGGACTGAGCAATTTAAATACATCGGGTCAACGCTATCAGCCAATGGACAACTGCGCTCTGAAATTGCTTCACGCATTAACGCAACCTGGATGAAGTGGTGTTCCACAACTTGTGTTCTTTGTGATCGACGTATCAACGAACGAAATGTAAAATTTACCACAGTGTCGTCCGTCCTATGGCTCTCTATGGTTCTGACTAGTGCCACGTTTTGATCGCATCTGAAATGAGGATATCTGTGATCGATATGGGGTTTCATCGATCGTGGAAAAATTGCGAGAAAGGCGTCTTTGATGGAATGGTCACGTAATTCGCGTAACAAGAATTCACTTGCCAAGATTGGTCTAAACATCAAAGTCGATGGTAAACGATCAAAAGGCAGGCCGAAGCAATGGTGGCTTGGTACACTGGATGGGGATTTAAAAGCCTCAGATTTCATCCAGAACAGGCATTTGATAGGGCCAAATGGCGAAGCCGATCACGATGAGCCGACCCCGCTAGTGAACGGGACAAAGGCTGAAAAAAAAAGAAAAACCAAACATGCTGAGATACTTTTGTGCCCAGACAAGACTATGATAATTTTAATACTAGGTAAATGGTAAGAGGAGTAAGTCTCGTTGTTGCCCTTATCTGTCTGTATCCGACGCAAGAACTAAGGAATCTGGTAACGTATACGGAATCAAATGCTTTTGAAATCTTAATAGGTTGTGGGGATTTGTTGGGAAAGTAGCAAGTGCAATATAAGAAGGGAGAAACTATTCGATTTTATCACTTCAGTTAGTCCTAACAATATGCACTTCGAACATGTTAGAGTTAATTACAGACGGAGAGATTGCTTAGAAATAAATCTGACTATTGCAGGTGAACTGAATATAAAGAGAAACGAAAGGGTTGAGCAAAGTTCAGTTAGCTTGTTGTCAACAAAGTTTAGTTCCATAGGCGACTTCATTGGAACTTGAAACTTTGAAGAAGCAGATGCGGTAGAATAGTTCCACGATGGAACCTAGAACTGTAAAACTCGGAAAATCACCCAAATGACTTATGAATCGTGCTTGTTCCAGCAGTAATAATGAACATTGGTTAAACTTCATGAACTCACAGTGCGATTATAAGAGGCTCATAACAAGGTCCCAACGTTTACCTTTAGTCATAGAACAGGACGCGCTCAGGTCCTGACGAGACTTGAGCAAGCGTTGTTGACATATGGACGGCGTTAACCAACTGATCTCATATATGAAAAAGGCCGAAGAAAAATAAAAATCAAAACTCCGTTGTGACAAGCCCAACAGTTGCAGTCTATACTAAGTCCATGACTTAGCATTTATACTGGTGAATGCATGATCTGCCTAAAGTCCATACTGTGCAGCTCCACGCTTGAGACCTATCCTGACAAAATCGAAAGTCTTGGTCATAAGATCCCTGGTAAAACTAATGAGACTGTGGAAGAAATTGACATGGAAAGAAGTTAATATAAGGCTAAAGCCCCATAGAAAGATTTCAGTTAGTGGGGCAAACTTGGAGCAAATACATAGATTTTTGTATGAGCAAAAGACGCGCCTAAAAACGAGACAAAATGCACCAACTGGTCCTTCAGGGTGGGAGTTTGGTAGGGCTGACAACCCTGCACGGAAAACCGATGTTACGAAGCCACGAAAGGAGCCTCGGACAGAATGGATCTTACAACGACGAACCCGGCAACGACAACGTATTAACCATTTGCGCATTTTCTCATGGAACGTGCGCTCCCTTTACAGACCGAATGCTGCTGAGCAGCTAGTCGATACCTGTCCCAATATAAGGCTCATGTAACAGCGTTACAAGATATGCGATGGACAGGGACCGGTTTCCTGGAGAAGAGCCGCTACACCATATATTATAGCGGCCATCCAGTGCTCGGAGTAGGTTTCTTAGTCAGCCAAAAAATGAAACCTGCTGTTATCGGCTTTGAAAATATAAGCGAAAGTCTATGCACTCTGCGTTTGCGAGGCAAGTGTAGAAATATAAGCCTCATAAACGTTCACGCCCCTACAGAGGAGACTCCAGAGTCGGAGAAGGATACCTTATACGAGGCAGTTGAGCGGACCTTGAAAGCCTGTCCCAAATATGATATCTAAATCATACATGGAGATTTCAGCAGTCAAGTAGGGAAAGAGTCCGTATTCGGTCGATACGTCGGCTCCCATAGCTTACATAGGGGTACCAATGATAACGGATTGAGCATTATCCAGTTAGCAGTATCACACGAAATGGTTGTTGGAAGTACCTGATTTGCCCGGAAAGCGGATCACAAACATACGTGGGCCTCTCCAGACTCGGACCACTATCTCGTTGGCATGGTGCTCCGAGCTCGAATAACGAGACCACCTACAATCCCCTCTGACAATCAGGTGAGAGTGAATACTGAAGCCATCCACAACACAGCCCTCCGCGACACCTATACGAATGAAATGGATGTCGCAATAACCGCAGTCAACAGAGGACCTGGAGACGAAGCATCAACAAATGATCTTCACAATCACCTGAAGAAGGTTATCTTTGATACGGCCACAAACATACTCGGCCCCAGCCGCAAAAGGAGCCGGAACGCCTGTTTTGGCGATGAATGTAAGCTAGCAACGGACCGGAAAAATGCCGCATACCGAGTAATGTTGCATTCTTAAAGAACGCGGGTACGCGCAGAGACTTATCACGAACTCCGTCGAGCGGACAAGCAACTTCACAGACGGAAAAAGGAAGCCTGGGAGAACTAACAAGTCTGTAAACTAGAAAACCGCACCAGGCACGGAAGTTTTACCAACAAATCAGCAGGATGAAGCCTTATACACTTCGATGCTCATCCTGCCGAGACAAAGAAGGAAATCCGATTTCCGACAGAATGGGCATATTGGAGCGATGGGTTGAGTACTTTGATGAGCTACTGAACAACCAGAACATCGGCGAGTTGGAGGTCCCACCAACTGAAGACGACGGACAAATACTGCCACCATCAAGTATAAGAGAAAAAGTCCATGCAATTCATCGGCTTAAAAATCATAAGTCGACAGGAACCGATGGAATTACAGCCGAATTGATTAAATATGGAGGCGACCAGTTGCACCAAGTGGTTCATCAACTTGTGCTCAAGGTATGGGACAGCGAATCAATGCCTGACGATTGGCAACGGCAACGATATTATTTGTCTCATACATTAAATGGAGATATAACATAATGCAGCAATTATAGAGGTATCACGTTGCTGAGTACCATCTATAAGATATTCTCCTCTATCTTCCTAGGCCGGATAGCCCCATATGCCCAAAACATCATTAGCCCATACCAAAGAGGCTTCACCCCAGGCAAATCAGCAACAGATCAAATTTTCTCCCTGCGGCAAGCGATGGAAAAACTATTGGAATATGGACAACAGGTGCACCATCTATTCATCGACTTTAAAGCCGCCTATGATAGCATAGCCAGGGTAAAACTGTACACGGCGATGAGAGAATTCGGTATCCCAACGAAATTGATAAGACTGACTAGGCTGACTCTGACCAATGTGCGAGGCCAGATAAAAGCAGCAGGATGACTCTCAAGACCATTCAACATCAACAACGGTTACGACAAGGGGATGCTCTATCACGCGTCCTTTTTAACCTGGCCCTCGAGAAAGTGATCCGTGATGCTGAGGTAAATGCAAGAGGTACGATCCTCTTTAAGTCCACCCAACTACTGGCCTATGCTGACGATATCGACATCATGGAACGACGCGAGACGTACAAACCGCCTTCATCCAGATCGAGTAGGCGGCAATTGAGGCGAGATCTTGGGCTGCACATCAATGAAGGCAAGACAAAGTATATGGTGGCAACGTCAGCACCAAAAACCAACCAACCAACAACATCAAACCGCACTGGTCAAACGGGAAGAATATGGATAGGAGAATACAACTTTGAGACCGTTGATAATTTCTCCTATCTACAACAACAGAGCCTACTTCAGTTTACAAAAACTGTTCCGCTCGAAACGTCTCACAATAGGGTCAAAGCTCTTACTGTACAAGACAATGATCTTTGATCTTGCCAGTCCTCATGTATTCCTCGAAGATTTAGGTTCTTAGCTAGAAGAGTTGCGAACTCTTAACCGTGTTCGAGAGAAGAATCCTCTGAAGAACTATCGGCTCCCTACATGAGGACGGACGATTCCGTAGCCTACATAACGACGAAATCCATGAGCGATACCATGACCGTCAGGTTGTGGATAAAATCCGGCTCAATAGGTTACGGTGGACGGGTCTATAAGGGCAATATCTATAGTAGAAAAAGAAGACGAGGGAGACCCTGCCTAAGATGCAGCGATAGCGTAGGTCAGGAAGCCCGACAGCTTTTACTGATATCGAATTGCTGGACCTCGGCGCAAAACCGGGATATCTGAAGTTCCAGAGGCAGACCTAGACCGGATACCGGTTCTTGCGCTTTTGATGATGATGAAAGATACATTTACACAAAAATTGCATGACAACGAAGCGTATTATCTCATACTGCCAATATTAAAAGTAAAGATATATACAGAACAGAAAAGGTAACAAACAACCTACAAGAAACTGATTGTTTCGACCTTGTATTGATGTAAATAGAAAATCCAAAAACACTTTCCTTTCACTTTACTAAAAATTATTTATTAATTGGCAAAAATGCATATAATATGGGAGGCGATAAGTTGTCGCCAAAATAAAAAATTAACGTAATATAATGACTTTATATTACGGCATCATAACCATCAAAACGATGAAGACCAGATAGGTCAGATAAAACAGATGAAAAGAGAAAAGTCAATGTTTCCAAACGGCGAATCTTCAGACGAATTTGGACCCAAAGAGGATGCCCGATGGCGAACCAGAAACAGCAGGAAAGTATAATTATACCTTTTATCATGCGAGTCAGAAGCTACCACTCATATCATAATTATACAGGGTGCGGCAGCATAACTTCCTTTTTTAAAATGCGCGCCACTCAGTTAGTTGATGTCATAGCGTAGCGCTAGTGGTCTCGTTCAAGAGGGGTTCACGGTTCAGTCGCCATCATGCGTTGGAATAGTGAGGAGCGTGTCTTTGCCGTTGAGGTTTACTTTTCAAGCGGATGTTCGGTTATTGCAACACAGCGTGCATTTCGGAATCGCTTTAATTCAGCCCCGTTGGCTCCCGTCCCAGAAAGCAAATCAATTGTTACATGGGTCACTACATTCAGACAAACTGCAAGTGCGACAAAAGGAAGAACTGGAGTCCCTCGGCCCGTTAGATCACATGAGAACATTGAAGCAGTGAGAGAGTCAGTGTTGCGATCGCCACGGCGTTCTGCGCGCAAACACGCATCTGCCCTTGAACTATCCGATCGTTCTGTGAGAAGAATTCTTCGTGATGATCTTCATTTTCATCCCTATAAGATGGCGATAGTGCAGGAACTTTCAAAACGTGACTTCAATTCTCGGATGAACGCGTGTGAGCTTCTTCTCAATGTCGTTTCCGAGGGTGCTATTGTTTTTTTTAGCGATGAAGCCGATTTTCATTTGTGTTGGTTCTTTTAACAAACAAAACATGTACTACTGGGCTGACACCAACCCTCGAGAATTGCATCAAAAGCCTATGCATTCACCCAAAGTCACAGTGTGGTGTGCAATTTCCTCAGCTGGAATTATTGCTCCCTGGTTTTTTGAGGAAAATGAGGTTACAGGGACAGTGAATTCGGACCGGTATGTAAACATGCTACAGAATTTTTTTTCCCACGGCTAGTGGAATTTGGATTTGGGGGACACTTGGTTCCAACAAGACGGTTCAACAGCACACACTTCAAGAGCATCGATGGCTGTTTTGAGGGAACACTTTCCAGAGCGAATTATCTCAATTAGAGGCGATTTGGAATGGTCAGCTCGCTCTCCCGATCTGTCCCCTTGTGATTTTTTTCTATGGGGTTTTTCGAAATCCCGTGTTTATGTGAACCGTCCAAGAACCCTACAAGCTTTGAAGACCAACATCCAAGAAGAAATTGCCAATATAACACCTGCTATGCTAACAAGAATCATGACAAACGTCAGAAATCGGTTTACGCAATGTATAGAGAATGGGGGACGTCACCTAACAGATTTGATCTTCAAAACAATGTAAATAAAAAATTTAGACATGTACCTACATTATAAAAAATAAATAAATATTTTCCGATGCATACAATAGTTTTTATTGAGTTTTGAAAAAAGGAAGTTATGCTGCCGCCCCCTGTAATAAAAAGAACTTGTTGAGCACATTCTGTAGACCAAATGGCCAACAGGAGATTCCTAGATCTTTACTCAAAGCAGGGCAGGTGGAAAACCGCCTGGAAAGCCTCGTAGCAACTAAGAGGAATCGATTGACAACCCCAAATGGACGTTATCCGGTTCTTGAAATTAATTGATACGGTCGCTCTACCGAAAAGAATGAAAACGGTACAGTACAGTACAAGACTCCTCCATGAGGTTAATACAAATAAACCTTAATCATTGCAGGGTCGCACAACATTTACTTGCGCAGATCACTTACGAATCCACGATGGAGGTCGCTATCATTAGTGAACGGTCCAGAAATCTCTACGGTGGTGAATGGATCGCTGGTGGAGCGGCAATATGGGCGTGCGGTTGTCAAGCCATACAATATAGCATGCATCAGGCGGCTAGTGGCTTTGTGTGGGCAAAAATAAGCGGCATATTCGTACACAACTGCTACGCTCCACCGAGCCTCACACTTCCTGAGTTTGAAAGCCTGTTAGACGATCTTATTCACGACGGAAGGGTGATAGCCGGTGAAATTAATGCGTGTACTATCGAGTGGGGCACCAAAGAGACTAACGCAAGGGGGCGGTGCTTATTAGAATCATTTGCCCAATTCTGGCCAACGAAGGCGATATAAACACTTATCGGAACGGAACTGGCTCAATTGTAGATCTGACTTTTGTCGGCCCTGCGCTGGCACATGACATCTCCTGGCAAGTTAGCGATAACTTCACGTATAGCGACCACCAGGCAATCACCTTTGGACTAAGGACGGAGTCACAAGGCAGGAGACCAGCACCCCGGAAACCGAAATCGAAAAGAACACCAGGATGGTCTGTAAAAGCGATGGATGAGCCAACATTCATGGAAGTGTGGCTAGACCTGCCTAGCAAAGCAGGCACCTCCACGGATAGAGCTCTCCATGTTACACAAAGCATCTCTAAGGCATGCCACGCGTCGATGCCTAGGAGATGCTCATTCCCCACTAGAATATCCAAATATTGGTGGAATAGTGAACTTGCCAGCCTTAGATCAATTTGCCACAGAGCCAGACGAACGGCTCAGAGGGCAGTAGGTAGGATCGATCAAGGGAAAAGGAGCATGCTTATAGGGAAGCTCGCAAGAACCTCAAGCTCGCCATCCAGCAGAGTAAGAAGGAATGTTTTAAGGAGCTCTGTTTGGAAGCGGACATAAATCCCGGGTGGTAGCGCCTATACAATCGTGACAGAACGACGTAAACCGCCAGGAGAACCGTCCTCCTAATAGACCCATGTGTCTTCTAGACATTATGAGGAAAATGTTGGAGCGAGTTATTTATAATAGATTACTCCCAGTCGTCGAAAGCCAAGGGGGCCTTTCAGAGAGGCAGTATGGGTTCCGTAAAGCCAGATCAACCATTGATGCCATCAAAATGGTTACTGGCTTGGCCGAAAAAGAAATTCACGGAAGGGGTTGTACCACCAAATATTGTGTGATGGTGACCCTGTATGTGAGGAATGCATTCAACTCGGCCAATGGAACCTTATTTGAAAGTCTCGGGCGACGATTGGTATTCCCACCTACCTCGATGCTATTATCGATAGCTACTTCCATGACCGAACACTCTGATATAATACCGATAATGTACCCAAGGAGTACGTTGTCTCCGCGGGTGTCCCAATGTACTGGGCTCACTACTGTGAAACATCATGTATAATGATGTGCTTAACCTTCCGGTTCCGGAGGAGGGCACGGTGGTGGATTACGCCGATAATATACCACTGGTTGTGGTCGCAAACCATCTCGAAGATGCTGAGTTGTACTCAAGCGAAACAATCAGTATTGTTAAGGCTTGGCTAGAGAGTACTGGACTGACACTCGCGGAGGAAAAGACGCGCTGCAGGTTTTAGGCAATGCAGATAAACTGAGTACGGTTTACAGAAGAACAGCCTTAAGGGTGTGTTCTGCCTTCAGGACCGTCTCAGACGATGCAGCGTTCGTCATCTCGGGAATGATGCCGATTGGCATCCTGACAACCGAAATGATGAACATTTATAACACCTGGTCCATCCCATCGTAGGTGAAAAAAGCCGAAATGGAGAGATCCATAGGCAAATGGCAACAACGATGGGGTGGTCTTAGTGAGTAAAAATCCCACACTCTGGCGTACCCAGGCCAGAATCTTTTGAAGATTTCCACCTCCTTAAAAAAAAAAAGACAAACAGACGGACAGACAGACGGACAGACAATAAACAGATTTTAATAAGATTTCGTGATTACACAAAACCTTAAAAATGGGAAGAAACGACAAAAAAAATTACTTGCTGGAACAAATAAAGTGGCAAAATGATTGATAAAGTGACAGTGTATTATGGCTTGGCAATCAGGAGACACTCTGATGCAGTTGAGAAAATGTATGATGCAATATGGGCATCATATTATCATTGTTGCTCTACTGATAACAATCCTCAACATGAAAAGTGTCCAGTTGAAGAAAACTCGTGGGGTAGTTGGCAGAAAGCGCGAGCTTTGCATATAACGTATAAACAGGATTATCAGTCTTTGCCACCTGATGTAGCTGAGGCTTTACTCCCATTTTATACAGCCCTCAGTAATAAAATATTATTATAGGGTGTGTCGGCGGTTTTACTCAAAATAACAAAGAGAGTTATAATCATCGTTGAAATAGCTGCTTATCTTGCTGCCGGCATGTTTAGTGAAGGAAAACCGTCGCTCCTTTATTACATGAGAGCACTGGGAATATTGCTTGAACCCAATGCCCATGCTTACGTCGAAAAAGAGGACGGAGAGCGCATTACGATAGCTAACTCGAGAGCGCAAAGGAATACGCGCGAGGGAAGAATGTCTCGCAAACAACAACACCTGGACATATTAGAAGGAAATGATGTTGCTGAAGGTTCATCTTATGGCCCTGGAATAGATGACTCGATGTAAGTAACAAAAAATATTTATTAAGTGTCAACGTCAGTGTTTTCAGTCGGTGAGCACGATTTCTCCTAAACGTCTGGACCGATCGCTTTCAAATTTTTACACAATATTCTTAGATATATTCCCCAGGTATTAATCGGAGGAATAAACCTTTTAACAATTATTTCGATTTTTTTGACCATTTTAAATTGGAAATTTCTTTGAAAATTGCAACATTTTTTTTCGAAAGCCGGCATTTCTTCAAAAATCAAAATTTTGGCTGTTGCTTCGATTAATACCTGCATTTATTAACCAACTACATAATTTTTTTAAAATTTTCCATTTCGGATAATCCAAATCGGAGAAATTTTGCTCACCGCCGAGCACCTTTTTTGGAGGACCTCTAGGAAATCGTCTGCAAGGGCCGTACAATTTTATATTTTTAAAAACGGAGTACGGAAGTTAAAAATACAAGAAATATTTAATAAAAGGTCTCCTTATAAACAAATTTATGATAAAATGCGTTTTTTGGCTTTGCAACTAGGCATAATCCCTAAACTGCGATGGAGTCCTAGAGCACGTATTCTTCCACTGTCCAAGATTCGCGGTAGAAAAGAGGAACCTGGAGCAAAGTTCAGGAGAGTTGGGCCGAAGAATGCAAGAATTTCAGAAGGATTGGGAAGCTGTCATCTCGATCAGGTCTACTCAGAACAAACTGCGTCGGAAGATTCAAGGAAAGAGCGATTATGGAAAGAAAAAAGGGAGATAGTGCAGTAATTTAATAACGTTTTGTTTACCACCAAACCTCCAAAGTGTATTATAAGAATAAATTTGTTCTTTTAATTTTCTATTATTTTATTTCTACCACTGCAATAATTTACAAACAAGATTTGCGATGGTGAGATACTACTAGTAACATTAAAATTACAATTCACATTCTGTTCGTAACTTTTTTATTATTAATGAACAAATCCATTTGGGCGTAGATTCCCATATTTATATTCATTACATATTTTTCTTCGGTAACGAGATCATACACTCAATTGCGCCCCAACTTAGCGCAGCAGCAGTAAAGTTGCATTAAAATATTTTAAATACAATAAAAATAATCGAAGAAAAACAACAAAAATATACACTTAATTTGCGTTTCGTGTGCGGAACAATCCTGAAGGAAAAATGGACATGCGCACCTCAAATAATTTAACAAAAGAAACGCATGTTTTTGGAATTTTCACGGCAATGAAGATATTACCCCAAGTGCTCGGCCAGAATCAACCCATTGCTATTGACAGTGGGTGAAATCAGACTAATCGGTAGAAAGTATTCGTCATTTTTAACTACAAGAGACTTATTGGGTGAGGATATTAGAGGGTTCGACTTGTATTTTTCGACTACTCCCAAAAATCTACTTCCCACAATCGAAATCAGCACAAAAACTATCATAAGACATTCGAATATCATCAAAATGAAAATGGTTACTTCCAGGTAACGTAGCTGGTCGAATAAAATTTCAGTCACTTTCGATGAGCATCCAGTTCGGAAAGCAGATTCTCGCAAACAAGGGAGATCAGGGTCGAAGCAGCAGGATTTTGGAAGAACAATTCGTACCATGGACCAGTCTTGTGGAGCATTCGAACCACAGCATTCGTATTTTTGTTGGACAGTATCCCATGCTGCCTTCACGTAGGCCTTTGTGTCGTAGTGTGCCATTGAAATTACCTGATAAGTGTCGACGTACGGAATTGTTGCATTCCTCGAATTATAGCCGTAAGTACGATCGGCAACTTCTTGCTGGCTCATATTCCACACCAGCTTGTGGTAGACACGAACTTTGACGAGACGGCAAGCGATGAGCCCGCAACACATAAGTAGCAGGCATGGTAGCGCTAAAAGGATGGCCAACCACAGATAACGTTCCTTTTTTGCCCGAGTTGAAATATTGGCTAAGTATAGCTGGCAAATTTTCACTAGGATTGCAACCATGAATTCACACGAGCAAAACGCTATTTCATATGGCCATGTAACAGTTAGCTCACTCCACTGAGTAATTATTGTTTGGGCTGACAGGAGAGCTGTTATAATCTGCAGTACAAAGATCGTGAACACAAACACGCTTGCAATGCTGTTCTGCCGATTATATCGTTTAAGTATCTTTTTTCGATAGGCCGTTGCGAAATCAAGCATCTTTTGGCCTTGTCTCTTATTAAACTTTCTTCGGATAACTGCAATGTCTATTCTTTCTATTGTCCTTTTTCTTTATTTCAGATTCCGGGAAGAAATACACAAGACTGTTCTTCTATTACTACTTTTCAAATGCAAATGAATCACACCTAGATGCGGAAGCTTATTGACTTCCTCGCGAACTACACTTATGGGGATCTTCTTATATATTGGCCAAATTGTAAGTATTTCGAACTTCAGAAAAATAACCGTTTCGAACGAAATAAAAATTTTGTTTCGACAGATACATAAAAGTGGTGTCTATGTTTCCAGGAATTATCAATTTTTCTAAAAAAGCAATTCAAGGCTAACGTAGATGCATACTTCAATATGAAAATGAGCCGCATCAATAATATTTTAAAATTTTGTCAATGGAAATCAACAAGCAGATAGAGCAGCCCAAATGTGTCAAAAGTATTTTGAAATTTGTGTTCTGCTTCTCCCTATACCTCTCCCTTAGTCCAGGTAAAAAAAAACTATTGTAAATACAGGACATTCGTCTCCCGACGCATTGTTTGAATTGTATGATGAAAGAAAAGCATTGCACATGTTCGGCGTATTTCGATCACTTGCGCGTAAAAAAATCCGCACAAATTTGTGTGTGGGACGCATGGAATGGGAGAAACACGCTAGATAAATATCTAGGTAGTTACAAAATCGATTTGCTGCTCGTGTATGTAGTCTTCTTGGTCCAGGTGTATGTAGTCGCGCTCTCCAATCACCATGTAGCGTATCAAGCCGTTGTTATTTCGGCCAATAATTTGGTCGTTTTCCATCCACTTCGCTGCTCAGGTCAATTTTAGCCATTGAATTCTCGTTAACACGAATTATATTACCATACCTTCCAAGATGTCTCTGAAGCAATTTTTCCACAATGGGTACAACCCCATATCAATTGGAGATATCCTCACTTCAGATGTAACGTGGTGTATTATACCATTAATAAAATGCAACATTTTCATCTCCATTACCGCGAGGGACTGTTCGTTATTTCTGATAGTGGGCCAGCATTCAGTACTATAGAGGGCACAAAAGCGAACAACACTGTTGTAGAATTTGGATCAGAGAAGTTCATTGATGCATCGATCATAGTAACCAGTCATGGGACGTCAATCCATCAAAATTCGCTGACGGTTAAATCGCTCAGTTCTCGGTATGCCACATTCAGTGGCCGCCAATCATAATTATCTCTCCTTATTAGACCATTTGACAATTAAGTCCTTTCGGAATGAGATTGGGTCGGTTTAATTTTCTTGACTATTGAGGTACGTAATAAAATATCTTTGTCTTGACAGATAATATTTCAGAACGAAGAACTCCGGCTGCTGGCATTCGGGTTAGCTCCACCTCATGCCGTCCGGTTTCATATATTCTCTCGCGTAGTTGGTTTTCACGACAGGCAAACCTGTTAGAAGAGTTGGTTGGTTGAGAGCCTTGGTGATCGTTTTGATGTCAAGGTGATGCAACGCTGAACTCTCATCGTAACAAGCAATAGACACTGAATATTCTATGTGACAGTGTCAATGGCAAGAGCAAAAAGGAGGGGCTCGAGAGCGCTTCCTTTATAAACACTGACAAACATACATATCGCGATAAAGCAATTTAGTCCACCTTACGGGTTCTTCTAATACTAGGTGTTGCCACAGAACATATCGGAATGCGATGTATGGAGGGCGATGTTTCTTCTCATTGTATTTACCCATGAATAAACGTGAAGCGTATGCTTCAGCAGTAAATGCTTAGTTGCTTATAAGCCCAGGTTGATGTCGCGAATGTTGCTATCAGAAGTGCTTTAAAAAAACCAACCATAACTTGAACAAAATAAACGGTCACAACCAACACGTGACCAACAGCATGACCCCGCGGGCATTAGCTTCAAGAGTGTGGGGAAGCTGTTTTGCATCCTTCAGTCTACCTTGCGTCTCGTACAAAACTGCACCCGTCTTACACCTTATCCGCAGGGATCACATCGGGATTTGAAATCATTAGGAGTTTGAAGAAACCATGAAAAAATACGACCGCACACGTGGAACCAGATAACTGAATGCCTGTGTGTCACAATCGAGGGGCAAGGTCCACGATGGATCTCATCTTTATCCAATAGTTCTTCTACCTTAGGTGTCAATGAGGCGCTGCATGTGAATTTTCCTCCCCACCACAACATCGTTCTGCCGTAAAATGTGGAGATGTGCCTTTAAGAAAGAACATAGACGGAATAACAGGGCTTGCTTTTTCAAATTAAGGAGGAAATATTTGTCTTCCACTTCTGTAATTCAGGAAAATTAATAAAAATAACAACTCGCGCCGAAGCCGGTCCAAACCCTCTTGTGAAAGAACGGCATCGGAAATGCTTATCACTGGAGGGCTTCCACGTCTAGCGCCACGGCGACCAGGGACATCGCCCCCCAATTCAGTAGCTGTGTTGCTGCAATTGAGTTCAATTCAGCTGTAAATCTCTTTATTAGCTACCTCACTGTTCATTGCACCAAACATTCATCGAAGACCTCTCGCAAACACGGGCAAGTCAACATGTAGTTTGGTTGCGTACTAGTAGCGCTTTATTACAGAACAGAATCCCGGCCGTCCTTGATATCAGACCGAACAAAATGGAGAGCAACGTACTTCCCTTTTTTGGTCCATATCCCAACCAAAAAATTTAGCTTTGGCCAAACTGCGCTTAAAGTATTGGTGCTTTCAAGTTGGAAATAATTCATACCCACGTTATGTTTATATAGCTGCCCTTCTGCTCTTGGTGGGGTATAGCTCGTCAACCACACCTACGCGCCATCGCTCGCGATTATATCAAATGCGCTTCAGCTCTCCCATGACTTCCCGAGACGCTCGCACTCGCTCTCTACTGTTCTACGCCATGTGCCCTTAGGACGACCCACTCATCGGTCATTTTGGGAGAGTGGATTCCGCTGCATGGCATAGCCCGCAATGCAATTGTCGTCCCTCCTCGATGTGTAGCCTGCCACTTCCGTCTTCTTATCTACCACATACGAGTGCCAAGACTGTGCGCCGACCACTGCTGCCACTTTCGTTCCCACTGCTCCCATGACAAAGGTGAAGCCACGTCTGATAAGTTGCCTTATATGGTACTGTTAATCGTCTTTTTTGACACTTGGCTGCTACGCCCAAGAAGAGGATCCATGGGCCAAAATAAAGAGAAAGAGTTGCTAACGGTGGCCATGATGGTCAGGGCATCAGTTTCACCATCTCGACGTCGTCCCCCAGGTTCGAATCCAAACAAAAACAAATTGTCATTTGGTCAGGTCAGGACATCAGGTAAGCATACCAAACCAAAATATACTACCGTTTTATCCTAATCCCCAATTTTTTAAACAACGATATGTGTGTTGTTGCCGTTTCTCCTACCCTCAATTTCGTTAAGAAACGGAAGCAGCTATAACTCATCCAGCGTATCTAAATTGTACATAGTGCGCAATTGCGTCGAAATGCATTCAGCTGAATTTCATGATTTAACGCCCAGAACACCCTGTCCGATTTCTTTCCAGCGGCCGCACACAAAACTATTTTCCACCGATTTATATATATATATTTTTTGCATTTATTTGTATTCGCCTTTATTAGTAAATTTATATCACTAGCCGAACCCGATGGAAGTTGTTCTGTCTGTATATATTTGTAAAAACTGCGAACTTCCTTCGGGGACTGGAAGAAGTGAACCAATCTAGTGATAGGCTTGCACTTGCATTTTGGCGCTATAAAGTGGCGAAAAAATAAGCACCCCTGTGCACCGAATCAACACTAAGTGCCAAGGAGAATCTCCTCGGCACCTGGAAAAGCTATATTCACATTGGCTTGCTGATCGTTATGTAGTAGACAAATGCTCGAAAACCTTGGGCTCTCAGATCTGGATGGTAGTTGTGGTTATGTCCACATCGTAGACAGAATCCTTCGGGCTTGTAGCATGAAGTTCATCTGTACAACTCGGGTGAAGTACTCCACAATTTGGTAGCGGCTCTAGGCAGGTCTTGCATCAATCAGTGTAAATGCAGAGCCTGCACTCAGTATAGAGTGGTACTGTTGGGCTTGTTACAGCGGAACTCTGATTAATAATAATAATCGTTGGCGCAACAATCCATATTGGATCAGGGCCTTGAAGTGTGTTAGAGTACTTCATTCAAGACCGTACCGGTACACTACAGTAGTACACTGCAGAAGGCAGCATTGCGCTCGCCCGAGATTATTACCCCGATTTGACTCAAGTACTCATTTACAGCTGAGTCGGCTGGTATCCGACGTCAAATCACGATACAAATTCCACTGTCACCAGTGAGATTTGAACCACGACCTTTCGTACGACAGCCTTGTGCTCTAACCACTCAACTATCCGGACACTCTGATTGTGGTCAGAAAATCAATCCATGTCTTACGAATACCGTAGGAATTAGTTTACACGGTGGAAACTCATATAAAACCACCAGGATGTAACTGTCTTTACACTTTGAGTGTCAATATGAATTAATCATATTTTACAATACTCGTTCCTCTGGTGGCTTGGTCAGTGGCGAAAAGTCGACTTTACCACTACAACATTCCCGTCATATGTCTCGCTCTTCAAGTGTTGCAACAACTCTAAAAGTAGCGCTTGTTCGAGAACCTGCAATTCGTTTACTCATGCATAAACCGTTGACATCGGTAGCAAAAATATCAGTCCGATTCTGAAGCATGATAGCCGGAATTTCGAGAATTGCTGACCCAAAAATTTCAACTTTTTTTAGTTTCCTTCTACGTCAAATAGGGAATAGTTTGAGTGAAATTTCAAAAGATAATCGACTTTCCGCCTTAAACGTAAATAAAATTCGTTTGGCTGGAGATGAAATTATCTTCTCTCAGAGACGCCAAGGTGTTACACGGTGTAGTGACTCTTCTGTCCTCCTCTCTCAAACGAACTTGACACTTGGATTGTTTCATCGCTAATTAAATGTAACGAACTCTTGCTCAGGCTCATAGAAGGAAAATCTGGACCTATGTGTGCAAGCGAAAAACTTGGCCCGAGGTGCAAACTGTGCGAGTCTCCCTATTGTCCCATTTTTCATTGAAGTTTCGATAAAGGTTGAATTGTTAACACCACCCAGGAGGGAGTGAGGAGCTTATAGAAGAGGACGGTGGAATTTCCCTACTTCAATCCCGATGAAAATTCATGGCGGCCACCCCTTTTGCAAAGTTATTGACTCTCAAAGTAGGGATTTCTTGATATCATCGGGTAAAATTTGAATTTTCAACCTTATCCCGTTAAGAAGAGAGCATAGAGAAGCTGTATAATGGGGTGCGGAAGGTCCCCTCTCTTTAGCCTGTGGCGGCCATCCCTCCTTGAAAAGTAATAGTGCCCCACAGTAGAGATATTTTCATGACGAAACGATAGGATTTAACTTCAAACCCCAGGCAAAGGAAGAAGCAGGAGATCTTCCCCTTCAAACTCGCTGGAAAATCGCGGCGGCCGCCCTCTTCTTTAAAAATTTGTGGCATGTTAAATGGAAGGTATTTTAGTATCATCATGGGAAAGTTTAGTTTATCCGCGCCACTATCGTAGAGAGAGGGGTGAACAGGGTATGCAGGAAGGTCCCCCAGCACCGTTGAAGAATTGTGACCGTCTTCCCCATGGAAAGATTACGTCATATCATTAATAAGCCTATTGGTAGCACAATCATCGTCGCGATATGCAAGAGGGGGGCGGGCAAAGGGGGAGCGCCTTTTACTCCTCCAGCCTTCCCCCTTGCACGAGTGCCCTACCAATAAGCTTATAAATTATATGCAAAGAGTCCATTTTCGGGAGCCATTACTTTTTAAGGGAATCATCCCATGTGTCCGATCCGCGGAATCGTTTTTTTGGCATCAATTGTATCTAAATATAGTGTAGAATATATGGGTAAAGTGATTTTTTGATATTCGGAATCGTTCGGAAATTATAGTGTTAAACACGTGGTAAGTGACATGCCAGATTTATGTCGATTGCCGCAATAAAACTTGTATTTATCGGTCCGAATGACTTCGCTAAAGGGACAAAAATTGAAGCCAAGGCTGTACATGTGTTTCTTGAAGGTTTATGGACTAGGTATAGCAGACTAGTGATCAGTTAAGGTTTTATGGCCAAAAATAGCATTCTACTTTTTAAATGCTTTTTTCTCGAAACTGCATGTTGAAAACCGGCTGCCACCATAGCCCAAAATCTATCCAACAAAATTCTTTGAAATTTTTACGACTTATTCAGAACATATTTCTACGATCCGCAAACTAGGATAATTGCGATTCATTCAGTAGTTTTTTTTTATTTATTGAAGAAACCGTAAGAAAACACCAAAATTCACAAAAAAAGTTTAACACGGCATCAAAAATTTAACTTTTAATATTTTTTAATAATCCTAGTTTGCGGACTGAAATCAAATCTGCACGTTAAAATGTAGTTTATTTTTTTCTTTAGGATGATTGCACCGCCCTTTGGCATGGCAGCAGAAAAATACTTTTTTTCGGAGATGGGTGTATAAATTGTTCTGTACTTCAATAACGACCAATGCGATCGGGCTGGAAAAATTACTATGCACGCTCAAGATATTAATAAATCTATGGTGAAAAATTCGTATTTGTATTCGTATTTGTCTTTATCCAGTTCTTCACAAAAAATTTAAAAAAAAAGCCAAAAAAAGGCCTTCCCACGGGATGACCCCCCTTAAAAAGTGATGACCTTTTCGTAGATATAGAAAAGTAGAACACTTTCCTACCTCTTACATGCCTTCCTTGCCCCCTCCATCTTCGAGGGTGACTCTGAGAAACTAAAATTTTCTATGATGATTCTAAGATACCTCCCATTTGAAGCGCCATAAGTTTTAAACGTCGAGCGGAGCGACCGCATGGAGTTTTCGCCAGGCTTGAAAAGGAAAGACGTTCTCTCCTCCTCTCCATAAATTTTCCACCCCTCCGCGTATTGGCTTGAAAATTCAACCTTTACCGAAATTTCTATTCTGGGCAACCGGGAAAAGTCTGAACCAGGGAGAGAGGAGCCCCCCCTCTTCCCACCAACATCCCGTCAGGCCCGCACTTACTTCATCCTTTTAATTGAATTGCAAATGCAGGAACAAGCAACTTGTCAAGGTAACACATGCGGACAACAATTAAGTTTTCAATGCATGCCTAAGTTATTTTGATGTACAGAAGTTCAATTATCAATCAATCAAATGCATTTGCAGATTTTGGTATTTATCACAAATACATGTGTTCAGAAATAGAAAGGCTTTTCGGTTGTATTTATTTTTTCGAATCATCTCCTATCAATTCTTCCCAAATAGTAACCAAATTTGATGATGATATAGAAACTATCAAACAATACCCAGCAGTCAATAGCATAACTTTGCGAAGTCGGCGTATATCATACGCTGTGCCCCAACTCGAAGGTCAGATACTATGAATATCTTAGTTTTGTTGGTTCAGCTACATAATTCCCAAATGCTAACATATTAATTTTGTCCTCTCATTCATTCTCATCCCAACGAAATCATCATGATAAACTGGAAACATGACATAACTTCGTGTCGTATCAGGGTCGAAATTGGATAGTCCTTTAATCCAGCACGAACTCATTTACTAAATGGCGAAGGCTTCTTTAAAATTCTCCAGCTGCCATTATATTTAAAAACATTCAGTGCCCAAAATGCCAGTTGACGCCAGCAGCTGCTTACGGTCTCCAAAACTCAATCGATGTCCCCACGCCAACTTTCTCGTTACACTTCATCACCATTTACGTCTGTGTTTATTGACTTTCTAACTTCAGGATCAATATCTGAAAAGTTCATTAGCACGATGGACGTTAGCTGTGAAATGGAAATTTTTACGTCTCAATCCAGTAATAAGTGCTTTTTTGCGAATAATCTCATAAACTTGGAAGATTTACTAATTTACCTCCACCTGGGCGCGTATATTAGACTTTACCCAGACCGAGTAAACACTACTTTTCCATGAATATTCAAGTGGTTTTGGTAAACAGAAAGCAGGGAAGTTGGCGGATACTTGCAGTTAGCAACTTTAATTAGAACTGTTCGGAGAAGAAAATGTTATCGTAACGAATGTGGAAAAAATAATGACCGAAATAACATAAGAAAATTTTCAAATTACGATTCCAAGCTGCTAATATAATTAGAAGATATCTCTCAGCACGAACATTACCAGGATTTCATTTTCTCCTCTTGTTCAGCGTGATGTAAGTATGTATCTTTATGAATATAAGCATGATGAGTGTAGGAAAACAGAAAGCTGCTATCGAATTTATCTTGGAAGTAAGCAGCACTTTGAAACTTCAAAATGAAATGGCTTTCCACAAATTCATAGGAATGTTATCTGAGATTTTCTCCATTATCCAGTGAATGTTATTTGACTTTAAAAATGCCCTTCACTATTATATGGCAACTGGAAGGAAACAAGTGACAAAGGGAGCACAAGAGTTTGCTATCTGGTGTTGAACTTACACCAAACTCATCAGTTTAGAGGCGTTGTCTTTTTATTGTCTTAGCTGCTTCGAAGACAGTTGCATACATAAATAAAACATCTTTTGAGTACACACAGCCTATCATACTTGCGACGTTTATTATTTATCCGAAATTCTCAAGAAAAAAAAATAGAATTAATTCTCTTTATATGGAATACGTTGTCTCGGTATTATTTATATCTGCACAATAACAACATCCAAAATTAGAAAAATTCCTCTGTTTTCGTTCTTTGAAGATTTTGCTTTGAGGCCGAATTGAATACTTTTAATAGGGCACTATATTGTGTACATAAAACGAGGGAATTTTTGAAGAAATTGCTAAAACTCAAATCTATATTAAATCATATTGCACTTTTTCTATTTTCAGAGCTATTTTGTCAAGGCTCGTAAGTCCTTGAAAATATAATAGAAGTAAAAGCTGCTTATGTGTAACGTGTTTGTTAACGTTTTGTGTAGAACAAAACCATTTTAAAGTCGATTACACAAGTACAATGGACCATTACAGCTCAGTGTTCAGAAGTTATGTCTCTTCCCAACCTCATACACAATTCGATTCAATGCTGGATGTTCGATTCAATGTTTTTCCAGAGGTGCTGCTTTCGGGTGCATCACAAGCTCCCAACATTTGGCATCATCGTTGCCAGTTCCATGCAAACATTGAATGACTTAATGCAAGCACGTTGTAAATTCTGCTTGAAGTTCCACAACCCCACAAATATGTCTGGCCTCGGCTTAACAGTCAACTTAAGGGCTTTGTAGCTTACTGCAAATGTTCACTATTTTCTTCGTCGTTACTGTTGGTATACAAATACAAAGATTTATCTCTGAGGAGTACTACTGCACTCCTGAAAACAAACCCTGAAGAATTTTCTGAATGTTTCTGCATGTCTAGAAGACACATTGGTTGAACTTCTGGTCAGTCCTACCCATTTTCTCTGGGCCGCTCGTAAATTCCGATGACATGCTGAGCGAAGATCAGACAGCTCACGGCTTCACCATCAGTTAGGCCTTCTACTACTATTACGACAAGTCAAATGCCGTTGTGATACACTCTGTGGTACGGAAGGTTCTCTCCGAGGGTGCGCTTGATATACTGTTCTAGTTCAACTACAAGTCTATAAATGTTTGCTCATCAATTACTTTCGCAGATCACTCTAAGGCCCTCCTCATTCTTCGATGAACGGGACCCAACCGCTTGGTTTTCAGGTCAAAAATGATTGACTGTTGCTCACTATGGGTGTGGTATTTACTGGCGTTCCAGTATATATCGCGAACTTGTGAAGGACTTACAAAAGTCAGGTCCATAACCAAACCGGACGTTCCTTTCCGGTAAGGCCTCTAAGAGTCAATGCTGTTTTACATTTGTCTGTCTTTCCCATTCAGTGAACCATGCATTAAAGTCACCAACAACAACTGTTGATATCCGTCCTCTTGCGTCCATAACTAATCTGTTTAACATGTCCTCGAACTCCGTGAAAGTCAAGTCTTCAAAGTAGCCTCCCTAAGCCTCAACACACTTCTGTAGGTGAGTTGGCATACTGTATAGGCTCCCTGGACTGTAACTTCCTTCAAAGCTGCATGCAAACCATTTTAATATCGTACATGTTTCCATGGTGACGTCTTTTGTGGTTGATTTTTACTTTTTGGAAGAGGAAAAAGTCTGCCGGGGACCATCGAGACTGTCGGGAAGTTAGGGAATTTTTGTGATGCCATTTCTTATCAGATGATCGGCAGCCACGAAGCAGAAAGGCACATTGTGATGGTCGAGCTTCCAATTGACAGCAATTTCTGGTCGGTTGGCCCATCACTTTAATCTTTTGAACATTTCCAAATGTAGAAGGCAGCATTGACTGTCAGCCCTTCGGTCATAAATTCAGAATGAACAGCGTTCTTGTTGTCAATGAAGACAATTAGCGTTGCTTTGATTCTGATTTTGACATGTGCGTCTTCTTTTGACGTGGCGATTGCGGAGTATATCATTGTCGTTTTGTTTCAGGATCATTCTCGAAAATCTAAGTTTCATCCCCGGTAGTGATGTTGTCTAAGAACTCAGGGGTTGTTCAGTGCATCCCAAAGCATCTTTTGAAATGGCCTCATGGGTTTTTTTCTGTTCATGCCACTTCCGGGGCGGGCTTAACGCAAATTTTCCTCATTCCAGATCTTCATCAATGACCCCCAGGGTGTCCACGTTTCTCGTTGTCTTCAGTTTCGGAAGTTGATAGGTGATCTGCGCGGGGTGCGTCTTCCACGCTCTCCCGCCTTTCTTTAAATATTTTGTGCCACCTAAAAATCTAATTTAATCTCTGTTCAATGTTTGCGACGCTGCTCAATGTTTTGCTGCATTTTGAGCTTGCTTTTGCATGCCCACTCGGTGCGTAATAATGTCTCAATCAAAGCCAGTATGCTATTGCCAAATAGGATCCTTTTAAAGTCGAGCACATCACTACCAATTCCAACCGGCACGAAGTCTCCATGATGTACTGTCACGTATTAGCAAAAATATTCTCATTACTTAAAATACACACCCTGTATGCCGCCTATTTTTATCTATACGAAACCAGTTGTAGATTGTCTCGTATATTATTATATGGCTTGGCCACCACATATCCATAAATCCCCTCCATCCGTAAGATCGGTTACCCGTACATTATCGTTAGGTTTTCTATTTTGTTCATTTACTCCGCGTTCTGCGAGAGCAGATCTTGAGACAGTTAGCATATTATTGAACCTAGGACACTCGCCGCTTTCAGCGGTTTGCTTGTTGTGCAGGTCTTCTTTCAATCTCATAGCATGCAGTTGGGATCCTTACAACATTAACGGGCAATGTAACCCTTTCGCCCGCACCGAAATCGCGAACATCTGTACTTGCAAATGCTATCACCAGCGCTCCATACAGGACATATTTCGAGAACCTCCTCAAAGAAATCTGCTCTCTAGAGAGATTGACTTTCCATCCAATGTAGACAGACCTTCCGGACGCTCGGAAGCTTATGCGCTTTTTAAATGTGACCTCATCTTAGTCCTTCCTCTATATAAGGATTTCCAAGCGAATTTTCTCTTTCTTCCTTTTAGCCTGTTTTGACTCAAGTACGTACTTCTTGATTGGACCTCGGTTCCCTTGGCGATCGTAGCGGTTTGGGCACTGTTGTCTCACGTGCCTTGGTTTTAGCCCCCTCCCTCAAACTGGGCGACACGGCTTTCTGTTTTTTAGGGAACTTGCCCTTACTGGGTATTCCTGCCCCTTTTTCTGTACCCCCTTATTTCTCTGTTGGTTTGCGTTGTTGACAACAAAACCTTATCAAAATCGGTTCACTGCTTTTTTTCTATCTATCTGTTCATCAAAAATGGCTACAACTATTGTCATGAAATTTGTTAGAAAGGTTGGAACTGTAAACGTCCACACATGCGGTGACTTATTCCACGTTGAACTTAAGAGGGTCCTTATATACATGGCTGCAAAGGCAATGTGGGGGTCCGAAAAAGTCAATTATTTGAAGAACCTGCTTTGAGAAATCACCAAACTGAAAAATCTTAAAAAAATATGGTAGTTCATGCACTTAGCAAATCATACTGGAACGTTTACTGGAAATCCTGCTATCATTAACAAAGTAATAGTGGACCAAATTTCTCTCATTCCCGTCAAGTTACTACTCCCTAAGAGATAAAATGCCATTACCACATCGAATTGAATATCGGGTAGATTCAACGTATATACACTACGAGCTATTTATACGTAGCCTAACCTAACCTAATTCGATTTACTGAAAGCATTTTCATCTTATTGTATATATCTACAGTAAGCTCACCAAACATTTATTTCTCATTTAGAATAGAATTGTGTTTAAATAGTTCTTTTGTGCTGCAGAAACCTTCATTCCGCCTTCCCACATTTCGGGATGCTCCTTCGGCTCAAGTCTCTTACATCTTTATCTTACATCTTTCCTGAACGCATCGGACTGCCGAAGAACCTCCTGGGGACCCTTGCGTTCGGATACGATTGGTGTCATTACGGCGTGTTACGTCCACCGTTCTACCCTGGGTGCATCCTTCTAGGTTTATGTTAATTCTATTCTAGGAAGCGGTGTAATGAATTTAAACACCTCGTTTTCTAAGTTGTTTGCAATATCAAATGCCACGGTGGTCAAGCTCTTCACAACGGACGCTCTGCATCGGGCGGAAGCCCGCTTTCCACTACCAAAAACAACCGGTATTAAAGTTCTGAGTTCATGCACAGTAAGTTTTCTCTCGTCGTTCCTATTGAATTATTGTTCTAGGTATCTTGCCCGTGGCCACTTTTGTCCAAGGGTAGACGTTTTCTCCCATCTACGCGACCTGGGTATCACCATGTCCATGCACATGCATTTCCAAATTCATGTTCATACCCATTCATTGAGCAATCCGCACGAAGGAATTCATCTCACCTCTTCAGAACTCTGGCTGTCTGTTCGATTACCAATCTATCTGCTTGTCACACGTGATTTACTAAAAAAACTTTTACATGTAATGAGTAATACAATTTTAAATTAAATTTTAAGGAATAGTTCAATGTATGCAGAGGAGCTTTCAATACTTTTTCACAGAATATAGTCACGTAGGATGCCATCCTTGTCGACTTCTGAAAGTGTGGTCAAGCTTCTTCCACTATTTGAGGCTCTAAGGGAACCCACTCTTCAACCATCCTGGAATAATAGTAGGAACCCCGATGACACAACACTAATTTTTCTACGATGGGTCAATAGATCGCGGATATCCTCATTTCGGATATGACCATAGTGTAGTAACAGCGATCGATGTTTGAATATTTCTAGGTTTACTGCAGCATCTAGTTTGTGGGTTCTACGAGTATTTCCAATTATGTTTTCCTAAGAAATTTCATTTTAGCTTTTAGGTGTATGTTTTGAGCTAAAGTTTTATTATTGCTTATTGGGTTTTTTGGCTCTACTTCTAATATGTTTCTCGACTCTAGTTTGGTGCAATCCCTTTATTTGATCTGTGTACAAACTGGTGTTCTGCGGGTATATAGTTTTGTACATCCTGCTCTTCCCACTTCTCTATTGCGACTAGATCTGGTTAAGTTAATAGTTAACATTCAACCCATTTGTTCGGTTTTCCACGGTTAATAAATTTTTCAGGAGACCGGTAACATCCCATATACTGTCTTGTCCAGAGGATATGGCATCTTTCCTTAAACACCGTCCAGAGGATATGATATCTTTCCTTAAACACCATCATTACGCTAATGACCCCTCTGTTCGTTTTCTCAGTGCGTCATGAATGAAAATGGCTCTGGATTTGAAGGAGGCAATCAAAGTCGGATTAAAAATAAACACAAACAAAACAGTCGACAGGTCATGACACTTTTCCAGTATTAAATGGGAAAATATTGCTAGCATTTATTAACTTGTATATCCAGGGAGTGTTTTTGTCTAATAATGAATACCCTTTTGGAGACCCGTGTATCGCCGGCTTCCCCATGAGATTCTGAGGATAGGACCGAATCTTTTTCCAATTCCTAATCTCTCCTCAAGTTTTGCTTTGTACCGCTGTTAAATAATTATTTAGCTTTACCTCCTCAAATTTTCGTATTGGGCTGGTTTTTATTAGTCAATGAGGCGTTGACCGTTTTCATGAAATACATCATGGACGGTGTGGCCCCGATTGTTCCACGATGTTGTTCCCAACGATGGCGTTGACATCACCTAGCAACATCTTGACTTTATTTGGAGGCAATGAGTCGTATAGTATTTCCAGATTATCGGAAAATTATTCCTAGACTTCGTCATTCTTTTCTTCAGTTGAAGCGTGAATGCTGACAAACCACATGCACACTATTCTTCGTGTATAGGTTTGAAGTCGATAACATTTGCTATAAAGTCCCTATACACGATGAAAGTGACTCCCAACTCACGTTTCTCTCTGCTAGCTTCCCATTTTGGAGATTGTATGCGACCTGAACTTCTAGATCCCCGACGTTGTACTTGGAGGCCTATTGAAGTAGGCCTTTAGTAGCACTAGATTTGTTCAGTGATCAAACATTCGAGGATCCAAGAACGTAGTGATTCATTCCTTTGTGCGGCCGTTTCCATGGTATCAATTTTTTCCGAGGCGTATTTCTCCTTTCGCCTCATCCGTTGCTCATCAGTGTGTATGCGAAGTCCACCGGTAATGCCGCCAACAACGAATGATTTGCGATCACTTAACTTTTCTTTCGTGATGTGGTTTGCGATTCTAAAGTTATTGCTATCGGCGATACATTCGACTACCCTGGCCATCGCAACAATTAATTCATTCCGGCACGGTGGGCACTACGATCAACTTCCGAGGATTTTGCAGGGTATCGGAATTCAAGTACTTCCCACTCACCATCACTCGCAGCGCTCAATGCTGGGGTATAGCACATCAACCACACCTACATGCCATCCCTCGCGGTTAATTAAAATCCGCTTAAGTTTTCCCACGACTTCGTGAGTCGCCCGCACTCTTCCTCTACTGTGCCAAGTGCCAAGTGCCAAGTGCCAAGTGCCCTTGGGACATTTCACTCGTTGGCCATCTTGAGAGAGTAGATTCCACTGCATGGCATAGCCAACAATAAAAATGTCCCTCTCCTTAATGTATGACCTATCCGCTGCCACTTCCGTGTTCCAATCACATCGTATACGAGTGCCAAGCCTGTGCGCTTACAAAGTTGTTCGTTTGAGATAGTGTCAGGTCAGCGTACTCCGATGATACAACGCAAACAGGTATTAATGAAAGCTTGAAGCTTTTGAGTAATAGTGAAATTCACTTTCCATATGCTACTCCCATACAGCAACACGGAAAGAACATTAGCATAGATTTTAGACAGGGCAACGAAAGCAGATCTAGCGCTGTTAATGCGTCAGGCAATATCCAGTTCGGTGCCGTCGCCGGAAGAAACCGCTTCCTAGCTATACAAATTGATCGACGCTTTCGATGATCTGTCCATTAATGCAGATAGGGATGGAGCGATGACTAATCAGACTGAGAACATTGGTTTTGTTGGTGTTTATCTTCAGCCCGACTCTACTCTCTTTCCAAATCCAGAGTCTTTTGGCCAAGGCTCATGACCCGATGAAAGGGCAAACAGATGTCATTAGCGTAGTCGAGATATTTGAGGCAAGATGTCATAGTCTATTGAATTCTCCACGTCCTCCCAACAGGGCAGTATGAAGAACGTCATCAGTAACAAAAGGAAATTATATCGGTGATAAAATGCAACCCTGGCAGACCCCGCTTTCGACCCTAAAATCATTCGAGATTTTAACTCGGTGCAGCGCGTGACATTCTGCGCCATCATGTGTCGCTCTGATAATAACTATTAGTTTCTTTGGAATGCCCCTCCCATGAAGAGCACTCAAGATACACTCTCTGTTCACGCTACCGAAATCTTTCTAGAAATCGATGAAAAGCAGATGCAGTGAAAATCTAAATTCCGCGCACTGTTCCAAAATGATCCATATGGTGTTGATGTGGTCAATACGGAGCGAAAACCAACCTACTCACTATCAATCAAGCTTTCGAGATGTTCTTTGATGCGTTCCAGGACTATTTTAGCCATTATTTTTGCGACGCAAATGCTCCTCAAATTGTCACACTCGAAACAGGCCCCCTCCTTTGGAATCTTGACAATCATCCCCTTCTTCTACTCTCTGCAGAAAGTCACGGATTCCTAGGATTTCTATACGAGTGGAAGCAGCAGATCTGTATTAACTGAAGGTGCAGCGATAAATAACTCTGCGAGAAGACCGTCAAGCCTAGCGGCTTTAGTCAGTTTGAATGCATTAATGGTCCAAATGAGTTCTCTTCTGCTTAGAGGAACAGTCCGTATCTGCATAGTACAGTGACTACCCATTTTATCCAAACCTCACCGAATGTGATACGATTAGGAACTATAATGAAGTGTTCTTTCCACCTCTTCAGTTGCTCATCATCGTGGATGGGAAGTCGACCGTTAACGTCCTCCGCAGAATTATCGAAAGATTTGCGACCAAATGATAGCTCTTTCGTGATGCGGTATACAGTTCCGAAATCATTGCGATCAGTGGCATCTCCCGCTACCCGACCAGCACAATAGCCAATTCTCTTTTGACATGGCGTACATTATGTTGAATTTCTCGGGATTTTGGTCGGTATTAGAGTTCGAGACCATCACACCCACCATCACTGGCAGCGGTCAATAAAACCTTCAACCCCTTCCATTGATCGATCCGCTTTCACGACTCCGCAGTCAATTAGATCTTACCACGCCCCTCCGAAACGGAGCCGACGACCGTGCAGCACTCGAGAAAAGGGCATTTTTGGTGACGGCCCAATGCTCATTAATATTCTCAGGCGCGTTACTCAATAGATCTGCCGTTCGATCATCAAGATAGCACTCCCACTATCGAGCGGCAACTGGATATTATATTGAGCTTTCCACAACCCTAAGAGATGTGACAGACGCAACACGCAAGCGAACTTAAGTGACCCTCAGGTCAGTTATCAGTCACAAACTTGTCACTATTATCATTTGGTACCCCGGTTACATATCCAAATAAGGTGTTATCAGAGCCTACCTTGGCATACACAATCACAGTGTCACCTTTTCGACTTCATTCGAGTTGTGTTGGAAAACTTCCTTCTTTCCTGTATCGGAAGTCTGCATTTGCGCATAATACAGTACTCATTCTGAACCTCTTAGTCACTATCCTGTCAAAAACCGGCCACAAAGAATGGTCTTGCGGCCGCCGTAAGCATAAATCCACCATCGGATGCAGACTTGAGTCAGTCAGATTGCCCAGAGCACAATAGCACATTGCCGGTTGAGGGAGGGGAGTGTAGTCCAAAGTCGCGCCATTCAACCTCATTTATCTCGAGATTAGCCAGTTTACGACGCAGGAGCTCCCACTCAAGTTGAAGAAGGCAAGTGTTCGGAGGCCCTTGATATCATTGTTGTAGGAGGGTAAGCACATTGCAAAAACTAACTCGTATCCTTGTCGATGGGCAAAGGTCGTTACCGGCAAGCTCGTCCTTATCCGAGGTGTAGATATGGATAGTTTCCCTACGAAGAAAATTCTAAAATATGGAGGTTACTAGCCCACAAATATCGATGGCTTTTAGTCGTCTTTTGCTATAAGCAGGGAATACTTTCAGTGTATTCTTAAGCCCCACCTCAGAGGGGAACCCTCCATCAGTGGGATAAAGAGGCAGTAGATTGATAACGAATACTGTTAAGAAGACCACATTTACTTCCTGTGACGCTACGGTGTAACACCGCCATTCAAACTCTAGTGACTCGTCCCTTCTCCTTCTGAAGAAACAAGCAATCAGTTGACGCAACGGGCGATTAGTATCTCTTACTAGAATGTTATTATTAACATGGCAAATATTGTATTTTTCATTGTCCTCAAAATGCTTATCTCCTGCTTTTCTTTAGACTGAAACTGTGCTCCACAAAAATTGCTTACAATCTATGTATTTCAGATAATCTACAATCTACCAGTTACTGTTGTTAACTTCTAAGTAAACAGTAAATGAGTAAACATCAAAAAGCTTCTCTTTGGTTAAAAAAAAACGACGTATCGTCTTCTCACATTACTTACGGAAGGGTCGCAGCAGCTAATCGCATGCGAAAGGAACGTCGCAAGCTGACACCGGCCTCTTACTTTCAACCCTTAGTTTCTTTTGTACTTAGTCTCCCCTATAGCTCTCCCCTATAGTTAATAAAAGTCAACAAGGAGAAGTTTCCTAACCGACCCGACACTTTTCATTAGATAGCTTTCCTCTTTTCCCCAAAAAGGATCTCGCATTTCTTCTTTCTCGACTACTAGAAGGGAACTTACTAAGACGTAACGTAATTATATGTATTTGCGTAAGCATAAAATGAATGTGATTAATCACGAATTCCAAGATGTCTTTTCCCTTACTCTGTATTTAGCAGCAAGTGGGTGATAAAACTTTAATTACGTAATCATAAAGCAGATCTAATTATTCATGAATTCCCAAAAAATCTTATTCCAGAGTACCAGGAGCACTCATAAAACACGAAATCACACCCAGTTCAAATGCATCAGGACTTCAATAAAATTAAAAATAACTCAGAATCTTAATGGCGAAAGGATAGCTGAAGCAACGTGTGGTTCTTTCAATCAATCAACATTGTATTGATATTGGAGCGGATTATTTTTATTTTCTTTGCGTAAATCAAACATGGTTTCATTATTTCATTGATATTGATTAGGCGATTACCACAGAATTCATATATCACCGTAGGGTTTCCCACCTAATTGGATAACAAGGAGTTGATGAAAATATTCGGTGGTCCTCAGATGAGTGAATGATTGAACTAATTATTGAACACATGGACACTCACAAATGAGAAAACACAGCGTTGACGTTACTTTTAATCAGGAATGAGTAGCAGTGATCAATTAATTATAGCTAATTAGGTGTATTATATTAGTTTGAGCGTTTAAGCGCGAAGTATTTGAATACAAAATCATTTTGTGCCATTTGGCTCAGTCAGTGTGAAAGCTTTAACCCAAAGGAAGGGTATTCTAGAGAATAAACATGTCACCAATGCCTAACGGAAATAATTATTTGTCTTAATTATATGGTAAATTAATTCAATTTACTGTATAGAGCGTAATTAATTCAATTTACTGTATAGATCGCGAACAATTTCATCAATTTTGAGGATGCCTCAACATCTGAGAGAATCATTAAATGAGGAATAACAAGAGAGATAATCAAATAAAAGGAAATTGGGCTATATGCCCAATTTAGTAGTAATTAAATAGATTTATGTTAATTGCTGTATTAAAATAATGACGAACTGTCAAATTGTCTTTTATTTTGTATCCTGCACTTAGTGTCTATGTGTGGTCAATTAGAAAGGAGAGTGCAACAACTCCCACAATGAGAGGAACGAGAAACCTGACCTGGTCGGTCTATCGGTGACACTGTTGGTGGAGACAAGCTTTGAACATAATCCTGTAGACCGGCAATGGATGCAGTAGACTCTTCAGATTGTAGTGGTTTTTGCATTAGGCAACACTTATATCTACAAATATAAAGGTTAGTCAAATTAATCTGCATCATGCAAACCCCATCCAATTTACCGGCGGCAAGACTGAGAAGGTTGTCGAACTCTCCTTATATATTTTAACATGCTGGAAAACCGAGTTAATGGCAGAAGAGAGACATCATAGTTTTTCTGAGTGAAATTATGCGGTGTTTCCAACGATTAATTATTTGAAATAATAAAAACTTGTTGTTTCTTTTTCATTGGTGTGAATATTTATTCTTGCAAATACCGATATTTCGAGAAGTGGACTTAGTCAGGGAAGGAAGCAATTTTCTTAACCTTGATGAGCAAATTAGTAAATTGGTCAAGATGCCGGAGGACAGAAAAAAACATTCCATTCATCGACCAATGCAATTGACAGTATTAGAACTCTCTATAAATTGACGGAGATTGAATGGTATGACGAGAAGGCTAAAGAAACGACTCGGAAGAGTAACTCCTCGCATACAACCTCCAGATTAAACGCTTCTGTGGTAAAGGAAGAATATCCCGAGACTTCTCGAACCCGAGACGCAAGCAGGAAATTACACCGAAGCCGCAAATGGAGAATGCAAATATTATATTACAAGCCAGAAACGGATGGACGATAGAGAAGAAGTTTGGACAAAAGTTACCAAGAAATAGATGGCGAAGAATGGCAAAAAACTCAGAAAAACGAAACCCGACGCCATTTTGATTAAGAAATCGGGTGGAAATGCTGTATGCGGATATACTGTAGGAAATGAGCAAAATGGTGTCAAAAATTAGAAGGAATCAAAACGAGGATCTATTGCTTAAACTTAACGAAACAGAAGAAAAATCAACTGAAGTCAGAAGGACCATCCAAGAAGTCCTGAGAGTGCCAGCAGAGATTAGAACCTTAACCCATCGTGTTACCACCGAATGTAAAAACATAGATGAAATTACTACCAATGAGATCATAGTCGCGGCGTTTCCCTCTTAGTTCGAAATCGGGAAGCAGTGACCTTTGCGACAAGCCTATTGGGGCGCACAAACTGCGGCACTTGCCCTTCCTGCAGAAACCACGAAGAAGCTTTTGCAGCAGGAAAAATAAAAATAGGCTAGGTTGTCTGTCGTATCATCGAGCAGGCGAGGTTTACAAAGTAATTCAAATGTCAAACATTCTAAAAACCAGAAACATCGTTGAAAGATATGCATGAGATGCAGAGGTGCAAGCTATATAGCGAAGAACTGCGATGAAATACCAACATGTTTGTTCTGTAGAAAACACCAGACAAAAGACCCTATCCACATAGCTGGCAGTATTAAATTTTCGGAGTTCAGGAGGGCCTTGAATACTATGAAATCAACATGAAGGTAGTACAGATAAACCTCAATCACTGCGTGGTAGCTCAGAATCTCCTGACAGAAACTGGAGCAAACGAGAGAGCGGCCAGCAAACAATACAAAATAAAGATAATAACGCGTGGATTCATGACAAGAGCCAACAGGCCGCTTTGTGGGCATGTGTTGAGCAAGCGTCCATAGAAATCGAAGAACGGTTAGAGTGATGTACGATAGAAGAATTTCGAAAAATGTGGCGACGGACGCAAACACTAGAGGTCTACTAAATATCGGCGGTAACTTCAACGGGTGGGCAACAGAATGGGGTAGCAAGAATACTAACATCAGAAGTTTTAGGCTACTGGAATTGCCAATAACGTTGAGGCAAATACAAATCGTAAAGCCCGTATGGGTTCGATCCTTTATATCATTTTCGCCACCTTTTCCCTTCTGCCTAAGATGAAATGGTGGGTTAACGAAGAATTCACGTACAGTTATCATCAGGCGGTAGTTTTTGAAATCAAGCAGCACAGAATTGGACAAAATCTCAAATTGATGGGTCCAAAATGGAAGGATAGCTTCTTCAATATAGATGCGTTTGACTTGATGTAATGCCGAGAAGAGTTCCCAGCACACCATACTACTGGTGGAGTGAGGAAATAAAGACAATGAATGCAAAATACCTGCAAGCCCGATGAATCGTCCAACGTTCGGAACTTATCCGAAAATGCTGGCATCGATAGTGAAGACACAGTTCCTGCAAAGATCGAACACAGTCATCGATGTAATCAATGCAGCTGGTTAAGAGACGATAGCACATATGAATGTAGATGAATTGCTCCAGGTATACAAAACAAATAAAGGATAAGAAAGCACCGGGTGCTATTAGTATCCCCAAAAAAGCAGTGAAATCTGCCGCCCGAGTGAGACCAGACGGCGAAGAGATGTTCCCTAAAAAATAGAAACAGTAGCGTTTGGTTTTGTTGCCAAAAAGAAAGAAACAACCTGGTGATCAATTTTCATATCGTCCAATATGCCTTCTAGATACGATGGCAAGATGCTGGAAGGAATAATTGGTAACATATTGCGCGAGGGAGCCGAACATGAAAAGCACTTTCCTATATGCAGTTTGGATTCAGGAAAGATCGTTCCACCGTTGATGCAATAAAGCTGGTGGTACACACCGCAGCCACTCCCGTAGAAGTGAGAGATAGCGATGAGTGTCAAACGAGTACGCGCAGTGGTGACGTTTGACCTGAAGAATCTTTTAAACTCAACAAACACTTCGGCCCTCAAAACAACCTTCATTGGAATGAACACTCCACACTACCTGAGATACGGGAGCAACAAAGGCGCAAATTACTACCGTGTTTCTGCTGGAGTCCGTCAGGGGTCTATAATGAGCCACTCTTATGGAAAACCATGTATGATGGAGTCTTTTGCCTGCATTTACCAGAAGTGGTAAAAGTAGTAAGTTTCCCCGACGATATTGTTGTGGTTGTAGTTGCAAGGCACATCCACGCACGATTGAGGCAACAGCCAATAAAGATATCTGGAAGATCAAGAGTTGGCTTGAAACTGACGAACTAGTGTGATGCTTGACAGTACATACAAAATCAAAGTGCGTGTAAAGTACGTCGAAAAAAAACAGCGCTGTTGTAGGCAGCACTCTCACGAATGTTGCCAAATATTAGCGGACCCAAAGACGTCAGTAGAGTGTTGCGACTTGAGTCGTTAGCTCAGTCTGGCTCTATGCCACTCCTGTATGGACGGCAACACTAACAACTATGGAAATCAAGAGAAGCCTAGACATCTTGACTAAAGAGATGTCGCGAATTTGCCAGTGGAAAGGCAAACCAAGGCATAGATATTCTCTTAGTTAAATTCTTGGCCATATTTCATCCATTGCAGGGACTTCAATTTTCGTTTCATTAGGTTGTCACCTGCACCGTTATAATTTTCATACCGATAAGCATCATCATCAACGGCGCAACAACCGGTATCCGGTCTAATAGGGAACTCCAAACATCCCGGTTTGCGCCGAGGTCCACCAATTCAATATCCCCAAAAGCTGTCTGGCGTCCTGGCTTACGCCATCGCTCCATCTTAGGCAGGGTCTGCCTCGTCTTCTTTTTCTACCATAGATATTGCCCTTATAGACATTCCGGGCTGGTCAACCTCATCCATACGGATTAAGTGACCCGCCGACCGTAACCTATTGAGCCGGATTTTATTCACAACCTGACGGTCATGGGTATTGCTCATAGATTTCGTCGTTATGTAGGCTACGGAATCGTCCATTCTCATTTAGGAGGCCAAACATTCTTCGGAGGATTCTTCTCTCGATCGCGGCCAAGAGTTCGCAATTCTTCCTGCTAAAAACCCAAGTCCCCGAGAAATACATGATGACTGGCAAGATCATGGCCTTGTACAGTAAGGGCTTTGACCCTATGGTGAGACGTTTCGAGCGGAACAGTCTTTGTAAGCTGAAATAGGCTCTGTTGGCTGACAACAACCGTGCGCGGACTTCATCATCGTAGCTGTTATCGGTTGTGATTTTCGACCCTAGATACGAGAAGTTATTAACGGTTTCAAAGTTGTATTCTCCTATCTTTATTCTTCCCGTTTGACCAGTGCGGTGTGATGTTGTTGGTTGGTTCGTCTTCGGTGCTGACTATATCTAGGCCACCATATCTGCTAGGCTATCCGGCAGTAATTCCATCGGCTCGTGGCGACTTATGATTTTTAAGCCGATGAATTGCACGGACTTTTTCTCCTAAACTTGGTGGTGGCAGTATTTGTCCGTCGTCTTCAGTTGACGGGACCTCCAACTCGCCGATGTTCTGGTTGTTCAGTAACTCATCAAAGTACTCAATCCATCTAATACTAATGCTGATATTTGGCACAACAGTCCATATTGGATCAGGGCCTTGAAGTGTGTTAGAGCACTTCAAACCATCGCTCCAATAAAATCAGATTTCCCTCTTTGTCTCGGCAGGATGAGCATCGAGGTGTATAAGGCTTCATCCTGCTGACTTGTTGGTAAAACTTGCGCGTCTGGTGCGGTTGCTCCCTGTACTTTTCGAGTTCATAGACCTGTTGGTTCTCGCAGCCTTCCTTTTTCCGTCTGTGAAGTCGTTTCTCCGTTCGACGGAGTTCGTGATAAGTCTCTGCGCGTGCCCGCGTTCTTTGAGAATGCAACATTGCTCGGTATACGGCATTCTTCCGTTCCGTTGCTAGCTTACATTCATTGTCAAACCAGCCTTTCCGACTCCTTTTGCGGCTGGGACCAAGTATGTTTGTGGCCGTATCAATGATAACGTTCTTCAGGTGCTCTGTTGACTGCGGTTATTGCGGCATCCATTTCCCTCTTATAAGTGTCGCGGAGGGCTGTGTTGTCGATCCCTTCAGTGCTAACTCTTACCTGATTGTCAGAGGGGATTATAGGTGGTATTGTTATTCGATCTCGGAGCACCATGCCAACGAGATATTGATCCGAGTCTATATTGACCCCCCTATATATTCTAACATTCCGGTAAGCATATCCAGCAGAATCACATAGCACGAACAACTTGATGCCCCACCTATGCGGCTTATTTGGTATGTGTTGTTGTAAGTGATGGCGTATTTTTGTGAAACACATTTGTGCATCTACGCATAAACGAGCATTTTTGGGGATCAAATCAAAACGATTATTCAAACGGTCGGTGTAATTCCTAATCCAGAACAACGGGTCATAACCAGGCTGTTCTTTTCTCTTGCGGTTGGATTCATCTTCAAATGAAAAATGCCTTTTTATCAATCCAAACCGCTTCATTTGCATTCCCGTTTGAATTGAACCCTTAACTATTAAGATTGGGATATCGATAGACAGACATGTACATCAAAACGCCAATGTAGTGATAAATTCCAGCAGCATCCGTTCTGAATTGTATGTTGATGTTTTCTGTTATTGCTGCTCTGTTCCCTTCTGCGGCAATCATTTTCACAATATCTACAGTAAAGAAATACAGAAAGAATTCCATTGGTGTTTCCAATTTTGTGACTGTCAGCGGCAGCTTCGATTTGCCACGGAATGCAACTTCGTTTACGTGCAAACGAATGTTTTCCTTTCGTCATAAAATTTTCTTAAATTCCATTGAATCGGGCGAAATCAATAAAATCTTGAAAGAGAAAAAAAAATAGAAGAGAAAAAGTGGTAAAAATGGCCATCAAAACGATAAACTTCGATAAAGGAAATGAAAATAATAGTGGAAATTACCTTCACCAATAAATCCACCAGTAGAAGGAATGATGGATGGACCGGCAGCCTCCACTGTTGGCAGTGGCGATCATGGCCTCTTATAGGACCCATACACTGTCAAACAAACTGTGCAACGGAGCGATGCGCAACGTTGCGTTGTGTAATTATATTTCCCATACACTTAGTGAAATTTTGTTCAAACATTAGTTATAAGTTGGGAACGGTCCAAGTAACATTCCATTAAAATGCTATTGCATCTACCCATATTGTTAACGGGAGGGGTAGAAAAGCTAGGGGGTGGCCCCCTCTGTGGCTCCGTTTCACATTGGGACGATAATTACTCTACCAGCTTGTTTATGACCCGAAAGTAGCCTCTTTTCGCGGTGCGGTAACTTTAACATAAGTGGAAAGGCGGGACATTTTTTTCCTTCTGTATATCTTGTTTACACTCTTACTCTCCGAAGATATGGTTGGCAAAACCAACTTTACCATGATGATATCAAAATACCGTCCATTAAACGGGGAAATTTAAGAGAGAGGATATCCTTTACCACTGCGGGAATAGGGTGCAAAATTAAACCCTATCGTTTAAAGGGATAATGGCTGCCGCAGTCCTTTAATAGGATTGGGAAAAGAGAGCCTTTCTCTGTCTTCTACATATCCTTCCCATTCAATCCTCCCCACAGGATAGCTTTGAAAATTCAACTTGGCCATCATCATCATCAACGGCGCAACAACCGGTATCCGGTCTAGGCCTGCCTTAATAAGGAACTCCAGACATCCCGGTTTTGCGCCGAGGTCCACCAATTCGATATCCCTAAAAGCTGTCTGGCGTCCTGGCCCACGCCATCGCTCCATCTTAGGCAGGGTCTGCCTCGTCTTCTTTTCCTACCATAGATATTGCCCTTATAGACTTTCCGGGTGGGATCATCTTCATCCATACGGATTAAGTGACCCGCCCACCGTAACCTATTGAGCCGGATTTTATCCACAACCGGACGGTCATGGTATCGCTCATAGATTTCGTCATTGTGTAGGCTACGGAATCGTCCATCCTCATGTAGGGGGCCAAAAATTCTTCGGAGGATTCTTCTCTCGAACGCGGCCAAGAGTTCGCAATTTTTCTTGCTAAGAACCCAAGTTTCCGAGGAATACATGAGGACTGGCAAGATCATAGTCTTGTACAGTAAGAGCTTTGACCCTATGGTGAGACGTTTCGAGCGGAACAGTCTTTGTAAGCTGAAGTAGGCTCTGTTGGCTGACAACAACCGTGCGCGGATTTCATCATCGTAGTTGTTATCGGTTGTTATTTTCGACCCTAGATAGGAGAAATTGTCAACGGTCTCAAAGTTGTATTCCCCTATCCTTATTCTTGTTCGTGCTTGTGTTTGACCAGTGCGGTTTGATGTTGTTGGTTGATTCGTCTTCGGTGCTGACGTTGCCACCATGTATTTTGTCTTGCCTTCATTGATGTGCAGCCCAAGATCTCGCGCCGCCTGCTCGATCTGGATGAAGGCAGTTTGAACGTCTCGGGTGGTTCTTCCCATGATGTCGATATCGTCAGCATAGGCCAGTAGTTGGGTGGACTTGAAGAGGATCGTACCTCTTGCATTCACCTCAGCATCACGGATCACCTTCTCGAGGGCCAGGTTAAAGAGGACGCATGATAGCGCATCCCCCTTGTCGTAGACCGTTGTTGATGTCGAATGGTCTTGAGAGCGATCCTGCTGCTTTTATCTGGCCTCGCACATTGGTCAGGGTCAGCCTAGTCAGTCTTATTAATTTCGTCGGGATACCGAATTCTCTCATGGCCGTGTACAGTTTTACCCTGGCTATGCTATCAACAACTTGGCCATGCCGATTTAAAAGGAACCCCACTTTGAATGGCCGTAAAATTAATGTTACAGGGGTTACCGAGTTTTGACCTGGTTTAAAGAGGGGCACCACCCCCTTCCTCCTCCTTAAACTTTCTACCTTCTCCGGCGATTAGGTTGGAAATTCCACCTTTAAGAAAATTACATTTCAGCACAATATGACCATACACAACACAACACGTTGCGCAAACGTCTCCTCTGCCCAAAAGATTTCAAACATGTTTAACATTCATCAAACATTTGCGCAACACATCAAACGCGCCCATACATTAGCAAGTTATTGCGCAAAAGTCTGCGTTGCGCAATTTGTTTGATAATGTATGGGCCCTATTAGATGGCTTTTCCCGGTTGTTCAACAGAAAATGTGCCAATGGTTTTACCAATTGACAAATTCACAAACAAATTTATCGCTTCAAGGTGTTGTAAAATGGCAATATCATCTTCTGGAGCGATTTGATCCCAATTTGGATCGAAATCTGGATTACGGAGGCTATCATCACTGCTATAATCTCCACTTTCCACTGCATTTAATAATTCTTCCGTTACTTCAGTGACAAAATTTGGTAGTTTGATGTTTTTGCATTTAGTCCAATCCATTTTCTACGCTTAGTCCAACATAAGTAACCAAAAATAGCAGAAAGGTAAGAGAATCCACATACATGAAAAGTGTGCAACAAAAAAAACAAACAGTCGGTATTTCGGAGTCTAGGCACCATATAGTGGTAGACCGTTAAAGAAATGATCACTTCCGACCCCTCTCTTCCCCACCTTTCCAACAGATGTCAAAATTAAGACGAACTTCGAAAAGCACTAACCGAGACCTTTCATTTGATACCCCACATAACTACACTTGATGAAAACAAATTTAGAATCCCCTTTTGCATGTATGTGTTCCCACCTTTTCACCAAATTTGGTGTGAATCGCTACAACCGTCTCTGATAAAACTGCGTGTGAAGGACAGACAGACAGACAGGCGGACGGACTACATTAAACCGATTTTAATAAGGTTCTATTTTACACAAAACCTTTAAAAAACCTTCTATGCGACATAAGGTCCCTAAGGACACCATCAGTTTTATTCACCTGGCAGATAAATTAAAAGACCAGGTCACAAAATTTTACTTTTATTTGGTTCTTCATCGAGCAGCCAGCGACATATAAATTTTTCATTTCATTTGCAAAGTTAGAAGCAATTATTTGAAAATTTAGTAAATTTGATGGAAAGCGCAACAAATTACGTACGTTGCTTCATCGAAATTTGGCACACAACTGATTACAGAATCGAAACGAAACCTCAGAGCGCGTCTGTGCGTGAAGCTGTTTTATTGGCTGAAATGTAACCTAGGGAACTCAAATTCCCGAGGTCAAAAAAATTCTTATCTGCGCGATAAATCTCGTCATCATCAAGCCACTACAGATAACATCCTTACAGAGGGGATTAGGACAGATATGGGAAGAATATAGAATATAACCATGTACGGTAAGCAAGGAACTAAACGAAAATGGCTCAAAAAAGAAAAAGATTCCAGATTTTCTTTCGGGCAATATGAAACAATCTTTCAAGTTGAGGTATATGCAGTCCTAAGAGCGACATGCCTTTAACAAGCCATTCATGGAATGGCACATTGTTATCTGCAGCGATAGCCAAGCAACTTTAAACGTTGAGAAGTCTGAACGGAAGAATGCCGCATACCGAGTAATGTTCCATTCTCAAAGAACGCGGGCATGCACAGAGACTTATCACGAACTCTGTCGAGCAGAGAAACGACTTCACAGATGGAAAAAGGAAGCCTGCGAGAACCAACAAGTGTGTGAACTAGAAAAGTACAGAGAGCAACCGCACCATGTGCGGAAGTTTTACAAACAAGTCAGCAGGATGAAGCCTTATACACCTCGATGCTCATCCTGCCGAGACAAAGAGGGAAATCTATTTTCCGACAGAACGGGCATATTGGAGCAATGGGTTGAGTACTTTGATGCGCTACTGAACAACCAGAACATGGGCGAGTTGGAGGTCCCGCCAACTGAAGACGACGGACAAATACTGCCACCACCACTTTCAGGAGAAACAGTCCATGTAATCCATCGGCTTAAAAATCATAAGTCGCCACGAACCGATTGAATTACAGGCGAATTGGTTGAATATGGAGGCAACCAGTTACACCAAGTGGTTCATTAACTTGTGCTCAAGGTATGGGAAAGCGAATCAATGCCTGAAGATTGGCAACGAGGTATTATCTGTCTCATACATAAAAAGGGAGATATCGAAAGAGAACCCCAACTGGCAGCTCAGCAGGACGACTTCTCGATCCCTAATGTTACCGAAGAGGAACTTTGGGAAATCTGCAGACGTATTGGGGACAGCAAGGCCCCGGGATTGGACGGAATTCCGAACAGGGCTCTGAAGGTGACGGTCAAGGCCAGACCAAGGTGGTTCGCAAGCACATTCATGGCGGAAGGAGTGTTTCCCGCCCAGTGGAAGAGGCAGAAGCTGGTGTTGCTACCGAAGCCCCGAAAACCACCCGGCGTGCCCTCTTCATATCGCCCTATTTGTCTCTTAGACACCATGGGGAAGATGTTGGAGAGGGTGATATACAACAGGCTGCTCCCGTTCATCGAGCTTGCGGGTGCTCTTTCGGAGCGGCAATATGGGTTTCGTCGAGCCCGTTCTGTGGTCGATGCAGTAGCAAAGGTCGTGGAATTGGCTCGAAATGCAATGGCCATGGGCAAATGCTGTGCTCTGGTGACGCTGGACGTCAAAAATGCTTTTAACTCAGCCAACTGTGGCTGGATTAAGGGCGCTTTGGCCAAACTGGGTGTTCCTAGCTACTTGGCTCGGCTCATTGAGAGTTACTTTTCGGTCAGACTTCTTTGGTACGAGACGGACGACGGGCCGAAGGAGTACATTGTGACAGCAGGTGTGCCTCAACGTTCTGTATTGGGACCACTGCTGTGGAACATAATGTACGACGGAGTGCTTGGCCTTCGCGTACCGGAGGAGACACTGATTGGTTTTGCGGACGACTTGGCGGTAGTTGCAATTGCAAAGCATCCCGAGGACGTGGAGCTTTATGCAAATGAAGCCATTCATACCATCAAGTCATGGTTACGAATGGCCAAGCTGGACCTGGCGGACGAAAAGACGGAGGCGGTCCTCATTACCAACCGTAGGAAGAACAAGACGGTTACCATCCGGGTTGGTAATCGTGAGGTCGTCAATCGGTTGTCAAATACCTTGGGGTGATGATCGATGCCAAGCTGAGTTTCAAGGGACACTTGGATTATGCGCGAGAGAAGGCAGCAAATGCCAGCTCATCCCTTGCAAGGATGATGCCTAACGTGGGAGGGCCGAAGTATAGTCGCAGACTACTCATCGCGGGAGTGATGAGGTCGATCCTGCTATACGCGGCCCCTGTCTGGGCGGGAGCGTTGAACCACGCTGTCAACCGGAGGAAGATAGGTTCGGCATACCGGCCAATTGCGCTAAGGGTGTGCAGCGCACTTAGGACGGCGTCGACGGAGGCAGTGTGTGTCATCGCAGGAATGAACCCTATAGATCTTCTAGCGAGCGAGGCACACTGGCTCTACGAAAAACGGAAGGCAAATCCAGCCAAGGTGAATGCGGCTTTCCGAAAAGCCATCAGGAGAGAGTTCTGTGACAAGTGGCAACAACGCTGAGATAACTCCGACAAGGGCCGGTGGACCCATACATTGATCCCGTGTATCGAGAAATGGGTCAGCCGAAAGCACGGAGAATTGAATTACCACCTGACACAGTTCCTTACGGGACACGGTAGCTATAGGAAGTACTAGCATCGCTTCGAGTTGGACGAGTCTCCCAACTGTCCTGAATGCGGTGCTACACCCGAGGACCCGGAGCACTTTATGTTCCATTGTCCCAGAAGAAAAGGAGCAGAAAAGGAGGTTGAACAGCATCTTAAGGGCGGACATCGAGCCCTCGAACCTAGTGGAAGAGATGCTGAAGTCGGAGGAAAACTGGATGGCGGTAAATGAGGCAGTAGCCGTGGTGCACACAAAACTCCAGGAGTTGGATCGAGCTCGGAAGGCGGCGCGACATGGACGAGCTGGTATAGCGGACCAGAGCCTCCCCCGCGAAGTAATACTTCACGGTGATCCCGCGGGGAGGGGCGGAAGAGTGGGGGTGGTTTTAGTGGGTGCGAATCCCGCACACTGCTGCAACCTGACGCAACAGCGTCTTTCTAAGATTTCCACCTACATCCATACAAAACAAAAAAAAAAGGGAGATATCACACCTTGCACCAATTATAGAGGTATCACGTTGCTGAGTACCATCTATAAGATATTCTCCACTATCTTGCTAGGCCGAATAGCTCCATACGCCCAAAACCTTATTGGCCCATACCAAAGAGGCTTCACTCTAGGCAAATCAGCAAGAGATCAGATTTTCTCTGTGCGGCAAGTAATGGAAAAACTGTTAGAATATAGACACCAGTTGCACCATCTATTCATCGACTTTAAAGCCGCCCATGATAGCATAGCCAGGGTAAAACTGTACACCGCCATGAGAGAATTCGGTATCCCGACGAAACTAATAAGATTGACTAGGCTAACCAATGTGAGAGGCCAGATAAAAGCAGCAGGATCACTCTCAAGACCATTCGAGATCAACAACGGTATACGACAAGGGGATGCCCTATCATGCGTCCTCCTTAACCTGGCCCTCGAGAAAGTAATCCGTGATGTTGAGGTAAATGCAAGAGGTACGATCCTCTTTAAGTTCAACCAACTACTGGCCTATGCTGACTATATCGACATCATGGGAAAAACCACCCGAGACGTACAAACTGTCTTCATTCAGATCAAGCAGGCAGCGAGAGATCTTGGGCTGCACATCAATGAAGGCAAGACAAAATATATGGTGGCAACGCCAGCACCGAAGACGAACCAACCAACAACATCAAACCGCACTGGTCAAACAGGAAGAATAAGGATAGGAGAATACAACTTTGAGACCGTTGACAATTTCTCCTATCTAGAGTCGAAAATCACAACCGATAACAGCTACGATGATGAAATCCGCGCACGGTTGTTGTCAGCCAACAGAGCCTATTTCAGCTTACAAAAACTGTTCCGCTCAAAACGTCTCACCATAGAGTCAAAGCTCTTACTGTAAAAGACAATGATCTTGCCAGTCCTCATGTCTTCCTCGGAAACTTGGGTTCTTAGCAAGAAAAATTGCGAACTCTTGGCCGCGTTCGAGAGAAGAATCCTCCGAAGAATGTTTGGCCCCCTACATGAGGATGGACGATTCCGTAGCCTACATAATGACGAAATCTATGAGCGATACCATGACCGTCAGACCCGGAAAGTCTATAAGGGCAATATCTATGGTAGAAAAAGGAGACGAGGCAGACCCTGCCTAAGATGGACGCCAGACAGCTTTTATGGATATCGAATTGGTGGACTTCGGCGCAAAACCGGGATGTCTGGAGTTCCTTATTAAGGCAGGCCTAGACCGGTTGTTGCGCGGTTGATTATGATGAGTCTGAATACCTTGAAAACCACCTCTCCACTTTGGTGTAAAGAGAGGTAAAATGTCACATGTCTCATAAAAGGATGAAAACCAGTTATTGGAGCAACGCCGTGAAAGGCTGCTATCGATTACTGGGTCAAGATTTCCACATGGAGAATTGACAAAGAATAAATGCCATTAGACATATAAAACTTTCCCTGCCAGAATCTAAGCAAACCAAACAAATATACTGCAAAATTTATGCGGCCATAAAGTATAATGCTCACAACTAAAGATTTATGGATAAACAGTTGCCCTAATACTAGTGAACAGAATAAAAGTAAAAGACAATCATCGTTTAGAAGTTAAGCAACTACCCAACCCGTCCCACTTATGCCAATTTCAGTAGTTCCTAAAAATATCACCGAGAAAATACCACAGACAATTTAAATCTCCCAACAACTAATTCCCGAAAAAATGCAAATCATTTATTATACTCAAATTGACCGGACAAAAGAAATATTATCGGCCGTGGAAAGCAGAGCAAAACAAAACTTCTAAAATAGATCCCGATAAAAAGCAACATCATTTGTCTTACGCAAAGCAATAAATTCGTAACCTACCCCACGTTCTGAACGTTCTGATTGTCGTTTTTCCAGCGAGGAATTTCTAATTCAATTCAGAATCAATTAACATGAAATTACTGGTATTTTTACTTGTCACGGACGGCGTAATGCATTTCGATGAAGCAAATAATACATAAACATTCCTCAAGGAAAAAATCAATTCTGTTTGGAATTTTCTTTCAGGAAAAGAGGCTGAGGAGGCGCTTCTCTAAAAGTTTGGAAAATTTATGAAGTGCCTTTGTTTAATGCGATAATCTTAAGATTTGTAGCCATACCTGGCGAAGGTGAAAATTTGCTTCACTTGCTTTCCCAGATAGCACCAAATTCAAATTAATGGGGCAAAGTTGACAATGAAAAATTGCTAAGAGTCCGGATAATAGACCGCATAACGGCTATTAATACATGGTGAATTAACAAAAGTGTCTTAATCGCGAATTAATTGTTAACCGGATTAGTCTGAGTCAATAATTCGGAGTAATTAGGAAACTGAACTAGGATAATGACACCTTTGACTTCAAAAGCACAAATACTTAATTACGCAGGCATTCCAGTGAAGGCAGATATGAAAGTAGCTTGAATGATGCTGAAAGGCCACTATGTATTTAGAAGGAAGGGTATACACATATCGCTTGAGAGTATGTTCAAATATCAGCATAAGTGGACACGGGTGGTATACAAAAATGGCCTCTAATTCGTTGCCATGTCTATTATTAGAGTTAAAAACGTTGAATCGATTAATTCGCGTTAACATCGTACTTTCATAAAAGCGTCTGCCCAAATAAATAAACTTTAATAGATGCACTTAAGCGTTGTCTGCATTGCAAGTGATTACAGTATGTTCAGCTTATAGGAGAGGACCAATTCTAAAATTACTACCCTCAGTTCAACAATTGAGAATGTGCGGACTTTAGTCTAACATCCTTTGCAGCATTTCATATATAAGTAGTTGTTGCCACCTTAAGGGGAAGTCCCACTAACTTTTCTGTAGATATGTATATCCTGAATTCTTGCTAAGAGAAGAGTGCACTTCTCATTTTGTTGTAAGCGTTCTTTTCGTTCCCCACCATGAGGCTTTGATGCAATCCATGGGCTTAGTGGGAATAGTAGACAAGCGATAAACCAACTTACCCCCTCTGGCATTATCTGCAGTTTGGGGTTCTCTGTAAAAGTTCACTACTGTACTAAGTGTGACTATGAGCAATCAAGTCGCAGACGAAGCACGGAACTCGAAAGCCTCAGCAGATTTATATTCCCCCTAAGGGGAAATCTGTGATAGCCTCTGCTTAGTGTCTGCGACGCAGTCAGCCAGAAGGGAAAGTACGGCAACTCTCAGAATGGGCAGCGCTGGAAACGTGTGTACAGCCGGCCCGCCCTCGATACTACTGCCCAAATCGATCAGAAGGCGGAAGAGGAAAGGTCAACCAAAGCAAGCTTCAGGCTAAATCCTGTCTGTCCATCTCCTCTTCCCTTACCTGGAAAAGCGAAAAACCCGGTGTGTGAAAAAGGATTCATGCGGGCTGGACACCATGAACTTGAGAAGGTTCCTAGCCAATGATAAACATGCGTGTAGCTACACCACTAGATGTGGCAATGTCCAGAGAAACCGCATCCAAAAAAGGAACTTTCGGCGGAAGTAACGCCCGTGACAGCCACAATAAAAGACTGAAGGTGCTCAGAGGCAGTCACCATATAATATTCTACTTGAGATTGAAATTCAATCATGTCTGAAAACTGTAGAGGATTATTTTTATTTGGAGAGTAAAGGACAGTGAAGATCTCCGACTTGCTTCTCCACAATAGGTCTGTGTGGAGGATAGTATATATATTCATAGAACCTCCGTATGCAGCTAGCACTGGAATGGGGTTTACAGGACAGATACTACCTGTTATTATCTTCTCCTGAACCTTTAATAGAACAAGCAGAAGAAATGTAAGGTAGACCCTTGAACGGAACTGTCTCAATGGCAATTTTCGGAATCAGATCTAAGATCGAAAACATCAAAATGCTTTGCGTAAAGAAACGAAATATTAGGTTGTTGCAAATGAAATGGCCGTTTTGGTACTAAAATTTGAAACATATGTAAAGCTTACAAAAATTTATTTATTTAATCAAAATAGGTGCCAGTCGATTTCAAACACTTCTCCCAGCGAGATTCAAGAGCATGTATGCCAGTTTCGTAGAAGTCCAACTGTCGGGTGTTGATAAATTCGTAGAATGCAATTTTGACAGCTTGATCTAAATGCTTAAAAAAGTGGTAGTCGGTTGGCGAAAGGTCCGGTGAATATAGTCGATGAAGCAGAGTCTCATACTGCAATTCGTTCAACTTTTGAGCCGTTGTTCTAGAAACATGAGGTCATGCATTATCGTGAAGGAGTATCACACCATCTCTGTTGACCAATCTCGGCCGTTGGATACTCAATTTTTGGTGCATTTCCTCGAGTTGGGAACAGTATTTCTATGCATTTATCATTTCTCCAGGTGCCAAAAAAGAATAGTGGATAACTCCAGCTGTAGACCACCAAACAGTCACCATTACCTTCTTCGGATGGAGGCTCGGTTTCGGCACATGCTTCGGTGGCTCATCAGAATCTAGCCATTGTGCTGATCGGCGACGATTGTCGTATAATATCCACTTTTCATCACATGTCACTATTCTGTGCAAAAGTGATCGCATCTGCTGCAGGAGAGTAAAAAACCACAAATTTCCATTCGAAGCGCCATGTTTTGCTCCGTAAGGACATGAGGAACCCATTTGTCGAGCTTTTTCACCTTTCCAAGTTGTTGCAAGTGCCGGGAAAGTGTCGAATAGTGTACGCCCAGTTTCTCTGCAATATCTCCCACAGACTGACTTGTGTTGGATTCGACAAGCAAACGTTAATGTTCCGGGTCGCCTTCGCTGCTTCATGACCAAGTTTGAACTCATACAGGAAAAGTATACGTACTTAGCTCTTTTCCATCCTTTTTCCCCTTTTTATTTACTGTTATCACAACGATGGTCAAAACTGAAACGACTCCTTGATTGAATGTAGAAGTATTTATGCTTTACTATCCGACACGAACAGCGCCAACTGGTGATGGTTTGATACATCAAAATCGCAACTAACTTCACTTGATTGCAAAATCGGTCATTTCATATGCAACAACCTAATATTTTGTGGATGAATACATGGCACCGGCAGCACCGCCAAATGCAGAAATTCTCAGATAAATCGATCAAAAGTGGACCAAGTCTTTGATTATACAGTTTGAGAGAAATCTGGTTACACACAACTCCCTGGAAGATAAATGCGATAGTTCCCTCTGAATACTTATCGTATGATCCTTTTTGGCCTTCGCCGGCACAAAAACTGAGGGATCTGATAGCATATCCCAAATCCAATAGTATTGATAGGTGGTGATGCAAGAGAAGCTATCAAATTTTATAACTTCAGCTCTTCTCATGACTGCGAACATAGGATTTGCCCCCAAAAGAAATCACTGAACACTTCAAAAATGTTACAGTTGATTAGAGAGCAGATTGTGATACAACGAAGCATTAAAGGAAAATTTATTGGGCAAAGTTCCATGAACTTCCTGGGAGTAAGGTGTTTAGCAGAATCATTGAAACATCCGAAGTTCTTGGTTGGATTGATTCATCTCACTGGTGCCTGAAAGATTTATATCGTGGTTGGATGTGGGATACCACTTGATTTATATATGGTTGCCATTAACCCCTTCTTGGGGTATAGCGTGTTACACCCCTACGCGCCATCGCCTATGGTTACCTTCAACTCCCTCCACTACTTTCCGAGGCGCTTGCATTCCTCCTCCACTGTTCTGCACCGAGTTCCATTGAGGCGGCCCACTCGTCGGGCATCTTGGGAAAATGGATTCTACTCCATGGCGTAGCCCGCAATGCAATTATCGCCTGTCCTTAAAGTTATACCTATCTACTGCGATTTCTGTCTTCCGATCACAGTGCGTACGAATGCAGGCCTGTACGCCCACCAAGTTCTTCGTTTGTGATAGGGTCAGGCCAGCGAACTGCGATGACACGTTGCAGACAGGTATTGACGAAAACATGGAGCTTTTAGGTAACAGTGAAGTTCACTTTCCATGTAGTACTCCCATAGAGCAAGTAGAAAGAACAGTCGCACAGAATAGTCTCAAGTTGCTCTTGATGTTGGGATAACTATCAGATTTTCCCGATTATAGACAAGGTAGCGAAAGGGGATTCAGTTGTTCATGCATCGGGCAACATCTAGCTCGTTGCCACTGTCGGCAGAAACTATGCTTCCTAGATATACAAATCGATCATCGTTTTCGATGTTTTGCCCATTAATGCAGACAGAAAAAATGCGAAGACCCGTTAGACTGAGAACCATGCTGTTTATCCTCAGTTCCACGCTATTTCCCTCTCTTTCCAAATCCAGAGCGATTTGGCCAAGGTGCATGACCCGGCAACAGAGTAAACAGAAAGATGTCAGAGTCTCCAGAGAAAGCATGAAGAACGTCACCGATGACAAGAAAAAATCATATAGGTCACAAGATGCAATCCTGGCAGCCTCTGCTTGAACCTCAAAATCCACCAAAATTTCACCTCATTGCAACACATGACATTTTGCGCTATCATATGTCATTCTGATAAAAGCTATTAATTTCTCCGGAATGCTCTGCCTTCGTAGAGCACTCCATATACACTCCCTGGAGCTTTCTCGAAATAGACGAAAAACAGGTGCAGCGAAGATGTAAATTCCGCGCATTGTTCCAAAATGATGCGTAGGGTGTTGATGCGAACAATGCAGTAGTATTCGGAGTCTGCTCTCCGTCTATCAAGCTTTCGAAATATTATTTAATGCGTTCCAGAATTATTTTAGCTATTATCCTTGCGGCGGCAGAAACCATGCTGATACCTCCCCAATCGTCATACTCAAAACGTATCCCCTTCTTTAAAATCTTGATGATCATCCCCTTTTCACACTCTTTAGGAAACGTCTCGGATTCCCAAAATTTCCGCACGAGTGGAAGCAGCAGATCAACAGTAAATACCGGTGCAACGATAAATAATTCTGCGTAGAGAGAGTCAAGCCCATTTGAATACATTGATGGCTTCTCTTCTGCATGAAGGATCAGTCCGTATCTGCATGTTACGGTGGCAAGTCATTTCATCCGTGAAGAGGGACTTCATGTAATACGGTTAAGAACCGCATTGAAGTGTTCTTTCCACCTATTCATGGTCATCATCGTGGATGAGAAGTGGATCGTTGACGTCCTTCACAGAACCATCGAAAGATTTGTGACCACATGCAAGCTATTTCGTGATGCGCTATACAGTCCTGAAATCATTGCGATCTGCGGCATCTTCCACTTCCCTGAGCAGCGCAATAGCAAATTCTCTCTTGTCACGGCATACACTACACTGAATCTCTCGATTTCACTCGGTATCGGAATTCGAGAGCATAACGCTCGCCATCGCTCGCAGTGGTCAGAAGAGCCTTCAACCCCTTCAGTTCATTTATCCGCTTTCACGATTCCGCAGTCAGCCAGATCTTATTACGTCCCTTTCGAGACACGGCCGAGGACCCGTGTAAGAGAAAATAGCATTTTTGATTGCGGTCCAATGCTTATCAATATTTTCAATCAGGCGACCCAGTATATCTGTCGTCCAATCAGCAAGATGACTCTTCCACTCGAGCGGCAGCGAGATCATACAAACGGTCGATGTTGAACTTAGGAGGTCGCAGCTCACAACCCTGCAAGGAGTATCGGATGCAAAATGCAAGCAAACGTAAACGACCATCAGATGGTGATCCTTTCCGAAGTCGATGTCAGCGCCTCTCCTGTCATGCATATCCAGCAGATAACTCAAGTCTACTGCTGATCGCGAAGTATCCCATCTGATTGCTCGTACGGCGTCGGTTATTTGAAATCCAACTGGCCTTATGGCAGGCTCTGTGTTCGAACAATGGACCATAAATGATGAGGCGGTGGAAGTTTCAAAAATCCACGAACCCCTCACTTTACCCTTGCGGTCGCCAAAACCTTCTTTCCCTATCATATATCCGAGCAAGTTGTTGTCAGATCCCAGTTTGGCATTCAGATAATACATCCCAATCAAAATGTCACCTTTATTAAGCCTCCCCTGAACTGCGTTTAATTGCTCGTAGAAAGCATCCTTCTCCTTCTTTCTCCATGGTTTTCCATAGTACTAAATGTCAAAAACAGGCTGATGGAACTGGTGGAATATTGGACCGCATCTCCTTCTACAGACAAACGTGGAGAGCAGCGGAAGACGCATGAAAAGCAGAAATAGCCCCACTTCCCGCCGAGAATACTGCAAAGCGAACTGGGGAAAAGGCGAAAAGAGGAAGATGTGCCTGAAGTAGAGTTTATCTGATTAGTTTCCAAGGCCCAAGAAAAGAAGCCAAAGAAATATAAAGGGAAACAACTGGCTACGCCGGCAGAGATCCGTGTGTCCAAAGACAAGGAGCCTACAAAGCAAAAGCTAGTAACAGAAAAGAAGAGGAAACGAAGAGAGGCTAGACCGTCAGCTCTACTCATAAAGCCGACGGAAAGCAAGACATTTGCGGAAGTCCTTAGTGAAATTCACTACAGGATGAAACTCGAAGGTAACGGAGCGGAAGTGTTTTCCATACGGAAAACGAAGGGTAGCGGAGCCTCGTCGAACAAGGCCGTAAGACGACTAGCAAGAATACATTCTGTGGAGCGGTCAAGGTTTTACTGGGGGAGAAGACTTTCGTTTCTAGTCTAGAGCCCATGTGCTCTCTAGAAATTCGAGAACGTGACCGCCTCGCCGAAAAGGTCAAAGTGGAGGAGGCCATAAAGCGCAAATGGCCAAAATTAACCAATGCTCGAATAATATCACCTTTGTAAATGATCGAGGCCAAAAACTCGCTGTGATGGAAGCCCCGAGCAATATGCGAGGAAATTCCTTTGGAACGGAAAAGTCAAAATTGGATGGGTAGCATGCCAGGAACGAATGCGAGTAATTCCCATCAAGTGCTACAGGTGCCTGGACTATGGACGCACGTCAACAACTTGCAAGGGACTCGACAGGAGGACAGCATGCTGCAGATGCCGCCAGGTAGGTCAGATAGAAAGATCTAGGACGTGTTCTTGCCCAAGCCCGAGGAAATGAGTTGTCTGGATTTGGTGTTTAGGAATAACGTTTTTTAGCGTTTACCTGACACCGAATGATACGATACCGAACTTTTTGCGCCGGCTTGATGCTCTCAAGCATCCCTCCCCGTGTGGAACGTCTCGATAGTGAACATTGGAGAATTCGTCGAAGCTCTTCGAACAGGCAGTGTCAGGGTGGAGTGTACTTCGGGAGTGGGAGCAGCTGACACTGTCGTAAATTCAGTGATGGGCCTGATAACGGAGTGGCACCAGCCATGAAAAGCCTGTACTGGTGCACAGCAGAAATTGTCGACCTATGAAAGAAGTGTCATATGCTTCGACATTTGACACGCCACTACGCCCTAAAGGCAAGTATACGAGTTGATTAGCAGAAACGAGACTCCGCAGTGCGATAAATAAAAGCAAAGCTCATGGCTGGCGGAATCTACTCAAAGAGGTTAATGAGGACCCGACTTCATTCTAAGCACTAACCAGATTGCCTAGATATTCCGTAGGATGTCAAGAACTGCGGATCATTCACAATGAAAGAGCTCAAAAAAGGAGTTCTCACCATGAAAACTAAAAAAGGTCCTGGTCCTCATGGTCCTCATGGCTGAATTGCTTCTGCATACCAGCGGCTGTGTATGCTTGACACGGTTGGGATAGTGCTCGAAGGCCCCATGAGGAGTAGACTCACTAAAGAGATCCGCGCTGCCCGAAACTTATCCCCAAGGTAGTACGGATTCAAAGCAGGGAGTTCCGCGGTGAATGCTGTTATGGAAGACGTGGATGCGATTCATCGAGCTAAAGCACACAGGCGCCGATCTCGAGGGATAGTGCTCCTCATAACACTTGATGCCAGAAATTCCTTCAATTCCTTAAGATGGATAGATATGCTAAGCACATTAGAAAACTCAGTCCACGTGCCAAACTACATCTTGCGAGGGGAGGGATTATCTGAAAGAACTCTGGAACGCTCTTACGATAGTCTGCTAAGACTCGATATACCAGAAGAGTCGCGGCTGGTTGATTATGCAGACAACCTTGTGGCAGTTGCTGCCGGATGCACAGTTGTATAGGTGCAAAGCAGACTTGGCATATTGATACGACGGGTAAGCGGATGGAACAAATTGAAGTAGTCATTTTGACCAGAAAAAGAATCCCTACCCTGCTTCCCATATGGATCGGTAAAGTCGTTTGTAGAGTCGAAACCAGCGGTTAAATACCTTGGTTTAATGCTCGATTCGTAGATGAACTTCTTCGAACAAATTAAAGCAACAGCGGACAGAGCTGCAGCTGGAGTCTCGGCCTTGAGTAGGCTAACGGCGAATGTTGGGAGTCTTATATCTACTACGAGACATCCTCTCATGGGAGCAACGCTGTCCGTTCTATTCTATGATGCGGAAGTATGGGCTGATGCCCTTAACAAGGAGGTGCATCATAAGCGCCTTACTCAATTGCAGAGACGGGGAGCCTTGCAAGTGTCATCTGTCTCAGAACTGGCCGTGATGGTGAACACAAGAGTGATCCCCGTTTCCCTTCTTGATAAGGAGCGTAAAGCTATCTAGCGCCACAAGGAGAAAATTTAACAGAGGCCCGTGAAGAAAGTCAACGCACCCTTACCAAAGGGGAACTCTGTTGGCAAAATAAACCAAAAGGCCGATGGACTGCGCAGTTCATCGACAATTTAAATTTGTGCCTGCACCGAACGCATGGTAAGATTGATTACTTTCTTACCCAACTTCTAAGTGGGCATGGAGGTTTTCAGTTTTACCTGCACAAGATTGGAGAGGCACGATCTCCTGTGTATTCTGAAATGGGATGGCCCCGAACACATCTTTTTCTCTTCTGAAAGGTGGAATGGCTTTCTTCACCAGCTTTGCGCAGACAGTGCTCTCTCCAGACAACATTATCAGAGAGATGATGAGGAGCGCTGGCAGATTGAGTCGTGTTGCTCATTATGTTCAAGCTCTTTTTATTGCGAAGAAGATTGACCTCGACCGGCAGAGGGAGCGGATGGCAAAAAGGTTCCCTAAACTAACAACTCCCTTCTTTCCCTCCCTCCCATTGATGAAAGGAATTCCCTGACGTGAAGTCTCCCAAAGAGAGGGGTAGGGCCAGCCCGAAGTAATGTGTAAAACGGTTCCAAGCTAGTTCTCTGATGACAGGGAGGTGTCGTAAACGCGTTCACCTCCCTTTATAAAAACAAATTAAAAAATTGAATTTATTTATATTTATCACAACTTGTGCACATTTCATGACTCTTTGTTCAAGAGAAGTACCATGAAAAGATTACCAGAAATTACATCCTTCAAAAATGAAATGTTTCCTCACATATGGACGCACTAAAATATACTCATATCACCATGGTAGACAATACTGTGAAAAATGCTTCTTTAGAAATTCCCTTTTTGGAATAATTCATAGAAAAAGGAATTGGGAGCACAAAAATAACAACGGGCGAAAATAGCAAAGCCTCCCAGCTCCTAGATAGGAACTGTTCATGTATAAAAAGTCAAAAAGTCCTAGAAAGTATGTGTAAATAAAATCTTCATGTATTAAATAGCTTCTGAAATAAATATAGTGTTTTGTGTTGAAAACAGGTATGTATATATCTCTTTCTAATAGTTAACAGGTATACTAGTTGGCTCAAAAGTTCGTACGCAACGCACAGTTGACCTTAACTTTCAAAAGGCACGTGTACAAATTTGACAACTATCAGACTATTAGTTTGTAAGATAGAGCATTTTGAGTGAAGCAACTTTTGTTAGTTTGAAAAAATGGATAAAAAGGAGTTTCGTGTGTTAATAAAGAATTGCTTTGTGGCGAAAAAAACCTGCTGAAGACAAGGCTTGGCTTGATAAACAGTATTCGGACTTTGCACCAGGAAAATCAACCGTCGAGAAGTGGTTTGCTAAGTGTAAACGATGACGATGCACGCAGTGGATTCCCGAAAGAGACTGTTATCAAAAAAGTCCACAAAATAATTTTGGATGAGCACAAAGTGAAGTTTCCTGGGATAGCTGAGGCTATAAAGACATCAAAGGAACGAGTTGGATATATCATGCAAGAATATTTGGGTATGCGAAAGCTCTGTTCAAGGTGGATACCGTGCGAGTTCATAATCGACTAAAAACAACAACGATTTGATGATTCTGAGTAATGTTTCAAACTCTTCATCCATAAAAAAACCCCGAATGACAATGGGCGAAACTTAGCTTCATTATCTCACACCAGAATTAAAACGGTCGTCATTTGAGTGGACTGCACTTGGTGAATCGACTCCAAAGCGTGCAAAGATGCAACAGTCGGTTGGCAAAGCTATGGCATCAGTATTTTGTGATGCGCATGGTCGACTATCTTGAGAAGGGAAAAACCATCAACATCGACTATTCCATAGCGTTATTGGAGCGTTTGAAGGATGAAATCGCGGGGAAACGGCCGCATTTGAAGACAACACACATCAAGACAAAGCACTGTTGCACAAATCAATGAAAACTAGGGCAAAATTGTATGAATTGGGATTCGAATTGCTTCCGCATCCACCATATTCTCCAGATCTGGTCCCCAGTGACATTTTTCTGTTCTCAGAACTCAAAAGAATAGTTGAGGATAGTGACAAATCATACTATAAAAATAGTATCGAAAAGTTGTATGACCGAAAGCAACTATATTAAATAAAATGATCAAATCAAATTTTATAAAAAAAAATTTTCCTATCTTAGCTGACAAACTTTTGAAAATTTCAAGACGTTGTCCTTTCGAGAAGTCATTCCCCTTCAAAAGGTCGGTTTAATTATGCCCTATCTAATCTAATTTGAGAGATTAATATCATAAAACTTTCGGTTGAATCCTTCAATCAAATCCCAGCTTTATAAAGGAATGCTAACTAGGTAAAATTATGTCAGTTTCCCTTTTGGTCACTCTTCTCGTAGTACAAACCGAACCTAATCTCAAATGTCAATGTTTTCGAATCAGAATGATAGGGATGAGTCCAAGAAACATTTACAGCATCACCCAAAGGTCAATAATTCATAGATAAAATCATATCTAATGACCCTCGTCCCACTACTTGACAACTAGGTGTTCATATGTATGCACATCTTCCAATATCTTCTGTGTCCAGACTAGTGCGTTGAACTTGAATTTCCTAGCAAGCCATTACTCTGCCAATTTTCAAGAAAATACTATGGAATCAACCTTCTCCTCCTCATTTCATAACTTGACCTTTTCCATGTGGTTAGGGTTATTATGCCTTGGGTAGCCCTGAATTATTCCACAAGGTTATTAAATTTTCACTAATGGGAATAAATTGCGAGAAATGATCCAGTACAATAAAATGGGTTCATAATAACATTGGAAAGGCTATTAAGATCCCTAAGCCCCAAGTAATCTCAGACGTTGAATGCTATACTTAAACTAGCTTAGAATTCTGTAACTGTTTGAATACCACTGCAAGTTCGCAGACATTGGTAGAACAGACTGATTCAGCTTACCTCGAGTGGGTAATTTAAATTTAACACTTAAAAGGAAAGGATACCTTTTAAATGTTTATATGTACATTGGGAGAAACCTAATAACAATAATTTGCATTTTGGAGTACCACTTTCCTTTCAAGGTGAATTCAATAGGCTAAGTCTGTAATGAAAGTTCAATTAGGATCAAACCCCGAAAATTAATAAACCTCAATCATGAATATAATGAATAAGTTGGCAAAATTATTCAAATGCAAATAGTGGTAGAAACGCATTTCTAGCGAAAGCAGGAAGAACAAATAAATTGAATATTTAAGAACAAAGACGAAGACTTGCACTAGTTAAATTTGCTGACGACCTACTCGACATTCTTTCTGGAGCATAGGCACCCTTCCATAATTTTATTCCCATCACGAAAAGCTGGAATTCATATTAAAGGGTGAATCGGTAAGTGCATATTTACACGTATGGCAGTATGAGGGAAGGGTTGCTTTCGGCGTTGTATGGAGCATTGAGGTTTCAAGCGCCACTCCTAGTAATGCTATAGTCAAAAGAAGTTTGGAATGCAGTGAATAAGGTTATCAAGTAATGAGTACCGGAGGAGGAGGATGTGAATAAGTGGTGCTTTCATATTTAAGTACAGAAATACCTCGTCTTAAAGCTCTAATTGGTTTCAAGAATACACGAAAATGTATTATACGTAAATCGAAGCTAAATAAGTCTTCATCCATAAAAGAGTACGCGTCCAGCCAAAGTACCTGGCCATATAAAATGTTGCTTAGAAAATGTTCAAATTAAATTTGCAATAGTAACATGCCGTACAACTTTGTTAATAATAGTAAACGAAGTGAAAATAAAGTTCTTGTCCGGTCTAACAATACTTAGTCCTTGTTTCAATAATTGGTAAGAAAATATCATATTAATCGGAGTATTTTTTTTCAATATCATGTCGTATGGTTGCTATCCACCTCTTGCTAGGGTATACCGCGTCAAACGCACCCACGCACCATCGTTCACGGCTTGCTGAAATGAGCTTCAACAACAATTAATGAAAAGAATTTAAAATTGAAATTAAATTAACTTTTATCAATAATATAAAAAGACATTTATATTACTTAATTAATAATATATAATTTAAAACTTAATTCAAACTAATTTACTTTTGATTTGTTATCTAAGTTACTTTTTCCCAAAAAAATTTGAGAAAAAATTCGTTTTTTTGGCTTGTGTATTGTTGATGAGAATGAGCGGCGAGCCACCTACGGATGGCAGACCAGACGGACCCCCCGCCATAAGGCTTAGGGGCACTCGGATCGGTCGTGGAGTCCGCAACGAGGAGGACCTAGACTTGAAAAGAGCCAAAGTGAGGATAGCCAATCTTGAAAGAAGAAATGGCGAGCTGGCGAAGACACTCGAAAATTTGAAAAATCAAATGACATTATTGATCAAGAAAAATGGAAAGCTTACGGAGCAGCTAATAGCTGGGGAGGCGGGCCCGTCATCTCCAAAGGTAGCCAGGAAAAAAGTGAAGCTTTCTTCGACTACTTCTGCAACATAGAGGAGCCTGGCTGCCTTGAAGGCGAACAAGTTTTTGGCAGCGAAGCTGTCCGTGTGGAGAACATAGAAAACAAACAAGCTGACGATACGAGATACAGCGACAACGGTGGCGATAGAAATGTCCCAGAAGAGAGTGCTAACCAGGCAAGCTGTAGTAGTAAAGAGGGAACACTGGGTGAGTTTTTGCTCTATGTTTCTAAAAAATTAAAAAGAAAAACAAAATTCAAGAAAAAATGTTAACTAATGTAAAAAATAATACAAGTATGATTGAAAATTTAAAAAATGGTCCGACCGGGGATACAAGTAGCACCCGAAATACAGAAAAGGGGGAAAAGATGCCCCCCATTAATGTTTATGAATTAGGTGGTAGAGATTTAGCCACTTTACTTAATGGGAGCGCGAGGCTCTCGAAATTTGTTATTAAAAAGACGGGGGCTGAGAGAGTCCAAGCCAAATGTAACAATGAAAGCCCCTCACTTCACCTACAATCCAAAGGAATAGAAGGTGTAAACCTTCCTTCTGAAAGGCTTGGATGCGGAGGAAGAGCCCGATGGGGTGCTTAAAATGCTCCGGGAGACGGGATTTGAGGTCAAGTTCCTCTCAGTGTCACGCTTTAGTACGAAAGGATCCGTTTTGGAAAAACGAATCCTGGCACACTTCCTCGTGCAGATAAGCCCAGAGAGCCGAGGAAGCGTTCTGATCGGCATCGAGTCGCTTAATTACCAGGCCATTCGTTTTGAGCGCCTGCTGAGGGGCGAAATACACTCGACTGAACTGTCAAATGTCTTTACGATGTGTAAAGTGCGAAAAGGCCATACCGCAGTCGAATGTTCGCTGACTGAAGCAGAGGGCTAGCAAAAAACTTTCTGTGTCAACTGCGGAAGCGGAGGGCATCCGGCTTTGTACCTTGGATGTCCTGCATACCGCAATGTTAAGGTCACAAGACAAAAGGTGTCAAGATCGGCCCAAAGGACGAAGGTGTCAGCGGCGTTGAACGGTACCGTTTCTTCGACACCAATCGTCTCGGGGATCCCATTTGCAGAAGTAGTTCAACAAGGGGGAGCTAAGAAGCAACAACAAGATGCAAGTGGCGGGATGAACACCATCCTCAATAAAATACTAACCATGTGTGAAAACATGCAGCATACCCTACACGCACATAATACCAAAATAAACAGTATAACAGAATATTTACACAAACAGCATGCCCGCTGCTAGGTCTGCAGTCACAGCGGTACCACTGGATGGTCTCCGGATCATCGCGATTAATGTGAATTCCATCGTAGGAATCCATCGAATAGCGGAGCTCCTTGATTTCGCTGCCAGGCAACAGCCTGATATTGTCTTGATTTCAGAAACCCACCTCAGTCCGAGGCATTCGGTAACATTCAAAAATTTTGAATTCGTTAGGAACGATAGACGAAATTGTGATGGGGGAGGTGGTATCGGAATACTTGTGGGTCGCCATTATCGTTTCAGGCATATTAATAGGCCTGAATTTGAAACCTTTGAGTGTATCGAAGTCTCATGTATTCTGTTTTCACTGCCTAGAGGAGGGAATTTATACATTCTGTCAGCCTATGCAGTGGGAAACAACCGAGCCAAGTTCAAGGAGAAATTCCATTCTCTGTTCACGATACTCGTACTGAATAGGCTGCATAATTATTATATTATAGCTGGCGACTTGAATGCTAAGCATAGCTAAACGCCACAAACAATCCCAGAGGGGTATTCCTCAAATCTTGGATAGAGCAATATCAGATAGAGTATAAATGCGAATTATATGGGTGAGAGAGTCCAACCTGACCCAGGGCAAATACCTATCTGGATTTGTGCATTACTGACGCGCGCTTGAAGTTTAATTTTAGGAATCCTCAACGGAAATCACAGACTCTTCTTTACGACAGCTATTCTTATTGAAGTTGTGTTTGACGGACGAAGAGTTCGTCTTCTGCCGATGGACAGTGGCGCCCACAGGCTGAACTTTAAACAAACAGATTGGAAGAAGTCCCAAGAGAGGAGGAATCCCCACCTCTTTATGAGGAAAACAATAGTACATTTGCGCCAGATGACAGCAATTTGAGCAACGAGGAAATACTTCAGTTTCTTCTCAAGCTGGAGAACTTGACGCTGGATACAATTGAACAAGTCGTCCCTAAGATTAAACCTTTCAATAATATGGACGGATAGCTGAGTGGTTAGGGCACAAGGCTATCGTACGGAAGGTCGCGGTTCAAACCTCACTGGTGGCAGTGGGATTTGTATCGTGATTTGATATCGGATACTCGGATACTCAGCTGGAAATGAGTACCTGAGTCAAATCAGGGTAATAATCTCGGGCGAGCGCAATGCTGACCACATTGCCTCTTACAGTATACTGTAGTGTACCGTTACTCTCTTGAATAAAGTGCTCTAACACACTTCAAGGCCCTGATCCAATATGGATTGTCGCGCCAGCGATTATTATTATTATTATTATTATTATTATTATTATATTAATAATATGGAAGGATATGAAACTGCAACCATAAAACGGTTGAAAAAAGTGAAAAGTCCTTCTGCACACTCGCGTCAACAAAATCGATCGGAGATATGGGGATTATCATCATCCCATATTAGTTGAGTTCAAATCACTTCCAAAGATCGCGCGGGATCTTATCCGTCAATATTACGTAAATGAAGTGAATTCCCAATGGTGGGAAAAGTTAAAGGGTATTTCACCAAGCGATTCAGATTTCATGTTTACAAAGATAAATACGTTATTCCGGAAGAAGTCACGAGTAACTGTGCCGAGAATTAAAGTCGGTGGCAGCGAGATACAACACCTTATTGACTCAGGTATAGACACCAATAGTGTAACTGCAGATGCACAAGACAATTACATCGTGATGGACGATGCTCTGAAACTCGAACATATAGGGGAACACTTTGAATCGGTGCATCGGCCCAGAACGGACTTAGAGCCAACGCGACTTTCGGAAATTGTAGAACGAGATGTCCACAATTTCAAATATAGCCTGAACGGGACCACAGTTCTCCAGTTTAGCTCTGCATTGCAGGCTGATCTCATACCGAGTGATAATCTGCTTGATTACCTTGTCTCATGTGTGGAGTTAACTTCCATATTTAGAAGAGTAAACAATAAGAGATCACCCGGTATGGATGGCATTCCCAACGTGGTCCTCAGGCATTTACCAGACATTGCCATTCGTAATTATTGCATTTTGTTCAATAATTTATTGAACAATTCCTTCTTTCCAGGACAATGAAAGAAAGCCTGAGTATTCCCGATTTTAAAGAGAGGGAAGGATTCATCCAGCCCTAAGTACTACCGCCCAATCAGTTTGCTGCCTAACATCAGCAAGGTGTTTGAGATTTTGGTATTGAAAGCCTTGAACGGGCATATCAAGAAGAAGAATTATTGCTGAATGCGCAATGCGGATTTCGATCTGGACATTCAACGATACATGCAATAACGAAGGTAACGTCTGACACTTGCTGGCGGATTAACAATGGTGACTGCGTAGGCGCTTGCCTTATAGACATGGAGAAGGTCTTTAATACCGTCTGGACTGATGGACTGATTTTCAGGCTCCTGAAGAATGAGTTTCCTAGCCACCTCGTAGCGATTATGTGTATAATAGTATGCTGTATGGCAAGTGTTTTGTCATTACGGACGGAAATCTCACTACTAGCAGGGAATTTCATGTTTACATGATTACAGCAAGGGACAGTCACTGCGCCTACACTCTTTGCAGTATTTGCCGGCGAATTGCTCAATCCTTTCGATTTTAATAAATCTCCTAAAAGGTCGTTGGTTGCCTTTGCTGACGATCTGATAGCCTACACGGCACACAAGAAGGTAACTGAGGTGCAAGTTGAACTTCAGAAGATATTCAATGATATTAAGTTCTTCAGGAACAGTTGGCGGATGAAAATCAACGCGCAAAAGTGTGAAACGATTCTGTTTCGAAATTCCTTGGCGTACGCCAGTAAGAACTTGAAAAGGAATTGGAGAGATTTCCACATTGTTGCGAACGAGGATAGTTCTGAGCGCATTCCTCATAAGAAGTACGTTAGATACTTGGGTGTGCATCTTGACGAGCGTCTGCAATTTAACGAACATGTTAAAGTCGCGCTAGAAAGCGCTCGCGAGGCATTCATGTCTCTTCGACGACTCTTTTATGCTCCACATCTTAGCCGGAAGGTTAAGATTATATGCTATCTTACTTTGGTTAGACCGGTGCTCACCTACGGGTGTGCTATCTGGTTTAATTTGATTGCTAAATGGAGAAAATAAGGATCTTTGAAAGGAAATGTCTGCGTGCTTGCACGGGGCTTAATAGGACTGCTTCGTCAAACTAGGAGCACTATGTAACTAATGAAATGATGTATGCAGCTGCTGCTGTGCCGAGAATCGACACAGTTGTCGTCAGATTGATTCGGAATCATATAGTGCGACCTGCTTCGCATGGTGAGAACCCTTGGGTTTCGCAGCTCCCAAAGCATTCGTGTATATTGACAGGAATGGTCTAATTCTTGATTCTGCCGGTGATCCGATTATGTATCATATACATAGTCGGGCCACGGACAAAAGGATAGAATACCCCCGAACTTGACAGTGGGGCTCCAGAATTCGATTGGAGATACTCCAGAGCGAGAGCAATTGATATTAAGCAGGATGAAAAAGAGAAATCCTGGTACTGGTGGCTGCTGGATGCCGGCTAGCGGTGGCCGTGCTCAGTTCTGCCATTTGTTTCTTGGTGGGACTATGTAAATAATATAAATATTACACGGGTGTTACTTTCACCTCCGGTCGATATGAATTATATATTTTATTATATTGTATTGTATTCATTATGCTCATCAAAAAAGAAAAAAAATGTGAAATATAAAAATATCTTTTACTATATACATCATTCCTTGTTAGATTATAAAATTGTTTTTTCATTCATTTTTCTCGATCTATATTATTAATGTTCAACATTTGGTTTAAATAAGAATGATTTTGAAAATGTGAAAAAAATATGAGCTTCAACAACCTTTTTTGGAATCTCTTTTGCTTAGAGGAAGAGTCTGATCCGCATGTTACGGTGGCCAGCTATTTCATCCTTAAAATTAGGAACCTAACCGGATGTGACACGTTTAAGGACCGTGGTGAACTGTTCCTTCCTCCTCTTCAGCTGCACGTCATCGTGAATGAGGAGTCGGCCGTTAACTTCCTTCACAAGGCCATCGAAGGGTTTGCGACCCCCGGTGTTTAATGCCAGGGCTCTTGAATGGGGCATGCCTCAGTCAGACTCCAGAGGGAAACGAATTCTGGAAATGGTGGCGAGAACCGGGCTCGTAGTTTTAAACCCCGGATCCACGCCAACGTTTCGGCACCCAAGCTGTGAAGGAAGCATTCCTGACATCACTTTTGCGTCAGAATCTCTGGCATCGCCTGTGGACGGGTGGCGAGTCCTAGAAAACTTCTCGGCAAGTGATCACCAGTACATTGCGTTCGAAGTTGTTGACGCTACTTGCCGGCGAGCGCCAATGAGACGCCCGCCCGTGCCTGTGGAATGTCGCGAGGGTGAACATCGGGAGGTTCTTCGAAGCTCTTGGAACAGGCAGGGCCGCGCTGCAAGGCACTCCGGGGGGTGGTAGTGTTGCAACTGACACCGTCTTAAATTCAGTGATGAAAACCTGATAACGACGGCGTGTGAGGCTTCCATGCTCCGGAGGGGCCCCAGCCGCGACAAGCCATCTCTTTACTGGTGGACGGCAGAAATTGCCAACCTACAGAGGGAGGCATGTGCCATAAAGGCACAGAATAGATCAGCAAAAAGGAGACTCTGTAGCGCTATAAATAAAAGCAAAGCTCGCGGCGACGAGGTGAATCAGGACCCGTGGGGACTTGACTATAAGCTTGTCACCCGGAAAATCGGGGCTCTGCGGAGGCCCTGCATACTAAGTACCGACCAGATGGACCACATAGTGCGGGCATTGTTCCCCAGACACCCTGTACGGGTTGATGTAAATAGCGCGGAAAGCGTCAAGGATTACCCCCTTTTCACAATGAGAGACGCGATTCTCACTATGAAAAACAAGAAGGCGCTAAACCTTGATGGCATCCCGGCGGAAGTTCACAAACTGGTCTTCCGCCAACGGCCAGAATTGCTGCTTGAAGTGTTCAACGCTTGCTTGGAGGAGGGCATTTTCTCCTGTTGCAGGAAAGTGGCCAGACTCGCGTTGATTAGTAAGGGTAAAGAAGACCTGGAGCTCCCATATATATATCGACCGCTTTGTATGCTGGACATGGTCCGCAAAGTGCTCGAGAAGCGCATCAGGAGTAGACTCGCTGAAGTGATCCGCGCTGCCGGGGACTTATCCGCAAGGCAGTTCGGGTTCAGAACAGGGAGATCTAAAGTGGATGCTATTATGGAGGTCGTAGATGCGGGTCATCGAGCCGATGCACACAGCCGCCGATTTCAACGGATAGTGCTTCTCATAACGCTTGATGCCAGAAATGCCTTCAATTCCGTAAGATGTACAAATTTGCTAGGCACATTAGAAAACACATTTTACGTGCCAAGCTATCTCTTGCGGATATTGAGGGATTATCTGAAAGACCGTTCCTTTTTCTATGAGACGCTAGAGGGCCAAAGAAGGATGGAAATCACTTCGGGAGTAATACAGGAATCCATTCTGGAACGCTTCCTATAATAGTCTGCTGGGACTCGATATGCCCAAAGAGTCGCGCCTGGTCGGTTATGCAGATGACGTTGCGGCACTTGTTGCGGGACGCACTGCTGAACAAGCGCAAAGTAGACTTGGCATATTGATGCGACGGGTAAGGGGATAATGCTCACAGTTTCCGCCTTGTGCTGGAAAAAACCGAAGTAGTTATCTTGACCAGAAGGAATCTCGACCCTGCGTCCCATATCGACCGGCGAGTTGACTATAGAGTCAAAATCTGTGGTTAAATACCTTGGTTTAATGCTCCACTCGAAGATGAGCTTCTTCGAGCAGCATCGGACAGGGCTGCAGCTGGAGTCGCGGCGTTGAGTCGGCTAATGGCGAATGTCGGGGGCCCTATATCTACTACGAGACGTCTCCTTATGGAAACAACGCAGCCGGTTCTGCTATATGGTGCGGAGGTTTGGGCTGATGTCCTTGACAAGGAGGTGCAACGTAAACGCCTTGCTCAAGTGCAGAGATGGGGAGCTTTACGAGTGGCGTCCGCTTATCGCATCGTCTCCGAACCGTCACTACTATACTGAACATAAATATTTTAAAATTTTCAATTTCCGATGGATCCTTACTAAAAAGTCATCAACCAGAGATTCCGTTGTAATTCTTACACTCAAGCAATAAAATCAATAATTTTTGTATACACTAAAGGATCATATCTATTGGAGATAAAAAGGTTCAAATCCCTACCTATCGTAATGTCCTTAAAAAAATTCTCAAAAATTGTTCTTTTTCAGGTTGGTCAAAACGGGATAATCCTTTAACTTGAATAAAATCATCATCCCTTCATCATTTCAGAAGTTAATGTGTTATTCCTGTATTTTAATACCCCTGTAAATACAGCCTCCTTCATCAAATAAGGTAAAAGATAATACAACAATTCAAAATACATATTATTTTTTCACCCTTATGAATGAATCAATTCCCCCGTACCATTTAACATATCACGTAAACAAGGATCAAAGTAGAAAAGCGTCTGTTTTGAGAAAAGATAATTTTTACTGAAAGCTTGTATGGGCCTTGAAGAGCTATTAACCCTGAATAATTTATAACGTTTAACCCATTAGTAAACCGAGTCCTCTTAAAAAGCAATTCAAAGTGTCTTCAACAACCGCCGAATGACGACAAATATCCTTAATTCAGCAATTCTTTACATAAGATTACATGATTTACATAAAGTTATGTTTGGCAAGCCCAACCTTCCCACCTCCAAGGTAACCTAAGTCGCAAAGGGGCCGCTAGTAATACATGCGCCCGATTCAAAAGGATTCATACTTTTTACTAAGCCAAGGTGGTCGGATACTTTCTTAAAGTATTTAATTTTCTGCAAAAGGTGAACCTTTTTACCCTAAAACTCGGCTGTCATTAATATCACTTCAAAATTTAATTTACCATCTGGTTACACATCATAAAATTTCATGTTGTTTGGTTGCTCTTAAATATGGAAAACAGAAAATACTTCATCAGTTTGAAAGGGGGAGTGAGAACCCGGAAAAGAATGAACTTTCTCAGAAGGATAAGCTTTCTTTATTAGGCGGAAGGCATTTCGCAAGGACATATTTCTTGATCATGTGCCCTTTGAAAAGTACTCATGCGAAAGCAGTTCCCGTAAGCCATTTTAAGTTTCGTTTCATCCATTGGTTTCTGAAAGGTTCATGGTGTTCTGTTGGAAAGATACCGTCCATGCGTTTGCAAATATGAAGGTTGAATGGAGTTTGCCGTATTCGAACTTATGATGGAGAAGGTAACGTTGGTTTCATTTTTTTTCAAAGGATTCCCTGTGAGTAATGACTTTTGCTATTTTATGGAGTCTTCGATGTTTATTCGTTCAGAGTATCAAAGTCTCTTGCAATATGAGAAGGGTGCCCATATTGAAAAGAGATGGGATCCACCTTGAATGCAGGAATTAAAGGCTAAACTGGGTCATTAAGACTAGACTTATTGTTTCTTATTGACATTTGATGCTAGTGTACTCATTAGAAGTTGAAGTGGAATATCCTTGAATCCGTATACCATTTTGCAGGTATTTTTCTCTGATAAGCTAATGATTACCAATTTCGGCCCTTTTCTCGAAATTCTCAAAATTAAGAGATATATCTGAAAGTAGTAGAAAGTCAAAAACCGGAAGCTTTGTGCTTCAGGTATGCAAAATTTTGTGGTTTTTAAGGTTTTGTGCGAAACAATTTGATTCAATGTCTATCTGTCTGTCAGTCACACCCGATTTATTCGGAAACGGTCAAACCGATCTGTGAATCTTTTTACATATAACATGTGGCGCCATTTTGTGTGGAGTTTGAAAAGGGGCTCCTCTTACATGCGAAAAGGGGGTGTACAATTTTTGTCCACAGAATGTGGTCTTGTGGGGTATCAAATGAAGGGCTCGATTAGTAATGAAAATGATCTTATTTCTGATGTTGCGTGGACTCAAAAAGGGTGCCCTGAAAATTGAGTCAGGTTTCGTTCTGAAAACTTATGCAACCGAAGTCTGAATAAAATCGCAGTGATGTATCTACACAAAACCTAACCCTCAAAATTCAAAGTTCGTTCTAGAGATATAAAATTTGGCATCAGCATAAGTAATAATATCAGACATAGTTTTGAAAAATTTTAAGGCAATTCAATCCATCATCATGAACGGCGCAACAACTGGTATCCGGTCTAGGCCTGCCTTAATAAAGAACTCCAGACATCCCGGTTTTGCGCCGAGGTCCACCAATTCGATATCCCTAAACGCTGTCTGGCGTCCTGGCCTACGCCATCGCTCCATCTTAGGCAGGGTCTCCCTCGTCTTCTTTTTCTACCATAGATATTGCCCTTTATAGACTTTCCGGGTGGGATCATCCTCAACCATACGGATTAAATGACCCGTCCACCGTAACCTATTGAGCCGGATTTTATACACAACTGGACTGTCATGGTATGGCTCATAGATTTCGTCTCCGAGGAATACATGAGGACTGGCAAGATCATTGTCTTGTGCAGTAAGAGCTTTGACCCTATGGTGAGACGTTTCGAGCGGAACAGTTTTTGTAAGCTGAAATAAGCTCTGTTGGCTGACAACAACCGTGTGCGGATTTCATCATCGTAGCGGTTATCGATTGTGATTTTCGACCCTAGATAGGAGAAATTGGCAACGGTCTCAAAGTTGTATTCTCCTATCCCTATTCTTTCTGTTTGACCAGTGCGATTTGATGTTGTTCGTTGGTTCGTCTTCGGTGCTGACGATGCCATCATATATTTTGTCTTATCTTCATTGATGTGCAGCCCAAGATCTCGCCTCAATTGCCGCCTGCTCGATCTGGGTGAAGGCAGTTTGTACCTATCGGATGGTTCTCCCCATGATGTCGATATCGTCAGCATAGGCTAGTAGTTGGGTGGACTTAAAGAGAACCGTACCTCTTGCATTTACATCAGCATCACGGATCACTTTTTCGAGGGCCAGGTTAAAGAGGACGCATGATAAGGCATCTCTTTGTCGTAGACCGTTGTTGATGATGAATGGTCTTGAGAGTGATCCTGCTGCTTTTATCTGGCCTCGCATGTTGGTCAGGGTCAGCCTAGTCAGTCTTATTAATTTCGGGGGGATACCGAATTCTCTCATAGCCGTGTACAGTTTTACCCTGGCTATGCTATCATAAGGGGCTTTAAAGTCGATGAACAGATGTTGCAACTGTTGCCCATATTCCAACAGTTTTTCCATCGTTTGCCGCACAGGGAAAATCTGATCTGTTGCTGATTTGCCTGTAGTGAAGCCTCTTTGGTATGGGCCAATGATGTTCTGGGCGTATGGGGCTATCCGGCCTAGTAAGATAGTGGAGAATATCTTGTAGATAGTACTCAGCAACGTGATAGCTCTATAACTGCTGGAGGGTATGATATCTCCCTTTTTAGGGATGAGACAGATAATGCCTCGTTGCCAATCGTCAGGCATTGATTCGCTTTCCCATACCTTGAGCACAAGTTGATGAACCACTTTGTGTAAATGGTCGCCTCCATATTTAACCAGTTCGGCTGTAATTCCATTCGCTCCTGGCAACTTATGATTTTTTAGCCGATGAATTGCACGGACTGTTTCTCCTAAAAGTGGTGGTGGCAGTATTTGTCCGTCGTCTTGAGTTGGCGGGAGCTACAACTCGCGATGTTCTGGTTGTTGAGTAGCTCATCAAAGTACTCAACCCATCGCTCTAATATGCCCATTCTGTCGGAAATCCGACTTCCCTCTTTGTCTCGGCAGGATGAGCGTCGAGGTGTATAAGGCCTCATCCTGCTGATTTGTTTGTAAAACTGGCGCGCCTGGTGCGGTTGCTCCCTGTACTTTTCTAGTTCACAGACTTGTTGGTTCTGCCAGGCTTCCTTTTTCCGTCTGTGAAATCACTTCTCCGCTCGACGGAGTTCGTGATAAGTCTCTGCGCGTGCCCGCGTTCTTTGAGAATGGAACATTACTCGGTATGCGGCATTCTTCCGTTCCGTTGTTAGCTTACATTCACCGTCAAACCAGCCGTTCCGACTCCTTTTGCGGCTGGAGCCAAGTATGTTTGTAGCCGTATCCATGATAACGTTCTTCAGGTGATTGTGAAGATCGTTTGTTGATGCTTCATCTCTAGGTCCTCTGTTGACTGCGGTTATTGCGGCATCCATTTCCCTCTTATAGGTGTCGCGGAGGGTTGTGTTGTGGATGGCTTCATTGTTAACTCCCACCCGATTGGCAGAGGGGATTCTAGGTGGTGTTGTTATTCGAGCTCGGAGCACAATGCCAACGAGATAGTGATCCGAGTCTATATTGGCCCCCTATATGTTCTGACATTAATCAAGGTTGAGTATTGGCGGCGTTCGATCAACACGTGGTCAATTTGGTTGAAAGTGGTCTCGTCTACAGAGGCCCATGTATGTTTGTGGACCGCTTTCCGCGCAAACCAGGTACTTCCAACAACCATTTCGTGTGACCCTGCTAATTGAATAATCCGCAGTCGGTTATCATTTGTTTTTTCGTGTAAACTATGGGAGCCAACGTATCGCCTGAATACGGACTCCTCCCCTACTTGGCTGTTAAAATCCCCATGTATGATGTTGATATCATATCTGGGACAGGCTTCGAGGGTTCGTTTTACTGCCTCGTAGAAGGTATCCTCCTCCGACTCTGCAGTCTCATCTGTAGGGGCGTGAACGTTAATGAGGCTTATATTTCTAAATTTGCTTCGCAAGCAATTCAAATATTATTGTCAAAGTTATAAAGGTCAAAATTTTGCATTTCACGTGAATATATTGGGCCCTATGACATATATGACGTCATCATCATTAGGAGACATATCAAGAAATATTTTGAATTTGTAACTTTGCGGGAATGGAAAATTATGCATAGAAATTTTATCATACAAGATAAACACAACACCGTTGTACCCGAAGCGTCCAGCTCCTAGTATTCCGACTTGTTTTATATTGAAGATAAAGAATACCGGAAGCTCGCGCTTCGGGTATAAAGGTTTAGTGTTCATCTTGTGAGAGAAATTTCTTTTGCACGTTTTCCCAATCGCATCTCCAATTCAAAATATTGGAATTTTTCAAACTTTTCAAAATTGTTTACTAACATATATTACCACTTATAACCGTACCGTGTGTTGGGATGACTCCAAGACAGAATTTTGGGTAAATTTCACACGTCCATGTCGCATTAATGAAGGGAACAAATGGATCTCGAAATATCGGTATATACGAATTAAATAGATAATACTAGCTCAAAACCAGAAACCATATAATTATTTCAAACAAATTCTTTTGTAGGTCATATCTGCTATTTTCTGATTTAAATAATTTTTATAAGGCCATTGAAAGGCACGGAAAAAATCCTCTGAACATTTGAGATCGGTATCAGCTTTATCTAAATTAGTAACGGTCCAAAAATCGAAAAATTGATTGATACATCATAACAAATCATCAATTATAAAGCATTATTATATAGCACATTTTATTTCGCTCGTGGTACCTGGGTGTACAAAGCAATTAATGGTAGTGGTTCTGACTACTTAAAATGATTTTGTAACCTAAACTCTATAAATTAAACAAGTATTGCTTCCCTTCATAAAACGCTCGCCAATTGGCAAATTTATAAGAATGCCAACTGGGAAGCAAAGAAAGCGCTTCCTGTCACCCGAGCGGTTAATTACACAGATCTTTACGATAAACTGGACACTCGGGATGACGAGAGAGATCTGTATTGACTTGCCAAAAGCCGAAACGAACGCACACAGGATATCGAACATTTCTGTTGCGTAAATGTCAAGAACGGTGCTTTGCTTACCGACGGTCGAGCGGCGACGGATAGATGACGAGAATGTTTCGAACAGATTTGAACTGAAGAATTTGTTCGTCCTCCACTTCCACAGTCAATGCCGACATTTGGTACAGTTCCACATGTCAGCGCAACTGAAGCCGAGGAAACAATAAAACAAATGAAATCGGGGAAAGCCACAGGACCTGACGACATCGCATCTGAACTCGCATCTGCGGCTCAGGAATTCTTTAATCTAGTTATTCAAGAAGGTAGGCAGAAGGCAAAAAAAAAATACCACAACTTCAATATGGAAAATGAAAGGTAGTTCAGCAGAATGTTCAAATTACCGTCCGATCCGGTGACTTTGCCATACCATGAAGATTTTTGAACGCATGCTTGCTAACCGTATTCGCAAAATCGTTGAAATAACCGTGAATCAAACCGGATTTGTCAAAAACTGCGGTACTACTGACGTAATACACGCTGCGTGGTTGCTCATGGAAAAACACCGTAAGAAGTACATTCCTCTTTACATTGAATTTCTGGATCTAGAAAAAGCGTTTGACACACGGACTCATCTGGTATTCTCTACAACAACATTTAGTGCGCTGGGTTTAAGTACTCTACCACGATCTGAAAAGTAAAGTTCGAAGTGTGGCGAATGTATCAAAACCGCTTCGTATCTCTGTTGGTGTTCATTAAGAAAGCGTCCTTTCACCACTCCTCTTTGTTCTTGTTATGAACACTGTCACACGGGACATCCAACGTCCAGCGTCTTATACACTGCTTTATGCAAATGATGTTTTCCTAGGGTCCAATAGCAAAAATTATCTCGAGCAACTTTTCCAAAAATGGAATGATGCAACACGATCAAAAGGCCGGCCGAAATAACGGTGGCTTGATACGCTGGATGGAGATTTAAAAGTCTCGTCATTGCATCCATATTAGGCTTTTGATAGAACCAAATGGCGAAACCGATCACGTCGAGCTCACCTTGCTGAAGAAAAGGAAGTTTCTTTCCCTTCATTCTCTCAAGTTTATTTGAGGAGATATCCAATGAGACTTATTTTGAGACTTTGATTTCATATAAGTGCATTACCCTAATTTTTTCAAATTTTTGGGTTGGGTAGTTTCAGAAAATTAGTCCTATCTCACTTTAAGAACGCACATTCTGACTCCTTTCTGGTGCATTTCATAGTTTACGACAAAACTAATATCAGTTTCCGAAAGTATTAATCGAGACCTTTAATCATCACACACCGGCACATTAGGCGAAAAAAATGGTAAATCTCCCCTTTTGCATGTATGGGGTGTCCCCTTCAAACTCCACCTAAATTTATGTCACTCACTGTATGCATGTGATTTCATAGTTCCCAAATATCCACCAAATTCCGTTTGAACCGGGACATTATCTAAATTTCTTTCGAAAACAATAAAGACCAAATGTAGTTATCACATTGCTCCTGCTTGGAGTAGTCCATACCCTCATGCAACGATAGGTTTTCATACCATCTAAAAAAAATGATAAGATTATGAATTGTGTGGAAGTACTCCCTCCACCTCTATACCCATTTATCATCGTGGATTAAAAGTATAGCGTCAGAGTACCATCGGAAGACTTAAAATCGCCTGCAAGCTCTTTTCCTTAATCATTGTAACGCAATGCTGATCACATTGCCTCCTACAGTGTACTGTAGTGTACCGTTACGGTCTTCAATGAAGTGCTCTAACACACTTCAAGGCCCTGATCCAATATGGATTTGTGATGTCTTTTCAAGGCGCCGCCATCTGAAGATTTGCTTTGATGGGAAGAATATCGAATATGTCAAACGGTAGATTGGCATTCACAGTTTTATTCAAAATCTTGAAATGCAGCTATCTCAACACCAATACAAGTCTGCTTCGTGTAATCGGTTTGGTCTGATCTGACAGAAAAGTCAGTGGAGAACTTCGACGGCCGTACGGCGAGATGCCAGTCGACATTCTGATCAGAAGGTGTAAGTGGGAAAAACAACAATTTTTGCGAAAAACAACAATTTGTTATTATCTAAAATTAGTGAATATAAACTTATAGCTAACTTAGGGACTACCTTAACAGTTAAACTTAATCTAAGGTATAACATAAAGCTTAAACTAACTTATTACTAAAAAGGCTATGTGGAAAAAAAGATATTTACATTTCATTTTGGAGGAAAAGTCGAAAAAAAAACGTTGAGCATATATAAAAGCAGGATGAGACTAGGTCCCGCTCGAAACGTCTCACCGTAGGGTCAAAGCTCTTACTGTACAAGACTATGATCTTGCCAGTCCTCATGTATTACTCGGAAACTTGGGTTCTTAGCAAGAAAAATTGCGAACTCTTGGCCGCGTTCGAGAGAAGAATCCTCCGAAGAATTTTTGTCCCCTACATGAGGATGGACGATTCCGTATTTTACATAACGACGAAATCTATGAGCCATACCATGACCGTCAGGTTGTGGATAAAATTCGGCTCAATTGGTTACGGCGGCCGGGTCACTCAATCCGAATGGATGAGGATGATCCAGCCCGGAAAGTCTATAAGGGCAATATCTATGGTAGAAAAAGGAGATGAGGCAGACCCTGCCTAAGATGGAGCGATGGCGTAGGCCAGGACGCCAGACAGCTTTTAGGGATATCGAATTGGTGGACCTCGGCGCAAAACCGGGATGTCTGGAGTTCCTTATTAAGGCAGGCCTAGACCGGATACCGGTTGTTGCGCGTTGATGATGATGATCGAACTAGGAGGGAAAAAGGATTGGGGTAGGATGGGAGGCATGCGGGAGAGGGATGGGAATTAAAAGCTGGGAGGGGTGCTAATGATGGGAAGGTTTAAAAAATTGGGAGTCGGAGAAATTGCCTGTGTAAAAGACTACTCTACCTAGGGGATCGAACAGACGGTTCTGGGACTGGAGGGATAAAAGGATCTGGGGGAACAGATGAGTCCGGAGAAGGTTATCTTCAACGATCTCGATCTGCATATCATTGGCGACAAGAGGCTTGGGATGGGATTGGCACTTGACCAGGAAGTTGAGGGCAAGACGGGCAAGGAAGGTATCAATGCGTGGGGTTTGGCAGGATTCATAAAGGATCTGGGTGGAAATGTACTTGGAGCGGTCCTCGTTCTTAAAGATGTTGGCGCAGTGGCGAAAGATCCTGCGCTCTCTGAGGCGGAGTCGCTCCATTGGGGATGGGGAGCAATCAGACCAGAAAATGAAGCCGAAGATGAGGAGTGGGCGGATAAGCTGTTTATAGCAACCTTTTTTGGAGTCGGGATGTTGTATTTAAGGATAAGATACAGGGAACGGAAGGCACCAATTGCACGGCCTAATGCCTTCGTTATGTGAGATACGTGGGAGAGACGGGAGTTCATTGTCACCCCGAGGTAGGTGACTTCTTTAACAGTGGGAATGGGCTCGTCGTGGATTGTGAGTGATAATGATCTGGTGTCACTCCACATCTTCGGTGTCATTCTCACGTCTCCATGGAAGACGATGGTCTCACACTTGTCGGGATTTAGGGAAAGTTTCCAACGGGTGAAATAGTGGTAAAGTTCGTCCAAATAAGGATTCAGACGCGCTTCACCACGGGAGATGTCTTCGGTGGCCGTATAGATGATTAGGTCATCCGCGTATTGGAGGATCTGGATGGGACACGGGTGTGGAGGTGGTTTGGGGATGTCTGCGGTGAACAGCGAGAAAAGGGTTGCAGACAGGACTGAACCCTGAGGAGTGCCGGCGGGGCAAGTATAGGACGAGGAAAGGTGCTGCTGGACGCTGACTAAGGATTTCCGCCCATCTAGAAAGCTAAGTATTAGCTTACAGAGGTGCGGATGGAAATTGAGGATTTCGGAAAGCTTGTACGTGAGTCCGTATTGCCATACGGAGTCGAAAGGTTTCCTTAGGTCAAGGAGACAATCTATGGTGGGTGTCCTCCGATTGATACCCAGGAGGATATCAGTCTTGAGGACAAGTAGTGCGTGCTCAACCGAGTGTTTAGTTCGGTTGGCGAATTGGAACTCTGGTAGAGTGTTTTTGGAGGTGCAATGCTCGTCTATGAGGGATTTGATAATCCGCTCGAAGATTTTGGTGGAGGAAGAAAGGATAGAGATAGGCCTGTAGCTATCAGGATTGAGTGGATTAAGGTTCTATGCGAGCATTTTTCCATTCGGTGGGGAAGTTAGCGTTGAAAGAAGGTGTAAGTGGCAGTGAATAGGCTAAATATATAGAAAAAGAAAACGACTCTATTGTAAGCTATGCCATACAACGGAGTCAACAGTTCCATGGTAGTCGACGAGTGTGTTGTTCAAAATCTACGTGGTGCAGAACAGAGGAGGGAAGGAAGTTTGGAAACCTTAAAATTGATATTAGCGGATCTGGGGCGCTCAAGCGGACCTTTAAGAATTCAATACAATAAATGCCTGCGTAAATCATGGTCTAAAACACTTTTATTTTCCTTACTGGTCAACAGTAACAAATTGCCCTATTAAACACACATTCTCTAAGGTTACATCGTTCCTAACATAATACCTAAGGCTAGTCCTGAAATTGTTCTTCTCCATAAATCGCAGCCTGCAATAATCGATCAATCGTTTGCACATTTTTCCGACTTCAGCTCTCCTTTCAGGCGATATTTTGTTCCTAATTTCTCCTTCCCCTAACGCGTTCTGTTCGTTATTCGTTTCTGCTTCATTTACTCTGCTTTCTTCCATCAATTTTCTCCGCTCCCGACTCATCCCAGACCCACAGACAGCCCAGCTAACAAGCTTTGTCAATAAGTTGAAATCCTTCCTACTGAAACCATTTCTCAGAAACTCTTCCTTGCCGACGTATGACCGCCACTCGCAGCGGTGATGACAACAGAGGGCAATCAAGAACCCTTTCATTTGTGCCGCTTTCGTATCTTGGGATTCCATCAAGCCTTTCACCATACATCTCAGCGCCAAATCGGTTGCAATACCGCACAAATGCTTGCTTACGATAACGACTTGTTTCTCGGACAGAAGATCTAATTTGCGGACATCAAAGTCAGCTATATCAGCTCGGATTCTGTGGATGAAGGATTTATCTTCAATTTTGTTATCTTTCTTGTGACGATGCGATGCTCTGTCGAGGAGGACTACATTGGCAGAGTCCAGCCCTTCGATGGCACGTGCCAGCCAATACGAAAGTTGTCCCTTTCCAGAGCCGAAGTCGATGAAACTCGTCTTTGGCTGCAGCAGTCCAAGATCCCGCAGACACCCCAAAATCGAGGATGTCTGTATTAAGTGTTTCATAGTCTCGTGACCGTATTCAGTTTTGGCAACTTCCTCCGCTAGGATGTCATGTTCTAAGTATGATTCAGTAATCTTCGCTTCGATTTCGTCTTTGTAAACTTTCTCCACGCGGCCAATTAGGTCCATCACATGCTCCGAGCTGAATTCTGAGAGCTTCCAACTGTCGCTGGGGTCGTCTTCCACCGGCTCGCCCAAATTTATCCCGCTAACTATATACGGAGGCTGCTCTTTAGGTCGCGCATTACATATTTTCAAATGTTTTCTCAAATTTTTCGAATAAACCGAGTGTTTTGGGTCCAGGGGACAAGGGATCCGATCGGGAGTCGTCTCGCTCAGATTCTCGGCAGCTTCTGACAAATGTTCACCGCAATATTCTTTTCCCTTAGCCACTGTCATTTTACAGAATCGCTTCTTCCGCTTAACGTAGTGTTTACACGATTTTAATTCACCATTCTCGTCCAATTTCATCTTTTTTTCCGCCGGTTCAGCAGCGTCCGCAGATTCGGAGTTGTCCATCTTCTGACTGTCATTTGAATTGTCAACAAAACGTCAAATGTCAATTCGTACTACGGCCAGTGGTTATTAACCTAAGGAATAGAGTTCTGAGTAATTCATAGCCGAAGTGAAGAGTGCTTGAAGGCTGTGATGCGCAACTCAAATAGGATAGACATGGAAGCTAAGAAAATATTATTTACACTTTGCTTATTACTTCCCTTTTCCGACTACATACTGTTGCATTGTCGTCTTCGCAACGCTCCAAATTAATTTCTCTGATTGGTAACCCACTTTCGAGCAGTCGTCCCACTTGGAATTCCTAGAAAACAGCACGAAGGAATTTGTCAGCTGTTTTTGACGTTCATATTATCGGTCGGAAAATGACAAGTAGTCGAGATTGTGCAATTATCAGTCTTAGCAGGTGACTTCCTGTTTACTAATCTTAAAGCGTAGTAGCTTCTGTTGTTTTATTGGGTTCCGCGTGGGCTGTTGGTCTACAGCAGGTACTACTTAAGTTTCCAGCGGCAAAGCAGGCAGAATGGCGGAAAATGCATATGGAGAGTTCGGTGAGACAATTTTTCATTAATTAGAGCCAAAACTCTACTAACTATTGCTCTATAGTTGCACGAACCGAAGACTCATCGATTAAATTAGAGCCAGGCAGCCCACAAGACCGGGATAAGTCGCTGTATTCGCGGTGCAGCAGTGCCGGGAGCACACACACTCCCACATCGAGCGCGCAAAACACAGGTGAGTCGAAAAGTTCTTGCCAAAAATGTTGCATCATTGGCGCTATGCACTGAGACGTTGTTCAAAGGTAAATGAGTTCCTAATCTTTTTCTATGGGCGCTGCAAATGTTGGGAGATCTTGGAACTTTGCTTGTTATTGTTGATAGTTTGTTGAGGCTCTTGCGTCCGGCTCAATTTGACTTTCGGTGGTTTGGACCGTAGAGCCTAGTGGCAGGGGAACGCTCATGTCACCGGCGTACAGGATAGGACAATTCTCTAAAATGCAGTAGAAGAGGTGTAGCTGTTACCACGGACATGGTCACGTGCAGCAGATTCTACTATGCTGTGTGCTCTAAGCTTCAGTTGAATTCGACTCTACTATGTTAGCCTTAACTTGGAATGCAAGTAACAACCGAACGTATAAGGTATGCATATCAAAACGGCAATAATGGCCCGCTCAATGATGCGGTTCCTCCAAAATCCCTTAACATGTCCGTCACCGATTTAAACACATTTCTCTGCTCCATAAGTCTACATCCTCTGATGTCATGGTCATTGTTCTCTCTCTAGTCACGGTCAATTGTCTCTCTTTACAGGCACGTGTCAGCTATCAAGATTGGCATCGCCAATTTCTGAAAAGATAAGATTTGTTGTGCGAGCGGTTAGTTAGCATTTTCTCTATAGTAAGGCTGACCTTACACGATCAGTACTTCATCAGTCAGAATAACAAAAGTATGGCAGCCAATCGTTTAGCGCATCTCTATGAAAATTTGAATTTTTAAATAAAGTCTGTTAGTCTGGTTGGACCGATAAGTTGAGTGCAGTGCAGTTGCATTCAGCAATCAGCCGCCATTGTGAACGGACCAAGGTGTTTTTAAGGTTTTATATGAAACAAAACCTTATTAAAATCGATTCAATGTTTGTCTGGTTGTCAGTCTATTTGTCACACCCGATTCACTCCGAAACAGCTGAACCGTTTGTCATGCAATTTGACGAGAACAAGTGGTCTGTCTGCCCCCTACATGCAGCGAGTAACATTATTTTGTGTTGGGATTAAGGGAGGGGGAGGCTTCCCATATATGCGAAAAAGGTAGTGAATTTTTTTTTCACCAAATATAATCATGTGAGTTATCAAATGAAAGCGCTCGATTGGTACTTTTAGAAACTGGTCTTATGTTTGATATTGAGTGAAACCCGGGGGAGCGAGGACTCAAAATATGTGCCCCAAAAAGTGAAACAGGTCTCGTTCTCAGAACCTCCCCAAATGAACAACCTGAAGAAACACAGTGCAGCAAACATTTGAACGAAATCTAGGCCACAATATACGTCGCACTGCGAAATTTACTCAAAAAAAAAATTAATAAAAGCAATATTACGATATTTCAGAAATTCACTTGAAAACCGCCCTTAAGATCTTCTAGAAGTAAGAAACTTGGCATCAGTAAAAGTGATAATATAAGACACAAATGAATGAACAATTGGAATCCAACTATTTCTAACAAAGCTATAGAAGGTCACATTTTTGTATTCGACATGAATTTGTGGCGTGGCAGGATTCGTGGCATTCGAAATTTATTTCGAATGTTGCGAATGCGAGCGGTCAGATGACGCCACCGGCGCTCTCCACTCAGTTTAGGGCTTGCCACAGGAGTGGAGAGCAGAGTGCCATGAGTTGGCGGCAGAATGTTAGAAAAAAATAATTGCTGGACTTCTGCCGTGAAGTTTGGAACACCGACACGGAAGTTTTTCCAATCGAATATAAATTAAAATTTCATTTTCTTTTGTAAATTCCTCTCTGAGAATTTACCACTAAAATTTGTAAAAATTTTAATTAAGAAAAATATAACTGATCATAATAAATTATGTTTTCAAATAATAATCAAATAACAAATTGGTGACCCCGGAGCAAGCACCAACAGCGTGTAAATGCAACTATCCTTACCGCCGCAGCCGCAGCCACCGTCGCTGCCGCAACCACCATCGCTGCTGCAGCCACTATCGCCGCCGCAGTCGTCTCCACCATCGGCAAAACAAGATCACTTGCTGGCAGGTCTAACGTTGGGAGATCGAACAACCAACCAATTGCTGCCCGAAATGAAGCAATTGGGTGGGAGTAAGATAGGCGACGAATTGATGAAGTCGCTTTGGCTGCGTCGGCTCCCGGAGGGCAGTCAGGCGGTCGTCGGATGCGTCTCCGGTTCCTTAGAGGCACTGGCAGTTGCGGCCGACAAAGTGCACGAGGTGTACGCACGCTCGACCATAGCGGCCGTTCAACAGCCTTCGGACGACGTGGGCGACTTAAGGTTCGAGATAGCCGCCTTAACAGCCAGTGTGGCCGAGATGCGGGCGACGCTGGACGCCCAGCATTCGAGCGCCAGATCACGAGCTCACTCGCGATCTGCCACTCGAAAAGGGCGATCAGGTAGCAGGTCGTCAGGACAGCCCACGGGCCGAGGGATTTGCTGGTATCATCGCAGATTCGGCGAGAAAGCCACCAAATGTACGATTCCTTGTAAATTCGCTCCTGCCGCAAAAAACTAGGTTCGCGGGGGGTCCTGGCGACGGCCACCCAAAACGCAGCGCCACGTGCCTAACAATTTACGACCCTCTCAGCAGGCGCAATTGCCTCGTGGATACTGGTGCGGGAGTTTCGGTTCTTTCCGTACCCCAGGACCATCGACTATTTCCACAACCTCTGGAAGTAGCTGCGGCAAATTGCTCTCATATTAACACCTACGGGTATAGGCAAGTGGACGTGAGCCTTGGCTTGCGAAGGACATTTTCGTGGCGTTTCATCCTGGCGGATGTCAGCTTCCTTATACTAGGCGCAGACTTCTTGTGTCACTATGGATTGCTGGTGGACTTGCAAAACAAGTCTCTTATAGATTCCACGACCAACCTCAATTCGTCGGGGCAAATGGTATCTCACTCAGGCAATAATTTTCCGCTCTTTTGGAAGACATTACCGACTCTCGTGTTCGGGCAATTCTCCAAAAGTTCAGCCAGATTACTACCGAGTGTAGTCTCTCCAAACCAGTGAAGCACAATGTGCAGCACCACATTAACACTACTGGTTCCCCGATCTTCTCGAAGGTGCGTCCTCTACCATCCCAGAAACTGGCTATTGCGTGGAAAGAACTTGAACAATTCGTTCAACAGGGTATCTGCAGGCCCTCAAATAGCTGTTGGTCTTCCTCACTGCATATGGTCCCTAAGCCAAATGGCGAATGGCGCCCATGTGGGGATTACAGAAGGCTAAATGCACAGACTGTTCCTGACCGATATCCAATTCCACTCATCCACGACTTTGCGCATCATCTCGCGAATTGCCGTATCTTTTCGACCTTGGACTTAACCAAGGCTTATCATCAAATACCTGTAACTCCAGAAGTTGGAATATGCACAGCCTTTGGACTCTGAGTTCACCCGGATGACTTTCAGATTGTGCAATGCGGCACAAACCTTTCAAAAGGTTTATCCACTCGGTCCTGCGAAACCTCGACTTCTGTTTCGTAAATTTGGATGATGTTCTAGTCGCTTATTCCTCAGAGTCTGAGCACTTAACCCATCTCGAGTTCATTTTTCAACGTCTCCTTGAGGCCGGGTTAGTCCTAAACGTTGAGAAATGCAAGTTCCTTCACACACAGGTGAGATTCCTCGGCCGCTCCATCTCCCCTGAAGGAGTACAGCCCGGCTCAGACAAGGTGCAAGCGATTACAAAGTTCCCGCGTCCGAAAACTGTAAAGGATTTGCGGAGATTCTTGGGCATGCTAAACTTCTATCGTCGTTTCCTGTCCAAGGCCGCCTAACAACAGTCCGTTTTGAACGTGTACTTGTCCCCAAAACTAAGGACACACGAGAGATCGTGTGGTCTGAAGAGGCTGTCAGCGCGTCCGATAAACCCCGACAGCATCTGGCTGATGCTACACTCTGGCCATTTCCTCTGTAAGATGCACCCCTAGCCGTTTTTGTTGATGCCTTTGACACCGCAGTAGGTGCCGCTCTTCACCAAGAGGTGAATCACGTCTGGCAGCCGTTGAGCTCTCTAAGCAGTTGAACCCGGCTCAACGGAACTACAGTACCTACAATCGCGAACTGCTCGCCGCGTACTTAAGCATCAAATACTTCCACTTCTCCTTAGAAGAAAGGCCGTTCACAGTGTTCACGGACCATAAGCGTCTCACATATGCTTTGAAACAAAACCCCGACAAAGCGTCCCCTCGTCAGCTTCGACACTTGAGCTCTATAAGCCAGTTTACGTCAGACATCCAGCACGTGTCCGGCAAGGACAACATAGTTGCTGACGCTTTGTCTCGTGTCTCCGAGGTTAACATCCCCGCCTCACTCGACTTCCCGGCTATTGCCAAGGCGCAGGAGGATGACGCAGTACTTCAGAGCCTCAAATCCATCCCCAAATACAAATTTCGGGAGTTGCCCATTTTCGTGAAAATCATTTGTGGTTATTGCGGCATCCATTTCCCCCTTATAGGTGTTGCGGAAGGCGGTGCTGTGAGTGGCTTCAGTGTTAACTCGCACCTGATTGTCAAAGGGGATTTTGGGTGGTGTTATTCGATCTCGGAGCACCATGCCAACGAAATAGTGATTCGAGTCTATATTAATAAGAATGTTTAACTGGATATTGATCCATCAGGTGATGTAAAATGTGTCAAGTTCTTAATAGACGAAAAATGGGTAGTTGGCTTGAAAATTTGTGAAATCTTTTAGAGTAGAGGCTGCTATGCTAGTCACTCGTACGTAACATTGAGGCGGGGACTGGAGGTGACTGTGTTACAGGCATAGTGGCATCTACGGTTTAAAATAGCATTAACTTTATTAAATTATTGCTATTATTAGCAGTATTTCGGGAATCAGTTTATCCCTTCTTCAGTGCTTCATCCCTTCTGACATTTTCTTGTTGATGGGTTATAATTTATGTGTTTTTTTATTAACTACGATTGTCTAGTTATCATTTCCTAATTGCTAAGTAATGTTTTAATTAAAGTCGCAAAATTGTATGCATCTAGTTTTCTGGTGGTACCGAGGCGTGCAAGCGCATTTCGAAGAGACGCTTCAGTGGAGCTTCAATATTTGCGGGCATAGCTACATGGACAATTTGGCTTTTTTTTTTTTTAAGTTTTTGATATAGCTCTCCCCTCTAAATTGGAAGTCATCGCCCACCCACCATATAACCTCTGTGTGCAGGATATTAAGCAGTACCGAGTAGAGCTAGTCGTAAAAATTCCGTCTGCAAGATTCTTCATCAAAACCTTGCGTTGAATTATAACTTAGCGGGAACCTACCATTATCATTATGAGTAAACTCCTCAGAGAATCTTGGAAAATGATCCGGTCAAACTACTGTGGCATCACACTATTGCCACCGACCACAGTGTTAATTACAATAGACCCGATCTAGTTCTCAAAGGAGAGTCCTTCAATATCGATAAAGGAACACTCTTGAAAAACAGCAAGAAAGAATTTGGAACTACGGCAATATGAAGCAGACTTGGAGACTATAAAAGTCAAAGTATTCGCAGCAGTAATTTCAGCGACGGGATTAGTCCCGGAATATCTACATAAAGCGCTGAAAATGCTCGATTTAAGGGGCGGAGTATACATGGAAATGCACAACGGTATCCTCCTTGCAAGGGGTGCTATATCCCCAAGAGTTCTGCTCGGCAATAGTCTAGCCTAGTGGACTTTACTTCACTCGTACACACTTTGCGTTGAAACGCATCGTCCCTGTTATGTGGGCCTTTCGATATTGTCTTCAGCCCTTATTTATGTTCGTTGCCCTCCGTTTCGGTTGTCCTGAAAGAAAGCTCGTGGGATTTTTTAAAGTTTTGTGTAAAACAAAACCTTATTAGAATCGATTCAATGATTGTCTGTCTGTCAGACTCGATTTGTTCGGAAACGGCTGAGGTTAGTATCACGAATTTTGGTGAAACCATGTGGTCTGTGAATCCCAAGTGTTTTACCCTTCCCTGGCGCCTTGAGTAGACGGTTTTCTTCGAAAGCTTTCAGATCATTTGGGTTGTTTTCTGAATTCCAGCAATGTATTTGATGGACGTCCCAGGGATCGTAACTTGGGCGCCCAGTTCTACTTTATACCTCGCCCAATCTGTCTTCGCGGATTCCGAAATGGAGTGGTCGGAGGTGGATCCATGCCATTATGAAATCAATGCGTCTGTGATTCGGGAGCGTGATATCGTTTGATACTCTCCGACAAAAGCCGCAATATCAGGTGATGCCACCGTGATGATGATGATCTCTCACCTGACCACATGGAAAAGAGTGGGTTCATTACTCAAATTGAGGATCTGCAGATTGGTTCCTACGCGATACTCTAATAGTCTTGATCCTTTTGCGCTGATATTGGAACTTCCCCAGCATATGTGGTGGGCGTGGACATCACATCCTGCTATTACCCCCATACCTTTATTTTGGCTCTGATGAATGCTCCCCTGTGAATTTCTTCTCCGTCTTAGGGGAAATATGCACAGTACCATAATCTCCCTGTTGATTTTTTATGGTTAGTTTGGCCGTTGTGGAGTCGCCATCAAATTTGGTAATGCATCTATGCTTCAAATGCAGATGCCATGGGCTGCACGTCCCCTTCAATGGTTTTAAGAGCCGACACTTGTAACGTGACGGTCCCTAGCCCGTAGTAGAGTCAGCAGCCCGTTTGTTCCCGAATCTTTTTAATATCCGCTTCGGGAACACCGATAGTAAGGAAAGTCTCCGGCCTATTGGCTCTCTCTCCTACTTTGCTGCCTCTGGGTGAAGGTGTCTGGACACCAAGTGGTTCCAAAACCTCAGCACCATTACGCTCCTCTTCTGGAAGCCAGAGGAGGGTTAGTTGTGCGGTCATAGTTCCCGCCCTCTATTTAATTCCTTTCCAATTGCTCTTAGGAGCTACAGAGCCATATTGATGAACTTTCTTCTTTATTTCTCGAATACTCTTAATCACTAGATCTATCATTCGCACGATGACGCACAATATCTCAAACACGTATTTTGTCCATAACAAATTTATTGGCAGTACCCCATGGGTTCGTTTCCCCCTCCACCCTTTGTTTAACGCTACTTTAAAGATCTGTCTCATGATGTCCGCTATCTCCCTTCCCAGGTACTGCAAGTTGAAATTACAAGCCCCTATTTTAAGGTTTTTATCTCTAGCAATCAGAAGTAAACAGTCTAACTTCTTATATTGTGCTACTGTTGCATTAAGTGGGGTGTACCCGCAGCAGATATAAGTATCGTCGATATTGGCCCCTTATGAAATGGTTTATTCCTCCATTTTAGGATTACGTTAAAGTTTAAACAATTTTTAAAATTCATTTCAGACGAAGAGGACGATAGTGATAACACTAAATCAGCTCCTTTAAACTATAAAGAACGCCGACGTGAGGCTCATACACAGGCTGAACAGAAACGCCGTGATGCAATCAAGAAAGGCTATGATACGTTACAGGATTTGGTTCCAACTTGCCAGCAGAATGACGCATCTGGCTACAAACTGAGCAAAGCCATCGTGCTGCAGAAATCCATTGAATATATTGGATACCTGAATCAACATACAGATAAGTTGGAAAAAGAACGAGCTGCACTTCAAAAGGAGGTAATGGCGATGAGAATTATCCAAAGCAGCTACGAGAATATGTTACAGAATCAGCAGACTAATCCGGGGCCACCGGAGGCTCGATTGAGTGACGAAGCAAAGTTTCAAGTGGTAAGTAGTTGACGTTGACAATTGAGATTTCGGGATCCCAAAGAACAAAATATTATTTCCGAATCATAATTAAATTATAATTTAATTTTTTATTTGTCCGCAGTTCCAGGAGATCATGGACGAAATGTTCCTAACTTTCCAAAATATCCCCATGGATACCTTCGAGCAGCTGACCACAGGTGTTATACCGTGGCTTGAAGAACATTGTAAGCCGCATATACTGAGGAATATTGTTGGCCGGACTTTACAAAAAATGTCCATAAATCAGAACATTACGGCAAATTCTCGCATGAACGAGGGGATCAGTTAGTTGTTCGGAACAAATTTCATATTTTTTTTTTAATGTTTTGTGTTTGAGAAATAATGTTTTTAATAATAAAATGCTTAAAAGATACTTTCAAGATTTTTCCTTTTCTGCTTGAAATTTGCAAGAGATGCTTTCCGAGCAAACAAGAAGTTGGAACATGAAAACATTGTGCACAAGCAAATCCATTCAACATAAATTAAACATGTTCAGGAGTAAACAAAATAACGCAAACGCTACATTTGGACATGATTGCAACGATCGTCGAGCGTCGCTGTAATTTGAAAAAGAATTCTCGTTAAAAGGTTACGACTGGATGTGAAGGATTATACTTTTTATATTCAATTAAGACGTGTCGAATGGGGGTTGATCGGTTCCAAGTCATTATTTGTCTTATCCAATCAAGATAATATGTAACATCTGTGTAGACTCCAGGCATCCCGGGTTCCGCACACCCGATTCCATAGGACACAACTCCAGCTAAGATGCCGCTACAAGTGAACCCACTTCCTGAGTCGCCCTACAATGTATGATTGCGCTTCGCTTATACATATGCAGTGAAAGTTGGTTCTTCATAAAGATACTTACAAAGCATGCGTCCTTTCCGCCTTCGACAATACCAGCGCAATATTGCTTGTTGGAATCAAAGAAAACATACTCCCCTCCTGAACAGTGGGAAGGATCTAATACAAAAATGTTCACATAAAGTAGGTTCGGCGACATTTGCTTGTTTTCATAGTTCTGAGAAAGAAGCATGTGTTAAAATGATTTGTGAATATTGATACATTGCTAATTGCAGTGAAACCTCTCTAAGTCGAATTTTCACTTGCAGGAAAAATTGTTCGAGTTATAGAGATTTCGACTTAAGCAATTCATATTAAGAACCGTGGATGTATATAAAAAGTAATTCGAAGCCATTTTTACTCGAGTAGTCAAATAAGAGCAAACAACACACCTGTAATAACAAGTCCGGGAACCAGACGCTAGACGCAAGGTATGAAAGGTTTTGTTTGTTTTCAATGTAAGTATATTTGAGTGCAGAACTATCCCATTTGTACTGTATGTAACCCGTAATATATATGTATATTTAACATGCCTAACTACTCACGTTACAGTGATGTTGATATTTAGTATTATTATGGGTTGCAGTGAATTTACACGGAAAAGACAATTTTGAGCTACTGTAACTTTACTAGTAATAGCACGATTTTGATCAAACTCGGGAAGTTTCTAGTTAATTTCCCCAAAAGCGCAGTAATATACTATTATTAACTTAATTTGAGTAGACATCGTATTTTGGGGCTTGGGCACCGTACAAAGGCAGCTTCATAATAATTCAGATTTTTCGTTTGGACAGTTTTCTGAGAATGGATCCGTTAAAGAAATCATCACTGTAAATTAAGAAAAGAAGAAAGATTGTAATTTTGTTTATTTTCCTGTCGTACCTACCTATAGGTACTAGCACTGATGAAGGAGGCGCGTGGTCTCCAAAACATTTGTATGCGCAAGGAAAAAAAATTAACAGTGTAAGGAACAATACCCAGTTCTTTTCTTAATTTAAAAAAAATATGGACATAAATTTCAACTTAAAGGGGTCATCCCGTATATTAAGGCCGTTTTTTTTCCCTTTTTTTCGAATTTTTTTGTGAAGAACTGGATAAAGATACAAATACGAATTTATCAGCACTGATTTATTAATATCTTGAGCGAGTATAGTAATTTTTCCAATCCGATCGCATAGTTCATTATTGAATTGAAATGCAGAGCAATTTATACACCCATCTCCCTGTTTTTCTGCTGCCACGCTAGAGGGCGCTGCGATCGTCTTAAAGAAAAAAGTGAACGGCATTTTAACGTACAGAATTAACTACAGTCCAAAATATTATCCTAGTTTGCGGACCGTAGAAATATGTTCTGAATAAGTCGTGAAAATTTCAAAGAATTCCGTTTGATAGATTTTGGGCTACGGTGGTAGCCGATTTTCAACATGCAGTTTCCAGAAAAAGGCATTTAAAAACTAGAATGCGATTTTTAGCCATAAAACCTTAACTGGCCATTAATCTACTACACCTAGTCCATGAACCTTGGTTTTCTTCAAGAAACACATGTCTTGTCCTTTTAGCGAAGTGATTCGAACGTCATTCGGACCGATGAATACACGCTTTACTACAGCGATCGACATAAATCTGGCATGTGACTTATCACTTGTTTAACACTATAATTTCCGAACGACTCCGAATATCAGAAAATCAATTTGCCCATATATTCTACACTATATCTAAATACAATTGACGCCAAAAAAAATTCGATTCCGCGGATCCAACACACGGAATGACCCCCTTAAATCATCACTCTCGACCTGCCTCACCCTCGCCTTTCCAACAAAGGTCAAAACTAACACTGGCCTCGAAAAGTACTAGTTGAGACCTTTCATTTGATACTAGCGTTTCAGTCATCATGCCGGATCATTTTCAAGTCTTTGAAGTTACACGCGACTTAGATGAAATCATGGCAGAATAAATATGGGCTATTGGAAATTGATGCATCATTGGCAACAGATTATCGATCTGTGAGCATCATAAAAAATAGTAAACAATTTAGTACGACGGGAAGAAGACGTGGAAGGAGATGATAAAGTGACCAATCCAAAATCACAAAGCGAGTGTCTCTATCACAAGCAGGGAGAACATCAGGAGTTTCTTTTTAAGATTTTATGTGAAACAGCATTTGTCTGTCTGTCACACCCGATTTATTCGGAAACCGCTCAACCGATTGTCACGAAAATTGGTAAGAGTGTGTAATCTGTTGTTCCCTTTACATGCAGAAAGTGGCGGCATTTTGTGTTAAATTTAAGGGGGGCTCCCCATATATGTGAATTGAGGGCGCAACATTTTTTTTTCCTAAAATGTGGCCATGTGGGATATTAAATGAAAGGGCTCCATTAATACTTTTCGAAACTGACTCCATAATTGATATCGGATGAAATATAGGGAAGTGTGGACTCAAAATATGACCATCAAAAAGTGTAACAGGTCTCGTTCTCAGAATCTATCCAACCGAAAATTGTGAAAAAAATCACAGTAGTGCATCTCAACGAAATCTTGACCTCAAAACACATCCGGTTCCGATATCTACACAAATATATTTAATAACAGTATATTTCCACATTTCGTAAATTTTCCCGGTAACCCCCCTTATGTCTATCCTAGATGTACAAAATTTGGCGTGGGTGGGGGATAACCCCACCATAACATAATGAATTTGGTCGAGTTTGAAGAAAATCCAATTATTATAATATAATACTAACAAAGTTATAGGGGCGAAACTTTACCATTTTTTGTGAATTTCGTGCATTCTACAACGTGTATGACGTCATCATCACATATAAATTCGTCAATACCACAACGAAGTGAATTCATATGAATGGGGTGGCCACGAATTATTTTGCGGGTAGCGTCTAATTCAGATATATATATTTAGACATTAGGCCAATCGTATTTAATATGTGTACTATATATGTACATATGTATACTTTTGTGCATGAAGTAAATTGGAAAAATAGGTGCGATCAATTTATATACGTGTATTTATATGTATGTACAGTATTTGGAAATTGGCAGTTTGTTTGGGGTAAGGATAATGTCTAGTTTAGAAAAATATGAAGGAATATGTTGGATTTGCAGCTACATACGAATAGAAAAATGTGTGTAGAAGTTCTTCATATAAGATGAACACAAAACCTTTATACCCGATACGCGAGCTTCCGGTATTCCGACTTGTTTAAGGTTTTGTGTAAAACAATTACAATACAACATTAAAACCGATTCACTGCCGGTATGTCTGTCTATCTGTCTGTCACAAGCACTTTTCTCCAAAACGGCAAAAGCGATCTGGGCGAAATTTGCTGGACATATGGAAATTATGAAATCCCATGCATATGGCGAATGACATAAATTTACGTGCAGTATAAAGGGGGGCTCCCTGTGCATGCAAAGCGGGGATGTACAATTTTTTTTCATTGAATATAGCCATGTGAAGTATCAAATGAAAGTACGATTAATACTTTCCGAACCTGATATCAGTTTTGATATGAATTGTAAAGTTCGCGAGGAAGGAGTGAAAATGTACACACTTAAAGTGGGACAGGACTCATTTTCGGAAGCTACCCAACCCAGAAATCCAAAAAGAAAATCAGGAAGGTGCGCTTACATGGAATCTAACCCTCAAAATATGTCCCATTCCGATATCTAGTCAAATACTTACTAATAGTATAATACCAATTTTTTAAAAAAGGCAGAAAAATTTCGCTCATGTTCATGCATAGAGGACAGTATACGCATTTCATGGAAATCCGGCTACTAGTGTCAAAGTTATAACAGTTTAAACTTATCAATTTTGTGCGAATTAACTGTATCCTAAGTGATGCAAATAAGATGCTGACGTCATATTTAACGGGAATAATTGACATTCGAGTGAAATATGAAAATTCCATTCATAAAGAATCTACTTCTCCCCACTCCTTTTTAACAATTAAAATCGGTTTACCGTCTGTCTGTCCGTTTGTCTGTCTTTCTGTTTATCGTACGCTTTTTTCTCGCAGACGGTTGTAGCGATTGACACCTAGACCGATTGTCACGAAGGTCCGTCAGAGGGTGTGGTCTGTAGTTCCCTTTACATTCAGCAGGTGGCGCCATTTTGTGTTAAATGTAAGCGGGTGAGGAGGATATTTTGGGTCTTTAGTCATATACGAATGAAAAAATGTGAATGTGTAAGCTGAATACAAAACTTTTATACCAGAGGCTTTCGGTATTCCGACTTGTTAAATTATATATTTGACACCTCCATTTAACGGACGTCTCCGAATAACGAACAAAATGACGACGTCCGGTAAATAGATGTTTCATTGTGCTTTTTGAAGCAGAAGAATTTATGATAATAGTTGAAAAGGGGAGGAGTGGTGAATTATTTCAAAAAACCATTCTCAGGAACAACTCAACCGAAAAATCTATAAAATAAATATCTGCGTTAAGATATCTGGCCAAATAAAGTTAATGATAGTATATTATTTTATTTTGAAAATTTGCTGCGAATCTCCCGTAAGTTCATCCCACATCAGTACAATCTTGTTTGCAATAATATAGGTTTTAATATGAAGCAGCATATTAATAAGTTTGGGAGGATTTCTTACTATTATTAAGAAGGTTACAGAAGGTCCAAGTTATCTCTTCCACGTCAAATTATGTTACTCTGCCTTAAGAGATAAAAGCCAGGTACCACAATGAATTAAATATCCTGTATATTCAACGCATATACACTGCGAGCTATATTTAAATGCAACGTTTGTGTTCCCAGATATTCTTGCATAAGAAATGAAGAAAATTTTTTTTACACCTGAAGCGTCGAACTTCCGATATCCGATTTTTTTAGAGTTCCTAATGTTTTTATTACGATTTTTTAGATCTTTTTTAAGGTTTTGTGTAAAACAAAACCTTATTAAAATCGATTCAATGTCTGTCTGTCTGTCACACGCATTTTTCTCCAAAACGGCTAAACGGATCCGCACGAAATTTGGTGGACAGATGGGAGCTATGAAATGCCACGCATACAGCGAGTGGCATAAATTTAGATGGAGTTTAGAGGGGGCTCCCCATACATGCAAAGGGGGGATTCAAAAATTTTTTTCACCGGATATAGTTGTGTAAGGTATCAAATGGAAGGTCTCGATTTGTACTTTCCGAAACTGACCTTAGTTTCGGCATAAATTGCAAAGTGCGTGAGTAAGGAGTTAAAATGTACGCACTTGAAGTGAGACGGGACTCATTTTCGGAAACTACCCAACCTAAAAATCCCATTCCGATATCTGCTCAAATAAACTTACTAATAGTATATAACTACTTTTTAGAAATTTACTGAAAAAACCCCTTAAATTCATCCTAGGACTTCCGAATTTTGTACCAGCATAGACGACAATATTTTGTATATACGTGCTAAATTTTGTGGAAATCTGGCAATTAACGCCAAAGTTATAGCAGTTCAAACTTAGCAATTTCGCGCGAATTTACCGCTTCCAAAGCCATGCAAATCAGATGCTGACGTGATAATTACCCGGAATAATTGGCATTCGCGTGAAATATTAAAGTCGCATTTATGAAGAATCTATTTGTCTGCAGCCTTTTTTAAGGTTTTGTGTATCTGCTCAAATAAATTTACTAATAGTACATTATCAACTTTTAGAAATTGACTAAAAAACTCCCCTTAAATTCGAGTGAAATACTAAAATTCCATTCAAGAAGTATCTAATTCTCCCTAGCCCTTTTTAAGGTTTTGTGTAAACACAAAACCTTATTAAAATCGGTTTACTGTCTGTCTGTCTGTCTGTCTGTCTGTCTGTCTGTCTGTCCGTCTGTCTGTCTGTCTGTCTGTCTGTCTGTCTGTCTGTCTGTCTGTCCGTCACACGCATTTTTCTCGGAGACGGTTGCAGCGATTGACACCAAATTTGGTGGAAAGCTGGGAACTGTGAACGCTCACGCATACAGTGAATTACATCCTTTTACAACGAATTTAAGGGGGGGTCCCCATACATGCAAAAGGAGGGTGTAAATTTTTTTTTCATCAAATATAGTCATGTGGGGTATCAAATTAAAGGTCTCGGCCAGTACTTTTCGAGGCTGGTCTTAGTTTTTACATTTGTTGGAAACGTGGGGAGTGCGGGTGGTTGAAAGTGACCATTCCTTTACGGGGGCCATTCTCAGAAACTACCCAACCGAAAAATCTGAAAAAAATTGAGAGGCTGCCACTATATAGTGCCTGGGCTCCGAAATACCTTCCACACTGATATCTGCATAAATAAAGTTAATAATAGTATATTACTATAATTTTTAGTAATTCGCTGCAGAACCCCCCTTAAATTCATGCTAGGATTACGAAATTTCGCAACAATATAGGGTATGATATAGAGCATGATCTTACCAAGTTTGGTGGAAATCGCACTATTACTAACAAAGTTATAATACGTCAAAGTTGTCGCTTCTTCGCAAATTCAAGACTATAAATGCCAATATCATCCGAAAGTGGATATTCCCACATAATATATGCATATATTACGTGCTGCGTACTAAGAAATACACAAAACCTTTCGTACCTGAAGCGTCCAGCTTCCGGTTTCCCGACTTGTTTATATTTGATGTTGATCAAATTGTTGGCATTTGCTAATAATATTAAACTCAGAGCGTGAAGCGTATGATATTGACCATTATCAATACAGGGCTTTCCATCAAATGATTTATTTAAATCGCTTTCTAGATAATAGAGGGCAATGGAATTTTTAGCTATATTACACGGAGCTGTCGTGCACTCGTCGCTCCTCACATCCTTTTCTTTTTCTTCAGCCTTCAGTTCACAAGCGGCGTCGGCTCGTCGTGATCGGTTTCGTCATTTTATTTTATCAAATGTCTGATCAGAATGTAATCGCGAGACCTTTAAATCCCTGTCCAGCGTATCAAGCCACCATTGTTTTGGCCGGTTTTTTGGTTGCTCACCATTGCTTTCGATGTTCTGATCAATACTGGTTGTTGAATTCTCGTTAGCGTGAATTACGTGACCACACCATCGGTAAACGCCTCTCTTGCAGTTTTTCCACGATCGATGCAAACCCATATCGATCGCGGATATTCTCACTTACTTCAAACGTAATCAAAACATGTCACGCCACCAGTGTAATGCAACATCTTCATCCCCATTACCGCAAGACGCCGTTCATTGTCCTTTATAGTCGGCCAACATTCAGAACTATAGAGAGCGGCAGACGGACGACATTGCAGTAAATTTTAGATTTGGGACGTGCGCTGATACGTCGATCACAAAGAACACCAGTTGAGGATGCCACTTCATCCAGGTTGCATTAATGCGTGAAACAATTTCATTGGCTGATAGCATTGATTCGAGATATTGAAATCGCTGAGTTCTGGCAATGGCAGTAACCTGCTCTTCAAGATATTTAAATCGCTCAGTTCTGGCAATGGCAGTAACCTGCCCAGAACTGAGCGATTTCAATATCTCGGGTCAATGCTATAAGCCAATGGAGAACTACGTTATGCTCCTCACATAGGGAAACACAAAACCTTTTATACCTGAAGCGTCAAGCTTCCGGTTTCCCGACTTGTTTTGTAATACGCCCGTTAATTTTCTTCACATTGTATTCAACAGGGTGCACGTTAGGTTTTTGTAAAAAAAAACAGAATACATACAACTCTTTTTACCCCCTTTCTGAACATATTTCCTATGACAGCTTCCGGATTTCAATTTTTGTCACTGTATGTCAAGAGGGGTCTTTTGACAGCAGCAAAAATAGCAGGAGGGGCAAGGATTATACTTTCAGTTACTTTGTAGCCCACCACATGCTGTGAGTTTGATTGACAAATTAAATATAGCCCTCCACTGTTATAAATAAGCAAGTTGAAACCCGGAAGCTCGGCGCGAGAGGCTTTGTAAATATTTTGGGTAACAATATTTGGGGATCGGGTTTATTATTATTAACTTTATTTGAGCAGATATTGATATGAGCTTATATACCTTCCATCATCGTGATTTTTCAGAATTTAGGGCTGCGTAGTTTCTGAGAATAGTTCTGGACTTAAGCGGCCACTTTCTAACCTGATCTGGAAATTATTAAGAGAGACTTTTCATTTGATACTCGGGGAAAAAAATTAATTGTTCAACCCCTTTTCCATGTATGGTCGCCGCGGCATGTGAGTTCACAGCTTCAGTCTTCCCAGCAAATTCAGTATAGGTGGGCACCATCGTTTTTGAGAGTAATGCGTATGACAGACAGACAGACGGATAGTCAAACAGAGAGACAGGAAGTCAGACGGCAAACCGATTTTAATGCTCTTATAATGCTCTTATTATTTGTTCTATATAAAAGCAATAGAACATGGAACAATCCAGAACTTTTCAGAAGACGACTCAATAGGGTTGTAATTTTGTAGCTAGGTGAAGACAAAGGCTACCCTGAATGCTGAAAACTTATTTAGCATTCACCTTCAAGGAATAACTATGGATTATTTAAACAAAAAATAGGGGTTGCAGTCCAATCAAAACTTGTAGGAATCAATACAATGAATAAATAGCTTTTTCTCCTTTTTCGTTGATTTATGCATGAAGTCCCGGGAGTATTGATTCACTTTTCTGCCTGTGTTAGTTTCCAGGTGAAAAATTAGAATTCCGTCAGATAATGAATTCGAGAAGGTGTAAAATTATATGATATAATATAACATAATAAGTGTCTGGATAGCTGAGTGGTTAGAGCACAAGGCTATCGTACGGAAGGTCGCGGTTGAAATCTCACTGGTGGCAGTGGGATTTGTATCGTGATTTGACGTCGGATACCAGTCGACTCGGCTGTGAATGAGTACCTGAGTCAAATCATTGCCTCCTTCAGTCTACTGTACCGTTTCGGTCTTGAATGAAGTGCTCTAACACACTTCAAGACCCTGATCCAATATGGATTGTTGCGCTAATGATTATTATTATTATTAACATAATAGGCTAATAAACAAGAAAAGAGGAGCAGATGGGCGATGTACAATTAATGAATGAATAATTCTCGAAAGCGCAGTATAATGTTTTTATGAAGATAGAGAAGAATAAAGAGCTGCGTAAACCTTAGAAAATGCTGAGCAGACTTAATAGCTGAAGACGTTAAATATATATTATTTCAGACTATGTAAGAATCTTGATGAAGACTTACTCCTGTTGTATCTCCCCATCCGGAAACGTTGCATTGATGACCAATCGGAAAACGCTTTTCCGAATATACAATCGGATGAAAGTACTTGGATTTTGCAAATTTCTTGAACAACTATTTCTTTCGAAAATTTAGTATTTTGGGTAAGTTTATATATTTGCGATTACCTTCAGGGCTGCTATGTCATTTAACACTATAGAAGCTTTGTATTTTGGGTGTATAATGATAAAGCGTGCGAATCGTGTTTGAAGCTTTCCAAACCCACGTTCAATAGCTACAAGCACGTTTCCGACGACCTTCACCTAGTGGACAGACTCATTACAGATTTCCTCTGGAAAAGTTGGCTGGAATTGTAAAATATGTACTTGGGACCACTTATTTGACTTAATGTTAAGCTTGTCGAAACAATGAGCGGCAGTAATCACCGTATCCAAAGTCACCAATGTCCCTCCGCAGTAATGGCTCCCATCCCGCCTTTGCAGAGAAACCTTCGAAAGAATTTCTTATTCAAATAAGTTTCGTCAATAGAATAATTTCTATATTTACCTGGCCCGGAAAGTGGCCCATTGTTGCCTTATCCCCATTTATAATTCGCTGAGACTTTGCAGCATTTGTTGTTCTAGAGAAATTCAGTAAGATAAAAGTAAGGAACAAGAAATTTTTCTTCATTTTTAAAACTGTTTCAAAAACCTTTACAATTGCCAAAGGTTTTCAGACCTATTAAGTAAAATAGCATAATATTAAAAATTTTAAATTATACTTCGCCCTTTAAACCAAATTTTGTTTTACCCACATTTTTTGTATAGAATATGTAATAAATATGATGAGCTGTCAAAGTTTGAATAGGTTCTAAGCAGGGGGCGAATAAACTCATCTGAGGTCTTTCAGTTTGATTTTCTAGTTTTCTTTACTATAATACTTTACATGTCGATCAAGGTTCAAAATACTTCAAAACCTTACTCCTCAACAGGTTTCACTCTGAAAAATAATATTGATGAATGAAACACCGTCACTCACTTTTAAATCTATTTAATATGGTTTTGATTCAGAACTACCGGTTGTCAAAACCATCTCAAAGTTGAACAGGTATCGTGAAATGTCGCTCAAAATACTGTCAAAATTATTCTTTCAAGGTAGAATGATTGAATCATTGCGACCTTGAGACCTCAAATATTTGACTAGGTTTAGTGAAAATATTATATAATAGTTTCAGCGGACACTAACAAAAAACACTATGTTCTGACATGGTTTATTTTATTGTATTTTATGGTCGAACTCATTATGATTCAGGTTTATCATTTTCCCACCGTGAAAGGATATGAAGGAATGGTTGTATTAAGTCCGGTGAAGTTCCATTTGGTGAATGGAATTAGCTCTGCTTTTTCTCTAATCTTGGTTCTGTTCGGTAGTAGATGGAACAAGTCGGGAAACCGGAAGCTAGATGCTTCAGGTACGAAAGGTTTTGTGTATTTTTTAGTACGTAGCACGTAATATATGCACATATTATGTGAGAATATCCACTTTCGTATGATATTGACATTCATAGTCTTGAACTTGCAAAGGAGCGACAACTTTGACGTAATATAACTTTGTTAGTAATAGTGCAATTTATACCAAACTTGGTGAGATAATGCTCTATATTATACCCTATATTGTTGCTAGCATGAACTTAAGGGGGGTTGTCAGCCAATTACTAAAAATTATAGTAATATACTATTATTAACTTTATTTGTACAGATATCAGTATGGAAGGTATTTTGGAGCACAGGCACCACATAGTGGTTTTTTCAGATTTTTCGGTTTGGTAGTCTCTGAGAATGGCCCCCTTAAAGAAATGATCACTTTCAATCCCCCGCACTCCCCACCTTTCCAATAGATGTCAAAACTAAGACCGGCTTCGAAAACTACTAACCGAGACCTTTAATTTAATATCCCACATGACTATATTTGAAGAAAAAAAATGTACACCACCCTTTTGCACGTATGGGCCTCCTTAAATTCGTCGTAAAGAGATGTAACTCACTGTATGCATGAGCGTTCACAGTTTCCAGCTTTCTACCAAATTTGATGTCGATCGCTGCAACCGTCTCCGAGAAAAATGCGTGTGACGGACAGGCAGACAGACACACAGTAAACCGATTTTGTGTAAACACAAAACATTAAAAAGGAAGTCTAAGAGAGATTTCAGATTTTTCGATTTTTAGTTTCTGAGAATGGGTCCGTTAAATAAATGATCACTTTCAACCTCCCGCACTCACGACCATTCCAACAGATGTTCGGCTTCGGGAAGAACTAACCGAGACGTTTCATTTGATACTCTACATGACTATATTTGTTGAAAAAAATTTACATCTCCGTTTTGAATTTATGGGGACCCCCTCCCCCTTTAAATTTGACGCAGAATGATGTAACTTACTGTATGCGTGAGCGTTCACAGTACCCACCTCTCCACAAAGTTTGGTGTCAATCGTTTGTTTTACACAAAGCCTTAAAAGGGGATAACAGGCAGGCTTGTATTATTTTTACCCCAGGTTCGTTTGTTTTCCAGTCCGGGCCCGATTTTTCCGCATAATTTTCACTCGGATTTTCTCTTTACAGTTTTGATTGCATCAGCAGCAGGAATTTGGTGGGAGAACTACACAATTATCAACATCTAAGAAACATAATTCAATGCCCGATCTATCATTTGTAGGGACTATATAATGGTTCAATTCAATATCCATGAGGTCTGAATTTTCACAACTTCCGTATTATTGATGACTGATGGACTCTAAGGGATGGTGAAAGAGAAAAGAGCTACGATAAGGTCGTTTTATTTGGGTGGAGGAATGAATTGGACATGGAGGTGGTGATTTGTAAGGAGGATTACTCTACCTTTCCTGTCGAAAAGACAGTTATAGGCCGCCATCCACGATCACGTGAAGGTGGATGGGATCCGGCTGGCCTGTGAGTTTGGACTGTTCGATTGCCCCATCGAGATGGCTTGAAAGAAGATAAGGCAAACCGGTACATGTAGGGTTTAATGACCGTTAAGACAGCGCGAGAGAATTGAATGCGCATCTTCATCGCTGCTAAACCTTTTTTGAATGTTCACAAAAATATCTTAAATTTGCGTTTCAACGCCTTTCATGGCCAGAGTGGAACAGATGGTCCCGTCCGGCTTGCCGGTAACCGGGTGGTGTTTTGAGTTCAACATGGGTCCAGGTGGAATGGGGCATCCAGGCGTGCCTGCCACGTCTGTCATCATGAATTGCTGGCTTATTACTTTTATAAGTAATCCGCAAACAAGCGGGCCTGTGAATCCTTGTATGGTCTCCATTTAATAAGAAGGACAATTGTTTTGTATTTTTGTAGATTGAGGGTCAGCTTTCGCTACGTGAAACTTCAATACAGCTTGTCCAAATATGAGTTCTTATAGTAATGCAAACGAGAAAGTTATCGGTATAGGATGTCCGCAGTAAAAGGTGAGAAAGGATTGCGAAGAGGACTGAACCTTGTGGAATTTGAACTGGTGTAAGAAGAGGACAATTTCTGCTGCCCTTTTCCTTGGTATTGTCCCACTTCTAGAAAGCTGAAGACTAGCTTGCAAAGGTGCAGACAGAAGACCGTTGTATAGCTTATAAATGAGTTCGTATTGTCATACGGAATTAAAGACTTTCTTTATGCTAACGAAACAGGATGTTGTAGATGACTTAATTAAGGGAAAACGGGGATTAATGAGAGATATACAATTACAATTTTCCAGAAATTCGCTTTTAAGGTTTTATGCAAAATAAAACTTTATTAAAATCGGTTCTGAAAAGAAATATGGTGGTCCATGGACATGGTATCTAGGCCTTAAAATACTGCCCATGCCGATACCCGTTTAAATAAAATTAATAATAGTATATTATCATATTTACTATAAGTATATTTCCTTGAAATTGACTCTCCATCGTGGATCTTACTTCTATAAGTGAGTCGCTGATCAAGTGTCTACACTGACATGTTTGCGTAGAATATACTATATAGCGGCTACTAAGCGATATGCATTACCGTTAATAAGCGACCCAGAACAATAAATCCCTTTCTGAAGAGACCAAAAACGTGTTTGTCATCAAAATCATTTGCTGATGATGATTCATTTCTGGAGGTATTGGAATGGAATGCCGTAGAAAAAGCGTCGCAACTGTTTCAACAGATATTTCGTGCATGTGATACTTCCATGCTAAGACGTACACACTCTCGCAAGCACAACTTAACAGCTAGTGGAACGCTAAAATAGTGAAATGCCTTACGGAATGGGTGAAAGCCAAAAGGCGATCTCAACGTCAAAAAATCACGGCAGAGTATGAAGAAAGATACTTCGAGTATAAACAGGCATACTTGAGGCAAGTTCTGAACCATGAGGAAATACGTGCAAGTCAATTATGCCGGCAATAAAAATCAAAAGGTCTTCTTCTATTATTTGCCTTAGATTGCTGTGGGAGACAGCTCCGACATTGTTTCCCCAACATCGGAAACTACCTTCCCAACAGTCAGCTACTGATGCTACCAAAGTGGTTCAGGAGCTGGCCTGGAAAGCCTTTGACGATAGGAAACACTGCTCACTGGTGACTCTCGACATCAAGAACGCGTTCAATTCTGCTAGATGAAACCGCATCTGCCAGATGGAAGCGACCATTGCGATACAAACGCCAAACTACATATTAAGTGCAATTTTTGACTACTACCGACTGCGTACTTCCAAAACATATGATATAACGCTGGAGTTCTGCAGGGATCTGTTCTGGGCCTTATACAATGGAACATAATGTATGATGGCATTCTACGTTTACCAGTTCCTAAGCAAGCCGTTGTCCCGGATTCGCTGATGACGTTGGAGTCGTTATAATATCCAGCCACTACGACGAAGTAGAGATGAATGCAAGCAAGATTGTACAGGCGATCAAGTATTGACTTGAAAACTTCAGGTTGAAGCTTACGGAACTCAAGATGAAGTTGGTAAGTGGTGGAAACAGGAAACTCTTGAAATTTCCATCGGGGCGCATCTTGTGCGCTCCTAGCTATCGCTTAAACACCTGGGTTTAATTTTCCACTCCAAGCTGAACTTTAAACCCCACTGAAACTTACTGGGCAGAAAATAGCGAACATCAGCTCAATATTAGCAAGGATGCTTGAGATAGACACAGACATTAGTCTGATGCAGAAAAATATTTTGTCTGAAACAGGCATTTGTCTGACGCAGATATTCGCCTGTCTGAGGTCTGAAATATGCACAGAGATTTGTTTGTCAGTTGTCTAAGGCTGCCGGACAGATTTTCCTATGCCAAATGTAAGTTAATAATAGTTTATGTGGACTACGCAAAAGCGCGGTGAGACGAGTTTTGATTTGACTCAGTTTTTAACCGGTTAAGATAGGTACAGCTGGTACATCAGGTTCGGTTTCAATGAATCGCCTGATTGTCTTACATATGAAAGTGCAGGTGAAGATGCAGAACACGTTTTCTTCATCTGCTCAAGAGGAAGAACCTGGAAACTGAGGTAAATACCCGTCTAACGGTAGAAAATGCTGTATAGTTTGGCACGCGGAAGTTGCAATTGTCAATTTTATCGCTACCGAAACGTCAAAATCGCTTCTGATTTCTAACGCAAGGCGCACTCTCTTGATTTGAGTGATTTCAGTCCAGATTAAGGAGCATCACAATTGCACAATTCTACGCGCCAACGGAGACATCCGATATAGTGGAGAAGGATACTTTCTACAAGCAATTAAAAGCAGTTCAGGGGAGATGTCCTAAAGATGACATTGCGATCGTGATGGGTGATCTGAACGCCAAGGTGGACTCTGACGACACCTTGTTCAGATGTGGAAATACGATCTTGGTGACTGCGACGGTAAAGGTGGGAGGTTACTGGATTTCTGCAGTTTCCACCGGCTCTTCAGTGGTGGCACATTGGTCGAGCACAGAGCCCGTCATAAGGTCATTTGGGGTTCAACTGACCGACGCTGTACGAGGAACCAGATCGACTACTTCGCGATTAGCAGCAGATTTAGGAGTTGTCTGTTGGATGTGCATAACAACAGGCGCTGACATTGGCCTCGAAAGGGTTCACTATTTGATGGTCCCTTACGTTCACTTGCGCGTTGCGTCTGCTACTTCTCGCACGGTTGAGGAGCTGTGACCTCTTAAGTTCAAAATTGACCGCTTGTATGACCTAATTGTCACCCGACAATGGGAGAACTATCTTGCTGATCGAATCGAAGATATACTGAGTAATCCGCCTGAAAATATCGATGAGCATTGGACCGCCATCAAAAATGTTCTTTTCTCGGGTGCTACATAGGTCGTTGACCACGCTTTGAAGGGGCTAACTGCGGAATTGTGGCAGCTGATCGATGAATGGAAGGGATTGAAGGCTCTATTGACCACTGCGAGTGATGGCGGGCCTGACGCACTCGAACCCGATACCGAGCGAAATCCCAAGAAGTTCAGCGTAGTGTACGCCTTGACAAGATAGAATTTGCTATTGCGTTGGATGTCGCAGGTTGGAATTATTCCAGAAATGTATACAGCGTCACGGAAGAGTTTGCCTGTGGTCGCAAATCTTTCGATGGTCCTGTGAAGGGCGTCAACGGTCGACTTCTTATCCATGTTGATGAATAACTGGAGAAGTGAAAAGAACACTTCGATACGGTTCTTAACAGAATCACATACGGTGAAGTTCCTCTTTTTGTAGATGAAATGGCTAGTTACCATAACATGCGGATACGGACTGTTTCTCCAAGCGGAACAGAAATTATTGTGGCCATCAATGCACCCAAACGTAGTAAAGCCACTGGGCTGAACGGTCTGTCTGCAAAGTTATTTATCGCTGCACCTTCAGTTACTGCAGATTTGCTACTTCCACTTGTATGTAAATCTTGGACGGTCTCCTCCCAAAAAGTGTAAGAAGGGGATAATTGTCAATATCCCAGAGAAGGGGACTCGCTTTGAGTGTGACAATTGGAGGGGTATCTGCGTGTGCCCTAGTGTCGCAAAAATAATAGCTAAAATAATCCTGGAATGCATCAAAGCTTGATGGGCAGAGAGCAGGCTGGTGCCCGCTCCGGAACCTTCTGCATTGCATGCAGTTTAGATCTTCGCAGTACTTGCTCTTCATTGATTTCGAGAAAGCTTTTGATTGCGTGAAGAGAGAGTATATTTGAAGTGCTTTACGCAGAAGGGGCATTTCCGAGAAACTAATAGTTATTATCAGAACGACTTATGATGACGCAAAATGTCACATGCTGCACCTAGTTAAAATCTCATAGGGTTTTCAGGTCCAAAACGGAGTTCGTTATGGTTACACCCAGTCACCGATATTAGTTCTTCTTTTTATGGGTGACGTTCTTCATGCTGCGTTGTCCGAACGAGTGGAGATTGAATCTTTCTTCAAATGCCCCAACTACGCTGATGATATCTGTTTGCTCTTTTACCGAGTAAGGAACCTTGGCGAAATGTTTCTGGTTTCGGAAAGAGGGGCAAGTACAGTTGATCTGAAGATAAAACACAGCCAAAGCCAAAAATCTCAATCTAACGGGTCATAGCACTCTCCGTATCTGCATCAATGGGCAGAGCATCGAAAGCGTCGATCAATTTGTATATCTAGGAAGCATGGTTTCTGCCGACGGTTGCACCGAACTGCATTAACACCGCTAGATCCGCTTTCGCTGCCCTGTCTAAAGTCTGGAAATGCAGTTACTTCAACATCAAGATCTAGTGCTCTGTGCTAGTGTTCTTTTTCTGTTCGTCTATGTGAGTAACATATCGAAAGTGGACTCCACTGTTACCAAAAAGCTCCAAGCTTTCGCCAATACCTGCGTCCTGTCATTGGAGTACCTGGTCTGACGCTGTCTCAAACGAAGGACGTGGTTGGCGCACATGCCTACCACTCGTACACACTGATGCAGTGGAATCCACTCTCTCAAGATGGATGACGAGTGGAACGCCCCAAGCGGACTTGGCGCAGAACATTAGAGGACGAGTGCGAGCGTCTCGGGAAGTCGTGGGTGTCGCTGAAGTGTACTTCAGGTAAACGTGAGCGATGGCATGTAGATGTGGTTGACGGGCTATACCTCACCAAGGGATTGTAGCTAATGTAGAACGATGGTTCCGCGAGATGAGTGTAGAGATCATGGCAGGTTTTAGTCGGTAAGAGTGTGGCATGCACGTCCTAGATTCCAGACACGTATTCGTAATGGACTCCCCTAACCGACAAAAAAAAGACAGACAGACAGACATTAACCGGATTTCAATAAGGTTTTGTTTTACACCAAACCTTAAAAACAATAGAAAAGATCAGCTAGACGTTGGTTTTCAAGGCTGTGAAGGCATGCTAAACCAAGTGCTCGCTCAGTTAGCGAACTGGAACTGACTCCCTCTAGAAGTTATTAATGTAATATTTGCCCTGATTGCATCAGAACATTAATAGCAACTTTAAATTAGGTTGTGCTTGATAGAATTCTGCTTTTAAAGATAAACAACTTTTTACACATCTGATTTGCTTTCAATCCAAGTAACAATTTAATTTTCAAAAATACGTTTGGCTTGTCTGGTTTTATGTGTTTATATTTAGAATATTCATGGGTTTCGGTCAAAATTTTTTGTTCCTTGTTACAGTAATAGTTTTAATTAAAAACTCTTCAGAGTTAAATGGTTTTTATCGTGCAGTCAATGATAGTGAGGCTGCGCATGGGTTCGTTCCAGGGCAAGTAAGGTTTGATTTTGAGGAAAATTTCACTTGATAAATTGGTGTTTTTCTTTTGTATAAGGTTTCCATCCAAACTCGTTTTGGTAGATTTTTGTGTAGTGGATGTTTAGTGTCGCTGGATACAATTATTACCGCTGCCTTCTGTTTCCACAAGATTAACGATGACCTGGTTTGTATGAAGCTGCTCTGTACTCTTCTAGTCAAATACATGAATCTCGAAAAAATTGAAACATTATGTACAGATACAAATCGATTTTTCATATTTCGTACTTTAGATAAAAGTTATTAGCGATAATAGTCATCCAAGGGCAAAACGAATTGCAGTTGGGAAACAAACCCGGTATGTGCAAGCAATTGCCATTCATCCTTTCTACAATTCCCGTACATTGAGTAATAATATAGCGGCAATAAGAGTATTGATGTTTTTCAAAAGTTTCGATTCCTGTAACAATTTAATTTTAGACCTCCAAAAATTTTACAAACAAGTCAACGTTGCAGCCATTCTATTTACCGAATAACACGGCTGCGGAAGGTACCACTTGCACTGTATCTGGGTGGATAGAGGGTGCCACATTATCGGTAAGTTATAGTTACGCTGTTGTCTGCTACAGTTGAATGAATGCTCGTCTCCAACTATATCGAATATGTATAGGTGGCACGTCCGGAAAGTAAGTGTACTGAATTTATGTGGTCGTCAAAAAATTAATTTAAATAACATTTTCTTGCTTCCTCGAAAAAGTCTCCTGCCAGCTCCTTCACCTGATGCTCACCCTCTGCTTTCACTATTTCGTTCTTTGTAAACATTTTTCCACTCATTTTCCCCTTCAGGGAAGTGAACCTGTGTTAACCTGAAGGCGCTAATTCAGGGACTGCTAGGGTTGATTCAAAACGTCCCATTTAAACGAGTCCAGGGGTTATTGGCTGTATGAGGTCTGAAATTGTCGTGCAGCAAGCAAACTTCTTGAACAGCATCCTCACTTTCTATTTTGAATTTAGTTAAGTCTTTATGGTTACAAAACATGGACGCCATGTTTTTTAAGACGAAATTTTTAGTTTTTTTTGCTGAGGATGAAAAAGGTGTGACGCCAGTGTTCAGGCTGCCTTTTGGTAGTGGGCAATCCTCGCAAACACTGTTAGCGGTATTAAAAATCTCAAACTGAAGTTTTCCCCTCTCAACGAGGAAGCGAATCACGTCGCAAGGGTCAAAAATTTTTAACATACTGGCCTCGAAGTGGTCTTATTTTGAAGGAGAGGGGCAGGATATACGGTAGGCATGCTTCATGTTGAAAAGCCATTCTCTATAGCTGTGAGAGTCTGCGAGCACTTATCTTTTGGGCGTGCCTCGTAGTTAGAAAGGGTATTGAGTTCTTGGTCCGACCTCATATATTTCGTTAGTGAAGAGATTTTGGCTTTGCAGATGCAGTAATTTTCTTCTGGCATTTTTATATGAGACTACGTAAATTAGATCCAAATCACCAATGGTTGTGCAGTTTTGAGGAGGTGACATTAAAGACTGCGATAGGCGAGTTGGTCTTCAGATCTCGTTGCCTTGGGTTCAAATCCGGGTTAGGCCATGAATGGTTTTGATCGACTTTTCTAGGCTTTTCACTTGCGCAGAATTAATTCTGTTGGTGAAACGTAGTCCTAAAGAATTTTAGATGGGAAAAGTATACTTAGAAAATAAGTCGGAACACCGGAAGCTGGTACTCAGGATATAAAGGTTTCGTGTTCATCTTATGTGAGAAACTTTCTATGCGTTTTATTCGTCCTTTATTCGAGAAGACGTTCCATCAAGTACTTTTTGCTCGAAATGGGTCCTTCGCAGAGCCTATCGTTCACATAATCCTACAGATTCTCAATAATATTGCCGTACGAGGATTGTGGAAGGGTTTTGCGTAGTTTCTAGCTTAGCTGAGTCACTTTCTTGACTTATCTTGAAAGTTTGACAGAGATATGCAGATTTTTTTTTAAATTCAGATGTAAATATTCGCATCCTTATTCGTCTTCATGAATACCACATTACCCACGTCGTCCGCCCCGTAAAAGTCGCACACCATAACAATTCCCACTTCACTGTGCTTTACTGGGTGGCATGCTCAAAGCTGTCTTCCTCTGGGTTCCGGATCATAAAAACAAATAGGGTGTGTGTGTGTGTATGGTGGGGAGAAGCTACAGCTTCTGAGCACTCAGGCCGTGTAGACCCATTGTACTCGCGTCCCCCGTCTAACGGAATATTCCGGATTCGTTCACGTATCGCAGGATTTCCGTTAGTGGATGTGATGCTACCCGTCGCAATTGGAGAACATCGGCACCAAAGATCTGATGCCTGATGCGTCCATAGGCGGGGCATTCACATAGGAAATGCTCCGTGGATTCCGCTTCCTCATTACAGGAGGGACACGTATCATCTTCGGTAATTTCTATTCTGAACATATGCCCAGCTAGTGGATCATGGCCTGTCAGAATGCCCACAATACACCTGCAAGTCCTCCTGCTTTTCGATAGGATGAACTTTGCGGTACGTATGTTGGGTTCTGGCAGGAAAAGTTTGGTGTGTCGAGCAGCATTTAGGCTCTGCCACCTGTCATTATGGGAAACTTGTTCCCAGTTTTTGAAAACAGATTTAGCCAATGCCATTGATACCCCAATTGCTGGCTCCGGTCCCGACATAGGGGAGATTGACCCCTCTTTCGCTAAAGCGTCCGAGATTTCATTTCCCTCTATGCCGCAGTGACCAGGTGCCCAGAGTAGTTCCACCGTATTGAATCTAGACATAGAGTTCAAACGGTTTCTGCATTCCTGAACGATTCTCGAGGTGATCAAAGGACGGCTCAATGCCCTCAATGCAGCTTGACTGTCACTGCAGATTGCGATGCGCCTGCCCTTCAACCGCTCGCCAACCACCCAGTTTGCCACCCCTAGGATCGCATAAACTTCGGCTTGAAAAACCGTTGCATATTGTCCCAAAGGAAAAGCCCACTTCTCGTTTTTATTTGAGAGGTAGACTCCGGCTCCAGAACCCTCTTCTGTTTTTGAGCCATCGGTGTAGAAGACTTCCGTATATCCCGCCACGCATTCCTCTGGGTCTTCCCAATCCTCTCTACGCTTCAGGGTAACTACATATCTTCTACCAAACAGATGTATGGGGACACGAGAATCGGAAGGCATTGTAAGAATGGATTCAGTCCTCCCAGTAACTCTTCCAATGCTCTGTGCCCCCCCACATCCGTTGTTTTCCCATAGATCTAATCGAATTAGTCTATGAGCTGCTCTCATTGCAGTGCTTTGAATAAATATATCCAGGGGCTGCAAATTGAGTAGTGCATTCAGAGTTGCGCCGGATGTCATGCTCATGGCACCAGTGATACCCAGACAAACAGTTGTTTGCAGTGCAGCTAGTTTACGGTGAAAACCTTTTTGTCTCACCTTAACCCACCACACTACGGATGTGAGAGCTCGTTTCATCTTTACCTCTACATGTTTTTTTCAAAGAAGTTTTTTTTATCTAGAATGACCCCCAGATATTTCACTTCTTCGGAGAGTTGAAGGGTAGTGCCCCTCATCTCAGGGAGGCAAAGTCCATCCAGTTTTCTCCTTTTTGTGAATAAAACCATTGTGGGTTTTATTTGGATTAACTGACAAACCATGTCTAAGGCACCAGCTGTCTATCAAATCAACGGCACGCTGTATATTCCTACACACCGTTCCAAGATCCCGATCAACAGCAAGTACAGCCACGTCATCAGCATAAGCTTGAGCGTGTATTGGCAAATTTTGCAGTTCGCATAGTGGTGAGTCGATCAGCATACTCCACAGAAGCGGCGAAAACACACCTCCTTGGGGGCAGCCCTTCGTTGCCTCAGTAGTCAGGTAACGATCTTTGCGTTAGCATAGCGTGGATCCACTTAATTAAAGCATCATCAACACCATGCGTTCTGGCGGCATCACAAAGTTTTTGAAAAGGCGCACAGTCAAAAGCCCCTTCAATGTCCACGAACACCCCCATCTCGTACTCACCATTCAAAGTTGCATCCTCTATCTTTGTGACCAAAGAATGAAGAGCAGACTCACAGGACTTTCCACGTTGGTAAGCATGTTGGTTTTTACTAAGTGTGTGTGACCTAAGTGCCCTTCCACACGGAGCACCGGAAGCTGGTACTCAGGATATAAAGGTTCCGTGTTCATCTTATGTGAGAAACTTTCTATGCGTTTTATTCGTCCTTTATTCGAGAAGACGTTCCATCAAGTACTTTTTGCTCGAAATGGGTCCTTCGCAGAGCCTATCGTTCACATAATCCTACAGATTCTCAATAATATTGCCGTACGAGGATTGTGGAAGGGTTTTGCGTAGTTTCTAGCTTAGCTGAGCCACTTTCTTGACCTATCTTGAAAGTTTGACAGAGATATGCAGACTTTTTTTTAAATTCAGATGTAAATATTCGCATCCTTATTCGTCTTCATGAATATCACATTACCCACGTCGTCCGCCCCGTAAAAGTCGCACACCATAACACTTCCCACTTCACTGTGCTTTACTGGGTGGCATGCTCAAAGCTGTTCTACTCTGGGTTCCGGATCATAAAAACATATAGGGTAATAAGCGGGCTGACGGACTGGCCAGGCGGGGCTCTATTCTTGGCAGTCCCCTGTGAACCCAGTTGGTGTCCTACTAGCGTCTGCTGGTTGAATCCATTCGCAATTCTTAACAGCTACTGACCTCAGCTGGCGAAGGATCACCGCTTGCGACAAATCCAAGCCGAACGCGTGTAAATAGGTGTAGGACTGCCTCTTGTACGAGGCGTAGATCTTTAGGTTGCTTCCGGAGGAGGGAGGAATCAGCAGGCACTTCATTTGGGATTGGCTACTTTAGCTAGCCAGGTTGTAGAAACTAGGTAAACAATTTTTTGGGGAATTAAAACGGAACACTGGCTCCGTGACTAGTAGCAGTTTTTATTTTGACATATATAGATATTTCCTTTCCCGTTCTCAGTGACGTGTGAGTAAATAGATCAATGGATTAAAACGCAACACCGTCTCCGTCGGTAGTAGTGGTTTTTATTATGTGAGTAAAAACCCGGGACTGAGGAAGCGAACAAATATCGATATACTTATGTCAAAATAAAGACCACTACTAGCGATGGGGATGGTGCTGCCTTCCAACACCGTGAACACAGACTGACGACAATTTTTTGGGGACCTCAAAGAGATCTCCAATTATAGGAGGAAGGAGTTTCTATCCTTCATATGATATAATTCAGCTGGATTCTTGCTCCTCTTACAGCAGTCAGGGCTTTCGGGGCTTGGGGCACATTACAGCGCTAATTGGCGCCACCTAAGCTAAGTTAACTTTCAACTCCTTAACAGTTTTCATGCATTTTTAAAAGCCAAAAAATTTTAAAAATGTGTTCTAATTCGAAAAAAGATTGAGCTAGATTTTAGGAATAGATTCACATTAATGCCGATTTGTTATTACAGGGATAGTGGGCTAGCAATCTATAAATTCCAAAACTTTACTGCTACCGAAACGTCAACAATGCCACGGATAGGTGATGAGCTCACCGCTACGACTATTGGCTATCTTAAACGGTTTATGAGTGGTTTCGGTAGTGTACGCACACTTCTTTAAAACAGCATCGAGGTCCCTGTAAATGCTCGCTTTCTGCAACTGGAGCGAAAATCTTGGCGACTCGCTGGACATTCTGGGCCAAGCAAGGTGTCTCAAATAGTAACGATTTCGTTACCGAATATCGCACAAAAGAACTTGCAGGTGGTTGTAAGCCTTATCAGAGTCATTATCAGAGACGTTATCAGTAGTCGAGCTGCTCAAGCGGGGTAAAGTCTGCTTTGAAAGTTTCTCCGCGGAACAGTTCCTTGCTGTCTCTGCAGTTTCTGCAGACCAGTCATTTCCACTCATTTTCCAATCTTGGATTTGTAGATCTTTCCCAGGCAATGGAACAAGGGGATGGTCGTTAAGAAAGCCAGAAGAAGGACACCGTGCGATTATTCGAGGAGTGTTTGCCACGAAGATATAAGCTAAGGTAAAGCTGGAATCAAAGAACACCACCACCATCCTGATTGACAGGCGCTAATCAGGTTAACATCTTTCGGATCATTTTGAAACAGTGAGGAGAGTTTATATCTGTGCATGGCTCTCATGGATTTCGATGGAAAGCTTTCGCAAGAGTCAACAGAGAGTATAAGTGAAAATATCTATGCAGTAGGGGTATTTCAGAGGAGAAGAATTCACACTTCTAGGAACCCTTGCTTCCATCGGCAAAATACCGCATTTTATGTCGCATGCTTTTTTCTACAAAAATTTGGAAATGCAGGTATTTCAACACCAACATATAGGAGCAGTACATGGAGAGTGACAACTAGTGGTACACGGAAAGTCCGAATAATGGAATCCACCATAATCGATAAGCAGATTGGTCCAGAGAGTCAGGATAGTTCATACTTATGGGAAAGTCGGGGGAGCTGAACAGCGTCGCCAGAAGCCCCTGTATGGTTGCTGCCCTCCTGTGTAATAGGGTGAATAAAGTGCGTCTATCGATTAATATATCTTATGAGCCAGCGGAATCATCGCAGGGATGATTCAGGCAAAAATTCTGGCCGAGCGTATCGATTATAAGGCGTGCAACAAGGGAGCGGTACAACAAAAAAAACTGAGCGAATGAGGTTTCTTTCTGCCTGGCAAATAGCCTTTAAGTAGGCAAGGAACGGACGTGGACACATAGCCTTATTAAAAATATAAGCTAGTGGACAAGGAGGCCATACACAGGAGGTGAAATATGCGCAGAACGCAACTGCGATCTTAACAGAAAAGCCCTGCCCACAGGATGCTATATTTTTTGTCCCGCAAAACTTCAAGGCTTGTCAAGGCAGTTTCACAGGAGGGAGGTAGTCTTCTTGTTAGTGGATCGAAAGGAAAAGTTGCTAGACGAACTACGATCTATTGCAATTCCTGAATGAACACTATGATTAAAGAAAGTATTTCCACCAATTAAACTGTTGGGGAGGGGGGAGGCGGAGAAGCTTCCCATTTTTCTGCGTGTGAAGACGTAGAAGGAAGTGCAAAACATGTCTACTTTTTGGGCTGCAGGAATAAGGATAAACCTTGTAATGCATAATAGTGGGCAGCATAACCATTGGCTCGGATCAGAAACAGTGTGTTGCGAATGTATCAGTGGTGAAAATAATAATCTCGCTGCTGAACCAGGTTCAACAATTCCTATAAAACAATGTAATTTGTGAGTGATAACACGATTGCTTGCCTATGGATAAAATGCTATTCAATAGGTTGCAGTGGGCAGGTCAACTAATCCGTATGAGTGGGAATGCAATATCTATGGTAGAAAAGAAGATGCGGGGGACTCTGCTCCAAATGGTGCGATGGCATAGGTGAGGGCGCCAGGCAACAGATTGGGACATCGCGTTGGTGAAGCTCCTCCTTATCAAGGGTGATCTATTCCAGACACCGGTTGTTGATGATGCTTTTGAATCCAGCACACGTGTGCTTGAATACGTATGCGTATCCATGAAGGACTTGCAGCGTTTACATTTTTTACATAAAGTCGTTTATGTTTTTCACGTAAGTCTAAAACAGGAAATCCTGCCGTTCAGATACGAAAAGTTTTGTGTAATATTTTAGTAATCGATTTTAGATTTATATTTATTTAGTTTACTCCAATATAATGCTGAAATCTTACATATGATGTTTCTAGGTTTTGTAAATTTACAGGAAACAGGTGACACACAATAACCTTTTTAATAATATTAGGATTTTCAACAAACTTTCCTGTACCGTCCTATATTTTATGTCCTAGGCTATTGTATTATTGTGCTTCCACCCCTGGGATGAATTTAAGGGGGTTCCAGAAAATTTGTAAAATACAATATTACACTGTTATTGACATTATTTGAGTAGGTATCTAAATATGGAATATTTTGTGGCTTGGTAGATAATGGTATTATGGTGAGTTTTTAATTCCATTCTTAGATAATATGAAATATTTTGTTAGAATGAATGAGGTAGCAATGATTGAACGATAGTAAGTCCGATGATGTGTGTTAAGGGTTTCTATATTCCGGTCTTCGATTTATTGGATGGAAACGGTAGGAAAATTTGCGCAGCTCAAGTAAATAGTTCGTATTTTGCAACTACTTTATTACCTCCCTCTTTTGGAGAAATGAATTTATAATATTTTTTATTACTTTACAAGAGAGGCCAAAGTTTAAAGCATGCGCAGAAAATGAAATTATCAGAAAGCCTCCTTTGGACAAACGTGGAAATTGTAGAACCCCGTATTTGTATAAGTGCTGGTATGTCGTTCTTCAATAATGCTACAAACCTATGTGTTGTTATTAGAGACGGGGAAATATGCATAGTAAGTTACGTCAATTTTGTTATTTTTTTTTGTAGTATTTCTTGGAGTTTTCAATTGTTGGATACCAAGATATTTGCGATAGATATGACTGTTATATCAACTTCGAAATAAACAATTGATTATTTCTCAATAATGCTCCCTTGTTTGTTTAAATATAGCGACTTCTCTAATTTTAGGAAGACTTGGGTGGACCATTAACTTGCAACGATACACTTTACGGATTTATGTCGTTTGGATTGTCCTGCACAAACACAAGTCTCCCAATGAATTTTATCAATGTGTTTTCATTTAAAAGTTGGATTGAATCCGCTATCCAGTGGGATGGTAAATCGGACTTCGGCATTACCAAAGTATACTTAGCTAGGTATAAGCACCTCTATTTTGTTGGAAAGATTGTATTAATTGGATAAAATTCGCATTTTCTAGATCTGGTGATTGTTTTCCAAGTAAAATTTTACTTTGCGTCGCAGTTCTGGTCACCTCCTGGTACAGTTTCAATTTTGAAAATATTTTGGGCGAAAACTGCGGGGCATAGTGTGTAATTAGTTTGCATTAACGAGGCTTATAATGAGCGAGTTGTATCTGCTTAATTTTATCTTTATGAATCTATTGGTGAATCTGAAAGTGGAGTTATCTAAATGTGGATAGAAAATCATAAAGGAGAGTAGCACCTGGGTTCGTAACCTTGACCCAAAAATCTGAAGGAAGGTAAGGTTCACTTTCGTTACATAGAATAAGCGGCAAAACTTACATGTTTAAGTAAATATTTTTGTAAGAAAAAATTGATATTTTAAATTTTAGATGAATATATAAAACTATAAATTATTTCAGAATTACCACTAATGTACGTTTAAATCTGGGATACTGTTACATTTTGAAAGACGGATCTCATCAGTGATAATCGACCAAAATCCGAAATCTTTACACAACGTTTGTAAAGCAGAACAACTTATTTGGCATTGGCTAGTATTTTGCCTAACCGACGACCGCATGCTAAGGACTCGTCTGTTGTGAAAATAAACGCGGATTGCTGGTGATGTGCCGTAATGTCAACAACGCCTTCACCTCGTTTTTATATATTTTTTTTAATTTAAGTTATTTCCTTTTCATCACTTTTATTATCAGTTCCCTAATACGTAGAACTGCCCAAACTTTTGGAGGTGAAGTTTGTCATTAAGATACGCAAAATAAAATACAGAAAACAATTGAAATAAAACAAACAATAAAATATACTTTTTGCAATATATGTGCAGATATTTAAAAATATTTAAAATACTATTATTATCTTGAGTTTGGCTCAGGCAAATGTTTGTGTTTATGACATGGACAAAGAAAAGAAAAAAAGGCGTTTGTCCGCCTCAGAAAAATGTTTGCTTGCTTAAGAAAATGTCAGCATCTGAAGAGGACATTGCTACTCAGAGAGTAGGCACACACTCGTATAGTGTTGGACTCTCCCAACGTCGTCGGACTAACAGCTAAATACCTCCCTGTCATTAGAGGACTAGCCTGGAACCGTTTGACACATTTCTTCGGGCTAGCCCTCCCGCTCTACCGGAAATTTCTTTCACCAACGTAGAACAGACAATCACACAATCAGAAGATCGTTCCTTCCCAATCTTGTGCAGGTAAGACTGAAAGCCTCCATGCCCACTTAGTGCTGGGTAAGGAAATAATCAATCTCACCATGCTTTCGAATCAGTCACGGATCTTTATTGCCGATCAGCCGCGCAGTCAATCCGCCTCTTGGCTCACTTTGCCAAGAGAGTTGCCGCTTGGTAAGCGTGCGTTAACGTTTTTCAAGGGAAATTACCTCTGCTAAATCTTCGCTCTTGTGGATGTAGATGGCTCTACGTTTCTTAGAAATCACTCTCGCGATCACAATCACAGCCAGTTCTGAGACCGTGCGATAAGCAGATGCTACTCGCTAGGCGTCCGATCTCTACACTTGAAAAAGGTGCTTACGATGTACCTCCAGCATCAGCCTATACCTCTGTACCGTAGAGCAGAATGGACTGCGTTGCTCTCAAAAGAAGACCTCTGGTAGTAGATATAGGGCTCCCAATATTCGCCATTAGCCGACCGCTTAGAAATCGCAGCAATATGCCCAGTTTGTTTTGCGTCTGTTCAATACTACCTCCGGCAACGTCGTCTGCATAATCGATCAGCCGTGATCCTTCTGGTATATCGAGTCTTAGCAGATTATCGTAGGAAGCGTTTTAGACGTCCAACCGGGATGGATTCCTGGTCTGCTCACGACTTGATCTCCATCTCCTCTGGCTCTTTAGCATCTCATTGAGCAGGGAGCCGTCTTTAAGATAATCCTTCAATATTTGCAAGATATAGCTCGGAGCGCTAGGCGCTATGCCTATTTGCTCACCTTACGGATTTGAAAGCATTTCTGACATCAAGCGTTATGAGGAGCACTATTCGTTGAGATCGGCGGCTCTATGCCTCGACAGAGAGTCTATACCTGATGAGCTCTTCGAGTACTTTTCAGCTCAGAGTTTCCTTTTCTTTTCCTGATTAGGTTAATCCAGAATATGGCTTCCCACAGTACGTGCATAAGTAGACACCTCGACTTGCTGCGTATATATTTGTGCATAAAGGTGTAAAAATTGTCGGTCACAGTATGCATCTAGATGCATCGGAATTGGCTTTCACTGCTCTATGCAAACATGCATTCCAAAACATCTACGTATAGTAGTTTTCAGTCTCCACGCATATCAGACACAAATTGACATTTGTTTGCCTGTTATCTGAAGGAGGCGTAGACATTAGTTCTGAGAAGACGGGGCCATTGTTTTGTTGGTTGTTGGAGATAAGCATTTGTATGACGCACACATACGTTTCACTTAGTCTGTGTCTTTTGTCCATTTATTGTCTGAGATAATCAGAGGCATCCTTCTGGTACCGACATTCGCCTGAGACTGATATCTGTCCGCTTCAGGTAACAGACAGACAAATGTCTGTGCCTATCTGCATTCACACCTCCTTTTTTATAATATCCGAATTTCTGATCATGATGCTTCCAGGGTAGAGATGAGAAAGAATCTGAAAAATTGTCGTTACTTTGGGTGAAACTGTAGTCAACTTTCCTCAGAAGGTTGTTTAATGGAACTGTCTCGAAACTTTTTCGTGCACGGTCTCAAACCTGTTTGAGAGGGGAATCACTATAATATGAATGACTGCACAACACCTCGGCATCTCATGGTGTAAGTGTGGTAAACTTCATTCCGGCTAATCCGAAAAGGAATAGGGATTCGTGGGCTTGCAACCTACAAATCCTTAATTATCTTATATTATAGATAGGGAAACTATCATTCGTGGAGGAATTGATTTCTCCGATAGGATCTTTTGCTATCGCCAAAGGGATCCAAATTGGATTGTTGAATATACGTTCGATTCTGAACAACATTATGCAGGCTATTCAGAACACTCAGTTTTTCCAACTTCAGCGGGAATTCCAGCGGTACCACCCAAGAATGGGTGGTGGGACTCTGAGGAGTAATCTTTTAAAATTATATTGTCACACTCGTGTGTTGAATTAATGGTTATAGAAATTACAAGGCGTTTCCTGGTAAATTTCGGGCCAGAAATAGGAACATTTCAACCGTATAGTTTTATGCACTAACAGTAATTTTTTATACAGAGGAGAAAGAGGATTTCCATGAGGAACTGAATGAAGTTTGAGGAAAGCTGCAATAGTCACGAGTAACATGAATGCGACTTGCGTACCTTGTCCTGATTTACCCGAAGATTTGGAGAGTTCCGACCTCTAAGGCCAATATCAACTGCTTATATATAAGAATGATCTAACTATAGTTCGGCAGTGGGGAACAGCAGTTATCCTCGAGAGTCCGCTGTAGAATATTGATGAAAATCGGGCTCCGGCGGTACGTAGTTTCTCAGTTATGGTCCGACGGGACTTTGAAAATGAGGAACCGGTTTAATGCACGCAATGGTCCTCCACTACTCGCAGCAAAACATTTTCGGGTAGTCACCGCTGTTTCTACACAGCTGATAATTCTATTTATCAAGAAACCTTGGGAATCCTAGACATTTCTGAGGAACTGGAATGAGGGGACAGTTGTTCAGGTTCCGCTGAAGAACGACCAGCTTGAATGTTATATTTGGGGGCATCAACAGAATAGCTGTAGTTGTTGAAACCATATTAACATTCTTCGGACTATTCTCAGGGACCAATAGTGCACAGATAATAGATTATTGAAGGTGACAATCACTTGCATATCTAAATCAAATTTTTGACATCGAATCGATTCTGATAAGGTTTTGCTGCACGGAAAGCCTTAAAAGGTAAGTTAAAATCAAGCCAAGCACATGTCGATTAGGTGCGAATTACTAAGGTGCGCCTACTGCAGATAGGTCTATTTATATATCACATTGGAAATGTGAAATGTAAGACGTACAAACTGCCTTCATCTAGATCGAGCAGGCGGCGTGAGATCTCGGGCTGCATATCAATGAAGGCAAGACAAAATACATATTGTGGCAACGTCAGAACCAAGAACCAATCAACAAACAACATCCAATCGCCCTGGTCAAACGGGAAGAATAAAGATAGGAGACTACAACTTTGAGACTTTAGATAATTTCTCCTATCCAGGGTCGAAAATCACAACTGATAACAGCTACGACGATGAAATCCGTGCACGGTTGTTGGCAGCCAACAGAGCCTATTTCAGCTTACAAAAACTGTTCCGCTAGAAACGTCTCACCATAGGGTCAAAGCTCTTACTGTACAAGATAATGACCTTGCCAGTCCTCATGTATTTCTTGGAGACTTGGGTTCTTAGCAAGAAGAATTGCGAACTCTTGGCCCCGTTCGAGAGAAGAATCCTCCGAAGAATTTTTGGCCCCCTACATGAGGATGGACTATTCCGTATCCTAATAACGACGAAATCTATGAGCGATACCATGACGGTCAAGTTGTGGATAAAATCCGACTCAATAGGTTGCGGTGTGCGGGTCACTTAATCCGTATGGATGAGGATGAGCCCACCCGGAAAGTCTATAAGGACAATATCTATGGTAGAAAAAGAAGACGAGTCAGACCCTGCCTAAGATGGAGCGATGGTGTAGGTCAGGACGCCAGATAGCTTTTGGGTACATCGAATTGGTTAACCTCGGCGCAAAACCGGGATGCCAGGAGTTCCTTATTAAGGCAGGCCTAGACCGGGCACCGGTAGTTGTGCCGTTGATGATGATGATTGGAAATGTGAAACATTCAAAATCTGTCTTTGCCTAATTAAAGTCAGAAAATGTTTTCTCAATAATCGCACTGAATAGACCAATGTTTGGATGTCAATTTATTGATTTTGGGGATGAGTTATATTTTTTTGTTCCATCTATTGTTAACAGCAGTATCGCACGAAATCACCATCATACGTGGGCTTCTCCTGACGGGATCATTTTCAACCAAATTGACCACGTACGATTGAACGCGACAATATAGGCAGCTAACAGATGTCATGGAGATGAAGCATCAATAAATGATCTTCACAACCACCTGAAGAGCATTATCATTGATACGGCCACAAAGATACTTGATCCCAGCAGCAAGAAAAGTCGGAACGGCTGGTTCGACAATGAGTGTAAGCTAGTAATGGAATGGAAAAATGCCGCATACTGAGTAATGGTGCATTTGCAAAGGGCGCGGGTCCGTACAGAGACCTATCACGAATTCAGTCGAACGGAAAAAACAACTTCACAGACGGAAAAGGGAAGCCTGGGAGAACCAACAAGTGTGTGAACTAGAAAAGTACAGGGTGCAACCGCACCAGGCGCGGAAGTTTTATCAACAAGTCAGCAGGATGAAGCCTTATACACCTCGATGCTCATCCTACCCAGACAAAGAGGGAAATCTGATTGCCGAAAGAATGGGTATATTGGGTTGCGTATTTTGATGAACTGCTCAACAACCAAAATATGTGTGAGTCGGAGGTCGGCGGACAAATGCTGCCACTAAAGTAAAAGTCTCGACGAATCGCATCCACGACTTCCACAACGGCATCTACCGTCCATGCAATTTTTCGGCCGAATTGGTTAACTATGGATGCGACCAGTTACACCAAGTGGTTTATCAACTTGTGCTCAAGATATAGGAAAGCGAATCAATGCCTGACGATTGGCAACGAGATATTATCTGTCTCATACATAAAAAGGGAGATATCACACCATGCACCAATTAGAGAGGTATCACGTTGCCGAGTACTATCTATAAGATATTCTCCACTATCTTGATAGGCCGGATAGCCCCATACGTCCAGAACATCATTTTCCCTTACCAAAGAGGCTATACTCGAGGCAAATCTGCAACAGTTCAGATTTTCTCTCTACGGCAAGTGATGGAAAAACTGTTGGAATATAGCCATCATTTGCATCATTTTTCATTAACTTTAAAGCTGCCTATGAAAACGTAGCCATAGTAAAACTGTACATGGCCATGAGAGAATTCGGTATCTTGAGTAGACTGACTAGTTTGGCTCTGACCAACGTGCAAGGCCAGATAAAAGCAGGAGGATCACTCTTGAGACCTTTCAACGTTAACAAGGCTCTAAGACAATGGGATCCCCTATCATGCGTCCTCTTCAACCTGGTCCTGGGGAAGGGGATTCGCGATACCACGACCGTCTTGTTGCGACGGGCGGGTCATTTAATCCGTATGGATGAGGATGATCCAGCCCGGAAACTCCATAAAGGCAATATCTGTGGTAGAAAAAGAAGACGAGGCAGACCCTGCCTGAGGTGGAGCGACGGCGTAGATCAGGACACCAGACAGCATTTAGGGATTTTGAATTGATGGACCTCGGCGCAAAAGCGGATTGTCTGGAGTTCCTTACTAAGGCAGTTGTTGCCGTTGATGATGATGATGATCCATTGTTAAATAAGCGTGCCTTAAAAGGGTAAAATCATTGCGATTCCACCAGCAAAATGGTTAGTTTAATATTATATGGTTACGGGCAGACTGGAAGTAGGTTCCCCGGGAGTAATCATTTGAGTTCCGAACTACAGTGCCTAAGATGGATCAAAAAATCAATTGTACAAATAATATCCTGAAAATTTGTTCCGACGAAGTAGCTACTAACAATAGGGTTAGCAAAAAGGTGACTCTAGGATTTCATTGATATTGTCGTACTTCCTTCGTTTTGTAGGTTTAAAATAAGTGATATTAATTCTATTTTTGTAAAAAGAATATATTTTCCAATCATATAGCGGTTTATCATCTCCATGTTAATAAGAATATACAAGTGATATCAGAAATAAACGCCTGGATACAAAAGGAAAAACTTTACGTATTCAGTACGGGAACCATTTCTTTCATAATCTCAGGGTTGTAAGATAAACATTTGACATTGTTGCAATCAGAGCTGTTGGAAAACGCAGATGACAGCCATTTGAAAACAGCAATCCTTGAATGAAACTAAATGAAGTGTTATTTCCATGATTTCACAGCTTCAATTTCCAAAAAAGATACAAATTCTTACCTGAATACTTTGCTCAATAAATCTTGTTTATCGCCGTCTGCAGCCAATTTTATTATCCAATCTTTTTGTTTTGAGACATCCGTATATACTCCAGCGGAATCAGGCCTGGCACAACCGCGTCCATACGAGACAATCCCGGAGAGCATATTTTTGCAGTATAGAGGACCCCCCGAATCGCCCTATTTGCAATTTGCAAATATAGAAGTCCGAAAATCATGAATTATTCCAATAAATATTTACCTGGCAGGAATCATTTCTGCCTGTTAAATCTCCTGCACAAATTTGTGTCTCGTCAGGAACAACCGCTTCGGTAGAATTCGGCGCTCTAATAGCACACTTTTCCTTTTCGTAAACAATAATTTCGGTTGCAAGGAGATCTATGCTCAATGGGCCACCCTACATTTAAAAAAGCGATGTAAGCGTTGTTAATTCTAATCTCAATTTCAGAGTGCAAAAACAAATTTAAGGGGGTCGTCTCGTATGAAGGCCATTTGTGTTCATTTATATGGGATTTATTTCAGGGAACTAAAGAAGGGAATGGTAGTGGTGAATTTTCACCATTTATTTATTGATATTTTGGATGCAGTTTACATTTTCTTCAGCCCGATATCGTTCATAGTAACTTATGCACCAGCCTGAAGGGGGGAGATACCTGTATCTGGTTCAGGAAACTCGACTTTTTTTCATCAATGTCGAAAGGTAAAATTTTAACATTTTGTTGAGTTTTTTTTTTATGAATTTTTGGGATTTTTTACGACTTGTTCAATGAACAAAAAAAAAAATGCCTTAATGAATCACAATTATCTAAGATTGTCGAGTGTTCGAGAGACTACTGCAAGACTTTGTATATTTAACGTTGCAAATTTCGAACCACCTCGAATATGGTAAACCACTCTACTCATATATTTGGATATAACTGACGCAACAAAAAAAAATTGACATCCTGAACCCGAAACGATATGACCCCCTTAGTTAGCAGAATATGTACCTCCTTTATTGCACCCCAGCCTGCTGTTATACATCGTTCTCCAACTTTAGGACTTTCTTTTGCCTGCTTGATTTCCTTCACAAGTTTTGATGGCGTTATGGGTTTTGAAAGCTTGAAAGTAGTTTTGGATTCGGTTCTTCAGTTACCTTACAAATAATTAATCATTTACCGTCAGAACAGCCAAATCATTTTTAAAGGTCTTCGTATCATAGTTAGGATGAATGGAAATTTTCTTCAGTGAAATCGCTTGTCGAGCTGGGCTTGTGTTGTGCTGATCCATTCGTAGATCACTTGCGATAACTTCAATCTGATAAGTACCAAGGTAAAAGTTTTTATTTTAAATTTTGAATATTATTTTCATGTGAATATTAAACGATTATATCTTTTGCAAGGATTTCATCAGCAGTTGTCTAAGTAGCGTGCATAAAATGGCTTTCCTTCTTTTAGAGTCATCGCTTCATGCAACACGGTCTCAGATTAAATCTAAACAAAACTGAATTTTTGACGACCGATCCCCATGAAATAGGCACAATAACTGTCAGCGGCAGTGATCTGCCCAGAACTGAGCGATTTAAATACCTCGGGTCAACGCTATCAGCCAATGGAGAACTACGTTATGAAATTGCTTCACGCATTAACGCAACGTGGATGAAGTGGCGTTCCACAACTGGTTTTCTTTGTAATCGACCTATGAACGAATGTCTCAAATCGAAAATTTACCGCAATGTTGGCCAACTATAAAAAACAATGAACAGTGTCTTGCGGTAATGGAGACGAAGATATTGCGTTGGACTAGTGGGGTGACACGTTTCGATCACATCCGAAATAAGGATATCCGCGATCGTTATGGGGTTGCACCGATTGTGGAAAAATTGCGAGAAAGTCGTCTTCGATGGTATGGCCACGCAATTCATGCTAACGAGAATTCACTTGCCAAGATTGGTCTGAACATCGAAGCCAATGGTAAACGACCAAAAGGCAGGGGATTTAAAAGCCTCAAGATTGCAGTCAGATCAGGCATTCCATAGAGCCAAATGGCGAACGGGACAAAGGCTGAAGAAAAAGATGAAGAGTCATATTTCAAGGGATAATTTTTTGCCAATTTCTAATATAGTAGTCGATGTTAAACGCGATATAGTTATGTGGTAGACATTACAATTTTTCGCTTTGGGATTCTCACTTCATGCTGCAATTCTTGCTCCTTTTTTTGTCTAAATGAAACTGTAAAATGTGTAAAATGATTATTAAAATCGGTTTACTGTCAGTCTACCTGTCTGTTTGTCTGTCACACACATTTTTCTCGGAAATATTTATAGCACTTGACACCAAATTTAGTGGAAAGGTGGGAACTGTGAACGCTCACGAACGGTCGAAAGTGATCATCTTTTTCACGGACCCATTCTCAGAAACTATCCAACCGAAAAATCTGAAGAAAATGCGGAGGCTGCCACTATATGGTGCCTAGGCTTCGGAATTCCCTCCATACCGAAATCTGTTCAAATAAAGTTAATGATAGGGTATTGCTATAATTTTTAGCTAATTGACTGCAAAACTCTCTTTAGCTTTATCCTAGAATCACAAAATTTTGCAGCAATAAGCATGATCCTACCAAGTTTGGTGGAAACCGCGTTATTATTAACAAAGTTATAATAGGCCAAATTTGTCGCTCCTGTGCATATTCAAGACTTTGAATGTCAGTATCACCCGCAAGTGAATATCCTCACATAATATACGCATATATTACGTGCTAATTACTAATGGGGCATATGCCCATTGAAAGGTTCTTATAAGAGATACAAATACATAAAACCTTTCATACTTGAAGCGTCTAGCTTCTGGTTTCCAACTTGTTTATCACCACGATGGAGCATAAAACCAGGGAAAAGCTGGCTGAACCACCACCAACAGCTCTACTATTACACCCTATCTCCACCTCCACGTGGTGATCGCTCTTTCTTAACAAAAAGCTGCAGACGGAGAAGAATGACGGCGCGTCTCCCGCTCCTAAAAACGGGACAAATTGAACCAACTGGTCCTGTAGGTTGAGAGTTGGGTAGGGCTGACAACCTTCCACGGAAAACCAACGTTACGAAGCCACAAAGGAGCCTCCGATAGGATGGACTTTACAATGATGAACCCGCCAACGACAATGGAATAACGATTTGTGCATTTTCTCATGGAACATGCGCTCTTTGTACAGAGATGGAGCCGCCAAGAAACTAGCCGATACCGTGTCCCAATATAGGGCTGATGTAACAGCGTTGCAGGAAATGCGTTGGACAGGGACCGGTTTCCTGGGGAAGAGTCGCTACAACATATATTATAGTGGCCATCCAGTAAGTTATGTGCTCCGAGTAGGTTTTTAAGTCAGTCAAAAAATGAAACCTGCTGTTATCGGCTTTGAAAATATAAGCGAACGGCTATGCACCTTGCGCTTGCGAACCCTTGAAGCCTGTGCCAAGTATGATATTAAAATTACACTTGCGGATTTTAACAGCTAAGTCGGGATGGAGCCCGAATTCAGGCGATACATTGGCTCCAATAGCTTACATAAAAATACGAATGATAACGGACTGCGGACTATTCAAGTAGCAGTGTCACATGAAATGATTGTTGGAAGTACCTGGTTTACGCGGAAGGCGGTCCACAAACAAATGTGGGCCTCTCCAGACCGGACCACTTTCAACCAAATTGATCATGTGCTGATCGAACACCGTCACCTCTCAGCCTTGATGAATGTCAGAACATATAGGGGGCCAATATTGACTCGGATCATTACCTCGATGGCATGATGGTCCGAGCTGGAATAACAACACCACCTAGAATCCCCTCTGACAATTAGGTGAGAGTTAACACTGAAGTCAGCCATAGCAAAGCCCTTCGCAACACTTATAAGAGGGAAACGGATGCCGCAGTAACTGCAGTCAAGAGGGATCTTGGAGATGAAGTATCAACAATCGATCTTCACAATTACCCACAAACCCAATTGGTCATCATTTTCAACCGACTGTAATTCCATCGGCTCCTGGCGACTTATGATTTCTAAGCCGATGAATTCCACGGACTATTTCTTCTATACTTGGTGGCGGCAGTGGCCGTCGTCTTGAGCTAGCAGGACCTCCAACTCGTTGATATTCTGGTTGTTCAGCAGTTCATCAAAGTACTCAACCCATTACTCCAATATGCCCATTTTGTCGGAAATCGATTTCCCTCTTTGTCTCGGCAGGATGAGCATCGAGGTGTGTAAGGCTTAATCCTGCTGACTTGTTGGTAAAACTTCCGCGCTTGGTGCGGTTGCTCCCTGTACTTTACGAGTTCACAGGCTTGTTGGTTCTCCTGGCTTCTTTTTGCCGTCAGTGAAGTCACTTGTTTACTCGGCGTGTTTGTGGGCGTATTTATGATAACGTTCTTCAGGTGATTGTGAAGATCATTTGTTGATGCTTCATCTCCAGGATCTCTGTTGACTGCGGTTATTGCGGTGTTCATTTCCTCCTCATAGGTGTTGCGGAGGGTTATGCTATGGATGGTTTCAGTGCGGTGAACTCTAGGCTGGTTTGTTATTCGAGCTCGGAGCACTATGCCAACGAGACAATGATTCGAGTCTATATTGCCCCCCTATATGCTCTGACATTCATCGAGGCTGGCGGTGTTCGATTTGCACGTGGTCAATTTGATTGAAAGTGTTCCCGTCTGCAGAGGGCCACGTTTGTTGGTGAACCGTTTTCCGCGCAAACCAGCTACTTGCAACAACCATTTCATGTGACACTGCTAATTGAATAATCCGTAGTCCTTTGTCATTTGTATTTTGGTGTAAGCTATGGGAGCCAACGTATCGCCTGAATATGGGCCCGGCCCCTACTTGCCTGGTAAAATCCCCAAGTATAATTTTGATATCATACCTGGGACAGGCTTCGAGGGTTCGTTCTACTGCTTCCATCGCCATTTCTGTACGAGGAACGCACGTTCTTTGAGGAAATGCGCAAATCGTTATTTCGTTATCGTTGCCGGGTTCGTCGTTGTATAGTCAATCCCGCACGAAGTTCATATTTTGGCTTCGCAGGAGATTGTTTTCCGAGTAGAGCTGTCAGCTTTACCCAACCCCCAACCTGGAGGACCGGTTGGCACAATTTGTCTCGTCTTTTGACGCGGAAGCCTACAGCTTTTCGTTAAGAAAGAGCTCCCAGCGGTCACCACGTGAAGAGCGGGTTTCTTAGTGTTGGTTCAGCAGGCGTTTCCCAGGTTTTATGTTCCATCGTGGGTTCCAATCCACGTTTCGCCCTTGGACCTATACTACCCATTGGTGTCTTTTACAGTGTGTATTAGCTAAATCTGTAATGTCATGTTGTGTCGTTTTCAGTAGCCGTTAGGAAATCGGTTGTGTCATTTCGTAGCGTTCTAAAATCAGAAACTTCAGTTATGAAATATTTTTTTTTGAAAGCAATTATCATTCAAGTAGAGCACAAATCGTTCCCACTGACTAAAATTTGGAGATGAAAGGAAAAATCTAAAGGAAACACCAGGTTAAATATATGGTTACTATAAACCCATATGTGGAACATAGCGCGGGAATCAAACCTGAGTACCATTGCCGTCGATCCTTGGCATTGTGCTTCAGCTCACGATGTTTGGCGGGGCTTGCACTCTTTGTTTACTGTTCCATGGCACGAAGTTCCGGGTAGACTCACTCATCAGTCATCTTGGGATAGTCAGACTCCGCATTCCCGTCCTTCAAAAGGAAGTTAAAAACCACTACCGGTCCTCGGTGAGAACAAATTGAGAACTTTGAAAAAAAATGGTTACACCCTCTTTTCGCATGTATGAGTTACATCGTTTTACGTTGAGTTTGAGGCCTCCCCCTTGGACTAGACCTAGAACGATGTAATTCACTGCGTGTGTGGATATTCACAGTTCCCACCTTTCTACCAAATTTCGTGTCAGTCGGTACAATCGCCTCTGAGATAAGTGCCTTTGACAGTCAGGCAGACATTGAACCGATTATGTAAAACAAAGCCTTAAAAAGCCTAATCCTGTAGGTGATGCTAATTGAACTTTGGTGATGAAGCACTTCGGTTAGACTGATTGAGCTACTCTATTATACTATTCATTTTATAAACTAATGAAGCTGTTGTTTGATCAGGATTATCAGTACGAAATTTTTCCTCTTCCAATTTAAATGTTAGATGTTTAGATGTTAGCATACATCGAAGTTGGAGAATTAAAATGAGGTGGAGACTTTCTGCTAAGGTTTTAAAGAGTATTTTCAAGCGGTTCTTATCCAAGTAAGACATTGCGATTACGATGATTACCAAAAGAATTTATTGGATGGTTTCCGAAACGACCAGTTAAATAGAAGCTTTAACAATGATGCTAAAGCGCATAACTTCCCTATTTTTATGTAAATTTAAGAAAAAACTGAAGGATATCTTACCAGCATGGCATGCACCGGCAGTATTGGAATTAGTTGAAAGCAATGAGCAGCAGTTACCACATGTGTTGTATCTATGAGTGTGCCCCCGCAAAAGTGTTTTTCAAAGATTCGATAACGAAGGGCAACCTGTCCAAAAAACAAAACGCGAGAATTAAAATAAAAAAGTTTTGGATTACTCAACAACTTCAATTTGTTACTTGGGACGTACTATAGATGGGAATTCACCGGGCTCAGCTTTTCTGCCGTTTACTATTTTGGGTACAACTCTTCCCCGTGCACTTGCCAATATTGAGAAAAATAACAGAATCGATTTGAATATCTTGGAATTAAAATTGTTCATAGTGCTCCAGCTTTAAATTTACATATATGATGCTTTTTGATATTAAGGATGTCAAAAACGCTATCATTCGCACTTGACAAAGTGGACTAATTAGTATATCAAGTGACTACTTAGCTTGATATTTTTTGTTCAATTGTACATACATATATACACACATTCGTTAATACTGCAATTGTGATGTCGTACGACAACCAAGTGTATTCACTCAAGATTTTAGCAGTTTTGTATGATACACTTATCTCAAGGTGAAGTCGATTGCACTAGTGACAGAGGATCACAAGATAGCTAGCGGGATAGCATCGCTCATAACTCATCAAATATCAAGTAGCCGAAAGAGTACCTGCGTTAAATATACGGGTGAGCTGAAAAAAACCGTAGGTCTGACTTATCTGTGACAAAAAAAGTCCTTCTGAAAATCCATGAAGGGTTTTCATGGTTTCCTTAGCGACAAGTCCCCACGTTGGGAACCTAAGAAAAACCTTGAATATCTTGGTTTTCTGGATGCGCATGGCAGCCCCCTTTGCTCTCTCTTCCGGATATACTTAGATATCTCACAGTTTCTCCGCCTTTCTCTCTAGAAGAGCTAACTGCTGCTTTGCTTAGGCACAAAAGCATGCCTGCGCCCCTGGTGTAGTTCTCTGCGCTACTGCGGGGCTTCACTTCATCTGGTGCAAGTTGAGTCCTTCTGAGGACTGGTCTGTTTTCGGATGGTACCCACTCAAAAAACACTTAAGGACTCAGAACTTTGGACCAGTTACCATCCTATTGCCCTCACTAATGTGTCTACCAAACTGCTTAATTCTATAGTCAAGTTTCGTATCAATAATTTCATTGATGAATACAAAGCCCTGCCTGCTAAATCTTATGCCTATTCGGCAGGCAAATCTCCGTCTGTTTGCGTCAATGATATCCTTTTGCACATTTCGATAGCTGCTGTGGTGCTGAATGTGAAGAACGTCTACGAGAAGGTTGATCTGGCTACCCTTAACGACATAATGTCCTATTTCCGTTTTCCTGGCGAAATCGTTTTATGAGTGTTAAGGATAGTGTCCAATCGACGCCTACAACTAGGGCTTGACAGCATTCAAGTTGGAAATGACATTCCCCAAGGATGCGTTTTAGGTCCAATGTTGTTGAATTTCTATACAACATCTCTGCATAATAAATGCTCTGACAACATTGAAATCTTCCTATATGCGAACGATTTCCTCATTTTGGCCAGTGGAGACGATTGAATGTCCACTTCCAAATGTTCGAAAAAGCAGATAAATGCGTTTGTTGATGAATACCGAAGATTGTACCTACCAATCAACATAACAAAATCTTAATTTATATCTTTCAAGAGAAGCAGGGTAACACCTCTGCTCATTAATAATCTTATCCTTGCTCATGTCAAATTCATTACCTTTTTAGGTAGGGAGATAACAAAGACATGTTCGGCCAGATACCACTTGATCTTCATTATCAATAAAACCTTAAAAGCAGGTAGATTAATTTTTCAACAGGTTTTTAGTTTCTTGACATTCCTAGAAACTATCACACTGCTTGTACCTTAGTTTCACTAGATACGATTGAAGATAAAATCCCAAACATTCTGAAAGATGTTTCGCCAAACTAAGCCAAAAGTCGTAGGTCGTAAACAAGCACACAACCAAACCTAGCAAGAGCTAAGCTAAAAGGGCCTCGAAAAGCGCCCCTGTAATCGTCCTCTTGAAAAGCTGCCACACAGACGTTTTATCGTTTACACTTAAGTTTCAAGAAGTCGAATTCAAAATACAATAAATTTTTTACAAGTCTTAACTCAAAATTGAAAATCCTCCCGTGGCGGCTGCGGTTCAAGCTGAAGGCAGAGGATAAGCAATTATTATTTTGCTGTCAATCTGCCGCCAACTTATGCACCCTTTTCGCCTGCTCTCCAGTCCAGGCGAGTTCTAAAAATGTGTGGAGAGCGCCGTTGGCATCATCTGACCGCTCACGTTCGCAACTTTTGAAACAAATTTCGAATGCCGCGAATCCCGCCGCGCCACATCACTCCGCCCCCAGATGAAATCGAGGGGTTTCAGCGACCGAATCCTGAACTGCGTTCCCCATCAATCCGCGAAGCGAACGCACCATTGTTTTGGGGCGCACACGTCCACAGCCTGGACAGATAGACCGACTTTTCGTGTTCACCGATCTCGAGCTGGAAGAAATGTTCTCCCCGCTCGAGAACGCGATACGGGCCTTCATATGGGGGCTGCAGCGGGTTCCGGACGGCATTTATCCTGACCAAGACCTGCGTACACGTGTCCAGTTCGTTGGGCGCACAGACAGGTGCGGACGACTGTGGGGTGGGAATGCGTCGGAGATTGTCTCTCAGCAGACGCACCAACCCCGACTCTGTGAGACCCGATCTCTTGTCGAAGACCGGATCGCTTGGGAGCTCGGGTTCTCCCCGTATACCAGCTTCGCGGGGCTGGCAGCAAATTCCTCTCAGCGGGTTGTACTTGGGTCCAGGACGGCTCGTCGCGTGCCGTAATGGCGGCTTTCAGCGTCCAGTACCAACGTTCTAGCATCCCATTGGATTGCGGGTGGTTTGCAGTTGGACGCTGGCGTTTAAATCCCAGGAGTTTTTCCTAACTCCGAGAAAAGGGTGGACTGAAATTGCATTCCTTGGTCAGTGATGACCACTGCAGGGACGCCAAAGCGAGGTATCCACTCTCGATGATTGTGAGGCAATACTTGTAACGGTGCGAGTCTCGCAAAGGCTCTACTATGTCGAGGTGTATTGTGTGGAACCGCTTGGTAGTGCGGGGGAAAGAGCCCACTTCTTTCCTTACATGCCTGGTGACTTTACACTTTTGGCATGCGATGCACTCTCTGGCCCAGGAATTGACATCCCTGTTCATGGAGGGCCAGAAGTATTTCTCGGTGACTAACTGATTTGTTGACCTGATGCCTGGATGCCCTAAGTCGTGAACCACGAGGAACGCTTCCTTGCGAAAGGTGGCCGGAATGTATGGCCGAGGTCCCTTTTCCGAGTCTTCGCAGCAGAGGGAGAGGTTTGAGCCAAAGGTGGGCAGCTCCCGAAATTTGTATTTGGGGTTGGATTTGAGGCTCTGAAGCACTGCGTCATCCCCCTGCGCCTTGGCAATAGCCGAGAAATCGAGTGAGGCGGGGATGTTAACCTCGGAGACAAGAGACAAAGCGTCAGCACCTATGTTGTCCTTGCCGGACACGTGCTGGATGTCTGATGTAAACTGGCTTATAAAGCTCAGGTGTCGGGTTGTCGGGCTATTGTTTCAAAGCATATGTGAGAGGCCTGCCTTCTAGGGAGAAACGGAAGTATTTGATACTCAAGTACGCGGCGAGCAGTTCGCGATCGTAGGTACTGTAGTTCCGTTGAGCGGGATTCAACTGTTTCGAGAAGAAGCTCAACGGCTGCCAAACTTGATCCACCTTTTGGTGAAGGGCAGCACCTACTGCGATGTCAGCGGCATCAACAAAAACGGCTAGGGGTGCATCTTACAGAGGAAATGCCAAGAGTGTAGTATCAGAACAGAAAACACTATTTCTTGTGTGTCCTTAGTTTTGGGGCCCAAGTAAGCGTTCAAAACGGACTGGTGTTGGGCGGCCTTGGGCAGGAAACGACGATAGAAGTTTAGCATGCCCAAGAACCTCCGCAAATCCTTTACAGTTTTCCGACGCGGGAAGTTGTAATCGCTTGCACCTTGTCTGAGTCGGGCTGTATTCCTTCAGGGGAAATGGAGTGGCCCCTCACCTGTGTTTAAAGGAACTTGCATTTCTCAACATTTAGGACTAACCCGGCCTCAAGGAGACGTTGAAAAATGAACTCGAGATGGGCTAAGTGCTCAGACTCAGTGGAAGAAGCGACCAAAACATCATCCAAATATACGACACAGAAGTCGAGGTTTCGCAGGACCGAGTGGATGAACTTTTGAAAGGTTTGCGCCGCATTGCACAATCCGAAAGTCATTCGGGTGAACTCGAAGAGTCCAAAGGGTGTGCATATTGCTTTCTTTGGAATGTCTTCTGGAGCTACAGGGATTTGATGATGAACCTTGGTTAAGTCGAAGGTTGAAATGGTGCAGCAATTCGCGAGGTTATGCGCAAAGTCGTGGATGAGTGGAATTGGATATCGGTCAGGAACAATCTGTGCATTTAGTGCAGGGTGCAGGGGCGCCATTCGCCGTTTGGCTTAGGGACCATATGCAGTGGGGAAAACCAACACCAGGTTGAGAGCCTGCGGATACCCTGTTGAATAAGTTGTTCAAATTCTTTCCGCGTTATAGCCAGTTTCTGGGATGGTAGAGGACGCACCTTCGGGAAGATGAACATAAAATCGGTTCACTGTCCGCCTGTCTCTGCCTGTCTGTTTGTCTGTCACACGCTGTTTTCTCAGAGCTGGTTCTAACTATTGACATGAACTTTGGCGGAAAGGTTGGAAATGTCAACCACCACACATACGGCGAATTATCTTGTTTCACGTTGAACTTAAGGACGAAATCCCATATTTGTAAAAGAAAGGTGCATGATTCCTTTTTCATTGAATATAACATAACCTCTTTCATTTAATGATTTTGATTAGTACTCCCCAAAAATGTCCTGAAAACAGTCAATTTCTCAAGAATATATCAAGTTGGAAAAGACCGTGCTTGTTGGGGATTTATAATAATAATAATCGTTGGCACAAAAATCCATATTGCATCAGGGCCTTGAAATGTGTTAGAGCATTTCATTCCGTAACGGTACACTGCAGGATTATAGTACTCTGTAGGAGGCAATGTGGTCAGCATTGTGCTCGCCCGAGATAATTATCCTGATTTGACTCAGGTACGCATTCACAGCTCGACTGGTACCCGATGTCAAATCACGATACAAATCCCACTGCCGCCAGTGAGATTTGAACCGCGACCTTCCGTACGACTGCCTTTTGCTCTAACCACTCAACTATCCGGACACTGGGGATTTATAGATAGTTTTATTTCGGGGTGGAGGAAATCCTGAGTCCGCTGTCCACCACTGCTCAGGTTACTTTAGTATTTGAAGTTTACGGGCCAATCTGCTCCAGGCGATCAATTTCCGAAAAAGGGATGATTTGCTCTGGAAGCAGCGTGATAATGTGATGTAGGAGCTAACTGTTACCCTTTTCGTTGTATATATTCGCAAACACGATATGGGTGCGAATTATATTGAACGCAAAATCACCTAATAAGTTTAGGCCGAAGTCAAGGGAACCATCACTTAATTTTTCTCTAGTCATTGGGGAAGTTCAGAGGCCATTATCCACTTGAAGACAGCCTGAACCAATTGAAAAGCGTCAAGAAAAATTATGGAGAACTTCCTTTTTTTATTCAAAGGTATGCTAGTATTTCTCATTCCAAGCATCCACGGTCCTTTTTAAGGTTTTGTTTGTAAAACAAAACCTTATTAAAATCGGTTTACTGTCTGTCTGTCTGTCCGTCTGTCTGTCTGTCCGTCACACGCATTTTTCTCGGAGACGGTTATAGCGATTGACACCAAATTTGGTGAAAAGGTGGGAACTGTGAACGCTCACGCATATAGTGAGTTACATCCTCTTACGATGAATTTAAGGGGGGGGGGGTCCCTATACGTGCAAAAGGGGGGTGTACATTTTTTTTTCATCAAATATAGTCATGTGGGGTATCAAATTAAAGGTCTCGGTTAGTACTTTCCGAAGCCGGTATTCGTTTTGACTTTTGCTGAAAAGCGTGGGGAGTGCGGGGGGTTGAAAGTGGTCATATTTTTAACGAACCCATTCTCAGGAACTATCCAACCGAAAAATCTGGAAAAAATCAGGGAGCTGCCACTACATGGTGCCTAGGCTCCGAAATACCCTCCATGTCGATACCTGTTCAAATAAAGTTAATAATAGTATATTACTATAATTTTTAGTAATTGACAGGAAAACCCCCCTTAAATTTTCCTCTGAAACAGTTACAGCTATTGATACAACATTTGTAGGAAAGGTGGAAATTGTAAATCCGCGTGGTATGCAGAGAATAGCATTGCTGTTTTAAGGAGGAGCCCCCATACATGCAAAAGCGGGGTGTAAAATCCTTTTTAACCGAATATAGCCAAGGCGAGTATCAAATGTCGATAGGTACTTTCCGAAGCAGGAATTAGTTTTGATATTGTTTGCAGGGGGGACGAGTGTGGGGGTCCGAAAATTGTAAATTATTTCAAGGACACGTTTTCAGAAACTACCCAGCCTGAAATTCTGAAAAAATTTGTGGTGGTCCATGTACATGTACATACATTGCGGTGGAGGCATCATACTGGAAAGTTTGATGGAAATCCTACTATTATAAACAAAGTTGCCTCTTTCGCGTCGAATTATAACTGCCCAGAAGATAAAATGTGAGTATCCACGTCAAATTCTATGTCGGACATATTCAACGCATATTCATTATGAGCTACATATACCATGTGTTGCCAAATACTCTTATATAAAAAAATCAACAAAACTTTTCCTCCCTGAAACGCCGACCTTCCGGTTTCCCGACTTGTTTGTTGGTTATTTGAAGGTCGCCCTACGAGAGAATTTGTGGTTCGTAAATGCGCCAAGATCGAACTTCATCAACGCTTCAGGTATGACAGGTTTTGTGTATTACTTTTATAAAGACATTTGAGTATGCATTTGTCCCATTAGTACGTAGCACATATTATATAAAAGTATCCATTTTCGGGTGGTATTGACTTTCAATGACTTGTATTTGCAAAGAAGCGACAAATTTGACCTATTATAACTTTGTTAGTAATAGTGCGATTTCCACCGAACTTGGTATGATCATGCTCTATGTTATAGCCTATATCAGTGCATAATTGAATTTAAGGGGGGTTCTGCAGCCAATTACTAAAAATCATAGTAATATACTACTATTAAGTTTATTTGAACAGTTGGAAGGTATTTCGGAACCCAGGCACTATATGACGCCTGATTTTTCTTCAGATTTTTCGGTTGGGTAGTTTCTGAGAATGGCTCCGTTAAAGAAATGATCATTTCCCCCCGTGCTCCTCACCTTTCCAACAGATGTCAAAACTAACGCCGACTTTACGAAGTACTAATCAAGACCTTTCATTTGATACCTCACATGACTATATTTGTGAAAAAAAAATGTACACTACCTAAATATGACTTAAAAGGATGTAATTCGCATCCATAGTTCCAGCCTTTCCACCAATTTTAGTGTCAATCGCTGCAATAGTTTCCGAGAAAAATGCGTGTGATGGACAGACAGATAGTAAACCGATTTTAATGAGGTTTTGTTTTACACAAAACCTTAAAAAGGGCTGAGTAGAACTAGATTATTCATGAATGGAATTTTAATATTTCACTCGAATGTCAATTATTCTCGTTAATTATGACGCCAGCATCTTATTTGTATGGTTTAGAATGCGGTAAATTCGCACAAAACAGAAGTGCTACAACTTTGACACTAATAGCTGGATTTTCATTAAACTTGATATGCATGTGCATATTACTGTTCTCTATGCAAGTGAAAAATTTAGTACTGCTAGGTTGAACTTAAGGATTTTTTTTAGTCAATTTCTAAAAGTTGATAATCTAATATAAATTCGCGCGATAAGTTTGAACAACTATAATTTTGGCGATAATGACCCGATTTCCATGAAATTTGGCATGTGTATGCAAGATATTGTCCGCTATTCTGCTGCTTGGTATTCATAGGATGAACTTAAGGGAGGTTGGGGGGTTTCCAGGCAATTACTAAAAGTTGGTAATATACTATTAGCAAGTTTATTTGAGCAGATATGGAAATGGCACATATTTTGATGAATACATTTCATCTAAGCGCACCATCCTGATTTTTTTCGGATTTTTAGGTTGGGTAGTTTCCGAAAACGAGTCCTGTCTCATTTTAAGTGAGTACATTTTGACTCCTTGCTCGCGCACTTTACAATTCACATCAAAACTTAGATTAGATTCGGATAATTGAGACCTTTCATTTGATACCCCACACGACTATATCCGGTAAAAAAAAAAATTAAACGCCTCTTACCTTAACAATGAGAAATACAAGAAAAATTCAGGATTGAGCTTGGACTTTTAGTTGATGTCGTTATGGAACGAGTAACCACGGTAATACTAGCAGAAGGTTTTTCAACAATGCCGGGATTTCAGCCCACATTACTGGAGTGGACCGAAACTTGATTGAAAGATTAGCGACGGCATTGGAAATAATATCCTGTGGCCACAAAATAGGCGTTGATCAGTTTAAGAAATTGTGTGATGAAACAGCAAAGTTGTATGTAGAGTTGTATCGTTGGCACCAAATGACACCAAATGTTCAAAAAATTTTAATGCACGGTCCGTTCGTTATAAAGTATGCCCGGTTATCCATTGGCAATCTGTCTGAAGAAGCGGCAGAGCCAGAAATAAACAGTTTTGGCAATATAGGAGCCACTTTGTATTTTCGAGAGAACAATGCAACATGGACATATTAAATAGGATACTTCTAACGTCAGATCCATTCTTGAGTAGCGTAAACCATTTAGTTTAGCGGCTTTGGATATGCTACTCCCGTGGGGCATCGCATCTTCAACGATATTTCGATTGACAATGACGAAGAAAGGTGGTCTTCGGAGTGACTTTTATTTTTTTAATTTTTTTAATTTTAACTTAATCAAATATTCTTTACTTAAAAAAGTAATTTTCTACACGATTTAGCTGTATCAAACCACCACCAGTTAGCACTGTTGGTGTTGAATATTGAAGTATAAATACTCCTATATTTAATCAAGGAGGCATTTCAGTTTTGATCATCGTTAGCATAACAGGGAATAGAAAGGAAAAAAAAGGATGGAATAGAGCCAAGAACGTATACTTTTTTCTGCATGAGTTCAAACACGATCATAAAGTGGCTGAGGCGACCAAGAACATTAACAGCGCATTTGGAGCTGATACGGTAAGCGAGCGAACCACACGACGGTCAGTCGACGTAAACTTTCAAAGTGACCCACGTGGGCATCCAGGACCATCGATTGACAACGACGAGTTGCGTTTGCCAGTCGAATCCGACACACGTCAGTCTGTGAGGGACATTGCAGAGAAACTGGGCACATTATTCGACAGTTTCCCGGCACTTGCAACAACTTGGAAAGGTGAAAAAGCTCGACAAATGGGTTCCGCATGCCCTTATGGAGCAAAACATGGCGCTTCGAATGAAAATTTGCAGTTCTCTACTCACCCCCAACAGAACCGATCCCTTTTTGCCCAGGATAGTGACATGTGATAACAGGTGGATATTTTACGATAATCGTCGCCAATCAGCACAATGGCTAGATGCTGATGAGCCACTGAAGCATATGCCGAAACCGAGCCTCCTTCCGAAGAAGGTATTGGTGACTGTTTGGTGGTCTACAGCTGGAGTTATACACTATTCTTTTTTGGCACCTGGAGAAACGATAAATGCACAGAGGAAATGCATCAAAAATTGAGTATTCAATGGTCGAGATTGGTCAACAGAGATGGTGTGATACTCTTTCACGACAATGCATGGCCTCATGTTTTCAGAACAACGGTTCAAAAGTTGAACGAATTGCAGTATGAGACTCTGCCTCATCCACCATATTCACCGGAGCTTTCGCCAACCGACTACTACTTTTTTAAACATTTGGATCATTTTTTGACGGAAAAAAATTTAGGAACGAAGAGGCTGTCAAAATTGCCTTCGACGAATTTATCAACACCCGACAGTTGGACTTCTACAAAGCTGGCATAAATGCTCTTGAATCTCGCTGGGAGAAGTGTTTTGAATCGGCTGGCACCTATTTTGATTAAATAAATAAATTTTTGTAAGCTTTACAGTTGTTTCAAATTTTAGTACAAAAACGGCCATTTCATTTGCAACAACCTAATAATTGTGGCTCAAATACCCCTATGTGCGTTCCACAATTACCTCTTGTCTTTCCATATTTTTCTTAAACGATTCTTCTAGATACTTTGCTACTTTTGAAGTATTTTCTTTTTCTTCTTCAGTTATCTCTAACGTGATCTTAAACTTTTTTAAGTGGTGGTTTATATCTTCCTTAACAGATATTATAGCGTCTTGTCGTTTTCCCATGTCATCTGTAAGTTTTGATTGCTTTTCATTCTGTTGTCTTATAAGTTCTTCTTGTCGCCTTCTAGATTCTTCTTTTTGTCTTTCCATTCTAGATATAACTAGCAGTAGGGTTGCTACGTCGTTGCTGTTTAGCGTGGATGTTGCAGCTGCTTCCTTGCGACCTTCGATAGACAGTGTAGGCTTACCGTTCCTCGACATTGATACCTCGCGACTCCAAAGCTGCGCAAAGTCTTCTCTGTAATTCTGCTTTAGTCCCCTCGTAGTGAGCTCTAATTCTCACAGCTCCCTTTTCAGGTGCACTACTTTCAAGCCCTTCATCACAATATAGTAGTTTCAACGTAATGATTATACATTCATTACTTTCTAGTTAGCCGGGAGTGCATTTAATGCCAAAAAGGATTAACTGTTATTCAGTTTGTCATATCCATATCTATGTAAAACTTACTTCATCTTGGCATTAACATGTAGTCTGTAGAAATTGCAATGTAAATGTTACTGATAAACATGGTACATTTTCTACAAGCGGTTTTGATTTTCATGGGTTTCACTGTTAAGGTTCAGTCATATCCCGAGGGTTTCACAATAGCTAAAGCAGGTACGGAAGTCACAACTGTTAAAAGCAAATCGAAATTCAATTATCAGACAGAAGAAGGAGAATTTCCGGGGATAGTAAGTTGGGAAGTTAATTTTATTTTTAATCAATGGGGTGACGTTAAACGTTTTAGATTTCTTTTCGCTATAGAGGACGAATGGTACATGAGTGCACGGGCGCATTAGTTAGCATGAGATTTGCACTGAGTGCAGCACATTGTTTTGATATATTTTCCGTACTAACTGTGAGTATTTAAGTTTGACTTGCACATTGTGTGTCTATAATCTATGATTTAATGGTGCCAAACTGCCATTTTAATAAATCTTTTTTTTTTCGGTTTATGTCAGATGGTAGCAGTGTCCAGAGATTTCCAAGAAAAGTCTTTAGCGAGAGTGTATACTCATCCGAATTTTGAATTCATCAGACGGAGGTACGATGTAGCTATTATAGAAGTAAGTAAGAATCATCTTTTATTTTCAATAGCGCTTCGCTTGGCTAAACTGACTCTAATATTTTATTGGCTAACTGCCAGGACAGTGTATCCATCCCAGCAATCTTCTCCTCGAACAGTCTCGATCCTTCGTCTTTCAGTTGCAACATGTCGTTGTATTTCTATCGCTAGTTTTCTTCAAACCTTATAGGGCTCAATAATGTGCCCGAAACTTTCTATGCAAAAACATCACAGTTTTACAGAAGTTCACTTTAGAATTCGGATTTCGGAGCCTACTATTCATTACACGAAAACTTTAAAAGAAGTGGCTCCGCTTCTCATAAAACAAGTAGTGGTTGAATCGGGAAAAGCTAGTCGGAGCAAACAAAACGACAGATTTGACGAAACATAAGAAACAACTCCAAGGCAACTGCAGTATCTATTGCAAACATACACAACGGTATAGTAACAGGTCGTGCTAAACCGATCGCAATTTTCTTCGCCGAGAGGGATGAAAAGCCTATACTCCAAAGAAGAAGTCGTTGTTTTCCGGAAAAAATATTGAAACAAATCGGGAAACCGGAAGCTGGATGCTTCAGGTACGTATATTATGTGAGAATATCCACTTTCGGATGATATTGATATTCATTGCCTTGAATTTGCTAAGAAGCAACAACTTCGACGTATTATAACTTTGTTAGTAATAGTGCGATTTCCACCAAACTTGGTAAGATCATGCTCTATATTATATCCTATATTATTGCGTGGTGCTACCATAAATCTAAGGGGGGTCCCTTTCAACCCCCCGCACTCCCCACGTTTGCAGCAAATGTCAAAACTAAGACCGGTTTCGAAAAGTACTAACCGAGACCTTTAATTTGATATCCCACATGACTACATTTGATGAAAAAAAAAATGTACAACCTCCTTTTGCATGTATGGGAACCCCCCTCCGCCTTAAATTCATCGTAAAAGGATGTAACTCACTGTATGCGTGAGCGTTCACAGTTCCCAGCTTTCTACCAAATTTGGTGTCAATCGCTGTAACTGTCTCCGAGAAAAATGCGTGTGATGGACAGACAGACAGACAGACAGTAAACCGTGTTTACACAAAACCTTAAAAACGAGTTGAATATGCTCAAGAGTTGATTGGTTGATAAGACCAAAGAATTTTGGAAAACCGTTATTTTTTTGCCAGGAGTCTAGTTTCAACATTTTCTGTCTCGATGGCCTGCAATTAGTGTCACGACATTAGAAGATGGTATTAATAAACAAACAGTTGAAGACAACCGTGGCAGTATTGTGATGTGGGGTGCTATGGCATCTAAAATACCAGAATTACTGCATATAATACTAGAAAACGTCACTAAAATAAATTAACTTGACATACGAAACCAGTACACACCAGCTACGGATGCTATATTGGGTTTGCAATTTGATATTTATAATGTTAGATCATTACGATGATTCAAAATATGTAGCCAGGGTCGTTAAGGAACGGGTCCACTATAATGTTAAAAGGACACTTGCTCAGTTAGCTCGGCTCAGTTAGCTCGGAACCCGGATTTATATCGAATGAAACTCTTATAGGCACACGTCGAAAATCAGCTACGCAGAAAGGACTTGAAAAATTAAATAAAGGATACGATAAGGATTTTTCCTGCAGGGGTTTCCGAATAACTTGTAAGATCACTGAAAAGAAGATCTCTCAAAATTTTAAAATCTAATGTCACACATTTTTTTTTTATTTTATCGCTACTTTTCTGTTTAATATAAAAATAATCAAATAATAATAACGGTAGGTTATTTAAAAATATAAACTGACTTCCAAGATATTTGACTTCAAAGTATATTGCATTTATTTGGTTGACTGTATGTGTATCTTGGAGTTTGGCAAACTATGACGGAATGTTTTGTATTCTTAGCTATGTACGAATGGAAAATCGTGCATAGAATTTTTTACATAAGGTGTGCCCAGCTTCGCTTGTCCCAACTTGTTTTAAATCATTCATACGTTTAAAATTTTATAATATAATATTTTTTGATAAAAAAATCTTACCTACAGTTAATTTCCGTTACCTGCGCGATGTGCTACCTGCACTATCTAGTTTTTCTTTCTTGCTTTCTAATGAATGTTGTGATGAGGAAGTATACTGAACCTCCTTATTATGTTTTAATATAGTTGCATAATATTATATTGGTACTCCTTAGACGGTGATCCCATTTGTTTACTCAAAGGATGTAGAACCTGTTCCCATAGCCCTTCATTATCCTGAAAGTGGATCGAAAATGCTTACAGTAGGATGGAAATGTCGTGTTGACGTAAGTAATAAATGTATATTCTTGTATACTTCAATTATATATACATGTATTCACAAAGCACATTATAAGGAAGTGGCAGCGATGGCTCAAGGATACAACTAACTATTTATATTTTTTTCATAAGGACGCTGACATCATCTTTTCTAGAGGACCTAATTAAATTTTATAATAGTTTAACCAACAAATACTACTAAGCTGTATTAATTAAGTTTGTAGGAACATAAAATCAACTTCAAAAATTATGTTTACATAATTAAAAATTCAAGATTTGATGTTCATTATGCAAACCGTTTCACAGGGAAAAGTGCGGGTAATGAAAGATCAAATGGCAACAACCGTGCAACTTGTCAAATGTGTGCGACAAAACTTTTGGGAAAAGATTTGCGCTGAAGATCCCGAAAACAGACGGGATAATTGCCAAGTATAAATATGAAAAATTGTTTTATATTGAAATCACTAGCGGAAATGATTTTTTTCCGGTAGAATGATGACGGATCTCCTCTTTTAACTGACTACGGTCATATAGTTGCTATATATTCAGAAAATGCTTATACATCTGTCGGGCACCCGAAGGAACCATTGTATCGGGGTTTTTATACAAATTTGAAATTCTGTACAATACAGAGGTGGATGCGACATATCTTACCAGAAAATATACCAATCTTAGGCTCTCGAGGGTTGAGTTGAATTATTGCTTTGTAAACCATTTAAGTTCTAATTCTCTTCTTTCGCAATTTCAGGTGTTGGAAAAAGTTTAAAAAAGTGGAACGAATGTGGCTGTATTTAATATTATTAGCGTCAGTCAAATTGAAACAAAATGGCATTATTATTTGAAAATAGGAGAAAACAGGCTCTATGAAACAGAGTTAATTTAACGTTGCTATAATATTTATTTGTGTTAGTTATTGAGAGTATCTTTACAGAAAATATACATTTAGTTGAGGAAGGATGACACTTAGTGGTTTTATTTCAATGAACGCCTATTGAAACCCTTTTGTTCGTTCTGGACCTTTCTAATGGTGTTAACTTTTCCTTTGAAATAATATTTTAATTAAGGCAAACTATTGCAATAAAATTAAAACAATGATGTTTTTATTGATAAGCCTAAAAATGAGTATATAGTTTAGTTTACTTTCCAGGCGAATATTCAAGCTATCAAGTGATAATATCTTTCAGATCCATTCTCGGAGACTACCTAATAAAAAAATGTAAAAAAAAAATCAAAAGGTTGTCACTTTATAGTGCCTAAGCTCCAAAACACCCACATCCTCATATCTGTTCAAATAAAGTTAACAATAGTATATTACCATAATTTTTAGTAATTGCCTGCAAAACCCCCCTAGCTTCATCTTAGAATCTTGAAATTGAATTGAAATGCTATCAAGTCTAGTGGAAATCGCACTATTTTTAACAAAGTTATGATAGGTCAAAGCTGTCGCTTCTGTGCAAATTCAAGACTTTGAATGTCAATATTACGCGAAAGCGGATATTCTCACATAATATATGCAGATATTACGTGCTAGGTATTAATGGGACAAATCCACTCGAAATGTTTTTATAAAAGAAATACACAAAACCTTTCATACCTAAAGCGCCCTATTTGTTGCACTTTGAAGTTGCTTTAACCTAGTATAACTTTGTTAGTCATAGTGCGATTTCCACCAAATTTGGTAAGGTCATGCTCTATACTGTAGCTTACATTCCTGCCAAATTCTGTGATTCTAGGGTGAACTTAAGGGGGGTTTTCCTGTCAATTACTAAAAATTGTAGTAATATACTATTATTAACTTCATTAAAAAAGGTATCGGTATGGAGGGTATTTCGGAGCCTAGGTACCATATAGTAGCAGCCCCCTGATTTTTTTCAGTTTTTTCGGTTTGGCAGTTCCTGAGAATGGGTTCGTTAAAAAAATGACCACTTTCAACCCCCCGCACTCCCCATCTTTTCAACGAAATTCAAAGCTTCGAAAAGTACTAACCGAGACCTTTAATTTGATACCCCACATGACCATATTTGATGAAAAAAAAATTTACACCCCCCTTTTGCATGTATGGGGACCCCCCTTAAATTCGTCGTAAAAGGATGTTACTCACTATATGCATGAGCGTTCACAGTTCCCACCTTTCTACCAAATTTGGTGTCAATCGCTATAACCGTCTCCGAGAAAAATGCGTGTGACGTACAGACAGATTGACCGACAGACTGACAGACAGACAGACAGACAGACGGACAGACAGACAGACAATAAACCGATTTTAATAAGGTTTTGTGTTTACATAAAACCTTAAAAACAAGGTGGCGGCTGGTCCCGCCCAGCGCTTCAACAGTTTCCGATGGAAACAAGAAATTGGGAAATGTAAAATATTGGCAAAACTATAGTGACTGCGGCCTCGCGACGGGAGCGGAATCTCATTCGCCTCTTTCTGAATTCATTTGCTAACGCATTCCATAATGCGCAATTACCCTATTGTTTCCCCGCAGATTGCACATTACTGAATGCATTCCGGCGAATTGATCTTGATAGAGGGGAATGATTTGGCGTATCCGTAGCAGCACACGTATGTTGCTGCAACCTGGACTCTCGGAGTTCAACCGAGTTCAAGGCGAGCGTAGCGGCATGGGAATCGGTTCGTGGGTTGACAGCTGATCAACGGCCGTTGGGATTGCAAAATGTCATTGTTTGTGCCGGAGCCGTGGAGAGTAGAGTTAGAGGCAATTTCATGATCTCCCGAATTTCAGCTTCGGGCAAGGAGGAAGGTAAGTTTCCTTTTCCAAAATTTGAAGCAGTAATATACTGCCTTGAGGAATGATTTCATCCTCGTAATAGGTAATTTATATAAGACGAGAGTCGGATGATTCTGTGAATTGGAAGGAATTTTAGCGGAAAAGGGAATGATTGACGTGAAGGCGTAGTCGGAAGGTCCGGGAATTAGTTTGCTGAGACAGCGGTGCAAAGTTTTGGATGTTATAACGAGGTTAAGTTTTGGGAAGTTTGTGCATGGGCGTGAGACGGCAGGATAAAAAGCCACAGAAATCATATTCTGCCAAGAGGGTATAATTCACGAACAGCAAAGCGGTTGTCCAAGAGGAGCTTGCTTTGTGATGAACGTGAATTTCTTCAGTTGCTCGCGGAACAACCGTTTAGTAATTTTGTGCTGAAGTTTCAGTTTCGGAAGACGTTTTCCATTGAGTATGCGGCATTCATATAAAATTGCATTTGTGACCTCTAAAAAATATCTGGTCTGAGTGTTCGCCAGACATTCTCCTCTTCGGGTGTGCGTTGCTGGGAGGACTTCCGGAAAGAATATTAAGTAAAGAAAAACCAAAAGAAACAAAACAACAACAATACACGCCACGCCGGGCTCGGAGTTTAATCGACGGGTTAGTTTTTTTTTGCTTTAATTTCATTTTTTTTATAATTTTGTTATTTTGATTTCATTTTTCTTTTGAATTTTGATTTAATTTAAGTTTTCCTTTATATATTTTTTTGCTTTGATTCGATATCATTTTCCCTTTTATATTTTTATTTGATTGCATTTTCCATGAATATAACATGAATTTGAGCTATTTTTTTTATTTGACTTTTTTTTATTGGACTCCGCAAAACTTTCGAAGGAATTCTCTAAATAATGCCCCGAGGATGTCAAGGATTTGGGGGAAACTTCAGGGGCCTCGCCTCAATAACTCCCCCCCCCCCCCAAATTCCCGAGCCTGGATAGCACAGAGGCGTGCAAGAACGTGTCAACCGAGTACTTTGATGGAGCTTCAGTCATTGCGGGCGGACCTCCACGGTTAATTCTGGGTTTCTGGGATAGCTCTTCCCTCTAGGTCGTTTTCAGCCAATCAGGATAATCGTTTGATCATCTCATTCTCCTAGGTTCATTATAAAACTATCAATATATAAGTATAGTATTAAAAAAAATCTGCAAATTGAAAGTATAATCTATTGCATTTAACTCACTTTAGACAAGAATATTTTCCTTTCCTGGAATTTGGCACACATTTCAATATAAGACTTATTTTGAACTGTTTTTTTTTTCATTGAAAAAGGGGTTGCAAAATGACGGAAAACTGGTAATATCTGGCACTGGGGGGAGTTCCTAATCAATTTCTTAAAAAAAAAACAGTAATATATCTATAACTTATATATGTATGCTTCTGTGCACGGAGTAAAGTGGAAATACGTGAAAATACGTTAGACCAATATAAATGCATGCATTGATAGATAATGTTTGTTTATTTAAGATGAATGTATTTATGCCGTTGATATGTATGTGCATATGTGTTTTTTTGCATTTGCACAGGAGCGATAATTTTGACCTATTATAACTTTGTTAGTAGTAGTGCGATTTCTACCAAACTTGGTAGGATCATGTCTATATTAATATTGCCGCAAAATTTCGTGGTATCAGGATGAACTTAATGGGTGTTTTGCAGCCAATTACTAAAAATTATAATAACATACTATTATTAACTTTATTTGAAAGGATATCGGTGTGGAGGGTATTTCGGAGCCTAGTCACCATATATTGGAAACAGGTTTTTCGGTTTGGTAGTTTCTGAGAATTGTTCCGTGAAAGAGATGATCCCTTACGACTCCTGGCACTCCCCACCTTTCCAACAAACGTCAAAACTAAGACCGGTTTCGTAAAGTACTAATCGATACCTTTCATTTGATGTCCCATATGATTATGTTTGATGAAAAAAAAATGTAACCCTCCTCCCCCCTGTCGATGTATGGGAACCCCTCTTAAATTCGACGTAAGAGGATGTAACTCACTGTATGCGTGAACGTTCACAGTTCCCCTCTTTTCACTAAATGTTGAAATATTGCTACATGATCGATTTTATGTCTAAGCGTAAAAGTTATAGAGACAATGCAGTGGGGAGAGCGCTGTTAATGTGCAAGGCAATGTTTGGCGGAAATAATGCACGAAAGTGCGCAAGAAACTTCTCTCCCGTCTTTACTTGGGTGGCGATAGAATGTACGTTCTTTGAAAATTCGAACCTTTTTTGGTGAAATATGCTGATACATAGAAAAATATTATTTACCAAAGAAAAATGTTCACCGTTCCAGAAAAAATTAACAAAGAAAATGATGGGGTGTAGGCACGGTCATTTAAAGAAGGGTCTCATTCCATGGGTCGAAAAGGGTCATCACCCGGCTTCAGTCATGGTTTGATGGAGTGTCTCTTACGATGGAGTCACTCACTTGCATTTCTGTGAACAAGGGGTCAAAACATCGGCTAAAGTTTACCAAGAAACCCAGCATAAATTTTCTTAAGGCAGACTGAAGGCGAACGTTTCGAATGAATATTTACTTCTAGCATCAGCATTTATTAATAAATATGTAAAAAAGTGGTCCAGAAACATTGATTATTTTTAATTTATTGCATAAGAAACGTGTAATGGTATTTATGTCCCAGCTAGGTATATATTTTTTGTAAATGTCAGATTTCTCTAAATAGGTGTAGGTATTTTATAGGAAGGTGCAAACAAACAATTTTAAAAAAGTTTTGTTTTGAAACGCAGCCTTAAAAATAAATTGAATTAGAATAATCGGATAAATATGAGTTGAGTTCTTATTGCATCTGCATATATCCTTTTGGTGGAATCTACTTTTGATTGCCTACCAACCTAAACGCCAAGTGAAAAGTGCATCGTCTTCAAGCATATTATTTCATTATTTTGAATTTACTATTATCTGAATTTTCATCGTTTTGAATTGGGCAAATATTTGTTAGTTCTCGGCCCACTTTCTGAGAATATTTTCAATAGTGAAAACTGAAAATGTCCAAGCTGTCATTTAACTTAATAATTGTTTTAAAAAATCGACGTTAGTCCTAAATTAAGTTTTCCAAAATTTTACTCCAAATTATTCTTTGCTTTGTGTTGTAATTGCAGAAAACAGGGAACATGAGGCTTAAATTATTCATACATGTTTTGTCGATGATGTGTGTTAAAATTGTTTGTAGGGGAACCTCAGAAAGTGTACCAGTGGAGATCGGTGATTACCCATACATGGTAAATTCTATTTTTCAAAATTGTTGATTATTTAAGATCATTTTATTATCACTAGATTAATTGAACATAGTTAGGCTAGAAGCATTGTCTGGGAATTTTTATCACAAATTAACTTACTAGATGCGCAAGTCTTAGTTTAACAATCGTCCTTAAAACTTTTTCTTTACTGTTTTTGCCATTTGTACACATTTCTAATCTAAACTTTACGATGTCCGAATGGTCAACGCTGCTACTGCTTTACAATTTTGGAATTATAATAAAATTCTCACATATCATACTTCCTAATTTTGCAGGTCAGCATTTACATTGATAACTATCATTTTTGTGGAGGAAGTCTGATTCACCATTCCCATGTTCTGTCAGCTGCTTCGTGCTTTGATGACATTACTTTTTTGAAAGGTCGAGTTAAGGTTTTAATGGGAAATGTGAACATTAGGGAACACACATCGGCATTCCAGATTTATCGAACGGTGAAATTACTAATACATTATAAGCATAATGGCAGTAGGGAGCTCGACAATATATGTATCCTTAGGGTGAGTACAATCTTATTTGCGGATGTCTACTATGAATTTTTACATTGTGTTACTACCTCACGGATTACTATTATTAATACTGTAATGAACCATTTATTTGCTAGTCGGCTGTAGCAGAATATTCCGAATTAACTAAAGACTGTTGAATGGGGAATCTATTTAGTTAAGAATAAGGCTCCACCTGAAGTTCTTTTCATTGGTACGAAAATAAATCTTTGAAATTCAGTATCGTGGGGACATCTGAAAGTGTCCCCACGATACACGAACATTGATTGATTAATTCCAATCGCTATAAGTGACGCGATGGTTGTTATTAAACTGTAGAGATATTTATACCGACCGCGAACTAAGGTGGTAGGGAAGGGAACGTTTTTGTCAAATCCATTGATTCTTTGATACTGCGCATATCGCAAACGTAGCGTAGTGTAATTTTAACCACCGCTTGGTTAGAATTTTTACGGTCGTAGAAAGCGACAGCCGTGATTGATTTGATCAGAAGTGAAGATTGATTGCGAAGTGTTAAGGACCAATATCGGCGTGCTTTGAGAAAAAGATCCGAAAACACAATCTGGTTATGCTGCTGCATCAGCATTACTGACTTGATGTCATATATTAAACATTTGTTATGTGAAAATATCCACTTTCAAGTGATATTGACATTCATAGTCCTGAATTTGCACAGAAGCGACAGCTTTGACCTAGTATAACTTTATTATGATAGTAGTAGTGCGATTTTGACCAGAAGGCCCAGGCAGAATCATGCTCTATGATGTAGCCCACACTGTTGCAAAATTTCGTGATTCTAGGGTGAACTTAAGGGAGGTTTTCATGTCAATTACTAAAAATTATAGTAATGTACTGTTATTAACTTTATTTGAACAGGTATCGATATGGAGGGTAGGCACCATATAGTGGTAGCCCACTGATATTTTTCAGATTTTTCCGTTGGGTAGCTACTGAGAATGGGTTCGTTAAAAAAATGATCCCTTCCACCCCCCCCCCCCCCCGTACTCCGCAACTTTTCCAACAAATGGAACTAAGACCGACTCCGAAAAGTACTAAGTGAGACCTTTAATTTGATACCCCACATCACTATATTTGATGAAAAAAAATTACACCCCTCTTTTGCATGTATGAGGACGTATTCTTGCAGACACCATAATTTGCCTTTTATACAAGTAAGCTTGCCACGCACACGTATTACCAGAACGCTGCGCTGCGATACGTCCTCAATCTGCTAATTTCGCGCTCAATTGCGCTTACCCTTTCATTGAATAATATATGTTACGCTGTTTTTCAACAATGTCCCGTCCAACAGTACGGCTATATCGATTAGATGCACGTTCGTTATTCCTTGAGAAGCAGAACTATATGGGGTCTGTTGTGATCAACACTATGGTTTGTGGCAATAGTACGACCCCACAGCAGTTTGTGAGTTACGAAGAATGGTGTACGCGGTTTTGCTCATTATTCTGCTCGCAGAACTTACAACTGGAATTGTTGATTGAGGAGCCATGAAGGTTATACCGTTTGTAATTTTTTGTTGGGAGCGAAACACCCAGAAATGATATAAGGAATGATTCTGTTACTTAAAATATTACGCCGTTAGTTAAACATTTCTTGGTGGCTTCGAATGAATTCTCTTTCTATATGTCGATCTTCTGCTGGATTGAAGTTATATTTCACATGGGGTCCGATTCTCTGCTTCTCAAATTCAAAGGATACAATTTATTATCTGTCATGACGGAGGATTGTTTCTTAAAAAAAACCCACGAAGGGGTGGATTTGATTTTAGTGCAACGTTTTCAAATCGAGTGTCCGTGTTACTGCACTTTATCACATGGAGAGTATAAAGATGGACGAAGGTGTTATTCGTCACCATTTTATCATACCCGAATGTTTTTGTTTTTCTAGGTCAAGATCGGGACGCTGCTGAAACTCCCCCATCAACTTAGATATAACAATTGCCACAGTAAGTATTGATGCCTGCAATATGCCGTGATATTTCCATATGCTATCAGAGTCCCTACCATCAATTTGGATGTCATTTTGGCTGTATCCTTAATTGTCTATGTGTTTTCCCTTGATAATTGCTTTCATGCGTCCTTCCTCCAAATATAAGTGCACGCCGAAACCCCTACTGAATTGGATGCTGATATCCGGCAAGGAGAGCCATTGGCTTTATGTCGTTAATATATGTTCATATGTATATACATTAAATTGCTGAATACAAATTTCGATAATATGCTTTCATGCGAAAGATTGGATAACGGAGGCCAAACAAAACCACTGGGGGCTTGGAGTGGCATTGGTATATTTCACGCCTGATTGGTAACTTTCCTCATGTTTGCGGACAGCCTACTTTACAGCTATTGTGTCGCTATTGTTTATAGCCTCGGGAGCCTTTTGCGCATCCTTTTTCGTCTCAAAGGCACAGAGATGAGATAGGTTATCCCCTTAGTGAAAATTGGTGGAACTAATTTGAAATAGTCGGTCACCTGATTAAAATTATTTACCAATACCCTGTGAGTGGTTTTGAATCATTTCGGTTTGTTGAAGGCTCCACATCAAGCTCAAGTGAGACTTCCAGGAAAATTTGTTGCCTAGTTGGTAGGCAACTCAATTTTTTTCACTATCACCCGATATTAATTGACGTCGGGTTATGAACGCGTCATAAAGTCGATGTCTGTACGCTTTTTGCTTCCCTTTCCAAATCCGTAACACTGTAATTGGCGTTGACGATAAATTCGTTTTGTTGATTCATTTAAGCCATACGACGCCTAAGTCTTCCATCCTTGTTGGTTGATGGTATAACGTTCAAAACGTTCAAGGGTGAAGAGTCATTCTGAAGTCCTTGAGTGGCTCTCAACCGTATTGGATACTGTCTTCCTGTCTATGGACTTCCATTTAATAAATTTAAGTTTAAATAGTTCCCAATTTCTTCCCATGAGTAATGAGGAATCAATCGGCCCTGCAACAGAGTTCCAATGTTGCTGTGCGTCCTGTTTACCACCATAGGTAGGAAAGATATTTGGAGGGTAGCCACTGAAATACAGCGTTAGGTCATTGCAATTATTACGATAACCGCGTCAATTCCTTCACCTCGGGTTACTGATTTCTTAAAGAAGCTCACTCCTCCAACGAAGGAAGTATAGGAAAGGAAAACACACACAAAGCGAAACATTTTGTTTGTTCGCGGATTTACCTGCGATGATTGTAGCTGATGTGCGTCAAGTCATTGTCGATCATCAACTGAATGTGATGAATGTGTCTTCTTCGGAGACAGGATTTCATAGCTACCAATGAAATGTTGCTTTGCCTTAATGTAGCCCATCTATTGTCACTGCTGTCTTCTGAACAACACGTGACTGGCCAGCGCGTTCACGGAATTCTTCGTTTGAAATGCCAGAATATCGCGATGGAATTACGAAGCCCAGCGTTGACAGAGGCTTGAAGATTTGTGTGCTTCTCCTATATAGTAACACAGAAAGAACAAGGTCCATGGCTTGACGGTAGAGTAAATAGATGTGATTAGCATAATCGTTTACGTTGTCGAGGCCTTTTTGAATATCGAGTAAGAGTAGATGAAACTGGTGCTGAAACTCTCTTGTTAAAGTTTGGAGAAAATGATCATTTTGGGTGCCTTTGATACTGTTGTTAAGGAGCGTGCGTATATTCCAAAAACTGATTCATGTCCTAGTAAGATAGCCAAAACGTTTCGGCGGCAAGATCGTTTTGAGATCTGCAGGTTGCTAAGTTATAAATTTCTATCCCTTTTAGCTACGTGTTAATTATAGGCATGAAAGATATCATAGATAATGAAAATGGAAGCTTTCCTGGAGGCCATTTTGTTTTATAAAAGTTGAAGTGTCTGAGGTTCTAATTTTAGAAAATGGTTTTCCCTAAAATGAGATAGAACAACAGCAGTGCAGTATAGAGGATACAACAAATCAAAATATGGTTTGATATGTCTCATGATCGGGGTTTCGTTTTTGTCCTTCTTGCTAATGACACTCATCACTGCAAGGTTATTTCCGATATTGCTATCTCTTTGTTGTTTCGAGCCTAGCACAAAGTAGACATAAAGAGATCGTCAACAATTACTTTCGTTCTAGAATTTTTAGTAGATAAGAAATTTAAATACTTATTTGAATTACCCAGTTAGATGGGAATCCAATTATACCGTCAGATTACGTCGGATTCATTAAAATATCACAATCTCGAGTTTGGCCAGCACCAGGAACAAACTGTATAACACTTGATTGGGGATGGGATATATCAACTTCAGCGGTAATAGACCTGAAATGTGGTAAAGCTTTTAACGGAGTCAAAGTTGTATTATTCTAGGAGACGCAAATCAAGCATACACTAATGGCAAGAAATCTTTCATCAATTTCCTATACGCAATGTAATGAGATCATGGAAGGATCTGCAATTAATTACGATAACCAGTTATGTGCGGGTATTCCAGATGTGGAAGACGAAGCTTGTGAAGAGATATTGGCTTATGTAATTATGCTTTCAATTGCCTCATATAATATTTTGTTCCCGATATCCGGTAAATTTTCATTCGGTTTTTCATAGTTTTTTACATGCACTTTTCTCAGAAACTGTTACAACTATTGATACGAAATTTGATAGAAAGGTTGGAATTGTGACCTTCCATACATGCGATGAATGATATTGATGTACGTTGAACTTAAGGGGGGAGGCTATAGATGTAAAAGATGGGTAGTTTTTTTCACGAAATGTAGCCATATTTGGCATCAAACGAAAAGTCTCACTTTTCGAAGCAGATATTAGTTTTGACATTTAATGCAAAGGGGAGTTCAGGTTCTCAGCTGACAAATCTGAAAAAAAAATTTTGTTATCCTTGCACATGGTACTTAAGCGTCAAAAACCCTACCTTACGTTATCTTCTCAACTAAAGTTATACTATATATTGTTACATTTCAAACATTTGATGTGAATTCTCTTAAGTTCACCCTAGATCCGTAAAATTATAATAATGTGGGTTTTAATATGGAGCATCATACTAGTAATTTTAGTGAAGTCCTACTTTTATTAATAAAGTTAGAGAAGCTCAAAATTGCCTGTTTCGCAGGAAGTTACTTATACTGCTTAAGAGATAAAATGTCCGCTTTCCGAATTATTTTTGTTTAATTAAAAAAACCCCATTCTTGTATTTTAGAAAAACGCTGGAGGTCCACTGATATGCAATGGGGAGCTATTTGGAATTATTACTTCTGGTTTTTCATGTGACCGTCCGGTAGATTACGAGTTATTTATAAATGTTGGCCACTATGCCAAATGGATCCAAACTTTGATTAATTGGAATGCTGAAACAAAACCCTTTCAAGCTATCGTTTTATACCCCATGGATATTGATAGGTAGGCTTAGTGTAATGGCGTAGTTGGTTCAATTCATATTATTATAATTACATAACTTATAATTTATTCCGTATCGTTAGCTTTTTATTTAGGTTTAGTTATACTCAATTTGCAGATCATCATTTGCGCCTTCATCAGGGCCTCCATGCTTGCTTCTGATTTTTATAATGCAATTATTTGGATTATGACTACTATCAGTGGCGAATACACAGAACATTTATGAAAGGACAGTGTATATGCGAACGTATATTCGTACATTATGTCGTTATGTGAAATTCGTCAACAAAAGTGAACAGCAAAGAAAGTTACCAAAACTCAAAAGATTTTTTTACTTAATTGAAATTTCCATGGGGATCGCCGATGATATTTAAGTCCTTGTTGAAGAAGGGAGTTATAAACCTCTGTCACTATCAAGCTATCCAAAAAACCAACGAATTCTGAGTTTTTTGGAAAAAAACAAATTTTATTTATCCAAATATTGTAACTTTTCATAGGCCTCTACTGAGACGGTAACATGCAATATCTAAAAAAATAGAACTAAATTTCCTTTTGTTTAATTTGACAACTTAGGAAAGTTCGATAAATACCAATAAAACAATAATATGGCAGAAAAATTGGAATTTCAGAAAAAAATGGCTTTTTAATAAATATAATATAAATATGATAATGGCTTGCTTAGATACGAAACACCAAAAGAGAATATTTTGATTAGAATTCCTTATAGATAAATTAACGGTACGAAAAGATCGAATGTTCTATGTTGAAGATATCTAACACTTTAAGTAAAAATCTTTAAATCTTTTACTTAAAGTGTTAGATATCTTCAACATTATGTTTAGAAAATATTGCACACGTATATATGTAAATTCAGAATCTCCTTTTTAAGGTTTTGTGTAAAACGAAACATACACGCAGAAGGGAGGTGCACATTTTTTTTGCGATCACTTTATCATAAGTACAAAGCTATGACAACTAATAAATAGATGACATTGGCCTAAGTAAATTGTGGGGTTGAAGTGAATATTTACCCCTTTAAAAATTGAAAAATGTTTTATTTAATAAAGATATTCTTATTGACGGTCAAAGGGCAGGGGAAACATGGCATGCTGGAGCGTAAAACTTGGGAAACGCCTGCAGAAGTAACATCAGCAGCTCTGCTACAAAATTCCATCTCCACCTCCAAGTTGTGATTGCTGGGAGTTTTATCTTACTGAAAAACTGCAGACGGAGAAGGATGACGAGTCTCCCGTAGATAAAACGGGACAAATTGGTAGTTTGGCAGTTGAATCGGGCTCAAAAACCCTAGACGGAAAACTAAAGTTACGGAGTCACGAAAGAGTCTCGGACTGGATGGAGCCCACAACGACAGACCCAGCAACGAAAGCTGACGACGAAAACGATGTGCGCATTTTCTCGTAGAATTCACTGTAGAGAAAAAAAGCAGCCAAGTAACTAGCCGATACCCTGTCCCAATATAAGACCAATTTCATCGTGTTACAAGAGATGCGCTGGGCAGGAACCAGTCTCCTGAAGAAGAGCCACTGTACCATATATCATTGCGGTAATACCATAAACCATGTGTTCGGAGTAGGCTTCTTGAAACCTGCTGTTATCGACTTTGAAAATTTAAGCGAATGACCCATAGCTTGAGAGAGAGATAATCTGGGACCGGGGTGAAAATTATGCAGAGGAATGGGGTTCGTGATGAAAATTACACGGGTCTGTTGTGAAGAGTCGTAGAGAGAAATTCCGGGCCCGGGGTGAAAATCATTCAGAAAAATGGAGCCCGGGGGTAAAAATTACACGCGTCTGGTGTGAAAATTGTAGGGCCCCAATACTATCCCTTTGTTCCGAATGAAATGTTTATTCCGGGCTATGAAAATACTCCGGGCCCGGGTGGAATCCCCGCTTTCCACCTCCCTCTCGTCAGGGCTGCATAGCTTACATAAAAACACCAATGGCAACGGACTGCACATTATTCAGGTAGTAGTGTCAATGGAAGTACCTGGCTTGCGCGGACAGCGGTCCACAAACAAACTTTGGCTTCTCCAGACGGGACCACTTTCAGCCATTGGCCATGCATTGATCGAACGCCGCCATTTCTCAGCTTTGGTGAATGTCAGGACAATGCCTTAAATTGGCATTGGAAAAAATTTTCCGTGATGATTAGGTAAATGGAAAAGGCACCGTCACCTTCAAGTTCACCCAACTACTGGCCTATGCTGTTGCTATTGATATTATGGGAACAACCACCCGAGAAGTTGAAGTTACATCCAGCTAGATCGAGCAGGCGGCGATTGGCGCGATATTTTGTGCTGCATATTAATGAAGGCAATACAATTTCAACGCCAAAAAGCAAAGAAACAATAACATCAAATAGAACTGGTCGAATGAGAACAATAAAGGTAAGAGACTACAATTTGTGACTGTTGGTAACTTCTCCTATCTAGTGTTGAAAACCACATCCGATAACAGCTACGATGATGCAGCCAACAGAGAGCCTATTTCAGCTTACAAAAACTGTTCCGCTCGAAACCGTAGGGTTCAAGCTCTTACTGTAAGAAATAATAATCTTCCCATCCCATGTATTACTCGGTGACTTAGGTTTTTAGAAAGAACAATTGGCAACTTTTAGCCCCGCTCCAGAGAAGATTCCTCCGAAGAATTTTTGGACTCCTTCATGGGAATTGTCGATTCCAGAGCCCATATAACGACGAAATTTATGAGCGACACCACAGCCGTCTGGTTCTGCAAAGAATTCCGCTCAGTAGGTTCACATGGATGAGGATGATCCAGACTAGAAATTCTATAAGGGTAATATCTATGGTAGAAAACTAAACATGGCCAGACCATTGACTACATGGAGGGATGGCGTAGGTCAGGACGCTAGACAGCTTTTAGGGATATCGAATTGGTGGAACCCGGTGACCGGGATGTGTGGAGTTCTTCACTAAGGCAGGCCTGGACGTGATATTGGTTGCTGCGTCGTTGATTATGATGAATATAATCAAACCATCAAAAGGCCATCTTGAGTGGCCGGGGAAGACTATCCCAAAAATCTAAAAATTTACTGCGAAGGTCTGCCGGCAAATATTGAAGCTCTAACAAAGCGTCTCAGATGTGCAATGAGGCGCGGCAGCCTTGCCTTGGCATCCCCAGGCCACTATTTTGGAGGATGCCTCTTTGATTAATGTAAGCTTTGCGGGTCAGAAAGGAGAAAGAAAGGACGGTTGATGTCATGATGCGTGGGAGATCAAGTGGTCAAAGAAGCCCCCCCCCACCATGATCAAAAGCGCCAATCAAAAACATGTCGAAGGAGCATTTCGATCGATTTCCCAAACTTTCTTTTCTTTTTAGGTTTCCCTTCTTGACCGCCTCCGACCACTCAGGTTAGTCGTCAGGCGATCCACTAAATCTCATTTTGGTATTACACTATTCGAAATAATGGGCAGAACATGGAGGGCGATGATCAATTTGGGTATCTAGGAGAAGTTATCTCTGCTAATAGCTACACCTAATTTAATAACGTTCGACCCATTAACAACGCTTAATTCGCCTTGGCGATTTAATATACATAAAATTCGGAAGTGGAAATTTGCAACTAACATAAAGATGAGGCTGCTCCTTAGCTTATGTAACGTGAAATCTATGAGCGATACCGTGGCCGTCTGGATAAAATCCAGTTTAATAGGTGGTGGTAGGCCGGTCACTTAATCTGCATGAATGAGGATTATCCAGAAAGAACAGGCAGAAGAAAAAGCGTATGACTAACTTGAAATGAGAACAAAAGCGAGACAGATCATGGTCGAAGAAATGTTGTGGTTTTAGTATAATTATTGGGTGACAAAAGGAACATTAGCGTAGATTTACTAAGGCCCTTGTTGCTAAGTGCGGTGGCTCCGGCGGATACCAGCAAATTGGCTAAACTCAAGCAACAAATGGCGGTTGTGGCGAGGAAAATTGACTAGTTCCAAATTTGATGGAGTCTGAGTCTAGATCACAACATTGTTTTTTTGGGAGGTATATTGAAGAGGTTTTCAAAAAAGCCAACAATATTTTGATACCTTCAGTGTAAGCTGGTGAAAAAAGTTTGTTTGGAATGGGTGAGCAAAGTAAGGTCTAAAGGCGCCTGTAGAAACATCTGTTGTGCCATTTAGAGCGCTGCGTCCACTGTGGGCAATCGGTAATTGATTACAACTCCTCAGCACGTCATAATGCGTTCGTCACAACGTTGTTGTAACCGAATGCGTCCTGGGTATCGGTGGTAAATTACCCGATATGATCTAGATGACGCGATGAACACTCGTTCTTTTTATGGAAAGCGAAAGTCAGTGGCTTGTAATCTGTAAAGATGGTTAACTATCCTGTCTCAACTATATGAAGAAAGTGTTTTATCGCAAGGTACAGAGGTGTTCAGTCGCACGCTTCATATTTACGTTCCATTGAATCAAGCTTCGTTGAAAAGAAAGCCAATGGCTACCAACTGCAATTAATTCATTGTTGGTGCACTAGTATAATCGCGAAGTCAGATCTATCGCAGAAAATGGCCAAAAGTGTGTCAGATTTTGAATGTCCAAACAGCATTGCCTGTGCATTTCGAAAGCTTCAAAAGCTACGGTAGATTCACTGGTCCGATTGCTGAAATTTGTTTTAATTTTGTCGTGAAGAACCTCGTTGAGTGGTACCTGTACTGCTGCTGTTCTGGATATGAACCTTTTATAAAAATTTAACAAAACAAATAATGCACTGACCGTTGGTTGGCTACGGGTATCACTAGATCGCTTTGACTTTGTTTGACAAGAGATCAGGTATCCTAAAAAAACTCATCTCGCGCTGACCTAAAACTCATTTGTTAGAATTCACCATTACTACACATTGGTGCTCTAAGGTAACGAGGAGGCAGCAGAGGCCGCAACATTGTCGTCCAAATCAACACCAAGTGGCTAATGAGAACCTCCACTCGAGACAACGAGAAACAGTATATTCACATTAAGGTAAGCCAATGCCCCAATAAGTTCGGACCCGAATATGCACGGGGACTTATCTGAAGTAGCCTTGGCCATGAAGCCTTACTAGAGGTAATCTGGTAGCATGCGAACCGTAATAGCCCTCCAAGCTCATATATTTTACAGAAATTCCTGGGGCATATGTAATCGGCCCGACTATTTGCGGTCGGCTCTTTGGTTGGGAGTTTGACGGCCGTTGTGATTATTTCCAGATCGCGGACAGACCTTAGGTAACCCTGAATCCATCAGTATGAATGTTGAGCCATGCAATCAGTATAAACTAGTACCGTTGTTGCTTGTTATGGAGCTCTGATTGTGGTCGCAACATTAATCGGTGTCTTCAAAAGACATAACCGCTCTATATTGTTTCAACTTTTGGAACAGAGTTCCTAAGTAGTTATCCTGATCTTCACGTGATGACGAAACAACACAATGTGGGCAGAAGTCCAACCATTTCAAAGCCTCGTCGATGAATGGTTGCATTTTATAGGCCAAATGTTATATATATGTATGTATTATAATATTCAAAACATTATTAAAATCGGTTTACTGTCTGTCTGTCTATCTGTCTGTCACGCGCATTTTTCCCGAAAACGGTTATAGCGATTAAGACCAAATTTGCATGTGGAAAGATGGGAACTGTGAAAGTGGATGTTCTCACATAATATATGCATATATTACGTGCTAGGTACTAATGTGACAAATTTCCATTTAAATGTTTTTATAAAAGAAGTGTCCGGATAGCTGAGTGGTTAGATCGCAAGGCTGTCGTACGGAAAGTCGCGATCCAAATCTCACTGTGGCAGTGGAATTTGTATCGTTATTTGACGTTGAATACCAGTCGACTCAGCTGTGAATGAGTACCTTAGTCAAATGGGGGTAATAATCTCGGACGAGCGCAATGCTGACCACATTGCCTCCTAGTGTACCGTTATGGTCTTGAATGAAGTTCTCTAACTCACTTCAAGGCCCTGATCCAACATGCATTGTTGCGCGAATGATTATGATTATTATAAGAGAAATACACAAAATCGTTCATACCTAAATCGCCCACCTTCAGATTTTCCAGCTTGTTTCAGTTCCGTCCGGGCCAGTTATTTCCAGAAACTCTTATTCCATATCATGATGAGAGTTCCTCCAGTGATTCTTACCATGGTCGGAATTATATATTCTGTCATCTCTGTTTGATAGGTAAGATGAGATTGATGGTCGGGATCAAAAATTCAATATCTTTTTCAGGTTTTATATGAAACAAAACCTCATTAAACCTCATTTACATATAGTAAGAGGCGCCACTTTGGGTTGAGTTTTGAGGGGGCTACCCATACATGCGACAGATGGTGTAAATTTTTTTTACAGAATATAATCATGTGGGGTATCAAATGAAAGGGCTCGATTAGTCCTTTTTGAAAATGATTATTTCTGATATTGGGTGAAACACAGGGGTGTGAGGACTCAAAATGTGTGCCCCAAAAAGTGAAGCAGGTCCCGTTCTCAAAAAATATGAAAAAAATTCATGATGATGCATAAATACGAAATCTAGGCCTCAAAATACAGCCCATTCTCAAAGTTAATAATAATAATATATAGTATATATAGTATATTATTATATTTTAGTAATTTATCCGAAAACCTCATCTCAAGTTCATCCTAGAAGTATATGATTTGGAGCTAGTATATATAGCCAGGGATGGATTATATTGCAAGGAGTAAACTGCTGCGAAGTTGTCGTCCGTTTTTGTTCTCAAGGTGTGACCCATCCACTGCTACTTTCACTTTCCGCAACAGGCATGGCCGGTACCCCGGCGAATTTCCTCATTTGTTATTGTCTTAGACCAGAAGATCGAGACGCAGATACGAACAGATGAAAACTTGGAGTAACAGTGGTAGCTAAATTAGATTACTCCAATGTAGCATCACGGAGAGAGTGTTGGCGCTGAGTTGCCTCAATTTGTAGTTGGTGTTGAGATAGCAGCATTTCTAAATTTTGAGGAAAATAATGACAACATATTTAGCTCCACTGAAGAGTCACGTGCCATTTAATTCGGTGTCCGCAAGGTGTACAAAAGAAAACTTTCAGCAAAATTTAACAAAACGAACTCTTTACTTTTACGTTTGACTGTACATTAATTCAGAGAAATAATAGCATGACACTCCACAGTGTTAAAAACTCGACTACGCACATTATTGTCTTCTTAGTGCTGTAAAAAGAAAATAAAAATAAACATTATGTGTTATGTATTAGATATTCGAATTTTGGCAGGAACTTTCAAAGCGAAATTCGTGGTCCTTTAGGTTTTATAGGGACTATCGGGTACAGGCTCAGCGTCCACCGCCAGGAGGTAGCCGTTTTATGTCCTTACGAGATCTGATAGCGTTACGTAAATAGTGTATTTATACACACTTGGCAGTCCCTTGTACGACCGAATTTGTATTTGCTTGTAATTAAGGGTAATAAATATCTTCATATCCAAAATGGGATTTTTTTTTAAACGTGTTTTTCTCAAAACGGCGTTTCCACAATGTTGGACTGGTGCAGTGGGCCTGCCGCAACGACGTTCATCGGCGAAGAATAAGGATGGCGAAGTGAAGGAGCACGTTGAAATCACACACGGTTCATTGGGTTGGACGTGGTTGCTCCGAAATGGAAAAGTCCATGGGAATTCGGCCTCGTCATAACTTTGGCAGAATTAGCGCACCTGCGGTAGCTCACGGGTTGGTCGCTTGCCCTGCAGTTCACGCATTGAGGTCCTAAGCGATTTCCTGAGCAAAGTAAGTGCGGTCAAGGCCACAAATTTCGACCGAGATTATTTTCTCCAATAGGAGCGTATAAGCGAGCAACTTCGTCTGGATTGTCATGAGTTAGATCTGATGATTGGAATTTCCTGATATTTTAACAAGGAAGTTCTTGTTGACCGAGCTGGAGATGATGAATTAAGTGGGCCTCAATTTTTCTGCGATACTACGATCACGGTTGGAGGAATTTTCGTACTTTCAGCTATCTGCTGTTGGTTGGGTGTCGCTGGCTTGTGTTACGCTGGTTTGTTAGGAACGACAAGCCTAGTGCCCATCTTAACGGTTGCTACTTAGTTTGTAACTGGTGAAGTTGCGGTGCCTGGTGCAGCTGTGGCCGCTAGTGCTGCTGCGGTTGCTGACGAGGTTATAGAACTGACGCTTGTCTTCGTGCTCGGATCCCTGAAAGTATACTGAATCGTGGCTCCCAGAGAGACTATCGTCGCTTACGAGTTCCAGAACCAACTATTCCAGGGACTTATTCTTGTCCAAGTAATCATTTAATATACGTAGTGGGCTCCAGTTATACTCGTTTGACGCAAAGATCTGCTGAGTTCCGGCAACGCTCATTCCACGGATTGGTTCTTCAGTGTACCGTCGGATTCACGGTTTACACGGACTCCGTGACCGTTCTAACCAAGGAGTTAGTGGCTGAGAAGTAGCGCTCCACTTCGCGCACACGTTTTTGGTAAACATCTGCACCGTTTTCACTTCTTAAATTGCACTAATGATATGGTTGAATACGTTATGCTCCAGTCCACGGTCGTTACTCGACTGAAACTATTTGATAATCACTCTCGGCCCTTAACTAAACTTGATGTACAGAATGAATTTGAAAAAAAAGCTAAGCTATTGTCTTCTTAAGCACTTTTCATAAAAAATCACTAAACCCATCATTCCTGAAGCACCGAGCTTGCAAACTAAAAACTAAAGTCATTTTATTGTCTACCTATCTGTCTATCTTTCCATACTTCTGTCAGTCTCTTTACCGGACGCAATTTCTGGACTGGACTACACTGTCTGCTCACTGTATGGTAAACATTATATTGAGTACGTGATTTATCTGCTTACCACGAATAGTAGACTGGGTTAGAGGTAATCCTATCAATCCAGGTATTGTATTGAGAAATTTCGGTTAACACTTTTGGCTCATTGTTTCCATTACATATCGAAGTAGATGTTATTATTGCTGCTAAATTGCCGTTGCATAACATTGCTCCTCCATAGTCTCCCTACAGATTATAGTCAGATTTAAACGTATGCAATATATTGACATATTGTTCCTTCATCTTGTTCATGTACATATTTGAGAAAATTACCTGGCATAATTTTGGGATTGTTGTGCATTTTCGGCAAGATTTTCGAGTCAGTTTAATTGTTAAACAAAGTTCATTTTGGTTATGAATATCTACATTAGAATAGGCCACGACTACGTCGGTTACCATCAATTTGTTCGACAATAATGAAGATGGGCCCTAAATTAGCGACAGATTTTTTAAGAAGTCATCTCAGTAGTAAGCCTTGCTGTAAATTAATTCCTTTTCTGTGTTGAAAAGATCTGCTGTTCTTAAATTTAATATGTATATTCACTTAGCGGTTTTTTAAAAAAAAAAAAATTTCTTGAAAGAAAGGCTTATTAAAAAAATTATCACTCGATCTGTCTACTGTATGCAAAAAATAAATTATTAATTAAATATAGTCTTGATGATAACGTTCTTTTTTTGTTTGCTTCCGTTTCTCAACTTAAATATTTTAGAGTATAGTCTGAAAAAGAGTGCAATATTGTGTACTAGGTACACTATTTGCCCTTCTCTGGGAAATATATTAAAACTAGTACCGGGAAAGTATTATAAAATCTTAAAAACAAATGATATTTTTCTAAAATTAACATGACTCTAGCGAAACTATGTTAAGATACTCCCATCAAATTTTGAGTAATTTTATGATTTCTAAACTCATCTAGAAGATACTCTAGATAAGCTCTAGAAGATATTCATCTAGAGATATTTTTAGGGTGCATTGTCGCATTTTACTTATTCACGTAAATGTGTCTAGTTATTCAAGACCATATTATATTAAACACACTTTCATATTATTTCTCGATCCCCAACCAACAATTTGACAATCAATTCCAGAAAGAGTTGGACCTCCTTGTCGACTTACACGGCTCAAGGCAAAAGATGGTTTCACGCTATTTGTAAGCTGAAAAAAATCAACATTAGTAAAACATGTAACTCTTAAAAATAGTTCAATTTACGCGCATGAGGGCAACGTTATGCGCTTTAGTTTTGGGATTGAAAAGTTCGTGAATGATGACAGTGAAACCAAAGCGTTGCCGCGTTGCCGCCACGAAGCCTACACTTTCGTATAAATAAATGTCTCCACCCATGATCTCAAACTTTAAGAAAATTTTTTTAGTTGAAGGTTTGGTTCACAAATGGCAATAACTGACTCCAGAGGTGTTATCTTTGATCGGATATAGGCAGCACGCTGCTGTAATTGCATGGATGGTGTCTACCAATGATCCACCGCAAAAATGAGTTTGGTTTTGTTTTGAACGTATTGAAATCTAAATAGGAGAAAAGTCGTTTCGAAATTACTGTTCTAGATAGTCACTGGCCAAAATAAAATTAATAAGATTTCTAAAAAATCACATGGCAGCATTACCGTAGATGGATATTCACCCACTTTCGCAAATCTAAAGGCCACAAAGGCATGTTTTATGCATGTGAAATAAAATAGTATAAATCGCAAAAATAAAATCATTTCCAAAAGACTAAAACACCGAATAACTGCGAATTATCGACCGAATTCAAAACTCTGTAACTAAAACGTCTACTTTTTTGACAGCCCCAAAAAGTCTTTCAATGTTTGATTTCATATTTATGTTCGTTTTGAGGAGACTGACAATTGTAATCATCATACATCACCTAAATTATATTCTTTCGTAGTTTTGCGTATCACTGTCAGGCATTTGAGCACACAGGATGTTACTATTTCTCCAAATCAAGTAGGAAACGACTTTTCATTTCTGGGCATTCGAATAGTTAATCCTTTTTGAATATTTTGAATATCTTCTAATCTAAATTTGCCAGAATACATTGTAATGATTTAGTGAAATTTGTCGATGGTTAAACCATCATCCTGAATGGTTGGTGACGCCGAACAGTGAAGGGTCTTCCCAAAACCTAAAATAAAAAAGTCGGCGAACTTGGTCGTAACCGGTACAGTGTACAATCGAGACGCGTTTGCTTGCCTTTATGTTAGCCAGGCTTTGAACAGTTCAGTCCAGAACTAACGAAATATGCGTTATATGCGAGCGAAACCTGAAAACTGAAACAAAAAAATCAACTGTAAAAGTCCAGAGGGATCGCTTTCTCAATCGATGTTCAATACGACGCAGTCTTTAAGGTTATCTCCCTGCCTTGACATCCTCATGCCATTGTTTGAAGGATGAACTTTAGTTTATTAGAAAGGACGAAGGAAATACGAAGTCTGTAAACAAAAGAAAACTAGCTGCGATTCATTTCATTATATTCAAAGGAAGGAAAGAAAAAAAATTTAATGAAATAAAATAAAAAAAAAAACAATTCGGGAAAAATTGTCAAGAGAACAAACAAAAAAATAAATAAAAATATGAAAGAAAAAGGCGGGGAACCGGAGGCTAGACGCTTCAAGTATAAAAGGTTTTGTGTTTCCTTACGTGAGGAACGCTGAGTGCATAACACTTCCGTGAGTATATAGCCAAAAGATCAAATACAAAAAAGTGCTGGGGAGATTCCAGTCAATTTCTAACATCTGGTAATATACTATTGGTAAATTTTTATGGGCAGATATTAGAATGGGACATATTTTGAGGCCTAGATTTCATATAAGCACACCACCCTTCAGGTGTCATGAGGGAAGGGGGTTCGGAGCGCGCAATGAGTGTAACGACCTTGTAGTTATGGATACATAGTTCAGCAAATGATTGCCTCGACATCGGCTGTTGATTGCCGTCCTGCGAATCGAATAAAGATTTCGTGAGAGGAAAGTGAGAAGAAAGAAGAAATGATCTCAGTTGCGTGATAAGCAACCGTTGCGAATGTGGAAGAATCGTGGAACCCCAATTAAAGACACGATCCACAAAGCGGCCTTTGTAATGCTCAGGGTCACCAGGGTCAGGGTCGAGCCACGACGGACAGATGGCGTTCATCCCCCACGTCCACAATCATCACCAACATTTGGACCAGTTCCTCCGGTCAGCCCAACTGAAGTCGGGTAATCAACAAAATGAATGAAATCGGGGAAAGCAACAGCACTTGACGACATCGCATCTGAGTTCTGGAAAGCGAAGAACTGGAACCCAACACTCTAGCTCAGTGAATTCTTCAATCAGGTTATTGAGGAAGGAAGAAGACCATGTGACTGGCAAGAAAGTACCACAATTCTAATATGGAAAAAGAAAGGTAGTCCACCAGAATGTAACAATTACCATCTGATTCGGTTACCTTTCCACGCCATGAAAATTGTTGAATGCATTCTTGACAACCGTATCCACGAAATCGTTGAAATAACTGTAAATCAAGTCGGGTTTGTCAAAAACTGCAAAACTACAGACGCAATACACGCTGCGCGGCTACCCATGGAGAAACTACGTGAGAAACAACGCCCTCTTTACATTGCATTTCAGAGTCTAGAAAAAACGTTTGACCGTGTGCCACACGAAGTCATCTGGTATGCTCTACCGCAACATTTAGTACCAGAAGAACTCGTCCGCTGGTTCCAGCTGCTCCACCACGATCCGAAAAGTAAAGTTCGACATGTGGCGGGTGTATCAAAACCGCTTCGTGTCTCTGTCGGTGTTCATCAAGGAAGCGCCCTCTCACCACTCCTCTTTGTTCTTGTTATGGACACTGTCACACGGGACATCCAACGTCCAGCGCCCGATAGACTGATTTATGCAGAAGATGTTTTCCGAGCGCCTAATAAGAAAAATGATCTCAAGCAACTTGTCCAAAAATGGAATGATTGCTTTATGCAGTACGCACTCAAATTGAATCTAAATAAAACTAAATAAAAATAAAATAAATAAATAAAAGTTTTTGACGACCGGTCCCCATGAAATAGGCACAATCACTGTTAACGGCAGTAACCTGCCCAAAACTGAGCAATGCAAATATCTCGGGTCAATGCTATCAGCCAATGGAGAACTGCATTATGAAATTGCTTCACGCATTAACAAGTTATAGGCAAACAACTGCAACAAAGGTGAGCAAACATTTTCTTTCAAATATTAAAACTTTTTCTATGAATTTGAGGTTTTTATAGGAGGTTAAAAAGATGTGATTTTGCGCAACAAATCTCCATTAAGGGGGTTATCCCGTATGTCGACGTTCACATTATATTCGGAGTGATGGCGTAGGTCAGGAAGCCAGACAACTTTTAGGGATATCGCAAAACCGGGGTGTCTGGGGTTCTTTCTTAAGGCAGACCAGATACCGGTTGTTATGCGATTGATTATGATGATGAAAACTATGCTCCCATTCCGTTAATGTCAGAATCACATTCACGGGACCCAGTTCAAGATTATGGTTAAGGTACTACACCTGCTCACAAACCAACTTATCCCGGCGATAGCTCTTCACAAACTCCTTCCCATCAATTGTCGCCCTCAAACGGGTTTCCAATCTAATCATGATCCAGTCGGAAAAAAGCGGTAGAATTGCATTTCGCAATATGCAGTATGATTCAGAGTTATAGGCAAACAACACAAAGACAGGTGAACGAATATTTTATTTATTTTATTGAGTAGATATAGCGGATTAAAGATCAGTTAAGATTTTATTGTTAATAAACATATTCTACTTTTTATAAGCGTTTTTCTCGAAACTGCCTATTGAAAATTGAGTGCCACCATAGCCCAAAATCTATCCAATAAAATTTTTTAAAATTTTCACAATTTATTCAGAATATGTTTCTGTGGTTCACAAACTAGGATCATTGTACTTCATCGGGCCGTTTTAAGGTTTTGTATAAAACAAAAATTTATTAAAATCGGTTTACGGTCTGTCTGTCTGTCACCCGCATTTTTCTTAGAAACGGTTTTAGCGATCGACACCAGATTTGGTGGAAAGGTGGAAGCTGTGAACGGTCATGTATACAGTGAGTTACATCATCCTGTCGATTTCAAAGGGGGGAGGGTCCCCATACATACAAAAGAGATGAAATGTTTTTTCACCAAATGTAGTCATGTGGAATATCAAATGAAAGGTATCGGTTAGTGCTTCCGAGACCGATCTTAGTTTTGACATTCGTTCAAATCATCCCTCAAATTTTTTTATAAAAGAAATACACAAAACCTTCTATACTTGCAAGGTCAGCTTCCGGTTTCCCGACTTTTTTGTTTTTTTATACATTAAGGCAGGCCGAACGAAACATAAAAAAAAATTCAGAAAAAAGTTTAACAAGCACCAAAAATTTACCTTTAAATATTTTTAATAATCCAATTTTGCGAACCGTAGTAAGCACCTTTTTTGGGGATGGGTGTATATATTGCCCTGTACTTCAATAATGAGCGATGATATCGGTCTAAAAAATCGTCACGTATACTCAAGATATCAAGAAATACATGGTGAAAAATTAGCATTTGTATCTTTATTCAGTTCTTCACAAAAAATTCCCCAAAAGTCGCAAAAAAAGGGAAAAAACCGGTCTTCACACGGAAAGTCTAGTAAAACAAAAGTAATTTTTCTCATTATAATATAATATGTGCAATACTTCATTGTAGACAGTGCCAACACCGGATATTAAATGGTGGATTTCAAGTTACTTTCCACAGAATTGCTTAACCTACTTCACGCCGGTTTTGCATTTCCCGAAATTCGTTATAAAATGCCGCAAAAGTGAAATCTTGTCGAAGGAGTGGAATAAGTAGATGGTTGGCAGAATACAAGGGATTGTGTCTTAGCTTGATGGTATCAATACTAAAATAGAGTTCGCGCAGGAATATGGATTGCCACGATGGTTCTACAACATAGACCACTTTAAGAATCATTGTAAAACAATGTGCAAAACTGACATACTATTTTACCAGCGTTTTTTTGACTCACGGAGTCATAACTACCTTTGAACAGACAAGTTGGACAGAAAGCTGATAACACCAAACCATGCAAACCCCATCCTGAATTCATAGAAATAATATAGAATGTACAGAATAACAGTTATATAACGTATATATAGGTCTTTGCTGGCGGTGGCCGGTGGTAGGTTAGTAGGAAAATCCTCGTAATATTGAGCAGAATGGTATGTAACTGTACGGTTTGAACTAGACTGTATGACAGTCCCAGGACATCAAGGGAAGCTGTGAAGGATTTGATACAATAGCTGTTGCTGACAATATTATGGAAATTATATCCCCAGCCTTTGTGACACCCAATTTCTTTGATTTCCCGAGCTAGTGGCTCATAGTTCACCCTCTTCTTCACGTATTTCCGCTCAGTATTATTACGGGGGATAGCAACATCACTAAATTTCAGAGGAACGTGGGGTCTAAAGCCGAGTCCACCAGGTTTTCAGCTTGTCACAGATATTATTTCTTCTTCTTATAGATCATTCTCAAACCCCTCGACTATGCTGATGATATCTTTTTGTTCTATCACCGCGTCATCGACCTCGGCCAAATGGCTACGGATTTGGAAAGAGAAGCAATTAGAATTGGACTGAAAATAAACACCCACAAAGGTAGAGTTCTCAGTTTGACGGGTCATCGCATTCGCTCTAACTACATTAATGGAAGAAAGTGTGGCGACTGTGGCATCAAACTGAATGTCGCATTATTGTTGGATCGCTGCTGAATGTATGAATTGTGCTTTAATCGTAGCTTAGAGAGAGATGGTGGGAAATAAGCCCACTTTCAGGGCACATTAACTCTAAAGCTGCATTCATACATACCAGCACGTAGCGACTATCATTACTTACAGACATTAAGATTTAAAAATGTTTGCCTCCTCCTTTAGTTACCACGGTTTCAACTTTGTCGGTTAGTAATATAGTAAGTAGGCTTAAAATTAACTTTTCTGCGATAGTGTCAAATTTCCTAGACTAGTGTCACTAGTAGGCATTGGTGCGTTAATTGTTGCTTAATTTCAATGGCAATGACTGGAGTGCTAGGACACTTTATTAGTATGGTTTTGAGCGCGCCATTTGTGAAGTGCTTAAAATATGCTTTTTTCTTTATAAAATATTCACTTTGGTACCACACTTAGATTACCACTGCTGTCAAATACAATCACTTTAATTTTCACTTTTTGGAAATGGTTTTTACGCTGAATGTTGTTTCACCTCATTAACGAAACAATTTTTTCCTATGCCTTATGTCACTATATTTCGATCGATTATACAATTTTCTACATCAAATTTTCCAGTAAAAATAAGTGTTCCACAAACGATCTAGTTATTCTTTTTGGAAGGTTGAATTTAATATCGATTACCATTTTGGCTAATATTCGGACTTTGGCTTAGAAATACGTAGAGATCGAAAGATCTTTTGTTGACAAGATGAATTTTCGGGGCGTGCAAATTTTGACGCTTTCGTTATGTTGAATCCTTTTTCATTCCAAAGTTGTTCTTATTTTAAATCGTAAAAGCATTATGGGCATCGCGAAGAAAAATTGTTAGGGATGCCTAAGGTCTGAATAGGAGTCCACGGTTATTTCTGTATTATAATAAAGTAATATATAAAAACAAATACCGCGTTTCGCGAGTAGCCATAATGAACAAAGCGATATTTTCACTATACTTCGGTATGCTCCAGTGACTTCGCATTTTTTCCAAATACACTTAGTTTCCACTTGGCTTCATTACAGTTGATTTTTATGGACAATGTTTAAAACCATTAATATACATAAACTGAATAAGGAGGGACCACTGGCTTCGCTTTTTGAACTGAAATAAAATGTTAATTATTTAGAAAAGGAAACAAGTCGGAAACCAGAAGCTCAGCGCTTCAAGTATGACAGGTTTTGTGGTTCCATTTGTACATAGGTTTTAGAGTATATACATTTAGTCTGCCCCATACTCACTCAATAAAACACCAACAGTGTATGTGTTGAAAAATATATAATATTATACCATTGTTAGTAATAGAGGGATTTCCAGCAAAATTTCCAGTATTGTGTTCCGCAGTAGATAAACTAATTTTGTTTGCACAGATTTTTAGGTGGAGAATATTTTAGAACTTAGATGTAGTAGACGGCATCACCATTTTTCAAATACCTTGATTATGTAATTTCTGAAAATCAACCTTTGAAATAAGTGTTCAGTTTCTAACCCCCATACTCCATCCTTTCAACTGAAGTCGCCACTAACCACCACATAAAGTACTTTCGTTTCATAACTTACTTGGCAATATTTGATAAAAACACAACCTAGAACGATCTGCTGATGTTTTTATAGTTCTAACCTTTTCACCAAATTTTGTGTCGTTAGTTGTAACCCATATCTGAGAAACAAAAAGGAGTGACAGACAGACAGATCAGCTAAGTTGTTCGATTTCCTATCGAGTGCGCAGGGTAGGTAGGGACAGGGCCAGGAAAATACTCATCTAGGGACAAAGATGACAAAAGGAGGACACCCAGTAGAAGGAACCAATGTGGCGGAAGAAAAGTTGGGGGTTTTGGGAGTGGTCAAGCAACGACGGCGCGTGTGGATACTCTGGAAAAGAGTGAACAGGGGACATACAATCAGGCTTTCGGCCGTCGACATTCTTCAATTGCAGTGCGTCGTTGGTGGATTACTTGGCTATGCTTACATCTAATACTACAAGTAATGTCTGAACAAAAATGAGAATGGAAGGATACGAAAAGGTGTCTCATAGGCATTTATCGGTTCACAATCTTAGGACTGCACCTGGTCGGTTTATACCAAGGGAACCAGTACTGAACTCATTTAGGAGAAACTGATGCGAAAGTCAATATTAAGTGAGGAGTTCCTGAAAAAATATCAACTGTAGAAGTGCACAAATCCAAAACGAAGCAGAGGAACAGGTTCTGAATACGACCACCTTACTAAAAATGAAAATGATAGAGTTATCCAAATTCACAAAGGGGAAATGCAATGCGCATCAGGTGATCAGTGCCAGAGACGGTAAAAATGTCAGGAAAATAGCAAACGTGGGTGCTAAAATGCCTCCCGGTGAAACTGGGAATTTTCTATACAAGTTTAAGTATTAAGGGAACAGGTCTATCCGACCACATAACAGCAACGTCAAGTGCGGTAATTGTGATAATTTAAAAATTTCCAGTAAATACGCGTGTGTGTGTGTATGGTGGGGGAGAAGCTACAGCTTCTGAGCACTCAGGCCGTGTTGGCCCATTGTACTCGCCTCCCCCGTCTAACGGAATATCCCGGATTCATTAACGTATCGCAGGATTTCCGTTAGTGGATGTGATGCTACCCATCGCAATTGGAGAACATCGGCACCAAAGATCTGATGCCTGATGCGCCCATAGTCGGGGCATTCACATAGAAACTGCTCCGTGGATTCCGCTTCCTCATTACAGGAGGGACACGTATCATCTTGAGTAATTCCTATTCTGAACATATGCCCAGCTAGTGAATTATGGCCTGTCAGAATGCCCACAATACGGTACGCATGTTCGATTCTGGCAGAAAAGTTTGGTGTGTCGAGCAGCATTTAGGCTCTGCCTCCTGTAATTATGGGAAGCTTGTTCCCAGTTTTTGAAAACAGACTTGCCAATACTACTGGTACCCCAATTGCTGGCTCCAGTCCCGGCATAGGGAAGATTGACCCCCCTCTTTCATTAAAGCGTCTGAGATTTAATTTCCCTCTACGCCACAGTGATCAGGTACCCAGAGTAGCTCCACCGTATTGAATCTAGACATTGAGTTCAAACGGTTTCTGCATTCCTGAACGATTTTCGAGGTGATCAAAGGACTGCACAATGCCCTCAATGTAGCTTGGCTGTCACTGCAAATTGCGATGCACCTGCCCTTCAACCGCTCGTCAATCACCCAGTTTGCCGCCCTTAGGATCACATGAACTTCGGCTTGAAAAACCGTTGCATATTGTCCCAAAGGAAAAGCCCACTACTTGTTTTTATTCGAGAGGGAGACTCCGGCACCCGAAGACTCTTTTGTTTTTGAGCCATCAGTGTGGAAAACGCCACGCATTCCTCTGGGGCAGTAAATACGTAGGGAAAGCCCATATATTCAAGCTTACCCTGAATGTATTCTTTGCAAAGGGGCAGATGCCCAATGAGGAAATAACATGCGTACAAATCAAAATCAAACATTGGTAGTGTAGGAACTGCTCTCGGAGACTGTCTGTGAAAAGATAGTCAAAGTTGTCAAAATCACAACAGCGAGGTCTGGACAAAGATAAATCTAGTAAGGCAGATATATACATATATATTCATATATATATAATAGAAAGAAATACTAGTTGTATCGAGTTTGGATGTGCGAAGTGAAAACCTTGGAATAAAAGCGCATGATTTGAACACACACGTGTGCTGTGAGTTGGGACAATTAAACGACAGAGTCCGTGTTCTCGAGGCTTTTGCCGAGTTAGACTTAGTGCTTTTAGATGGTAGAAATGCGCTCACTCTGTTAGGGACAGGCTCGGGCTCACTTGCCGGTTTAAAATATGTTCGCACCACATTGACAAGTATTTATATAGATAAGGCTTCAGTTGAAGCGGCTATCAGGCAATTTTCCCCAGATAAAAATCAATTGTGCCGTGTTGTACATTCTGGTTGATAGGGAGCTGGAAATTATAGACGCATTCTTGGAGGTCATTATCTTGATGGTAGGGCTCCTAGAAGGGTAGTATAAATAATGAGATGCAATTCATTCGAGACTGGCATATCAAGGCGGTAAATCCTCGACAATAGTTATTCTGCACGCTCTATATGCTATATGCTTTAGAAACTGAGAAGGCTTTAAATCACTGTGCGCAGAGTGGAGAGATAAACTACTGGTGAACAGCATGTTACTATGAAGAAGCTGAGGAAGGAAAAACCACAACTGACTTATCCGCATCTTCTTCTAAATATAGTGATGGTGCTTTTCTCCTCGCATAAAAAAGCGGAAAAACTTATGGAACTTTGTTAGAGAATTGATGATAAGAAAGATTGGTTGGTTGGTTGGTATGTAGTCCCCAATAAAGCTGCAATGTTGGCTGCTAAAGCCGGACCCAAATGGTTTATCAGCTTACATACGGCATATATGGTTCCATTGGGCGGGTCACTTAATCCGTATGGAGGAGGATGATCCCACCCGGAAAGTCTACCTATGGTAGAAAAAGAAGACGAGGCAGACCTTGCCTAAGATGGAGCGATGGCGTAGGTCAGGACGCCAGACAATTTTTAGGGATATTGAATTGGTGGACCTCGGCGCAAAACCGGGATGTCTGGAGTTCCTTATTAAGGCAGGCCGAGACCGGATACCGGTTGTTGCGCCGTTGGTGATCATGATATATGGTGAATAGAGTTTTCCTCGCTCGGTAGAAGAGGTCCAATAAGTAATAAGCGGGAGACCAATGATTATGTCGCCCGATTTACCTTATAGATAGGCAGATGTTTAGGAGAGCTTTTATATTGCACTTTTCCTTATTATAAACACAATTTGGTTTTCATCAAGCTTATTGTATGATTGATGCCACAAATGTGGCTGACGCGCTCTCCTCCAATAAATATTATACCATGGAGATATCAGAAATCGAAAACGTGTTCAATTCAGGAAATAGACAAAAAGCTTACTGGCTACTTGACTCGAGTCAATTGAAGGTTACCTCTCGGAAAGTATACTTTGCCACGATTTGAATGAGGAATCTAAGCAAATCGCCATTATGTTAAGTGTACTACAGGCTTCAGTGTTGGGCTCCTTTCATTTGGAACCTAATGTACAGTAGAGTCCTTGCCTTTCATGTTCCGAAGACAATTTCAATAATCGATTTTGCGGTTGGTTTGGATATGATTGTCCTCACGAAACAACCTGGGTCTATTGGCGTGTACATTAATGAAACCATCAGTGCGGTCGAGTTTGACTCAGTGGAACACAAGGCGGGAGCGGACTTGATTACCAGCTGTACGAAAAAGTGCAATTATTACTCGGACTGGTGTTCACACTGTTAAGAAGCCAATTATCAAGTCCCTTGGGGCTGATCATTGATGCGAAGATTAATTCCAAGGGAGTGTGGACTTTAGAAGTGACAAATACCAGCGCATTACTAGCACGGGGGATGCTCATCATTTGAGGCCTGGGGAACAATGGTGTATTTTTCCTTATAATAAGTTGTTCCAGTTTGAGAGGGAGCGCAAGCATGTGAGACAAATCAGAGGAGGATAAGCATGACCTGTCCCTTTGATGCAATGCTAAAGGTATGGGGTAGCGTCAGTATAATCTCAGGCGAAGCAACGTGCATTATTGAATACCAAAGTGGTAGCCACTTGGGGAGTGTAATCAACGACGACATGGTGCAATTTACTACCACCTAACATAATTCCTGCCGGGGTGTGGTGTATACAGGAAGTATTTATAGTAATTTAGGTTGAATGATTCTCCCTTTTGTCTTGAATGTGGCTGAAGATCTGTGGGTCCAGAGCGTATTATGTTCTACTGTTCGCGATTTCGCTCAGGTGCCAAAAAAGCTATCTGAAAATGAACCTAAGTAAGCAAAATATAGTCAGGAAGTGCCGTGAATTCCGTAATAATGATGATTCCGGCTAGTTTGGTAATTTATAGTGCCCAGGAAAGTGCTTATGAAGCGAGGTTTGGTCGTTTGAAGCGCCTCCTCGCCAAGTAATATATGGGGGGTTCTGTAGTGTAGTGGAGGAAGAAGAGGAAAGTGAGGATACTTGCGTTTAATGAAAATATCAGAGACTACGGTAACCTGAATCAGCAATTCATTTCTAAAATTTTCATATTCGTAGTCTGATTAACCCTGAATTCAAACTAGCCTTAAATATAACCGAAAATCATGTCATTCCCTGTGCAGAATTTGGCATTTCATTCCTTACAAAAGCACATGAAAGAAAGAAGAATACAAAGCCAATATAGAGGCTCAAATAAACCTTGGGCAGGGACTATTGTTAGGGAACAAGCAAACTCATCGATGTTGCTCAATTGCTGCGCTTTTGTTGATGGTAAACAAGCTAATTTTAAAAATGAATAGACAAGCAGGACTTCGCTCACAAGAACAGAATGTTGTGCCAGGAAAACAAACATTTATCAACGCAAGTTGGTACGACAACAATCGCATTTGAGCAGAAAAGCAAACAGAATAAATTTTAGAATCAGAAGATGCATTCATGCAGGAGGAAGTCGTTCATTTTGAAATCCTCGAAAGCTTGGATAGCTGCTTGGACCCACTGAAAGTAGCAGGACACATTTTAAAGGCTCTATTGAACCCGATAGAATTTAAGGAAAAGGGATTAGAAAAATCAGATTTCAATCTGCTAAAAGCAATAATAGCTAATATATGGAGAACTATTTTGCTTAAAACGATGACAATGTGTAATAAGCCATTAGTAAGTTTCCAAAGAAAAATCGGTTGCCTTGTTGAATCTTCAACCAATTTAGTGTGCTAATAAATGATGTTGGGCAGTGAGAATTCTTCACCAAAAAAGATCCAAGAATTCAGTGCCACAAATACTTACTTTGACTTGCGCATTCTCGGTAAAGAAGAATGGCCATCCCAGGCGATCATTTTATCGACCCATGTTTTGAATTTGGCAACATCTGTATAAATTGCACCGAATTGTGGCAAACCACAATCATAGCCAAAAGAAACCACACCAGTAAAAGTTCCTGAACATACTAATGGGCCACCCGAATCTCCCTAAAATTGAGCAAAGAGTAATGAGTTTCTTTTGAATTGAATACTATATAATTTCACTTACTCGGCAAGAGTCATGACCACCTTTCATGACACCTGCACAAATTTCCGATTCTTCGAAAGTCTCGCCCAATTCTGGTGTTTCACAAACGGAAAAAGATAGTATTTCAATCTCGACCTCTAGAAGAAATCTGCTTGCGTCGGTTCCAGTCTTGAAATGGTAATTTATCAATGAAGGTGATTAAGTATAATCAAAGAAATAATACTTACCGATTTTGTAAGACCCCATCCGGAGACAGTGCATTTTGTTCCTGATGGCGGTCTACTCGTGGATCGGGATATAGGCTTCACACCAGGAGTGACTGCAATAGCATTTACCAGCTGAAATGCATCAAAATCTCTGAAGTTTAGATATCGACGAACATAAGTACATTGAAAAAGATTAACTGTATGGTTAAAATAAAGGGAATGAATATCTGGAGAAAGTCGATGTCGAATTTAATGGGCCCCTACGATATGAATGCCTTGAGGCTATACCTCTGCACCCCTCCCCGCACACGCACATTACATCAGCTAATTGCACTATTCACTTTTTCACCGCATACGCACTCCAGACAAGGTCGACCTGTTTCCGAGAAAGATGCCTTCTGGCGCCTGCTGATGACTGACTATATTATCATTGCCGGCGACCTTAATGATCATGTGGGTCAGAGGGGAAAAGGGTTTGGAGCGCGTAATGAGGGTGGCGAGCGTATAATCGATTTTGCAGACACCCATGACTTAAGACTTATTAATACATGGTTCATCGAACGACGATAAAACGCTGGCCAATTGCCAAATTTATAAGAATACCACCCACCCAAATTTATAAGAAGCAAAGAAAGCGATCGCTGTACTCACTTTGGTTTGCCGACCGTGATGCAGTAGGCGAATGCTCCAAAGGCCTAATCAGGGCGATCAGACCCGAGTCTGCACGGGGACTCATCTGAAGTGGCTAATTGGTCACAAAACTTTACCAGGAGTATACTGGTACCATGGGAACCGAGATAGCCCATGGACTCGTATAGTTCGGGTGAACTCCCGTTGTATGTGAGTACAGCTCGGTTATTTGCGGTTGGCCAAGCGAGAAGAGACCTTCAGGCCTCGGCATGGTGTTGCGCTTCAATACGGGTGTCGTACTCCTTAGTTCGGTAGAGATTTAGGTAGGTCTTGCATCCACCAGTATGAATGTTAAGCCATGCACTTGGTATAGACTGGTACCGTTGTTGCTTGTCTCAGCGGTGCTCTGATTGTGGTCACAAAATCAATTCGTGTCCTAAGAAGACCGTGCGATTAAGTCGACAGGTGCTCGCGTTAAACCCTGAGGACTTAACTGTCAGCGCAACTGAAGTCGAGGAGGCAATAAAACGAATGAAATCGGGGAAAGCAACAGGACCTCATGGCATCACATCTGAGCTCTGGAAAGCGAAGAGCTGGGACCCAACACTGTAGTTCAGTGAATTCTTCAATCGGGTTATTCAAGAAGGTAGAACACCATCTGAGTGACAAGAAAGTACCACAGTTCTAATATGAAAAAAGAAAGGTAATCCAGCAGAATGTTCAAATTACCGTTCAATACGGTTACTTTCCCATACCATGAAGATTTTGGAACACATTCTTGAGAACCATATTCACGAAATCGTTGAAATAACCGTGAATCAAGCCGGGTTTGTCAAAAACTGCAGAACTACTGACGCAATATACGCTAGGTGGTTACTCACGGAGAAACACAGTGAAAAGCATCGCAATCTTTACATTGCATTTCTGGATCTAGAAAATGTGTTTGACCGTGTGCCACACTACGACAACAATTGCTTTGTTCAACTGCTCTACCACGATTCGAAAAGTAAAGTTCGAAGTGTGTACTCAGATTCGAGATATACTACAACTTCGAAATGTGATTTTTATGAGTTAATTATGCATAAGTAGACATTTTCATGAACGGTGTAATGAAATTTAGGAAAGAAGTTTCGAATACTTACACGAGCTACTGCAATATCATTGTTTTTTTTCAGCGTGTCATAAGCAGGATGTACCATCAGCGCCCAAATTAACAATGCCTCAATATATGGAGAATCGCGATTTTGCAGGTCTGTCTCTCCAGCTGTGACTTTTAGCTTTTGATTACAAAGGAAGTTTAAGTACGTTATTTAATTGTTTTATATGTAATGACAATGTTCGTGCCTTTGAAGGATCTTCTAGAGAATCATCTTCAACAACAAAGCAATGAGCAGCCGTCACCAAATGTCTTTTATCTATTATTGTCGCACCACAAAAGTGATTGCCGTGGCTGTCTGCTATAGAAACCTGAAAAAGTAAAGACAAAAATATTATATTAAATCAATTTTGATTATCCTAAGTTTGCGCAGAGTAAGTAATGGGTGGGGATGGACTCAAAAGGAATCATAACTGGGTCATTGCTATAAATTCAAAAAATAGTTCGTGATATGAAGGGTTATTATTACCTATTAAATTCTTGAACTTTTACTTGGATGCAATTATCGAACATTTGTAGTGACAGTCTTATCTACTCGAGTAGAAGACCCAAGAATCTAGTGAGCCAAACAAAAACCGTCATGGTATGGGTCACAGATTCCAGCGGTGGAGCAGCGATATGGGCTTGTGATTACCCGGCTATTGAAAACAAGCGGTGTCTACGTGTATAGCTATACACGCTACGTCCCACCCAACCTCACATTGTCTAAGATTGAAGAAGTATTAGGAAAGCTTGTCGACGACGAAAGGGATGATTTTAATGCACACTGGTGAAGCAGAAAGAATAACGCAAAGGAACGAAATCTATTAGAGACTTTTGGGCAGTTCAATATAGTTCTCGCCAATGAAGGTAATGTAAGCATCTTTCACCTATGTCAGTCTTGAGCACTGGTGCGTGGGATGTGCTGGCAGGGACTACAGAGAACTACAATCACAGCGATTATAAGGCAATTATCTTCGAACTATGGAGAGAGCCACACGGCAGGGAAACAACATACCCAAGGCCGAGAAGGGCATTAGGCTCGTTTACAAATAAAATGGATTCATGGAAGTGTGATCTACAAAGGCGCATCAATGCATAGGTAATGCGCTAAATGTAAAAGGTTTAAAGGACTCAACTACTGCTGGAACTACAAATTGGATAGTTTTCGATCAGCCTGGCACTGAAGCAGACGAACGGCTGAGAGCTCGGTAGGTAGGATTGACCAGGTAGAAAAAGAGCATGCGTATAAGGAAGTCTGCAAAAACCTCACACTCGTTAGCAAGCGGAGCCTGGACAGAATACCGAAGTTAGCCGGAGAATCCAGACCGAACATATTCGCTGAGTTGTTCGAAGAATGCATGTCGAGGTTATATTCCCTGCAGCATGAAAACGGCAGAAGTTGGTACTGTTGTGAAACCCTAGCAAACCGTCTGGCAAGCCATTGGCCTAAAGACCCATATGTCTTCTAGACACTAAGAGCGAAATGTTAGCGCGGGTAATCTCGTTGAGAGCCAAGTAGGCCTTTCAGTTCGGTAGTATGGGATACGTGAAACCAGATCAACCATTAATGCCAACTGAAGCTTTATACAGAAAGTTCCTGACAACAATTGGTGTTCCCATCTATCTCGCTACCGTTGTCGATAAATATTTGCAAGAATACTAGCACTGGTTGTGGTCGCAAAGCAAATGCTGGGTGTACTCATGCGAGACAATCATAATCACATCCGGTGTTCGCGCGGTTGTGTACTGTTCCCCCAAACAGAAAAGAAATCATCTCAGTTATCAACAAAACTAATACGGATTAAAGCTGTTGGTTTTGGCGATCTCCTCGCGGAGTTATTTATCGCTGCTTTTGCTTTTCTGCAGATCTACTGTTTCCAATCATATAGGGACCCCGGGAATCCGAGAGGCATCTGTTTTGAGTGTGGCAATTCTAGAGGGGGCATTTCCGAAAAAATAATAGCTACATGTTGTCACAGATATTATTTCTTCTTATTATCGGTAACGTTCTGCAAGTTGACTTATCCTGAGGACATGTAGGAGTTCAATGGATTATGATATCCTTCCTCAAAAACGTCGACTACGATGATGACATCTGTTAGCTTTCTCAGCGGGTCATTGACACATTAGCAACTAGAGTTGGACTAAAGATTAACACAAACAAAACGAAGACTCCCAGTCTAACGAGTCATCGCTCTAGTCCTATCAACATAAAGTTAGTTAGTAATCTCAGCACAAAGATCAAGTTGCGACTTTTCTCTGCCAAACCAAGAACTTCATCGGCACACAGACCTGGCACCAGTAGGTAATGTGATCGGAAGGCGAAACTGTCAGCGGCATTGGGAAGGTCACATATTAAAGAGGGACGACAATCTATTACAGAGTGGAATTCACTCTTTCAAGATGGTCGACTGGGTAAATCGCCTTAAGGACCCTTGGCGCGGAACAGTTGAGAAGGTTTGCGGCGTCCCAGGAAGTCATGGTGTGAGTTGAAGGGTATTTCAGGTAACTCCAAACAATAGCGCGTAGGTATAGATGACGCGCTATATCCCACCAAAGTGTAAATGGCAACTATGTATAGAACTGTTGCTTACGCTATGGATTACGGAGAACAGAACACCAACTATTACTATGTTCGATCCTTCAATACATTATCATTATCCTATATTTATTTTTATTATCAGCTTTGAGTTCATAATCTGCTAATCTATTTCATTAAGGTACGACCGCATTTACCTTACGGACGCGATACTACATTCAGCACAACTGCCGCGACGCGGCATGCCCATATTTCACGAGCGCCGCAGACAACTACAAGCAACCGCATGTTTTGGCACTTTAACAAATGGGTACAAACTGACAAAATCATAGCAGTTTACTGAGTCCACTATATGGAAGTATTATAACAAGCGACGCTGCAAAATATAATATTTTCCGCCAGGCAACTCGACCGCGTCGCGTTACTCTGATGAATGTAGCACCATGCAACGTAGCGCAAGTATGTATTGCTGGCTAAACAAAAATAGAAATATTTTAACAGACAGTGCAGCTGGACCCGTCACCTTTGACTAAGAGGCTTAAGTTTGAACCTATTGGTCAGAAATTGGAGAGAAAGACAGGCTAAGGATGACCTGGTCCCACTCGTGTACGCGATGGTGTTGTTTGCGAAGAGGATCCCTCCGAAAAAAAAGGGCATTGTCGTCTAGAATAGAACTGAGGGCGGGGAAAAATTCACGGAACGTAAGGGTATGTCGTGGAGGAAGATATTGAAAAGTTTAGGATCGAGGATGGGGCGTTGTGGGACCCCGGGTGTAAAGGGAAGCCGGTGGAGCGAAACCCGTTGAAACGCGTGCGGCAGGTTCTATTATTCGTGAATCTAAAAGCATCCTAAGAGAATAGCAGGCTCTTTTTCCAAATTGAATCGAAAGCCTCTTTCAAGTTTAAGGCGCAGGCCACAGTGCATTGTCTGTTCCCCAAATGATTGAGGATGTGGTCTTGCCGATTGAAGGTTGCCCGTTCCGTGGATCTGAAGCCGAATTGCCTTAGTAGATTCAGGGAGGAGTAGTACCTGTTGAGGTAGATCAGTAAAATGCATTTAAAGATTGTTCCAATATAGGATAGAAGAGAGATGGCCCTCATATTTTTGAGGTGGCTAGTGCAACCCTATCAGTGGCCGCACTGAGGAGGCCAATTAGCGCTGTGGTGCGCGATTTCGGTGCCACAAACTCTTAAAAGCGTGACTGCTGTCATGAGCGTAGGGAGGCAGTGTGTTCGTAGTCCGACTCTAGCTAGACCTGGGCAATAGCAGAGCAAGTATCTAAGGGTTTCCCCCCTCCCCCCGCACCAGGTGGGATCCGCGCGTGGCTTTCTCTGAACAAATGGCTGGAGTAGGGTCCGCAGATCGAAGTTTTTTCTTCAGGGAAGTGGAACTGAAGGTATTCATTTTTAATCGGGTAGTAATTGCCGTTCTATGTGGGTTTAAGGGAGTTTTTTTTCATAGGAAGCATTCAGTTCGGATCTAATAGCGCTTCATTTCCTCCGCTACAGGAGGCTATTCCTGCCGCTGACTAGGAAGGAGGAGGGTTGAGGAGGAAATGCACCCATATTTGTAAATAAGTGGCAAGCTCCTCATTGGTATAGATGCGTTTTTAGTCCAGGGAAGTGGTTACCTCCGATGATAAAAACGTCAAAATTGGCTGCGATTTCACAGAATTCGTAGAGGATGCGAGAGAGACGGCGTCCTGGGTTATCCGGGAAATAGAGAGAGCCGATTAGAGTTTAAAGGATGCCACAACCCCTCACAAGTAGTCTTACGATTGCCCACAGGCAGTTTGAAACAACTGAATCCATTGGAATGATATGGATGGATGGTACGAAACCGTAAGGCCGTCATCGCCTGACAGTTTTTTTGTTTATAAACCTGATTACATGATGTCAGTTGGAATTCTTCGTGGAGTTCGCGGATAAATTTGGTCATAGAATCTATATTGATATCCCAGGAGTCCGCTAGGTACCCTAAAGGGAACTCTGGTCTCCTTCAATGATGATAGGAGGACAATCTTTGCTGCTCATGCCTTCAGTGTTACTGACCGGATCCACCCTCATCCGCTGTTAGTAGGCATGTCTTCTTCATGAAAGACGATGTTGCTTGTTGGTTCCAAACTTTTTTAAGCAGGGGCTTAACACATGTCGTGTAAGGGCGGGCGCCATGCTCGCCGAAAGAAACTGGATCCGATTTCACTATGATATCAGATAAAACTACCGTTAAATCAGCTAATCAAATGAACTTTAATCTTAAATTAGCTAAACAAACGAAAAACTTTATAGATAAACATTATAACAATGCAAGAGCATGTTCCAAGCACAGGCGCGGCATACTGATAGAGTGAACCATTCGCTTTGACGGCCATAAATGATATACCCAGTCGTTCATCAAATGAAGATTCGAAAAGAGATACGGCGACAACTATTCCTTGTATGCGAAAGTATCACAAAACACCCTGATTCGACCATCCATCCATTTCAAATGCGCTTGTGAAATATGGTTTGCTAACTTCGAAACAAACTGCAATCTTTCACTTCATCTTTCAAAGTTGAATGATCTTTTAGTCTTCCGTATAAGATGTCAAATGGATGAACTACATAATAATTCAAGCAGATAATGGTGTTACAATAGCGACGAGTCAGGCAGCACTAACAACCATAGTCCACTTTCCCCACTTCAAAATTATACTATGTGATTAAGAATTATAATACTACTTGGAGACTACCCTTGCTCACACTTTTCGAAGTTTGATGTTGAACATGAATAAAGACGGAATGACTTACGATGAAGGGAAGTTTTCCGGGCGGTACTGGATGGCCGCCTATTATTCGTTTACGATGACCTCTCTTACCGAATGCGGCGTCTAAAATTATCATCAATATCACCGCCAACAGAATCATTGAAAATCTATGAAATCTAAATTTGGCCAAAATCATGATAAAATACAACCCTCGTTTTTTTTAAAAAAATTTGACATAAATTTAGATTGTTGCTTGTTTAAATAACCAAGCGTGAATTTCAAACCCAAAAGCCAACGCCCTATCGTTACAAATTGATGGAAGCTTTCACAAAGCAGGCATTCCTCTACTAGTCATACATTCATATGGCTAACCCGAAGTAGTGTTTGACATTTTTTCAACAGTATTATCTTTTATATTAATTTTATTAATGCAGGCCTTAACGAAAGCGATCCTTGTGATTGTTTCTTTGGCGAATGCGAATGACGACAGTACAGGAAAACGTGGTAGGATCGTTGGAGGGAAACGAGCACCTCAAGGGAAGTACCCGGGAATGGTAATATTTCTGGTAAAGAATCATTTATTATAACACGATCGAAAAAATTTGAACGCCTCAGGTCTCCCTACGTTTATATGAAAGTCATATATGCGGTGGATCACTCCTTTCTCCAACCTTTATATTGACAGCTGCACATTGCTTCGAGGGTACCAAAAAGTTCAATGAAAAAACTGCCAGAGCATACAAGGCAATGGTTGGTGACGTTCACCGTGAAGCCAAGAAGGGAAGTTCAAAATTTCGCCAGATAATAGCAGCGAAAGGAATTGTCGTCCACGAAAATTATGATACGACAACGGACGCGAATGACTTAGCTATGATCCAAGTGAGAAACAAATTTTGCTTGTAAAAACCTTGTCTTGAAAATTAGTCTTTTCTTATATATTTGCAAAAACTTTTTGCATCTCGTATCTTGCCACATATACTTTTTCTCCAATCACTCGTTTCAACAATGATTGAAGGAACTCTCTCCCCTATAGCTTCGTAAGCCTGCTATTTTTAATAGAAATGTGGGCAAGATGACCCTCGCGAAAAAAGTCCCGCCCAAGGATACTGCATGTACGGTGATTGGATTCGGAGTCACCACTAATAAGGTAAGTGATGTTTTTCTCGGTTTTCATTTGACTTTCTCTTCCCTTTACTTCTAGACTGATGACTTTGAGCCGAGCGACAGACTTCTGGAAGCGACGGTTTTCATTATGTCTATGAAGTCATGTGAGAAACAAGACCTTGGGGAGGTAAATCCAAAAACCCAAATTTGCGCCGGAAATTTAAACGAGGGAAAAGATAGTTGCCAGGTGAGATTTTTATGAATTTTTTTCTTTAATGGTGCGAGTAACACCCGTCACTCGTTATTTTCAGGGTGACTCTGGCGGTCCATTAATTTGCGGTAACAAACTTACCGGAGTAGTTTCATTTGGTGCTGGATGCGCTGATAAGGAAATTCCAGCCATATACACCTCCGTTCCAACGTATTTAAAGTGGATTCAAAAGCATTTGCAGGATAAAAATAAACCTGGCAGGAAATTGAAGGATCAAAAGTTAGTATAATAATTTAGAGCTTCACTATTGTAAACTGTAGTCCTCTGAAATAGCAGGCGTATTGTAAGACGACCACTAAAAAGTAATCACGTAAACAACCATCATGTCAGCCTTCCACTACTTTTCTCATCATTGAGTGTGATTTACGAGTGCTTTGTGGTATTGTGAGGAACTACCACCAGAGTTAAGGAGGGTTTCAATGAAAACCTGTTGTGAAGTCAATTTACAAGTTCGGTTTGTGGCCTCGTCGCTTTTTACATATTTAAATCAAAGTAGTACCCTCATAGAAGCTGCTAGATTGACCCATTTTAGTGAAAATTAATTTGCTTTTATCTTAAATCAGAGATTCTATCAGAACCAGATCAAAAAATTAGCACTCAAGTCAATATTTAAATCTAATTTGGCGTTACTTTGTAACGAACAGAATTTATACGGTCGAAATTTAAGCCATGTAACCATTCATTTCATTAAAAGGAGTGATTAATATTCAATTTATTTATTGGTATATATATATAATTTATTTCATATAAGTTACTAATACAGAAAGATAAGACATTTCAGTTTCGCATTGTCCTCAGAGCGGAGGGTAAACGAATAATTTAAGAGGAAGGTATAAGATTCGTAAGGAGGCCATGCTACATGGCATTGCATTGAAAACATTCCTAATATCGGTGTTAATTTTAAAGACAACCGAAGTAATCACTAACGGCCAAAGATGTTGTGGGAATAGCATCCTAGACTGTAACTTGCGCTTTCTAAGGAGGATCAAGAACATATCTGACAATAATGGACCTAATGGGAATGAAAATTGTCTCGAGAACAACGGTTGGCCGGAGAAAATCGACGAGTGCCGAGTCGGGCAAACAAACAAGAGCAACCAACAGGAGGAGGCCGAATTGTCAAGAAAGAAGCTATCACCGACTATTTACAACTGGTGGCATAGAGTGAGAACCCTCAATATTTACCAGGAATAACACATTAGAATTTAATTTTTATATAAAAAAAAAGGAACCTTGAATTTGTTTTTCTCCAAACTACGTTCTTCAAACTGATACGACATTTTTCGCAAGTCTCATTATTAGAATCCGTGTTGAATGTCGATGTCACCAAAGTGTCATACCACTTTAAACGTACTTTCTAGTGAACGTCTGTTACAGCGGTCAAGAGAAACTAACAATTTTTTTGTATTTCTCCTGCACGGGAACGGCTCGCCTTGATCGGTTTCGCCACCTTACTCGATCAAAGGTCTGATTTGGATAGAGTTGCGATGTTTCCAAGTCACCATTCATTCTATCGAGTGATCGTTGTTTCGGCCTGCCTTTTGGTCATTCCACATCGACCTTGATGTTTAGATTAATCTTAGTAAGATAATTCTCCAGCACAACACCTTTGTCTCCATTGCTGCGGGGCACCCTTCATTGTTTTTTACAGTCGTTAACACTCAGAGCCGTAGAGGGCAAAATAGGGCAGACGACATTGTACTCAATTTTAAATTTGAGACATTTGAGACATCACAAGGAACACCTTTTTCCCGGGATCAGCTTTGCTATGAGACGCTACGGGAACTTCATCTGCATAGAGCAGTGTACAGAGTGCTGGACTTTGGGTGCCCCGTGTGACAGTGTGGCATACCAGATTAGTTCGTGCGGTACACGGTCAAACGCTTTCGTTAGATCCAGAAATGCAATGTAAACAGGGCTATACTTCTCATGGTGTTTCTCCATGAGTAACTGTGCAACGTGTATTGCGTCAATAGTTTCGTACATCTTGACAAATCCAGCTACATTCACGGTTATTTGAACTATGCTGAGAATACGGTTCTCAAGAAAGTGTTCGAAAATCTTCATGGGAGAGCAAGATGGCGTTCTATCTTTCTCAATAACTCGATTGAATGACTCACTGATCTTCAGCGCTGAGTCTCTGCTCTTCATTTTCCAGGACTCAGATGCGACATCGTCAAGTCCTGTTGCTTTCCCCGGATTCATTCCTTTTCTTGCTTCCTCGATTTCAATACCGCTAATAGGTGGAATTGCTCCAAATATCGGGGGTGCTTGTGAAAGTGGAGCATAAACCAATTCTTAAGTTGAAATCTGCTCAAATTATTACCGATAGATACGTCGATCAGTAAGTAAAATATCGTTGTTGTCATTAACGCAACAGAAGTGTTCGTTATCCTCTGTGGGTTGGGGTCGGCTTTTGACAACTCGACACAGATCTCTCTCACCATCTCGAATGTTAAATTAAGCGCAAAAGATCTTTGAAACGGACTGATTCCTGATTCACCTTCTCAAAAATTTACAAATTGGCCAAAATTTACAAGACAGAAATGGTGGTCAAAGGGTAGTATAGGTCCCAGGGCGAAACGCGGGTTGGTACCCATCATGAAGTATAAAACCTGGCAAACGCCTGCTAAACCAACATCAACAGCTCTACTATCAAATCCCATCTCTACTTCCACGTGGTGACTGCTGGGAGTTCTCTCTTAATGAAAAGGTGCAGACAGAAACGGATGAAGGCTAGTCTCCTACGCCTAAATACATACAGGACAAATTGGACTAACGATTTGTGCATATTCTCATCGAACATGCGCTCCCTGTACAGATTGAATGCTTCCCAGCAGCTAGTCCGTTTCCCAATAAAAGTTGGTTGATGTAACAGCGTTACAAGATATATACTGGATTGCCTTCATTGATGTGCAGCCCAAGATTTCGCCCCGTTTGCCGCCTGCTCGATCTGGATGTAGGCAGTTTGTACGTCTCGGGTGGTTCTTCCCATGATGTCGATATCGTCAGTATAGACCTCTTGGGTTTACCATCACGGATAACCTTCTCCAGGGCCAGGTTAAAGAGGGCGCATGATAGGGCATCCCCTTGTCGTAGACCGTTGTTGATGTCGAATGGTCTTGAGAGTGATCCCGCTGCTTTTATCTGGCCTCGCACATTGGTCAGGGTCAACCTAGTCAGTCTTATCAATTTCGTCGGGATACCGAATTCTCTCATGGCCGTGTACAGTTTTACCCTGGCTATGCTATCATAGGCGACTTTAAAGTCGCTGAATAGATGATGCAACTGTTGCCCATATTCCAACAGTTTTTCCATCGCTTGCCGTAGAGAGAAAATTTGATCTGTTGCTGATTTGCCTGTAGTGAAGCCTCTTTGATATGGGCCAATGATGTTCTGGGCGTATGGGGCTATCCGGCCTAGCAAAATAGGAGAGAATATCTTATAGATGGTACTCAACAACGTGATACCTCTATAATTACCGCACTGTGTGATATCTCCCTTTTTATGTATGAGACAGACAATACCTCGTTGCCAATCGTCCCATACCTTGAGCACAAGTTGATGAACCACTTGGTGCAACTAGTCGCTTTCATATTTAACCAATTCGGCTGTGCATGGACTGTTTCCCCTATACTTGGTAGTGGCAGTATTTGTCCGTCGTCTTCAGTTGAGGGGACCTCCAACTAGCCGATGTTCTGGTTGTACAGTAGCTCATCATAGTAATCAACCCATTGCTCCAATATGCCCCATTCTCTCGGAAATCAGATCACCCTCTTAGTCTCGGCAGGATGAGCATCGAGGTGTATAAGGCTTCATCCTGCTGACATGTTGGTAAAACGTCTGCGCTTGGTGCGGTTTCTCCCTCACAGACTTATTGTTTCTTCCAGGATTCCTTTTTCCGTCTGTGAAGTCGCTTGTCCGCTCGACGGAGTTTATGATAAGTTTCTGCGCGTGCCCGTGTTCTTTGAGAATGCAACATTACTCGGTATGCAACATTCTTCCGTTCCATTGCTAGCTTACATTCATCGTCAAACCAGCCGTTCCGACTTTTTTTGCGACTGGGACCAAGATGAATACACAACCTTAATACTCAAAACGTCACTTCTTCTTGGATCGGAATTCGATCGGTATGCCAATAAGTCTTTGCGTCTCCGGTTTTCTTATAAACACACTTTGTTCGCTCGATATTACACCAACAAAACTGTGGTTTGTCTGTAATTATGGTTTTGGTGCAAATACTTACCGCTTGCTCCTTTGCGATATTTCAAAATAATGTCCGTTTATTTTCGGTCTTAGGACCATAATCAACATTTGTACGACACCACGATCCACACATTCTCGAATATGTATTTATCCACTTACTGAACACTGCACCATCGCAGCGTACGCAATAAGTTTTATCTGGCTTTTAATTCCCATTTCACCCCATGATCCTCGATTCTGCTTCGCGAAATTTTATTAGCTACTTTAACTTTATTTTCACGACTTTACCATACTTGCATTAAAATCAGCCCCTTTCCCGATGCAACTCTCAAATAATGAATACTTGCGTTTCCTTCTTGCCTTCCCCTTTTTTGAAACGGTTTCAGTTCTCTAGAGTTTTGTTTTTAGAAGTCACACATTTTCCATTTTTACTAAAGCTTGCTGAGTTCCTGATGTCCAATTGTCCTTGCTGGTCTGGAGGTCTGCAGTTTTGAATTCACCACAATAAGAATGAATGACGATAAGACGATATTATGTTTACATGGATCATGTATGCTCTATCAGGGCGAGGGTATTCAAAACGTCGAAGGGAACGAAAATACAAGCGAATAAATCGGTCCAAACTATCAGCGAACAGTGAGGGTTCAGGGAGTACAACGCTAGCGTTCAATATCATTGCTCTGGGTTCGAATCCCTGCCGTCATGGATGTTTGTGTTCCTCTTATATTTGCCTCACAGCAGTGAGCTTAACGCATGCACAGCATTTCGAAGAAGAAGCACCATCTCAGTGAAAATGAAAAGAAAAAAAGCAATAACAGCAAACAGGCTGTGACCCCTACTATACTCCAAAAAGGAGTGAATGGGGCATATGGTCTACTGCACAGTTTCCACTTTTTCGGCTCGGTATCTTCCGAAAATAAGTCCTTGAAATAAGTGACCACTTACTTTCCATTCCTCGTTTTTAAACTGGCTATATTTGGGAGAAGAAAATTGTACACTCTGGCAAGTATGGGGCCCTCTCCACCTTGAGCTCAATGTAAAACAAAGTCATTTCTGCGTGGCTAGGAGTTCACAGTTCCAAACTTTATACAAAATTTCGTGTCAATAGGTATCAACGTTTCTGATAAACGGGTATGTGGTAGATAGACAGACAGTGGACCGTTTTGAATAATGTTTTTTTTTTTAAAAAAAAAACAACACAAAACTTTGAAAAGCATACTAACTTTTGCGAAAATTTGGACCGCAAAATACGCATTACTGACCGTCCTAAGCGAAAACGTCATCTGTATAAAACGTATAATCTTTCTGCTGAAGCCTAAAGTGGGTGTAGACAAATATGCAGACTCCGCAAAGAAAGTTGAAATATCATAAGCCGATTACAGCGGCTATCAAAATGAGCAAGAAATCAGTAGTGGTTAAGTGCAACCACTTGGAAGAAATCCCCACGGAATTGAAGACTTGTGGAATTCTCCAGTTTTGCGTAGAGTTAAAATTGGTGAGCGAATGTAATATGTTATGACTTAGGGAATCATATGGCGATACACATATAGCGATGATGAGGCCGATTGAAAGTGCGAAAAAAGTAACTACAGCAAGCAATTTACATATTGAATGGTAAGTGTAGCAACAATGAGACAAATTGCCCCAGTTGCCTTGGAAATGTGGAGGGGACAACCAATTTATTAAGTCTAATATTTGCTCCACAGGACATTTACTGATTTCTGTAATGTGTGCAACATTATAGAAATCAGTAAATGTCCAGTATGCCGAGAGGCGTTAATCTTTTTGCGTAATTTAATTTCATGCAATTATTACTGAGCTTCTATTGAGTGACCTAAAGATTGCTCCCCCGAAGGGTGCACGGAAAGAATATCGACATCGCCATCACATGTAAACTATATAAAGATCTGCATAGTAATGTTTGGGCAGTAAACCAAAACAATAATCCTGCGAGTGGAGCTGCCAAATATCGAACTGGAGAAAAAACGAGAGGAAACCCATACAACGGATTTACATTTTTAAGGATCAAAGCTAAACACATCTTCATCTGTAACACTGTGCTAGCCCTTACATGAGACGAACTCACATCATTGCCGAAGGAATTAACTTTCGGCAGAAGTCGCGCCAACCCCAGAATAATAGTTGTTGATTTCATTATGTGGGCTGAAAAATGGGATAGTAGAAAACCCAATGTAGGAGGAAATACAGTATCTACTTTTTATCACTTTTCACGACTAATTGTGAGAAACTGCCCGACGACTTGGTTCCAACCGATAATTTTCAAATTTTTGTGTGAGCTTTCTTTCTTGAGCTGGTGTCTGAAACTTCTAGAAAAGAGCACATTCGAACTGCATCCCCTGGTTTATTACGACAGAGACTCCAAAGCGGTGAATCCACTCTCGGCACACGGATTCAGCACGTGACTGTACCTCAGCCCATCGCGAAAATCGGTCAATAATAGTGAGGCAATACTTGTAGCATGCGAGTCTCGCAAATAGTCTACAGTGTCAACATGTATGATGTGGAAGCATTCTGTTGACACATGTACGGCCAGAAATATTACTAAAGACTACTCGGTTCGATGTCTGAATGCTAGGGTGCGTAAAAACGTGCACTGACCGAAATGTCGTGGGAATATATGGGCAAGCTTCTTTTTCAGGGATCTCGTTGCAGATAGAGGAAGGTGAACCGAAGATAAGGAACTCTTTGAACTTGTATTTGAAATTCGGCTGTAGACATTAAAGAACTGCGTCATCTTTTTGGGCCGCAATGTTTGCTGAAAAATCGACTGCGGCTGGGATTTTGTTCTCAGAGATCCGGGACAAAGGTTAGTCACTTAGTTGTCTTTACCGAAGATATGTTGAATGTCCGAAGTAAACTGGCTAATGAGAGTTAGGTGCCGAAGTTGGTTTGGGGGCCTTTAATCGGGCTTTTACCAAGAGGCAAAAGCCAAACGGTTATGATTCGCGAATTGTGTGAACGACCTGCCTGGAAAAACGGAAGTATTTGATGCTCAGATATTCGGCGAGGGCGGAGTGCTGAAGCGGGTCCAAAGTATCGGTCCGTCACGAAAGGATATTACTGAAATCATTCGAAGGTCTGAAAATTGTGATTGTTAACACTGAAAGTATCAACATTTTTTGGTGAAGTGAACGCTCAAGGAAGTACTCCTTAAGCACACAATGTTAACGAAAAGCTAAAAGGCGCTGTCAAAGTGGAATAAACCGATCCGAGAGGGAAATTACACGTGCTTAAAAAAAACACCACGAAAAATATAAGCGGCTACCCCAAAAACCCAACGGAAGTGACTAAGACTCTTATCCATTAGGTGGCGCATACAAGGCACCCATATTAACACTACTGTTACATACTTGCCCCAAGTTTTTACAGAACATAACTATAACACTTTTTGCTGGAGGTGTGAGCCTACAAGCAGCCCATTTAAATCCCGATATCCTCTGGAGTAGGGGATGATGGGGTTCTAAACGTAGCGGAAAAAAAACTAAGTAAAAATGGGATAGAATGAAATTTCGGGTTTTTGGGATACCCTGAAAAAGGAGTATTCCCAATGCATTGGAAGAGGCAAGCCTTTCTTATATTGACGCGACACGTTTTCTGAATACCATACGCAAATTATTATATCAGGGACTGCTCCCGATTACAGGAAAGGAGGCCTTTTAAACGAATAGTTCGGCAAAATCGATTATAGCGTAATCAGTAGAGTGATTAGTTTAGCTAGTGCCCCAATGGAAGAATAAAGAAAAACTATCCCCATTCCTGATAACCTGTAGGGTCCCATGAGGTCCCATCCTAGGTCCTTTACTGTAAATAATTATGCATTGACGCTACACCGTCTTAATCGGTTTTCGAATAATATTGACTTAGCAGGCGTATAAACGACGATGTGAACTATGCATGAGAAGTTAGGGTAGGAAGAGTTCAGAAAAAAATAGAACAGAGGAAAGTTTAGATGAACCGCAGTCAACAACCAATCCAGCCCTTTAGAGAGATTGGAAGGAAACGGCTGTTTTAGTGAATATTAATCCATTGCGTGGAGGTCGAACTTTTCCCCCCTTAAAAGGCATACACAGTAAGCGGGTTTTAATAAAGTTTTGTTTTACGTGAAATTTGAAAACTAATTAATAACTTTATAAATCGTTTTTCCTCCAGTTCAATTTAAGAAGAAAAGACTTACATATGAATGCACGCTTGAATATACTTTTGTGATTTGCATGACTGACAATGATCGACCCGTCAGGGAAACATTGACACTCGGGCACTCACGACAACCCGCTTCATTTATGAAAATCATATCTGAAAAACGGCCCATCAGGCCAAAGCAAATGTTGAAATATTGCAAGTTAATAGAGTCTTTACTTATTTTGGTCATAGTGTCAGGATCATACTTATCTGATGTGCAAGTGCCTGTGGGAAAATATCCAGGAATGGTACTTTTGACTGTAAATTTAAAAGAAATTGAATAAATTGCTGAACAAAGTTGATCATTCTAGGTGTATATCCATACAAATATAAACAACGAGACGCACATATGCGGTGGGTCGCTAATAAATTCCGAATTTGTTCTCACTATCACAAAATGCCTGAAGCAATCAAAAAGGGAGCCTGAATTTTATCAAATAATTGGTGGCGATTATAATTATGACATTAATTTGAATGGGAATAAGACTACTCGTCAGACAGTACATGCTGCAAAATTTTTCATAAACAGGGGTTCGCAAAACTCTCTTGCATTAATTCAGGTGAGTGTAGTGTAAATCCATATTTGTAATCCTTTGACGGCATCTTCATGTCTAACTTTCCTTCTCTATCCACATTAGCTGGCACGCCCAATACAGATCAACGAATATTTTCGACCTATAGAATTGGTTCAGGCAAATCCACCTAGTGATGCAGTTTGCACAGTTGTTGGATGGAACTTGAATGCTACTGGGGAGCAGGTCGACACTCTTATGACTGATTTCCGTTTAGATAGTGAACATTGCTTTTCCCTTTAGAAAACAGAGCTCCATTATTCCACGCAATTTCTTCTTGTAACTGATGTTTTTCTGGTGCCAATGGACATATGTGAAAACTCTCAAGGAACCAAATTGAATACTGAAAAATTTATATGCGCTGAAAGTTTAGAGGAAAATCAAGGAAAAGTTCAGGTAAGTTTACAATTAGATAGGAAAAATCTCCTGAAAAGTATCAACTTATATAGGAAAGATAATAAGTAGTTTTGTCAATGAATTCCAATATTTCAAATAAATTGAAAAATACGTTTCCTATAACACCTTTTATTATTCATAACATATTACCACTGAAGCAAATGATTTTGCAAATAGAAATCAGTGTGGGCTATCCGCTGCTCCATTCGTCTCCCAATTAAATAACTTTCGTTAAATATTTCTTTTATTAATTAAGCACTCTTGATACTTTTACTGCTCATAATAGGAACTGGCGTCTAAAAATACACTAAAAGTATTCCCCTCTTCAATTTGACCAAATAATGAATTCAATAATGTGTTTAATATGCCGTTTAGTCTTTTCCCAATTATTCCTCTTTATTTCACAATTCCCATCCCGTCCCTCATTCAAATACAATACTTAATACTTCAACTAATTAATGACCTAACAACTGCTCCCTTTCCCTAGTTCAATTTTAATTAAACGATTTCTATTTTTTTTAATTTTCCAATGGTGCAAGCTAGAAGAGAACCGAGCTAACCGTTCGTTGACTCTCATAAACTTGCCCATATTGCACATTATTGGGTGCAGCAGGGGTCGCTGAGGAGAATGACCTGCCGCCCACTATAAAACAATTGTACGTTGTTGTGGTGCTGAGCCCGGCATAGACTTAAACTCAAGGCCATGGACCAGGAACAAAAAGTTAGCGAACTGGGACCGGCTGATCGTTGGACAGGGGAACACTTGGACCGGAGAGTAGAGGTAGTCGAGATTTTAACCTTGTATGGGAAGATTAGTGGCGAGAGTGTCTGCGAGAATTTGAAGGTGAAAAGAAAGAAAGTGAAAATTGTAACGTATGAGTAGTCATTTCATCAGGTATTGTAGGCATGTGTTATACCACTAGGAAAACAAACAATTATAATAATTCGGTATTTCTTTAAACAAAGTATTGGGGGGGAAATTATAAAAGGAAGAGCATCCTTTTTAAAAGTATGTTCGGAAGGTGAAAAATATTGACATCCTCCGAAATCAGCGACATTGGCACTACTATAAAAGGAACACCAGACGTCAGAAGAACTTCAGTGTTCGGAGTAGTACCGGATCAAGGGAGTCGAAAAGATAGTGCAGTGCAAGCAATTACAATCAAATTCCTCACAAATCGGAACTTTAGAGGACGACCAACATTCCCGTAAACTCGAAAGCTGTCGAACAAGACGATGAAGTCCTCCGCATCGGCATCGCTAATCTAAAAGCACCTCTAACTCAACACCTGCTCCGCACACGTGAGCTAGTTTCAGAGTTTTTATTGTGCTGTGTTTAAGTGTTTTATAGATTAATTTGATTGCAATGGGCACAGTTTAGAAGACGTTCAATTTTACGAATTTAATGGCAAATATGGATTAGTGAATTAGGCCGCGATGTTAGGTATGGACGGAGAAACTTAGTGGTTGATTAAGATCTCTTGGTTGAATTTTTGAGATGACGATGGATGCAGCTTGATGTTGGTGTGTAGTAATAATTGCAGCGTTAGGACAGCTCTTATGTATATTCCTACGTAGGGGATTTTCCTTTTTCCCTTACTCCTCTCTAGTCTCGCAAAACTCATCTAGATTAGGGTCATCCTCCAGTATCATAGCCTGAGGATATTAAGGTGAGGTGGGAACCACAGGGGCCGTGCCTCACAAAACATCTGAGGTCGTGGAAACATTGATCGAGGATGTGATCCGTCGTGGATCCTCGCGCGCGGTCGAACCGTCTTGTTTTTATTTTTCCTCTCCAGGTTTAGCCCGCGTGTTGTTTATTTCGATAGGTTCACGCGAATCCCCCTGTTTGGTTTATTTTGCAGCATCCGTCTGTCTGTCTGTCACACACCACTTTCTGAGAAACGGTTATACCAATTGACTCGAAATTCGCCCATACCTACAATAAGTAAAATCTTTTTACGTTGAGGTTAAGGGGCCCTCATACATGCGGTGTACATTTTGTTTTTTTCAGCGAATATAGTCATATTCGGAGTCAAATGAAAGGTCTCGATTAATATAATACTTTTAGAGACTAGCGCTAGTTTTGACATTTGTTCTTTAATGCATAAAAAAACGGCTCAATGAATCACTACCATCCTAGTCTACAAACTGAATTTCTATGATTGTTGTTGTCAATAAGTCGTGAAAATTTCAAAGAATTAGAATGGGAGTATTAACTATAAAATTAATTTATTAATTAATTAATTTTTAATTTTAGGTCATTTCAAATTAACCCAAAATTCTTACCATTGGGAAAAACGGTGTCTCTAGCGAACCAGAGAATTATTGGTGCATTTCCGTACTGTTTAATTCGGGCAAATTATTTAAAAGGGAATGGATAATCAATTTGGCTACATTGCAATCTCAAGGACATAAATTGTACATGCAATTGGCGATAATCAGAAGACCATCGGACCAAATGGCCGGATACGAGTAAGAGGGGAGAACTACCTCAAAATCCTAAAAAGATGGCGAAATTAATTGTGAAGATCCCCCGCAAATATTTAAGCTGCATCGAAGTGCTCCGTTGACACGTGCTTGCATGCCTCTATGCCATCGGGAATCTGGGGGGAGGGGCTGTTCTTTCAGCACTTCCCGTCCAGTCCAGCCCAAAAATTTAATTCAATTAACCGATGCGTGGGTCCGTAGAGCACTGAGAGTTTTGCGGGGCTAGCGAGCAGGAGCTAAACTAAAATGATATATCTAGTGAATGAAATCATATAGATTAAAATAATGTCAGAAGAAAAATTAAATAATCAAATAAAAATATAATCAAAATAAAAAATGAAAATGCAAAAAAATTAATGCAAAATAATCTGACACCGTCTACCCGGATTAGAACAGAGCCTTGGCCTTTAAATTCAATATGAGTCGTCCCTGCAATCCGGCTGTTGTCCAGTAGAGGGAAAACTTTCTTGGTCCACAAACGACACAGACTCTGAACAGCCCAAATTTTGTTTAAGGAATTGAGGAAAACCATCATCCATTTGACTTCGGATCGCATTAATTGGGCAGAAACTTTTTTCTCGGTTCCCGGCCCATGGATCCCTCTGTTCTGAGCTAGAACCCAAATTTACAAAAGTAGATGACTTGCGCTTTCGTCCAGGGTAGAGACAAATTATCAGATGTTGACTAAAGTTTGCTTTTGGTAGCAGCGTGACCGAAGTAGTTACTAGGTATTAGTTTCCCTCCCTGAACAACCTGCCGGGAATACTGATGGGCGCTGGGCTGCCGTTAAAAATGATTTCAGCCCTGGTGTGGATCAATTTGTCGTCTATATTCGTGGAAACCTTGAGGTTAATCGATGAACGTAAAGATCTGGGAGCTCTGTCTGCCAGTACAATGAGTGAGATACGCTGGTACTCTGTTACTAGGAACAAGTATTCCACCATTTTGTCAATATAATTTTTCTAAGCTTTCAAAATTTTAAAAGTTCTCTATAAGCTGTTCTTAAAACCATCAAATTTTGGAATATAGACCACAATATAGAGCGGAGATTTACCTGCTGTCAGTAACAATAGCATTAGGTTGAAACTGACCCTCCTGTGTGAAATCGTTACCTCCTCTCTCAGTATTACATTGAAGTGAATAGTTAAGATAATCAATGCATATATACTAGGAGCTATGTACAAATGGACCTATTGTGTACTCAAATGTTACTACATTAAAAATCTGCAAACCTTCGATACCAGAGGCGTTAAGGTGTGGGATCCCACTTGTTTTTGTCCTACAGGACTTGACCTTGACTATGTATATAATATATGCTTTCTCTATCACCGAGTCATTGACCTTGGTCAAAAGAGAAAGGGTCAACAGAAACGGACCGAAGATAAGCACCATTAAAGCGAATAATCTTAGTTTGACTAGTCATCGCACTCTTCCTATTTACTATTATTACAGGAGCGTCGAACAATTTGTATATCCATTCAACATTATTTTTCTAACAGCCGCACCGAACTTGATGACGCTTTACATATTAACAGCATTAAGTCTCCTTTCGCGGTTTAGTTCAAAATCTAGAAATGCAACTATCTCAACACCAATAAATTGAGGTTGTTCAGCGTCAATATTCTGTCTACCGTGCTATATGGGAACATTATACTTAAAGTAAATATTGTTATCCGGAAGGTCGAGATGACGTAAATCTCGTCTGCGTCGTGTTATCTGGGTATACTATCTGAAACAACGTCAAATGTCGGCTTGCTGGACTTGGATCACAAGGCATAAGTGGCAAGCGGATAGATGTCACATTAAGAAAGGCCGATAGCTCCATTTCAGGTTATGTCATTTAATGGCATCTACTAAGCCGGGGTGACCGATGAGTGGGTCGCCTTAGAACACTGGAGGAAGAGTGCAGGTTTCTCAATCGATGAATTGCCCTGCTGTCTTGTTTTATACAAAATTTTAAAAATATGGGCTCCGAAATTCCGGAACAAATTTCCGTCCTATTGAAATGGTCGACCATTTACTACAAAACTGAAAACTTCAATACATCACCAACAATAAACATTTACGCTGCCATTCTAAAGTTAACTTTTTATTTTATAGGGGGTGGAGGGAGCTCAACTACTTTGTAACGGGAAACTTGCTGGAGTGGTGTTCTGTGGAATACAATATATGCACAAGGATCTACCATGCGCATATCTTTCGATACCATATTATAGTAATTGGATTTATAAAACTGCTGGTAGAGGGGACGATATCAAAATTACGAAAGGGTAATTTTTTTTTGATAAACATAGTTTCTAAATACGAATCGATATTTCAGCAGTGGCCACAGATTGCAAATAAGCAAAAAATCAAATGGCCTGACTAAGAAGGACTATGTCAATCATAAGTTTAATATTTTATATGTCCTTATTATTTTTGAATATGTTTTGTAAATATGGAAAATAGATATTTAAACAGAAATAAACGCAACGATTCAGTTGACTAGAAATTTATATGTCGTTTCTCAGTGTCCAGAGGGAAGGCGTACAATATGCTTTTCTTGCGGTGATAAAAAACCCTAGAGACCATTGTACCTGTTTGGAACATTCCCTAAAACTACCAATCTTTACTCAATTCTAAAACCAGATTATCTGTATGCACATATTCTGGCATTCACGTGAGATGATGAAACTCCCTCTCTCAGTCTCTTTATCGACTGGTGATTCTCCTGCGCTATCTCCATTAATACCCATTGTCGAACATTGTGCTTTCAATATCATCAACAGGGAGTCAATCTGAAATGCTCTTTGCAGTAGGGTTTAGCGGAATTCTGGTAAAGCAAGTAGCTATTACCAGGGCGATATGTAAGGACCCAAAATGTCAGACGCATCGTTGCGGTTCAATCTTTCAAGAAATCGAAACCCCACTGAGGCGTAAATGGCACATAAATATAATTCATTAGCGGCACGAATACCTCGCAGGAGATTATAATAACAAGACTGATGACCATTTTACTTCAAACCTTGAATTCAGGCAAAAAAACAAGGAATTATCATGGAGAACCTGGAGTATAGTATGAACTCTTCGAGGCTGCAATACTCCCAAGATTCTGGATCAGATATTTGGCCAATGAGCTGTGATGCGAAGTCAAAAGACAACAAATAGGAGCTATTCTGGAAAAAAATTAAAAGGCGCATAGAATTTACTCTGAAAATGGAAAAGGAAGGGAGAGATTCATTTCTTAGACTCAGAAATAACCAGAAAAGAAGGATATTTTTAAATACAGGAAACCAGTACAGGAAATCAACTAATAAACCTTCACGTAAACCTCAAATCACGATTTTCATCGCCACAACATCGCTCGTGATTAAGAGGGGACAAAAGGAAACAAGTCGGGAAACCGGAAGCTGGACGCGTTAGGTATGAACGGTTTTGTGTATTTTTTATATAAAAATATTTGGGTGGGCATTTGTCCCATTAGAACATAGTTCGTAATATATACATATATTATGTGAGAATAGCCACTTTGGGGTGATACTGACATTCAAAGGCTTGGATTTGCGCAGAAGGGACAACTTTATAACTTTGTTACTAATAGTGCGATTTCCACCATACTCGGTATGATTGTGCTCTACCTTATAGTGTACATTGCTAAAAATTTGGTGATTCTTGGGTGAACTTAAGAGGGAATTTGCAGCCAATTACTAAAAATTATAGAAATATAGTATTATTCCCTTTATTTGAAGAGATGTCGGTATGAAGGGTATTTCGGAGTCTAGACACCATATGGTGGCAGCCTCCTGATTTTTTCCAGATTTTTCGGTTGGGTAGTTTCTAAAAATGGGTTCGTGAAAAAAATGATAACTTTGGCCCCCCGCACTTCCCATCTTTCCAACAGGTGTCAAAATTAAGACCGCCATCTGACTACTAATCGAGACCTTTCGTTCGATACCCCACATGACTATATTTGGTGAAAAAAATTAGCACCCCCCTTTTGCATATGTAGAGACCCCTCCTTAAGTTCGACTTAGAATAAAGTAATTCACTGTTTGCGTGAGCTCGGTTTATATTTGTTTGAACAGCATTATCAGGCGATTTCGTTCCAGCGTTTCCTGATCCCTCCTTATTGAACTATGGGCGAAAGCTGATGAAATCAATTTCCTATGGCACATCTACATACAATATATGCTTCTTCTCTTCGAAACCTTTCTTTTATCAGCTGGAATCAAACGGATGTCATACGCTTAAAGGGCACCGAAAGAATCTGTAAACACAAACAAAATCTGTAAAACAAACGGAAATATCTGTAAACACCATATGATAGCAGCTTAGTGATTTTTTTCTAAGGTTGAGTAGCTTCTAAAATGGCTCTCTTAATCTCTTTTCAGCCCTCGATCACCTCCCTCCTGCCATGTGCGTTAAATGTTAGAACTGAGGCCAGTTTTGGAAGTACTAATCGTGATTTTTCATTTGTTACCCCACATGACTATATTCGGTGAAAAAAATTGTATACCCCTTTTTGCAATGGATAGGTGGAACGAGGTTACTCATTGCATGTGTAAGGACTCACAGTTCCCACCTTCCCACCATATTTCGGATCAACAAGATAAAATATTTCCAAAATAAATGGATTTGTCAGACAGACATTTTACACAAAACATGGATTCAAGCATGTTAATATTTTAATTTTAATATACTAATTAGAAAACGTTAATAACAATAGTCCATAACTAACAAATCCAGGTATTGATCCAGGTTTTTTCTATATTTTAGTTACTGGTGACCTTCTCCTGGTTGGTACATCCACACGATAAATTTGGTTTTGAATCCATTTGCGATAGAAACGAATTTGCGTGAATACGCTAGGAGTCGATGTTCCATTCTGTGGTATAGTTAATAGCCCAGTTAATTCACTATTACAGTACAAACCGCCACCATAATTCACCTGAAAGAATAGAAACATGTTAATTATAATATTTAAATTTTTGGATGAAAACCTATAGGCTATAAACAGTTGATGAACCATTTGGTGTAATTGGTCGCCTCCATATTCCAATTCGGCTGTAATTCCATCTGCTCCTGCCGAATTATGATTTTTAAGTCGATGAATTGCACGAACTGTTTCTTCTATACTTGGTGGTGACAGGATTTGTCCGTCGTCTTCAGTTGGCGGGACCTTCATCTCGCCGACGTCCTGGTTGTTCAGTAGTTCATCAAAGTACTCAATCCATCGCTCCAATATGCCCATTCTGTCGGAAATCAGATTTCCCTCCTTGTTTCGGCAGAATGAGCATCGAGATGTTTAAGCCTTCAGCCCGCTGATTTACTGGTAAAACTTACGCGCCTGGTGCGGTTGCTCCCTGTACTTTTCGAGTTCATAGACCTATTGGTTCTCCCAGGCTTCCTTATTCCGTCTGTGAAGTCGCTTCTCCGCCGCTCGCCGGAGTTCGTGATAAGTCCTTTGAGAATGCAACATTACTCGGTATGCGGCATTCTTCCATTTCGTTGCTAGCTTGCATTCACCGTCGAACCACCCGTTCCGACTCTTTTTGCGGCTGGGGTTAAGTATGCTTGTGACCGTATTTATGATAACGTTCTTCAGGTATTTGTGAAGATCATTTGTTGATTCTTCATCTCCAGGATCTCTATTAACTGTTATTGCGGCATCCATTTCCCCCTTATAAGTGTTGCGGAGGGCTATGTTGTGCAAGGCTTGTCAGAGGGAATTCTGGGTGGTGTTGTTATTCTAGCTCGGAGCATCATTCCAGAGAGATAGTGATCCGTGTCTATATTGGCCCCCTATATGTTCTGACAATCATCAAGGGGTGAGGGTGGCGGGGTTCAATCAACGCGTGGTCAATTTGGTTGAAAGTAGTCCCGTCTGGAGAGACCCACGTGTGTTTGTGGACTACTTTCCGCGCAAACCAGATACTTTCAACAACCATTTCGGGTGACACTGCTAATTGAATAATCCGCAGCCCGTTATCATTTGTATTTTGATGTAAGCTATGGGAGCTAACATATCGCCTGAATACGAGCTCCGTCCCTGCTTGGCTGTAAAAATCGCCAAGTATGATTTTGATATCATATCGGGAGAGGCTTCGAGGGCTCGTTCTACTACCTTGTAGGAGATATGCTTCTACGACTTTGCAGTCCGCTCCGTAGGGGCGTGAACGTTAATGAGGCTTATATTTATAAATTTGCCTCGTAAGCGTGCATAACCGTTCGTTTATGTTTTCAATGCCGATAACAGCAGGTTTCATTTTTTGGCTGAATAAGAAAGCTACTCTGAGCACATGGTTTTCTGGATGACCACTATAATTTATAGTGTAGTGACTCTTCTCTAGGAAACCGGTCCCTTTCCAACGCATCTCTCACAACGCTGGTTATCAGCCCTATATTTATTTATTCATTTAATGAGGACAATACACAAAAAACAAATTCCTTATTACATACTGTCCTCGGAGGGAGGAGCAAGTAAATGGCTTAGTTTACGCTTAAAACTAGAGAAGGGGACAGAGTCAAAGGAGTCAAGCTATTGGACGTTGTAGGACCGACATAGTCTTGGGATCGGAGAGTGGAGGTAAATCTCGAGCTGCGCGAAGGGTACTTCAAAAATTTCCGCACCACCTGTGTTATAAGAGGCGATGCAAAAAGTAATATCCGAGTTGGCGGAGCAATCCATCAGACAATTGCAGAGTTTGAAAAGAATACACATATCAAGGAAGATGCGGCGTTACTGCAAGGAGGGGAGATTGAGGGTGCGGAGTCGTGACGGATAGTCAACGCGTGGAAGGTTCTTTTTATAAAAGAGGGGCGTACAACTTCAAGAGCGCGCGCAATCACGAATGGGGAAGGAGGACCAAACTACACAACAATATTCAAGGATGTTTCTGACAAGGGAATTGAATAAAGGTTAAGGAGGGCCGAATTGAGATAAAGTCGGAGGGGGAACGTAGGATAAAATGAGACATTTTGGAAGCTCTATTGATGATGTCAACGAAGTGGGAATTGAAACGAAGTTTGTCGCCCAGTATTACTCTCAGGTCTTGGAAGGAGGTCAGGTGTGGAAGGGGTTATCCACTGAAAGAATAGGAAAAGGATGTTGGGGGATGTTCCATGATAAAATGCGCAAATTGTTATTCCATTGTCGTTGCCGGGTTCGCCGTTGTATTATAAATCCAGTCCGAGGCTCCTGTTGTGGCTTTGTAACTTCCATGTAGGGTTGTCAGATTTACCCAACCCCCAACCTGGAGGACCAGTTGGTACAATTTGTCCCGTGTTTAGGCGCGGGAGAGTCACCTTCATGCTTCTCTGTCTGCAGTATTTCGTTAAGAAGGTGCTCCACCACGTGGAGTTGGAGATAGAGTTTGGTAGTAGAACTATTAGTGTTGGCTCAGCAGGCATTTCCCAGATTTTATGCTCCATCGTAGGAACCAGTCCATGTTTCGCCTTACCCTTTGACCACCCTCAGTCAGCCAAAAACTGAAACCTGCAGTTATCGACTTTAATAGGAAAATTTGTAAATGTAAGCCTCACTAAGGTTCACAGAATACTAAAGGGCTCGTCAAACAGAATGCGGGGTGTCCACGTGAGCCGCAGTTCGCCGAGGAAGGTGATGTCAAACAGCACACGGACTGTTTCAGCGGTTTTATTCAAAAAGGGATTGAATGTACACGGCTGCGAAGTTCGCTTCCAAAGTGATGTCCGATGAAGAAGAACTTCTACTTTTTCTCGGTATCAATTCTTTCTGTCCGTCGGGAACGCTGTAATTTTTCACAATGTGTCCACGGCGGAGAAAATGGTCCGCCGCGGTAAACAGCTTGCTGTTTGACTAGGATGAAGGAATATTTCATAATACAGAGTTCCCGATGGACAGTTCGCTTTCAGGTTGGCGAGCCCTTAAGTGCAGGAAGAAATCAAGTGTTATCAAAAATTGAGCAAAATGACCCATATACCATCCCGCCCATCCCATATGTGTTCATCCTGCTGGGACGTTGAGGGAAATCTGGTTTCTGACCATATTCGATTCTATCGCTGGGTAGCTCGAAAGCTGGGTTCCAGACAATGCAGGCGTATTAAAGCAGTGGGAGTACAAATGTCATATATAAGCACTTGGTGATCCAAATGTTTTTGAACTCCTTCCCACATCTTTTGATGATACCAAGTCGTTTATTGGCCATGGATAGGATTCTGTCATACTGCATGTTGAAGCGCATTTTGCTATCTAGAATTATACCGAGGTTAATGATATGATCCACCCTGTTCAATTTCTCGTTGCCTATAAAGTAGGGATGAGCTGCAGCTAAAGTCTTGTGTACATTTCTTAGCATTAAGGTGGTGGCGCTCAAGAGATTGCAGCTTGGATTGAAGAAAGTCTGCGGCGGATTGACTGTTGATATTATGATACATTTTCAGATAATCGGCATAGAACCAGTGAGGTATATCGGATAACACACGAGATAAATCCGAAATGAAGATGTTAAAGAGTAGAGGACTCAAGTGACTACCTTGCGGTATTCCAGGAGACACGAGAACTCTTTTGGATTGATGCCCTTGAAACTTGACAAACTGAGCTTGATCATAAAGATAGCATTGGAGCCAGTCGAGTAATAAGCCCGATATACCAAAATCGCGTTATTTACCCAATAAAACTTGATGATCGACCAGGTCGAAGGTCTTACTGAAGTCCGTATAGACCGCATCAATGGTTTCATTTTCTCAACTCACAGAGGACATCAGAAACTAGGATACTTAGATTTGTGGAGGCCAGGCAGGCGCCTTTTCTAAACCCATGTTGTTGCTCGTTGAGAAGCGGGTCAATGACAGGAGAGAGTTTATCACAGACGAGCTTCTCAAAGAGTTTAGGGATTGCTGACAAAATAGCGATTCCTCGATAATTTCCGACAGACCTTCTATCGCCACTATTGGAGGTAGGCGTCTGATGGGAGGATTTCCATGAGGATGGGAATATGCTCATTGAGAGCAATTCACAGGGGAGGGAATTCTACATGGGAGTCGTCAATTGATCAACGCACTGCACCAAAAAATAGAGACGGATTAAGTTCAGGCCCTGACCTTTGTTAACGCTGACTTCCTGAAGAGCCTTCTGGATCTCTTCCGGCTCAAAAGTATTCCATCGATAAGAGATTCCGGGATCGTTGCTGCTGACATTTTTGATGACGGGATATGAGGTGGACAAAAAGTGTTTTGAAGTGATCTACAAATAAATCACATCTTTCTTGTGGGCAAAAAAAAATTGTGCTCTACCTGAACATGGAAGTAAGGGAACCCAGCTGTTTTCCGTGTTATATAAACGAGGTCAAAGAATTTTTTCGGATCTTTGATAATATTTCTCTCTTAATGGGTTGGCAAGGTGAATTCTTCTGAAAGCGTATCGTACTTTCCTTTTAAATCATCACCACTTTTGATGACTTTGTAGATCTTACTTCTTTGGATACATTACTACCTCAAACTATTATCAAGCCAGGGTTCTGAGGCCTGCGTTTCCTTATATTGGGTACGTAACTGTTGATGGCGTGGAAGATTATCTTAAAGAAGGAGGCAACGGAGACATCTAGATCTGCTGCTAACAGAGAACTGGTTCAACCTATGTTATTTAAATAACTTATAATGCTTTCATAGTTAGCATTCAAAGAATCGTATACAATTATACAATGGGGTAAAGGGATAATCTGTGCTGGAGGGTTCAACTGTAAGGGCAGAGTGATGAAGAGAGTTAGAGAAAAGGTTCTCGGCGTCAGTAGTTGAACTAACCCCCACTTCGTCACAGGCATTGGTAAAGATTAGAGATGAGGCTGAAGTCGATGGGATCATGAAAGTTGACTAGGAGGAGGCGGTTATCGTTTTCGTCAGTGATGAACCTGATGTTCGGGCGATTGAAGTCTCCAAACACGACTATCCGGTCATCATTTTCCAAGGAAGCAGTTCATTCCTTATAAGTAACTTCGTCAGATCGTGGAGGGACGTAAACGATTTCAATATAGAGGTAGTGTTTGTCTAAGAGGACTCACTAGAAAGGGAATTGTGAATAGCGATGAGAACTCCGGCTCGTTTGGAAACACAAGTGTTAGCATAATTTTTGTTAGTTCTATAAATAGTCCAATTACTGTCGAGGATTTCCCCGTTTTTATACGGGTCGTTCAGCCAAGTCTCGGTGATAGCTAGTACGTTAAAGTGGTAAGACTTAGCGTCAAGAAAAATTTAATCCATTTTACTTCTCATGCCGCTGCAGTTGTGGTAAAGGACTCCTTTACCTCCTTTACTACAACTGCAACGGGATGAGTTTTAAGAGAAGCTTTCATGTTAGGAATAATATTTTCTTTGCTACTGACGTGAAAGTCTATAAGGACAAACAAGACAGAAGAAGAGAGCAGCCCTACTTGCGATGGAGCGATAGCGTAAGCAAGGCACCAGATAGCCGTTATGGATATCGAGTTAGTGAACTTGGGGCAACACAGAGTTGCCTGGAGTTCCTTGAGAAAACAGGTCTAGACTGAATACCGATTATTGCGACGATGAGTAGCATTTACCCGTAAATGGACATAGCGCGCAAACCACACTTACGCGTTGACGGTTGTTGAAATGTGTTTCATCTCCCTCCAATACGTCCCGAAAAGCTTGTAGTCCTCCTTCTCTGTTCTGCACCATATGATTCAGAGGCGATCCTTTCGTCGGCCTCCTTGGGTAATAAATTTTTTTGCATGACGTAGGTAGCAATATAGTTATGGCCTCAGCTTATTGTGTAATCTACGGGAACGGGTATATCTTCTATACAACAATGAAATTCTTTGTTTGAAATTGTACCAGGCCGGACAAACTCTTGAAGCTTTTGAGTAACAGTGACGGTCACCTTCCATGTACTACTCCTGTAAAACAGCCCAAGAAGAATATTGGCGGTACAGCCTCAGCCTGATGCTGATGTTGAGATAGCTTTATTCCAAATTTTGAACAAAACAGCGACAACAGATTTAGTGCTGCTAGTGCGTTGGGCGACATGAAGTTTAGTGCTGCGCTCGGCAGAAATAACGAAGACAAGACGCAACAGTGGGGCCCTCCGCTTTGAACTTCTAATTCCTCTGAGATTTTACCTCGATGCGGCCCCAAACATTTTACACCATTATATGTCACCCCGATAATAACCTGCGTAAACCATTCCAGATAGATTTTCTGTTCACGCTGTTCAAGGTTTTCTCGAAATCGACGAATAGAAGGTGGAGGGATGATTTCAACTCCGCATTCTGTTCCAAAATTATTCGAAGGGTATTAGTGTGGTCGATGCACGAAGATCTCAATCGGAAACCAACTCAAGCTTTATTAATCAAGATCTGCCATTCTTCCCCTACTTCCATCATTGGGAAAGGCCTCTTATTGCCAGGATTTAGAAATAATTGGTAGTAATATCTGTGCATAGACTGCAGGAGCTGCACAATAAAGTTTTGCAGGGAGACCTTCAAGGTCAACGGCTTCACTCTTTTCGAGTGCGTTGATGTCAAAGGGGAATAATGGCCCTACCATTAGGACTGTTGCTACATAAATGTTAAAATACAGATCATTGAAATATTATTTTGAACTCTTACCACAGGTAGATCATCAGCCATTTGCAATTGCCCGCACATTACACTCTCAAAAATTCTCCCAGGGTATTGTTGTGAATTGCAGAAATCTCGATCATATACCAACATAGGAGTTGACTGTTGTTCAGATTGTCGTTGTTGATCTATTTTCCACCCAACAAAGTCGCAGGTTGTACTGGTTTTGACTATTCTCGAGTTGAGAATGACTGGCTCAATTGTATTATGCGGCAACGAAAAGGGAGCGTCTAACTGCAGAATAACAAAAATATTTGTTAATCACTGGATATTGATTTACTAGAGGATTGGTATGTGTGAATTTAGAATTATAGTAAAAATTTGTTATGTGTCTTTACTATAATATAATACTAGATATCTATAGGTGATACATGAACCTTGTTAAAACTGACTAATTCTCAAAGCAATATATAAGTATGTGTTACTTTATCTCTTACCCTGAGTATTGCAATGTCATTTTCATTGGTCTGAGGGTTGTAAAGTTCATGGGGAAAGATGTTCGAAATGTTGCGCTCCGCTCTATATTGAGTGGGTTCGAAAAGTTTTATATCGCCGGCAGTAACTTTAAACCAGAATACATTTAAAACCTGAAAAGTATCTTCGTCCAGAACACATTGCGCTGCAGTGACTACGTGTTGATTATTGATAATATGTCCAACGCAGGCCTTGTTCAGCGAGGATACAGCAATCGCAACTACTCCTGGATATTTACCCCATACTGTTGGATCTGCACACAGAACTCGCGAAGAAAAGACTACAAGAGAAGGATATAAACCACTTTTATTTTCAACTATTTGCTAATTTAAATATGTTACCTAGTAAAATGTACAGAAAAGAGCTAGTGATCAAACGATCCATATTTATTGTCCACCGAGATATAAATAAAAAATCACTGAATTGATCATAAAAGACACCCTGGTTCAAATATATCGTTGACAATATGTTATACCACATATATGACACATACTAAATGGAAAGCTTCTGTTATAGGTGAACGTCGTGTAGTAATAAAATACCTAAATATGTTACCTTTTCTTACCAAATTACTCATAAATGGATTTCTTTCAGAGTAAATAAAAGACAAAATCGTATAACTTTTAAAACATACATAATTATCACATTATAAGGCTGTAGAATATGTACTTCATGTGGATTCCGGTCAAAATTATCAACTTCGTAAATAATGTTTCACAAGATTCTGAAAACTAATTTGTCCATTTTGTGGGGACTTTCCTTCCTGTTTATTATCACCCCGAACAAAACTTATCAATGAACGGGCTTCCGAAAATTCGACACAAATTCAGATTTCGTGATAGTGGATTATACTACTCCATAAAAATTCAATCAAACTAGAATTAGAAGCTAATGGGGATTTTTTCTTTTGACAAATTATGATTAAGATTAGATAAAGGTATTTATAAACAATTTCAATATACACAGCGTTTTTGAAGCTGCCGAAGGAATACTAATCATTTACGAAAGAGCGGATCAAAATGAAGATATGAATGATAACATAGTAGATAGACATAAGACATACATAAAGGGTATTTAGCTACTTGAAATTGTTTTTAGGAACATATATCCATACATATATGATGTTATGACTGGTTTGCAGCCGAGAGTTATTGATTATTTTTAATTGGAATGGATTCCATGATGTTGTGGGTGAGACACTCGGCTTAAAATACCGAACTTAAAGCGATAAAATGTCGCAAATGTCTACCATTGATTGCCAGACATGTGGTTCCATACGCATATTATGTTACTTATCGCGGTCGATTTAGGTTTGTAGTTCCATTCTATGTATCGCTACCATTGTGTGCAAATTTGTAATTTTGAGAAAAAGAAGGTATACATTTTCTGCTTTTTCTAAAAATAGAATTTACGCTAAATTGGAAGCGCTAATTTTAGTCTATTTTTTTAGACAATTCATCCTTGAAATATCAAAGATAATGAGAAAGTAGGTAGGTGTCAGTGGCCGCTCCGAAGAGCCCAATTAGCGTGGTGGTGCGCCGTTTTGATTCCACAAACTCTTAAGACCGTAACTGTTGTTTCGAAAGCAAGGATGCAGAATCCAGTGGGCTCAGATTTTCAAAGCCAGCCCGTAGCATTCACAATGGAAAGCAGCTCTCCTATCCTGCAGCTAGAAATATATCTGAGGTCCCAAAGAATGGTTTATCTAGTGTACGTAGCCTGACTCTAGCTGAAGCTGGGCAATCGCAAATGAAGTGCCTGAGGTTTCTCCCGTCTCTGCGGCTTCGGCAGTGCGAATTGTGGGGTATGCTCAGTCTGGCGGCATGGTCCCTTTTGGGCCAGTGCCCCGTGCAGACCGCCGTAATCTTGTATGCATTTGAACGCGGCTAGCACAAAAGCTCTGGCAATCGGGTTTTGTTATAAGCGCTCCAAATCCTCTTTGGCTTGGCACAGGTGGTGAACCTCCGCCATCTGAGATCCGCCGCTGCTAATCCAGCGGGGCATAGGCTATACCCGCCAAAGCACTGGCAGATCTTCGCTTGGCGAATTCGTGAGGCTGATCATTTCTCTCTATGTTCCTATGACCGGAAACGAAAAGGAGGGTGACCCAGACTGTTCAGCGCATTACTGCACTACCGCACCAGCTTGGAGGATGTCGCTGCTGCGTACAAGGCTTTAATGGCCGCTTGGTTGTCGGTCAGAATGGCTATGCTACCATTGGGGCTCAGATAATGCCTCAGCCAACGACGGGTTTGCAGTGTCGCCAGTATTTCCGTCTGGAATAAACTGGCGAAACCTGGGAGATATTTCAAATCCGATACACTGTGCGTATTCGAGAAAACCCCACCACCGACACCACAGATCGTCTTTAATTCGTAGGTGAAGAATACTATGTCATAGGCTTGCAACACGTCGCTGGTCTGCCAATCTGGTCTGGTTGGAAGTTCAGCTTGTGCGTTGCATATTCCGTGGAAAATGCCCCGATTTCCCTAGGTACTACATCTATGATGTTACTATGTGCGTAGGGTTTCGCTGTCCAGTATCCAGATTAACGTGGAAAGAACCAATCTTTGTTCATTCAGCCAAGCATCAGTTCCGTTTTGGTTGGGTTTTAACCCGAGACCGTAGACATACCTTTCCTAACGCTCCTTACATGATGTCACTCATAATGGAGGGAATATCCCCGCACTAATATTAGCAAGTCGTCGGCATACGCCACCACCTACATCTCGCTCCTCTCGAATATCCGTAAAATTTCGTCCAACACTATTAACCAGAGCACCGGAGTAATGGTGCCACCCTGGTGCCTGTTCACAGTTCTGGTGACGTGGCTACCTCCCAGATTCCACTGGATTATCCTGGTTCTTAGCATGGATATTATCCAATGCGTAAGATACCTTCCAATCTAATACTGATCAAATAGCCCAGAAAAATATATAGGTAGAATTTAACTCCGCTTTGTTATTTACATAGCATGCTGGTCCCAAGCCCAGGTAAATGAGGAGGGTTTGAGGTAACACACTTTGTACTATCCTCAGTAAAACAAAAATAAAATAATTTGCTTAAGATACTTGTAACAATTTTTTATTTTGACCACTTTTACATTTTTCTTTGAATGCGATTCGACGAATTGAAAGTGCATTAGTTCTCGTTCATATTTCGCGATACACAAAATTTTCATACGATGTCGATGACTTTTTTTAAAATAGTAAACTAATTTTATCTAAAATAAATTGCACAATTATTAAATGGCACATCAAATAAAAACTTTTTTCAACTGTCAAAAATGATCGGGCATGGCCTTCCTCTCCTGATTCTTGACTGTAAAGTAGGCCCCGTTTTTAAGGTTTTGTGTAAAACAAAACCTTATTAAAATCGATTCAATGTGTGCCTGTCTGTCTGTCTGTCACACGCATTTTTCTCCAAAACGGCTAAACCGATCCAAACGAAATTTGGTAGACAGATGGGAATTATGAAATCCCACGCATACAGTGAGTGGCATAAATTTAGGTGGGGTTTAAAGGGGGCTCCCCATACATGCAAAGGGGGGATTCAAAAATTTTTTTCACCAGATATAGTTGTGTAGGGTATCAAATGAAAGGTCTCGATTTGTACTTTCTGAAACTGATATTAGTTTTGGCATAAATTGCAAAGTGCGTGAGTAATGTGTCAAAATGTACGCACTTGAAGTGAGACAGGACTCATTTTCGGAAACTACCCAACCTAAAAATCCAGAAAAAATCGGAGTGATGCGCCTAGATGAAATCTAGGCCTTAAAATATGTCCCATTCCGATATCTGCTCAAAAAAACTTACTAATAGTACATTACTACTTTTTAGAAATTTACTGAAAAACCCCCCTTAAATTCATCCTAGGACTTCCGAATTTTGTACCAGCATAGGGGACAATATTTCGTATATACATGCAAAATTTCGTAGAAATCAGGCAATTAACGCCAAAGTTATAGCAGTTCAAACTTAGCAATTTCGCGCGAATTTACCGCTTCCAAAGCCATGCAAATCAGATGCTGACGTCATAATTACCCGGAATAATTGACATTCGCGTCAAATCTTAAAGTCGCATTTATGAAGAATCTACTTATCTGCAGCACTTTTTAAGATTTTGTGTAAAACACTTATGTGAAATCTAATCTTCGAGAGATGTCCTATTCCGGTATCTACTCAAAAAATTTACTAATAGTATATTATCAACTTTTAGAAATTGACTAAAAACCTCCCCTTAAGTTACTCCTAAGTGTACTATTTTGCACCGATATAGAGGACAGCCTCGTGCATACACATGCCAAGTTTCATGAAAATCCAACTATTATTGGGAAAGTTATAGCAGTTCAAACTTATCAATTTCGTGCTAATTAACAGCATCCTAAGCCATACAAATAAGATGCTGACGTCATAATTAACGTGAATAATTGAAATTCGAGTGAAATATTAAAATTCCATTCAAGAAGAATCTAATTCTCCCTAGCCCTTTTTAAAATCGGTTTACTATCTGTCTGTCTATCCGTCTGTCTGTCTGTCCGTCCGTCACACGCATTTTTCTCGGAGACCGCTGTAGCGATTCGCACCAAATTTGGTGGAAAGGTGGGAACTGTGAACGCTCACGCATATAGTGAGTTACATCCCTTTACAACGAATCTAAGGGGGTGTACATTTTTTTTTTCATCAAATATAGTCATGTGGGGTACCAAATTAAAGGTCTCGGTTAGTACTTTTCGAAGCCGTTGTAGTTTTGACTTTTGTTGAAAAGCTGGGGAGTGCGGGGGGTTGAAAGTGATCATTTTTTCAACGAACCCATTCTCAGGAACTACCCAACCGAAAAATCTGAAAAAAATCAGGAGGCTGCCAATATATGACATCTAGGCTCCGAAATACCCTCCATACCGATACCTGTTCAAATAAAGTTAATAATAGTATATTACTATAATTTTTAGTAATTGACGGAGAAACCGCCTTTAAGTTCACCATAGAATTACAAAATTTGCAGCAATATAGACTACAGTATAGAGCATGATTCTGCCAAATTTGGTGAAAATCGCACCATTACTGACAAAGTTATACTAGGTCAAAACTGTCGCTCCTCTGCAAATTGAAGACTATGAATGTCAATATCACTTGAAAGTGGCTATTTTCACATAATATATGCAGATTTTACGTGCTACATGCTAATGGGACAAATGCACACTCAAATCTCTTTATAAAAGAAATACACAAAACCTTTCATACCTGAAGCGTCTAGCTTCCGGTTTCCCGACTTGTTTATATTTGATGTTGGTTAAATTGTTGGCATTTGCTAATAATATTAAACTCAGAGTGTGAAGCGTATGATTTTGACTATTTCAATACAGGGCTTTCCATCAAATGATTTATTTAAATTACTTTCTAAAAAATATATGCCAATCGAATTTTTAACTATGTGACACGGAACTGTTAGGCTCATCGCTCCTCACATCTTCTTCTTTTTCTTCAGCCTTCAGTTTACAAGCGGGGTCGGCTCGTCGTGATCGGTTTCGTCATTTTATTTTATCAAATGCCTGATCAGGATGTAATCACGAGACCTTCAAATCCCCATACAGTGTATCATGCGACCATTGTTTGGCCAGCTTTTTGGTTGCTTACCATTGACTTCGATGTTCTGACCAATACTGGTTGTTGAATTCTCGTTAGCGTGAATTACGTGACCACACCATCGAAAACACCTCTCTCGCAGTTTTTCCACGATCGGTGCAAACCCATATCGATCGCGGATATTCTCATTTCAGATGTGATCAAAACGTGTCACGCCACCAGTGCAATGCAACATTTTCGTCCCCATTACCACAAGACGCCGTTCATTGTCCTTTATAGTCAACACTCAAACTATAGAGAGCGACAGACGGACGACATTGCAGAAAATTTTAGATTTGGGACGTGCGCTGATACGTCGATCACAAAGAACACCAGTTGGGGAATGTCACTTCATCCAGTTGGCGTTAATGCTTGAAACATTTCATTACGCAATTCTCCATTGGCTAGTAGCATTGACTCGAGATATTTAAATCGCTCAGTTCTTTCAATGGCAGTAATCTGCCCCTCCAGATATTTAAATCGCTGAGTTCTGGCAATGGTGTTAACCTGCCCAGAACTGAGCGATTTAAATATCTGGGGTCAATGCTATAAGCCAATGGAGAACTACGTTATGCTGCCCACATAGAGAAACACAAAACCTTTTATACCTGAAGCGTCAAGCTTCCGGTTTCCCGACTTGTTTTTAACTGGCCTCGTCACCGGCCGCCCTTTCCCCGCAACGACAACGGAACAGCGATTTACGCATTTTCTCATGGAGCGTGTGCTCTCTGCACAGAGATGGAGCTGCTAAGAAGCTAGCCAAAACCCTGTCCCAATATAAGGCTGATGTAACTGCTTTGCACGAGATGCGTTTGACAGGCACCAGTTTTCTGCAGAAGATATTATAGTGGCCATCCATGTACTCGGAGTAGGTTTCATAGTCAGTCAAAAATTAAACCTTCTGATTTCGGCTTTGGAAACATAAGCGCTTGCGAGGCAAATTTAGAAATATAAGTCCATACAGAGGAAACTGCAGGGTCGGAGAAGGGTACTTTCTACGAGGAAGTAGAACGAACCCTCCAAACTTGCCCTAGATATGATATGAAAATCATACTTCAGGATTTTAACAGCCAGGTTCAGGTATTGACTCTTATAGCTAGTGTTCAGGTATTGACTCTTACAGCTAACAACAAAATTCAAATGATAACGGACTGCTGATTATTCAATTAGCACTGTCGCATGAAGTAGTTATTGGAAGTACCTGGTTTGCCCGGAAAGTGGTCCACAAACAAACGTGGGTCTTTCCAAACGGGACTACTTTCACTAAAATTGATCAAGTGTTGATCGAACGCCGCCACTTTTCAGCCTTGATGAATATCAGAATATATAGGGGGGCCAATATAGACTCGGATCACTATCTCGTTGGCATGGTGCTCCGAGCTCGAATAATAACACCACACAGAATCCCCTCTGACAATCAAGTGAGAGTGAACCTGAAGTCAGTCAAGTGTTGCATTCTCAAAGGACGCTGTCACGCGCTGAGACTTATCAGAGAAGCGACTTCACATATGGACAAGGGAAGTATGGAAGAACCAACAGGTCATTGCACTCGGAAAGTACAGGGAGCAAACGCACCAGGAGCGGAAGTTTTATCAGCAAACCAGCAGGATGAAGCCTTATACACCTCGATACTCATCCTGCCGAGACAAAGAGGAAATATTGGAGCGATGGATTGATTACTTTGATGAACTACTAAACAACGAGAACATCGGCGAGTTGGAGGTCCCGCCAAATGAAGACGACGGACAAATAATGTCACCGCTAAGTATAGAAAAAACATGCAATTCATCGACTTAAAAATCATAGTTCGCTAGGAGCCGATGGAATTACAGCCGAATTGGTTAAATATGGAGGCAACCAATTACACCAAGCGGTCCATCAACTTATGCTCAAGGTGTAGGAGACCGAATCAATGCCTGACGACTGGCAACAGGGCATTATCTGACCCATACATAACAAGTTGGGAAACCGGAAGCTGGACGGTTCAGGTACGAAAGGTTTTGTGTATTTCTTAGTACGTTGCACTTAATGTATGCATATATTATGTGAGAGTAGCCACTTTGGGGTGATATTGACATTCATAGTCTTGAATTTGCAAAGAAGCAAGAACTTTGACGTATTATAACTTTGTTAGAAATAGTGTGATTTCCACCAAACTCGGTAAGATTATGCTCTATATTATAGCCTACATCACTGCCCACCACTCTAGGAGGATGAAAAGGTTTTACAGCCAATTAATAAAAATTATAGTAACATACTATTATTAACTTTATTTGAACAAATATCGGTACGGAAGGTATTTCGGAGCCCAGGCACCATATAGTGGCAGCCCCCTGATTCTATTTCAGATTTTTGGTTTGGTAGTTTCTGAGAATGGCTTACCGAGACCTTTAATTTGATACCCCACATGACTATATTCGATGAAAGAAAAAATTACTCCCCCCCTTTTCCGTGTAGCTCACTGTATGCGTCAGCGTTCATAGTTCCCACCTTTGCACAAAATTTGTTGACAGTCGCTATAACCGTCTCCGAGAAAAATGCGTGTGCCGGACAGACAGACAGACAGACAAACAGAAAGACAGTAAACCGATTTTAATAAGGTTTTGTTTTACCGAAAACGTTAAAAAGGGAGATATCACGCACTGCAATTTAAGAGGTATCACATTGTTGACTACCATCTATAAGATATTCTCCATTATCTTGTCAGATCAGATAGTCCCATACCGCCAGAACATCATTGGCCCATACCAAAGAGGTTTCACTCCAGGAAAATTCAGCAACCGATCAGATTTTCTCTCTGTGGCAAGCGATGGTTGTGAATAAAATCCGGCTCAAGGGGTTGCAGTGGACGGGTTATTTAATCGGTATAGATGAGGCTAGGACGCCAAACAGCTTTTAGGGATATCGAATTGGTGGACTCGGCGCAAAACTGGGATGTCTGGAGTTTCTTACTAAGGCAGATCTAGACCGGTTACCGGTTGTTACGCCGTTGAGGATGAACGAAAAGATAAACTCTATTTATAAGCAGTACAGTGGGGAAAATACTGAGTGAAAGCAATTGACGTGGAAAAATTCAACGCTTCAATAATTCTACGCGTACTTGGGAGTTCATGACATGTCGGGTGCAAATAACGGCACTGTACTGGCCATTCATCGGATATGTCAACTTCTCATTCATTATATCGAGCTGAGTATAACAAGATTCATTGTGTTTGACAATGCCAATACTCGTGAAATTCATATCAAAGTTGTCAAACAGTTTTATCCGAACAGAAAGCAAACTAGATTTATGCAGTATAGTTCAAAAAGCCCACGGACCCTCTTCCCGTCCAACCGGACCGAGGGGCGACCAACCTAAGGATGGGCTGAAGGCAACATCCAAAGGCCCGCATCACAACGATGATGCGTTTTAACGCAAAGTGTGTGCGACCATGCGAAAATGTATTACTACATCCCGATTGTCGCAAACACTTCAGCCAATGACGCGGAGGTTCTACACTACATAGACATGGATCTTATATTGAAGACAGTGCGGATCAAGACTGAAACCCATTAGGTCAGATTGTTACCGGACAGGACTCTTCGGACTATAGCACAGGTTGCAAGGATAACTGCTTTTTGCATCTCCATGTATAGTCCGGCCCTAAGATCGAGCGATTTCAGCGCTTTATGTAAGTTCTGCGGGACTAATCCCGTCGCTGAAATTATTACTGGGACTATTTGGATCTTTTGTAGTCTCCAAGTCTGCTTCATATCGTCTGCCAAGGGCCGTAGTTCCGGATTTTTTCGTGCTGTTTTTCAACAGTGTTCCGGTCCAACGGTACGGCTACATCGATTATAAAGCACGCTCGTTCTTCCTTCAGAAGCAGAACTAGATCGGGTCTGTTATGATTAACACTGTGGTCGGTGGCAATAGTGTGATCCCACAGTAGTTTGATCCGATCATTTTCCAAGATTCTCTGCGGAGTATACTTATAGTAAGGATGGTAGGTTGCCACTAAGTTATACTTCAACGCAAGGTTTTGATGGAGAATCTTGCAGACGGAGTTATGACGATTGGTGTACTCGGTACCGCTCAACATCCTGCACGCAGATGTTATGTCCTGGATGGTCTCCTCTTCACAGTTGCATAACCTACAAATGGAGTTGGTGATTGAGGAGTCGTGAAGAATGTACCGTTTATAATTTTTTGTTGGGAGCGAAGCATCCTGAATTGAAGTTAGGAATGCTTCGGTCTCATAGAAAAGTACACCATTTGTCAACCATTTGTTGGAGGCTTCGATGTCAATGCCTGACAACAACAAATTTTTTATATGACCTCCGTGAATGGGTTTCTCTTTCCACATGTCGATCTTCTGTTGGACTGAAGTAACATTCGACATGGGATCCCATTCTCTGCTTCTCAAGTTCAAAGGAGATAATTTATTATCTGCCATGACGGTAGCCTGATGTATTTGGCTAGAGGATTGTTTCTCATAGAAAAACTCACGAAGAGAATGCACTTGATTGTAGTGCAACGTTTTTAAATCAAGTACCCCCCTTCCTCTCTGATGACGTGGGATAGTGATCCTCAATTTTTCGGCAGCTCTATTATGCATGTTGTTGTTTGCAAGAACTACCCTTATCCGTCTATTGACAGCTTCTAAATCAGTATTACTCCACTGTATCACACCGAAAGTGTATAGAAGGACGGGAATGGCGAATGTGTTGATTGCCATGATTTTATTTTTCCTGTACAGCTCAGTTTTAAGGACAAGATCCAGACGCCGTTCAAATTCCCCCAGCAACTTAGATTTGATTATTGCCACAGCAGGTGTTGTTGCTTGCAATATGCCGAGGTATTTGTAGACGTCGTCCGAATCCATACCCTCAATCCGGATGTTATTTTGGCTGTATCCTTCGTTGTCGGTGTGTTTTCCCCAAACAATTGTTTTTATGCGACATTTCTCCAAACCCAACTGCAGGCCGATATCCCTGCTGAACTGGATGGTAATGTCCAGCAAGGAGCGAAGTTGGTTCTCGTCTTTGGCATACAATTTGATGTCGTCAATGTACATTAAATGGCTCAATGTACATTTCGACAATATGCCATGCTTGACTTGGAACCCGTATTTGCTTTCATGCAAAAGGTGGGATAGCGGATTCAAAGCCAAACAAAACCACAGTGGGCTTAGAGATTCGCCTTGGAAAATGCCACGCCTGATTGGTATCTCTCCTGATGTTTGCGAAGATACCGATAGCTTCGTGCTCCGATTCTTCATTACTGTTCTCAGTAGAAGAACGACATTCGGGTTGATTTTATTCAAGCGTAGCACTTCTAGTAACCACGGATGTGATATGGAGTCAAAGGCTGATTTATAATCGATGTAGGCTGTCGAGATGTTTCGTTTTTGGTGGACAGCCTGCTTTACAGCTACCGTATCGATTATAAGCTGTTCTTTGCAGCCTCGAGAGCCTTTTACGCATCCTTTTTGCTCCTCAGCTATCAATTTATGAACATCAAGATGTTTTGAGATGTTCGCGCACAGAACTGAAGTGAAGACCTTGTAGATGGTAGGAAGACAAGTAATTGGTCGACATTTTGAAGGGCAAGAGGCACCCTGTTCCTTGGGGATTAGGAAAGTTATCCCTTTGGTGAAAAATGGTGGAACTAAATCAAGATCGGCAGTCATCTGATTAAATTGATTTACCAATATCCTGTGAGTGCTCTTGAACCGCTTCAGCCAGAAGTTGTGAATCTTGTCAACTCCTGGCGCCTTCCAGTTACCTGCCTTGTCAAGGGCTGCTTTAACGTCGACTTCAGTTACGTCAGGCATGATCAGGCTGTGAACCTCTGTAGCAGTAATCTCGCTAGCCAAACGATCAGCCAAAATTCTGTCAACGGCAGCAATGATGTTAGTAGTTGCCGAAGTAAACTTCAGTTTTGGGATCTTTGGCCTAGCGTCTGGGAGAATCTCAGCATACTCTGTGAATGCGACCTGAAAGGCGGTCAAAGCCTCATTATAAATTGGTTGGTTCGTCCAAACCATACGACGTCTAGGTCTCCCGTCCCTGGTGGTTGACGGCATAACCGTCAAAACATCCAAGGGCGAAGAGCCGCTCTGATGTTGTTGAACGACCCTTAACCGTGTTGGGTACTGTCTTCGTGTCCCTGGGGTCCCATTAAGAGAATTTAAATTGTTTTCCCCAATTTTATTCCCACGAGTATTGGGGAAGCAGTCAACCCTGCAACAGAGCCCCAATGTTGCAATGCCCCATGGTTACCTCCAAAGGTAGGGAAGGTATTTGGAGGGGAGCCGCTGAAATACAGTGTAACGTCACTGCAATTCATCCGATAGGCGCGTCGATCCCTTCACCCCGGATTACGGATTTGTTAAGGAGGTTTACTCCCCCTGAACGGGAAGAATCGGTAAGGGAGGACGAACACAAAGGGAAACGTTCTGCTTGTCCGCGGCTACTTATTTACAAGATTAACTTGCGATAATAGTAGCTGACCCGGTGGGTCATGTCATTATCCGCAACCCATGACACGTGCCTGGTCGCATGCAGCTCTGCGTTTGCAACTCAGGTGAGGATATACCTGGTACGCCAGGTGGTAGCAGAGCGTAGTTATATATATATATATATACCACCAAAGCAAGCAAAGTATTTTTGGTATGCGATGTAGAAAATTCATATCCCTTGAAAGGGCAGATTTATATCGTAAAATTAGCGGTGGGCCGCAAAATAAATCAAGGTAAAGGAGTACTAAAAGATCACACCATATAAACAATTCGGTAGAAATATTTCTATTTTTGCCAGTCTTCCGAGCGCGCGACTTTTTATCATTCAACCTAACAATTGTAGGAACTTGAGAAACAATGAAAATTATATTCCAGTGAAGATGCAGTTATCTGAAGATCATGAAGAATTTTCTACTATACTATATTTTGATTCCATGCGAAGGTGACAATATGTTCCAATGTTCCTAGAAAACAAAAAGCTGTTCTATTACCTACGATACATTCAGATACAACAGTTTGCGAAGTCATAAAGAAAAAGCCAGGAATTGTTAGGTATTATAATGAAACACAGATTGAATTTGGTACAATGGAACAGATGTTAGGATGTTTCACAACCCGCAGGCGGACTAACTCTGGCCTCTCACTCTTTTTTTATATCATGGATGTCACCAGTTTTGCGAATTATACAATTTATTATGAAAATAATAGAATGCTTTTAAAAAAAAGGACAAAACGAACAACTTTAAACTGTTGCTCTTATCTATATTAAATTTGTTGCATAGTTGAATAATATAACCTATTTGAACCGACCGAACCGACGTCAGTTGACTCTAATAATGCGGATCAGGGAGCATTTGATACACGTAAGATATGCTACCCAGGTATTGGCATAAGGGTCCACTCGGACTAATCCTGTGACAGAAAAAATGCACATTGGATCCCGACGAACCGAATCCGCTACTGAACGAAACAAAGGTTAAGGATAAACTTTTTGGGGTTTTACCTAAGCATCACAACCATTTTACTGTTTATAAGGCAATGGGAAGTACTTTCCGCGAATGAGAGCTGTACTAGCACTTCTCGACTTACATATGTTATTTGGAGTATCCAACCTAACTATAAGAGAGACAAAAAGAATATCACTCAAACTTCGTTATCACTTTTCCATTCTTGTTCTACATAAAAATACAAATAAAATTTTAACAATTCTTTAATAATGGAGAGCTTCCAGCTGCTGGTATATCAGTTCTTATAAACTGTTCTTGCATCCAGGGCTGAAACTTTCTAACATCTGTATAAACGCTAGGTACTGCCGTACTATTGCAGCTCTGACCATACGAAAACACACCAATCAATTTCCCATCACAGAAAAGCCCGGCTCCTTTGTTTCCCTAGGAAAAGCCAAATGCAGGATTACCATAGGAAAATTAAAATTGGTGAAAAATCGGTAAAGTTTTAGCATATTTACCTGGCAAGAATTGGATTTTCTCACACTTTTGGCACAAATGGAATTTTCTGAGTTTCTTGTAGTTTGGCAGACAGACCAATCTTGAATTCTGGAACCATAAAAGAATTGTTGAACTGTTTGTTTATTGAGTGTGTATGGAGACCATCCTGCGAATTGACAGAGAGCATTTCGTGCAATCTCCATGGGATAAATTTCAGCTACTTCGATCGTGTTATGTGGATCAGGAAATTCTTTATCAACCTTTAATGAATAAAATTATAATTTGAGTACAATAGATAGAGGTTGTTACGGCAGTAGTGAAGAAAATAGGGGTAATTGAAATTACTGACCCGTAAAATAGCCAAATCGTTTTCTAGCGTTACGAGATTAAAATTTTGATTAACATAAATAGCAACTAATTTCCGGAACACAACTCGAGGGTATATGTTGTACAAGTCCACCGCCCCAGCAATAATTTTGAACCAGAATGGATTCCACAACTTTCCCTCTTCATCAAGAACGCACTGGGCTGCAGTCAACACATGCTTAGAGTTGACAATAGTTCCCACGCATGAAATATCAGTCGGAGTTTCAATGAAAACGATCCATGGAAATTGGCCAGGTACTGCTAGCGTCCCTTCCATAATAGTCGGTATCTTATAAGCAGAAACATCGCGGAAGGTCGTGAGAACTGTGAATAGATTGATATATGTTTCATTATATTTGACTTCAAGGAATATGTGTCGAAAGAAATATTACTTGCACAAATCAAAATGAAACTAAAACAAGACTTCATTTTTTTAACACAGCGAAAAGTAAGCCCCTCTTCTATCTACTGTGTCCCCTAAACTGTGATTCCACCGTTTCGTTGGAATCCAAAACGGAAAGCCACTCTTATCGACATTGTTACTTATAGGATTACATGTTTTGATTAAGTTTCGCCATCCAATTTGAAATTATTTCACATATACGTAGATATAAAGAACCCAATAACATGAATACCACCTGGTAGGACTTCTGTTCATCATTAATTACCTCAAATATATTCTGTGAAATAAAAAAATATCTATAATGAGCCTTTCCATTTCTTTCCCCTTACCACCTTTTCGTTTGGTTGGCTTTCATCTAAGTTCTTAAAATAGATTTAATTTGAAATATTTTTATTTTATATATTAAAATAGATATTTTTGCGAAAACTACGACGGAGTTTCATATGTTCCAATTATTGAAATCAGTATCAAATTGACAATCAAACATCCTAAAAAGCAAAACAGATCTCTTTGTAATCCTATTAAGCCGTTAATCACTACATTTTTTCGCCACCAAGACTATCGTGATTTGTACGTAGTTTACGATAACATTTTCTTGATAAAACGCGACAAGTTTAATAAAGCCTAACCAAAGAGGAGAATACTCAAAATTGTGGTGAAGTCAGCAGTTGAATATTTAGGAATCAGCTAAACAAATCAAGAAGTCACCTATTCAAAATGGCTTTCATCCAACAAACGTTGTGCATGTTCGTTCTTAGTTTGTACGGTTTGTGAAGCAACTAAAGTGAAAGTTCCCAAATAACAAAATTTTTTCTGCAGGACAAATTGCATCTGGGCTCATAAATGGAACCGCGATCACAAATGGTCAGTTCGCAGCTCATGTAATTCTTTCACTACCTAATGGAAAGACCTGCGGGGGTGAAGTTATAGATTCAGCTCATATCCTCACAGCATCCACTTGTATCTTTAATGAATACAATGAACTTTTAAGTCCAAATGTTGTAACTGTCTCCGGGAAGTGGAATCTTACTGCATCCACCCTTACTCCTCAGTTAATTGACCTTAATGTTGCTGCAATCTATGCACATCCACAGTATGACCCATATTCGAAAGAGAATGACATTGCAGTACTTAGGGTAGGTCAGATGTGCAATCTGGGACATATGATGTTAAAAAGTGAAGGTGGAACAATCTGAAAGTGAATTTTAATCTCAATTTCAGCTGGCAACAGATTTGCCTTTGGAAGCTGGAATCCTGCAACCCAGTATGTCAAAGGCAGATCTAACAACGCGAATCGTGGCAGATTCAACATCCTGTCTATTAGCTGGCCTTGACAGCAATGATAGTTCAAGTGAGCTTTCGTATACAAGACTTCCAATCTTTAATAGAATTGAATGTAACCAAAATGAAGAGTATACATTCGAGATAAAAGATAAAATGATTTGTGCCGGAACGACAACTAGTGATAGTCTTATTTGCGAGGTAAGGTGCGTACATTATCTGTGGTCTGGAAGATATTCATAAATTATTCCGTCATCTAGGCTGACATAGGTTCTGGCCTCTATTGCAATGGAAATTTAACAGGGATTTTGTCCTTCGGTGCCGGTTGTGGTAATACATATCCAGGCGTTTTTACTCAGGTCAGAATGTACAACCATTGGATAAGACAACAATTAAGGCGAAGTGACATTCCAAGAGCTGGCCCAACTCCCCCACCATCAAACAATAGGTAAGTTATTAGTTTGTAGACTGAAACAGTGCAGTCAATAACGGGGTCCGTATCCTTGCTTAAATTATCAAGGCAGTTCAAAATTTTCCAACCTGTATGTAGATGTATTGCTGCCATTAGTTTATCCTAGGAATGGTAGAATGCTTTTCCTAGATTCGTTCCATGATTATCAGCGATTACGTGTACCGCTACTGGAATCCATTTTTCGCCTTTAATAGCTCCTATACTATCCTATACTCTCTTGAAATTTTTGGCTAACCCCAAATTTTACGGAACACCAAAATCTTCTGGTCGCCCGCAAACCCCAACCTATCGTGGAAAACAAAAAAGTTGAATTCAATGTCAAATTCAACAAAGGGCTGCCGCAGACCTCGTGGTGAGTCGACGCCTCACGAGTGACTGGTAAAAGTTTCGAAGACTAAACAAGTTGGAAAACCAAAAGCTGGGCGCTTCAGGTATGAAAGATTGTGTGTTTTTTTTTTATTTAGAAACATTTGAGTGAATACTTGTTCCATTAGTACCTAGCACGTAATATACCGTGCCGGGAAAAACCTGCTCAAAACATTTCGAGGTGTATTTCGTTCAAAAAGAATGAATGCATCTTTACTCTTTATATTATATGTTTATATAAAATTTGAGACATTTTTAAGGTTTTGTGTAAAACAAAACCTTATTAAAATCGATTCAATGTCTGTCTGTCTGTCTGTCACACGCATTTTTCTCCAAAACGGCTAAACCGATCCGAACGAAATTTGGTGGACAGATGGGAACTATGAAATCCCACGCATACAGTAAGTGGCATAAATTTAGGTGGAGTCTAAAGGCGGGCTCCCCATACATACAAAGGGGGGATTCAAAAATTTTTTCACCGGATATAGTTGTGTAGGGTATCAAATGAAAGGTCCCGATTTGTACTTTCCGATATTGGTTTTGGCGTAAATTGCAAAGTGCATGAGTAATGAGTCAAAATGTACGCACTTGAAGTGAGACAGGACTCATTTTCGGAAACTAACCAACCTAAAAATCCAGAAAAAATCGGAGTGGTGCACCTAGATGAAATCTCGGCCTCAAAATATGTCCCATTCCGATATCTGCTCAAATAAACTTACTAATAGTATATTACTACTTTTTAGAAATTTACTGGAAAACCCCCCTTAAATTCATCCTAGGACTTCCGAATTTTGTATCAGCATAGAAGACAATATTTCGTATATACATGGTAGAAATCTGGCAATTAACGCCAAAGTTATAGCAGTTCAAATTAGCAATTTCGCGCGAATTTACCGCTTCCAAAGCCATGCAAATCAGATGCTGACGTCATAATTACCCGGAATAATTGACATTCGCGTCAAATCTTAAAGTCGCATTTATGAAGAATCTACTTATCTGCAGCACTTTTTAAGATTTTGTGTAAAACACTTATGTGAAATCTAATCTTCGAGAGATGTCCTATTCCGGTATCTGCTGAAAAAATTTACTAATAGTATATTATCAACTTTTAGAAATTGACTAAAAAACTCCCCTTGAGTTACTTCTAAGTGTGCACCGAGAGAGGACAGCCTCGTGCATACACATGCAAAGTTTCATGAGAATCCAACTATTATTGGGAAAGTTATAGCAGTTCAAACTTATCAATGTCGTGCTAAATAACAGCATCCTAAGCCATACAAATAAGATGCTGACGTCATAATTAACGTGAATAATTGAAATTCGAGTGAAATATTAAAATTCCATTCAAGAAGAATCTAATTCTCCCTAGCCCTTTTTTATATTTGATGTTGGTTAAATTGTTTTCATTCGCTAATAATATTAAACTGAGAGCGTGAAGCGTATGAGGTTGACCGTTAACAACATAGGGCTTTCCATCAAATGATTTATTTAAATCGCTTTCTAGAAAATAGAGGGCAATGGAATTTTTAGCTATATTACACGAAGCTGTCACTCGTCGCTCCTCACATCTTTTTCTTTTTGTTCAGCCATCAGTTCACAAGCGGGGTCGGCCTGTGGTGATCGGTTTCGTCATTTTATTTTATCAAATGCCTGATCAGGATGTAATCGCGAGACCTTTAAATCCCCATCCAGCGTATCAAGCCACCATTGTTTTGGCCGGCTTTTTGGTTGCTTACCATTGCTTTCGATGTTCTGATCAATACTGGTTGTTGAATTCTCGTTAGCGTGAATTACGTGACCACACCATCGAAAACGCCTCTCTTGCAATTCTTCCACGATCGATGCAAACCAATATCGATCGCGGATATTCTCACTTCAGACGTAATCAAAACGTGTCACGCCACCAGTGCAATGCAACATCTTCGTCCCCATTACCACAAGACGTCGTTCATTACCCTTTATAGTCGGCCAACACTCAGAACTATAGAGAGTGGCAGACGGACGACATTGCAGTAAATTTTAGATTTAGGACGTGCGCTGATACGTCGATCACAAAGAACACCAGTTGGGGAATGCCACTTCATCCAGGTTGCATTAATGCGTGAAACAATATCATTACGCAGTTCTCCATTGGCTGATAGCGTTGACTCGAGATTTTTAAATGGCTGAGTTCTGGCAATGGCAGTAACCTGCCCTTCGAGATACTTAAATCGCTCAGTTCTGGGCAGGTTACTGCCATTGCCATTGATTTCAATATCTCGGGTCAATGCTATAAGCCAATGGAGAACTACGTTATGCTCCTCACATAGGGAAACACAAAACCTTTTATACCTGAAGCGTCAAGCTTCCGGTTTCCCGACTTGTTTATGTAGAATAAGATGTCTAATTTCTATTTTTAAAAAAAATTCATTTCACGATAATAACTTCACAACAGCGCTGATTTTTTGTTAATGTTTTGAAATTTCATTCCCTAATTTTCCGGGAGAAGTTCAATGGGATTCAAGTGAGGGGTTTCTACCGGCCATTGAAGGACGATTACTTGGTTGTCCGGTAGCCAACTCTTCGTCCTTCAAGCAGAAAGCTTCAATTATTGTCGTGCATACAAACCCACTAGTGGCGCAATTTATCGCAAGAATTAGGTAGGATAGTCCCCGATATTAAATTACAGTATTCAGTCCTTACACCCACAACCTTAAATATTGGGCTAACTGCATTACGAAAAAAATTAGACCGTACCATCGTAGATGTGCCTCTATGTTTGACCACTGGCACTTGGTATGTGACACAAATTTAGATTAATTGAACCATAAGACACGGTGGTACATCCTTTCATATTCCATTTAACGTGCACTGTCACTTCACATTTTTTCGGATATTAAAAAACACATTTCATTGTCCACCGTAAAATATTTCTAACTGTATCTGACATGACTCCTAACTTCCACGAATTGTCGGGGTTATCTACGACGTGAGGACGCCATTTTAAATGAATGTTTTCACACAATACGGACAAAAAGATGGCCCTAAGTCTCAGATGATTTCATCGGTTCTTCGCTACCCCTCCTTTTTGCAACCGTGTTCATGTTACGGAATCGTATGGCGAGATGCTTAGTAGCTACTCTCTGGCTAGGTCCTTTTTGCACCATTTTAACGATAAAGGTCTTCAGTTGCTTGGCCAGTTGTTTTCTAACGACACAATAAATCAACAATAAATTAGGAAAATTCCTTTGAACGAGTTTTTGTACCGATAAATTGGAAAAATTACTTTGAGCAATTTTTTTTCCAACCAAAAATTTGAAGAAAATGGCCAAAGTGGATGAAAGCGTTTGTTTCAAAAATTGAAATTACACATACAAATTACACAAAGAAATATAAAAAGATAATGTAAAGATTAGAAATGCATTCCTTGAAGGAAAAACATCTCTAAAAGTTTTGAGTACGTTTTTATTTTCGGCACTGTATATGCATATACATATTCTGACAGAGTATCTACTTTTGTGTGCTACTGACATTTAAAGTCTTAAATTTGCGGGGCGATTTTTACCAAACTTGGTAGGACCATGCCCTTTTTAAGGTTTTGTGTAAACACAAAACCTTATTAAAATCGGTTTACTGTCTGTCTGTCCGTCTGTCTGTCTGTCTGTCTGTCTGTCTGTCTGTCTGTCCGTCACACGCATTTTTCTCGGAGACGGTTGTAGCGATTGGCACCAAATTTGGTGGAAAGCTGGGAACTGTGAACGCTCACGCATACAGTGAGTTACAACTTTTAATGATAGATTTAAGGGGGGGTCCCCATACATGCAAAAGGGAAGTGTAAATTTTTTTTTTTTCAAATATAGTCATGTGGGGTATCAAATTAAAGGTCTCGGTTAGTACTTTTCGAAACCGGTCTTAGTTTTGACATTTATTGAAAAGGTGGGGAGGGCGGGGGGTTGAAAGTGACCATTACTTTACGGGGGCCATTCTCAGAAACTACCCAACGGAAAAATCTGAAAAAAATCAGGAGGCTGCCACTATATGGTGCCTGGCCCCCTGGGCTCCGAAATACCTTCCACACTGATATCTGCGCAAATAAAGTTAATAATAGTATATTACTGTAATTTTCAGTAATTCGCTGCAAGACCCCCTTAAGTTCATGCCAGGACTACGAAATTTCGCAGCAATATAGGATATAACATAGAGCATGATGTTACCAAGTTTGGTGGAAATCGCACTATTACTAACAAAGTTATAATACGTCAAAGTTGTCGCTTCTTTGCAAATTCAAGACTATGAATGCCAATATCATCCGAAAGTGGATATTCTCACATAATATATGCATATATTACGTGCTACGTACTAAGAAATACACAAAACCTTTCGTACCTGAAGCGTCCAGCTTCCGGTTTCCCGACTTGTTACTTTTAATTTTTTAATATATAAAATGACTGGTCTAATGAAATTAGGCTCGCCTTCACGGTTCAGACGTACTTACCAGTTATTGGCATGATTTGCTGAAAGAACGGCGCTATTTTACGATTCCCAATTTTGGTGCCGGATATGTGATGATTTACCCAGCAGTTTTGGCATTCTATAAGTGGAAATTGGCATTCATCAGCACCCAAACTAATTTTGAAGACTTTCTAGAAATTTCGCACCATGACTTCTTCTCATATTTGAGGCGGTTTCGGTCGGCTAAGCTAATGCTTATGCATGATTTAGCAGTTAATATAACTAAAAAAGTTGGCCTTGATATTCTCCTGATTTAAGCCCCATAGAAAATCTATGAGGTGTCACAGTTCAGAGCATTTACGATGATTGCTGCCATTTTAACAATATTCATGAGTTGAAGAGGGTATGGGACATCATTTTTTTGAACGGTTAAGCATTTTGTTTCTAGGCTGCCAACTAAGCTATCAAAAGTGGGAAGCCAATTAAATTTTTAAAATGGTGTTTATTGTTTTCTACATTTAAAGTTCGGAAAAGGTAAAAAAAAAAAGATAATGGACAATTTGAAATGAATGAATGCTGCAAGTGATACGATTAACAGATTTTTAAAAAATTCAGGATGAGTGCATTATCTATGCATGTAATTGAAAATTTCTAACAGTAACTACAAGATATGAAAGGTTCTGTTTGTTTGTTGAGTATATTTGAGTGCAAAACTATAGGTAGGTATCCCGTAATGCCAGACTACTTACTTTAGTTTAATATGGATATTTTGTACTTTGGGCTGCAGTAAATTTGCACGCTACTGGAACTTTGTCAGTAATAGTATGATTTTGATCAAACCTTGGTAATAAAGTGTCTCTTACTACATTACTGCAAATTTTTATAACTATAGAGTAAACTTGAGGGGAGCGCGGTTCTAATCAATTTCCCAAAAACAGTAATATGCTATTATTAATTTGATTTGAGCAGACATCGTTATATAAAGGCAGCTTCATGATTTTTTTTGCTGATTTTTCGGTTTGATAGCTTTTGAGCAAGGGTGCGTTGAAGAAAGTACTAATCGATACCCACTAAGTACTAATCAAAACCTTTCATTTGATACCCAACCTGACTATATTTAGTGAAACAAATTGTACACCTCCTTTTTGCATGTATGAGACCCCCTTAAACGCACAACGTAGAAAGATAACACTCCTTACCCTCTCACCAAATTTAGTGTCAATCGGCGTTACCATTTCTGAGGAAAGTAGATGTGACAAACAGACAGACGGACTCACTGACAGACAGGCACTAATAAGGGTTTTGTTTTAGATATTTTTTATTTGTGGTTCTATCATTTATGATCGCACTGTACATAGGACCAGATGTGCTAAAAAGTTCGTGGACTAACATAGGAAAGCATTTTTTTATGAAATTTGATTTTATCATTTAATATATATGCCTTCGAGGGAACTCCGTCATGCTATTAACATAGTATGCTGGTCCGAAGCCCAGGTAAAGGAGGAGGGTTTGAGGCAACGTACTCTGTACTATCCTCAGTAAAACAAAAATAAAATGCTGAGATCAGGGAAAGAGATAAATAGGGTATAGTTATTCTACTATGCTAAATCCTACCTGATCTCTCTAGGTGACAGGCCCCGCGACAGGTCGACCAAGAAAATGCAGAGAATGTCGTTACAAACATGATGATCGGATTAAGTCACAGGCCTCGGAGAAATGCTAGGGCGTCCACCACAGTCGACGCGGCAGGACGGGCCCCGGTCCTGTGGGTGAAAAGGCAGACGATAGCAGGTGCCATGGGGGAAAGGGGTTCGGAGCGCGCAATGAAGGTGGCGAGCGTATAATCGATTTTGCGGACACCCATGACCTTGTACTTATGAATACATGGTTCATCAAACGATTGTCTCATCTTCCCACATTTTATAGTGGGAACAATAAAACGCAAATCGACTATATTCTCATAAGACGCCAACATTTTACCACTGTCACTGATTGCAAAGTCGTTCCCTATGAGACCATCGCACCTCAACATCGGCCGTTGATTGCCAACCTGCGAATTAAGCCACCGATAAAACAGCGTGAGGAACGCACTGACTCGCCGCACATTAAATGGTGGCGATTTGGTGAGAAGAAAGAAGAAACGGTCTCACTCATACGATTGCCAACCATTACGAATGTGGAAGAATCATGGAACCAAATGAAAGACATGATTCACAAAGCGGCCTCTGCAACCCTCGGGGTCACCAAGCCAGGTAAGCGGTACATCAACCGAGATACTTGGCTTTGGAATGATGATGTTGAAATGAAGGTCCGTGAAAAGAAACGCCTCTACCACAAATTTCTCGACGATAAAACGCCTGCTAATTGGCAAATTTATAAGAATGTCAACCGGGAAGCAAAGAAAGCGGTCGCTGTCACCCGAGCGAACCATTTCAAAAATCTTTACGACAAACTGGACACTCGGGATGGCGAGAGAGATCTGTATCGACTTGCTAAAGGCCGTGATGAACGCACACAGGATATTGAACACTTCTGTTGTGTTAATGACAAGAACGGTAATTTGCTTACCAACCGTCGAGCCGCAACGGATAGATGGCGAGAATACTTCGAGCAGATTTCAACTGAAGAATTTGCTTATCCTCCACTTCTACAATCATTGCCGACATTTGGAGCAGTTCCACCAGTCAGCGCAACTGAAGTCGAGGAGGTAATAAAACAAATGAAATCGGGGAAAGCAACAGGACCTGACGACATCGCATCTGAGGTTTGGAAAGCGAAGAGCTGGGACCCAACACTGTAGTTCAGCGAATTCTTCAATCGGGTTATTCAAGAAGGTAGAACACTACCTGATTGACAAGAAAGTACCACAGTTCTAATATGGAAAAATAAAGGTAATCCAGCAGAATGTTCAAATTACCGTCCAATACGGTTACTTTCCCATACCATGAAGATTTTGGAACACATTCTTGAGAACCATATTCACGGAATCGTTGAAATAACCGTGAATCAAGCCGGGTTTGTCAAAAACTGCAGAACTACTGCCGCAATACACGCTAGGTGGTTACTCACGGAGAAACACAGTGAAAAGCATCGCCCTCTTTACATTGCTTTTCTGGATCTAGAGAAAGCGTTTGACCGTGTACCACACGAACTCATCTGGTATGCTTTACGACAACACCTCGTGCCAGAAGAACTCGTGCGCTGGGTTCAATTGCTCCACCACGATCCGAAAAGTAAAGTTCGAAGTATGGCGGGTGTATCAAAACCGTTTCGTGTCTCTGTTGGAGTTCATCAAGGAAGTGCCCTCTCACCACTCCTCTTTGTCCTTGTTATGGACACCGTCACACGGGATATCCAACGTCCAGCGCCCTACATACTGCTTTATGCAGATGATGTTTTCCTAGCATCTGATAGCAAAAATGATCTCGAGCAACTGGAATGATCGCCTCATGCAACACGGTCTCAGATTGAATTTAAACAAAACTGAATTTTTGACGACCGATCCCCATGAAACAGGCACAATCACTGTCAGCGGCAGTGATCTGCCCAGAACTGAGCGATTTAAATACCTCGGGTCAACGCTATCAGCCAATGGAGAGCTGCGTTATGAAATTGCTTCACGCATTAACGCAACCTGGATGAAGTGGCGTTCCACAACTGGTGTCCTTTGTGATCGACGTATCAACGAACGTCTCAAATCTAAAATTTACCGCAATGTCGTCCGTCCAGTCGCTCTCTATGGTTCTGAGTGTTGGCCGACCATAAAAGACAATGAACAGCGTCTTGCGGTAATGGAGACGAAGATGCTACGTTGGACTAGTGGCGTCACACGTTTAAATCACATCCGAAATGAGGATATCCGCGATCGTTATGGGGTTGCACCGATCGTGGAAAAGTTGCGAGAGAGGCGTCTTCGATGGTATGGTCACGCAATTCGTGCAAACGAGAATTCATTTGCAAAGATTGGTCTGAACATCGAAGTCGATGGTAAACGACCAAAAGGCAGACCTAAGCAACGGTGGCTTGATACGCTGGATGGGGATTTGAAAGCCTCGAGATTGCACCCAGATCAGACATTCGATAGAGCCAAATGGCGAAACCGATCACGACGAGCCAACCCCGCTTGTGAACGGGACAAAGGCTGAAGAAAAAGAAGATAGTTGCCTTCGAGGGCGATACAACGGTTATAGCGGTCTTACAATTTTTCGATATTTTTATAGTACGATTTGCCTTTAGCCTTTGAAGAAAATGGTTCGATACGAGAAATAGGAAAAAAGTACTTAAAATTTGGCCTTGACCACTTGCACTAGCTACTCATTTTCAAAACGTATAAATTTGGCACCTCAAGTACCCAAAATGTTCCAAATCCCCGATCGTGAAGTCGGAATACCGGAAGCTGAACGCTTCGAGTATAAAGATGTATTCATCTTGTGTGAGAAATTTCCTATGAATTTATTCCATTCGTACTTTGGTGAAAATTTAAAATGTTCTTTGATATGTCCTATTCCACCGTTCACATGAGATCACTTTATATGATCATGATGCTATACACGCCTTAGATTCCAATAAATTCAAGGGAAACACAAAACCTTTCTCTAATTTTGTTAATAATTGTTTCATTTTTTCAAACTTTCCAAAATTATATATTATATTAATACTGATAATGATGAATTTTCTCTAGGATAATCTTAAGTGGTGTTTTTGGGTAAATTTCCAATATATGGTGTTATGCTATAATTAACTTTATTTGAGCAAGCATCGGAATGGGATGTATTTGGATACTTAGACTCTGAAGTGGTTTTTTGCATATGACAATATTTCGGGAAAAAAAATACACCCCCTTTTCACATGTATGGGGAGCCCCCTAAAACTTAAAGCAAAATGGCGCCACTTGTTGCATCTAAAGATTCATAGACCGCATGTACTCACCATATTTCGCGACAATGGTACAGCCGTTTCCGAATAAATCATATGTAACAGATGGACAGACAGATATTGAATCGATTCAACAGACGGACAGGCAGACTGACCGTTAGAAAGGCATTGAATCGAGTCTAATAAGGTTCTGTGTTAGACAAACCGGAAATAGGACGAACTATGAAATTGTTATGCTGTAGGGAAAAGGAGGATTTAGACACTTGGATGGATTCCCAGGCGACTCGAAACAGGTTAATAGAGGGTGAAGCAGAAATCCCCCCTACATGAGTCACATTTACAATTTCCTTTCAGTTCTTAGATTAAGTGATTAAGATTTTCTCGTGAGTAGCACATAACTCACCTAACGCACCTCTCTAAATATTTCACTCTTTTACCCCTAGACCGAAATACAGTTTTCTAAATAACCCACTTTAGTTGATATATGACTTTATCGATCGTCGTTTCATTGCTAAATACCTTAGCTCTAGAGACAAACCTTGAACTCAGTGTCTTATAGGGTATTATGGCATTTTGCGAACGTATAATGGTCTAATTTGCCCCGCCTAGGGCGGCCTGAACCACCTTCTGTTTTCTGCATATTTTCGTACTTGAGATTGATGATGCAAAGTCCATACGATTGAAGGTCAACATTTTCGCCTTTTTATTATACTCAGATAATATATGTGTATATACACATGTATAACCCCCAAATCTACTGCTGATTATAACAACGAATCTTGTCTAATTTGAATGTTCGTTACTGATCGGTTAAAATGTAATTGCGCAATATTTTTATCATGGAGGCCATTCGCATAGGTCATATATATACTAATATTATCGTCCAACATTAAGATCAGAATACAGCCTTCATTATTTGATAAAAATCCTTCCTAAAATGGATTCACCTTCTGTCTGTCCCCCTGCAAATATCTGCAACCTATCTTTAACAAAAAAGTATAATTGAACCATAGAGACAGTAAACAAGAAAAGACAGCTTCTGCACCTCATCCAATTACAATTAATGAAGATATCCTAGAGATCGTTTATGAAAAACGAATATTATTAACATATTGAATAATAAAGCAACATTCGAATAAAACACCTCAAAAAAGTGTATACATAAGTATTTACCACTTTCGTTTCAGGTCATCTGGGTCCCACAAGCGATTTGGAATTCTTTTGCTGATTGTAACAACTGCTTTGCTAAGCAATCTATTGGAGCACGACATTGGATCCTCAAACTAGTAATATAATTCTTTGTTAATGAACCCACAATACCGAACTCATGTTAAATGCATTGTTTTGGAATTTTTGACAAAAGCATTAGCAGCCCGGAATGCACAATATTATTTGAATTTTAACAAATGTCACTATTTTAATGAGTTAACACAGGTGCGAATGAATATATTGTACTGGAAAAATTTTAAATAACAAAGAAAATGCGTAGCTTTGACGTTTGAAAAACTCACAATGAATAAATATTGAGAAGTTTTCAAACATTTCGTGTTTTCTTGCTTTGCGATGGTGTTTACTGTTTGCCAATGATAATTCCAGAACAATATTAAGTATTTTCAAAAATTTTTCTTCCTCTTCCATAAAGCCTTTTTAAATTGAAATGGCCACATTGGAATACTTGCACATAGGTAAGGTGATAAAAATGAAGGCAGCATCACTTTAAATTGGAGACATAAAATTAGAATTGAGTGCCCAGTTGAAATTCTGGAAAGAGCCTACTTCAGAAAGGTTTAGGTTACCAACTCATTTCTGAAGGTACGACCGCATATACGCTACGCGATACAACACCACTGCAGCGACGCGGCATGCCTATACCATATTGCAGTAGCGCGGTAGCCAACTACAAACAACTACATATTTTGACATTTTAGCAGGTGTATACAAAGCAAAACTGAAAAATCGTAGCAGTCAACTCAGTAGCAGACTTTGTAGCTAACAAATCGTCGGAAGTTTTTCCAGATGACGAATTGATTTTATTGAATAAAGGATTGAACTATGCGACACCGGATTTGAAATAGAACGTCGAAGATACGATTATAGATGTCGACGGAGACATTAAGTTTCTGGGAAAAGATAATCGGGAGAAAGCAAGGTCTCTTGTTAAAAATATTATTCAATAATACAGTAAAGGGACAAATAAACGACACAATAGAGAAGAGCGGATCATTAAAAAACTATACCAGTTTTTAACTTAAAGCAGATAAGACTGGGCACTTCAGAAACTAAATAACGGCAATACTACAAAACCACTAGAGGCACGGCAATGGGTAACCTATTTTCCCCGCTACTAAGTGGAATGTTTATACCAGGTGTAGAGGAACTAATGGAACAGCGTGGGATAATGCCCACTTTTTGGGTTAGATATGATGTACTAGTCATCGTGGATTTCTAGAAAAAATCAATCAACTCCATAAAAATATTATATTCACCATGGAGACTGAACAAATGGGAGAAATGCCATTCCTGGACATCAAAAAAGTTAGAAACGGGAAAAATTTCCAGTCTGATATATTCAGGAAGCTCACAACCACCAAACAAGTCATTCCTAGCAGCTCTTTCCATTCATACCAGCATAAATTCCACAGCATGGTACATAGAATCGCAAAACACAGATAGCGGCCATAACATTTCCTGGGACAATATGGATATTATACAAAAAATAAATAAAGTCCGCAAACTAGACGCCGCAGAAAGTCTGGAAATATTTCAACAGAATAACGCCAGGTTGTTGAACACCGATATAGTCAACTGTTCATCTAGGTTATTTCAGGCAATTAGTATAAGCAATTAAGGGGGTATTATAATTTCAGAAAAAGTAATTAATTACTAGTTCCCACGTTATTTGGTTTAATAGGTTAGGGCATATAAGGCTATAGAGTTAAGTGAAATAAATTATTACAAAACCAGCGCTCAGGAAGGACACATGTTGTCTCCGAAACACGTCTCTGTTATCTTTAAATAAAGCGTCATGAAAACCTATATGAAAGATGACTAAACCATTCTCAAACACGAAATTGGTGTCGCTTAAGCTATCGGATCTTTAGTTAAACACTCCTGGTTGCAGATTCTTTATTCATCGATTAGATACAACTGGTGCCAATCTGGTAAACTGATTGAAAAGTTATATATATTGAAATCAACAGGTGCCAGGAAAATAGTGACTTGTTTAGTCGAGGGGTTGAACGGTAGGAGTCGAAAGGCTCCCAAAACAACATCTGACGTATCAAGCCTTTGGGTCGTTTACAATTTTAACTTTTTAATACCAAAAGTACTCAATTTAGTCCGTTTTGAAGTTCATCATTACTTCAGTACTTTCTCTTACTTACCTTTTTAGGTATTTTCAGTAGTTTTTACCGTGTGGAAGCTAATATTTAGCAATATCACATTTTGCTGAATGTCAAAATGACCAAAGTTGAACTAGTAACGTGATGCTGTCTGTCGTTACTTTGTGAAATATGAAATTCCCATAAAATTGGAAAAACAAAGTAACAATTTCGGTGAATGTAGTCCACCATATTCTAAAAAGCATTAAATAATACACTAAGTTAGACATAAGTGGAACGACTCACTACGATGCCATTCGCAATTCACTTAAAAGTCTGCTCAAAAATGGCACGTACCGATAATTTTAAGAAGTTCCCAAACGTAGTCCATTTTAATTAATGTAAACTCATATTTATAATTAAACCTTCTATGAGATTATTAGAACCCCGGAGGTATTCCGAATTTCGGTCTGAAATTTTCAAAGTGTATTCTTAAAATATTATTGTTTCAAATTAAGCAAAAACAATTCTGCAATTTCTTCAACCCAAGTTACCAGACTACTACCTTAAATCTAGACAAATGAAGTCCTGAGCCTGCAGGTCTTTAAAACCGTCTATGATAGCATAGCCAGGATAAAACTGTAGACAGCCATTAGAGAATTCGGTATCCTGACGAAATTAATAAGACTGACTAGACTGACCCTGACTAAAGTGTGAGACCAGATAGAAGCAGCAGGATCACTCTCAAGACCATTCAACATCAACAACGGTCTAAGACAAGGGGATGCCCTATCATGCGTCCTCTTCAACCTGGCCGTGGAGAAACTGACTCGCGATACAGACGTAAATGCGAAGGGCACCATCCTCTTCAAGTTCACCTAACTAATAGCCTACGCAAACGATATTGACATAATGGGGAAAACAACCCAAGATATACAGTCTATCTTCATCTAGATCGAGCAAGCGGCAAACGGGGCGAGATCTCGGGCCGCAAATTAATGAAGGCAAGACGAAGTACATAGTGGCAGCGTCAGCGCCAAAAACCAACCAACCAACAGCATTGAATCGCACTGGTCAAACGAGAACAATAAAGATAGGAGATTACAACTTTGACACCATTGAAAATTTCCCCTATCTAGGGTGGAAAATCACAACCGCTATGGCGATCAAATCCACGTGCGGTTGTTGGCAGCCAACAGAGCCTATTTCATCTTACAAAAACTGTTTCGCTCGAAACGTCTCACCATAGGGTCAAAGCTCTTACTATACAAGTCAATGATCTCGCCAGTCCTTGTGTATTCCTCGGAAACCTGGGTTCTTAGCAAAAAAAAATTACCAACTCTTGGCTGCGTTGGAGAGAAGAATCCTTCGAAGAATTTTTGGACCCCTACATGAGAATGGACGGTTTCGTAGCCTACATAACGACGAAATCTATGAGCGATACCATGACTGTCCGGTTGTGAATAAAATCCGGCTCAACAGTTTGCGGTGGGAAGGTTACTTAATCCGTATGGATGATGATGATCCAGCCCGGAAAGTCTATAAGGGTAATATATGATATGAAGACCCTGCTCAGGATATCAGACAGCTTTTAGGGATATCGAATTGGTGGACCTCGGCGCAAAACCGGGATGTCTGGAGTTCCTTATTAAGGCAGGCCTAGACCGGATACCGCTTGTCGCGCCGTTGATGATGATGAATCATATTTGATTGAAATAAAAAAAAAAAAACTTGGCGAATTGGTCATCTTTATTGAGGTAAATAATGTTTAGTTCAAAACTTTCCTTAAATTGAAACTAACATACAAGACGAGTGCTAATTGTTATCTTACGTTAGGAGTTACACACAATATCTTACAAACTTATAAATAGTTTATCCATTCGGGAATAAATAAATAAATGTCATCAGCAAGCATTCATAAAAGACATGAATAAATTAGATAATACTGTCATAATAATATCACTTAAATCTCTACATATAACTACTGTTTATCGTTAGCCGATATAGCCATTTCCAGTGCGTCGAAATCGTAGTGCAGTTTCAAGTCCTTCAACTGAGCTCCTTCGAAAACTTGTACTACGCTTGGCTTAACGTTGTAAAAGAAAATCAATTGATTTCGTTCTTTGAAATCATTGATTAATGTAGAAATTGCTTTCGCAGCTGTGAAGTCAGCACCGTAAATATGTGTACAATCGATGACAACAGGTAGTGTTGACCGCAAACCGTGTTTGTTAATAGTATTTCGAACAAAATCAACAGAGGGGAAAATAAGGCATCGATCAGGTGTCAGCATTAAGTATTTGTGGTTGTCTTGTGTCTGTAAAATATCAAAATTGAAGAATGAATTTGTTATTCAATAAAATTTCTATTTTATCAACTATTCAAATGAATCATGGTGAAATGTATTCAATTGACTAGAAATGATATAATTTTGTCATGTGATCTTCTCCCAGTTTGTAGCACTCCTACCCTTACAATAATGATCATAGTTAATGTGTGGTTACATCATTGAATGCCTTCCTTCGATTTTCTTGGTATGTTAATAACGCCGTGGAAAGGAAATGCATCTGTTGCTCATTAGCGAAAAAAATTATTGTCATTTAACTAGTATATCATTGTACCTCAATTAGATCTACATTAACTCATAATAGCGGATATCATATGTATCAATTTACTTATTTCAATTAATCATTGTAGGCGAATAAATGCATAAAACGTGCCACTGTATATATGAATAATAAAACGTAGAATATTGAAGGCATACGAGTGGATTTCCACTAAAAAATTATAGAGAGCATAACCAATCGTTATTGTGTTTAATTCTAGATAATTGACTTATCATTAATTAAGAAAAGAAACAACTATTCAAACTCACCGTCAGAAATTCAAGTCTCAGTTTAGGTCTGGCAGCATGGTACAAAATAAATAGAATGTTCAATCCAATTCCGATTAAAATACCAATTTCAAGAGGTAATGCCAAGCATGCAATAAAAGCTGCAAATCCAGGAATTAAATCAGTTTCTGAAAAAAGACATAAAAATAGTTAGAAATAAACCCCAGGCCCATTAAATTAAAACTTTCTTACTTTTGCTCCTCCACATTGGTTTAACAACCCTAACTTCAACCATAAAAACAACAGCTGCAATTATAACTGCCGCAAGCGCCGCTTTTGGTATGAACGAGAAATATGGGGTCAAGAACAAAAGCGCCAATATCACCAACATTCCGGTGTATAGATTTCCCAATGGTGTCCGAACTCCACTTGCATTGTTCACCGCACCACGAGCGAGAGCTCCACTTCCCGGATAACCACTAACAAAGGAATTGGCAATATTAGATGCACCAATTGCTAAAAGTTCTTGGGTAGCATCAACCGATTTTCCATTTGCTATAGAATTATGAAATTAATTGATTAATATGAGAAAGGGCTGCAGTTCACATAATATCCTTGAAATATATAAATAATTATTATACTTACAAAATGCCTTGCAAACTGCTATATCCTCTAAAAGCGCAATTAGAGGTACAACCGCAATTCCCGATCCTAGATCAGATACCATGTCTCCGAAACTGAGTGCCTTCTCCTCAGTAGAATTTCCTGTTGGCGTAATTGAAAACGGGGGAGGTGCGAAGTCGGGTAATCCGGCAGGAATCTCTCCAATGAGTTTAAATACTCCTGAATCAATGAAAATGGCGCCAATTGCTCCACAAGTTACGACAAGTACAGCATTTCGTGCAGTCCCAATCAGCCAAATGAACTTTGTAATAATCTTTTGACATAAAGACTTCTCACTGTCGTCTTTAGGGCCAATGTTAACTCGTACCAAAAGCCTCATGCCCAAAAGTACAATAATACAAATCAAGCCCATGATAGTGTCACCCAGGCGAATATTATGTATGTCCTCGAAAATAGACAACCAGGTGTTGATAAATGTACTTCCGGATGCCTTAACTCCGAAAATATCCTTCACTTGTGATGTGAGAATAATCAGCGCAACTGCACTGGTAAATCCTGAACTTACGGGTCCGGAAACAAAGTCTATAAGAAAACCCAGGCCAAAAATGCCCATCAGCAGCTCAACAAGGCCAGAGAGGAAGCACAAAAGGACTGACTTTTGCCAATTTCCTTCGGCTGCTTGGAATGTCAGAAGTGATGCAATGGCAGTGGGCCCCATTGGGACATCTTTGCATGATCCAAGAAAAATGTAAACGAAACAACCAAGAAAGGATCCGTATAACCCATACTGGAAAAAATAATATCACTGTAAGACTTACTCGTAAGAATTGTCGGACAATTATCAACTTACTGCTGCTGGTAATCCTGCTATTCCCGCGTATGCCAACGCTTGTGGAATTACTGTCAAACCAACCGTGAAACCAGCAACTAAATCGCCTACAGCATCTTCACTGTTGTATTTTGGTAGCCAGTTGAGAATTGGTAAACGTTTATAAAGCGTTTTCTTTCGGAAAATTTGTTGGGCCTTTGTCTTAAACCATCTGTTAACTGTAGGCATGCAATCTTCTGAGGATGATTTATCATCTGCAACTAAAATACAAACCATGAGCTAGAAATATAATATGAAACTAAATAACTCATTCTGTCACTTACTGATAAGTTCAGTCGAGCCCACATTTTGTGGTGAACATTCATTGGGAATATCCACGCTTATGTCGGCGCTCTTTTCGGTTGTACCCATCTTAGTAACCTGGAAAATGATCCAATAGAAAAAGTCATTTATTTGCCCCTTTAGATACTATTTCTACAAATAAAATATAGTTAGTTCTAGTTGAGGAGTATATATTGTGTCAATTTATAATTCATTGCTGGTAAAAAAAGCTAAATAGTAAAGGTTTTGCTATAAAAGACAGGTAGATGGAATTAAATGAATAAATCAATTTATATTCCTTTCAAACCGGCCTAGCCTTCTCCAGATCGGTACATTGTAAGCATTGACCTCGCGAATATCGATATTGACAACTAAATATACTACGGTAAACATTTTGTGAGCTCCTCCTTTTTTCTCCTTTTTTCATTGGAATTTTTATTCCAGGCTCCTCAGAAAACTTTTCTTTATTCTCTGCGACAATGAAGAAAATCAAAATTCTCGTAAGAAATTCTAGTTCAAATCAAATTACTTCATCTAATTTTGTCTTCTTTTGAGACTTTGTGAGCAATCATCCAAGGTACATTTTGAAAACACTTAAAAAAATAAGGCCAGTCTATCCAAAAAATACCAAATTGCGGCAACACAAGTCATGATACAGGACAAAATTTTGGAGAACTTGTTATAAATCCTTTCATTATTAGCAAATTTATAAAAGGCCTAAATTGACTTTCACTGTGTCCAATATACGCACAATAAAAACATCCTCCTTCTCTACTTAGTAGTAGTCCAACTTCACAGGTCACCAATCACACTTTCACAGACCTTCGTCAACCGGCAGGGCAGTTCGTATAGATATTTAACATAATAATCAACCCATTGACAACCATTCCAATATGGTCATCCATTCAAAGATGGTAGCGGATACATGGTATCAGCAAATGGTGAACTACTTCATGAAGTTGCTTTATGCATCAGCACAATTTGACCGATGTGGCATTCCAAAATTGGCCTTATTTGGGATTGAGGCATAAACGAACATATCTAATCCAAAATTGACCACAATGTCGCCCGCCCTGTCACCCTTGATGATGTGTCCGCTGCCTATGAAAGACAATGAACGATGCTTCGTGGTAATGGAGACAAAAATGTTGCATTAAGCCAGTGGCCTAGCAGCCCATAATCACATCCAAAATGAGGACATCCTCTACATATAATTCGCGCTGACAAGATTTCAAACTCAATAGTTTCACACGTTAGATGGTAATTTGAGAGAATCGTGCCTCCATCACGATCAGGTCTTTGATAGAGCAAAATGGCTCAACCCATCAAAGCGAACCGGTACAGCTTGTGCATGAACATGAACAAATGCTAAAGAAGAAGGTGCAAATACGACCAGTCAAGTGTGAAATAAGGTTGCATTATAGGCAAATAGTCTTACATTCGAACTTTCTCCGCACAGCATAACTTGTTCAAAATTCCCCAAATACTTTGCAAAAGGCGCCCAAATGTTGGTCTTCTCACATCTTCTTCTTTCCATAACACCCTCAGATCTCTAAAGGTTACCATCGCCTCATTCGAACCCACTTCCAACTTCGTATATATATGTCGTTTTTTTTTTAATCCAGAGGATGCCTTCATAATCCTTCTGTGTAGACTAACTCTTTTCAACGAGCAAATTAGCAAATCGTGATTGGTGAGCTTAAATGTCAAGAACATTCGGTTTGAACCACATCAATAGTGATGGATGCCTATTGACTGAACACTGCATATAATATCTCCCACGTTGGCTCAGAGTTAACTACATTCAATGAAAAGAATAGCATTGATACTTTCACAATTTCCTTCATTTCCTAGTGCAAATGACAAGTCAACACCCATTTCTTCATTGAAACCGTTCCGGGCAAAACCGACCACGATGCCAACATCATAAACATTTAACGTCCAAATCCAGGCTCTAGAAGAGGCCGATTTCAGAATTCGTAGCTGATAAAGAAGTTCCCCTAATCCCTTATCACTAGATTGAGTACTAGCTCCACAAACCGTAGAGTTTTTATGCTATTTTACCTCATTTTTAGTGAGAATGCTGAGAGGGTACATACGTCAGCAGGTTGGTCACATGATCTGTTTTATAAAAATCAATATATTCGAACTATCGACGGAACCATCGTTTGCAGAGTGGTTAATAGTGTATGGAATATAATGCCCCTGCCCTCGGAGATGACATCCTCCAAGATATCCAAAACAATCAAACTTTTTGGGAAATATTTAAAAATAGAAACTTTCAGCAGCACACCTCCTCAAATGGCGAGATTCATGATGGTATCTCCTCAATCTCTCTCAATCTCAATCTTGTCAACTAGAACTAACTCAATCTCTTCTCTAATATCGAATTTATTCCAAATATGTAGTGGAAGCTCAAAAAAGTAACAAATAACCCGAGTGAACGAAGCTGGTATGATAAGGCTCATAATAAGATCATCCTTACCAACCGTTTCATAAAAGCTCACCACACACTTTTCAGCCCTGTTTATAAAGCAAACAACCCTCTTCTTCCAACCGCACCTTTGTAAGCTAATCCTTAATACTCCACAAGGGCACCAATCCCAAGTAAAACAAAAGCAGCCGTGGTCTTCTCGATAGTTCAGCTGCAGTGGTGCGAAGTATATATCGAACCAGATATTTAGCAGCCGCCAATAGGTTCTAGCAAAAGGATGGAACTCTTAAGCGGATTAATAATTTAGGACCTGGAATGTGGGCACCTTGTTTAGATCTGTCGCTCTTAGAGCACAAATTGAAACTGTCAATAACAATAAAACAGATGTCATGTCGTTCCGGGAGATGAAATTGTTAGGCTGTGAGGTATTTGACTCTTGAACGCACACTATCGGCAAAAGCGATAGATAAAAAGTCGGGAACCCAACAATGTGGCATAGCTTAAGCCAATTGACAGAAGAATTATTGGCACGCTTCGGGTGAAAATTAAATTTTTGAACGTTTGACTTATCAATATATTATATATGTTTCATTAGAAGATAAGGACGACTCAGTATTTGATTCACTGCCCTTGTACGTACGTACTCGGCGATTTCAACGTAAAGATCAGAAACTCGCTGGTTCGCTATGGAACTACTGGGTGCCATAGCGTAAGCGTCATAACTAACAAGAACGGAAACAGGCTCATCGAATTTGCTTGCCGGACATGATGGATCGACAGCATTGCTGTCAACGAATTCAGCCTAAAGACGCGATTAAGATGGCTGCAGAAAAAAAAATATCTGACAGGAATGAATGATTTGATGAAATGCGTCAACTGACAATTGATGAGATAAACCTGAACAACCTACAAGAGCCAAACTAGACAAATACTTAGAATTAAGATAAATCGCTCCAATGTGTTATGCAAATATGATGCTGATCCCAAGTACATATAACTCTTTAGTACAATCTTTAGTAAAAGAACCAGTGATCGGGAATAATGGGAAAAAAGTAGAGGTGGACGACCAGATTAGTTGGTATAATTTCGCCATACTGCATCCCATTTGATCACACCCCTTGTTCAAGGGAGTCCAACTCAATTGGCCTAGCCCTCCAAGTTGCTGGTTCGAAGCGATGGGCCTACAACCCGTCATCCAACAAAAAATCAAACACCATATTCAGAAACAAGATGAACAGCTTCGGACGGGCTTGATACCACGGAATCGCCCGCGCAAATGAATAAGTGACTAGGCTTCTGGATACTGGAATGTTAGATCACTAAACAAATCTAGTGCTCTAGAGGACCTACTTCAACAGGCTAGCTAGTATAAGGGCAGTCTAGTAAACGAATTGGAATGGTTACGAGATAACCGACATGCAAACTTCAAAAATGGGAAGGTATCAGGGAAACGTGATTGTGGAGTCGCTTTCACCGTGGATAGGGACTTTATTGGTAAGTATTATCGACATGAAAGATTTTTAAAATATGGTTTGTAAACATACACGCCCTACCTGCAGAAAAAAACAACAATGTTAAAGAGCAATTGTACGACAGCCTGGAAAGACTATACGACTCATTGCCTCTGGATGACGTAGAGATATTGCTCGGGGATTACAACGCAAAGGTTGAGAACGAGGAGATACATCGAGGGATTACAATGGCAAACGCCTCATTGACTGACAACTAGCATAAATTTATTTATAAAATCGTCCTCCTCCCTACACAAACGCATTCACAGAAAGACATGGCCGTCCCCAGATAGACCACGTTCTTATCACCAAAGGATGGTCATCCAGCAGGCCAGGGTGAGATCAAATCGAGGAGTAAACTATGCTTTCGAACACTCCAGGGTAAAAAGCACCTACAGGTGTTGAATTTCGAAGACCCACGGAATAAACAATAAACACACACACAGAAAATTGGTCTTTCCAAAGATAAACAAGTCGGGAAACCGGAAGCTAGACGCTTCAAGTAAGAAAGGTTTTGTTTATTTTTTATGTAAGTATATTTGAGTCCAGAACTATCCCATTTAGCATCACTTTAGTAGTTGTTCAATTCTGATTAAACTAGGCGATATCATGCTTCATAGCATAATCTATATTATTGAGTAATTTTATAACTCTATGATAAACATAAGGGTGGTTTCTAGTCAATTTCCCCAGAAACATAGTAATATACTATTATTGACTTAATTTTAATGGATATCGATATGGAAAGCATTTTGAGGCCTGGGCAATGTATAGAGGCTACTTTGTGATTTTTTAGAATTTACGGTTGCGTAGTTTCTGAGAATGAATCATTTTCACTTTCGGCTCCCGCACCCCCCCCCTTTGTAACAAATGTCAAAATTCAGATTGGCTCCGAAAAGTACTAAACGATAACTTTCATTTGATATCCAGACCTATATCCGGTGAAAAAAAAAATTTAAATTTAAATTTGGAATGCCTTTGCATGTGTGAGGACCTACACTTAAACTTGACGTAGAAAAACGCTACTTACTGCATATGTGGGTGTTCACAGTTCTCACCTTCTCACCAAATATAGTGTCAATCAGTATAGCCGTTTCTGAGAAAAGTGCGAAGGACAGACGCTGAATCGATTTTAATTAGGTTTTGTTTCTACAAAACTGGAAGAACGATTAGATCTTGTTCTCCGGGATCTTACGAAGATGCCCGTAAATAACATCTGGTGCGACCTGAAATGCGCCATCAAAACAACACCAGAGTGAGTGGTTGGATACGAATCCCGGTGCCAGTGACATCACAATGAATGCCAGGAAACAATTGACAAGGAAAATGAGGCATGCAGACAACATATAGAAAGAAACCCAAAGACAAAAAGAGAAAATTACGAAAACCTCCGAAGAGTAGCTAATAGAATTTTAAGGCAAAAGAAGAGAAAACATGTTGACGGCACCATCACGAGAAACAATATATGACAAGCCTACATAGTAGTGAAGAGCATAAGGTGTGGCTATCAATCCAAAACCAGAGCTGAATAATCATCGGCAACGAAAGTGAATAACGTTAACCCCTCCAACACAACTTAATCATCAGAGCTCATAAGAATTATGGTGATGCACAATGGGAAAATTGAACCGCCAACATTAGATGAAATAGAGACAACAATCAAATGTCAAAAAATTAACAACACGCCAGGCGTATATGACACCCCCACTGAACTCATCAAATCAGACGGCCCCTGGAAGCTATCCACAAATTGGTTCTCTTCATCTAGAACCACAAACCGATCCCACAAGAATGGAAAAAGTATGATATGTCCTATCCACAAAAAAGGTAACAAGTTGACATGCGATAATTACAGATACCTCTCTCACTGCTTTGTACCCCATATAAAATCCTCACAATAATTCTGAGGGGAAGAATTAGACTCTACGCCGATAAGATGATTGATGAATACGAGGGAGACTTCCGGACTGGAAGATCGACCATTATCATTATTTACGGTCAAATAGGTGCCAGAAAAATGCTGGGAATTCACCATCGGTATCCATAAAATATTCGTAGACTTTATGCAGGCATATGGCAGTATTGATCGAAATGTACTGGACAAAGTGGTGCTTGACTTGAAAATCCTAGCAAAGCTGGTTAGCCTCACCAGAAGTCCAATTACGCAAGCAAGAAAAATGACGCCCAATAGACAAAATATAACGACTAACACGTACAACCCAGAATATCTAGTCAACTTTATATTTTAGGCGTACCACTGACGAGCGGTGTCCGGATAGCACTAGGCTGTCACAAGGATGGTCGCGGTTCAAATCTCACTGGTGGCAGTGGAATTTGCATCGTGATTTGACGTCGGATACCAGTCGACTCAGCTGTGAATGAGTACCTGAGTCAAATCAGGGTAATAATCTCGGGCGAGCGCAATGCTGACCACATTGCCTCCTAGTGTACCGTTACGGTCTTGAATGAAGTGCTCTAACACACTTCAAGGCCCTGATCCAATATGGATTGTTGCGCCAACGATTATTATTATTACTGACGAGAAATGGAAATGAACTTGACGAAATAAACGACGAATCCACGGATGAATATCTAAAAGGGCCTTCGAAAGAAGAGCAGAAAAATGAAGACAGTAGGAAAAACCCGAAAGTGCTAGGCAGACTCACTTCGCGGAAATTCAAATGTATGTAATTTACTTTCTGATAGAAAGTGAAACTATAAATCCACCAAAAACACTGCTGCAGAAGTAACTATCGGTTTTGCGGACTTCCCGAAAACGAACATAAATTTTACAAGGATCTCTTCGAAGAGACAAATTGAGATCAAAATGAGATACCCAGTTGACAATATCGACAATCACCAAAAAAAATCTGTAATATTATAAATCGATAGGCAAAGTTCTCAGGACACTGTCAACACACTTTCAAGACACTCTTTCTTCGGATAATAGTAACCGCTGATTAGTTTCCAGATCAGAAAATTAAAATAATGGTAGAGTCACCACTAACAAGAATGTTGAAATTGTTATAACCCATACGGATGCTCACAATAATTCCACATCTTTAGCCCACCCTTTCAGAATAGGGCAATGCCACGGTGGTATATATCAAATCCGAGTTATTAGGTATGCTCAGGACAAGTTTTTTAATAGGTTAAATCAAAAAGGATTCTAACGTACTGAATAATAATATCTGCGTTTATTATATTATAATTATTTGGAAAATTATTTTGAACCACCTTTATCTTCAAAATACTAAATGCTAATGGTCTAATCTGCCTAAAAGATTTGGGAAGTTAAAAAGATTAAAGTTTTATCTGCCTATGTACAAACACTCCGCAACTTAAATTTACCTTAAGTATATGAGGGTATTAAAAACCCAAAGTAAATAAAGAGCTCCATTTACTGCTACTGCACGTGAGTATTAATCTTAAGTAATTCTGCTGCATGCCAATGATCTATACAATACCATCTGAGCAAATATCCTCGGTCATGAGTTATTATACCATACGCCGCAATTATTAAGCACACAATTTAGGTATGGGAACTTGAAAGATGCTTTCTAACGATGTTGCTAACAAAATAAACAGCGGGAACCACGGGTGTATGTACATCACCATAAATTATTTTGGCAAATTAAATCATTTATGTGGAAAACAGTCTTAAGTTCCTGAAATTTGATGCTTAGCTGATATCACTGAATGTTTATTTTTACGTATCTAAGTACTATACTTTGATGTTTAATTGCAACAAACTATAAGCCAAGGCTGTTTGCAACGTAAATCCCGGATAAAACCGGTAGCTTACAAATGTATTAGGAAAAGGAAGTGTGCGGTTATATTCTCGGAAAAGAAGCGGAAGATCACAGTTAAGCTTGATTTCTAACTAATGGAGTGTGTCATTAGTATTAGGAGAAAGTTAATAATAAAACGTGGGGTAAAAATTTATTATTCGACGCGTCTTTAGTCTTAAGATTTTCCAGTGCTTTTGTCTATTTGTTTTTGAAATTTTTAAATTCCTGCATATAAGGTGATTTACCTTTGATGCTATGGAATGGTTCCATGGTCCCAGAATACTAATGTTAAACCACAACCGTCCCTAAAATATTTTGTTCTGGTTACACATTGGTAGGTTTTGTGTAATATAAATCCCCAGTGGCTTGTTAGCTGGAAGTTGGCTTAGTTTCTCCAAAATTTTGTTTTAAAGTACAGAGATAATTCATCCCTGAGGCCCCGATTATAGACTTTCAGAAAATTTAAATTAAGTTAACATTTAAACAAGACAACCTCTGAGTTGATGGGTGTATGTAATACTGCATATTATTCTCGTGAATTTATTTTACTCTAATATACACATGTAAAGTAACCCTTTCCAATTTTTTATATATGAGATCTGTTCAGAATTTCTGAGAATCAAGAGAATGCAGCAACAATCCGATTCCGATATTTTCGTCGTTGTATTATATTGTGCCTTCAAATGCAATGCCTCAATGCAATTTCAATCAGAAAAGTAGCTGATAGTTTTGACACTGAGTCTCATCCATAGAACTATTTTTGTGGTTTGGTCATTTGCCAAAAAAAAACAATTACAAAAATAACGCCAGAGTATGTCGCGAAATAATTGATAGCTTTTGCTCCACGATAAAGCAATTGCTCACATTTCGTGGTTTGTTGATAATTTCTGAACAAAACCAGTACAGCATATAATGATGCTATGCCTCAGTATTTGCAGGACAAAAATTCCGATCCCCTTTTTTCTTTGGCCTTTGTCCGGCTCAAAAGCGGGCCCGGCTCGCCGTCCTCTGAAATTCTACCTTGATGCAGCACGTGACATTTGGTGCCATCAAATTTGGCGTGTCGAGCGGGTGGTTGTAGCTCCCATAATATTGTCAGCTACAGGTATTGTACCTAAATCCCTCTTGGCTTCCCTTGATGTCCTGGGAGTTTCGCACAGTCTGGTCCAAACCATGCAGAAGTACACCAATCTGCATACGTGCTCGATATTGCGGGGAGTACTCGGCGGATTCTCCCATTGACCTACCACCGGCCACTACCACCAGCGTCCCTTTAGTTTTTAAGTAGGTAGGATCGTCCGAGCCTAAATGCTTGGCACTTAGTGCTAGCATTAGGTAAATCCGGCATCTGCCGAGATTGTGACAACATGGAAATAATAATCGTTGGCGCAACAATCCATATTGGATCAGGGCCTTGAAGTGTGTTAGAGCACTTCATTCAAGACCGCAATGGTACACTACAGTACACTATAAGAGGCAATGTGGTCAGCATTGCTTAACTTAACCCAGCAATATACATCCCCATGCTGTGTACTACCAAAGGTATTTCACCTATTGAATCGTCTCGGGAAATAGTGAGGCATTCATGTATGTACATGAGAATCGCTACGAAACAGATGAACGCAGAGAACCTGGGATTATTATTGGGGGAGCGCAACCGACGCTTTACTAGAGACAGCACCGTAGATGCCTTCTGTTTTATTGATGAGCTCTGGGGAGTCGAATTTTGGAAGTCATGTTGATCAAACTGTGGAGGGTTTCTTTTAATATTATCGTGTTTATTTACAGTTTTAAGCGAATTTTGTTCAAATTCCCGAGTTCCTATTGAGAATATCCGCCTGAATTCGTAGAGAGAAGGGGCGAGTAAAACGTGGAAATCGGCGGCCCGGGGAGTTTGGATTTTAAGCACGGTCGAAACGAGCAGCTAGTGCGGTGTCAGTGTGCTTTCGCATTGATGTGTTCCTCTTGTTACCGATGAGTGGTTCTCTGAGGTGGCGGGGAGGAAGACGAGGCGGCAACCCTGTTGGCTGAACCAAAACCAAGTGGCCGAGGAGAACCTCCATAGTGGTGGCACCGAGAACCCCTGTATAGCATTAGTTTGCCGGCCGTGATGCAGTAGGCGAGTGCTCCAAGGCCTAGCAAGGGCGATCAGACCCGAGTCTGCACGGGGATCTGAAGTGGCTTCGGTCACGAAACCTTACCATGGGAACCGAGGTAGCTCCTGGACTTTTATACTTCTGGAGAATTCCTGTCGTATCTGAGTACAGCTCGGTTGATTGCAGTTGGCTCCCTTGTGGGTGTTTCATGGTGGCTGTGGTTGTGCTCAAGCGAGAAGAGACCTTCGGGCCTTGACATTGTGTTGCGTATCAACACGGGTGCCGTACTCCATAGTTCGGTAGAGATTTAGGTAATTCTTGCATCCACCAGTATGAATGCTAAGCCATGCACTTGGTATAAACTGGTACCGTTGCGTTTGTCTCAGCGGGGATCTGATTGTGGTCACAAAATCAATCCGTGCCTGAAGAGGACCGTAGGATTAAGTCTCAAGACAGGTACCTACGTTAAACACCGAGGACTTCACTATTACCGATGAGTAAACATTTAGGGGCTCAGTTTTTGCGAGAGAACTTCTCTGATGAGTGGGGGGATTCACATTTCGGTTTGCTACTACATTTTTCTACAGAGAAGGGCCACAGGTACCAAAACATGCTAGAAAGAAACTTAACCCTAGCAGGCTTCTAACGTTTTAAATGCTCTTCATAACAAATCCGTTTCATGACCTTTAGATTCCCCTTCTTGCTTCTATTATCTAAACTTTCTTCTACATTTCATTTGAATTTTAATGAATTGGCACTTTGTTTCCTGGAAACGCAAAATGTATCCATACTTTAGTACTCAGCGTTTCCAAGAATTTATGGTTTGTTAGTTAATCCTTATTTTATTTATTTAAATAAACGGCATGATATACTGTATCTATTATGCCAATTTTGTAACTACTTATCAAATCTGTTCTCTCTTCCTTGGTTCTTTGAGGGTAAGGGTTTGCTTCAAGCAGCAGACATTGGCTTGGCATAATAAATTATTTTTCGAAAGCATCAAATCACTGACGAAAACCCCCGGGAATTTGCCAACCCCCTTTTTCTTCACAAAAATTCTACATAAGCACCGCCGACTAATGCCCAATTGCGTGTCGCGTCGTCTGATCGATATTCCGGGCTCCTCTTCGACATCTCGGGCAACAGTTAGCGATATTCTCAGTGGACTGGCTGCTCCCGAGCCGAAAAGCCTTGGGTGTATCTCGTGTTGCTCCAGCCTTTTCAAGGCAAGTGGCCAAACAGGACAGGCTTTGTCCAGTTGGTGTCGAACAGCCAGGAAATCTGCAACGAAATTCACGCTTCGCAAACACAACTGACGAATTATTGCACAAAAAAATGGAAACAATTATTCTACGTTCTTGAGGCGTAAACCGACTCATGGCCTGTCGATTTCTATTCTGCGGATGTTTACTTCGCAAATGTCAAAAGAGAATTGACCATTGGCAATTGTTATAACGTTTTCCAACGGAGTGATTACTTTTGTCCCACCTTGTATATTGTAAGAATATTTGTCACTCTTTTTATAGTAGTTAATCGGTTAATAAATTTAACTATATAAGATTGCTTGACGATAGTGAACTTTGAGTTCTTGGAACCAAGTCATTGTCATTAGACCGGTCCCATCCATGGTATACTGGATGTATCAAGTCGTAAAACACTTACTTAGTTATACAGAATGAGCATGATGGTCAAAGGGAAAGTGCAGAGAAACTGAAAGTACTTATGTCGGTTACAACATTCTGCCTGCCTTGCGTAATGGGTGCACTCACGCGCTATTGTAATTGCCACCTCAGTCGCTTAAAATAAAGGCAGACCCAAGTTTTGCTGCACATGAACTCCAACTGAAGCGCAAACAAAATGCTGCAATCCTGATAACTCGGAAGGGACTAACACTGAAGCGAGGGTTCTGCTCTCAAAATTTGTACAATAAAGAGGTATGGCATTTCGATCTCGAGTTTTCAACTTTTTTAATGACGTGAGAGAGAGCAGAATATCTAAAACGATCCCCTCGCATTCCCGAGCCTGAGCAGCACAAACATGTGCAAGCGTGGATCAATGGCACACTTCAATCAATTTCGTCACTTATTCTAGGTTTTGGAATAGCTCTGCCCACTTAGTTGTCCTTCGGCCAACTTGAGTGCTCTTTTGCCTGTCGCTCAATCACTAAGTTATTAAAAAACTATGAATGAAATAAATAAATAACTTCTAATCAAAATAATGTCGACAATTTAAAGAGACCATTGATATTCTTAATTATATGATCACCTTTGGTAGACTGTGAACTAAGTACGTGGAGAATGATTTCAGAGGATCTTCTTCTAAAAATTTCATATTGTAAATCATATTTGATATTCACACTCAAATATGTGATATAAACTGGCTTGAAAGCATTTTTAATTCAGTATGCACTCGCTCAAAAAACTGTTAAGAATTCTAACGTGTTCATTCTCGCCAAATAAAATGGAAACTACCACAAAATGAAAATAAATAAATTTAGGCACATGCTAACGAAATGTTCGATTCTAACTAAACTAGCGTTCTATCTTGTGACAGCCTTCGAGAAATCCTGCCCCAGTCCTGCTGGAAGTAGGAAGCAGAACAAGGAAAATAGGAACCAATCATAACTCTTCTCCGACGGCCGGAATCAATCGCCTCTCGTACACAACTATTGCATCAGCCGGACGGAAAATGTTAAACATGAACATCGACTATAAAAAATCAATAAAGTTTACAGAAAGCTAATCGACGACATTATCACACATGCTTCTTCTGCTTAATCAAGCAATTCAACAATAACCGATTCAATCCAGCTTATAAAACCTGTCACCAATTATGGTGATCAACAAATTAATCACACTTCGAAAATTAAACGGTCAAAAATTCCAAAGAAAAGTCAATACACTAACTTGTACTTCAAATAGCTGTTCCAAAACATTAACCATTAGTTGTTCTGTCCAAAAAATAAAAATGAATAATTGACAATACTAAATAAAAAGAATGTGATGTACGAAAACCTTGGATTTCATAGTATCTGTATCCATATTTGTCAAAATTTGACGAAGGCGTTATTCTCGTGACAAGCATGTGCACATATATTTTCTTACTAAATCTGAAAATGATTTTTAATAAGTACAAGGACAAAATAAAGTTGTAAATTTTCGCGAACAGTAGCTTGTCAATTTTAAACCAAGAAAGAAACATGCCCTTCAAAGTTTTTGAGTACTTTGCGGATAGAGCGAAAGTCACAAGGTGAAATTTGTTTATAATATATGAAAGACAGCGGAGAATATTAAATAAATCATCACACAACTATGTTACTATTTCTCCTTGTATTTTCACCTCACTGACAGTCTGTCCGATAGAATTCTAATTTTCAGAATAATTTTGGTACGAATTTTTCCTTAGGATCAATACATAAATTTGTTTGTTATCCCGGATGGCTTAGTGGTTAGAGCACTAAGGTATCGCATAAGTGAATGCCACAAATCAAACCTTATTGGGGCAGCGAGGTTTATATCGTGAGTCGATACGGAATCACAATCGATTCAGCTGTGAATAAGCACATGAGTCAAATCATGATAAAAATCCCATGCGAACGCATTGTCGATCCATTCCTTTTTTATGAGAAAATTTCTTCTACAACGTCATAAACATTCATAACAAAAACTATAAATGAATTAGTAGAATCCCGCGCAATTTTTTTAAAGCTTCCAAATAAGACCAACACTTCAAGAACTTTCTAGACGACTTCAAGCAGAAAGAAGGACTGTCATTTCCTCAGAATAATTTGAGTAAACTCAGAAAGCCCCATCCCGGCTAGTACTATTCTAAAGATAACAGGTAAAGATCTAAACCCCCAGCATCATTCCTTGGAACTAATGAATAAGGTTGACAAATGGGTTAGGGTGAAATGCCACCATAAAATATTCCCAGTACTGTCTCGATTTCTATTTACTATTGCTAATATTGTTCCGTAATTATTTTTCATTATATGCACAATTGATTATATTTTACTAATATATGCGTATAATGCCAATCAAGTATAAGTTATATTAGCCATTCTGATTGTAATCATTATACTATACTAATGAGAATAATGTTAATAAGACCATTGGAAAAGTGGTCCCATTCAGCGCTTAAGACTTTGGGAAACTAAACTACCTTGATGAGGCCTCATACGAAATACCTTGGTTCCAAAAGGGTTATGCCAAATCGAATGCGAAATCATTTCTTAGCTAGCATATCCTCTATATCTTGAGCCACCTGATTTCCGCAGCACAGAAATAGACACGAAAATCTGTAATTCAACTAGGATTCGAACCCGGAGCCAGGATCGAAAAAATGAAGTTCAAACAACATCGACATCAAATAAATTGTTTTTTTAAAGATTTGTTGTGTCAATATAATATTTCCGGAAAAACTGACACCATATTTCATAACTAATGACAATGTGCAAAGTTAGTCCTCAATACTTTTATATAATTTCCAACTGAGGATATCTAGAAATTTCTATTATGCAATGGATTATACATTTATGTCAAAGAGAAATTAACGCACGTGAATGGTACCTGATAGCCAAGATAATACATTACAGCAAAGTCAAGATTATTATGCATAAAAACCGAATGAGGACTTAGAACATTATATCATATGTAAATGTTGTGCGAGCAGCTTTATTAAAAGAAGGTGTTAGGCGTTCTTTCCTAATTCGAAATTCAGATTAAGGAATGTCGTATGTACAAACGATGAATTTCATGAATGAAAATCTTAGTCAAGTACACAATAATGTTGAATTACCTCACGGAAAATTATTGTGCTTTGATGTAAACAGCACAAAATCGATTTACTTTAAACGCAAATAACAATGTCACGATTTATTTTACTATCTTTTCAGCAAGTTCGACCTTTCCCATACTAATCTATAGAGATAGTTCAATATTGTATAAATTGACAATTCTTATGATGCGCAAAAGCAAATCTTGCAGCATACAAGCATTCATAAAACAAAGGGAAAACGTCAAAAATAAATAAGCAAAACCCTTACAAAGTAACCTTGTCTTTTGAAGCTCAACTCCCCATGCCAATCAAATATATCAGTAACATAGAATAAATCAGATGAAACTTTTAGACGCAGTCTCTTTGGAGCAAGTCAAAAGATGTCGGATTAGTCATAGCTAGATACTGACTGCGAAAAATTAATATAACTTGAGGGTCATTGCAAAACTGCAATGTTCTGGAGCTGGGGAACGAAGAGGACGCTCTCCATGAGCATTCAAAAGAATGGCTGGGAGGGCAAGTACCAAGTACATAAAAATATGGTGAAATTATATGGCAACACAAAACAGTGTTACAACGGACTCTCCAAACTTAAAAGAAATGAATCATTCAAATTTCCTTGAGGAAAGTAATTAAGAACATGAATATATGTCTTGAGCTAGCGCGTCAACTAAAAATTTCCTTGTCTTCTGCAAATAAGAATAAGTCATTGTCTTCTATTTAGCAAAGATTCTTCATTTTATCCGCCGATCATAATACATATATAAATCTATGGTTGCCATTCATGGGTGGCGTATAGCACATCCACCAAAATTGAAATTCGCTTCCATTCCCCTAGGACTTCCCTATATATTTGCACTCCCTCTCTACTGTCCTCCGCCAAGTGTTCTTGGGGCGACCCACTTCCTAGATTTATAAATTGACGACGGCTTTCATGCTCTGACTATTAATACAGATAGGCCATGAGGACCTTGGTTTCATGAGACTTTATCAGTGAAACTCTACCAATCCAGAACCATTTAGAAAAGAACCATAACTCAGTGACAAACAAATAGATCGTAATAATACCTTTTTCAACTTTTTTGTAAACCAGAATTTCTTAAACAAGAGAACAAAATAAAACTCAAAACTTCATTGCTCAAATTAGGGTTTTCTTAGTTGCTGCCCAAAAATAAAGGCAATATATGGTATTCCGCTTTGAAGCGTGCATTTCCATTTTGGAAGTGTAAATTTCGAATTCATTCAAAAAACAACACCATTCTTGAAATAGCCACAATTTTACTTTCAAATGCTTAACCGAATAGTGGCTCCCATAAAGAAAAGCCAATTGTCCCTGTAATTTTTTGGGATAACTCTTTTCTCATACATTTTCATCTGACGAGGCCAAGCCAACTTGGGGAAACGCTGGCATTCACCAATATGATTTTTTGAAACGTTCGTGTTTGCTCACTTTTATTTAAATAAAAAATTTATAGTGACAAACAATTTGGATAAAGTCCCTGTCTTAAATTGACAATCAAAATAAAACCACGAGACGGATATAACTGAGGCTTTAACAGGTTTCTCATTAGAAATGACAATAACAACCAACTCTTTCCGATGTATTCAGCCTCGGTAAAATGTTAGAGCGTCGACCCGCAGGACGGGTCCTAATCCTGTCAAGAAATGAACACGGGTGGACACATGGACGCTGGCTATTAGTATAAGTCTGAGCTATGCAAATCCATGTCTGCAATCTAAATATTGGTATTCTTACTGGTAAGACGAAGGAAAAACTCTTCGGAAGAAACAGATCCATATATGCGCTCGACAAGAAACTCGATGTCGCGATCTGAAGAGCTGCCACACGATACCCGAACGTATTAAAAATGACTATGACCTCTTGTATATCCGAATAGCTGCGTGGCTAGAGCACAAAGCTGTCGCACGGAAGATCGCGGTTCAAATCTCACTGGTGGCAGTGAAATTTGTATCGTGATTTGACATTGGATACCAGTCGATTCAGCTGTGAATGAGTACCTGAGTCAAATCAGGGTAATAATCTCGGGCGAGCGCAATGCTGACCACATTGCCTCCTACAGGGTACTGTAATCCTGTAGTCTACGGTTACGGTCTTGAATGAAGTGCTCTAACACATTTCTAGGCCCTGCTCCAATATGGATTGATGCACCAACGATTATTATTATAACCTCTTGTAATTTGGTAAACCACGCCCTCAATATGGTGTCGGCATTGCCATCTCTGAGGGTTTCTTTAATGCTAGTAAAGAAATCAGGCGATCTGATGATTGCTGATGAAGGGCACTGTTATCTTAGCTGACTGTACCATTCCTTTCTTCACCCCGTACGCGGCTCAGATAGGTCGACCCGATGGCAAAAAGCGTTATTCCCATGTAAGCTGTACAATACATCCTGCGTCCGAAGATATGAAATTCGAAGCATAATATCTTAATCATAGAAGGCTGGCAGGTATATTTGGTTGATTCAATATACACTACCTGGTAGATTCCATCGACAGCACCCTATATAAAATAATCAAGGCTTTTTACATTCAGGATTAACTATAATTTCAATATTGTTTCTTAGTCAAAAATTGAAAGAAAATGTAGTTAAGAAGAGACACACACTCCAAACCGATTTTTTCTCCATCGGAAGTTTTGAAATTAATTTTTAAACGCTGAGTTTAAAATAAAAAAAAATGTAGATGATAATCTGTATGTATACAGTTAATGAAAACAAGATGTACGAATACAAAACCGCTTCTTCTTCCTATTAAAGGAGAAGGATACAATAGTGTCTTCAAGGCACTTGAAAGCTTAAATGCGAAAACTTGTTCTTTGGATGACGTTTCACCTCACTAGTAAAATGATGGACTGGCGCGTGAATTTGATATCATCTATTTTTGCATTGCAAAGGAATTTCAAATGAATACATATTCATAGAAAATAATATCAGACCTCTTCCTATAATAATGCTGATTAGCGGAAGGTGACCTAGAATCCCGGAATTCGAATCTTGAAAACCAGTTCACATAGTGAAAAGTAAACTGAACGACCTTCAAGAACATATTAACAAACGAATAACTACAAGTTCTTTGGCACTAGTAAAAACGTAAACTAAAAATAAACAGCATGAAAAGATATTCTTAGACAGAATTAATTGCTAAAAAATCGGTAACCCCGAAACATTGGGAAACTGTAGACGTACTTCATCAGGTAAAAAGGTCAATTACTAAAGTTAAATACGGTTCATTCAGCATATATGCAACCATCCGCATTGCTTAGATACTCCTTGCATAAAGCTGGAAAAGATCGGAACAAATATGAATCTGCAGCCAGAAAAGTGATCTACCAAATAGTGAAGTCTTATGAATCCGATCATCTTTTCATGGCAAAAAATGAGAATCAACATTCTGTCTTGAGAAGTATTTTCTACTTCGATTTGATAGTGAAGTTGTATATTTCGTTCTGTTCACATTTACCCCAATTTCGACACTATTCATGACCTTCATTTGTCCTCTGCGTGGTTTTTGTTACAAACTGAATACTAACATTGCGATTTATATTGAAAGAAGAAAGAGATGAAGATATACTAATTTGAAATGGCTTTCAGGAGACGTGCAATACTTAAAAACCTAAGCTTAATATTGCGTAGTTTATTTTTGTAAGATAATACAAGCTATGCAACCGCTCTGTCTACGGCCATAACCATAAATTCTTTGGAACAATATTACAAACATTGTAGGCATAAGACCATTCTAAATATTTTGAATTTCGAAACTATCTAATCTTATTGTCATTATACCATACGCAGTTATTCAGGTGTCAACCAAAGTTTGGTCATTACACTAATTTTTGGGTTTTACTTCAACTCCTAAATAGACGGCCCTAGGGGGTAGAAAATTCAGTGCGTTACTACTCCTAATGGCAACTCTAAAAAACTTTCATTCGAAATGAGACTGTCTGATTAATATTATCAAATTTTGCATATTTCATAAAACATAGATACACTTTTTTCTAACGAAAAATGAGCTATATATGTGTCACAGAAACGTTTAGTTTTGCACAGATTTAAAAGCATTTTATTATCACAAATCAAATTTTCAAAGTACGTAATTTTATCTTTATAATATGCGGTTTTTAAGTGCGTCAAATAATAAAGGTAGATTTATGTCGATATTTTTTAGAGTGTACTTAAGGGTCATTCGGCATGTCGAGATAGAATAGATCTATGTTGGCTAGAAAAATATGGCCTCCCTTATCATTTTTAAAACCACTGAAAATAACCCAACAACAATTGAACCCATTTTAATAAGGTATAATGTTTTGTAGAAATTAGTCAGAAAATTAAAAACCGCTCTCTTATGACAATCGTATAATTTCCCTGTATTTGTCAACTGAGGTGAAAAAGTGGCATATTAGCTAAACTCTAATGAATAGTTCAGAAATGAAAGTACATAACACATAGTGAAATCGTCATGCCGCACGTGATTGCGGTTAATCATGAACATTTAAATAAAAAACGAAAATACAACATATAATGTCTAACACCGCGGTTACAATATGTATTATTTATAATACATACATATATAATATAATACAATATGTATTATATACAGTACATATCTACATATATACATATATCAACTTAAAATTCAATGAATACCATCATTTTCCTCTGAGAAAAAGATCTTTTTTCAATTTTATTTTTTTTTTTTGTAAAATAAAACTTTTTAAAATCGGTTTTCTTTAAAGTAGGGGAAAGGGAAAGTTATGGCTAGCCAAAGTTGTCGTTCCCGTATGATTTTACCCCACCCAAAGATATCAAAATTCCAGTAGTATCAAATTAAAGTGAAAAGTTTGACATAATAAGGACTCATGATAAGCAGTGTTTTAGAGTGCAAGGGGTTAAATACAGTAGATTTTCAAAGGATTCGATTTACTTTATATTCATAGAAGAAAACCAGGTTTCGTTTTTATTGATTTTTATATCAAAAACTCAGCTAACTACATTTTTTTTATCACCGTTATTATTTATCACACTGACTTCTATCACACCTGTTCTCCTCAAGCGCTTTAAGAGAGCTTTGGATCAATTTTCACCAAAAGTTCCTGATCGCCACTATATAACGTTTGTTTCTTATGCCACCCTCTACTTCCACCCCAAATTTCATGTCAATCGGCCTTAACTGAAAGAATTCGGAGGCTGCACTCGATTTTCCACTTTAATAAGTGGACAGTAAAACGGAGGCACACAGGATGTGTAATGTGAAAAAATGATTACAAAGTAGTAGTAGTACAATTAAGGTTTCCACAGGTTGGGCTGTGTTCACATGAACCGTCTAGAAAACGAAAAAATTGTGCAAGCTGTGCAAGAGAATGATCTTGCCAGTCGCCATTTATTCCTCGGAGATTTGGGTTCTGAATAAAAAAAATTATGAACTCTTTGCCTCTTTCTAGAAGAATTGTTGTCCCTCTACACGAGAATGGACGATTCCATAGCCTCTACTCTCTTCGGGATCGTTTCCATGAGAAATAATTCTCTAACTAATTACATGGATCTACGTTAGAGCAAATAATAAAGTTGCTCCTTTGAAAAAGTAAAAGTAGAAACTGAGAGAAAAGTACAGACTGGGATCCCACGGCGAATGTTCCGTCCAACAGAAGATCGACATATTGAAAGAGGCACTCATTTGCGGAAGTCATATCAAAAATGGTTGACTAATGGTATACTATTTTACCAAACAGCAGCGTTCCTCACTTTAATTCAGGAAGCTTCGCTCCCAACAAAAAACTACAAACGGTACATCCTTCATGACTCCTCAATCACCAACTCCAGTTGTTGGTTATGCAACTGTGAAGAGGAGACCATCCAGCATATGCCATCTACGTGCAGGATGTTGAGCAGCACCGAGAAAACCATAACTCTATCTGAAAGATTCTATATCGAACCCTTGCATTTAACTTTGGCTTAGTAGCAAACCACCATCCCTTTCATAATGGGGAGCGCCGTCCCCACGTACTCGTGTTACCTGGTACCATGGGAACCGGGATGGCCCTCTGAGAGCATATGGTCCCAGGATAATTCCCGGAGGATGCTCTGTCGGCCCGGTTATTTGTGGCCTCCTTGTGGGAGTTCCATGGTGGTTGTGGTTATGCGTGGAGCTGCGATGTACAACTAGGGTGCCCGTTAGTTGCGGCAGAGGCGTTAAATAGGCCTTTCATCCACTGGTATGAATGCTAAGGCTGCATTCAGTATACACCAGTACCGCTGTGCCAGTCATGGCGGTGCTCTGATTGTGGTTTCCAAATCAATAAGTGTCCGAAGAGGACTGTGGGAGTATGCCTGCATGGTAGGTACTCACATTAGACCTTCAGAACCATCATCCCTTTCATAAGTATATTCAGCAGAGAATGTTCGAAAATTATCGGGTCAAACTGTGCTTCATAATTCATACGGCCATACCATCGGAACGGAACACTCTTGGAAAACAAGAAATACAGCGCTTTGACGGACGATACGAAATAGTCATGATTGTAGTCTCCATGACTCGAAATCGAAATAGTTCCACTTGTAATTTCAGTGACGAGATTAGTATAGCATAGCGGCCTCTGTTTTCAATCTGTAGGCTGTACTGTTTTGAATTTGCCATCCAACTGAAAATTTGAACCTCCGCAACAATGCTAAAATTTTTTGTGACAATTGGAGATGTAGCAATACATTTTCGTATGACCACACACATTTAGCATAAAAACGCATCATCGCCGTAATGCGGCTCTTTGGATGTTGCCTACAGTCCATTCTTAGGTTACTCGCTCCTTGATCCGGCTAGGCAGAAAGCGTATTCATTGGGGCTTTTGCTATAGGTGTATATTGAATATCATGTTTTTTTCCATTTGTTTACAATAACATTGGTCAACACATTTTTTTTTCAATTTTAAGGGTTTTGTGTAAAACAAAACATTATTAAAGTCGATTCACTGTCTGTCGGTCACACGAACTTTGTTCTAAAACGGCTACATCACTTCACACGAAATTTCGAGCACATATGGAAACTATGAAATCCCACGCATACAGTGAGTGACATAAATTTAGGTAGAGTTTTAAGGAGGCCCATACATGCAAAGAGGGATGTACTTTTTTTCACTTGATGTGCCAGGAGTAATCAAATGTATTTCCTCAACCACATTTTTAGTAAAATTACTGAGTGAGAGTTTTACCTTTTATGCGGAAACTTAAAATGAGACAGGACTCATTTTAAGAAAGTACCATTTTTACGCTATGATAAGTAAGTAGTTAGTTAGTAATTTTTTTGAATTAATTTTTAAGGCAATTTTTTTAAGGCAATTTTTTAAGGCAATTTTTTTAAGGCAATTTTTTTAAGTCAATTTTTTTAAGTCAATTTTTTTAAGTCAATTTTTTTAAGTTAATTTTTTTAAGTCAATTTTTTTAAGTCAATTTTTTTAAGTCAATTTTTTTAAGTCAATTTTTTTAAGTCAATTTTTTTAAGTCAATTTTTTTAAGTCAATTTTTTTAAGTCAATTTTTTTAAGTCAATTTTTTTAAGTCAAAGAAAAAAATGTAAAATTATAATCGGATGGACTCCACTAGCTACACTTATGTAGTTCATGAAAAAAAATTGTTATGCTTCTAGATAGGGATTCATGCAAGTACCACTACTCGCCGTGAAAGACTTCCAAAAAATCTTGTTTTGTAGACTATAATCCATATGCTCGCAGAAAAATCTTGGAGGCTCCAAGCAGATATAACCCCTTAAATTCATGAGGAGTACAAAATTACCATCATAAGTAATAATGTAATACACATTTTTGGGACGTTTGAAAAAAATACAACTATTATTAACAATTTTTTTTCATTTCACGCGAATCGATCGCAATTTAAGACATATATGATGTCATGATCATATAAAGTGAATTAATATTTGAAAACACAAAGTCTTTAAACCCGAAGCGTCCAGCTTCCAGTACTCCGACTTGTTAATTAACAGTGTGCATTTAAGATGATAAAATTCGAAAGTGATTGATATAAAAACTCAAATTTTGCTTTATATTTACAAATTGCCGCATGATTTTCTTTGTTTTGAAAAAGAATATTTACGTAATCGGCCCACTATTTCCTATGGCCAACATTTCTAGAAAAAAAGGCCTCTATAAACTAGCCTCCAAAGAAGTGAAAATCTAGTGCAGGATCGAGAAAAGTATATGAAAGGATCTACCTAAAGATGGACATTATTGCTTCGGTTTGTCAAGCCTATACATTTATAGGTATATGTATATTTGTGAGGATTTTTAGAGAATGTTCCCTCTTGTTGTTATTTTCTCCCATTTTCTGTTTTAGTTTTTTTATTATAATAGTGAGCGACAAAACTGTTGAATATTGAACATTTGGATTAGCCTTTTCTAATATAGATAATCGGTTACCTACAAGTAAATAGGAAGTTCATGGAAACAAACGTATGACATTGAAAATATTAACAACGAGAATCGAGTCTGAATTTAACACGTTAACAGCTAATCACGCATACTCAACGTGAGTATACCATCTTTGAACACGCAAACGCGGCCTGCCAGAAAGCAGATGAGATTATTTATTCAGGTTAGGAGGTTGGTTTTCGTTTCATCATTCATAGTCAACGTGTTAGATCAAAAGGGTAACTACATACGGTTAGCAAATCGAGCAGGTGGCGCAAGGAAACATGTTTTTTTTGACATACTTCAATTGCGAACTAGGAGCACGTCTTTAAATCTGCCGTTGTTCTAAGGGCGTTGGCAAGGGTTTATGTCTTCTACTCACATTGTGTTATTGAAAAAATAAATTGATACGTTTCAGTCTATCTGGTTTTACATGCCTAACTAAATTTCAAATCCATCATTATCACGTTTTGGATCTTTTGAGCAGGGAATCCTTTTTCACAATCAGTCATATTCCTAAAAACATTTTAATTTAATTTCTCTAAGCAAAACTTTACCTCAAAAGTATATTTTCCAATTGAAAACCAATACAATTAATCCAGAAGTAGCTTCGATTTTCGTGTATTATGGGAAGGAGTAATGTTTTACTTTAAAGTGCTTACATTTAGACCTTTCATGTCTGAGCTGATATTAGAAGTAAGATTAGTTTCCAAAGTAAAAATTGAAAGCTTTCATTTTATATTTTAATCACCATTTTGTATTATCTCCTTGAACTCAAGATAAAACTGCATATAAAGCACCATATTTTCACTAAATTTCATGGCAGTAAGTTTAGCCACCTTTGAGTCAATTGCCTCTGACAGGCAGTGAACTAATCTTAAAAATGTCTTATTTTCCACAAAAATTTGTAAAAGTAGCTATAAAATTTACGAAAAATTTTACAATATTTCATAAGGTTAAACCACCCCACTCTGAGTTTTAATCTTCTGCAATGTTTTGTGGAAAATCTTGCACTTAGAACTTAACTACGATACTAACTAAACCGCGCAAACAAACAATTCATGCCACTTCTCAATTCTCTTTCTAGTAGATAAAATCACTCACCATAAAAGTCCGGGCAGAGCGTCAGAAGAATATAACTATAATAAAACTTAATGTTTATTATCTCAAGTGAAATTGACGGGAATAACAATTTTCATTATCGTTTCTGTCACAAATAGGATTTTGTTTATGTTGGTCTCAGAACTTTTATACTTGTTTTTAACAGAGCTGAGATGGGATTATTTCCGAAACCACGTATAATTTTGCAGCACTTATATCTCAATACACAACAAAAAAAAAATGCGCTTTTCCTTAGTCAGCAAAATGATCTTCTGATCACACAATATACTGTATAATAAGCTCGAAGCTTCCAACTTAAATATAAAACTATCTGTTCGTTACATTGTTATTTATGTACGTATTTCTTTCGATCTTTATATCGTTCATATTTGAATCGTATTCTCGTGACGTGAAGATAAACTTAAGTCCCGTGATCAAATTTCAATAGTTTCGAAATCATACCTAATAAATATAAACCTGCGTATATGGTTTTAAAACTCCCATGAAAATAAACTTTGCGAGAAATTATTTAAATGAAGTTGATTTTAGCGCGGAATGTTATATAGATGAGCAGACAAGTAACCAAAACAAAAGTGATTACTGAATGGGCGGAAAACTGGTTATGCTGATAATAAGATAAATATATATAATGCTTCTTCTGAAAAAAGAAAGTCTAGAATCAAGCTCCATTCCTTACGCTGGGGATCACCGAAATGCAGGTAAGGTCAGTTAGTCCATTTCAAATGAGACGTCAGAAAGCCCCCTGAGTCACATGACGATCTTTTGAATATGCATGTGAAAAGGCAATGGGCACCATATATGTATGTACGATGAGAAATGTTCAACTCGCAAAACCCACTAACCACTCTGGAAATTTTATGAAGCGATAAAACAATTAGCATCAGGGAAATATTTTAAGAGTATATGGAATTTGTTTCTGCGGTAAATGTGGAGCTTATGATATGAATAATAATAAAATTCCAATGTTGGTTAGAAACAGTAAGCTTAGATGTTACTTACATATTTGCAAAGCAACTACATACGAAATTTAAAGCTCAATTCGTTAGTAATAACAGTTAAATTGGGAAAATTAATGACGAAAGCGGAGAACTTGTTCAAATTTCCCTAAATTGTTGATGATTACAATACTTTTTAGTGGACGATTAATTCAATATTATGAAATGTACAGAATATAATAATTACTGCCAATTTTCATCTGAAATTCTATTTAAGTTCACTATAATCATACAAATTGGTTTACATATTTGGGAAATGGAATGCTTTGTAACGTTTCTTAGAAAAAAAGACTAGAGAAGGCATAATTTTAAAAATAATCTCTAGACAAAAATAAACCCCATTGCTTCGATAACCATCAAAATGATGTTCTAGGGGATTGCCCAAAGGTTTGGAACCCGAATAATTAGTATATTATATTAGTTGAGTGTAATGGACAGTTGGCCGCGAGAAAAAACAGTTGCTCGTGGTACCGGATGAAATTCTAAATGAAAACCGGGAGTTCGGGGCCCAAATATGAAAGGTTTTGTGAATTTATTATCTAATTTGAGTGCACGGTGCATGGTACGTCGCTAGAAATGTTTGTTGTTGGTGTTATAGAAATTCAAAATTGTTATGATAAATAGACGGACAAAGTAAATGGTGTGTACCTTTATGTGCTCTGTAGCAACTGTATTTATTTTTTAATTATATAATGGATGTCAAAAACGTAAAGTAGAATGTGCTGAAGTGCACCGTTGTTTTAAATACAAACCACTTCCAGAAAAGGCTTAATTTAAAATATCCGGGGAGAATCATTTTCCTTTCTGCGTCACGAGATAAGTTGGTTAAATTTTTTCAATTTTGTTAATGTCGAAATCCAATTTGTCCCTAAAATACACTAGACCTATTCAATTTGAATTGTTTCTGAGCTGATTCCCCAAAGTTGGCAAGGGTACAACTAAGTTAAACTATTCACTCTAATCTGTATAAAATTAAAACAGTTGGCATTTGTAATTTTGCCCCCCACTTGCTAGGACTTACAAACCAGTTAACAGTGGGTTTTTTCATTGAAAAAACGTTCTAAAGAAATAAACATTTGATAATATATTCATACCATCTTATCTTAAAACGACGCAGCCACAAAGAAAGGTTAAGGTTATTCCCGCCCGCAGTCAACGAGTTAAAAGTATCAGTTAGTTTATCTGTTTGTCACGCGCACTTTTCTCCAAAGTGGCTGCATCCATTCAAACGGAATTTGGTGAGCATATAGGCACTATAGAGTTCCACATATACCGTGAGGGCCACAAGATTATGTGAAACTTAAAGACCATACATGCAATATTTTTTTTTCTTCAAAGGTACCCGGGTGAAGTATCCAATGAAAGAAGAAGTATCCAACTTTCAGAGCAACGTAAATAGCAAAATAGCATAGTATAATAGTAATAGTACGTACCAACTTCAAATGTGTTAGGGCTCATCTTCAAAAATTGCCTAACCCAAAAATCTGAAAAAGTGCAGAGCAATGCACCTAAGTTTCAAGTTGACCACTCTATTAGTATTTGTTTGAGATACGAAGAAGGCATCTGAAAAGTGAGAAAATACTTTTATTTGGCCCAACGCCTATTCACATCAAAGAAAACTCGGATTCAATACTGAAAGGCTCTTCTTCATCATATTCAACAGCCAATCAGGGCGGGGGAGTTCTGACGTGTTCACGAGAAGACAGAGTTGCAGTGTGTTGGTCATACATTAAGAAAGTGCACCAACTTCTTTCCTGGCTGCGGAATAACTAAACTATCGTAAAATGGGCGATGCTTGGGTAGCGTCAGAAGCTCATGACATGGAGCAGTGGTTGTGCAAGCTTTTCGTGAAGTCCTGGAAGGAACGGGATCTGAGCGTACTGTCAACAATAGCGCGTGGGTATAGTTGACACAGTTTACTCAATTCAAGGATAAATGGCAAACACATACACAAACATATAGGGGTAAACCTAAAGATTGATTTTTCAGTTAATGATCCCAATGTTACAATACATTTACTTCTTCATATGGGGCGGTTTCCGAGAATAAAGAAGTGAAGATGAAGTGGGCTGTTGTACAACAATTGAAAAATTGCTATAAACTATCTCGAGAATTTGGTTTTGTTTCATAGAGTACTAATCATGACATTTCTTATCCAATTGATTATAGTCCTTTTGTGCAAACCCTCTTTGGGAAACCTTTCAATATTCATGCCTAGTTGTTGATGGTATCAATATACCTAGCATAAGGGGGACCGCATGGTCAAAGCCTGCATTGACAATCACAAGTATCTCCAATGCAGTGAAACCCAGGACAATAACATCACGAGCCTATTGAAAAGTGGAAAAACTAATGGAACTTCTTGCGCTATATTTAACGATTAAATTACTGACTGTTTTTACTTTTCCGCTAGTGTTATTTATAACATATGCATATAGCGATATTTCGGGAAGCACTTGTTCCCTTCATCAAAAATTAAAAATGCGCCCATCGTAAGAGGAGTGGCGATTTTGACAATCAAAGGTCAAGCGATCGGGATTACATTTTATAATTCAGACAATGAGTTTTGAATGCAAGAAAATAGTTTGAAACCAAAATAACCAGAATTTTGTAGAAAGTACAGATTGGTCAAGGACATTTAAAGCTTTATAAATTTTTGAACATGACTTCAACCATTCCACACCTTTGCGACCAAGTCCCCGGATTCCAAAAAGCTAATGACAGTCAGGCTTGTTCGTTTAAACAAAAACAGGAGGGGGCGTACAATAGAGAAGAATATTTTGATATTTTGGAGAAACTCGTGAAATGCGAAAATGGCATCATTAGGTGATGTATTCTAGGGGCATTGTTCCAAATTGCTTAAAGGAGCTTGTTCAGGGAAAGGGAATTTGGCAGAGTAAAAATTGAATTTGGACATATTGTGATGTGAATGATGAGCCATGATTTCAAGGCAAACTGAGTCTCTTGTTTGTAGGCAGTAATTTATGAAGAGTTAAATGCAAAAAAATTACATATTTAGGATTAATGGGTTGGCTGGGGAACTTACCTATTCTACCGGCGGAATGTTGAAGTGACTTCAGAAAATGATGATACAATATTTTATTAGGTACTACCGTGAAATATTTTTGAAAAATCGATTTTTTTATATTTTTCGATTCAATATATATTTAGAAATGACGTCCTAAATTTTTATATGGAAATTAAAAAAAATACGAAATGTTCAGCGATTTCAGTACACGTATCTTCGGCTTCGTGCATGCGCCAGCAGCCAGTACCCCGAAAAAAAACGAGAGAACTGTAACATAGAGTGGTATAAATACTTGCAGGCGAAGAAAGAGATACACAAGTCAGCTCTTAAGCCCGCAGGTCGGTCTGTCAGTTACGCTTGAAGAACCCGCAATACACCCGACCACCAGTTGAACTGAATGCACCATCCAGGCACCGGCAAGCCACAACATCATTAGTTCAACTTTGAACGTGGAAGGCGTCGAGATGCGAATTTGAGATAATTTTGTGCGTGAGCATTTGTGAAACATATTCATCAGCGATAAAAATGTCCTTAATAATCCTTCTCGCTCATAGCTTAAACAAACATGAAATCCTTACTCACATCCTGAACAAACGTTTCAGGTCATACATTCGATCACCGGCCGCAGAACAGTTAAAACGGACACAGCAAATGCATTTCATCCACTTACGGTTGCCGGTCAAATGCGGACTACTCAGGCCGAACTCCACGTGGATGGTGGGCATTAGCCTGTAGGAACAGGTGTATGTTAAACTTTTTTTTTGAAAGACTATTTACGTTTTTCGGAAAAGCATGCCCAAAGATCAAAATGACAGCTAGCGTTAGAGCAAAGTGCTTTGGACGATCATTCCCAAGCAAACGTCTAAGAGAAGTCGTCGAATTGGATATCCATATAAAAATGAAAATGTTGTTTGAGATGAGCTTGTCCTGAGCCCACCATCTACTTCAAAGCGGGCTGCACATATTTGTTGCCGCTTTCGGTCACGCTGCTCCGCAGGGTAGAGGCCCTGAGGCAGCGTCTGATGAGATGGCCTCTGCCCTGCGATCGAAACCGCATAGCCAATATTATAAATGGATATGCATATTTAACTCGTTGAGTTCAATGAAAGATTCTATTATAAAATTTTAAACATAATTGGCTGTCTAATTGGCATTAAATTCTACGAATATGCGGTACAAAAGATGAGAGAAGGTTGCAATTGTCGATAAAGCTACAACAGCTGCGTCAAAGAAGTCTGTCAAAAAAGTAACTCAGCAAAAAGGGAAGCAGGAGTATATTGACTACGGAACACTTTTATATGGTCCAAGGATAGCAGATTCATCAATTGTAAATGTTTTTACTTATTTTTTAACAACATATAGTTACTAAGCTACTAAAGTAGCTTTGTACTGATGAAGGGGGTAAGTTGCTCCCGAAATATATTTTTACATTGAGAACCAAAAATTGTAGTTTGGAGGAAGATACCTTTGCCTATCAATTTTATGAATGTCGTTATTGAGTTGATAATAAAAAGATGAGATCTGGGAAAAATAGGATGTATTGTAGAATCGAGGTCGACTGAGGTCCGAAAATCCAAGATTCAGTATTCGCTCGAATGAACTAAACGGTTGTTTGCATTCTCCATCCGAACGCCGAGCAGCCGAGACCAGAAAGCTGTTCGAAACTTTTTTCCGCGACTCTACTAACCATTGCGAACCATGAGAGCGCCGAGGGGTAATAAAAATCAATGCAAGGAACAAGAACGGGAATGGCAGGAAATCCTGTGCCGCGAAAAAACTGAAACTATATGTATTATAATCTGACTCTAGCCTCCTTAAAAAAATATAAAAATTCATCAATCATGCAAGGATATCTACTCAAACGTTGTTGAAGGTTAAAAAATTTATTCTACTATCAACACTTAACCCGAAACCGGACATAATCCTTACACCCGAAGATTAGAGGAAAGAAGATCGTTGGTTTCTCTAACCATGCAAGCGAATTGTCCGAATCTATGTTTCCAAACCGTCCGTTTGAGAAGAACTTTGATGTATGTTTGATTAGTCTGAATATATTTCAGTAATTTTCTTCGGAAGCGTACTCGTAGCCTTCGGTTGAATTATGGATAAAACAGCGCGAATGTTAGAGAAAAATGGTCCTACGACACGTGATATCGCCAAAAAGTCATCCTCCCACTCTCTGTAGGGGTGTTCCTCAAATGCCTGCAAAACATCTACAGGGGAGGCCTTAGGGGCCTTTACATGGGCGAGTTCATTTAATGGGTGCCCGCTAGATGATGCGATGGCGTAGTTTGTTTGAGCAATTTATAAGTAGGGAGACAGTCTGTGATGGTAACAACCTTACCCGTCCTGAAAGCCACCTTCATAGCCTGAAGCACTGGAAAAAGTTCAACCGCCAAAACCAAACTGACATCCAAGGAAAAATGTGAAACTTCTCTCCAGACCAAACCACCGCACAGGTAGACCCACTACGCATGAACGCAGTATCATATTAAATAAATAATGAAATAAAATTTAATTACATCTGCATTGTCACGTAATTTATTGGAATATTATCAAAAAAAAGATATTTTTTTTTAATGAGGAAAAATGGTGTAAAAAATGCCGATTTTTTAACATTTTTTTTCAAGCATACGCCATTTTTTATATCTTATAAATTATTATTTTATTCACAGTGTCATTTAATATACCTTCCTTTTTAATATACACTTTGTTTTCTTTTCCGATTTTCCATTTCTGAAGGCTAAAATGATGTTTGGCAAAAGGTTTGATTGTCGTTTATAATAAAATAGCTGAGAAAAAAAGTTGGAATTTTGTATAGTTTTACTATTTTTCATGGCACTAGTATATTAAAGGAACATCGGGAAGCACATCAATGAACTCTTCGAGAAGATAGACTGGATCGGCAGAAGGAAAAGAAACAAATGATATTATGAGCGCGAGCATTAATTAATGAATTTGTTATTTAGTGGCAATTAACAGCCGTCCTACTGTAAGATCACCTAAAATATCATGATCGGGATGAAGGACCATGTTATCATTGAGAAAGAAGCCAAGAGAAAATAGAATTATAAAAAATCATCAAAACAATAAAAATATGTTCATTATAATCAACTTAAGAAGATGAGCATGATAACATTGACGTCAAGGGTAAAATCAAGGGAAATTTTTAGACTGCTACAACCCCAGTAGAATACACTTGCATTGAATACGTTGTGATTCGTTGCCACGTAAGCACAAAAATAAAACACCAAACAAACTCAAAATTCATAAAAAAAACTAACAAAAAACGTCATCAACCTCCACAATAAAAACTACTTTAGAACGAAAGTAATAAAAAGCATGTATGTAAGTTCAAATAGAACTATTAATTAAACAATATTCACTATAAAACTTTTTCACTTCCGTTGCTTTACAGACGACATTCGCAACTACCTTACAGATTAACGATAATGCATACTTGTCCGTAAAATGAGAAAATAACTCGTGGCAATTACCATAGAAAATAAATATGTTTCTAGTAATTTTATTTTTCACGATTTTGTTTTATATACATACATATATTGGTATATTTAACTATAGGTATTATACATTGCCAAGATTGACTGCAAATAACAATTAGCCCTTGTTATTATTCTATATTTAGAGTAATAAACTGTAAAATTGTACTTGCGCTTACTTATCACCAATAAAGTAATTTTTCGTCTACAAAATTGAGAAAAACCTACAGGAAACAAGAAATTTTATGGGAACTGATAAGTTCAGGCATGTTTTCCCCGAAAACATTCCTACGAAGCTGTTGACAAAAAAGTACTCAACAAGAAGTTTCAGTCAACATATTAGCTAATTTATTATTTCATTCATTAAACACAGAGAATCTAATATTAAAATAATAGCCCCAATTAGAAACAAAGTGGAAAATGTTTGTACATCGGAAACAATTTCAATTTTGTGATGAGTACAGCTGGATAATCTTCCTTATCAAAGCGGTAATTTATTTTAGGTTATTGTTTATAATACCAGCACCTCACTGGATTTAATAACTTTACCATACATATGTTGTCATGACCGTGACCCTGAGCAATTACATATATATATAGGGATCACACTTCCATAGTTAAACCCATGAAAAAAAAGGAAGATATATAGATATTTTATTCTGTCATATCTGATTAAAAATGTGGAACATTAACATAAGGTAGTATATAACATAATATTTATTGCATTTTTCTTACATTAACATGCATTAATTCTGTTCTTTAATAAAGGTAGGTAGTCGCGAGAAACAAATAATTGCAGTTGTTGAATTTTATCATTAAAGAGATGATTCTTAGGGTTTTGTATGTATAAAACATATTCTCATTAAAGTCGGTTTACCGTGTATCTGTCTGTCAAATATCTGTCAGCAATTTATTCGGAAACAAATTGACTTCGCTATGGATGTTGGTACTATCAATCCCATCATCTTATATGCAGCGAAAGGCATCATTTTATGTTAACCTTAAGAAGGGCTGGACGATTCCGTAGCCTACACAATGACGAAATCTATGAGCGATACCATGACCGTCCGGTTGTGGATAAAATCCGGCTCAATAGGTTACGGTGGGCGGGTCACTTAATCCGTATGGATGAAGATGATCCCACCCGGAAAGTCTATAAGGGCAATATCTATGGTAGGAAAAGAAGACGAGGCAGACCCTGCCTAAGATGGAGCGATGGCGTGGGCCAGGACGCCAGACAGCTTTTAGGGATATCGAATTGGTGGACCTCGGCGCAAAACCGGGATGTCTGGAGTTCCTTATTAAGGCAGGCCTAGACCGGATACCGGTTGTTGCGCCGTTGATGATGATTAAGAAGGGCTCGCCATGTATGTAAAGAGCCAGTATAGAATGTTTGGTGGTAAACTACCGTTGTTAATAATGGTATAATAAGTTAAAACTGCCCATTTCTCACAAATTAATCTTATATAATGTCATTATCATATTAGAATGAATAGGCTCATATACTAAATGCATACCCATTACAATGGAACCGTCGTGAATGGAAAAAATTCTGACATTAAAACCCACAAAACCTTTCGTACAGAAAGCGCCGAGCTTCCTGTTTCCGACTAGTTTTCCTTTCAAATTCATTCAATTCATTTTTCATCGAGTCTGTACGAGCGCTCAATGGATTACTTTTCATTCTTTTTGAAGTTGTGGAAAGAAGAATTAACCCTGGAGTAACCACTAGCTGTATGTTCAGTGCAAAAAACAGATAAATCTGTCTGGAGACCACAAGAACTTTAAGAGCAAAGAACAAACCCGAACTGAACGTCTGAAACGAAGGAAGCTTTCAGTACTACCGGGTTAATCGCAAACTAGATTTACGAGATCTTGATAGTGATACCCATTTGGCAAATATCGAGCAAGCGTAGCGTAAACTCGTGCCAACATTCCTCAGCACGTAACGCATACGCAGTACCATATATGTTATTTGTGTAAAGTTTTATTCCATCGTAAATAAAATATAAAGTGAAAATTCGAATGCTTATTCAATATCAATAGTAGGCTGAGATGTCTTCGATCTGAATGATGATCAATCATTTTCTAGAATACATTAGCCTATTTTCAATTTTTTTGTCATTTACAGGTAATACAATACACATATCTGTACATACGCATAATTAAACACTAAATTTTCATTGTTTCAACGATTGGAATTTCAATCTTTGTATGTCAGTTTCATTGATGAATTTAGGATAGTATCTGCCTTAGAATAGCCGAAGCCGGCACGATCCTCCAAATAAAAGCCAGTCAGCCAGTAAACATCCCGACAAATCCTGAAACCCTGACGTTGATAACCTTACTGATAGTAGATGAAATAGAATTGAATTTTCTTCCATAAAATAAAGCAATATCGGGTAATCTCCAATTTGGAGACTGCACAGGCTAAGAACTTGTTTACAGAAATCAGATAGGCATAGAACTTGAAGCTGAATCTTGAATGGATTGGATTTACAACGATAACCATCGGAAAATGGAATAGATTTGCATATAACCTGAAACGCACGCTCCCCTTTCAAAACCAGTACTCACAGATTACCTTTCGAACAAGTGGAAGGATACAAGAATGATGCCCTAACGATCCCGTAGGCGAAATTATTGAACAGCAAATGATTTGGACTTATGGAGTCGCATGCAACAAAAATGTCGTTATCTCGTCGACGCTCTGACAATCTGACACTCTTCAGATGAGAGGATATATAATCAAATAGACCGCTCTCAACTGAAATCCCACATATCTCGCGGAGTGAATTGCGACACCGTAACGACCGTAGACGGATAAGATACCGATGTACAATGGAAAATTATGGGAATACCTGCCTCAGACCCATCCACACTCTTAGATTTGGTTTCGAAAAACTCGAGGATAAAGAAACTAGCTCCAAATATATAGAACAGATAAATGATAATATCACCGAATTCAAAGTTGCGAAACCTATATGGTTCTATGCACCCCTAAATAGGGCATAATGCATCAACCACTCTATATACAAGAGTGACAAGTAATGAAGAACGAACTTCTTTGCTTCGTAGGGGTTATGATGAGGTGTGAAAAATTATAGAGTTCAGGCCACCGGCTTTCACAAGGAAAATAGTGAGTTAATACCAATGATGATTTTAGTGGGGATCAAATTTTCTCGATATAACAAATACAGTTGGAAATAAGTTCTGGGGTGAAGCTGGACGCTTCATGTTTTGGCAGGCACGATATAGTGATTTTTCGGTTGTGTAGTTTCTTAGAACGGGTCCGTTAAAAAATGATCACTTTCGACCCCACACACCCCATCTTTTCAATAAATGTTAAAACTAAGACCGGCTTCAGAAAGTAATAATACTTTCATTTGATATCTAACATGACTATATTTGCATGTATGGGGACCCACCCTTAAATTCGATGTAAAAAAATGCGTGAGCATACACAGTTCCCACCTTTCCACCAAATTTGATGCCAATCGCTATAGCCGTCTCTGAGAAAAATACGTGTGACTAACAGACAAACAGACAGTAAACCGATTTTAATAAGGTTTCGTTTTACACAAAAGCTTGACAAAGGGGCCAATTAGACAAAACGCCACAATGAACGATTAGAACAACAGTAAATGGATGACTTCAGGTGGGACAATTATAATTACAAAGGACAATAATGAAATGGACCAAGTCACGAATCGTACTGACTAACAAACCAAGAACCAGACTTTGAAAATGAATCTGGCCGGAAAGCAGGCAATCAGAGCCGAAAAGCAGCGAATCTCTGGAAAGCCTCCAAACACGAATTATAACACTGCTTGGTACTCGAAAGTGGAAGACGTAGTCATTGCATCGAAGAAGTTGAAGTAGAGACGTCCGTAGGCCAAAGATCGACGTTGGGCTTTTGCGCCATAGAAGAAAAAGAAGCCACACCACTTTGTATATATATGTTTGCATTTGAATTTATATATACTACCGAACTGTAATCCTTTATTTACTTTACGGTTTTATTTCACACAATGAGAAAACGCAGGTTAACTGGCTAACCTCACGGAATGTGTGCACGCTCTTCGACAATGATAGAAAGGGTTTCACAATGTCCGCTTTCTAAAGCTTGAGTACTCCATTCCCTCTTACGGCAATTTGTTTTTTGTACTCTGAAAAGCCAAGTGGCAGCAAATGCGAATCGGTTGTTGGCCTGTTCCTGACGGCCACTGCAAGACGCGCTCTCTTCACCGGGAAGCCGATTTCTGACAGACCTTAGATTCTGATCCAGGCTAAGGAGCATCACATTTGTACATTGCTATGTACCAACGGAGGCTTTCAATATATTGGAAACAAATACATTCTACAAGCAGTTACACGCAGCTCGGGGAAGGCTTCCTAAAGGTGATACTGAAATATTTCGAAAGATGTAGTCTGACAACACCTCACTCGAAAATGGATGGGGACTAACCACTTTGCCATCAGCAGTAGATTTAGGAATTGTCTCCTGGATTACGCAGCTTTGGAACGCTATAACTCCCCAAGTCCACTATCGACAGATTGTATGGCCCAGTTGTCGCTCGACGGTAGGAAAGTATTGGACCACCACCAAAAAGCTCTTTTCTCGGGTGCTGCGCAGGTCGTCGGCCACATCACGAACGAGCATTATAACATCTGGCTCTTTGCGGAGTCATGAACGGTAGGGGCTGAAGACTTGCTCGAACTCCAAAACGGGGGAAAATCCCGGAAAGTTTCGTAGAAAAAAGAATTTGTTGTTATTTCGTTGGTCAGCAAAGTGGCAGATGCCGCATAAAACAATGATTTCAGAAGTGTATACCTCATCACGAAAGAACTTGCACGTAATCGCCAATCTTTCGATGGCCTGTGATGGACGTTAACGGTCGACTTCTTATCCACGAGTGATAGAACGATTACTTCATCACTTCTCCTAACTGTATCACAGCCGGGATATGGACTCTAAGCAGAAAAGAAATCATCTCAGGCACCAACGCATACAAAAGGAGTAAAGCCGCTGAGTTTGAAGCTCTCCCCGCAGAATTATTTATCGCTGCACCTGCAGCTTCTGCAGAACTGCTACTTCCACTTGGACAGAAATCCTAGAAATCCGAGACCTTTCCTAGAGGGTGGAGTGGAGAGTAGATTCCAAAGAAGAGCACCCGTTCTGAATGTGACAATTTGGAGTTGCAAAGATAAGAGATAAAATAATCCTGGAACGTACCAAAGAACGTCTCGAGCGTTTAGTCGACAAAAGCAAGCTGGTTTCTGCTCCCGATCCTACTGCATTGACAACATTTATACCATACGGGTCATTTAGGAACGGTGCGCTGAGTTCATATTTTCGCTTCACCTGCTCTTCACTGATATTCAGAAAGCGTAAACAACGGTATTCCAAAGAAACTAATAGCGGTTATTAGAGCGACATACGGTGGCACAAAATGTCACGTTCTGCGCCAAGATAAAATCTCAGGGGATTTTTAGGTCGCAAGCGGAGTCCGTCAGGATTGCATCTTGTTATCAATGTTATTTCTTCTTGTTGTCGGTGACATTCTGTATCCAGCCTTATCCAGAAGATGGGGAGAGGTTCAATGGACGATGGGATATTTCCTCAAACACCTTAACTACACTCATGACATTTGTTTGCTTTTGAAAAAGAGGCGAGAAGCGAGTCGAGTTGAACTGAAAATAAACACCAATAAAACTAAAGTTCCCAGTCTGACGGCTCATCACAGTCTCGCTATCTGCATTAATTGAGAGAGAGAGCATGGAAGGCGTCGACCAATTTGTATATCTACGAAGCGTAGTTTCTAACAACAGCGGCAGAGATCTTGACGTCGCTCGACACATTAGCAGCGCTAAATTCGCTTTCGCTGCCTTGCCTAAAATCTAGAAATGCAGTTATCTGAGCACCAACATCAAGTTGATACGAGTACTGTTCCGTGTAAGTGTTTTCTCTGTGCTGCTATATGCGAGCATCGTATCATCGGGGTACCCTGGCCTGATACTATTTGGAAAAAAAAGTGGGTCGACATACAGGAAAGTCATCCGTGGGCGATATGAACGGAAGATGGAAGTGGTAGAGGGTTGCTGGCTACGCCCTACAACGGAACTTTCCCAAGATGACCGACGGGTGTGTCGCCCCAAGGGCACTTGACGCAAAACATGTTTTTCCCGAAATTGCTTGTTGAAAATCGGATGCCACCAAAATTTACAAAAAAGAATTTAACCATCCACCAAAATATTTTTTACTAACCAGATTTTGCGAACCTTAATGGAGCGAAAAATGCTTCAAAATGAATTTACCGCAAATTTAGTTGAGGCAAACACGCGCAACCCTCTCAACAATAGATTCTAGGGAGTGAGCAGCAAATAAGTAAATGCATCCAAGATCAACCTTCCGGATGCATCCGTGTCCTGTAGGGATAAGACCAAGGAACATACAAATGAAATCTATCTAGGCGACATCAACACAACGACGCACCAATACCACTTACCTACCTCGTCCCTGCCTGAAAGATGCTTCTCCAATGTATAGTCTTCTTGATAGGATGTAATAGCATTTGTAACAAATGAATCGCGGAAAAGGACAGGCGAGGGATATGCACATAAAAATAGTGGCATAATTGCTAACCGGCAGCGTGAAGTAATATAGAACGACCGTTCCACTTTCAGATTTTTGTGGGCAGGAATGATTACAGCCAATACTGCCAAATGCCCAGTTTGCTATTGGCCATTAGACAAATCCTACATAGTGCTGCATTGTCTGCACCAAAACAAGGTGGTAGGAAAAAAAATCCATGAATAGGGTGAAAATGATGTTCTAAAAACAATATAATTTTGCTCCTATTAAAGATTTTGTGTGTTATGATGTCACAAAGAAAGCTGACGTACCCATTTTTTCCTTCTTATTATTCAGGCCGGTTCAAAGGAATGACTAGGTAGATCAAGATAGCTGAAACACATTTCAGCAAATCATCAACAATGGCGCGTGAGCCCCATTCCTTATTGAGCGTTAACCGGCGACCATATATGATCTATAATTAGCTAAAATGCTTCAACGACGCATGAAAGCTCTATAAATTAAATTGAATAAGTCCTTTAAATCTAATCATTGGAGAGTTTCTAGATGAAACCCGTCATGCATGATAGGAAGACTAGAGCTAATCATAAATAAACTTAATACATTTTGAGTGAAAGTCGACTTAGCTAGTTATCCCTTGTGACCATAGAATTTATATTGAATGAGTTAAAAATAGAACACACAATTTTGATAAAACTAATAACGATCATACCAATTATATATCAATTTCAAACCGATTTGCTTGGAAAGTATAATTCATTTATACATAAAAGCTTTTATCAATACATGTGCCCATTCATACTTGAGCAATATGCCTTGTATTATGCGTTGTTAATGAAGGAGGATTACATGGACTTTAAAATTATATGAATGACAGACGTCTAGATTGAGCCAGAGAAAGTGAATACTTAATATGAGGAAGCTTACATTATTTATAATGAATATTTACTGCAATTAAGTACTCGTTTGTGTTTATTAATAATAAGCTGTAATATTTCTATGTGGGAAAATAATGGATTAGAATGTCGGCAATATAATGGCTATTGCCATTGTAGGAATTATTAAAACATAACACATAAAAATTGGGGATTAGTTTAATTTGACAAGGATTTTTTAAATTGAAGAGTAATGACACTTGAAGTAATCACAGTAAGTATAATTTTAAACACGCGTTTTGGGCATATAAAAGCCTTAGATGCAAAGTTAGCCTTAGATCTTGGGGAGGTAATGCAAGAGAAAAAAGATACATATTTTTCGAATTCGCCATTGTCGCTGTCACTTACTATTATTTTGTTCAACATTGGTCGATGAGAAATCCAAAAGTATCTAAAAAAACCTAGAACTTATCCCACCAGAAAAGCCTGGCAAAATTGTTTTTATTTGAATTATTAGAATTCGAATTATTAGAATCGAATCGATGTCTGTCGGTCTGTCTGTCTGCTCGTTTGCCATACACGTGGTCTGTAAACCCGTTTAAATACTGAAAGTGATGCCATTTTGTGTTGAGTTTAAAGGGGGACTCGCTATATATGTGAAAGAAGGGTGTATCATTTTTCTCATAGAATATGGTCATGTCGAGTATCAAATTATTTCTGATATTGAGAGAAATACAGGGAGCGAGGGCTAAAAATGTATTCCCCAAAAGTGTAACAGGGCGCCTTCTCAGAACCTATTCACTCGAAAAATCTGAAAAAAAATCAGCAGATTACTCAAATTAGAAATTTGTCCAAAAACTCCTTCTCCTCGAAATACAAAATTGGTATCGTTATAAGTAATACTGTAACATACAATTTTGGAAAGTTTGAAAAAAATACAACTATTATTAACAAAGTTATAGAAGATCAAAGTTTTGTATTTTACGTGAATTTATCGCAATCGCGTATGTATTATCGTGTATGGTGCCATGATCATACAAAGTGAACTCATATGAATTGCGTAGGTGGATATATCATGGAATATTCTGAATTTTTGACTATGTACGAATGGAGGAACGTGCATAGAAAATTTCTCACACAAGATGAACACAAAGCCTATATACCCAAGTCCAACTTCCGGTATTCTGACTGGTTTTATTTTTGAAATAAACTAAAATACCTTTTTAAACTTATGCTTGATGTTAAGGTGTTAAAAAAAAATCTTTAAAATAAACGCTATTCAGTTTGAGATATTTTAAACATTGGGACATTTAATGCTAATCTCATACCTTTTTTAACTAACAAAATCAATGCTACTTTTTTGTCTTAAGTTTTGAATATATGTATTTGTTAATTTGTGTAATAATTTAGCATTACTCCTCATTAAAAATTTATTCATTTTCATAAACAACAATAAAGATGTACATACTCTATTCTTATTACATACTTGCAATTTTAATCTATTCGTAATTAAGAATGATGCAAGATCAAACAATTGATTTACTACACATATTGTGTTCAATTAAAATTGTTTTAGCGGTTACCGACTTTAAGGTGATACCGCTATCAATATGGCTATATATCATATTGAATGTTTCGCTATAGACACGTTCAAATTAATTTTGAAATTTCTTGCACCAATTGAACTTTATTTTTCAATCCTAAAACATAGCCGTTAAGAAAAATTTTGTTTGATTAAAATTAATTTGAGTTTCTCGATTTCTGCAATAACAGCGACTATTTACCACCAATATTGTGGGCAGAACCCGGGAGCTGTAGGTATAATATGGGTTGTAGTTTTCCAATATTAGATACAAAACATTAGAACATAACTTTGATTTTGAATTCTCTAAGTCTGATTTACACGACAAAAATGCTTAGCTAACACGTCAAATATAATTGTATAATCGTTTTCTCACGTAGAGTAATTTGACACAGCCCATTTTTGGTCTTAGCCCTCAGGATGTCGTTACTTCAACCATCTTGATCCATCGATCACATCCTCCAATTTTGAAATCCGAGCAATGATGCCCTGTCTTCGCCAAAAGAATTTGCCCAGCGCTTTCGGAGTTTTCTTACCGGTCTTCGTCCTTCCGCCCTCCCTTCGAACATCCTTTTTAATATCCGAATGCCAGTCCATTACAACTGCCGACGTTTTATTAATTTGGAGACTTCAATGTCGCCAAATATTTCATACTACTTATGGTTTTATCTAATTCGCCACTGATTTTTCTCCTGAGGATTCTTCTCTCGATTGTATAGACCAGTTTTTCGGAAGATTGTGTTAGGGTCCATGTTTTACATTCGTATCATAGCACAGATCTTATTATCGTTTTGCATACTCGAAGCGTTGCTTTCCTGTGTATGCAGCTCGCTTTTAAAATCGGCAGGACCCAGTAGAAGGCTGCTTCCGAGTTGGTCGCCGTTTTACTTCACCAAGTTCATTTTCATTTTTCGTCAGTTATACACCTCGCCAATCGTTATATTTTGTGTATCGAGCGTTATTTTTCTCGTTGACGTTATAATTTTGATTTCAGTAATTCGGAGCCCAACTTCGTTTGATTTTAATCGAGGTTTATAAAAATCTCCTTTGCTGCAGAGATGGGTAGGTGATGTATGTAATATTACAAAAGAGATATCACTTTAAAATGTAATATCACATTACGATCACCGAGCGCAATCAAAATATCACCAAATATTACAGCATCACCTTGCAGTACCTCATCAGCTGGCAATTGCCTAGCATCAACGCGCTACCTAACATTGCCGCATCACCTCACACTAGCGAATTACCTGGCATTACCGCATCACCTAACATCATCCCATTACATAAGTGATGATGATATTGTAATACTTCTCGGAGAAGTAATATTTTGGAGTGTAATTTCAAATTACAAAGTGTTCTTCGTAATACATGTGGCGGCGGTAGTTGTCGCCTGTCGAGTTAATGTCGACGCCGGGCAGATACGGACGCCAAACTGATGCTGACGTCCAGCTGATGTTGACACCAAGCATCGCTTGTGAATCTATTTTTGTTATGGTCGCTTGTTCTCTTGGCTGTTTTGGGCTGCCTTGGGTTGGTTTTGTGCTGGTTTTGCTCTGGCTTTCAACCAGAAAAATTATTTCAGGTGCGAGTTAATATCTAGATGCAAATTCTTTGCTTTAAGTGAAATTAATCCGTAATGCTTTCTTTCGGCTGGTGACTGATGAATTTATGTTGCTGCTGCTAGACCAAATATAGGATCAAGCAAGCCCGCCGCTTGCTTATTTACCATTACCACTATTGCTCTAGTATGGACTCACCTACATCTCTCAGTTGTCTACTGGGTTATTTTGGAAAAGACTATATTTTAGAAAGTAACGATAGAAGTCAGCGGGGAAAATTATGTATCTGCATCGAAAATCATAATATATTGCCGAATTTTAAAGAAAAACATAGAAGAATTTATCGTTGAAATAACATGCAATAAAACTATAAACGACCTAAGCCTCAACTTAGGAGCAAATTTATTGTGTGTTCTCCTGGTTGAAGCAACAATTTTAGACCTAAGGTTCAAACAGAGGGATTTAGTAACCCGAACACTTCGAAAGAGTTTGTTTGGCTTTAAGGGAAAAAAATGGCAAAATAATAGTTACCCCACAAGTAAGTCCCACCGAGCCGGAACCATCAACACCCACGTCCACTCCATCACAATCGGAATCCATCTGGTCAAAATTTGATGCCGATGTAGCGCATTTGGTACCCGAAAATCCAGTAGCCGTGGGTATAATGGAAATGGATAAATATTTGCAGGAGCCCATTTCGAAAGGGGATGAAGATCCTCTGATTTGGTGGCATGACAGAAAAGCAGTATATTCTCATTTATATGGTCAAGCGGCTTAGTATAATACCATCATCAGTGCCCTGTGAGAGATTTTTTCTAAAGCGGGAATCATATTAACTGAGAGGAACAGGCAAATAACTTCTCTCTTAAGGGCCTTGCCCATATTTCTGAAATACCTAGTTAGAGTATTATAAGCGAACGGTGGAGAATCGATAAGACGGGGTCGAACCTGAATACTCAAATAGACAAATTTTTCGGAGATAAAGTATTGTCCTGGCCTCATGTTTGACGATAGTTAAATCAGGTTGTACTGATGGTATTAATATATTTATACATATATGCGGTATGCCAAGCTAATCCCGACTTGGGTAGCAAGCGCGGAGCCGCTTACGAGCATACCATAGGTTGTGAATAACGACGTGACACACCACGTCATTCAAAAATGTCGTGACCAATTACTGGAAATAATAGCCGCAGGCAAGCAGAACATCGCTATTTGTGTTAGTTTCTTTTTACCTATTCTTCCTTTTTAAAAGAGTAAATCTTCTTTAAAAAAATTCTATAATCCAGGATGGACAAATCAACGTGCTTATTGGATGAGTTGCAACGTTACACTGTATATCAACGGCTTCCCTCCAAATGCTTTCCCTGGTTGTGGAGGTAACCATCGTGCACTGCAGCATTGGGGTTCTGTTGCAGGGTTGACTCGTTTGAAGAAATTGAGGAGACCAATTTGAATTCATTTAATGGGATTCCACAGATACGAATACAATACCCAACAGAGTTTAGAGTCGGTCAACAACATCCGAGTGGCCCTTCGCCCTCGGACATTTTGACGGTTATGCGTCAACCGTCAGAGACAGAAGACCGAGGCGTCATATCACCTGGACGAACCAACTCAATGAATTTATCGTCCGTCCAAAAGAGAACAGAGTCGGCCTCATGAGACGTTTTTAACTAAGTCATGGTTAAGAACAATTACAGTTGTCAGTTAATACCAAGTGCCCTTCCAAATAGACGACTAAGAAGTTTCACGTGAGCTTGGTGTGAAATTTTTAATTCACCGAAGTGATCAAAGGCACGACTTACCTCTATGAACCCGGTAATCAGAAGAAGTTTAGCGACTAAGGATGCTGATCCAATTCACAATGAAGTTTTAACAATATCCTTCGCAATCCCTGAATATTCTGACCTTGACTAGCTGCGACAAAATTTCATAGCTTGGTCTACATTCCGATCCCTGTGGTTGTTCATCTCTATAATCAACATCTTCAAGCGAACAATAAAGGTATGCACAGAAGGATTCTTCCATTCTGCTTATTTTAACTCAATAATTGAGTCAAAAAGTTGGGAAAGGAGATTGGCCGCGTCTTGCAAGGTCACCTTGGAAGTTTATCATCTAGAGTGATGTGATGCATGTGTGGCGGACATCGTTGAAACCTACCATCTCTCCAATGATATACTGATCAACGAAATCCTTGAGGTGCTAAATCAGGAACTAAACGAAACATTTCGGCAGGATTCATCAATCATAAATCAATCTTTGACTTCACATTCCTGGTTTCCACAAATGTTGCGCTGGAACAAAACCAACCCGAATATCATTCTTCTCCTGAAAATAGTGATGGAGGATTGGAACACGAAGGTATCAGAAAACTCACAAACATCGGAAGGAATACCAATTAGATATGAAATCTATCAAGGCCTTGATCCATTTATCCCATCTTTTGAAGTCCAGCAGGAGACTGACATTTTTAAGGAAAACCCATTCGCGGAAGTCAATCAAATATTTCTTCTTGTTAGGTATAGACATGAAAGTCTCCAAGAAATGGTGGACTAACGGTACATTATTTTACGACTTAGAACCCCACAATTCTCAAAAAAATATTTTCAGCTCTGGCCAAGCTCTGGCCAATAAAGCGGATTTGCGCTCAATATAATTCGTAGTCATGTTGTGTTCTGCGAATTATATAAAGGAGCACTTAACATCTGCGCGCCGCTTCAGTCACGCTGCTCCCAGGGCAGAGGTAGGCAGCGTCTGACGATTTGCCTCTGCCCTGGTAAGAAACCGTAAAGCGGTCATCGTCTGATATTTTTTTTTTGTGAAAAGAAGACTCTTCAGTACATAACATCTACGTGCCTGGCTTTCCATCAAAACCTTACGTCGAAATATGATTTAGTGGCAAACTATCACTATGTACTTTGCAGAGAATCTTGATGAATGTTGATCATGGTAGAACGGATTTAATTCTGCTTCTCAGCGAAGATTGAGCGCGCTTCATTTTCGATTTAGTCGTACGTTTGGACCGGAATACTATAAAAACAGCAAGAAATGTCTGAACTGCGCCCCCTTGGCAGAATACGAAGCAGACATTGAAGCTGCAAAAGATTCATATGTGCCGGTAAAAGCGTGATTCAGTGGGCTCTCCTCTTGATTTGCATTGTTTTCGATTAAGCATCTACGTGGCTGTGCAGCTAAGAACCACCGTGTCGCTGCTTGAAATGTTTGCGACAATCAAGGATAGAGTAATACATTCACAGATAAATACACTTTGCGTTGAAACGCATCATCGCCTTTGGATGTTGCCTTCATCCCATCCTTAGGCTGGTCGCTCATGCACTACCCCAAGATAGCTAATGTGAGGATCGCCCCCGTAAACCATGCCATTGAACAGTGAAGGAAGAATGCAAGCTTCTCAGGTAGACCTGGAGGCAGCTGAAACCCCATTCAGTAAACCATCAACGACGGTGCCTAGGTCAAATCAACTACTATTTCAATGCAAGGGAAGTAAAAAGAAGATAATCTCCACTTTCAAACTGTACTCAAGCTGAGAAATATATTCCTGATTTGAAGGAAGCCTATGACATCATCGAAATGGCCCATTGAAAGGAAATTTTCCAACACCAAAGAGGGAATCTGTACCTCAAAAGGAAGCATACTATGTAATAGTCGGACAAAACTGAGGATATTTTCCAAAGGGATTAGTAGCTACATCGTCCAGGTTTTCCCTACTGATATTGTTGTTAGTAATCAGAAAATATATTAATTCGTCTAGGATATTCTGCGGTCTTTTCCGCAAACTCATACTTCTTCAAAATAAATTGGATAAAATGTCTTTTATAAAATAAAAACAAGCAAGATAAGGTAAAAACTTGATAGGCTTTTAAAAATAAAGAAAAAGTTCAAATGCTTGCAGATTACTTTGGCGTTGGTTTCTCTTTTAGAAATGGCAATGATTCAGCGTAATGAACGTAGAACTATGGACAAAAGGATGTAAGCTGATAACCAGCGAAAACTGGTGAAGTTTGGTAAATAAAATGTATCATTGGAAACAAGGTAATCAATTTGCTTTTTCCTTCCATTTCCTTTCCATGCTCTTTCAAGCTATTTTACAAATTATAATTTTTAGATCAAACACAATTCAATTGAAAAACGCTGGAATTCGTTTTCAGAAATAAACGTTAAACCAAATTAGGTCCAAGCAATTGAAAAGCAAAAATAGGAAACTAACAGGAAAGAGTAGACGCTAAGTATGGAATTTTTTTTATTTTCTCACTCTAGGTTTTGGCTTTAACGGAGCCCTAGAAACACTGACCAGCAAGCTAGCAACAATGCTCCCGGCGTCTGTATAGTCCGTTTGTGTGTCAACCTGTTCACTTTAATATGAAACTGACATTTTATAATGGGCTCCGGTAAATTTACATGAAAAGCACAAATTACGCTTTTGCTAACGATAGTAGTATTTACACCAAACTTTACGGAATTGCGATATGTTATGATATGTATTGCTGTGTAACTTTTGCAGTGATTTAGCGTTTTGCAGCAAAATTCTAAAGCGGTGGTATTATCTTTGTTGGAGTAGATATGGTGATGAAATGTATTGAATGCTGTAGAAGAGCATCACCATATTGTTTTCTTTTTGTTCAGATTATTCTGCAGAGTTGGTTTGGACAGACCAAACGACTTTAATAGCAGAAAATAATTTTTACGCCAACGAACTTATGGTGACTCTTTAAACTAAATATAGTGATTATCATGATATGCATTCAATAATTTCCACATATCTTCCAAAGATGAACTTTTGGACATAGGTGCAATTGTTTCCAAATAAAATGCCTGTAATGGATAGAATGACAGACCGATATAGAAAGCTATTATTCTTCACCAAACTTTAAAAAAAATAACTTGGATGAAACAGTATTTCGTTAAAAAGAAAAATAATTTAATGAAATTCAAATACTGTTTCCATAAAGATGTTAGCGGACTAGATAGTACCGAAGCGGCCCATATTGCTTTCACCACTTTCAAAAACTGAGTTCTTCTTCAAATAGAAAGTACTGGATGCCTTATTATCAACTTAGACAAGAGAATATCGTCGAAAACGAGGAAACCAACTAATAGAGAGTGGCCAAATTAAGAACAAACTACGAGGGGTTTGGAGATAGGATGCAATTGAGCACTATATGGAATACTATTATAGAGGGAATTTGGAAACATGCCATGAACTTGAACTTGAATCAAATCATCATCCATTGTCAACGATGGGGGCAGATTAATATTGCATCTTACAATATTTTGCGAAATTTGATCAGTCAGGATTGCCTGCACCTAAATGCAGTTTCGTCGAAGGACTTGTTGAGAAGTAATTCCTTGCTTTTGCTTTGGATTTATTCATTTTAATTTAAAATGCAAATTAGTTCTAAATGAGACTAATATACCATTTATACTTTCAACAATGGGTTAAATATTGAACTAACATATCAGTGAAAGGACAAATTCTTCCCCCTTCATTGATAAATATTATGGTTGGAAGGGATGTATAATTCATTGAAGTCGACGAATTGCAGCTAATCATAAAACTAGCGTAACGACTATCTATTATTCTATAAGGGGTACATTATAGTGTCTTGAATGATGATCAGCACAACAAAATATTCTCGAAGCAAAAGGCCACATTCAGATAATCCACCAAAAAGACAAGAAATTAACTAGTAATCCATGTGCATCTGTGAGAAGGGAAGACTGAAATAGCGCAGACCTGATTCATGGTTTCTGATTCTTTGCATTCTCTCCACATCAATTGTCCTCATACCCGTCGGATACATCAATTTTTTTTTATCAATTTCATTATTAAAGAACAAAATAATGAAAATTGTACAATTTAAAAAAATAGGAAACCGGATATTGGCTTTCAATTCCTTGCAGTATTTTTCAATTAAATTTCCAAATTAACTTACGCGTACTTAGTTTTGTCGCCTTATCCTTATGAAGCAGTGAAATATGAATGTAAGCTCTAAATTCGAGATATTTTTCCACACAAATTTTAAATCTATTTCACAAATTTGGTTTCTGGTTTCTAAAAAATAACACTATTTAACTGCGAGAACTGAAATTTAATTTTGATAACGTTTATTGGTAGAAAACTATAATGCTAAATTTCGAGACCTAGGGCCTGAATAAAAATTGGTATAAAAGATTAAACAGAAAAGGATTTGCAACATTGCAAATTTAAAAATGAACAAAACACAAATCCACATAAAATATCACACCACAATATTAAAATATCAAAAAGACACACCTGCAGTAAGGATATATGGCACAGAATGAAGAACTCTGCTGTTTTTAAATTGATTAGAACCAAATACCGCGAATGCACTAATATTTAAGAATTCTTCAATAAAAGATTTAACATCAAAAGAGCAACATAACCAATTCCAGCCGCAAACTCAAGTCTAATAACTTTATCGCCGGTGAATCCGAGCAAAACTGATTTTTTCCCGTATCAACATACCACTTTTATCGTCTATTTCATTGTCTTCAAAGGTGCTACAGTACCCAGAGTTGCACTAAAGAGCATTACTCGTAATTATACTGGAAATGATGCGTTAAACGAATGCTGATAAGAAATTCGTTCCTCTCCTAAGGCAGATTTAAGAAACATTGCTCGCTCAAATATCTCAGGCGAATATATAGCATTTCTCTCAACTAAGTTAAGATAAAAATGCGAAAAGAGCCTCATATATGTTTGCAGATAACATCAGTTAAGATAGTCAATCAGCTTTCAGTAAGCTTTCTGGAGAGGGCTTTACAACTGCACGGTGTTATTTACTCAATAACTACTGCATTGATTTTATCAGTTAGAAGTATATCAGGTATAATCATCTTGCCACCTGTTTGCAATTGGTAATTCGTTTGTATGCATTTGATAATAGGAATGTTCACATAAATACTCAAATATGATAGAAGCATATCTACCACTCATTCACTAACCTTAGTTACAACTGAACACTTAATCCAGGTATTATAACTAAATACCACTGTAAATACTTAAGTTATCGTCGATATTGAAACAAATTTTAGATATCTGTGTCAAAATAGTCAATTGCAAGATACCGACATTTGTGCTAACAACAAATAATTCGTAACGTAAATGTAGTTGAGAAATTTTTGGTCATACATTGTCCATTGCTGTTATAATGAATAAAGATACTATTTTTGCTATTATTATTATAGTAAAGATACTCGGGAAATATTTGGATTTCAAGGTAATAGCTCATCACATATTCGAATTTAGAAGAATATACGACAATTCCAATTAAAACTTTCTCCACAGAATCCGACTGATCATAATCTGCTACCGCTATTTTGTTCAAAATTTATAAATATTGGTAACTTAGCACCAACATTAAGATGAAAACATTCCGCACCAGTTTTTTCTGCACTGATATCTGCGATCAGCACACGGAAAGTAATAACCACTGTTTCTGAAAAGCTCCAAGTTTCCATCTACAGCATGGTTCGCTGACCTAAAATAATAGCAGACAGCAAAGAAGTTGTCGGCGCATGGGCCAGAAACCGGTGGACGTGTTGGCTAAAAGGCGAAAGTGGCAGTGGATCCAACCAATACAAGATTTTGAGCGTTATTACGGTGAGCAATACCACGATTTATTCAACTACAAAATATATAAAATTTATTCAGTATATTGTAATGACCCAGTAAGATGGGTGTACGCCTTACCCTATTTGGGGCCTAATAAGAAGTCAGAGAAGCAAAAGTAACAAAAAGACTGCACCCGCAAATAAAACAAATCACCTTTAAATAAAGTTCGGCGTTTCAGGTATTCTTATGTAAAAATATTTGAGTGCACGACTGTTCCATATGTACATAACTCGTAATGAATGCATATGCCTATGTCAGACTGTTCAATTTATTGACAAAGGCAACTTTGACCCACTATTACTTTGTCAGTAATGACCGACTATAACTTTGGCAGTAATGATAGGATTTTCACCAAACTTTCCAGTGGCATGCGTGCATATTGCAGCCTATATTACTGTAATTTTTTGATTCTAGAATGAACTTAGAGGGGTTTCATATAAATTCCAGAAAATAAAGTAGTATAATATTATTACCTCTATTTGAAAAGATATCGGCATTGAGAAACTTGAACTTTTCCAGATAGAAAACAGAAAAGAGAACATTAGGGCAAAACGGCTTTAACTTGATGTTGATGGCTTTGCACAAAACCATAAATCGAGTGATATCAACTTGGATGTCACCATCGGTAAAAACAACAAATACAAATTGTCGATGTTTCGGACATTTTCCCCATTACTGAAAATGGGAAGAATGTTGAGAACTGGTGTCGTCAATATTCACTCTCAATCTCCAGTTTTCCAAATCTACGATTATTTAGCCGAGGTTCATGATCCGATGAGAGTGCAACCAGATATTATTAGCGTAGGTAATCTGTTTGAGGGGAAGATGATATGATCTATTTAGCACATCAATGTCCTTCAACCAAGGCAGCATAGAGAACGCTACTGATAATGAAGGAAATGTTTCGGTGGCAAAATACAACCCTGCCGAGCTCCCCTTTCTAATTTGAAAGTCCTCTGAGAGTTTAATTCTACCTCTACAAGCGTAGAGCTATTAAACGAGCAATCCACACCGACATGATCCGGTTGTTTCCCATTTCTTTCACAAGAGATGAAACCGCCGTATATTATATGATTCGGAGTCGTCATAAAGGGCAGCCTCCGCCTTTTTAACTGGTCGTCACCATAGATGGAAAACCTATCATTTACATTCCTCATAAGGTAATAATGTATAGGGCATTTTTTCGACCATTCTTGGTTTTGCAGTTAACGTCAGGGTAACTAAAGGAATTAGAGCACAACATATAAAGGAGATCGAGATCCTCCCAAACAAGACAATTTCAGAAATTAGATCATGGCTTGAAAATGTTGGTCCTATATTTGCAGGGCATAACACTGAGATGGTTCTAATCACGAAGCGAAAGAAACAAACTTTCAAAGAGATCAGGATTGCCACACACGCTATACATTCGCAAGCAGCGCATAAATACTTTAGACTCATAACTGACTAGAAAATAAACTTTAAACCTCATCATAATTTGGCAAGAGAAGCGTCTGGAGTGGGTCCATACCTTGTGAAAATGTTACCAAATGTAAGTGGTCTAAGGTAAAGCCATTGGTTTTTAATCTTGAAAGTTAATAGGTCGCGGTCGAGGCATCGGAACGGATAGGTCGACCTTACTTTAAGCAGCTCCTTTCTGCATCAGAAAAATATCATATAGAAAACAAAATCCGAGCTGCATTCTGATTAAGTAATATTACCAACATATATACGCACATAACTATCTGAATATTTTTTTAACTTTACTGCATGCGCCAAACATACATAGATATATAAATACAAAAGTTGAGTACTGCTGATACACAAAAATGTCTGCGGCTGGTCGACTTCGACTGCAGGGTGGCGATTGCCCCGCGCCTCCACTCTAAAAAGCAACGTGACTGGAACAGAAGCATTTGGCTCTATTTTCGTTTAATTCAAAGCCCGACAATGATATGAATTATTGTTTGAAAGCTTATATAACAAATATATCCTGAGAACCATTCGAATACAATGAATTCATATGGAATACAAAACTTTGATCTTCTATAATTTTGTTAGTAATGATTGCATTTTCTTCAAACTTTCCAGAATTGTGTTTTGTGCCAAATTTCGTACTTCTAGAATGAACTTAAGGTAGGTTTTCGGGTAAATCTCTAAAATACACTTATATGCGTTATTAACTTTATTCGTATTTTTAGGTCTAGATTTTGTATCGATGCGTTACTGTGCTGTTTTTCCGATTCTTCGGTTGGATAGGTTCTAAAAACGAGACCTGTTTGACTTTTCCGTGGACACATTTTGAATTCTCACACTTCTGTGTTTCGCCCAAAATAAGAAAGAGAATCAGTCCGAATTTGGCCCTTTCACTTTATAGCCTATATGACCATATTCTGTGAAAAAAAATTTGCGCCCCCCCTTCGCATATAGAGGGAGCCCTCCTTAAACCCAACACAAAGTGATGCAATACGTTCTACTTGTAACGGTCACACACTACATATTCTCACCAAATTTCGTGATGATTTTTCCAGCCGCTTCGGAGTAAATCTTATTGACAGACGGAAACAGAAAGACAGACAGATGGTCAAACAGACATTGAATCGATTTTAATAAGGTTTTGTTTCACACAAAACCTTAAAAAATGGCCCGATGAATCGCAATTATCCTAGCTTGTAAGCCGTAGAAATATATTCGGAATAAGTCGCCGAAATTTCAAAGAAATTTATTGGATAGATTTTGGGCTAAGGTGCCATCCAATTTTCAACATGCAGTTTCGAGAAAGACGCGTTTCAAAATTATATAAATTTTGATTATTAACGATAAAATCTTAACTGACTTTCTATACCTAGTCCATAAACCTTCAGTTTTTTCAGAAAACACATGCGAAGCCTTAACTTCAACTCTCGCCCTTTTAACGAAGTTACTCGAACGTCGTTCGGACCGGTAAATTCGCGTTTCATTACAGCGATTGTCATAAACTTGGCATACAATACTTTACCCGTTTAACACACCGATTTCCAAACGACGGAATATCAAAAAATCACTTTGCCCAAATATTCTACACTTTCTCGATACAACTGATACAAACATAAATCGATTCCACGGGTCCGAAAAACGGGATGACCCCTTAATCAATACCATGAAGACGTTAAATACGAACTAAGTCCGTGGGCCCGAAGAGTATCCCGCATACCTTTATCGTATGAGCATGACGGTCCTCAGTTTTCTCCAAAATGCGTGCTGATTACGGAGAATGCGGGGCATGTTGCTTTTAAATTTCCGAGATTTCCGCACTTAGGGCCGAGGCGAAAACTATTTGCCAGGGCCCTGTAGTCACCCAAGAATATCGGAGAGCACATGCTAGCTTCAGAGGTGGCGATGAAAAAATTAATGAAAGCTACCCGCAACATCTCGAGAAAAGGGGAGCCCAGGAGGAACAAAATAAATAACAATATGATCTATTTTTAGTGGGGTCTTGTCCCTCTACGTAATAGTATAATGGCAGTCCCACAGGATAACTTAAGCAGAAAATGGTTTTAGTGAGTTCGTTTTAGCCATACGGTTTTGAGAGATCATAACTGTGTGACTAGAACCAGCGATAATATTTTAATCTACTATTACAAACAATAAAGCCAGACAGACAAATAAAAAATTTTAATAAGGGTTTGTTTTCCACAACATAAATATAGTAGATTTTCCCTGCCCTGGACGAAACCGCAAGTCATATACTTTTTGCAACTTGGGTTCTTGTCCAAGAGCATGAGCGCCTTTCTTTACAATGAAGAGGGGGCAGGAAAATGTACATGCACGATTTCTTCAACCTAGGCTAGCCTAGGGTGATTGATGAACCCGCAGTTATTTATAACCCACTTATACCCGACACCCCCTGACTGTCTGTTAATGTATAATAGCTAACTAGCTCCTGCCATCAGAGTGCCTACTGATTTCGTTTCGGAGTTACTTTTTGATCCCCTTGTATTCGTATATGTGCATATGTATGCATAACGTGGCTCATATCTAGGTCATTCTTTTCTATCGCGCCGTCCACCTCTCCTTTATTTGCGACTTAGTCCATATCCCTTATTTCGACGGTGCCCATCTCCCTTCGTCCGGCTTGATGAAAAGAGCTTCTAGTCCTGGTTTGTCCTTTTTCACTTGCGGTGATGTTGGCGTCGTGGTTCACCTTGAGTTTGCGACAGAGGAGTCCCTGTTGCCAACATTTAAGTTGGATATTGCTGCTACTGTTGCTGTATTTTCGCCGTTCTTCGCCATTGAAGGCAAATCTAGGCCGTTTTGCTTTTATCAGTTGTCTCTTCTCCAAAAAAGGGAAATCAGTGTGAGTACACAAGAAGTCAAATTGCTCCACCCTTGACCATGAGCGAGATATAACGAAAATCGGATCAGCTGCGTCTGACATTCCGCCCGGACTTGCCAATGTATTGGTGAGATTGACAGGTTTTTGCCTATTGATAAGTGAATACGTGAAACCACTTTTGGCCATATGGGTGAACACAGCATTAATGCCAGAATAGCAAAAGCTGATCGAATGAATTATATGATATTACCAGATGGGTAGGTATCATCAAAATATTTGGCGCCAATCCGGTGTCAAATTGGAAGTAATTTGGACCATTTGACATTTTGATCGATTTATATCTGAATATTGGTTATAAACCTAGTAAAAGTATAACTGACCTTCACGCAGTCTTCGATTAGTTCTATACCTCATTTCCGGTAATGAACACTTTATTGGGAAGTTGACCGATAGAGACTTTATATATAAAAGTTCTTTTTTTATTTTACTGACCATAACTAGAAAAATAGATTAATAATGACAAATTTTCAACTTGGTACTTATTTCTTGTTTTAATTTGTTTTGGTGTATGAACCTAAATTGATTTTATAAAAAAAAATAACACTGTCGCTTCTATTGTTCTTACGAAAAGCTTTTTTCTCACCGTATTGTTGGGTCCTATGTCCGCATCCAATTGATGCCGGACCGGACCAAATAGGAAACAACTTACCCCCTCTTTTTTGATCCACGGACCCCTCGTTTAGGGCTGAGCACCCAAACTGTAAAAATACTAAACGATGACGGCTTTACGGTTTCTTAGCACGACAGAGACAAATCGTCGTTGTGTACTGTAAACTTTCTGGTGTCATAGGAAGCAAGCACTATCACATTTCCATGGATATCGGAGGAACATTCAACTGCTCCTCGTTACACGATATCTCTACATTCACTGTTTTTCATTTAGATTCATCACATGTTAAATTAAATTAAAATCCATATTATTGTTTGAAAGGAAGGCGATCGTAGTGAATTTAGGGTTCTTCGCAGTACAGATTGTTTCTCTGTTGCCCTGAGTTACTACGTATCCCCTCTAAAAGATAGTAGAAGGTCTTTTTCCAACATTTGAAGATAAAGTTTGCAACCATTAGGAATGCACCTTGCCTCCGAACTATCACGGAAATTTCACCTTTACGAACAGGATCAAAAGCTTTACCGATTGCTTTGAAGCTATAGAGTGCACCCAGCAACATGTATATACATATGTACGCATCTGGTATTGACCAAGACTGGACATCCTTTACAGCACGAAACCGAATTTTCAAACGGTAGAAACTACGTCATAGAAGGCTTCGAAAACATCCTTAGTTACAATCTTCTGAGGCGATGAGAAAGTGGCCAATCCTACAGGCATGGATTTATTTCGAATTTTTTTGTAAACAGTAAGAAGTCCAATGTCTACGATCCACATCATTTCCAGATAATTCATTCAAAAGACATTCGTCATTGTAATTACCAAGAACCAAAAATGGTGGTCAGTACTCATTAGCAAATAACATATTATTACACATATATACGTACCGAAAGTTTATTTAATAATATCCCAAACCATCGCAGACCAGAGGTATAGGAGGAAGAGAAATTCACCAAGTAAATAATACGTTTGATGCAATCAACTCGAAGTGAAGCCATGGGAAGTAAAACGATATACTACCAGAAAGCCCATGCCCAAATATCCATTATGCAGAAAAATATTAAAAAGAAATATTCGACCAATACCGGCTCCTGGCGAAACCTACCCAAAATTGCAGAAATAACAAGTTGTAACCAAGAAACTTTAAAGCAACTAATGAGAAGCTACATGACTTGTAAAAATTGCATTACATGTAAAGATATCATAATACATATGTAATTTCATATGCATTGAAAATGGTCAAAAGATAAAATTGACTTTAAGATTTTAAATAAGATAAGCTACAAACCAGTTGCTGCCAAGAAATAAAGTGCGAATAAAAAAGGTTGTAGCTACACAACAACTAGTGTTTCAGGGCCTAGATATTTCCTTCCTTTAGTACCTGTGGTAAAGTGTTTTATGAAAGATATCTATAAATCCTACCAATATACATAGCCCACATCATCAGAAAAGCTTTCTCCGTGAGAACTTCTTGTATGCGTACTTGGCTAATCTAGCTAAATCCAGACAGTATTTATGGAGATTTATACACTGCAGACAGATTTATTTTATTTGGCAGACATTGCATAGTCTCAGCTTTCTGATCAGCACCACATCCAAGCGCAAAACGATAGTAAGTGGACAGCATAAAATAGCAAAACCAGTTGCAAGAAGGTAGTATAGACTGTTGTACGCATTCGAAACACTAGAATCAACGAAAATCACTTGCACATATGAGCTCCGACCTCTTGCGTATATGGTAAATCTGTCTATACATTTATCTATTATGTTTTCACGTAGACGACTGCTACCCGCCCCATTTCCCATTCGTCTGACAAAAGCTCCAATCAGAACTAACAAGAAGTGATGGAAAAGAAAGAATTCTTCCCGAGCCCGAAGCCTTCCGTTGGGTGGAACATAAATTTCAATGCAGGAAAAAGATAATAAAGAGGCCCACATAAGTTTGAGTTACCTCCACCCGAACCATGTCCAAATGTGAGGCATTCGAACGCCGGATATTAAGGTACTGCACTGGTCTTTCCTATAATTGGAAAACCAAGAAGGTTGGAAAAAACGCGGAGGTATATCGGCGCGCCAAGGTACAACCTCTTCGAGAATTCGTTCTCAACTTGGTGGAACGGTTCTTCGAAAGAACGGAGAATCATCCAAATCCACTAATCCGGCAACTCTACCAACAGGGTAGCACCTTCCCATTGGCCAACTTCCTAAGGCCCTGCCAAATAGTGAGCGAAGCTCTTAAACCCGCCATCCTTTCCCTATATGATTCTCCCTGCCTGGTAGGAGTACATCGAGGCTAAGCACAAGACATGTAATGTGCTATTGTATATAGTAGGTTAAGTATTATTGTTAGAATAAGTTAGATTAAGTTTAGACTTAGTTAGTTTTAAGTATTTTAAGTAAGTAAGTGATGCCTTCTGGCGCTTTTAGTGCAAGCGCAGTTTTTAAATAATTCAGTTGCATACAAAATAATTGTGAAGATTTATGTATTAAAATTAATACAATTAACGTAAAAATGTACACAGAAGGTCGGGTAGGCCAAACAATTGTAATAGCCACCCATTGAAATAAAGTTAAGTTAGTTAAGCTTAATATTTAAGCTAGAATTAATCCATCATGTATTAGCGTAAGTCACTATGATCAATAGAAAACTTAAAAACTTGAGTTACCTCACTTCGGTTCTATGCTAGGTGGATGCTGGTTACTCGCTGGCAAAGGAAAACTAGGCAAATTTTTTTTGTAGTTTGTAGTTCATACATTGCAACAACCTCCTTTATCTAATGTAAGTGAATTTTAATTACCAAAGTACCACTTATGTCTCGATTAGTGCATTAAACTTCTCAAGTACAAGAGCGGGGAATTCTTCTCCTCTAAAAAGCACTCCCAGCCTTATAGGACTACTATATAATTATCAATTCATAGGGTGCACTTACCACATGGTTCAATATAATTCATCTTTTTTAAGGATTTATGTAAACACTGCTATAAGCATTGCATCGTGGGGTTGGATCAGTTCTTAACTGCGGCGCATTATTGTTCACTCCCTTTCTTGCCTTCTTCGCAGTTCTTCATGCCTTAGCTGATCATGAATCATTTTCAGCTCAATTACCACTTGATTCCAAGCCTCCGTTGATTCCAACATAAACTCCACTATACTTCCAAGTGTTAAGCGCCTGTCTGCGATCGCCTCCAGCCTAGTTCGGTGTGCTGTAAACCTTGGGCACTCAAACACAACATGCTCCGCATTCTCAGCCACGTTACCACATCTTGGGCACCATGGTGACTCGTCGTGTCCAAATCGATAAAGATAAGCCCGATAACCTCCATGTCCACTTAAAAACTGTGTTAGCTCGTAGCTTAGTTCCCCGTGATTCCTTTCCATCCATCTTCGAATGTGTGGAATGATACGGTAGGTCCAACGGCCAGTTTGTGCCTCGTTCCATCTCTTTTGCCATTTTGCGATGGATTCTCGCCGTGCTAGTTGCCGTCGAAGTACAATAGACTCACCGATTGCATACATATTGTCGTAGAGACGCCGACCTTCATCCGCCAAGATGTCTATGGGGACGGTTCCTGCCAGTACATATGCTGCTTCTCCTGATGTCGTTCAATAAGCACTGCATTCCCGGGGTGCACTTAGTCGATACGCCATTCCTAGTTTTCCGCAGTTTGATTTGTTTTCCAGAACGGTTGCCCAAACTGGAGCTGCGTAGAGTAGCACGGAACTAACTACCCTTGAAATAAGACGACGTCGACTTTGTCTTGGTCCACCAATGTTCGGTAGTATCCTCGAGATCGTTACAGCGATGGAAGATGCTTTAGTTGCAGCGCACTCAATGTGTTTTTTAAAGTTGAGTCTTTTGTCTTTTACTCCCAAATATTTAAGCGACTCTTGGGAGTAAATTGTTTTTTCACCAACTTTAATTTTCACGGTCGTGTCTCTCCTTCTTTTGCTGATTAGCGCTAGTTCCGTTTTAAGTTCAGCAAGTGATAGACCGGACTTTTTCAACCAGGAATTGATCTCCCATATCGCTTCATTTGAATAGATTTCGATCTCGTCTAAGCGTTTTGCCACTATTGTTACCCCGATATCGTTCGCAAAGCCAATAGTTGTCACGCCGTTAGGAAGGCGTAACGTCAGCACTCCGTTGTACATAATTAACCACAGTAAGGGATCTAAGACAGACCCCTGTGGTACGCCGCACGTCATTGGGAATAATTTCTCTCCATCGTCCGAGTCCCAATATAATCTTCTTCCAAGAAGAAATGCAACAACGATGCATACAATGTACTTTGGAACCTTTAGTTTGGTTAGAGCCTCTACAATTTTCGTCCACTTTGCAGTGTTGAAAGCATTTTTTACATCGAGTGTTACCACTGCGCAGCATTTGTCATCTTGTATTGCAGCACGAGTCTGTCTGTCTGTATGTCTGTCTGTCCGCCACAGGCATTTTCCTCGGAGACGGTTATAGCGATTGACACCAAATTTTGTAGAAAGATGGGAACTGTGAATGCTCACGCATATAGTGAGTCACATCCTTTTACGTCGAATTTAAGGGATAGTTCCCATACATGCAAAAGAGGGGTGTACATTTTTTTTTTCATCAAATGTAGTCATGTGGGGTATCAAATTAAAGGTCTCGGTTAGTACTTTTCGAAGCCGATCTTATGTAGTTTTGACATTCGTTGAAAAGGTGGGGAGTGCGGGGGTTCAAAGTGATCATTTTTTTTACGAACCCATTCTCAGAAACTACCCAACCAAAAACTCTGAAAAAAAATTAGGGGGCTGCCACTATAGTGCTCCGAAATACCCTCTATATCGATACCTAAAGTTAATAATATATAGTATAGTAAGTTAATAATAGTACATTACTATAATTTTTAGTAATTGGCAGGAAAATCCCCCTTAAGTTCACTTTACAATCACGAAATTGCAATAATGTAAGGTCGTCGTCGTCGGGTCATCGAGCATGATTCTACCAAATTTGGTGAAAATCGAATTATTACTAACAAAGTTATAATAGGTCAAAGCTGTCGCTTCAGTGCAAATTTAAGACTTTGAATGTCAATATCACTTGAAAGTGGGTATATGCATATATTACGTGCTACATACTAATGGGACAAATGCACACTCAAATCTCTATATAAAAGAAATACACAAAACCTTTCATACCTGACTTGTTTACTCTTGCTTCCCCTAATACTACGTCTTGCATTTATTATCGAGGACTTACTAAAAAACCCTCTATCTTCAGAGTCTTCACAACTTAATTTTGCCTCAGTGCTTTACAGAACTTTCTTTTCTGAATTCCAGAGCAATGGAAGAACAGGTGCTCTAGTTCTTCCGATATGATACCATCCATGCTCCGTACAACTCGGAGAGGCACCAAGAGCGACATATGTACTACCTTCATGTCTTAAGTAGAACTGTGTAAAAGTAAATAAAGTAAAACTCCTTCAAATGAAGCTGCAAAGATCAGCGATATCGGGAAGACAAGGTTTGATGCTCCAATTCATGATTAAAACAAGTTGTTGTTGTCGTATTGACGAAACGATATGTTATGATGACGTCGTACACGTTTTAGAATGCATGAAATTCACATAAAATGTAAAAGTTTCATCTTCTATAACTTTGTTAATAATAATTAGATTTCATTCAAACTTTCCAAAGTTTCGCCTTATGTCATTCTTTATATCCCTATATCTAGCATGAACTTAAGGAAAGTTACGGCTAACAATTATTAACTTTATTTATGCAGATATCGGAATGGGATGTATTTTGAGGTTTAGAATTCGTTTAGATACAGATTTTTCGGTTGTTTAGGTTCTGAGAACGACCTTTTTACACTTTTTGAGGTTAGTATTGCATGTTGAGCCTTCACTCTCCTACGTTTCAGCCGATATCAAATATGAAGTTTCGAAAAGTACTAATTGAGCCCCTTCATTTGATACCTCACACGACCATTTTCTGTAAAAAACTTGTGCACCCCTCCCTCCTTTGCGTGACAGATAGACACACAGACATCGGTTTTATTTCATACAAAAAGTTTAAAAAGGACCCTACGTGGATTCCTTGACCAAGATGGTGTAAGCAGTTGCTTCGATAAAAGGCTGATGTCAATAGCTGTAATTGAATCATGAAACTCTCACTGTTAAATTCAGTTCCAAAAAGACCTGAAAATCCCGCCGGGCAAATCAGTTTTAAACTTATAGCACCAAATGATCGTGCAATAACTTTGAAACTGATGAGGGGAGGGATGGAAACCCAAAAAGCGGTTGGTTCAGATTCAGAATATGCTTCTACTCTGTAACGAAGGGCAATAATAGGTTATCTAGAGATAGATTGCAAAGCGTACCGATACGGATGACCCCATAATAGCCAACGGACTTCAGCCCAAAATAGGCATGAATATGGATTTGTAGAAAATTCATGCTGATGATTTGATACTCAGTAATAGCATTAAAAAGTTTGAATTTAGATTTGTTATTATCGAAGATAATTTGGTACAAGATGGCTCCATTTATAGATAGCTCGCAGTGTATATGCGTTGAATATACCCCATTTTCAATTCAATATGATACTGATATATCAAGATGTGTGATACTGACATTTTATCATAGTATCAGTAATTTGCCGCGAAAAAGCAACTTTGATCTACTAAATCCTTACCAAACTTTCCAGGTGCTGATCGGACTGCAGATACACTGAGTAACCCCCCTGAGAACATCTCCAACCATTGGGCCGCCACCAAAAACAACCTTTTTTCGGGTGCTACGTAGATCATTACAAGATATCTGAAGATATCTGAATCTTGAGGGAACTGAAGACTATATTGATCACTGCAATTGGTGGCGGGCGTAACGACGCATCGGACTCCGATACCGAGCGAAATACCAGAAAGTTCATCGTAGTGTGCGCCACAACAAATGGGAATTTGCAATTGAGCTGGTCCGGAAGATGCCGCAGAACGCAATGAGTATTATATTCGCACGTGGTCGCAAATCTTTCGATGGTCCTATGTAGGACGTTAGCACTCGAATTTTCATCCACAAGCAACTAAAAGGATGGAAGGAAGACTTCACCACGATTCTTGACCGTATCAAATCCAATGAAATTCCTCTTCTTGTGAATAAAGTGGTCATTCTCCGTAACATGCTGATACACACTGTTCCTCTAAGCAGAAGAGAAATCATTTCGGTTACCAACTCGTACTCAAATCGAGAGAAGTTACTTGGCTCGATCGTCTCCCCGCAGACCGATTTATCGCTGCACCTTCAGCTTTTGCAGTTCTGCTTCTTCCACTCGTACGAAAATTTTGGAATTCTGATAACTTTCCCTAGAGGCCGGGACCCATTTCGATTGTGACCGTTGGAGTAACTAATATCTAAAATCATCCTGGAACGCATCAATGAACACCTCGAAGACGTGGTCAACAAGGATTACCCTGAAGGATCCGCGCCGGATAATCCTACATTGACCACATCAACACGTTACAGATCAATTTGGAACAGTCAGCGGAGTTTAGATTTTCGCTTCACCTGCGGAGTTTGTCTGGCGTGCTCAACATACAAGGTGCATTCCGGAGAAAAGAGCAGCTATTGCCAGAGCCACATATGATGGCGCAAAATATCACGTACTACATCCAGGTAAAATATTAGAGGAATTTTAGGGCCGAAGCGGAGTCCGCCAGGGCAGCATCTTGTCAATAACATTAATTCTTCATATTATCGGCGACGTTCGTCATGCTCCCTTGTTGAAAGGAGATGTAGGATTTCAGTGGACTATCACATCAAGCACTTCGACCATGCCCATGACATCGATTTGCTTTCTCACCGGGTCATGGACCTTGGTCAAATAGCTCTAGATTTGGAAAGAAATGCAAATAAAGTTGGACTAAAGATAAATATCAACAAAACCAAAGTTTTCAGTCTGAAAAGTTATTGTATGCTCCCTACCTGCATTACTAGACAGAACATTGAACATTGATAAATTTATATATCTAGGAAGCGTGATTTCTCGTGACAGTGGCACCGAACTGAATAGCACCCAACGTCTAAAATCTGAAAATACATTTATCTCAATACCAAGATCAAGTTGATACTATTCTGTGCTAATGTTCTTTCTGCGTTGGTATATGGAGTAGTACATGGGAAGTGATCCCCACTGCCACTCAAAGGTTGCAAATCTTCGTTAACATCTGTCTACGCCGTATGATCGGATTAGGCTGGGCTGATGCTATTACAAACGAAGCATTTGGTTGCTCCTCGCGGGCGATTCTATCGGAATGTGGAAGTGGCAGTGGGTAGGTCACATATTAAAGAAGAACGACAATTGCATTGCTGGCTATGCCATGCAGTGTAACTCACTTAGACGTGGTTCACGTTCTATACCGCACTATGGGGTAAATTGCAACCATATATATATTTCATGTAAAAATATGAAATGGGAAGCCGAGGTAGAGTAAACTATAAGATTTGGGCCAACTGACGCGCGAAACGACATGTCTTCCTAGAAGAGTATGACACACGGTAGAAAAGTAACAGAGAAAAATGGGTCGATTTTAACCAAGTTATTATTGTCACTATTCTACTATACATGAAGATATTTTCACAAATAGATTCATCATATAGCTAAACCGAACGTCCACGCCGAAAAATAGCACTGAACATACTTTTTTTTAAAAACGAGAGAGCGCTTGTAATATCAGCGTAGCAATTCAAGAGAGGACCAAAGCCGAAAAGCACTGTAGAATAAAATAAAGATTTGTTCAAGATATCGAAAAAAACAATGCTTCGTATCATGAAAACGAAGTTAAGCATATATTATAGAATCCAAAAATAATTCAAGAAAACCATAAAAGTTATGGCAAAAAGCAAGCACGATAGGCCCAAAACAAGTCGAAAACCGGAAGCTTCGCACTTCAACTGTGAAAGGTTTTATGCAATTCATATGTGGGAGTATTTCGTTACATATTAATTTTACAAAATTAGTAGGTTGAAGTTATATGAATTTAGATTGTTTACTAAAACGCGCTATTGCATTGTATCCTGCCTTAGGCTACTCATTTTCAGTAAAAGTAAAAATATTGTGGATAACCTGTTTGCATTTTATTATTCTAGAATGATTCTAACGGGCTCGTAAAATCCAGTAAAATGCACAAATGTACTAATACTCTGTTATTAATTTTATTTGAACAGAAATTGAGATGTATTTAATTACTAGATTTTAACCAGAGGCACTTTCATGATTTTTCATCTTTTTCGATTGGGTAGTTTCTGAGAATGGATCCTGTTTTCCGTTTAACTCGTATTATTTAACTTGTAACCAATGTCAAATCCAAGATCCGTGCTAATCAAAACCTATCATTAGACACCCCACACGGCTATATTCCCTATATCTCAGCCAGGAGCCATTTCCGAGAAAGGTGGTAGGAAGACAGTCAACCGATTTTAATAATGTTCTGTTTTTAGGCATAACCTTAAAAAGAAGCCACGCTGAAGGCATATGAAAGTAGACTGCAATCCGAAAACAGATGTTTTAATCACTTACTTATAAGTAGAAATAAGTACAAAATGAAGGTCGAACCAGCAAATAGTAATTATACGTACATACATACATGTTTTAATTTTGGCATACTTTTGTTTTTGTGGATACGTTTGTTTTTATCTGGAGATGAAAATCCTCGGAAATCCGGATGCACCGCTTACCCTTGATAATGCTTTTATGAACATATCTGTATTAATACAACAGATTTAACAGCTAAAATTAATCTTTGTTTTAATCTCTGCTAATCAACAAATAACTAAACCAGGAGATACGAAGGCATAGGAGGACTCTATATCCCTCCCACGAGCACGGCGTCTGGGTTAACGATTTCTTCGTGTTACTCGTGCACTAGAGTCGTTTACTTTTTGATTTTATGTTTCTCACCAGCGCAATATCAAATTTTAGCTCTATCTGTGGATGGTAGATGGGTTATAAGATACAATCCGGGACCAATTCCAACACTCCCGTTGCCAGGCAGATGATTTTTGTCAATTACATGGGAAGGAAGGTACTCCTAAAAATTAACCAAACTACGGTCTCACTTCGGACATATCCTCCTAATTCTGTAAGTAAAACATGATAACTTGCCGACAAAATTTATTTGCAAGCCGGATATCGTTTAGCTCCAGTTAAAATCTTTTTATGAAAAAATTGTTTTTATCCTTCAGACACAAACAGTTCAGTTATTATCTAGTTGCCACTTAACAACCGAAACTACTGTAGACAAACGTTGCAGGAACGCACATGGAAAATAGCCCGAGATAATAGTCCCTGATGAGGTAAATAAGAAACAAAGAACCACCTGACTGTCATGGGTTTCAGATTTTTTTGCTCTCAAAAGCAGACTTAATTTTAAGATAATCAGTATACATTGGCAGTTCGGATTTTTTAAATATGAGGAACACACACTGGCGTAACAGCATTTATCCGGATCTGCTAGATTTTCATATCGTTTTTCTGCAGAGCCGAGTAGACATCCATGAAAAGCATAGCGACTTATAAAGGCACGTGATGGTTTTGATAGCCAACAAAACTACTACCACGGGACTAATAGATGATGATGATTAATAGGTTGATGAACAAAAGGTGCTGATGATTCGAAATGGAAAGAAAGATAAAATGAAAACACGAAATGTTAAGAAGGCAAAAAAATGATAAAAACCGGAAAACTTGATTGTCATATGACATGAATAAATTCCATAACGACGAGCAAGCACTAGCTTTTTTGTTATTTACGAAATTGATCTTAATTTACTTGAGTGAGTAGAACTAATTTCATGTGACATTAATAGCTGTTAAGAATTTGAGGGGAAAATAGTGGGCATGACTCACTCAGATCAATACAGAAGTAAGGGAAAATACTCTTACCATAGTAGCTCAACTGAGATAATTTGTTGTTACCTCTGCGCCGACAATGAGTGCTTTAATTTCGCCTTTAGAATAAAAGACATTTTTCTGAATTATCAATAATATTCAGTAACTTCAAAATAAAAAATGTGTTCGTTTTTGAGGTGTTGTGTAGAACTTGTTTGTTGTTATTAAAATCGGTTTACTGTGTCGTCGTTGTACTGTTTTTCTCAGAAAAGGTTACTCGCATTGTTATGATATTTGGTGAGAAAAGAGCGAGGGGGGAGGTTTAATTTTTTTTCAGCGAATGTAGTCATGTGAAGCTTTGGTCTAAAGCTGACTTCAGTTCTGACATCTCATGCAAAATGGTTAAGCTCATCCTGGAATCATGATATTGTGGATTATAGGCTACAATATAAAGCATGATCCTACCAAGTTTGGGAGAAATCGCCCCATTATTAACAAAGTCATATTAGGTAAAATTGTGTGCAAATTTATTTCAATCTAAGGCGCTGAATGTCAGTATCACGTTGAAGTGGATAGTTTGATATAGTAATGCATATTACCAAACACTCGGTGGAAAGGTCGGTCTACTCACATTGTGAACACCACAATAAGAATCAGTTTCGACATTACAGATACAAGCAAATAAAAACATCAAAATGATCAAGAAAAGCTTTTTATTGAATTTCTGTTGTCAAATATATGTATATCCCACCTGGTAATATCACCCAAAGGGTTTAAAAGGAAAATTGCCGGGTTCAGGATAACCATAAAAGCAACGACAACGAGAATGCCCGGAACACATAATACGCCTGCAGACACGAGTACGACTTCGGCTGCGTTAAACTACACAATTAGATTTCTGGGCTTTATTACACGCGACGCCAAAATTTGATTCACTGGTCTTTCAGTTTGGGTAGGGCTGACAACCCCAAACGGAAAACCAAAGTTATGAAGCCACGAAGAAGCCTCGGACAGGATTAATTTCGAAATGACGAAACCGGCAACGACAACGGAATAACGATTTGCGCATTTTCTCATGGAACTTGCACTTCCTGTACAGAAATGGAGCTGTCAAGCAGCTAACCGACACTCTGTCCCAATATAAGACTGATGTAACAGCGTTGCAGAAGATGCGTTGGACAGGGACCGGTTTCCTGGAGAAGAGCCACTACACCATATATTATAGCGGCGATCCAGTAAAGCAAGTGCTCAGAGTAGGTTTCTTAGTGAGCCAAAAAATGAAACCTGCTGTAATCAGCTTTGAAAATATAAGCGAAAGGCTATGCACTCTTCATTTTCGAGGCAAATTTAGAAGTATAAGCCTCATAAACGTTCACGCGCCAACAGAGGAGACTGCAGAGTCGGGGAAGAATACCTTTTACGAGGCAGTTGAGCGGACCTTCCAAGCCTGTCCCAAGTATGATATAAAAATCATACTTGGAAATTTTAACAGTCAAGTAGGGACAGGGCCCGAATTCAGGCGATACGTCGGCTCCCATAGCTCACATAGGGATACCAATGTTAACGGACTACGAATTATTCAGTTAGCAGTATCGTCTGGAGTGTCTGGAGTTCCTTTTAAGGCAAACCTAGACCGGCCGTTAATGATGAATGAAGCTGTGACTCCGACTAGCATATGGTAATAAGTATCTACAGGCACCGAAATTCAAAAACACGCAAACTAAAGTATAATCCACTTCATAAATGTAAGTTTGGAAACCTGAAAAGTGATCTGATAGGATACAAGGCAAAACTGGACGAACGATAAGATCCTATTCTCCGGAATCTCACGGGGAAGATGACATCTGGTATGGCCTAGAAGGCGCTACCAAAACAGCACAAAATGTGGCTGGATATGAATCGCGGCACCTGAGACATGATTGGTTTGACGATGAATGCCACGAAGCGCTTAACAAGAAAAAGAGGTGTACAAGCAATATATAAAACGAAACACAAGGACGGAGGGAGAAAATTACGGAAATATTCAACGTACAGCTGCTCAGGGCACGTTGAAAACTTCTGCGTTACATGCGTTATAAGACGCATGACGACAGGTGATGTCGTTAGCGGCGGAGCAGTCCATCAGACCCGAGGAAAGTTTAAAAAATGTGCAAATCGTCAAATCACGGTAATAATCTCGGGCAAGCGCAATGCTGACCACATTGCCTCCTACAGTGTACTGTAGTGTACCTTTATGGTCTTGAATCAAGTGCTCTAACACACTTCAAGGCTCTGATCTAATATGGATTGCTGCGCCAACGATTATTATTATTAGTCGAGCACCAACAAACCAGAATGTCTAGGTTAGTATCAGTATAAAGGATGTCTTGGAACCTACGCACCACCACCATAAATTGGCAGCTGTCCGCTTATTTTCAGACTCTTCGGTTGGGTAGGTTCCGAGAATGGCCCGTGAAAGAAATGACCCTTTTTCAACCCCCGCCCTCCCCTCTTGTAAATTAAATGTCAAAACTGGAACCAGCTTTGAAAAGTACTAGCCTAGACCTTCATTTGAAACCCCACATGAATATATTTAGCGAAAAAAAATTACACCCCCCTTTTGCATGTATGGGAATCTCTCTTAAATTCTACGTAGAACCATGTAATTCACTATATGCGTGAGCGTTCACAGTTTGCACCTTCCGAGCGAATGTTATGTCAATCGGTACAACCATTCCCGAGAAAAATGCGTGATAGACAGACGGACAGAAAGACAATAAATCAAACCTTAGGAAGCGTTACCTTCTGCGCGCAGCCAATTGCCTGCACTGCAATAGTCTTTAACTTAGGCAAAGTCTTGAACAGTATCAACACAGAATTTTTTATTACTCAAGTTGTAAGTACCCCTCCTGAACGCAAACCTTTTCCTTTTCCGAGGTACCCATGGTTCACACACTTGAACGTAACTAGCAACCCCCATGAAGCTCCCACAAGGAGGCCAACCAGGCCAAACAGGTTCTTCGCAGCCACTTTAGTTTGGCCATCGGGGTTTGCTCGACGATGACAAGTGGTATTGCTCCAAACGTCAGCATTGCTTGCGGAAGTGGAGGATAAGCACACTCTTCCGTTGAAATCTGTTCGAAATATGCCGCCATCTGTCCATCGCGGGTCTTCGATCAGTAATGCAGCACCACTTCTTTAATGAGGTTTGCCTATGAATGAACGCTGCAAATGTACATTCCGATCAATTCGTATTTTAAGAAGCATTATTATCGGTTGGAAACCATTGAGATGTCTATTGATTTCGAAACAATTGCAAATATTATATAATACCATAAACCACAAGAGGTCTTGCATATGGAGGTTATTATCTTCCGTTGTATAACTTTACTTTGTGCAAATTACGCAGATGGTCCTCTAAATTGTTTACTTTAAATATTAAATGCATTCACGTGCTTACTTTGGAATTTCCATTCTTTTATCTTTTACGATATTTACGATGTTAATGAAAATTCTAATGAGGAAGTTGTGGGGGTGACCGAATGATCTACCAACAATTACAACAATGCATTTGCAATATCTTCCGGAAAATCGGTTAACTTTGGTCTTTCGGGTCCGCCATGCTCGAGTACCTCGTGCATTAGTTAAAGGTTTTAAAGCCTACCATTATCCTGAATTTCTATTGTACATTTAATATTTCTGTGCCAATTGTTTACGTGGTTCGGATATTTTTCGAAAACTTCTCAGCCACGCTGGTAGAAGATTACCGGGCTATGGACACATCGAAGAATTTCTCCGCATAAGTGTCCATAGAAACTGCAGTCAAAATGGGAGAATTGGTGAACTTATTGCAAAAGTTTCCGTAACGCAGGGGTTGCCTATAATTCTACCATAGGGTGAGCACAGTTTCCATATTCTGGTTCACAAAATAAAGCTATACTACCATAAAATTTGATAGTCTTGTTTTTTTGTTTTAATTACCAGCAGTTTTTCTAACGTTCCTCTGATAACCTTTATTCAATTATAATCTTTAATTGAAATAATCACTCTCTATATTCTCAATATATACATACACTCTGTAAAGAATTTAAATTCACCATTTCAATATATGAGGAAAACACTAATTAACAATGCAAGTGTACACGTGCTTAATTTTGCAAACGTGTAACTCAGCACTTATCAATTAATTTAATTATATCATATATAAACAACCATCTCTTGTTCTGTTATATACAAAGTAAATGAATACATTGGTTACCAATCGAAAGCCATTTCTATTGAAGGCAGGAATAAAAACTTGCAAATTTAATTCATGTCGCAGTAGCTTTGAAGCACATGCAAAATTACACGGAAGCTGAAAATACAAAAAATATTATATTAAAAAGATCAGAAATAATAAATGAGTCCAAGATTTCGGTGGGTATTAAAGGAATATACTAGAGATCTGTTTTCTGGCGATAGTGTTTCAACCGTGACTAGATATCACAAAACTTTTTCAGCTAGAATAAAGTAGCTAGGAACCCAGCGCGCCTTTTATAATTTATAGCAGATTCTAAGAGCTAGCACAAACCCATTGATGAACGGATATGTGCCATCCTCGGCAGGTTCAGTAACCTCCACATGTCAACAAAAGCAAAAATCATCGAAAAGCTTCATAGATAAGGCATAGCAAATTTGCACAACAACACAAAAGATAGCGGCCAGCGACTTCTAGACTTCTAAGTGATACGCTCGACTTGAGTCCAAAATTTCAACATTTAAAACATAATATAAACATAAACATAAACATGTATAAAGGTAACCATACAAACTAAAGCTAAACACAGCATCTGAAATCAACGACAGTCCTTAGAGTAATAGCTAAGATAGGGACGGAATAAAAAATACATAATAACAGCCAGAAGAGCTGGACGCTTCGGGTATAACGGTTTTGTCCCATTTGTCCCATTCGCGAATACCTCGAATTCAAAATATTCCTCGATATACATATGCATTTCGACACTCTAACCATTCATATGAATTCACCTGATGATGACGACGTCACACACGGCTTAGGGTGCGATAAATTCAGGTAAAATACAGAACTTTGAACTTTTCTAACTTTGTTAATAATAGTTTGATTTTTGTCAAACTTTTCAAAATTATGCATTATTATTTATAACCATACACAATTTTGTACTTCTATGATGAACTTAAGAGGCGTCTTCGGGTAAATTTCTAAAATATGGTAATATACCATTATTAATTTCATTTAAGCAGATATGGGAATGGGATGTTTTTTTGGGGTCTAGATTTCGTATGGATGCACCATTGTGATTTTCTTCAGATTTTTCGGTTGAATAGGATTTGAGAATGAGACTTGTTACACCTTTCGGGGGGCACATTTTGCCCTCACTCCCTTATGTTTCACCAGGTATAAAAAATATCATTACTTTCGAAGAGTACTAATCGACCATATTCAATGGAAAAAGTTTGCACCCCCTAGAAAGCTCCCCTTAAACCCAGTGCAAAATAATGCCACCCGTTGTATGTAAAAGAATTCACAAATAACATATTCTCATCAAATTTTGTGACAATTGGTTTAGTTGTTTCCGAATAAATCGGAAGTGACAGGCAGAGAGACAGACGGACAGATAGACATCGAATAGATTCTAATAAGCTTCTTGTGTTTACACCAAACCTTAAAAACAACAACACAACGTCGGCGTATGCCAACCGCTCCTGGATTTTTTCGAATCGTACGATAGTCTTAATTGTTCTTTCAAAGCCGACTAATGAGGACCACGACGAGAAGGATAGAGTGCATGGTACGAAACCAAATCCAGCTGTCTCCTAGCGTCCGGACATAGTCAGAACAAAAACAGGGAGATAGCCTCTACCCCATACTCTCCAAACTTGTACTGGAATTTGTTATTAGAAAGTGGATGCAAGACTTAAAGAAGCTACCGAAACCAGCGAAACCAAAGAACTTACTCGAGTCAAGCAAATGGTGCTACTACTATCATAAAGCCTAATCAATTTCGGTATTCTTTACGCCCAAGCCGCTAAGAAGGCAATTCTTATAACCTAAATTATCCCTATTCCAATTTTTACAGCTTTCAAACAGGTGCTTCAAGGCAAACAGGATCAAAGTCATCATGAAATTATGGAGTTAACTGTCGTAACATTTAACTATTCATCACTTCTCACACATGCCCAACGTGCTGCAACCCAAATGCTGGTGGATTCTTTGAAAACCGACTTATACGGCGTTTCAGAGACACACGAAAAAGGTAGGCATAATGTGAATTTCACCGGATATAACATTATTCCAAATGATATTAACAACGGCGCTGACCTAGCAGTCAGAAAAGACTATGCATTTGAGGATGTCGTCACTTGTTAATCTCTTCCATTTCTGTGGTACTAGTTAAAACTCCCGATAATTGATACATATTGATAGTCTCTGTCTACATTAAATGCAACTCACCAACTGAGCAATTGAGGCATGATGTAAATCTTATGGCCAATCTCCAGGTAAAATCCTTATTTTCGGTGGCGATTTCAACTCAGGGTACATCTCCTTGGACGACACGGCAGATAATCAAAATGGGGTAACCCTGTTCAAATGGATCCCCAACCAGCATCCCTTAAACTAGCTTGAGACGGTTCTACCGGACACACCCACAAACCTCGCTAGTCAGTCAATTCTTGATTATTTCCCGCTGTCTAAACAAATCAGACACTGTTTTCAGATGCACTTATTTCACACGCACAATTCATCTAAAACTGTCTTTCTCCTGAGAACTGTAAACACCAGTACTCAAAAAATTACATCATTTGCCCATACTAATAAATTCAAGTCAGACTAAGCATTACTACAAAGTCTAATAAAACTTAACACTGCCCACAACTTCAGCGGCAGAGGGGCAGGGAATCTCATTGTGTAACTTTCGGGTATAGGGAGGAGATAGGTAAATAGTGTTCTTGCTTCTAGCACTTGCAATGCGAGAACAATTTCCTTAGATACTATTTGTCTTAAAAATAAAATTGTTAGGATCATGTTTACAAAAGTTAACTAAATTATGGAGAAGGCCGGATAGGCTAAATGTAGCTAAATATAGGTGCTCATCTTAGCAGTAAGACACTATTAAAAAATCAAACCAAACTAAAACAAATTGGGACTCCAGAAGCTGGCCGCTTTAAGTATGAAAGGTTTTGGGTATTTCTGATATAAAAATATTCCAGTGAACATTTGTAAATTCTGATAATGGGTCCGTGAAAGAAGTGAACACTTTCCAGTTCCCGCTTTTGCATAAAATGTCAGAACTAAGGTCAGGATTGAAAAGCACCAATCGAGACATTTTATTTGATACCCCACATGACTATATTTGATGAAAAAGCTTTACACTTCCCTTTTGCATATATAGAGACTCCCCCGCTTAAGTTCTACGTAGAACTATGTAACTCAGTGTATGCGGGAACGTTCACAGTTCGCACCTTCACACCAAATTTGGTGCCAATCAGTACAACCGTTTCTGAAAAAAATGCATGTAACAGACGAACAAACAGTAATCCGATTTTAATGTTTTTTTTAGACAAGTGAGACAAAATTCGACTCTCCGGAAGCTCATCACCTGCCACCAAAAATCATCCCCTCCCCTTCTGAGGGTAGTGTTGTAAATTCAAAATCTAACATAAGGTTATCAAAAACTTCCACTTGAGGCACAATAACGGGGCGACAGTTGCAAATTTTCATCGAGACTACAGAGGAGGGCCTGCCCTTCATCTGCATAAGCTCTTCACAGAGCTAAGCATAACATCACGATCACTTTCAGGAAGCCTTTCCTAAACTGTATCATCATAAAAAGTTTCCTTCTCCTTTGCACGGGGAGTCTCCGATAACTATACTCATACTCATTCTAGATGAAATCTTCCAATCAATATTCAGTTCATAACTAATTCCGCAGTAATGACAGCGCGCTAACAATACCGATACGATAGCCAAAGGTCGTCACTGGCAGGTCTGTCCTTATCCGAGGCATGGCAAATTTGAAATGAGTAAACAGATTTCTATCCTCTTAGTCACCTTTTACAACAAGCACTGGACTTTTCGTACCTGCCTCACAGGGAAATCTTGATGAGGTAAAAAAAGTAATAAGTGATTAAGAAATAATATTGACAAGGCTCCACCTATATATACTACATAACCATACTATTGCTAAATTCAATTAAGCAGACATCGAGTAGTGTCAGCTTTAGTTATCATTCAATGACGTCACAAAGATTTTTTTTTTCAAATTTTTTGACTTGGTATATACTGAAAATGGATTTTTGAAATAAGATGCGACTTTTAAGTCGACAGAATCCTTTCCCACTCTTTACAAGCTGTGCTCAAGGAGCAGTTAAGTCCTGGTGGTTTCACGTGAGTACCTGGCGTTTATACTCAACCCCGCGGTCTTCTTAACACACGCAATAATTTGGGCTGAGCATACATACGGGTGGATGCAAAACCTACGCAATTCTCCACCGAACTAAGGAATACGGCACCCTAGTTGAAATGCAACTCCAAGTTTGAGTACCGGAGGGCTCTTTGTCCGCTTGGACGTATTCAGAAACACCATGACACTTCCACGAAGGGACGCACTGTTAATAACCGGGCTGAAAGTATATGAACCAGGAATTCTCCTGAGATTCGTAAATTCAGGGGGATATCCTGATTCCTATGGTTTCAGTATACACCTAGTAAAGATGAATCTTCGTGCAGTTGCAGGTCTGATCGCCTATATAAGCCTTGGAGTATTCGCCTACTGTATCCCGACAAGCGAATACAACGTTTCGCGGTCTCCTCGGCCACTTCATTTTCCTCTAGCCAACAGGATTGTTGCTATGTCCTCCTCCCGCCACCTCAAAGTACCGCGCTGAAGGAGCAATTAATTTTTGACGGAATAAAACACAGTGTGAAAAACATCTTGCAGGTCTCAATGCCATTATGTTTTTTCCGAGTTGTCACAATCTTGGCAGATGTCGGTTTTACCTAATACTAGCACTGAGTGCCACGCATTTAGGCTTGGACGATCCTACCTACTTAAAAAATAAAGGGGCGGTGGTGGTAGTTTAGTGAGGAAATCTGTCGAGAACTCCTCGCAATATCGAAAACGTTTTCTCAAATTATTCTTCTTATTAGTTACTTTAATATGATTTATAATTTTCCACAATTCACTGAAATTTTCGACCCAGTTGTAATAAAATATTCGTTATAGATAGAAAATGATAGTAAATAATATGCAATTCTAAATTATTAGACTTTCTTGGAAACACGGCAAATATATTCGTATTATTCATTTATGCAAGTAAATCTTTGCACGGTAAAATAGGTCTAGTTACTACTTAGTTTTTATAAATACAATAACTGTTTGTTATGACTAAGTTGAGTGAGTTATATACTGCTAGACAATAAACTTTGTCTACAAATCCAATTGTGTTTTCCTTTTATTCTTAACCCGATTTAAAACTAAAGGGTGCTTTCCCTAATATTGTTGTAAACTTATCCACCCTATCATCTACTGCAGCCGTACATAAAGGTTTCGCAGGCAAAGTAAGAATGGCTTAGGTCATGGTCAATACGTCACATCGAACATGAATGAATGAATAATGAAGAGCAGAGGCCAAACCCTACCTGGAACCTTTGCGGCGCTATATATTGCATTGGTCAACGTTGAATACGCCCCGAAATAAAATGATAGGCCCAATCGTCTATCTAACATACCTCGGTGCCTCGTTAGTGAGAGGGATTGTCTGGTAGCGAGTGAACACTATACCCACAGTGACCACCAGGAACAAGGATACAAAAAGTAAGTCAGCGGTGCCAGTGCGTATGTGTGATATGTGAGGTAACAATGCCGCAATTGCGCTTTCCCTACAAAAGAGAACCAAACTACTCAAAAAAAGAAATATCTCAAATTCATGTTATATTCATGCAATCAAAAGAATATATAAAAGTAACATGAAATCAAAACACCAAAAATGTATAAAAGAAAAAAAAATTAAATTAAGTCAAAATTTAAAAAAATATAAAACAAAGAAAAAATAAGGTTAAATAAAACTTACACGTTGATTACACTTCGAGCTCGGCGCACCGTATATTTGTTGTTGCTTCGTTTCTGTCTGCTGATAAAATAGTTAGACCACTAAAGTACTGCATAATTTAATTATTTATTAATTCAAATATTTTGAAATTACCTTTCTATTGAGTAAGTAATCATTTATTCCTGATTTCGACGTATCTAATCAGTTTTCCGCTGAAATTCTAAAAGATTGTTTTGAAATTTAACAATTTAGATCGTCCAATACGAATGTCGATTTTCCCCAAGACACCAAAACTCGACCGAATTTTCCCTCCAAAATCACTTTAAGCGTTCGTGATTTCTTCTGAGGCTGCTTTTCGCGTCGCGTTGCGTACCACGCAATGAACCACGCCAACTGGTTACCTGAAAACTTTTCCCAGCGAGAATTTTCTCTTTTGTTTTCACTTCATGAACATTTTTCAATTTTTCTATTTTCGATACTTCACAATCAATCTATTCACCACAAAAACGGTATTTTCCTCATATAACTTTTGGATACGTTTCAAAAAGAACAATTCATCCTCTCGCGATGCTTAACATCCTACACTCAAAGGAAATTGGGAGATCGTTCCCCAGAGTGTCGCCTTCACGGCTGTTCGAGGTGCGAATCTTTTTTAAAATCCTCTTGTCCAAAGCCGAAATTCGGAAGCTCCTAAGTTACCTCTCAATGCACTCATTAGACTCAAATATCAACTACTATCGTTTAGAGCCAACTCCTGAATCAATTGAATGATTAACTTCTGAGCTTATGCCATTTGCTGTCATTCTATGTAATCTATTAGGACGACTCCTTCAAATAGTTCACTTATGTCTTAGTTCATTTTCCACTCAATTTCAAAAGTTTATCAGATCGCCTACTCACGAATTTGATCCAATCAGGTCATCACTCACTTGTCTATTTCACTTTCTTTGTCAAATCTTGATGTAGACTCTTTCAGCGACTTTATATCAGGCCCTCATTGCATTTTACAGTTGATTCGACAGCAATAGTCTTGCATCTGGGGCATCGACCGTTGATAATTACCAACGACAACAGATCAGAAATCGCTTTAATTCCATTAACTAGGGTTGAATTAGCAGTGGTCATAGTTGCGAAGTGCTCCAGGGATGAGGAACTTTTAGGAAATGACAACATTCAAGCCATCAACTCAAGGTTACGAAACTCGACCTGTTGGGCAAAAGGCGGTGGCTAGTATAGACCGTGAAGGAATATCTCACGCCGGTGCGGGGAGATATAATCGAAGGAGTGTGGGCGGTTTTAGCGGATAAGAATTCCAAACATAGCTCCAACTTGGCGTGTTTTTCCTTTGACTCCGCCGCCATCCATAAAATAAATCGGAAAAACGAAAGCTGGTCGCTTCAGGTATAAAAGGGTTTGTGTGTCCCTATGTGAGGAATGATGAGTGCATGACAGCTCCGTGTGTACATAATTAAAAATTCAATTGCCCTCTACTTTCTAAAGAGCCGTTTACACAAACACAATCTGACTTGGAAAGCACTGTATTGACAGCAGTGAACCTCATACGTTTCACACTAGGAGTTCAACATTATTAACAAATGTGAAGGAGTTTACCTACACCAGATACAAAAAGGGGCTAGGGAGAAGTAGATCAATTATTCTCCTTCATTTTGACGCCAACATCTTACTTGCATGGCTTAGGATGCAGTAAATTCGCATGAAATCGATAAGTTAATAGCCTGATGTCCTTGAAACTAACTACGCGATATTGTCTCCTATACCGGTGCATTCAGTACACCTAGGATGAACTTAAGGGAGGTTTTCCAGTCAATTTCAAAAAGTCGGTAAAATACTATTAGTAAGTTTATTTGAACAGATATCAGAATGGGACATATTTTGAATCCTAGATTTCATACAAGCACCCCAAACTATTTTTTTCAAATTTTTAGGCTGGGTAGATTCCAAAAACCCTATCCCATCCCCCTGCCATGAGGAGCCCCCTTTCAACTCCAAGCAAATTTATGTCACTCACTGTATGCGTGGGGTTTTATAGTCGTCGTTTTGGAGAAAGTGGGTGTGGCAGACAGATGGACAGTGAATCGACTTTAATAGGGTCTTGTTTTACATAAAACATTAAAAATATATCATATTCAGATTGTTCGGTTGAAAAGCTTTTGATAATTGGTTCTTGAGACAACTGACCACTTTCTAACCCACCTCTCTCCCCACGTCCACCTCGTTCCCCACGTCAAAGCTAATTCTTTCTTAAGAAACTACTAATTAGGACCCTTCATTAGATATCCCACATAATTATATTTAGTGAACGAAATTTGCACCATTCTTTTGCAGCTATGTAGAGTCTCCCATTCCTCCTCTGAACTCAACATAAGGTTTTCAGCTTCAACCAACAGTAAATGTAGCTATATCCGAAAAAAAATACGTGTGACAGAAAAAATCCTTAGAAAACCACGTCAACGATATCTTTTGCAGCATTCTAGATAACCAGATCGAATAAAGAAATTATCGTTAAAATTCATCTTAATCTGGGGTCTAAAAACTAAAAACGACATTCATGGTCAGCTTCATTCTCACTACATTTTGAACAATTAGATATGCATTGCTCCACTTTCGCTGATAATACAGAGGAAACTCAGCAACATTTGAATGTTGAAGTTTTCTCATTTTTAAGGCTCTCCATTCCTCTACATATGCGTATCTAGAAAAGATTAAGGCTAATGACCTAACATACACATCACATATCAACATCATTAAAATTTGTATAGGGGGTCGTTGATTTATAAAGTGTGCACAAATTAAAAGGGGGTCTATCTTCTGAATCGTACAAGTTATAAATAGATGATCAGGGCGATGACCTGCACAACATACCATGTGATAATCTCGGGAAGGTCGTTTTTACCTTTAATTGTTCTCTTCTATCAAGATAGCAATTCATCGAAACCAAAAAAATTGACATGAGTTGGTTTCATACCATGATTATTTTGCCACGAAGGGCCTACTCTGAATATCTCTCACACACAATCTATTGCAACCATGTCCACCTGCTGGATAGTTGCTAACATTTTTCAATTTACTGAATAGTACTGTTTACGAGTATTTCCACTTTATTGTATTGACCAAAAACAATACTGCGTGCGATAAATAATTCTCGAAACCGTCTTGATGCACCCAAACACTCTTCCTAATTACTTATTGTGGTAGATAATCTTTAAAGCATAGTTAATAGCATATGCCGATAATCACCAAACAATATTTGCTTCGAAAATATGCTTTTCTCGCGGTTCAAAGTGTTTGATCCGGTTTGTTCGATGTTATTACCTTTATTGAACCAATATTTGACTGGTATTATGATAAATGTTCAATTTAATTAAATATTTTTTTCCCATAGCGAAAACTGCTAACGTACGTGTTAAGGGAGCAAATATTTAGCAGTCTTACAATTTATTATCAAACAAAGTTTTATGACGTATCTTCATAAAGAAAGAATCTTTATCATTTTTAGGTCATGGACTATTACAAGATCTTTTTCCAGGTTTACAATTTATTATTTCTATAATTTCATTTGGATCGAAAGTAGAACATATGTAGCATTGTATGAAAACTCTGATAAGACAAGTAAACGTATGAAATCAGTATTCTGATCAAAATGTTCATGCTTTTGTGAATTTGGCCTTCGAGATCAAACGTAAATATTCATCATCACACCTATAAACTGAGAAAAAGACTGATATTACCAATTGATACACTCAGGCGTTCGGCATTCCCATGATACTTGCATACATAGAACACATCTCAGATTTTCGTAAAAAAACTGACTTCTTGCAAGGCTGAATTTTTGAGTAGATATCCAGCAAAGACCTACAAATACAGATAAATATTGCAAGAAGGCTAGGTGGAAGATAAAAGGCTATCAGAAAGTTACAAAACACAAAAGATGAGGAGGCTGTTACCTTTGGATATGGCCTATATAAGAAATGCGCCAACCATTATTTTTTGCATCATGTATCAGCGGCCATTTTCGAAAAAAAATTGTTTGTTTTATTGCGCCCCATGCCCGAACTACAAGGAAACAGCGATAATTAATGAAAATGCTTTATTTCTCCAATTTATTAACTTAAGGGGGTCATCCCGTGTGAAGGCCGTTTTTTTGGCTTTTTTTAGAAATTTTTGAAGAACTGGAGAAAGATACAAATGCCAATTTTTCACCATGGATTAAATATCTTGAACGTAATTTTTCCAGCCCGATCACACAGTTCGTTATTGAAATACAGAGCAATTTATACACCTTTTTCCAAAAAGTGGTGCTTTTCCGCTGCCACGCTAGATGGCACTGTGATCATCTTAAAGGAAAAAAATATACGGTATTTTAACGAACAGACTTAACTACAGCCCGCAAACTAGAATTATTAATAATAATAATAATAATCGTTGGCGCAACAATCCATATTGGATCTAGGCCTTGAAGTGTGTTAGAGCACTTCATTCAAGACCGTAACGGTACACCACAGTATACTGTGGGAGGCAATGTGGTCAGCATTGCGCTCGCCCGAGATTATTACCCTGATTTGACTCAGGTACTCATTCACAGCTGAGTCGACTGGTGTCCGACATCCAATCACGATAACAAATTCCTCTGCCCCCAGCGAGATTTGAACCGCGACCTTCCGCTACGACAGCCCAGCGCTCTAACCACTTAAGCCATCCGGACAATTAGAATTATTAAAAAATATAAAAAACTAAATTTTTGGTGAGCTGTTAAACTTTTTTTTGAATTTTGGTGTTTTTTCACGGCTTCTTCAATGAATAAAAAAAAACTACTGAATGAATCGCAATTATCCTGGTTTGCAGACAGTAGAAATATGTTCTGAATAAATCCTGAAAATTTCAAAGAATTTCGTTGGATAGATTTTGCGCTATGGTGGCAGCCGATTTTCAATATGCAGTTTCGTATTTAAAAAGTAGAATGCGATTTTTAGCCATAAAACCTTGACTGACCATTAATCTGCTATACCTAGTCCATAAACCTTAGGTTTCTTCAAGAAACACATGTACGGCCTTGGCTTCAATTTTTCTCCTTTTAGCGAAGTCATTCGAACGTCATTCGGACCGATAAATACGCGCTTTATTACGGCGATCGACATAAATCTAGCATGTGACTTATCACGTGTTTAAAACTATAATTACCGAATGACTACGAATATCAAAAAAAACACTTTGCCCATATATTCTACACTATATCTAGATACAATTGATGCCAAAAAAAAATTCGAATCCGACACACGGGATGACTCCCTTAAAGTCATAAGAAAAGCTGTCTGAAGTAAAAATAAGTTCAACCGGTCCTGTTGGGGCACAAACACGAAATCGTTTTACATTTAGCCCATGTTCAAATTGTTGCATCGTCCACGACGTGCTGTTGCTGAAAATATCTGTAGCCAAGAGTAAGGGCAGAGTCGTGAAAGCGGTATCTTTTGACATCAGCAAAGCATACGAAAAAGTGGACCTACTCTCCGAAGCTATGAGAGAGAAAAACCTGCCATCAGACATATACTCTTGAACCCTGCGCTTTTTAGACAACAGGGAGCTGAAGCTGGTGGTCGTGCTTAGAAAACAGTGGTCTACCCCAAGAAAGTGTTTTGAGCCCGGTACTTTTCAATCTGTACACAACCTCCCCTCACTCCAAACTCATTGACTCAACAGACATCTGCCAATACGCAATTACTTTATCATTCTTGCTATGGAGACAGGAGATAATCAGGTGGATAGGCTACTACCAAAAACAGATTGACCTTTTTTGTGAATAAATGTAACGCCTTGAAACTCTAAGTGAACAGATATAAGTCCAGCGAAGAGGAGAAATAATAACAAACCCTGCAAAATTTTGATACATCAGTCCCCTCTAAAACAGATACCGGAGATAAAATTTCTAGGTAGGACAATTACGAAATCCCTATCCCTGAAAGTTCATAAAGGCTTCGAGGGTAGCACACTTTGTCACAGGTTTTTCATGAGGATTAAAGCCTGAAAGAGCGGTAAAACTGTTTAGGACCATTGCCATTAGGACCAGTGCCTGATTATGCTGCTGCCTGCAAGCTCTTGATGTCCAAATATCTGGGCGACTGAAGAGCCATCATTGTGGCCTCTCAGTTGAAAAGATGTCTAGGTTTAACTAAGCCTTCACCGAATCATGTGGCTCATGCTCTGGCGGGCGAACTCCCCGCTACCCCCACCCACCAATAAGTTCAAAAAGGCGCTATATAGGTTCAAAAAATCTAACCCTTTCTCCTATAGTTTAGTCATTAAAGTCCCATATATGAAGAAGTTACTTCTCCCCAGCCCTTTTCCTCTTTGCTGCTATTAGGTAAGCCCTTAAAGGGTTTGTGTGAAATAAAACCTTATTAAAACTGATTCAATGCCTGTCTGTCCGTCCGTCCGTCCGTCTGTCTGCCTGTCTGTCACACCCGATTTACTCGGGTCAACCGATTGTCATGAAATTTGGTGAAAACATGTGCTTTGTGTGGCCCTTTACATGCAAGTAGTAGGGCCATTTTGTGTTAAGTTCAAAGGTGGCTCCCCATGCATGCGAAGGGCGGGTGTAATTTTTTTCACCGAATATGGTAATGTGGGGTATCAAATGAAAAGGCTCGAATAATACTTTGCGAAACTGGTCTTATTTCTTCTATTAGGTCAAACATAGAGGAGATAAGGCCCAAAAAGCGAAACAGGTCTCGTTTCATCCAACCAAAAATCTGTTAAAAATTCACAGTGATGCATCTATATGAAAACTAGACCTCAAAATGCATCCCGTTCCGATATCTGCACAAATAAAATTAATAATAGTGCATTATCATGTTTTAGAAATTTACCAGAAAACCCCCTCAAGTTCGTCCCAGAAGTAAGCAACATAAACCATAATATAGGGGATAATTCTGAAAATCTAAAATCTATTAACAAAGTTATAGAAGGTAAAAGTTTCGCACTTTAGGTAACTTTATTGCACCCTAAATCGTGTATGACGTGATCTTATATAAACGGCGGAGTCCATGCGGACGTTTTAGTTTTCCTTTTTTGGCTTTTTTTAGTTATTTACATATCAGTGTCAATTACTTGAGGGAGACTTGTGCGGGTAGTAGCCAATATAGTAGAGAAGATGCGTTAGATCAATTTATCAATGTAGTAATAGGCCGTGTTTGGTTACTTAGGATGAACACAATATTTATGTCGTTGATATGTACACATGTACGTGTATCTTAGAGTTTGACGAAATATTGCGGAATATTTTGTATTCTTAGCTACATATGTATGCACAAATCGTAAAACAGTTTCTCATGTAAGATGACCACAAAACCTTTACACCCGAAGCGTTTCTGTTTTTTTTGGCGAAGTTCTTTATATTTGCTAATAATGTTGAGCTTCGAGTGTGAAGCGTATGGAATTAGCTGTAATCGATAGAGTACTTTACAGAGCAACTTATTTGTGTAAATAGCTGCTGACGCGGTTTGATTTTAAATTATTTTGAAAGTGCAACTGGAACGCAATCAAAGTTTCTCACATAGAGAACCACAAAAACCGGTTGCTTCGCCGGCCCCGCTGCTCCCACCTTGATAGCTGAGTAGACGAGTTTCTCAGCAGGGTGTGTTCCAAGTTGTTCAGTCGTGATGAATTGTACCGCGATTATTTTGATGTGAAGGTCGACTAAATTTCCACTAAGCCGCTCACACATTGCAGCGCCTCCACAGTATCTATGCCTCAAAGTACTCTCCACACCGATCTCTATTTAAATAAAATTAAACTTCCATTATCATATTCATAATAAATATATCTTTTAGAAATTGACTGAGAACCCCCCTTAAGTTTATCAAAGAATCTTTAAGTTTTGCAGTTAAAGGCTATACTATAAAGCACAATATTGAAAAGTTCGGTGTAAATCGCACTATTACTAACAGAACTATAATAATCAAAGTCGTCAGTTTTGCAAAAATTTATTGCATGCTAAAATTGGAATGTATAATAAGTATTGTATCATACTAAAATGAATGGTCTGACGAACTAAATGCATAAACATTACTACCTAAAGTGCAAATGGGACAAATACCTACTCATGTGTCCTGATATAAGCAATACGCAAAACCCTTCCTACCTGGGAGTGTTTAGTTTCCAGTTTGCCGAGTTGTTAAGATTTGTGCGAAACATCGTATTAAAATCAATTCAATGCCTATCTGTCACACCCGATTTACTCGGAAACGGCTGAACCAATTATCACGAAATTTGGTGAGCAATCTCTTTACATACAGCACGTGACGCCATTTTGCGTTGAGTTTGAGGGAGCTCCCCATACATGCGAGAGGGATATAACTTTTTTTTCACCGAATATGTTCAAAAATCGAATAAAAGGGCTCGGTTAGTACTTTTCGAAACTGATCTTGAGGGCTCAAAATTTGTGAAGCAAAAAGTGAAGCAGGTCTCGTTCTCAGAACCTATCCAGTCGAATAATCCGAAAAAATTCACCATGGTGCATCTAAAGGAAATCTAATCCTCAAATTAAATCCCATTCCGATATCTTCTCAAATAAAGTTAATAATATCCTATAACTATATTTTAAAAATTTGCGCCAAAACCCTTCTTAATTTCATCCTAGAAGTGCAAAATGGCATTAGCGTTGGTATGAGACGTAATATAAGGCATAAGTCTGGGGAGTTTGAATGAAATCAAACTATAATTAACGAAGTTATTGCCGCTGAAACTGTTGCATCTCACGAAATTTATTGAACTCTAAGAGAACTACGACGTCATCGCCATATATATATATATATATATATATTTTAGAAATTTGCACTTTTTTGCACGGCGAAGTCCATGTGGACATTTTAGTTTTCCTCGCATAAGATGAAAGCAAAACCTTGTACCCGAGGCGCACAATTTCCAGCATCCCGTCTTATTTTTAATTTCCATCAAACTCATTCTTTGATAAATGACTTTTTGCAAGGTATGATTTTTTTTATTAATTCAAATGTACAAAGTACCTCTCATAAATGATCCTCTACATTTGATGATTTCTGCAAATTGAAAGGCCTAAATAGTATATAGGCCAATTTCTTAACTATTCTGTTAGAGATCATATTTGATTTGATTCATCTGGCCATTCTTCCATAACAAGCCTTTCTGGATTAAAAAAATCAGTGAATAACGTCAATCACACTTCTTTCGTCTCACGGTATGTAATTATGCGCATGGCCTATGCTACTACTCAAAATTGCAGATGCTCCCCAATTCCTCTCTTTACGACGTATCTATTACCTCCAGTGCAGCCAAACACATTACTAAATGCCAGCACGTATGTCTTTGACGCGTCCAAACCGTTCAAAATTTCCAAAAGAAATGGGTTACCCGCGTGGGTCTCAGCCACTGAGCCAAACATTGGAGCTGAAAATAATCACATGACTTGGGGCCGGTTTGTACAGTCACACAGTGTTATGTACCAAAGGAAGCACTGAATATAAAGCAGTTCAATGTGATCATAATCGAGAATCTGAATGCTGCGGTGGTTTTTGCCAACGCTTTGCATAATCATGTGACAAAACATAATCTGGAAGACCATAAGATTAACAACATTATTGCTCGAGCCATTTCTGAGGCATTTTAGGATGCAGAAGGAACACTATTTTAATCTATTGGGAATTTTTAGAAAAATACCTGTAATGTAATCCTCAATTGAATTGGTAACATATAGATATTTACTATAGTTAACTGTAATTGAGTAGATTGTATGATGGTTCGCATTCTGGGGCTTAAATTTTATGTTTATGTTCCTTTTAAGGTTTTGTGTAAACAATCGATTGAATGTCTGTCTGTTCGTCTTTTACACCCGATTTACTCGAAAACGGTTGTTCCCAAATTGGTACAGAGGGCTGGTCTGCGAATCTCTTTATATATAACGAGTGACGCCATTTTGTGTTGATTTCGAGGAGGCTCCCGTAAATGTGAAAGGAGGTGTACAATTTTTTTCACAGAATATGGTCATGTGGGGTATCAAATGAAAGGGCTCGATTAGTACTTTTCGAAACTAATGATACTTTTGATACCGGATAAGAGAGAGAAGGTACAAAACGTGCGCCCCAAAAGGTGTAACAGGTCTCGTTCTCAGAGCCTATCCAACCGAAAAATCTGAAGAAAATTAAAATGGTGCATCTCTACGAAATCTAGACGTCAAAATACATCCCGTTTCGAGAACCGCACAAATAAAGTTAATAATACAATCCATCCTAGAAGTACAAGTGGCATTGATGTAAGGGATAACGCCCAATTTGGTCAATTCAACTGTTATTAACAAAGTTATAGAGGGTGAAACTTTGCCATTTTTTGTGAACTTCGTATGTTCATCAACGTAGTCGGAGTGTTAGGGGAAAGATCTCGTCCTCCAGCCAAGACAATATGGAGAAAGCCACATATAAGAGGAAAATTAAAGGATCTGCTACAGAACACAACCTTGGCGGACTCCGTTTTGGATTTCAAATTTCTTTGATATTTTACCTCGATGTAATGCATATCATTTTGTATCTGTCGCTTTGACAATCTAATAGTTTCTCCAGAATACCCGCCTTAGAATGGTATTCTAAGTACACTCGCTATTAATGTTGTCAAAAGCGCTCTCAAAATCGATGAAAAAAAGGTGGGATGAGAATCTTAGCTTCGAAAACTATTCCACAGGGATCCAAAGGGCTCTAGCTCTGTACAGGAACACGCAGCCAGAAATCAACCTTCTCTCTGCCGACCAGGTGTCCTTTGACATTTTCCAGGATTGTTGCTGTTACCTAGCTAGCGTTGCAATCGCAAGAAACACACAAATACCGCTTCAATTGTCACACTCAAGACTTGTGTCCTTTTTCGAAATCTTAACAATCATTCACTTCGAGTGGAAAAGATCCTAAATCTGCATCAACTTGACGTCAGATCCCCAAACTCTTTTTTTTTTGTTCACGGACCTTAGTACCCCAAACTTTAAAAATATTAGGCGAAAACCGATTTACGGTTTCTTACCAGGGCGGAGGTAAATCGTCAGACGCCGCCTCACCTCTGTCCTGGGAGCAGAGACACCGAATGTGATGTTACGAAAAGCAATTCCCTTAAGAAAATAATTTACTCCGTTTTGCCGCATACGAGCAAGGTGTTATCAGAGCCTGCCTTGGCATTCAACCATGCTTCTCCTAAACTACAGACAACATGATTTTCCAGTTTTATCATTTAGGTTTTCTCTGAGCATGAGTACTGTCTCAACTTCAAATTTGAGCTTTTTAATATTTTACTCTTCAAAGAGGAAGGAATGTTTTTGATACAACAATAAATGAATGATTTTCACAACTTTAGGCTATTTTACCAAAACATAAGGGATCTAAGGACCCAGCTGTCGGGTTTCAAGTTATCTGTTTAGCATTCCAACATCACATTATCTGCAGTTCTGAAACCTGGTTGAAAGACAGGATTTTAAGTTCCGAGCTTCTTGAAGGTTACTCTGTGTTTCATAGTGACAGAGACTGCAGTGCGCTTGGCAAGACAAGCCGCGGAGGTGCCCAAATAACTGTTAAATCCCCACTCAATGCCGAAATTATTTTTTTCTACTCCACCTACGATTCTGTCAGCGTAAGAGTCAACCGTATTCCCTTTTATCATATCTTGTGTATATTTTCCTTTCCTCTACCCCTTCTCTGTACGAAGATTTCTTCGACTTAAAATTTCCTATGCCCTATCGGCGTACTACTCCCGGCCTTCTTTCCCTCTCCAATAACTTCACCCACCCTTGGCTTCCTTTATCCACTTTCATGAACGCCTGTGCCGCCCTCCAATTTAATCTTTCCAGAAATCACTTACATCGCACTCTTGATGTTCTCCTCTCTAACCTTCCTGTGTGTAACCTTTGCCAATCCCCTCATGCCCCCTCTTACGTTCCCCTTGATGACCATCAGCCCGCTCTCTAATTTGATGCTTAGATACTATTACTACGACTCTACTCCTGTGTCATGCGCAAGACTGCCAAGTTGAACTTGCTTCGGGCAAGCTTCGAAGATCTGAACTCAGCCCTGGTAACAATAAACTGGATTCTTTTCCTCTGTCTATTAACGTGTGACCAGGCACTCAGGTATTGAGTGTACCATTTTATCAGATCTTCTTCCCTGCTACGTCCCCTCCCGTCCGAATTCCCTGCATTCTTACCCTGCTGCGATTTGAACCGCGACCTTCCGTACGACAGTCTTTTGCTCTGACCACTGAGCTATCCGGAAACTCCCTTTCTTCCTTAGCTCCTTTCAAATCCATCGAGTACTGCTACGCATCTGGTCACTCACCCATAACTATGATTGCCTTGCCCTTCAACGTAAATTCGCCCTTTCCCTTTCTTTAAGAAAAATCAACCCGCCCGCCTCTGCGTTCTGAACCTAACCTTCAACAACGGTGTCGAGCCTATCAGGATTTATGGACGTTTTTTAATCTCTCCTTGGCTCTGATGGGCTGCTTCGCCTCTAACGACATTACCTGCCGTCCTGCGTCTTATATTACAAGCAACAACGCTGATATTTTCAACGTGCCCTTCATGCAGCTCGAACTCTACTTCCATTTCCTGATTCATGATAAAAATGTTGCGAGGCTAAACCATCGCCAACGGGTCAATAAATCCATTGGATCAACATACTTGTGGAAACGAGCTGGAGTAGGCTCAAAAAGAGCCGAAGATATTTTTAGTTCCAGTTGCCTTCCAGTAATGTGATTAGTCGCGGGAGGCAGACTCATAAATAAAGCTGAATCCGTTCAATATAAAGCCTAAATTATATTCGTATATTAGAATGACTAAATCTGTAGTTCGTAGCCTATATAACGACGAAATCTATGAGCGATACCATGACCGCCTGGTTGTGGATAAAATCCGGCTCAATAGGTTACGGTGGCCGTGTCACTTAATCCGTATGGATGAGGATGATCCATAGGGATAGCGAATTGGTAGACCTCGGCGCAAAAATGGGATGTCTGGAGTTTCTTATTAGGGCAAGCCTAGACCAGATACCGGTTGTTGCGTCGTTGATGATGATGAAATCTGTAGTCCTGGTAAATTGTGATTTAGCGTGTAAACTCTTATTTGAAGACAGTCTGGCTTAGCACACACAATTATACAAAATATTATAATTTGGTCCTTCATTATTGTTGATGATAAGCAAAATGGCCAACCTCAACATCATCGCTCATTAAAAATGGCATCCAACGTAGAGCCCTACATTCGTTAGGCTTTATTAAAAGTGAAGTGTGGAAGTCAGCTAAATGCGGCATCAAATTTCGATTTTGGTTTGCCGGATAGAGATGATATCAGCATCAGTATTTCTGACTGGATTCCACCTGCACATGACTCCATTTTTAAGTTTGGTCTCCTCGAATTGTTCTTAAAAAACAAGTGTCCCCTTACTTAATTCCTACCTTCTTTTTCAGAATAGAGTTTCCTTTCTCATCGACCGTAATATTCCATCAAGATTTAGTATTCTATCTGGATCTGGTGACCCCCAATTTCATCGATTCATATCATAGGGGTATTCCGGCCTGACATAATAATTAATGAAGAACTTGGACGGCATATGGGCCAAATACTCGTGAACATATTGATCAAAAAGCGGAAGTGGCAGTTGACAAACCACACATTAAGCGAGAACGACAACTCTATAAGAAGGAGGATATTTCACAGTGCAGCAATTATAGAGGTATCACGTTGCTGAGTACCATTTATAAGATATTCTCTCCTAACTTGCTAGGCCGGATAGTCCCATACGCTCAGAACATCATTGGTCCATACCAAATAGCCCTCACTCCAGGCAAATCAGCAACAGCTCAGATTTTCTTTGTACGGCAAGCGATGGAAAAACTACTGCAATATGGCCGTCAGTTGCACCATCTTTTCATCGACTTTAAAGCCGCCTATAAAAGCATAGCTAGGGTAAAATTGTACACGCCATGAGAGAATTCGGTATCGCAACGAAATTAATAAGCCTGACTAGGCCGACCCTGATCAATGTGCGAGGCCCGATAAAAGCAGCAGGATCACTCATTCGGCATCAACAGCGGTCTAAGATATCAGGACGCCCTATCATGCATCCTCTATAACCTGGCCTGGTTTTATGTCAAACAAAACCTTATTAATACCAATTCATTCTCTGAATGCCCGTCTTTCTGTTCATCTCTCTTTCTGTCTGCCTGGCTGTCTGTTCGTCTATTAAACGTGATTTACTCCGAAACCGCTGGAGCTATTGTCACGAAATTCGATGCGAATATGTGGTTTGTAAATCGCTACACGTGCAACCAGTTGCATCATTTGAAGTTGGGTTTAAGGAGGGCCTTCCATATACAATATATACGAAAGGGGAGAGCGATTTCTTTTACAGAATATGGTCATGTGGGATATCAAAAGAAAGGGCTCAATTTGTACTTTTCCACTGTGATCTTTTTTCTGATATTGGATGAAACACAGAGGAATGAGGACTCAAAAAGTGAAACAGTTCTTGTTCTCAGAACCTGTCCAACCGAAGTTTCTGAAAGAAATCACAGCAATATCTATATATATTCCATTATCATATCTGCCCAAATAAATAGTAGCATATTACTATATTTTAAAAATTTACTCGAAAAGATTCCTTAAGTTCATTCTAGAAGTACAGAATTTGGCATTCGTATGAGTGATAGTATTAGATATAATTCTGGAAGGTTTGAAGGAAATCCGACTATTATTAACAAATTTATAGAAGATTTTGCATTTCAAGTGAACATCATCATCACACAATTTTTCATAAGTAACATAAATCTTGTTGCTTCAGGCTGGACTTGTTATATATCAAGTTAAAAATTTAAAATTTCTAAGGCGCTTGCAGAAATGAAGATTCTACGGCGTGTTAGTTTGTCTGGTAAAAACTTTTAGAATCTAAGGGAATTTTTATGATAATATTTTTCAAAACCTTCTATGTGAAGTTGAGAATGGCTGACCAGTAATTGTTGATATAATCATTTCTAATCAGGCAAAATAGGAATTGTCCATGTGTGTAATTATAATACGTAAATGACTTAAAATAAATGTTCATCAATGAACCCAAATTTTGAACAAATAATGAATTACATGACAAACCTTGGAGACGGGAGGATAAACAAATAATAATAAATTTAAACTTGAACAAAGATGTTCGTTCAACTTGGTAAATTTTAAATTTCTTATTATACTAATAAAATAATAAAACGCAGATTTCACAGTACTGATTACGCTAAAATCAATGCCTATGTTCGCATTCGCAAGTAGACATATTATCTGGTATTTCTAGTATTTACTCCCGAAAACTTTAGATCATAAACGCAGATACATAGTTTAAACAGAATAATTATCTGCTTACATTCCATGGTAGAAATTGTTCATGCTTAAGCGTGCAGAGGAAAGATACTGTACATGTACATGGTAGTAATAAAAGAATCAAATTGCAAGCGATAAGCAAATAGGTACTGCGATTTCAATTGTTTTTTATTTGTAAATCTATGAAGAATGGGCAGTCAAATTATAGGAATGTAGAGACTTTACTTTTTATAAAATACTTCTAAACAATGTCAACTCAATTAAGATAACAATTAAAAAATTTATTTTTAATTATGTAATTGACAGTTTTAGTAAGGCAATGAGCCTTAAAAAATAAGAGCTTCAACAAGTTGCTAATCATAAAGTAAAGACTTCAGTTACTTAGAATTAAATACTCTACACAGTTTTCATCAGTTTTTTACGAAGTCACTGACCGTCGAAAAGGGGACCAAACCGCATATAAACATTGATATTTTCCCATTATTATCTTGACATTTGACTATAATTAGAATATGTAAAAAGGTAAACAATTGATTTATTGCTAATCGCCCTATTTAAGACTTATTATCATCGTTATTTGACATTATGTTCCCTGAATGAACAACTTCCGCTTAATTTCTATTATGAACGATGTCTATTTTAATTGGAGTTGCATCAACTTCTAACAATCGATTCGATAACAGGTGGAAGTCGATCCAACTAAGAATTTTGCTGATAATGTCAGCTTGTCTGCTGTCAGTTGGTTTTCCCGAATAAATTCTGTTTTTAGTTCAATGGTTTCAAACATTTAGTCAACAGTAACGTCATCGTTAAACCAGATATTGATTCATCTACAGAGTGGAGTGCATTTGTCATACTTGTGGATCAAATAAATAAAAGTTTGAATTACTGCACATTTACATATGACTGACTGTATCTATTGGTTCGGTGGAAATCACATCTGGTTAATAAAACGTACGCAGACCTAATAAACCCATGTGAATCCCGGCTTTGAACTTTGCTGAAAAACAAGAATCAAACTAACCATGTCTGGTATTGCGAAATGTATTGTGCATTATGTTCGCTTTCCTTTGAAACTGAACGTGGGTAAAGCCGGTTGCTTCTTAGGTAATTTATATTTCAAGACCACAAAATGAATACGATTTTCCACTTTTGAGGTTACTCGATTCTTTACACCAGGTTTTGTAGTGCAGTTGAAGTACTCTTATTACTTACAAACATAGCAACTGCCGCGTACCATGACCATGATTTGAAGGCCGCTTAGGTCAAAATCGTAATACTAGTAGGTATTGGCATAAAGCTATGGAGAAAAAAAATATGACTTTTTTCTTTCTCATATCCTAGTTACTTCGAAAAAAAATTGTTCACGGGAAGTTTTCCCCATCTACCTTCAAATCGCTTCCCATCCCAGTCGGTAAAATCAAATAATAGTAAAGAGGCCTAAGAATGGACTAAAGCAGGGCATGATAATTGTCAAGTTTCACACAGGATGAACGCTGTGACATCTCTTTGCCTTAGTGTAGCAAAATGGTCCTCCGTGAAAAATACTTCCAAGTTAAAGATATAAAGGTTTTTCTATAAAACAAAACCCTAATAAAAGTATAAATATATACGCCCTAACCCACATCACGGGAAGCTGGTAAGGCAAAGCCCTGACTGAATAACCTGAGCCACTAACCACAATAAGAACTTATGTCAATGGTTTAGTAAATTAAATAAATGTCCGCTGGATTTGTTTAGGCTACTTAATATTCTTGACAAGATAACTATTTGCTGCTAGATTCACATCTGTGACCTAACTGTTTTGCTTTGAATTGACTAAGAAAAAATTTCGCCGACTAAAGCAATCGCCCCGACGATTACCTGCTTTGTCGAGGTGAAAGGACTCAATGACTATGACCCAGAGGAGGAGAAACCAGAGGTAACACCTGAAGGTAAGTAATCAAAATCCTAAACCATGGTGTGACTACAGTGCAGAAAGCTGAATGGTCACAGGGGCTAAGTTGTGGCCGTGAACGGTGAACTCTGTGTACCAGACGACCCCGTGTTCTAACTTAAGGGGCTCTGCTTAGATTGACTTACTTACAACCGATACTAAGACCATGGTAGCACTTATAAAGATACTAAAAACAAAAAACCTACAAAAAACTAAAACTAAATCTCCATCGTGACGATCCAACCCTCAGTGAAGGGACGACCATAAGCTCATCGATGGTGAACTTGAGTGTAGACTCTCATTGGGCATGAATCCACCCACTCCATTTCGATATCTCCGCAAGACAGATTGAGCGAAGTATAGAACAGAACTGAGATGCACAACAAATTCATTGCTAGAATTGAGAAAACAACGCACTTATTCACAACTAGCATGAGAGAAGCTTTTGAAAGAAGCTGCCCACTCAAGACGCCAAAGGACCACCATGGAAGAATAGTGAATGAAATGAAAAAATTACTTTTTGATTGTGGGCAACCCTATTGTTTTTATTTGCCAACCTCAGTGCCATACAATCTGTTGTCGAATGTCAATTAGTCTCTTTAATTATAACGTCAGCATCTTGTTTGTGTAGATTGATACTAATAGTAACGAAACTTTCCGCCACACTGTCCTCTATGCTGCTTCAAAATTTGGTTAGCCTGGAACAAACTTAAGGGGGTTTTCCGGTCAACTTCTAAAAGTTGGTAATATACTATTATGAACTTTATTTAAGATCGTTTTCTCAATTCTAGCAGATATCGGGAATGGGGAATGGGACATATAATATTTTGAGGCCTAGATTTAATGTAAGTGCATGGGCCTTAATTTTCTTCAGATTAATTGATTGGGTAGTTTCCGAAAGTGAATCCTACCTAACTTTAAGTTTGCACGTTTTTACCCCTCACTCACTCACTTTACAATTTACATCAAAACTAAAAGCTGCTTATGAAAATACTGACCAAAATCTTTTATTTGATAACCTACGCGGGGACATTTGGTGAAAACAAAATTTGCATCACCATCAGCAATACCCTTTGCATGTATGGGGAACCCCCTTTAAAATCCACCTAAATTTATGTCACTCATTGTATGCATGGGATTCCATAGTTCCCATATGTGCACGAAATTTCGTTTGAATCGGTCGTTTTGAACTGCGTGTGAGAGACGGATAGACAGTCAATCGATTTTGATAAGATTTTGTTTTCTGCAAAACTTTAAAAAGATTATATTATCAAAGTATTCTTTTATGAGCTGATTCACAGAACATTACCCAATTTGAAACATAAGATAAGTTTATTTGAGCAGATATCGAAATGGGACATATTTTGAGGCCTAGATTTTATATACGCGATCCTTCCTGACTTTTTTCGGATTTTTGGGTTGGGTAGTTTCCGAAAATGAGTCCTGTGGCACTTTAAGTGTGTACATTTTGACTCCTTACTCGCACACTTTGCAATCACGTCAAAACTAATATCAGATTCGAAAAGTACTAATTGAGGACTTTCATTTGATACCCCACATGACCATATTCAATGATTTACTTGTATGGGAAGCCCCTTTTAAAATGCACTTGAATTTATGTCACTAACTGTATGCGTGAGATTTCATAGTTCCCATATGTTTCGTTCAGATCGCTTTACCCGTTTTGGAGAAAAATGCGTGTGACAAAAGGATAGACAGATAGGCAGACAGTAGATCGATTTTAATAAGATTTTGTTTTAAATAAAACCATAAAAATGTGTTAACTGAAGCCGTAGCATAGAACATAATATTGAAAAGTTTAATGGAAGCCGTACCATTATTACGATTTTTTTTTAAAATGAACACAGTCAGCGGAAATAAGCTGTTTGTACCGAATATTGAGCTGTTGCTTCACCGATATCAATCCAAAACATTTCCAAGTAGAATTGTTCATGCATCAAGGTTTGCCAGCTGTGTAGCGCGGCACGTCTACAATTTGACTATTTCCGGTTGCTAGTTGCAATATTTGTTTACCAGAAACGAGAAAGTACATTTACATCCCCCGAACGGAACCATCTTTAGTACAAGTAAAAAGAAAAATACTGTTGCCCGGGAGCAAGAACACATTGTGTACCGTTTGAAAACTTTTAATTTGTGGATAGATATGGATAATGCTAGAGTAAACGATAATCATGCGTGGTCTAATTTGTACTCTGTATGCGCAAATTGTGGTTGGAACGAAAATTCGATCCCAACTCCGCGAAGGAATATTCAACCCATGCTGTCTGCTGTCTTATCCAATTTCACAGAATTTTAGATTCTCTGCCTCATATTGATCCTAATTGTTTAATCTGCACGGCACACCTTGACGACAAGGAAGAGCAACAATTGAATGGGCGAGAAAGCTGTGGGGACTCATTATCTGCAAGGAAGTCATCGAGAATAGGACCCCAATACCCTGAGCGCGCCTTTCGTTGGTATATTCTGATTAACCAACAGGACCACCAGGAGGTAGATACTTTAGATACTTTCATTGAATTCAATTCCCGGCCTACACGAGAGTCACTACCTGAAATAATGACATCTATTCATGAATTAGTAGTAGAAATAAGAAACAATAACAAAGTATAAATGTATATCAAATTTTACCATTTAATCTTGTTCTTAAAAGCTCAGGCAAACAAAAACATTTAAGAAAATTGCGTCTGCCTTTGCTAATATCTATTGAAACCAAATTGAACTGTTTTCCTTCGTCTCGCCCTGTCCCAGCACAGATGTGAAATCTTCAACGGGAAATTATTTCTGCTAAAATATATTGCTCATATTTGTTACATGCGATGAATAATTAAAAAGTACATATACATATGTACAATAACTCGCTTACTCATTGCCGACATGCAAACTTTAATATGATTTTAATTGAATTATTCAAATTTATTCGCATTTGTAATTTTCAGAATTTTTAACCAATTAATTGTAAATAATATATGCAAAATGAAACGTGTTTATTCCATGTTCGCACATTTGTTGTGAACAATGTTTACTATCATTATTCGAACTAAAAAGATGCGGTTCTGTAGAACCGAAGATAAGATAAGAAAACTAAGAAATCGCTCTCTACATACATTAAGTTAACATTTACAAACGAGGAAGTATTTCGTCCTTGGCTATATTCCTAGAAATTTACATGCATGGAATAACGGTTCGAATTCTGATGGCATGAATTGAAAATAATAGAAACGACTGCAGGGTATTCACAAAAATTTCACTGGTTGACCTTGAACGATGGCTTCAGCTCAAGCATCAATTTTCTTCAAAGTTCAGCTCTAAAATCAATTCTAATTACTAATTTTCAAAGTTGGTAGTCAAAATCTTATTGAAATTCACCCCAAAATGAATGTGTATGGGTGGTGGGTGGGCTGAAAGTTCGTAGACACAGATGGCACTACCAGTAATAAATCTCTATGTTTTTTAATTAGCCCTAACCTTCAAAAGACCCGAGTACAAATTTAACAATTGTCGAACTATTAGTTTGTGGGATAGAGCAGTTTGAGTGAAGTAACCTTTGTTAGTGTGAAAATAAGATTTTGTTTTACACAAAACCTTAAAATGGATGAAAAGCAATTTCGTGTATTTATAAAGCATTGTTTTTTGGCAAAAAAAAAGATTTGTTTTGATTTTTTGTTGTTTGATTGTTTGATAAACATTATTCGGACTTTACACCAGAAATAGCAACCGTTGAGAACTGCTTTGCTAAATTTAAACGAGGCGACATGAGCACCGAGGACGATGCACGCAGTGGAAGAAGCTGTTATCGACGAAAACAACGAAAAAGTCTAGAAAATAATTTTTGATGGCCGCAAAGTATTATAAAATTGATCGAGGCAACTGAGGCTCTAAAGATATCAAAAGAAAGTGTTGGACACATTGTGTATTAATATTTGCGTATGCGAAAGCGATATGTCACAATGGATAAAACATGACTTCACTATTTCACACCAGAATCAAAACAATTGTCATCTGAGTGGACTACACGTGGTGGTAAGACTATCAGTATTTTGGGATGCACATGGTAAAATATGTATTCATCGACTATGATGAGAAGGGAAAAAGCATCAACAGCGACTATTACATAGCGTTATTGAAGTGGGAAGGATGAAATTGCGGAAAAACGGCTACATTTGGAGAAAAAGAATGTGCTGTCTCATTAAGACAATACACCATGTCACAAACCAATGAAAACGTTGGCAAAATTGCATGAATTAGGCTTTGAATTGTTTCCGCTTCCACCGTATTCTTCAGCTCTAGTATCCAGCGACTTTTGCCAGTACCCAGGCACCAAAAATGCTCGCTGGAAAAAAATTTGGCGCTGATGAAAAGGTAGACGCCGGAACTGAAGTTTGTTTTGAGGCTAAAGACAATTCCTACTATAAAAATGGTATCGAAAAATTGTATACCCGCTATATTGAATAATAAAATTAAATTTTATCAAATCTCTATGTTAGCCTACGAACTTTTTAGCCCACCTGGTACCTATTAATACAAATATATCAATGTATGATATAAAATGAAACTTTGACATTAATTGTAAAACTAAAGAGGCAGAAAAGTTGCACTTATTTCACAGACCTATTCTCTGAAACTACCTTGAAATTTAGGTAGTTAGTTTAGGGAGTTAAAAACATTACTGTACTTTACGATTGTTTAAGAATACTTTTTTTAAATCGACCCTAAAATAAAACATGTGTTAACAGAAGCAGTTACATAGAATGTAATATTGGAAAATTTGAGGGAATCCGTATCATTTTTTATCGTTGGCGCAGCAATCCAATTGGATCAGGGCCTTGAAGTATGTTAGAGCACTTTATTTAAAACCGTAACGGTACACTACAGGATTATAATACTCTGTAGGAGGCAATGTGGTTAACATTGCGCTCACCCGAGATTATTACCCTGATTTAACTCAGGTACTCATTCATAGCTGAGTCGACTGGAATCTGACGTCAAATCGTGATACAAATCCCACTGCCACCAGTGAGATTTGAACCGCGACCTTCCGTACGACAGCCTCGTGCTATAACCACTCAACTATCCGGACACATCCATATCATCACAAATTTAAAGTATTATAGTTAAAATTTACTTCATTCGTGTATATCATCAACGGCGCAACAACCGGTATCCGGTCTAGGTCTGCCTTAATAAGGAATTCCAGACATCCCGGTTTTGCGCCGAGGTCCACCAATTCGATATCCCTTAAAGCTGTCTAGCGTCCTGACCTATGCCATCGCTCCATCTCAGGCAGGGTCTGCCTCGTCTTCTTTTTCTACCATAGATATTACCCTTACAGACTTTCGGAGCTGGATCATCCTCATCCATACGTATTAAGTGACCCGCCCACCACAACCTGTTGAGCCGGATTCTATCGCTCATAGATTTCGTCGTTCTGTAGGCTACGGAATCATCCATCCTCATGTAGGGAGCCAAAAATTCTTCGGAGGATTCTTCTCTCGAACGCGGCCAAGAGTTCACAATTTTTCTTGGTAAGAACCCAAGTTTCCGAGAAATACATCAGAACTGGCAAGATCATAGTCTTGTACAGTAAGAGCTTTGACCCTATGGTGAGACGTTTCGAACGGAAAAGTTTTTGTAAGCTGAAATATGCTCTGTTAGCAGCCAACACCCATGCGCAGATTTCATCGTCATAGCTGTTATCGATTGTGATTTTCGACCCAAGATACGAGTAGGAGAAATTTTCGACGGTCTCCTATCTTCATTGTTTTTGTTTGACCAGTGCGATTGGATGTCGTTCGTTCTTTCCGCTTTGGTTTTGGCGCTGACGTTGCCACCATATACTTCGTTTTGCCTTCATTAATTTGTAGCACAAGATTTCGCGCCGCCTGCTCGATCTGGATGGAGGTATACTGTAGAGTGTCAGCATTACATTAAAGTGAATAAAACTGCATATATGTACAAATGCAACTGTGGTGTACCCAAATATTTTTATAAAAGAAATTCCTAGAACCTCTTATATCTGAAGTGTAAAACTTCCTCTTCTCGACTTTATCTACTTTGTTAATTTCATGTTGTTTATTTTCATGGTCGTTATGCCAGCCGACATTTCAGTTGCCAAATGTCATGAGTAGCAATTGGTGTATTTTTAACAATATGCTTGTGTGTTCGGATAGCTGAGTGGTTAGAGCACAAGGTTATCATACGGAAGGTCGCGGTTCAAATCTCACTGCTGGCAGTGGGATTTGTATCGTGATTTGACGTCGAATACCAGTAGACGCCGCTCTGAGAGAGTAAATGAGTCAAATCAGGGTAATAATCTCGGGCGCACGCAATGTTGACCACATTGCCTCCTACAGTGTACTGTTGTAGTGTACCGTTACGGTCTTCAATGAAGTGCTTTAACACAATTCAAGGCCCTCCTTTCCCTTTTTGTCAATGATTTTCGTTTGTTTTTCTGAATACGTACTTCGGCAGCCACTTGCAGCAGAATAATCTCAGAAATATCCTTAATTTAAATATATACTAATTATATTAATATAATTATCTTAAAGACTAAGCCTTGATTAACATACCCCCGTTGTGGTACGAGTGAATACAGATACCAATAGCCTTTACCCATATCTGTATTCAACCGGTGCTCCTGAGGCTCTTTACCAATAAAGAAACTCTGGTAAGAGTCCAAATTTTTGCACTTGACCTCTTTCAGCACCGTTATCCTCTCCATTTTATGGTCATGTTCTACAATATGCCATGCGACAAGGGCAATCTTCGCAAGACATCTTGTAAATGCCGATTTTTTCCTCTGCCTTCTCCGGGTCTTTTTCATTGCGTTTTGATCGTGTGAATTCTGCTTGATCCTACTGCTTCGATGCCTTCTTTGGCAAAGATTCGTCGCAATGCTACGGATAATTCCATTGAGTATGTTATGCTGGCTCGTTGTGTGTCCATCTTCATCTTCTTTTGTTCGAACAAAGTTGTTAGGCGATTTCGTTCCTTCGTACCTTGCATCTTTTTAATTAAATTATGGATTAGAGTTGACTGAAATCAATGTATGACTTTTCTTTTTCAAACCTGTCTTTAGTAAGGGGATAGGTATAGACAAAAATCTGTGCACTATGGATCGGTAGACCACTCTATGATGGTGGGAGTGGGTAGACGTCCTGCATGTTGTGTACTCGATGGCTTCCTATATATATCGAATTCAAAGCCATTATTCCGCTTTAGTATTTTGATGTCGAGGAAGGGAATGCGACCATTTGATTCCTCTTCCGTGAGTTTTATATTAGGGAGCCACTTGTTGATTTGGTCAAGTATATCTTGCTTATCCGCCTCTTTTACAATGGCCAGAACGTCATCCACATAGCGTAACCAAATTCTAGATTTGGTCATCTGTTGTTCCATTTTCTTTTCTAGGCCTGCCATGAAAATTTCACTTAATAGTGGGGATAATAGGTTATCCATCGCTCTTCCTTTGGTGATCTTATAAAATTTATCTCAAAAAGTATATTAATATGTATATTCCGTGCCATAAATTCATTTTATAAATTTATACTAGAAAATTGATTTGTCATCCAAAATTAAAATCATCTGTATGTATTTTTTCAAATTCACTTTGATATATAATGATTTTGTTATCTTTAATTATCCAGCACATACCGTGCGTTGTATATACTATCTGAAGGAGACATGCATAATTTATCCATTTTTTTTGTTCACAGAACCATCTCAAAGATTCTTCAAACAGTTTTTTATTTCCTAAAAAATATTTGCATTTCGAAACTTGACCTAAAGAGCAATTTGTTTGGTCAAACAAATAAGTAAATATTATCGTTTTGTATAGTAAATTAATGATGTTGGTAATAAAGAAGATATATCTGCCCTGGCTGGGGTATATGATGACGACTGCGATGATGTTAATAGTAGTGAAGACGAAGCCGAAACCGAACAAAAGATTTACGGGGTAAAAAGTCGTGAAAAAAATTATTTATGGAAATGGTACTGGCGTGATTAACTATAATATAGTGAATTGGATGTGAGAGTACTGTTGATTATCTTTTTGGCTTATATGACATGCATGCTGTGCTTGTATCCGTCTATGAAATGTTGCCATTGGAAGGATACTGACGTAAAGGAAATAAATAATTTTTTGTTCCGATTTTTTTCTTAAAATGGGAGATTAGTTTATTGAAGAGATTCTTTTGGAAGAAACTTTAATTTTCGAATATTATACGGAAGCCCAACAAGATACCATCTATTGGAACTAACCCTTGAATCCGAAAATAGATTTGGCGATGAAGGAATTTCAAAAAACTAGCGAGAATGGAAATCAAAGAAGAATTATAATGCCAAAATGCGATTTTATCAACATTTGGTGGCCACTCATATAAAAATAATATTACATAGATTGTAACAAAGAAGAAACATGCATCAATATTTCTAATGGAATTTGTGCCTATTTTCTGTTTATTCGTAAGAAACAAAATGACATGTTTGGTTCTTCTTCCTTCTTATGAAGAACCAGTTGTTAATAGCTGGTTGGTGTACAAGTACAATATAATTTCAAGAAAGCAATTGTGGATTTTCAGAAAGACATAGTGAGAAGCTTGCTTTGGTTAAAAAGACCTATAAGTTCATTAAGTGAATAAACTTTTGTAAGAACAAGTGGCAGGGCCAAAAACAAAATGCTAAACGAATGTTTTGTCAAATGTTACAAAGATTAGCCTATATATGTGCTCTCGCATTGTCACGTACAGCAGATAAAATTTTATCATAAATACACGCTGTAGTCATCGTAATAGCTTTTTATCTTGTTTTCAAAAAACTTCATAAAATATTGTTATTTATTTGATTTGTTTTACAACACATTGCAAACTTGGGCCAAACAAATTTAATGGACAGTTAAAGTTCCAAACAACTTTAAAAATTGTTTAAAATGGTGTTTTTGCTAAATATCAACAAACAAATCCAAAGACCTGAAGCTGCACGGTTCAGGTATAAAAGTTTGTATGTAGCGAAACTCGGTCATGAAATAGAGGAAGGATCTGCGCCGTAAGAATACACGCTCAACCCATTAGATTTCCAAGCGATACTTTGGGCAATTTTCCCATTCAGAAAGACGTAAAAAATCTAAAACACAAGTAAAATACATAGATTTATTGGAATCAGCATTTTGGCGAGCTCTATAAAGGTTCTTTCATACAAAATGTATTGGTCTCCTTGCTTCCTATTTGAAAAAGCAAGTGCCAGCAGATTCGAATTTGGTATCGAACTGTCATTAGCGGCTATCTCCGACCGGCTCGGTCTTTTCATTAGGATGCCGGTTTCTTGACAGATTCTGATTGCAAGATTTTATCCGTAATCGTACAGTTCAGGTTAAGGAGCATTACAGTTGAACTACTGCTATGGATCAAGAAGATTCCCGATATAGTGGAGAAAGATGCTTTCTACGAGCAACGAGACGCAGTTCAGGAGAGGTTTCCTAAAGGTGACGTCGGGGTGGGTGATCTGACTGCCATCGTCATTGGTGATCTAAATTTCAAGGGGAGGTCTCACAATACAACACCTAACACCGAACATGTGATGGAGACACACGGTCTTGGCAACAGTGGGAAGTTTGTGGATTTCTACAACTTCTGCCGTCTCGTCATTGTTGGCACATTGTTTGAGTAGAGAGCTTGCCATAAAATCAATTGGGTTATATTTAACCCACACCGTACGAACAAGCAGTTTGACCTCTTTGCGATCAGCAGTAGACTTAGGAGTTGTCTTCTAAATGTGAGTAGCAAGAGAAGCGTTGACATCGGAGTATTAACAAAAGCATTTAACAAAATACAACATACATTATACATTTATTGTTGTTAATATAATACAAGATATGTTATATTATTTATTATCATGTCCTTTCATAATCGTACGAGTCATTTGTTCTGTAGGTCACTCGATGTTCTCACGAAACTCAATACATTCTTGATCATGTTACACTCTTTCTGTACAAACATATAACAGAACACCAGCACGAGCACGAGCTGAATTAGTCAGGTATTTCACATTCGGAACTTGTGGACAGGTCACTGTTCGTGTAGTTTGCACTGTTTGTGCATTTTAAAGTGTGTTACTGTGTGTGGAACATGAGCTTGCTAGTCAGTTTATTGAAATCCGTGGAAATATCGACTATCACCAAATTGATTCTTAAATATATATAGAGTAAGTTAGAACAGGAAACAGCAGTGTAGAATTATTATTCCTGGAGTCATCCTTGAGGGCTATCGTCCTCTGCTAATATTGAACACATTGCTTCCACTTAACTTGTGCAGACTGAAGCCGTCGCCTTGTTAGGTATCAACACGGAGAGTGGAAAAAGGGGATGATTGTTAAGATTCGAATGAAGGACACTCATTTTGAGTAAGACAATTGGCCGTCGCAAAGATAATAGATAAAATAATCCTGGGACACATCAGGAAACATCTCGAAAGTTTGATCTTCAGATAAGAGACTAGCTTCCGCTCTGGATCCTCCTGCATTGAACACATCAATACCCTATGGATCTTTTTGGAACAGTATACGCAGCATTGATATTCACTTCACCTGTTCTCCGCCAATTTCGAGAAAGTTTTCGACAGCATCAACAAAGAGTATATTTAGGGTGCTCTTCGCAGGGAGGGACTAATTGTTATTATCAGAGGGACATCTGATAGCGCGAAATATCACTGTAGATAAATATCACATCCCATTCTTCATGTCTGTATTAATGGCAAGAGTATCGAAAAAGCTGATTAATTTGTACATCTAGGAAGCGTGTTTTCTGCCGACGAAAACATCGAACTTAATGTTGATAGGCGCATTAATAGAACTAGATCTGCCTTCGCTCCTGTGGCTAAAATGTAGAAATGCAGTTATCTCAACATCGAGATCAAGTTGAAACCGTTTTGTGCTAATTTTCTCTCTGTGTTGTTAGTGGGAGTAGCACACGGAAAATAACCACCACTATTACTCAAAAGCTCCAAACTTTTTTCAACGCTTGTCTGCGACGTTGCATCGTAGCACGTTATATGGTTGCTACATAAAAGACGGGCGACAGCTCCATCGTTGGCTACGACATGTAGTGGAGTCTACTATCTTAAGATGGCTGACGATTGCGTCTGGAAAAATCCTGGAGGGAACTGAAGTGCATTTCAGTAAACCGTGAACAATAGCGCTTCTGCTTCTTTGACGCGCCATACCTCAGTAGAATATGAATGGCGACAGTAGAATATGAATGGCGATACAGAAAATCATCCCCACTTTTCTCCTGCCACTATCTTCGCAAGACTACTATGATTTATGAATTCGGGAGGAGGAGACTCTGGTTTACTCCAGTAAGCCCGTGTTACTAGTTCACCTTACTTTCAAGATGTACTTTACTTCCTAAAGCTTAGCTTGCTTAGTGTTATCACTAATGTGAGGCTTCCTACTTAGGGATGTTCACCATCATTACGTTTCCCCTGCCCCTCTTCCTTACCGTGAACCCCAGACCATGGATTACACTGTGCGATTCCTCTCGAAGACAATCGTGAGATTGCATGGTGCAAATATTCCTTTTAACTATCATGTCTTCTAAGGAATTGTCAGGTAGTTATTCACTTTGAAGCCATTTCTCATAACACGGGGTTAATATATGGGTCCATTTAAGGAGTTACTCTACTATTGCTGCCGTCTGCTATATAACTCCTTCCTAACCCTTTTTCAGAAGCTCTTCTGTGGATCATGGCCCAGGCCAATACTCTTGCATAAACAGAAGTCGCATATTCCAAGGGGTAACACATATTCTCAGTGCAGTAGTTATGTGCTTGGGGAGTTCTGTCCTTATGGCTGTGGCACTTTGTTGCAGATGAATTACTAGTCCTACTCAGGGATATGCTAATTATTTTAGTATTCTTATAGGAGAAGAATTTTGGTAAACGTTCTCAGCGCATTTTCAATTAGCTCTACGTTTAATGGAAGGCTGTCGTGATCGGAAAAATCTTATATGTTCCAACATGGCAGAAAATTGAAAACAGGGCATCTGGGTACCTCTAGGTCAGCACACCACTATATTTTAGGCAGAAATTTATGTGAGAGATATGGGCGTCAGAGAAAAAGTGCCGGTATTGTAGTATCCACATTTTTTCTGGCTCTCAGACTTTTTTAAAAGCTATTGCTTCACCACAAACTAGATCTAAATTCATGCGATAATATTAGTAAAACCTCTGGTGCACGAAATAACATTTAAGTGGAAAGCGAAAAATAAAGGTATTGTCGGCAGTGAAAAAGTGGATGCGCTTGCAAGAAAGGATTCCAATCACCATTCGTAGGACCAGAACCTGCACTTGGAAGTAGCAAAACCTGACAGACACAAGGGATTGCGAAATTAAAATCTTCAAAATCTTCCACATAACCCTGAAATTCCTTTCAAATCGGAATTCGAAATGATTTTGAAGCTATAGCTTTCGAAGTGTCCGTCCCTCTACTGAAGAAACAGTGCCGACTTTCTCATGATTTCACCCGTTCTGGTTCGTTTTGGACGACTAGCTGTTATGTATTATATATGCATGCAATCAATGTACGTATATGCACGAATCTTTACACGAAAGTTAATGAATTACAGCATGGCGCTGGAATTGCTGGATGACTGTTAATTCTTACAATTTTTGACTTTTCGTTATTGAAATTGCAAACGCGTTTTACTCAAAACAATGTTTTTCAAGTTGATGACCAAAATAAGTCAAAAAAACTTTTTTGATCTTGCTGCTCTATAAGGGCAATATCTATGGTATAAAAAAGAAAACGCGACAGACCCTGCCTGAAATGAAACGATGGCGTAGGCCAGGACGCCAGGTAGCTGAGATGTCTGGAGTTCCTTACTAAGGCAGGTCTAGATCGGATATCGGTTGTTGCCCCTTGATGATGATAATAATCTTGCTGAAATTTTCCACACACCTTATATATAGTAGCATCTTCTAGTTTAACCTAACATATGCAAAATATTATTAAGGCGTAATATTCTTAATTTTTACTGAAAAAGTTTTTATTTCAAAGCTGAAAATTGTTACTAGATTTTCAAAAAATTTTAATATTTTATAGGTTTAGCTAGAAACTAGATATGTTTGAAATAATGATTAAGACTTGTTTTTGATTTTTCATTAGTGCTATTCATTCTTTTTGCAATTACCGATATTTCGGGAACCACGTTTCGACTTGCAGCACTGATGAAGGGAACAAGTGGTTCCCGGAATAGCGGTATGTGCAAGTATCATAAATAACACGAGCGAAAAAGAAAAAACAAGCCTTCTTCTTTTTCTTTAGCCTTTGTCCCGCTCACAAGCGGAGTCGGTTCGTAGTTATCGGTTGCACCATTTTATTTTACCAAAGGCCTTATCTGGATGTAGCCGTGAGGCTTTCAAATCATCAAACGTATCAAGCCACCATTGTTTCGATCGGTCTTTTGGTCGTCTACCATTGACTTCAATGTTCAGACCAATCATGGCGAGTGAATTCTCGTTAGCGCAAATTACCTGACACATACCATCGAATACACCTCTCTTGCAATTTTTTCGCGATCATTGCAACCCCTTATCGAACGCGTATATCCTCATGTCAGGCGTGATCAAAGTGTGTCCCGCCACCAATCCAACGCAACATCTTCGACTCCATTACCACGAGACGCCGTTCGTTGTCTTTTGTAGTCAGCCAACACTCACAACCATAGAGGACGACAGGGCGAACGACATTGCGGTAAATTCTAGATTTGAGGCGTTCGTTGAAACGTCGACCACAAAAAAATATTTCACCATCCAGGTATTTAAATCGCTCAGTTCTGGGCAGGCTACTGTCACAGACAGTGAGAGTGCCTGTTTCATGGGGATCGGTCGTTTAAAAGTCACAACGGTACCAGTCTATACCAAGTGCATGGCTTAGCATTCATACTCGTGGATGCAAAAATTACCTAAATCTCTACCAAACTAAGGAGTACGGCACCCGTGTTGAAACACAACATCACGCCGAAGCCCGAAGGTCTCTTCTCGCTTGAGCATAACCACAACCCCCATGAAACTTCCACTAGGGGGCGTACCGCAAATAAACGAACTGTCCTCACATACAACAGGAGTTCACCCCAAGTATGAGAGTCCAGGGGCTATCTCGGTTCCCATGGTACCAGTAAGGTTTCGCGGCCAATTACCACTTCAGATGAGTCCCCGTGTAGACTCGGGTCTGATCGGCCTAATTAGGCATATGGAGCATTCGCCTACTGCATCACGGCCGGCATACCAAAGTGAGTACAGCGTCTCCCGATGCCACCACTATGGAGGTTCTCCTCGGCCACTTAGTTTTGGTTTGGTAGCCAGGGTTGCCGCCCCGTCTTCCTCACCGCCACCTCTGAGCACCAGGTCCGCTGACAGATGGAATTGTTTCAAATGTCGGGAATGCTTGTGGAAGTGGAAGATGAACAAATTCTTCAATTTAAATCTGCTCGAAATATTCTTGCCAACTATTAGTCGCGGTTCGTCGATCGGTAAGCAAAGTTCCGTTCTTGTTATTAACCCAACAGAAGTGTTTGATATTCTGTGCACGTTAGTGTCGGCAAGTCGATACAGATCTATCTCACTATCCTGAGCGTCTAATTTACTGTAAATGAACCGCTTGGGTGACAGCGATCGCTATTTTTGCTTCCCGATTACAAATATGCCAATTAGCCAGCGTTATATCCTCGACAGACTTGTGGTAGAGACGTTCCTTTTCACGAAGATTCATTTCAATATCGTTATTATAAAGCCAGGTATCTCGGTTGATGAACCGCTTAGCTGTCTAGGTGACCTCGAAAGTTGCTTTGCGGCTCGTGTCTTGAATTTGGCTCTACTTTTTTCCACATTCATAATGGTTACTAATCGAGTGAATTCATTTCTTCCTTTTTTCATACGTGATCGCCATTATTTAATGCGCGGCAGGCCAGTGACTCCCGCACGCTGTGGCTTGATTCGCAAGATGGCAATCAACGGCCGAAATTGAAGTCAACGTCTTACGTTGTTTACCGTTCTATCTGCACTATAAAATTTGGTAAGTTAAAACAATCGTATGATGAACCATGTATTCAGTTACAACCAAACCCTTTTCCCCTATGGCACGTGAGCCATCTGCCTTTTCACCCTCATGACCATTAAGGCGCATTGAGAAGTTGCCAGAAGGCAACTTTCTAGGTCGACCTGTTTGTGGTGCGTACCCGGTGGAGGAGTGAATAGTGCCATCAGCTGACATAATGGCTGAACTTAAGCGGGGTTTCCGCTTTCTCAAAAGTACAACAAAATTCTATTAATGAATTTATTTAAGCAGATATCGGTATAGATAGTCTTTTCAGGCTTAGATGTCCCATAAAGATAACTTTTTCAGATTTTTGATTTTTTGTAGTTTCTAGGTGATCACTTTCATTTGATATCAAACATGTCTATATTTGGTGAGAAAAAAATGTACACTTCCATTTTGTATGTATGGAAATCAATGTAGAACGATTTTAGGTTAGTCACTGCAGTTTTTGCCTTGCTACCAAATTTCATTTTAATTAAGGTAACCGTTTCTGAGGAAACTGTGTATGACAGACAGGCAGAGGGGCATAATAAAAATAATAATTGTTGGCGCAACAATCCATATTGGATCAGGGTCTTGAAGTGTGTTTGAGTCCTTCATTCAAGCCGATAAAGGTACACTACAGTACACTGTCGTTGGCGATGTGGTCAGCATTGCGCTTGCCTGAGATTATTATCCTGATTTGACTCAGGTACTCATTCACAACTGAGTCGACTGGTATCCGACATCCAGTCATGATTAGAAATTTCTCTGCCACCAGTGAGATTTGAACTGCGACCTTCCGCTACGACAGCTCAACGCTCTAATCACTTCAGCTATCCGGACACAGAGAAAAACAGAAGGATATGCAGGCAGATAATGAAACGATTTTAGTGAGGTTTTGCTTTATACAAAACCTTAAAAATGAGGACCCTGACGGATCTCCACGAAAGCATCTGCATGCAATTGGATGTTTCTTTTCATTCATGTATATATAAGACCGAATATGCACACTTTGCGATAAAGACGGATCGACCTCTAATCCTGGCGCGGTAAAGGTACACTACACCGCGAACCCTGAAAACGGCTTGACCAGGTACAGCTAGTCGAATATCTTCTGGGACTAACGAGTAAGGCGGGACTGTCCACTTAGACGCATGGTAAGTCATACAATAAACCAACACGTTGCAGCATGGGGTCTCAAAGTTTATTCATTCATCTTGTGCTAGGTCCAGTTTAACTAGTAGTCTTCTTTCGCACACGATTTTTGTTATTATTTCGATGGTGAAACGAACTGATTCTACTATCGATGCAATAGCAAGGGACACCCTTGAGATGAAGGTCCGCAATAGAATGGCAAAAAATTGAAAGCTTTTTAGTTTGCTACCAACTAGGAGGAAACAGTGGTACCAGATACTGTAACCATATTTGGAAATAATTCTGTTGCGTCAGTTAGTTTACATAACCAAGCACGAATTGCTATAACCACCAAGTGGAACATTTGTGTAATATTATTAATGTATATTAGCGCATACACTACTCGTTGACATTATCACTTTAAAGCAATAACCTTTTTTTCTTCTAAAAAAAACCCATTACCTTTTACCAATGTAAGTAAAATGAATAATGTTACGGTCGTTTCTCACGCCTGTGCATTGCTTTTTCCGATATGAATGATTGATGCTTTACTAATATTTACTAACTCATTTTCAACACTTGTTTAAAAACATTCGCAATATAAATATAAACCTGAGATTTGTATGGGTTCAGTTCTATGGTCTTTTATCAGAAGTTTATTTTTCATGCTAGTTCGATACACATACATGTGAAACAAAGTATTCGGCTGTTAATAAGGTTTCCATTGGCATGAAAGCCGCAATCATAGTTTCATACATATATGCATTGCAGCTTATTCGCATGATCCAACACATTTATTCAGACCACCAGGCAATCTACCAAAAATTCCGAAAAGTTTGAAGGCCGGCTGTAACAAACTTGAATATATTCAACCATGGCTACAAGAAAACAAACATTCATTGCTCTAACATATTTACTTTTCATTTATTGGTAATAAATTTTTAGGATAAAATATATGTATTTAGACAAGTTTTTTCTCAACGACAAAGGAGTTTCACTTTGTTCTGTGTTGATTTAGTCTACTATTTCATTGGAGTGATCTTAACAAAAACATTCATTCAGAAATACTTGGTACTGCCGGAAATTGGAATACTAAAACGAAAAGAGTTACACAACTCAACTAGCAGTTTTCATGCTCAACTAAAATCTTTAAGAATATAAGTGCAGACAACGAATTAAACTTTGGTGCATTTGAAGGCAGCTAGAAAGCTGATCAATTGCTTCGACATCGAAAATAGAACAAAATAATTCACATTCAAGATAAAATCATCAATAGTTCGTTGACAGAAGTACAAAATATATCTTTGCTTTGAAGCTACTGAAAATTCAAAAGATATTTCAACAGATATTGTATCTGCAGTTGTTGTAATTGTAGAGATAGACATATATAAAAATTGTAGACAATCTTCCAAAGATCCATCTAGTCTTCCAAAGTTACGTTTCGGAAAAGATATGACATTGACTCTTTGTTGTGAATTCGACGGATTGCTTCGGCGATTAAAATGGAAATATCAACTGTTTTGATTTTGTGGCACTGCATTTTCTGGATTTCGTGAGGAATGCTGTTTGTTACGACGACCTGTAATGTAAATTATAATTGAAAGTTTATTGGAAAATGTTGCTTTTGTAACATGGTAGATTTTCAATTGCAAAATGATGGATTTTTCCTTTCAAAATGTCTACTTCTTATGCGTCTTTTTGGAAATATAAAGCCAAAATCACGTACTGCCTTTGCATATATTTTCAAACCCTAATCTGCAAGGCCAATACCTCAAAGACGTACTAATTTTAAACCCAAATTCATATTTAGAAGTTGGTTTGCTTTAAAGACTGGGACCCTGTTTAATAAAAACGAGTACACTTACTTCATCAATAGGGGAATCCTCTATAAGTCGTGGTGCATCTGAACTGAGCAATCCATGTGTAGCTAAAACATAAATTTTATAGGCCCCGCGTTCTTTGAGAACTTCAGCGGCAGCGACAAACGAGTGAACATCGTCGATAAGGTCATCCTAACAAGAATATTTTACAAATTTATTTAAATGCGTATATTTTTAGTATGAGCAATAAAGCACTATATACTTACGACCATAATTGCAATCCTACCGCCTACATCGCCTACTACGTTAATAGGTGGCTTCTCCTTGGCAGGATGGCATGGTACACCTACTGATACATCCATAGTACGCGAACGGCTGTTAACAAACAATAAAAGAGAATATCATGTTGAAATACTTTATTCTATATTTTCCATGTTTCAATATAAAAATATAATTTCGGAGATGGGTTACGATTGTCAATTTTCCAATTGTTATTAGTTTGAAACCAGCCGCTTCAGGGATGAAAAGTTTTATGATTTTTTATATGAGACTTTGGGTGGGTTGAGCGACGTCATATTTTTATTATTCTGTTAAGGGAAAATCACACCGCCTTCTTAAAGAACTATTGTGCTCCTTTTGCTGGTTATAGTGTACCTATTAATCATAGTATCTCAAGCAAGCCTACCGTCTGGAATTTTAGTATATTCTCTACTTCCAGATCGTTCAACTTTGCATCAGGTATTAAGTGTTCTCCCAAATGTCTCGACCTACTTCGCGTAAGTGCCGGACACTGTCCCAGGGCGTGGATAGAGGTTTCATCCCACTCCGCACAAAACCTGTAGGCAGTGTCCATAGATATCCCTAGCTTCCCTAGGTGATAGTTTAGCCGACAGTGACCAGTGAGAACTCCCACTATGATTCGGAGGTTCCCTTTGGTAAGGTTTAAGCAATCCTTTGTGCAGATGGGTTCGTATCCCCCATAAACACCTTACCTGGTAGGCCCGCCCAGTTTTTCATTTTTTAATGTCATAGTCATGAAACCGTTTCCGATTCCACAGAAGGGTTCTGGCCCGTATAAAGACGTCTGCGCTCTCTTCTTGCCTAGTTCACCCACTGCCTCATTGCCTTCCAACCCAGCATGGCCTGGAACCTAGAGTGTGCAGACTTTGTTGGCCGAGCCCGGCGTATTCAGTCTCTCGAAGCATTCCCACATCAGTTTAGAGTTCACCTGGTTGGACCTAAGCGCCTTGATCGCTGCTTGGCAGTCGGTAAGAATGGCTATGTTCTGCCCCCTGTAGTTCCTTTGGAGATTAAAGGAGGCACATCTTTGGATATTTGGTTCAAGTTTCACATTTGGGAAATTATTTAAAACAAAAACATATATGATCACGCAGAGTTCTGGGTGAGGTTTTTTTAATTATTTTTGGTTGCTTTATTCATTTGTTTTATTTCGCTTAATGAGTATTTCCTTTCATTTTATTTTTGTTAGTTTATTTTTATTTTGATATTTTCTTCTCCTTTTTTTTCTCTCAACTTCAATGAAAAGTGCTTTTTGCAATGCAGAGATGAATGATAACAAAAATATATATATATATATATATATATATATAGGGTTTAAGGGTCCAGGAGATAGTATCAAAAGAATGATGGTGTGAATAGCTACTGATTATTTATTACAATGCATTCTATTTATATCCTAAATCTAATTACCCCCACGCGCTCACATCTACTGCTAGGTACATGCTGTACTTGCGGGACCCACTTACTCATGGTTTCCAGATGTGATTGTCTGGGGGTTCCCCATACTTAATGCAATGACCAGATGTGATTGTCTGGGGGTTCCCCATACTTAATGCAATGACCAGATGTGATTGTCTGGGGGTTCCCCATACTTAATGAGCGTCGCTCTAATTATACTCTACGTACCACACGGCCATTCCTGACATATCGCCAGTCCCTGGTGATGTAATACAATAAACATTCATATCATACGACAGACACATATTACAACAATTACATACGTATACACATAATTCTGTGAATCCATCAAATAAGATGTTAATTAGAGATTAAAATACAGGATATGCAAAACATGAATACATCTTATAAATAAAATACAGTAATCAAAACAAGAATTATAGCATCAAAGGAAGTTACATATCATAAATATAGTAGTAGAACTAAGTGCCAAAATAGAAGTTACAGTAGATAATTAAGAGTTACATATTATAAACGTGTCGTATAATAGGGATATTATAAAGACATTTTAATTATTCCACGCGATTTCTTGATCTGCTGAGATACTGTGTTCGCCTTCATCTTCTTCGTCGTCATCGGGTTCGAGGTCATCAGCAAACCCACGCCACGGCTTCATGTAGTCTGCTCCGGTTGTTGTTAATATTGGTCCTTCGACTTCACCGATCCTTTCAACTTCATACCTATCGCTGTCCTTTACTCTTACCACTTTGTATGGTCCTAAGAACTTGATGGCTATTTTTAGACCTGGTCCTCGTTGGGTTCTTCTGATGGCTACGACGTCTCCGACTGAATACTTGGTAGGTGGTCGGCGGTTTTTGTTGAAGTTTTTGCTATTTTCAGCCTGTGTTTTCTTAATTTGCTCTACTGCCCTTTTTCTGAGTTCTGATCTTGTATCTATGAACCTTTCTTGTTTGGCCTCTTCTATATACTTTATGATCTCCATATCTTCAGGAATTCTTAATTTGGCACCAAACATAAGCTCAAATGGGGTGGCGTTTATTGAACGATGATGTGTCCCATTTATGGCGTGTTGAACTCTCCTTATGAACTTGTACCATTTGTTAGGTTGGCCGAGAGAAACTTTGGAGAATACGGCGTTTGCTACCTGAATAACGCGTTCAACTTGGCTATTTCCTCGAGACATTCCGGTTGTAATAAGATGTAGATCAATCTTGTTTTCTTCGCAAAACTCGTCGAAATCCTTGGAATCGAACCCTCTTGCTCTGTCGGCGATGATGCGTGTCGGAGTGCAGAAATGTTGTTGCAATATGGAAAGTTTTCCAAGGGCTTCTTTGGTTCCTTTGGTTTTTGTGGCAAAAATCCATGTATATTTTGTGAATGCATCCACAATCACAAATAGGTATTTGTAGTTCTTGTTCGTGGATGGTAGTGGACCTACATGATCTATGTGCCAAGTGTGAAAGGGAGCCTCTTCCTTAGGGATTGGTTTGAGCAGCTCCTCTTGTTTGCCTTTCTTTCTTGAAGCTAAAATGCAGGTGACACAGTTGTTAATATAATGATCTACATGCTTTTTCATATTTTCAAATGCGAATTCTTCTTGCAATTTTTCCATTGTCTTTTTTGTGCCAAAATGACCGATGTCGTGAGCTTGCCGAATGATGTCATATCGCATTCCTTTTGGCACAACTAACAGCAATTTTTCGCTTTTCTTTTCGTAGAGCAGGTCGTTGTCCAGGGTATAATTTTTGTATGGCCCTACGTTAAGAAGTTTGCGAATTAATTGCAATTTTTCGTCGTGTTGCTGTGCTCGTTTGATCCTATCCAACAGGGGATCATGTATGAGAAGTATTGAATCCTGTCTGCTCAGAGCGTCGACGTGTTGCATCCTTTGAGCTGATCGATGTTCTATCTTAAAATCAAATAGCTCAAGGAACATGATCCACCTTGCGAATTTCGTTTTCAGCTCCTTGTTGTTCAGTGTCATTTGTAGAGCGGAACAGTCCGTTACTATCTTGAATTTAATTCCTTGCAGGTTTATGCGGAACTTTTCCAATGCTCTCACTATTGCTAAGGTTTCTAGCTCGTAACTATGGTAATTGCGTTCCGTCGGGGTAGTTTTTCTACTCATGTAGTAGACTGGATGGAAAGCATTGTCCTCAGGACACTTCTGGAGTAGAATCGCACCATAGCCATCCTTTGAAGCGTCGGTATGCAGCTCCGTTTCACGATTTGGCCTGTATAGTTGGAGGAGGGGTTCGCTCGTCAGAACATGCTTCAATTGCAAGAAGGCTTTCTCCTGTTCTGGTCCCCATTTGAAGGTGGCATCCTTGCGTAACAAATTGCTAAGAGGCTTTGCGATGGTTGCATACCCCCTAACAAATTTTCTAAAATATCCCGTAAGCCCGAGCAGGCGTTGTAACTGTTTGGTTGTTCTTGGCTGAGGATAGTTTAGCAAGGCTTCCATTTCAGCTGGTCCTGGCGTGATCGTTCCTTTCTCTACTATGTATCCGAGAAACTCTACTTTCCGCTGTAGAAGCTGAGATTTTTTCCAATTGAATTGAATTCCATTCTTTTGCGCTACCTCTAACACACGGGCCAATCTTTCCACTGCTTGATCCTCGTCTTCAGCTTTCACAAAGGCGTCATGCACGTAGATTTCCATTATGCCTTCATTGATGAGTTCTTGAAAAACATTCAGTATGAACCTTTGGAATGCAGCTGGTGAATTGCAGAAGCCGAAAGGAGCTCTTTTCGGGATGTATTGTCCCCATGGAGTGACGAAGGACAAGTACTTCTGACTCTCCTCAGATACTTCTACATGAAAGAAGCCATCTTGGAGGTCCAGCGTGGAGTGCACCACGGAGTTCGCAACTGAGTCTACGGCATCTTCTATAAGTCGCATTGGTTGTTGTTCACGTTCGACGACTTTGTTGAGAGGCTTATAATCGATGCATATCCTAGCGCGTCCGTCTTTTCGACGAGCAACGACAATAGCACTCGCATATTCGGAAATTCCAGGAACTACTACGCCTTTTCTTGTCCATTCCTCAAGTTGTTTTTTGACATCGACTTCATCGGCTGGAGATAGGCGCCTCGGTCGACATGCAATAGGCTGGGTGTTCTTTAGCCTAATTGACATTTTAACCGAGGTTTGAGGAGGCATATTTGCAGAATAATTTTCTAATAACTGCCTAATTTGCTCCCTCCTTGCCTCTGGTACCTTGATAATTGCTTGACGGACCCCATCTTTAGCTTCGCTTAACTCTTCCTCAATAAGTTGTACGAAGTCGTTGCCGATGATTGGTTCTATTTGTGGTCCTTCCTTACTGAGAAAAACCCTGGCAACGTCGAGTATAGGATCACCTAAGAGGATTCTTGATGGTAAATTTTCTTCTGGCACTACGGTATATTTTAGTATGTACTCTGTGCCATTGATCACCGTTGGTATCCTTGCACTTCCCAATGTCCGAATGAGGCCACCAGCTCCGCTGAGTGTTCCTTGTTCGCCGTTCAACGGGAAACGATCTCCGATGCGTTTGTAAAAATCCTCTCTCATTACATTGCGATCTGCGCCACTGTCGACTTGGCAATTCTCGATAATTCCACCAATGTATGCTGTAATCCGACTGCGATTACCACTTTTGTATTGCACGTGGTTGATTTTAGGTGCAGAATTGTTTTGTGTTTTTCCTTTGTACTGGACGAAGTTTCGAGAACTGGCCTTTAGGCCCTCCTTGAAATTAGAAGGTCGTTCCTGGACTCCTGATTGTCCTAGACCTGGTCGGGTTGCTTCTAAAGTTGCCTCGGTACAGTCTTTTCGGAGGTGCCCGTACTTGTTGCAGTTATAACAACGCTTTGTACCTTGTCTATGGTGGTACCGACGTTGATTATGCTCCTCCGACTCCCGAGCTTTCATTTTTTCATGAGACTCAAGTAGTTCCATGAATCGCAGGCGAGATGAAGCACCAATAAGTGTCAATTTAATAGATTGGTCATCCGTTACACCATTGACGATGTATTGCCTTATCTCGTCTTCGTCCAAGTTAGCCTGAGATGCTAGTAGTTCCATCTCTTGAACATAAGCCAAAATAGTCTCATCTCTTCTTCTCTTCCGCTTGCTTAGAGCTTCATGTATGTCTGAAGATTTGACACGTTTTCCAAAGGATTCTATCATACGTGTTTTCAACTCTTCCCATGATATTATGCCTTTTTGACCATCGAGCCATTTCCGAGCGGTACCTATTAGTGCTCTTTTTGCCGCTATGAACTTCTCTACGGGAGACCAAGCATGAATTGTAGCATCTTCGTCGACTCTAACGATCCACGCCCGAACTGACTGGGTTGGAGAATCAGCACTGTATTTCTGCAGTTGTTCCATAGAGACTGACAGTGGTACGCGCCTAAGGACTTGCTGCAAATCGGATAATATTGTTCCTGCGTCAGACATGCTGCCTGTTGGTGTTCGATTAAGCTGCGAATACATCGCCCGGTTGTCTGCGACCGGTGAAAATCCAGAACCGTTGGCATCATGGCGATTTTCCTGATTGTTGTTCGCCGTGAGGATGCCAATAGAATTTCTATGAGTAGCTTCAGCTGTGACCATAGAATTCGATTGATCCTGTGTTGGAGTTGAGGCTGCGACCGTCCCTTGCTCTGTCCCGGCCGTCGCTGCTGCTGCTGTTGCTGCCGCCGCCTGCTCTGTCACAGCCGACGCTGCTGCTGCGGCTGCTGCCGCCGCTGCTCGTTCTGCTGCTGCCGCTGTAGCCTGCTCTGCCGCGAGTTTATCCAACAGCAGACGCCGCTCGTTTATCCATGATTCGCGTTCATGCTGCACTCGAGCCAAAAATTCTCGATTGCTTTGAGCCTCGTTGCTGCGTTCTGCCTGCATCGCTTGAAATTGCTGTCTAAGTTCGGCTAAGGCGGATGAGAGCTCGTTAGCTTGTCGCTCGGCTTCTTCACGACGCTGTTGTTCCTGCTGAAGAAGCTGTTGATGTGTCATTGTTGTTGCCTTGGTGCTTCTTGGAGGCTGGAAGCGCGACGGGGCGATTATCGATTTCTTATGATTTTCAATCGTGATTTTTAATTTTTTCGCACTCACAGAAACCACTTTTAGCACGATAATCACATCTATTTTCACGTATATTGGCTATTAAACAAACACTATTATTTAACTTTTATACAACTCGCGAGTATTCACTTGCTGCTCCACGAAGGAGGTCTCCACGTCAAGGAGATTTATTGCTCCACTAAGGAGATATGACGGCTCCACTTAGGAGAAATGACGGCTCCACTTAGGAGAAATGCTCCACCAAGGAGAGATTACGGTATTCGCGAAGATTTGTGCACCAATCAACGCGAATATTAATCAAACTTCTAATTTACTACCTTAGGACGAGCCCCCATATAGGGTTTAAGGGTCCAGGAGATAGTATCAAAAGAATGATGGTGTGAATAGCTACTGATTATTTATTACAATGCATTCTATTTATATGCTGACCACATTGCCTCCTACAGTGCTCTGTAGTGTACCGTTACGGTCTTGAATGAAGTGCTCTAACACACTTCAAGGCCCTGATCCAATATGGATTGTTGTGCCAACGATTATTATTATTATTCTATTTATATCCTAAATCTAATTACCCCCACGCGCTCACATCTACTGCTAGGTACATGCTGTACTTGCGGGACCCACTTACTCATGGTTTCCAGATGTGATTGTCTGGGGGTTCCCCATACTTAATGCAATGACCAGATGTGATTGTCTGGGGGTTCCCCATACTTAATGCAATGACCAGATGTGATTGTCTGGGGGTTCCCCATACTTAATGAGCGTCGCTCTAATTATACTCTACGTACCACATATATATGGTTGCCATTCAATCCTTGGTGGGGCATAGCGCATCAATCACCGCACACACGTCATTGTACACGATCCGCTAAGATGCGCTTCAACTCCTAGTCCTTCCTGGGATGCGACAAGTATTTTTGGTGTGATCTACTCATCGGCCATTTAGGGAGATTGGGTTTCACTCCATAGCGTAACCAGCAGCGGAACTGCCGCCCCTTTTTAATGTATTACCTGTCGATTACCACTTCCGTCTTCTTATCACATCGTGCCGGGCAACTGGCTTGTGCGCCGACCAAGTTGCTTGTTAGAAATAGTGTTAAGCCAGCATACCCCAATCACACGTCACAGTTGACGACGGCTTGGGACCTTTGAGTGACAGTGGAGGTTACATTCCATGTGCTACTCCTATACAACAATATAGAAAAAATTCTAACACAGATCAGCCTCAACTTGATCTTGTTGTTGAGATAACTGGATTTCCAGATGCTGTTAATGCGTCGAGCAACATCTAGTTCGGTGCCACCGTCGGCAGAAACCACGCTTCCTAAATATACAAATTAATCGGGAGAGGGTGTTGACTTCAATACAACTTTCTTTGCCTCTCTTTCCCAATCCAGAGCCATTTGACTAAGTTTCCCGATCTGGTGAGAGAGCAAAGAGATGCCATTAGTATAGTTGTGGTCTTTGAGGAAAAATGTAGTCCATTAAACTCCTCCCCGTCCATTGGACTAGACAGCATTGGGAACGTCACCAATAACAAAAAGAATAATATTAGTGACAAGAGGCAACCCTGGAGAACTACCTCAAATTGCTCTCAGATTATCAGGATTTCCGTACGTGTGGAAGTAGCAGATCTGCAGGTGCAGCGTCAAGCCGAGCCGCTTTACTCCGTTAAAGTGCATTGCTGGCCGAGATGATTTCTCTCTATTTGAAAGAGTTGTCTTCAGCTGCTCGTTATCGTGGATGAGGAGTCTCTAATAGGACAATCTTCCGGGATGATGGTGGCCCAATGCTCATCGATATTCCCAAGCGAGTTACTCCCACTCTCAAGCGACGGCTGGATCATACAAGCTCGATGTTATACTTGGGGGGTCGCACCTCTCCAACCCTGCGAGACCTGCTCAAAGAATGCATTCTTCTCCACTATATCCAAAATCCCCATCGATGCCTAGCACGGTATAATTATGATGTTCCTTATCCTGGGCCGGCATCTTGCAGTCAGAATCCTGTTAGAAACCGGCCCCTAGTTCAGTTACTATACCGGCTTCGTATCTTTTACTACTTGGTTTTCTAGAGTACAAAAGCACATTGCCATTGGTGTGGCAAGGAGAGGAGTGTTCTCCAGAAATCCATCGTCTCGCATCGCAATCTTCATCAACATCATCATCATCAACGGCGCAACAACCGATATCCGACCTAGGCCTGCCTTAATAAGGAATCTTGGCGATCTTAGGTGCAGAATGTCCAGCCTATATCGCTCAAATTCTGGCCCGAATTGAAAAAAACGAGCATTCTGGGGATCCTCGATACCGTTGCCAAGGAGGAGCGTCCATACATTACATAAACCAATCATAAGTCGTTTTCGATGTTAACTTTTCAGTAGCAGTAAAGTCTAGAAAATTTCAGGCTATCTGGCCACTAATTTCTATCTCTTTTACTCGCCTTTTGTGTCAAGCAGGGAGGACTTAATGTATTTTTAATCCCAAACTTTTGGCTTAGTTATTAAAAAATATAATCAAATTACTAATATTTTCAGGCAATAAATGCCGGAATGATGGAGGCACCAAAATTATGGTAAACCGTATTACGCGGCGAAAAAATTATACTATGTGGTGACTATTAGTACGTTTCCTGCGATTCAATTTACTTTTGATTTCAGCATCTCCTCTTCGGAATTATGAAATCTGATAGCTACGTTGAAGGCCTCGATGAACTTCCTTCATCCATAAACCTCAGATAATGGAACATAATGTGCATCGCGTCTGAGAATAAAACGGCTCATTCAGGACAATCTGCTGTTTTTCCAATCCGAAGCGATAAAATGTTTCCTTTATTAGCCATGTCTTGTAAGGAAATGCGTTAGGTGATGATCTAACACCCCGTGTCTTTCCTCAATCCATTTCTCAATAAACAGGGTCAATTTATAGGTCTCGTGGCCCTCTTTGGAATTCTCTCACTGTTACTGCCATCGTCTGTTCAGCTCATTCCTAGTAACTCTTTGGAGGTCCGAAGCCACTTCAGTCGAATTTACCTTCCGCCTCTGGTCGAAATAATGGTTCGTTGCAAGATTTAAACGATTCATTTCTGCGATGAAAGGCGCTATTTTCCTGATAGTATCGTATACGCGCTGCGCACTATCACTATGATTGGTCGATACGCCCAGACAGGAGCTAAGTTCAAGCAGGATAGATTTCACCATCCATGCAAATGGTAGCCTGCTTTTTCTTCTGATTGCGACATCAATCTTGCTAGAGATGAACTAGCCCTTGTTGCCTGCCTTGCATAGTTCAGGTGTCCTTTGAAGTTTAGCTTAGTATCAATCTAATGATCGATTTTGAGACGACTTCATGCTCATTAAAGCGCATATCTACAGAATGGTTTTTCCTTTTATACGTACGACAGGTTCAGTTTGACATAATTGGATAGCATGATTGGCTGCACTTCTCAATAGTTCCCCGTCCTTTGGGTTTGTGCATAAGGTTTTTCGATTTTCTCAACTCGCTAAGGGCCCTTCGAAACAAGGCTATGAAAAGTCCTATTGAAAGAGATCGCTAAGGTAGGGGCACGCCTTCAAGATTGTAGCAATTTGAATTTAACCAAAAGCGGATTTCGTTCCTACCAAACCGCTAACAGTATGCAATTGTTCACGAAGGACGGTAGCTATTAGATTAAACGCGGCAACAAATTTTGATTAAAAACAGAAAACGAAAAACTTATACAAGTACCATCAGATTGTCTTCATGTTCTTTTCATCCGTCATTCGTCTCATATGAGGAGAGCGAGCATCTCAAGAGGTAACTCTCACCGTAAGCAGCCAGACAAAACTAGTTTAGCCAAAGTATTTTTAATCCAAACACAATTGACTAAATTAAAAGCATTCCATTCCATCTACCGCTACCATCGCGCAGAAATTACTAAAGATCATCGCTTCCCGGCCTAAATCCACGACCATTTCCATGTCACAAGCAACTTTTTCATGCTTTTTAGACGAATTTGTTCGTAAGATTCGTTTTGTGAATTAACTATACTTCTAGCTGCTGTTCATAAAATTTATAGACCTTACCTTGAAGGTGGAGGAGGAGAATATCGTCCATCGACCTCATCACTTTCAGATTCTTTTTGTTCACCGTGAATAACTGCGATTCCCAATCGCAAACGTTCGGCATATGAAGTAGCTTTTTTCGCTGATCCAGGATTCCGTGCAACAATAACAGAATTCCGATAGTCGGGAATCTGAGGGGACCAAAAAGATTGGGGGATGTATTATTTCTTTTTTTATTTTTAAGACCATGTTGAAATATGCTTACACTCTCTTGGATGTATTGCAATAAGAATGGTGAAGCTCTTAAATTGTCCACTGGACAATCGAAAAATCCTTGAATCTCTTTCTGATGTAGATCCATAGTGATAATGTGGGTTAGGCCGGCTTTACACATCATCTAAACATTTAATAATTTATCGTTAGAACTTCCTGGTATTCTTTCGTTAAAAATATTATAAAAATACACAAATTTACAACTTTAAAATTGCATTGGTTAAGCATGTGGCAATCGCAAAACTAATAGTTTCTAAAGAGCCATCAAAAGCAAATGAATTTTTAGTATATGAGAAGATGTTCATTACCTTAGCTAACAATTTCGTTACGATGCATCCTCGTTTCCTCATTTTGCATTGCTTTGAATATGGTAAGTAAGGAATGACACCAACTATTGACCGAGCTGATGAAGTTTTGCAAGCATAGGCCATAATCAACAACTCCATAATATTGTTATTAACGTCCCTATCAAAGTTTACTTAAGATCGTGCCAATTTATTGAGTTTATAGTCATATTTACTTAGTTCCCGTTTGAATGATGTAAATATCTTTCCCTCGAATTGAATCGCCTATTTCGACCATCGTTTCACGATTTGTTTTATGATATACGGAGCATCCGCCGCTTTTATAGCCTAGTCGACTAGACAGTGTAGTATATTTTAGTATCACTTTTAGCAGGAAAATAAACATTGAACTTACTTTGCAACCAAATTGGCTAACTCCGGATGAGAGTTGCCATGTATTATCACGAATTCCGCGCTGGATGAGACATCCATGTTGTCGATTTTTAATCGTTTTGGCGGCTGGAGGCTACCAAATCTGAAAAATTAGTTAAACATTTAAGTATATTGCATATGAAAGTAATCAAATAAATTCGGAATATAGCTTTTCGACTTTTCTATAAAATTTGCTTAATGGAACGTGCAGTAGATATAATAGGTGTGTCTTTTGCTTAGAAAAGAATTTGAATTTATTGCTATAATTTGAGTGAAACTAGGTGCGTTGAAATTAATACACGTGCAAATTATAAGAACATCTTATATACAGAAATAAGATTATAAATAAAGCTCCAGTTATTTCCATGATGAATCAATGGAATGGACGTCAGTGAATAAAGTTGGAAAGTATAAACAAGTTAGAAACCAGAAACTTGATGTTTCAGCTGTGGAAGGTGTAGAGGATTATCCATGTATTCATAGCTCATGCATGTGCCATATATGTATTCATCTGTTCTTCTTCTTTAGCCTTGTCCCGTTCAGTAGCGGAGTTGGCTCGTGTTGATTGAATGTGCTATTTTTATTAAGGTTTTGTGTTAAACAAAAAAACCTTAATGAAATCGGTTTACTTTCTTCTGTCTGCCTGCCTGTCTGTGCGTGACACGCATATTTCTCGGGGACTGTAGAAGCGATTTGGGGAGGAGGTCCCCATACATGCAAAAGAGGGATGTATATTTTTTTCACCAAATATACTCATATGGGGTATCAAATGAAACGTCTCGGTTAGTACTTTCCGAAATTGGCCTTAGTTTTAACATTTGTTGGAAAGGCGGAGAGTTCGGGGGGTTGAAAGTGGTCATTTGTTTAACGGGGCCATTCTCAGAAACTGCCCAACCGAAAAATTGAAAAAAAATCAGGAGGCTATATGTTGGCTAGGCTCCGAAATACCTCCCTTTAAATATATTCAATAATAGTATATTACTAGAATTTTCAGTAATTGGCTCCCTTAAGTCCATCCTGGCACCACGAAATATGTAGCGTAATATACAGCTTGATCCTACCAAGTTTGTTGGAAATCGCATTATTACTAACAAAGTTATAATAGGTCACCAGCTATTAGGACGAACGTGACTTCAGCACTTCATCGAAGTTACTCTGCATGAAGTAATTTTCTTAAGACAGTTTACCATTTGCTGATAGTATTGATCTCAGATACCTTAATAGCGTAGTTCCCAATAGGTAGATGTCACTGGCAGTGATAGGGATATGTATTCATTCACGATATAATTTTGACAGCAGTAGGATCTCCACTTAAATTCCCAGTATCATGCTCCATGTTATGGTCTACGACATTGCAAAATTGTGAATATAAGGGAGGTTTCCAACAAACTCACAAAATAAAGTAATAACAATATTAAATTTTATTTCAGTAGTTATCAAAGTGAAGGATACTTTTCGGCCTAGATGGTATATAGAGGCGTCGTCATGATCCTTATAATTGGATATTTTCTGAGAATGGACCCTTGACTTTAGTGGCATGGGACGTTTCGCCAAAGTTCCAATGAAACATTTTCGTCTCCATTACCGCAAAGTGCCATAGATAGCGACATTGTGGTAAATTTCGGATTTCGCTGATGCATAGATCACAAAGAACGCCAGCTGTGAAATACCATTTAATCCAAATTGTGCTGATACGTGAAGCATTTTCATAACGCGATTCACTATTGACTGACAGCATTGATTCGAGATATCTAAAGGTAGATTTCACCTGCGATGTGGTGAAATCCTGTTGTTGCAAAGTAGTGTTCCTCTCATTAACGCCACCAGAAATATTTGATATCTTGTGTGCGTCAGTGTCGGCTTTTGACAAGTTGTTACATGTCTCTCTTGCCGTCTTTAGTGTACAGTTTATTGTAAAAATCGTTGTAATGGACCGCTTAAGTAACAGTGATCACTTTCTCCGCTTTCCGGTTGGCATTCTTGTAACATTGCCGATCGGTCAGTGTTTCATCGATGAGAAACTTATACTAGAAGCGTTTCCTTTCAAAGCCAAATATCTCGGTTGATGAACCGGTTACCACGCTCGGTGACTGCGAAGGTTGCTTGGGTCGCTTTGTGGATCATGTTTTTAGCTTGATTCGTTCGTAATGGTAAAGTCGCGTAAGTGAAATAACTTTTTCTCTTTCCTCATGAAATCGCCACTATTTTATTCGCGGAGGGACATCTGCGCGCGTTCCAGCGTTTCTCATGCTGTTTTATCGGTAACTTGCGATGCGATGATCTTATAGGAAATGATTTGGCAGGAACGAAGCCTTTTTTGAGCAAGAGCGACGTTGGAAAATCATTTGCAACGTCATGCAGAAAATATCGACCATGATTTTTCCAACGTAGTTTTTTTTGAGTAAAAATCATGGTCGTTAGGAGGTTTTTATAATAATAACCACCTGTTCCTGTCCTTGCGAATGATTTGCTGGTGAAAAATTTGCCTAAATAATGATTTGTGCCAATAAAGAGGAGCATAATGGAATTACTCTCAAAACAAATCGCTGAACAAAATTGGGCACATTTAACCTAAATCGGATCATTCTAAGTAAGCTAAGTGAATTTCATGCAAAAATTATGTAGTTTTTCTTCATTTAATGTACATACAGCGCCCGACAAAAAATGTTCGTACTCAACACTTTTATTATTCCACACCATTTAGTCTCGGCTAATGATGTCTGTTTTGGGATTCAAAGTTAAATGTTGTCAGATTTAGTTCAGTATCAGTTTCCTTGGAGAGAGAGTGAAACCCCTCATTTTGTGTGAAAAAAATGTCAGGAAGGAAAAAACTTAAGTGTTCAGAAAAAGGTCCGTATTCTGGTTTTGGGAGAACGGGGTGATAGTAATAGGGAAATAGGAACAAAAATCAATTATTCTGAGGCATTAGGTATTATTATTTTTAAAAAGTATGCCAGAGATGGCAGTCTGCGAGATAGATTTGCAACTGTTCCTCAATTACGTACTGAATTGCTGAAAGACGAAAATGTGTCAGTTAGTGAATGAATTCGGACTCATAGCTCGAAGACCAGCAAAAAAGCCGATTTTAACGAAGGCTATGCTCGAACAAAAAGCTGAATAGGGCATTGAAACGACGTGACTGGACTGTGGACGATTGGAGGCGAGTTGTGTTCTCTGATAAGTCTAAATTCAATTCAGTCCCCAGTGCGAAAAAGAAAAGGAGACAGATTTGCCCCCAGTGTGTTGTATGAACTGCACGACATTTTCCCTCAGTAATGATGTGGGGATTCATAACATCTAAAGGAATCTGCATTTTTTCATTTTTAAGCGGTGTTGTCAACGCAGAAAAGTACAAAAAAGTTATCGATAATTGCGTTGTCCAGACGGTAGGAGCACTGCATGAGCACTTTGATGAAGTAATGTTTCATTACGATTCGGCTCCGTGTCATAGAGCTCGTATTGTAAGTAAACAAAATTTTTCCCGTGTCAATTATTTTATCTGTTTTATTCTCAATACGGTTCTTATTCACAGGTAACATCTTGGAAAGAGAAACTTGGCATACAGTCGCTGCCAGGGCCAGGAAACAATCCAGATTTTAACCCCATAGAGAACTTGTGGGCGTTCATGAAGCGGCGACTGCAACAAAGATCGATAAAGAATAAAACAAATCTTAATGAAATTCCGGACGATTTTATTGAAAATTTATACCAATCGATGCCCGCACGAGTTGCAGAGGTGATTTTCTTCTAATTTGACAGTTATAGATACCTTCATTTATCTACTTTCATTAAAAAAATCATTTAGCAAATTGTTTGTGCATGTGTTTATTTTCGACGTTTTTAAGGTTTTGTGTGAAACAAAGCCTCTCTGTCTTTTTGTCACACCCGATTTATTCGGAAACGGCTTGACCGATTGTCACGAAAATTGGTAAGAGTGTGTTATCTGCTGCTCCCTGGCGGCTCCCCATACATGTGAATGGAGGGTGCAAATTTTTTTTTTCTCAAAATGTGGTCATGTGTGGTATCAAATGAAAGGTCTCAATTAGTACTTTTCAAAACTGATTCTATACTTGATATTGTGTGAAACATAGGGGAGTGAGAGCTCAAAATATGACTTACAAAAAGTATAACAAGTCTCGTTCTCAGAACCTATCCAACCGAAAAATCTGAAAAACATCACAACGAAATATAATATAATAGTAGTATATTTCCACATTTTAGAAATTTACCCTCCACGTTTTTTTTGATAAATCTGTACTTATACTCCACCCCTCCACACCATACAGTTCTAGAGCAACCCAATGAAGTCGTCACCCTTTCTCAATGTGTACCCAATCCACTACTATTCGCTACAACTAAATACATATGTAGACTACCAGTGTCCCATTTAAGGGAGTAGTGTGACATACTAAATATACCTACATTACGAGCAGTTGTACATCAAAAGATCATGCCTGAAGCGACGAGCTTCTGATTTCTAGCTTGTTCAGTTTATCATCTAGCCACTGCCGGTTACGCTCCTAATTATCCCTTTCACTGATATTTGAACCGTATGCTTAAGTGATTCTTAGATATAATGTGAGACCAGAACAATGATTCCTAAGATAGAGACAAGAACAATGATTCCCAAGATATATTGAATTGCAATAGCGTTCTCTTTTTACTTTGGCTTTCATGAAATAGCAGAGGGAGTGCCAGAAGCAAAGAGGAGAGGAATACATGAATATTAGCCCCCCTACAATTTCTCTACACAATCTTTTTGTTCTTTATTTCTTAGTTTATTTTTCGAGGGTTTCCATTGATTTTGTCGCCCTTTCTTAGAGAAAATCATTAACTGGTAGAGAAAAATTACTCCTGTGTTTATTATTTGAATTGAAAGCAGACAAAAATAAAACAAAAGCAGGCAACAGCATCATCTTCTCATTTCTTGGATAAATATATTAAAACAGATAAAATTTTATTTGAATAATGATGGAATAGGTAAACAGGAAAACTTGTGACACCACCAGATCATTCTCAAATATGTATTAGCCAATAAATACGTGATAGATTTGAATAAGTCACATTTAGAAAGCATGACTCCTAAACTTTAAAGTATTCAAATAGATATAAGCTGTTCAATTTCATCATATTATAGATAAAAATTAAATATTTGATTCGAAGAAAAATTGTGAGAATTTTAGACATATGTTGACAAACAACGACGTATAATTAATCTACTTCTCTGGCTGACTTGAAGCTCTTCAGCAATTATGCAATGTTTTCCCAACTGTGTAGGTGTGGACCTGAAAGCGTACACCAAGATTACCAATAGTAACAATTTGTATCAATGCATTGGGATGGAATGTTGCATTGTTGATATTGAATTTTCATACAAATAGGAAAATATACCAGGAGTGAGCAAGCAAATAATGCCGAAAAAATTGAATCCATTCGCGGGGCTCGGTAAAGAATTGTGAAATTGAATTGGGAGCGATAGACGTGTAGACAATGTGTGATGCATTCTCTTACCGCAAAGAATATTCGCAATCGTCTGAACTTTGCCAATCGGCATCATTAAGAAGCGGGAAGGATACACGAGTGAGCATCGTAGGACGATTCAGTAGTGTTTATCATTTAAAAAGAAAGAGCCGAATTTCGAGCAGCGCTCTGGAAAAGTGCTAAACGTAAAGGAAACAACTAATGTGGAGAAGCAGAACCAAAGAGGACACTGGGATGATTTAACGGTCAAAAGTTGTATGACTAAGATTTATGCGGCACGATGGTAGAATCTTCTACAAGTGGGCAGATAAGTGTTCAAAGTCTTGGAAAATGAAGGTCGTAGAGTCAAATGTAGATGATTATGTTACGAGTAACGACACGGGGCATCATTTTGGAGCATCATGAAAAAGTAAGCAGTGAGAATTTGGATGTCACCGAAACTATAGCGAAGAACAAGCGGCAATTCTATTGGGCTAATGTTTAGGCTCAGATTGAATAAGATTATTTGCAAAAAGGTCGAAGATACTAAGAGGAAGAGGATTTATGAGCTTGGAGATCTTGTCAAAAGCGCAAAGTAGTTTTCTAGTAAAATCTTTGCATCACTTTCTGCACGGAGTCAGTCTAGTGCTAGAGTTAGAACAAATCGGGTCGGTTATGAATACGCTTCGAATTGTACCAGTTGAAGGAATTGTTCTATAATGAATTGTGCAGTACGGTTATCTAAGTTAGTGTAAAATAAACGGTTAGATTAAAGCTATAGAACGGGTTTTTGTTTGGTGCTACGCAATCCAGTGATACGAGCCTACGTAAAGCAAGTAGCGTAACTAGCGTCGAGTACGAAGAACGTAACAATTGGTGACAGCGGCAGGATTAAGTAAAGCGGAAAACGTAACCATATGAATGGTTAAAAAACTAAAACTAAATGTTTCCCTGCAACTTCCTATTCAGGCGAGCTCACTTAATTGTGATATTGACGTCATACACATTTTAAAATGCACAAATTTCACACAAAATGTAAAAGTTTTACCTTCTATAACTTTGTTAATAATAGTTGGATTTCGTTCAAAATTTCCAAATTTATGCCTTATGTTATTCCTTCTGCAAGTGCTTGTGCTTCTAGCATGAACTTAAGGGGGGTTGCCGGCTAAATTTCTAAAATATGCTAATATACTATTATTAACTTTTATTTGTGCAGATATCGGAACGCGATTTTTTTTAGATTTATCGGTTGGGTAGGTTCTGAGAACGAGACCTGTTACACTTCTTGGGGGACATATTTTGAGCCCTCACTATGCTACGTTTCACGCGATATCAAATATAGGACCAGTTCCGAAAAGTACTAATTGAGCCGTCATTTGATGACCCAATGGCCACATTCTGTGAAAAAAATATTGCAATCTCCAGTCACATGTATAGGCAGCCCCTCCTTAAACCTAACACAAAATGACGCCACTTGCTATGTCCTCACCACTTTTCGTGATAATCGGTCTAGTCGTTTCTGAATAAATCGAGTGTGAGAGACAGACATCGAATCGATTCTAATGTTTTGTTTCACACAAAATCTTAAAAAGGGCTGGGGAGAACTGGATTCTTCATAAATGGAATTTTAATATTTCACTCGAAAGTCAATTATTCTCGCTAATTATGACGGCAGCATCTTATTTGCATGGTTTTAAAAGCAATAAATTTGCGCGAAGTTTGAACTGCTATAACTTTGCCGATAATGGTCAGATATCCATGAAATTTGGAATGTGTATACGAAATATTTTGCTCTAGCTGAAGTGCTAGGATGAATTTAAGGGCTTTTTAAGTCAATTTCTAAAAGTTGGTAATGCACTATTAGTATGTTTGTTTGAGCAGATATCGGAATCGAACATATTTTGAGGTCTAGTTTTCATCTAAGTGCACCACTTTGATTTTTTCGAATTTTTAGGTTGGGTAATTTCCGAAAATGAGTCCTCTCATTTTAAGTGTCTACATTTTGACTCCTTACCCGCGCACAATTTATGTCAAAACTAAAAGTACCAATTGAGGCCCACATGTCTATATTCGACAAAAAAATTTTCCACATTCTCCCTTTGCATGTATGGTGAGCCCTCCTTTAAACTGCATATAAATTTATGTCACCCACTGTATGCATGGGATTTCATAGTTCCCATATGCCCACCGCATTTCGTTCGGATCGGTTTAGCTGTTTTGAAGAAAAGTGCGCGTGACTGACAGACAGACAGTAAATCTGTTTGAACTAATAAAAACTTGTTGTTTCTTTCTCGTTGGTGTGAATATATATTCTTGCAAATACCGATATTTCGGGAACCACTTGTTCCCTTCATCAGTGCTAACAAGTTTGTTTGGTTCCCGAAATATCGGTATTTGCAAGAATATATATTCACACCAACGAGAAAGAAACAACAAGTTTTTATTATTTCAAAGAATTAATCGTTGGAAATACCGCATAATTTCACTCAGACAGTAAATCGTTTTTAATAAGGTTTTGTTTTACACAAAACCTTAAAAATGTTCCGCCCGGAACGTCTCATCATAGGGTCAAAGCTCTTACAAGACAATGATCCTGCCAGTCCTAATGTATTCTTCGGAAACCCGGGCTCATAGCAGGAAAAATTGTCAACTCTCCGCTTCGGTCGAATAATTTTTGACTCCCTACATGAGGATGAATGTTTCCCTAGCCTATATAACGACGAAATTTATAAGGGATACCACAACCGTAAATCCAGATGCTAGATAGCTTTTAGGGATATCGAACTGGTGGGCGGTCAAAGGGTAATATAGGTCCCAGGGCGAAACGTAGATTGTGCCTGCTGAACAACAGCTCTACTACCAAACCCTATCTCCACCTCCACGTAGTGATCGCGCGTTCTTTCTTCATGAAAAACTGCAGATGGACTAGGATGAAGGCGAGTCTCCCGCGCCTTAAAACGGGACAAAATCTACCAACTGGTCCTCCAGGTTGGGTAGGACTAACAACCCTACACGGAAAACCGATGTTATGAAGCCACAGAAGGAGTCTTCTCGGACAGGATGGATTTCAAAACGACGAACCCGACAACGGATTAACGATTTGCGCATTTTCTCATGGAACGTTCGCTACCTGTACAGACCGAATGCTGCTGAGCAGCTAGCCGATTCCTTGTCCCAATATAAGGCTGGTGTAACAGCATTGCAAGAGATGCGATGGACAGGGACTGGTTTCCTGGAGAAGAGCCGCTACATCATATATTATAGCAGCCATCCAGTAAACCATGTGCTCACAGTAGGTTTCTTAGTCAGCCAAAAAATGAAACTTGCTGTTATCGGCTTTGAAAATATAAGCGCGTTTGCGAGGCAAGTTTGGAAATATAAGCCTCATAAACGTTCATGCCCCTTTAGAGTCGGAGAGGATACCTTCTACGAAGCAGTTGAGCGGACCCTCGAAGCCTGTCCCAAGTGCAATATCAAAATCATACTTGGAGGTTTCAACAGTCAAGTAGGGACGAAGCCGTATTCAGGCGATACGTCGGCTCCCATAGCTTACATAGAGATGCCAATGATAACGGACTGCGGATTATTCAGTTAGCAGTATCGCACGAAATGATTGTTGAAAGTATCTGGTTTGCACGGAAAGCGGTGAGAGATGAATACTGAAGCCATTCACAACACAGCCTTCCGCAACACCTATAAGAGGGAAATGGATGCCGCAATAACCACAGTTAACAGGGATCCTGGAGATGAAGCATCAACAAATGATCTTCACAACCACCTGAAGAACGTTATGATACGGCCAGAAAGATACTTGGCCCCAACCGCAAGGAAAGTCGGAACGGCTCGTTAGACGATGAATGTAAGCTAGCTACGGAACGAAGGAATGCCGCATACCGAGTAATGTTACATTCTCAAAGAACGCGGGCACGCGCAGAGACTTATCATAAACTCCGTCGAGCGGAGAAGCGACTTCATAGACGGAAAAAGGAAGCCTGGGAGAACCAACAAATCAGTGAACTAGAAAAGTACAAGGAGAAACCGCACTAGGCGCGGGTTTTACCATCATGTCAGCAGGATGAAGGCTTATACACCTCGATGCTCCTGTCGAGACAAAAAGGGAAATCTGATTTCCGACAATATGGACATATTGGAGCGATGGGTCGAGTATTTTGATGAACTGCTGAACAACCAGAATATCGGCGAGTTGGAGGTCCCGCCAACTGAAGATGACGGACAAATTCTGCCACCGCCAAGTGTAGAAGAAACAATCCGTACAATCCACCGGCTTAAAAACCATAAGTCGCCAGGAGCTGAATTGGTAAAATATGGAGGCGATCAAGCGGTTCGTCAACTGATGCTCAAAGTATGGGACAGCGAATCAATGCCTGACAACTGGCAACGAAGCATTACCTGTCTTATACATAAAAAGGGGGAGCAATTATCGAGGTATCACGTTGCTGAGTACCATCTATAAGAAATTCTTCTTTATCTTGCTAGGCTAGATAGCCCATACTAAGGAGCCTTCACTCCAGGCAAATCAGCAACATCAGATTTTCTCTCTGCGGCAAGCGATGGGAAAACTGTTGGAATATAAACATCAGTTGCACCATCTTTTCATCGCCTTTAAAGCCGCCTATGACAGCGTAGCCAAAGTAAAACTGTACATGGCCATGAGAGAATTCCAGAAAGTATCCCAATGAAATTGATAAGATTGACTATGCTGATCCTGACCAATGTGCTAGGACAGTTAAGTCCTTGAGGGTTTAACGTGAGCACCTGTCTGGACGACTTAATTCCACGGTCTTCTTAAGACACGGATTGATTTTGTGACCACAATCAGAGCCCCGCTGAGACAAGCACTCCACTCCACTCGATACCAAGTGCATGGTTTGGCATTCATACTGGTGGATGCAAGACCTACCTAAATCTCTACCGAACGCAACGCAACACCACGCCGAGGCCCGAAGGTCTCTTCTCGCTTGAGCATAACCAACAACCCCCATGAAGCTCCCACTAGGGGGCCAACCGCAAATAACCGAGCTGTACTCACATACAACGGGAGTTCACCCGAAGTATGAGAGTGCAGGGGCTATCTCGGTTCCCATGGTGAGGTCTCGTGACTAATTTGCCACTTCAGATGAGTCCCCGTGCAGACTCGGATCTGATCGCCCTGATTAGGCCTTTGGAGCATTCGCCTACTGCAACACGGCCGACAAGCCAAAGTGAGTACAGCGTCTCCCGGTGCCACCACTATGGAGGTTCTCCTCGGGTACTCGGAGGCACCATCATCTTCAAGTCCACCCAACTACTGGCCTACGCTGACGATATCGACATCTTGGGAATAACATTACATTAACAGATTAGGCCTTTGGAGCATTCGCCTACTGCAACACGGCCGACAAGCCAAAGTGAGTACAGCGTCTCCCGGTGCCACCACTATGGAGGTTCTCCTCGGGTACTCGGAGGCACCATCATCTTCAAGTCCACCCAACTACTGGCCTACGCTGACGATATCGACATCTTGGGAATAACAACGGGAGATATACAAACTGCCTTCATCCACATCGAGCAGGCGGCAAACGGGGCGGGAACTCGGGCTGCACATTAATGAAAGCAAGACGAAGTACACGGTGGCAACGTCAGCGCCAATACAAAAAGAACGAACAACATCGAATCGAACTGGTCAAACGGGAAGAAGTAAGATAGGATAAGGAGGCTATCACTTTGAGGCCGTTGATAATTTCTCCTATCTAGGGGCGGAAATTACAACCGATAACAGCTATGACGATGAAAGCGGCGCACGGTTGTTGACAGTCAACAGAGCCTATTTCTCACGATAGTGTCAAAGCTCTTACTGTACAAGACTATGATCTTGCCAGTCCTTATGTATTAGTTGGAGACTTGGGTTCTTAGCAAAAAACGAAATGCTAACTGCTGGCCGCGTTAGATGATGAACTGGTGGGCTTCGGCGCAAAAGCAATTGTTATGCTGTTGATGACGGTGGAATTTGCTATTGGAACTTTGATGTTAAGACCAATCTTAGCTGACAAGTTACTATCAGCGTTAGCATGAGCATGTCACCAAGGCTGACCCTTTTGCACTTTCTGCGCGAAGGGTGCAAGGTCATATCAATCGCAAAGGTCCTCTTCTCGGACATGATCAAAGTAGGCTATGTCATTTTTCCAGCGCAACAGTATCGTCTCCGTTACCTCGAAGTGGCGTTCATTGTGTTTTGTGGTGCGTAGTTGACAAAAGGAGTTTCCATTCGCTTCATATTCTCTTTTAAAAATCCGTCTTTATTGGGTATTTCTTTTCGGTTATTGACAGAAATCTTTCGTTCTCAATAAATAACCTTTAAAGCTGAAAACCACAAAACATTTTGTAACAAATATAAATCAACATTCCTCCGTCAAGGAATGGAGCAGGTGCCGTGGAACAGAAGTTGGAAGTGTAGACAATCATAATTCTCGTGTTCATTAAGATACACAGATTCAATTGGCAAATCAGAATCACAAGCAAGAAACAAAGCTTTTCGTTACTGGGTGCCTTTATCAGGGGTCGCCAACTCACGATTCCAGGACAGAATTAAGATTATCTCGGAATCATTAAATTCCAAATTAATTCATCCAGCATAATTGGCGTGAAACAGTAAAATACACATGAAACCGTCCGATCCAATCAGTAACCAATTGGGTTCTCTAGCCACGCCGCGGGCCGATATTTCCCAGCCTTATCACGGTCTGGTGGCCTCTCAGCCGCTTATCTCAGATCTATTTACTTTCGTGTTAGCAGATAATCCACAACGCGGCACGAAGCTGCACGGTCACGCCGTTTTCCTCTAATTATACACTTTGCACGCCAATGTAACTCAATATGCAATTACACGGGCCATTGGTTTCGAGATTTTGCTGATCAACCCACAAACCCGATAATTTTTCACTGAGAAATATGGGAACGCGGCGGGATCGTCATCTTCTAGATCCGCGGCATCGAGCCAAGTTATCGAGACTCAGAGTCAGAAGCATGCTAATAGCAACAGCGGGGCTTAGCGTTGGAAACATGCAAGCAATAAGCAAGGGGAATACCTGGAAGCAACAGGAAAATCAAAATTTCTTGCTAAATTCAAATTTACTTGTTCCGGCTGAGTAGCATTACAAGTTTCTACTTTTTCTTGTTTGGCTTTGTTCCCAGAGCGACTTACATCAAATGAACTGAATTTGGGAATACGCGGAAGCGGTAATCGATAGGGAAATGGAAAAAAAAGTTTCACAACACTTCCTTTCCGGCAAATTATTAAAGCTTAGTTCTGCACTTTGTAAAACGCACGTAGAAAAATCACTGTCTATCAAAACGGGATGCGCGATTCTAGTGGTTTCCCGATAGTTGATCTGTCAAAGTGAACTACATTACCGACAAAAGGCCATTGAACAATTTTTGTGACCAGCGTGTTATGGTTACGCTAGTACGTTCTAGATGGCTAATGACGTCACAATGTTGAATAATAAATTTAATTTGTTTATTATAATGGAAATCTATTTCCAAATTTTTCATATGTTTTGAAATGGAGAACTTAAAATCATACTTCAATAAATATTCTGCATTTTAAATAAATATGTACATTCACTGTAAATGTTCATCTATGTATATAATTTCCATTTTGTTCGTACGCGGAGGGGTAGAAAGGGACGTCCACTGTAATAAGTCGGAGGTTAAGCAGGCGGGTGTGGGATTCGCACCCGCTAACACCGTCCCTCGTCTTTCCAGCACCAGCCCCGCGGGGAAACTATTTAGATATTACTTCGTGGGGTAGGTTTTCCTTTAGGCACTCGCTTTTCTGTTCCTTTTTGCTTTCCTGTTTTAGCAACTCTCACTATATTTTTATGATTACGAAGGAAACTATATTCTCCGGGCTCACGCTTCAGGTTCAGATTCCTCCTTTCCATTCAGGACCTTGGGCAATGTGTTACGTATGCAACAACTGTTGCCCTGTGGAAGATCAAACACTACGTGTAGAACTGATTTTATCCTCACAAAATTGGTTACACTTGGGTAACAGATTCATAACGTTTATTTTATTTCACACGTAAATGTAACAGCGAGTTTTTACACTACGAGATGGTTGAGCGTCCGTTTCATTCGTAGGTTAGGTTGTCTTCTCCTACCTTGAGCGCCTCTGGCGGATAACTCTGCAACCCCTACGTCACTCCCTCCACAGGGATGCCTTCATTACGATGATTCTGAAAATCGCAACACCGCCGGCGAAAAGGGGGCACACCCGCAAGTTAGGCGGAGGCGTCATGATGGGGAGCGGACTGCCACGAAAGCTTCTTTCAGGTGTGGCGAGAGTCAGCTACCAAAGGGTGCAGCCAACGTTGATGACTGTGCTGCGCTCCTACGATGGACGGCTACCGGCGTCTCGGCTGAGTGGAAATGCTGCACATCCGCTGCTGTCGCGAATGTTATACTCCGCCTCGCTGATGTTTGATGATTTGGTCGATGTAGGCCAGCTTGTGAATCTGGCAGTTCAACCAGATGGTCTGGCGTAACACGTAGTTGAACCAAAGGAGTAGCTGGTAACAAACAAAACCCAGCGGGTTGCCTCGCGCGGATAGCAGACGGAGATGACTGAAACAGTGTCATATAAGGGTCAAACTCCTCGGCCGGAAGGAACGCTGGTTTGAGCCTTTTAGTCGACGCATTCATACGCATACTGTTTATTTCGACTGGACTACTAACTCAGCAGACGGCGCCCCGAGGTCCTTTTGGACACTGTCTTCATGGCACATGGCGGATGGTAGGGGGTGGTACCGGTTCGGTGACAGCCAGTTAGATTCGCTAGCAACTTGAACGAGGCGGATTCAAACTGCGCGCCCTGATCCGTGGTAACGATGCTCGGTACACCATAGCGTGATATCCAGATTGAGCAGAATGCTTCGACCACTGACTTCACCGACTGGTCTTTTAAAGGGCAGACCTCGCGCCAACGCGAAAACCTGTTGAGCATGGTGAGTATCGGAAACCACCTGACCGAGTAAATGGTCCGACGATGTCAATGTGAACCTGCTGGGACCGCTGGTCGCGCATCGAAAACGGTTGGATGACGTTTTTCGTGTCCCACTTTCGAGCGCTGGCACTGCGCACACCAGCGCGACCACTGCCGAACGTCGCTACGCATCCTAGGCCATAGAAATCTCTTCTATATTGCCCGCAGAGTGGAATGAGTGCTCCGGTGCGGATTACGATAAAGGAGGGTCGATACCTCGGCTCCGCATACTCCCAGAAACGACTTGTCTGGGCGCTGGAAAAGAAACATCGCACCAAATAATTGAACCTTGAATGGTAAAAGGTATCAGTTCCAACGATATGTCGCCGCTTCTCATCAACTGCTGCAACTCCGAATCGCGAGATTGTTCGTCAGCGAGTTCTTTGGGGTCGACATCCGTGGCCAAAAATATCTCTTACGCGCGAGATAAAGCGTCTGCAGCAATGTTTATATGTCCCGCTATATACTCAATCTGCGTCGAAAACTGCCAGATGTAGCTGAGATGGCGAATCAGTCGAGCAGCTGGTTTGCTCGATTTCTGCGCAAATGCGAAAACTAGCTGCTTGTGGTCTGTTTTTATTACAAACCTAGCTCCCTCGAGTAAGTGCTGGATGCTTGTGTATATCACGAGAAGCTCTCGGTCTACGTACTGTAATTCCGGCCGGCCTTAGACATCTTCCGCTGAAAATATACGAGCGGTAACCAACGGTCGCCCTGCTTTTCGGATATGCCGCTTTCGGCAATGGAAATTTTGGTGAAAAGCCCTTAACAGGTCTATTTTGCTAAATATGCGTTTACTCGCCAGTCCTGCCAAAACGTCTTCGATGTGTTTCATAGGATATCGATCAGCCGTGTGATCGCATTAAGGCGACGATAATCAGCGCAACCACCTTCCAAGGTGCAGCTCCCACGAGCTATTCGACGGCTGGCAGCGACCCAGCTTCAACAAGTACTCGAATTCTAACTCTGCTTCGGTCAATTTCTCGGTAGTAAGCCTACGAGCTTTTTCCGCTGCTGGTGGGCGGATTGTTATGATGTGATGTTCCACCGATGGCCGTGGGGTTAAAACTCTAGGACTAACGTAGGTGAATGCCGGAAATTGTCTCAGGATTTGGTATCGCGTCTGTCCACTGACTATAGCGACTGCTGGTGCGCCACTAGCCCCACGTAACCCTTTTGACGGATTGATTATGCGTTTATTTCGGATATCTATCACTACGCGGAAATGATGAAAAAAGTCGGCGCCTATAATCACTCAGGACACACCAGCCACCCAAAACTTCCAAGGCAGGCTCTGCTGGAAACCTAGCTTGAGCGGCAGCAACTGTTGCCCGATGGTGCTAATTTTCAACACGTTTGCTGCGTACAGCTCGTATATCGACGGCTTCGAGTGGCGAGGATTACGCTTGCAGGGAACAACAGAAATGTCGGCGTACGTGTTTGCAACGTGTCATCGGAATACGCTGGATTTCCAGGTGGCTTCTTACGTTTGGAAAGCAATACCAACTTTTGCTTTTTTCATTATTATGTTATATTATATATTATATTTAGGCGCTCCACGAAGGTGTTAGTAAAATGTTTAGGCAAAGTCATTACTGCCAGCTTCAAAGCTCTGTTATCGATGCCATCCAAATTTAGAGCCTCGTTGTTACCGATCCTACCACATATTTCCTACAGTTCCTTCGCAGTTACTGGAGGTATTATGCTCTCATTGGGCTGGATACCGGTTGCCTTCTGTCTAATGGCGAAGACACGTTGTCGGGCTTTCCCCTGGTGAAACCTTCTTGCCCGGAAACATGTCCTCGTAACCTTGCGATTTCGTTGCTCCATCAGCAGTTGGATTGCATATTGAGAAGCAATAGTCTTTCTTTGCTGAAAGTTGCTGTCTTACGGCCGGGCGTAGTATCTTTTTGATCCGATTTTTTATGAGGTTCCTGTTGTATCCGTCTTTTTTGGCTGTTTTCGGGATGTAATTCATTTCTTTATTTCTTCTCCCTTCTTTGAGCGGTGTTGTGACCATCCTGTGAATCATAAAGTTGTATGCCGCCATCTTATGGTGGAAATCGTGGTTTGAGGTGTATGTGATGGTTCGTTGTGTCTAGGTCGGTTTCCTATAGATGTCAAATTCAAAATCACCTGTCTAGGAACGATATCTCCCCTTCCTTTCCGATCTCCATGGAGATATCGATGTTCCTGTGTGCCCTGTTGAGTTAATTTTAAGTCATCGGCCAATAAATAACCTCCTTATTCATATCATAGCGCTTTTGTTAGTTTCCTGTTCTCCTTTCTTCCCCATTTGTTCATTGTTGGGGTGTCAGGCATAATGTTGCCGCCTTCCGCCGTGGGGTCGGACCCCGGGAAAAAAGTTCTCAGTAGCAGATGTACTTTGTCTTCCTCATTCTCGGTAAATGTCCCATTTTCCTTCTCCAGACAGACAGCTTTGACTATAACTTTGTATAGCTTAGTTGTTTCTATGGTTTGCTTGACCTCTTCACAAAATTCTCTGAAGCTGTTCCGTTTAGCTTCCCTGATCGCGTCCTCGGTTTGTTTTGCTCGATTGAAGAGTTTTCGTACCTTTGTTCTCATTCTGGTTAGGTTCCTATTTCACGAGCTTACATGCCTTGATGACGTAACTGTCTCAGCCGGACAGCTGGCCTCATATGCGTCAATGACGATTTTTTTGAGGTTTTCCACCACTGTTTCTAGTTCCAGTTCGCTCCTGATGTTAGCACCCTTTGAAGATGAGCCATGTTGTTACTCAGGTGCGCTGAATAAGAATCTCAACCAGTTCTCCTGGGATTCTTCACTATTCCTTTTATTTCCTATCCCCGATCGTGAGGAGTCTACTCTTGTACTTCATCTTGCTTCTGAAGACTCTCCATAATCGCGTATGGAGATTCTCATCCTGAGCGAATAGGATGCCCATGAAATCTATTGCTGCGGCTTTCGGAAGAAACAGTGTCACCATGTGTGCTCCTGTATATCATTCCCAGCACATGTCGACAGTTCTGCTCCTTCCAAGCCTGGCAATTCAGGAACTATTGTCCTAAGGCAGTGTTTTTCGTCGCGCAGTCCATCAGAATGTGACCTGGACGAAAGCGTATCCCGGTGAACACAAGCTTCGCAGTCCATCCCTTGCACATTTGCCTGACGACAAGGTCTTCGATAGTTTCCCGCTCCTCACGAGTGAATATTTGCTCGTGAAACCTTTTTGGCAGTACGGCCTGTCGAATACCTTGTACCGCACTAGCATAGCTGATGGCGGACTTCTCGATTCCTGCCTTCACCTCTGACCTACCCTCTTGGATTCAGGTTGGGGCTTTTTGGGAGCATTCCCTTCATGCGGGTTGATCTCGCTGCTCCCCGCATTCTTGGCTTCGATAAAGATGGCTTTAGTCTGGCCTGAGCATTCTTAAGGGCCTCTTCTGGTTTCAGATCTTCCTTCAGATAAGACAAGTACCATTTAGCAGCTGCACTACTGAGGCCTATCACCTTCCTGAAGTTTAATATATTGATCTCAGACACACTTTCGGTTATCCCTGCTTTTTGAGCAGTGGTCTTTGTTGGTTGTCGTCGTCGCAATATACCAATATTGACCTTGGATCCACTGCTTGACGTCCAGCTTCTCCCTTTTTGGATGCAATTACCTGGCTCTTAGTATTTCGGAGATGCCCTTGACCTGGTTGGCTAGTTTGTGTGCCGAGCGTGGTCCCGCTTGTTTGGTTGTATTTGTATGGGGGTTAGGAGGTCCGCTTTATCAGAGTCCTCCGTAGCACGGTAAGGTCAAACTTACTCACTGGCACGGTTCCCATGACACCTTAGATTGGGGCAAGTTTTTTCGACTTCCAAAATCCGTAGCGTTTCGTTAATAGTACGGTTACCTAGTACAGGGTATGGTTATTACCACTTAATAGCAGCATTGGTAGACGAAAAGCATTGGTAGACGAAAAGCATTGGTAGACGACATCACCCTAGAAGAGAGACAACTGACTCTCGGAGAGGGATAGGTTGGCTCCAGGGAGCTATATTCCGCGTTAGTCTGTCCTGCAGTGCACTGATTGACCTCCGCTAATGACTCGTGAACGGTTGCACTTCGATGCAGAACATCTAAGCCGCGTCCTCTCCAATTGCGCCTTGAAGACCCTCTATTTCAAAAAAAGTCAAGCGACGACGGCTTTACGGTTTCTTACCAGGGCAGAGGTGAGGCAGCGTCTGACGAGCAGCGTGACCGTAGCGGCTCGCAGATGTTGAATGCTCATTTATATAATTCGTAAAACACGACATGCCTACGAATTATATTGAGCGCAAATCCGCCTTATATTCGTTTTGAGAATGAAGGGGGTCCTAAGTCCGCATCAACTTAATGCAGGACCGGACCAATTGAGGAGCAACTTACTCCTTCTTTTCTGGTCCACGGACCCCTCGCTTAGGGCTTACACCCAAACTTTTTAAAAAAAGTCGAGCGACGACGGCCCTCTATTTCGTTGCAAATCTTTGCTTTGTGACTTACTTGCCTCCATTTGCGGTATCTTTGACCTCCTGTCAGATGTCCGGCAGGTTGTAGACATGTGCTCATGATCTAATCATCTGTAATACTTGTGTAGGCTACCCGAATCCGTACCCTACATACTATCCAGGCAATTCTGATTTTCCCGCAGTTAAGAACCTTTTTCGTCCATTGTTCGATAACGTCTATCACAGTGAATTTTCGGTCTCGGAAATTGCGCACAGGTGATTTTTATCCGGGTATTGGTTATAGCTGGCCATTCACGTTTGATGATCTCTTCAACTTTGGTTTTTTCTGTAAGGTAATCAAGATCCCGGATTTCCAAAGAGCACTTAGTCTCTAGGCTAGAAACCTGAGAATACAACTTAAACGCAAATCATATTATTCGGTCGTCCCCTCATCATAAGGTCGAAATATGCAGGAAGACGAAGCTTCGTGTATAGAAAATAATTGTGTTATGTTACCGATGCGAAACTTGGACTTTGACTCAGGTTTTTGCAAAATGCCTAACACCTTTTAAAAGAAGGTACCAGGAAAAATCATTAGAGCAGTTTGAGAGGATGACTGAGCGCGAATGAGGTACAACGGAGATATATAATAATAACCAGAAAGTCTGTAAGGTGATAAAATTGGGAAAGGCTTAATAAGTTGGCCTCGTGTGAAGGATGAGTGAGTAGAGAATACCCCGAAGAAAAAATCGATGGCTCCAGACCGGTTGAGAAGCCGAGAAGGTGACGGGAAAATTTAGACAATTATTAGATATAGGGAACTGGCGGACATGGTCATTGGTCGGAGAGGACTGGAGGCAGTTCATTCGGAAGATCAAGGCTCAAAATGGGCTGTAGCACTACCAAGAAGAGGGTTCCATTTGTATACATGCTACTCTATCATGTACTTTTTTAGAACTTAAGAAGAAGTAATCGGTGCTCTTTAATTTGCTATCAAATCAAAATGACATCTAATGAACGCCCTTATTCAATCACCACCTGAAATACAGTTTTTTCTCATAAAACTTAACCTCAAGTTCAATACATATATCACCGCAAATTGTTGTAAAACTCTCATCGGGAAATGCGGAAAATTTCCCACTTGAGAAAAGTTAATTGAAAATAATTGCCCACTTTATGGTTCAATGGTCAGGTTGATCAGATTTCAAGTTATCCAATGGCTCAAAGGAGAACTCGAACGTATGAAATAATCAATGCAGTCCCGACTTCCCTTCGTTCATCTTTATTTCAAGTTTGTCCACCTTGGGTTCACTCATAAAACGAACAAGCTCCTTACAGCTCTTAAGATTATTCGTTACGTATGGACCGGATGTGGATAAGATTCTAGGCAGGGTAGGTGGAACAGGGAAAACTTTCAGGAATAAAAGAAAATTTCGAAAACTTTTGAAGTTCTTCGTGTTATCCACTGAGTTGAATAAAATTCTACAATACATTATGGCTATCTAGCATTCATTGCAAGGTTTCTACATATGTGCAGATATAAATACAGTAGTTTCCCTTTCACCTTTCTAACTGAAGTAATTATGCAGTATGGTAATGGCAGAATCGGATGCAACTCCTGCACAAATTTACCAGGACGAATATGGAATACCACTACCGCCAAGAAAATTGCTCCCCTTGTGGATCAGAGAACGATTTATTTCATAAAATGGTTATTTCATAAATCTGCTGAGCGTGGAGATTTCATGCGTTACACTTAGAGGTGTCTCTTCCACCTCGATAAAATATCTAATTTCCGAGTTATCATCTCCATTCTCAATAAATTTTAAGCAGGTGTGCTTTATGATGTAGAAAACCAACCGCACGAATACAGCGCATATAAACCCATCTGTCTTAACTTCGCTGGTGTATCTGTGTGTATCAGTGCATTGCAGGACGCCTTCTGCTCTCCCAGCTCCAATAAAATTTTGCCGTTTTTGGCTAGCAGCTCCACGTTGACTTCATCGTCACGTACCATAAAGAAAGACGGACGACGACAAAATCTGAACCCAATCCATAAATCTAAATAAGGTGTCGTATCTAAGGTAAAAAGGACGCAATGAGGCGAACAGACATTGTCGGCCGCCCGACGACCGTAAACTATGGCAAAACGGTAAAAGCAATGATAACGGAAAAGGATTCTAGAATGGGACCTGATTCATAATTTCTGCTGTGACAAGAGCATAGTGGAAAATCTTTTTCTTTTGTGAAATTATTGAGCGAGCATCAGAATCGAAAGAACGGTATGATAAAGGTGGGTCCCCCGGTAAGGATATTGAATAGTATCAAGGAAAAGTTGTTGGCCACAATCAACCCTTTTATTGCCCAGTCAACTGTGTTGCAATTTTCTCATCGTCTTTGTTGTATTCGGGGTGGACTCTAATGGGATGGAGATAGGCACAGTGTGCAATATTTGGATACGAACACTTTTTACTACTGCTGGCTCCTGCCATTTTGCTGATTAGCACTAGTTCCGTTTTATGTTCAGCAAGTGTTAGACTGGACTTTTTCAACCAGGATTTGAACTTCATTTGCGTAGATTTCGATCTCGTCTAAGCGTTTTGCAACTATTGCTACCCCGATATCGTCCGCAAAGCCAATAGTTGTCACGCCGTTAGGAAGGCGTAGCGTCAGCACTCCATTGTACATAATTATCCACAGTAAGGGACCTAAGACAGACCGCTGTGGTACGCCGCACGTCATTGGGAATAATTTCTGTCCATTGTCCGAGTCGCAATATAATCTTCTTCCAAGAAGAAATGTAACAGCGATGCGTACAATGTACTTCGGAGCCTGTAGTTTGGTTAGAGCCTTTACGATTTTCGTCCACTTCGCAGTGTTGAATGCATTTTTTACATCGAGTGTCAGCACTGCGCAGCATTTGTCATCTTGTATTGCAACGCGAGCCAGGCCAGTCACCGTGTTGATTGCATCGACGGTTGATCTCCCCTTACGAAACCCGAATTGCTTGTCGGATAGGCCTCCTTCCTTTTCCGCAACAGCGAGCAGCCTGTTGTATAATACTCGTTCAAATAGTTTACTAATGGTATTGACCAAACATATCGGCCGGTATGAGGAGGGTTCACCCAATGGTTTATCTGGCTTCGGAATAAGTATCAACTTTTGCAGCTTCCATTGCACGGGGAATTCTCGTTCTTTAAGGCATGCCGTAAAAACTTTGGCAAACATACCTGGTGCTGTTCTGGCTGGCACTTTCAGGGCGATATTCGGGATTCCATCTGGCCCTGGGGTCTTATTTTCAGCGAATTTCCTTGCTGTATCAAAAATTTCCTCTTCTACCACTACAGGGATTTCGTCGGGGTTTACATGGACTTTAGGCAGATTTGTATAGTTCATATCCTCTGGGGAGAGAGTGTCCACTATGTTTTGTATTAATTTGGGACAGGTAATCGGTGGGGAGCGCTTGCCTTTCAGTGATGACATTACAGACTTGTAGGCGCCACCCCATGGATCAGAATCAGTTTCAGTACACATCCGCTTGAAATGTTCGGATTTGCTCTTCGTGATAGTTACTTGCAATTTTTTCCTCGTGTTTTTGTGTTGCATGTGTAGCTCAACGAATTCAGGTTGATTTCCTATACACTGGGAGCACCTCTTAGCTCTGAGGCAGTTTTTCCGACATTCCTCAATTTCTGAATTCCACCAAAAATTGGGATTTCGTCTTCGGAAAGCGCTACGCCGTGGCATAGAGGCATCGCATGTCCGTTGCAATTTGTCCGCGACCTATAAAGCTTTTTCTTGTGCACTTCCCGATAATAATGTGTGATCAAAAAATATCTCCTTGAACATTTCTTCATCGAATTTATTAGTTACCCAGCTCATCGTTATTCTTTTTGGTGGCTTCATATAATTCCTACGCGAGGTTTGGAAGACAATAGCCTGATGATCGCTGTGTGTATATTCTTCGCTGACATGCCACTGCAAGTCTTTGGTAAGGGTGTCTGTCGGTCTGTTTTTTTTTATAGGTTGGAAGGTGGAAAGGTTCAAAACCTATCGCTGGTTCCTGCCATACGGTTATATGAGACTTTTACTCACTAAAACAATCTCCTTTTCCTTCGCTTACCCCCCGGGACTGTCATTTTGGTTTTACATAGCGGGGCAGGATCAATTATGAAGTCGGCTTCTATCGCTATTTGTAACTTTCCTCCGAAGCTCCTCCCTCCTCAGCAGATTGTGGATCGCCTTCATTAATTTTTCCACCGCCCTCCAGGATGTTTCAGAGGCTAGCATGTGGTCCACGATATTCTCGAGTGCCAACCGTGCCTCGTCGTCAATTTCCGCCTCCGCTCTGTGTGCGGTGAACCGCGGGCAGTTAAAAACAACATGCTCCACATTTTTCGGAATCATCACGCATGTCGGGCAATACGGGAGTCGTTACGCCCGAAGCGATAAAGGTATGCACGGTACCTTTCGTCCCCGCTTAGGAATTGAGTTCGCTTGATCCATTTAGAGACATTTGGAATAATCCTGTGTGTCCAGCGTTCTTTAGATGAATCATCCCATCTTTTTTGCCATTCCAAAATAGATTCAGTTCGTGCCAATTGCCGACGATTGGTATAGGACTCGCCGATTGCATATAATGGGTCATAGAGGCGTCGACCCTCGTTCGCCAAGATGTCGATGGGGATCATGCTTGCTATCACAGAAGCTGCTTCATCTGAAGTTGTACGGTAAGCGCATGACGTTCGCAATGCGCTCAATCGGTATGGGGCTGCGATTTTTCTTCTGTTTTCTTCCACCTTCAAAGACGATGCCCAGACTGGAGTTGCATATAGCAAGATGGAGCTAAAAACACTGGAGATCAGGAGCCGACGGCTTTGCCTAGGACCACCTATATTTGGTAACATTCTTGCCAACAATGTAGCCACTCCAGAAACCTTGTTTGCTAAATTTTCAAGATGGAACTTGAATTTCAGTCTTTGGTCAACCATGAGTCCTAGGTATTTAAGCGTTGGCTGCGACTGTATGATGTGTTCACTAATCCTGATCTTTATCGACGACTGCTTCCTTCGCTTGGTAATCAAGATTTCCTCGGTTTTATGTTCCTCCGAAAGTGTCAGACCAGCTTTCTCTAGCCAAGACCTGATTTCAAAAATTGCCTCGTTTGCTAGTACCTCGATCTCATCAATGTCTTGTGCCACGATAGTTACTCCGATATCGTCTGTGAAGCCAATGATTGTCACTCCTTTGAGTAGTTGCAACTTTTAAATTCCGTCATACATTAGTGTCCCCAGGAGAGGACCGAGTACTGATCCTTATGGAGCCTCGCAGGTTGTTGTATACGTCTTAGGTCCCTCGTCCGAATCGTAACGCAATATCCTCTCCCGGAGAAATTCCATGACTATGTGCACCAGATATTTAGGAGCGCCCAATTTGGCTAAAGCCGCAATTATTTTGCTCCATTTGGCCATATGAAAGGCATTCTTCATGTCGAGAGTAACTACCGCGCAAGACTTATTGGCCTCCATTGCTTTTTCCGCAATTTCCGTCACCGAGCTGATGGACAGACGTCTATCTGTCTGTCACATGCACTTTTCTTAGAAACGGCTATACCGATTGACACGAAATTTGGTGAGACGATGGGAACTGTGAACGCCCAGCCATGCAGTGAGCGATATCCTTCTAAGTTGAGATTTAGGGGGGGGGGGGTCCCCATACATGTAAAAGCGGGTGTAAAAATTGTTTTCATCGAATATAGTCATGTGGGGTACCAAATGAAAGGCCTCGATTAGTACTTTTCGAAGCCGGTATTAGTTTGTTAAAAGGGCGGGGAGTGGGAGGGGTGGAAACTGATGATTTCTTTAACGGACCCATTCTCAGAAACTACCCAACCGAAAAATCTGAAAAAAATTCATGAAGCTGCCTCTATATGGTGCCCAGGCCTCAAAATACTCCCCATATTGATATCTATCCAAATTAAGTTAATAATAGTATATTACCATATTTTTGAGGAAATTTAGTAAAACCCCTCTTAAGTTTACCTCAGAGTTATAAAAGTAGTGGTATAAAATATAATATGAAGCATATTATCCCCAAGTTTGATCAAAATCATACAATTAGTAACAAAGTTACAATAGTTCAAAGTTGGCTTTACCGTGCATATTTACTGCCACTAAATATCAATATCGCACTAAAGTGGGTAGCCAGACATGCTAAATGCATATGCATAACGGGCTACGTACAAATGGGATAGACACTCAAATATACTCACAGAAGAAGCAAACAAAACCTTTCATACCTGAAGCGCCCAGCTTCCGGTTTTCCGACTTGTTATTGATTGGACGCTTTAGGTTTTCGCTTCATACAACATCGTGTAGCTTAGTAACGCTTTTTAGAGAGTATTATTTTTAAATGCAGTCTGAAAAACTGTATTGGATTTTATATATCTTTTTCCTTTCCCTTTATGTGTGACCTACAGTTCATAAAATGTTACTATAAGTTCAATATTTTGCTGGAGAACCGAGGCTGATTCGCAATCCTAAAGTGATTGAAAGTTTTTGTTCAACGCATTGTTTCCTCAATGCTCAATTCCTCACTGTCCTCTTCTCATATATACATATGAGGCGCCCCACTTGCAGGCTTTCTTATGAGAGTGGATTCCACTGCATGACATTGCCGCCTCTCCTTAATGTGTGATCTATCCACTGCCACTTCCGTCTTTCAATCACAGTGCGTACGAGTGGCAGGCCTGTGCGCCGACCAAGTTTTTCGTTTGAGATTGTGTTAAGTCAGCATACTTCGATGATACGCAGACAAGTAGAAAGCTCGGAACTTTTGGGTAACAGTGGAATTGACTCCCATATAGCAACACAGAAAGAATACTAGCAAAGAACAGTCTACACTTCAACTTGGTGTTCAGATAATGGCATTTCCAGATTTTAAGCAGGACTTCGAAAACGGATTTAGCGCTGTTAATGTATCGGGGCGACATCCAGTTCAGTGCCACCATCGCTTCCTAGATATACAAATTGATCAACGCCCTCAATGATCTGCCTGTTAATGCAAGAGGGAGAGAGAGAGTGCGATAATCCATTAGACTGAGAACCTTTGTTGTGCTGGTGTTTATCTTCAGTCCAAATCTACTTGCCTCTCTTTCCAAATCCAGAGCCATTTGGCCAAGGGCCATGATCCTGTGAGAGAGCCAACAGATGTCATCAGTGTAGTCGGGGTGTTTGAGGAAAGATGTCATTGTCCATTGAATTTTTCCACGTCCTCCGAACAAGGCCGCATGAAGAGCGGACTATACTTTGGATCTCAAAATTCTCCGAGATTTTACCGCGGAGCAGCACGTGACTTTTCACGTCATCAAATGCCACTCTGATAATAGCTATTAGTTTCTCCGTAATGCTCCTCCTGTGTAGAGTAACATATTCCAGATACACTCCCTGTTCACGCTATCGAATCCTCGAAATTGATGAAGACCAGGTGAAGCGAATATCTAAACTGCGCGCAATGTACCAAAATAATTTGTAGGTTAGTGATGTGGTCAACGCATTAGGATCCGCTCTCTGTCGACCAAGCTTCCGAGATGTTTTTGTTGTGTTCTAGAATTAATTTAGCTATTACCTTTGAGTCGGCAGGGAGCACACAGATACCGCTCCAATTGTCATACTCAAAACGGGCGACCTTCTTCCACTCTTTGGGAAAGGCAGATTTGCAATAACTGCAGGTGCAACTATAAATAATTCTGCGGGAGACATTCGAGCCCAGCAGCTCTACTCAGTTTGAGTGCATTGGTGGCCGAAATGATTTTTCTTTTGCTTGGGGGAACAGTCCGTATCCGCATATTTTTGTGACTTACCATTTCATGTACAAGAAGAGGAATTTCAACGGATGTCATACGGTTAAGAACCGTGGTGAAGTGTGCTTTCCGCCTCTTCAGTTCTGCATCATCGTGGATGAGAATTGGACGGTTGACGTCCTTTACGCGGCCATTGAAAGATTTGTGACTGCATGCAAGTTCTTTTGTAATGCAGTATACATTCCTGAAATCATTGCGATTTGTGGCATCTTCAGCTTCCCTGACCAATGCAACAACAAATTCTTTCTTGCCATGCGAACACTACGCAGAACTTCGTAGGATTTCGCTCGGTAGTTCGAGGGGAGTTCGAGGGATGCCTGCCGTTACTAGCAGTGGGCAGTTGAGCCTCAACCGCTTTGTTTATCGATCCGCTTCCACGATTCTGCAATCAACCAGATCTTATGACGCTCCTTCGGACGTTGGCTGGCGACCTGTGTAGCACCCGAGAAAACAACATTTTTGATGGCGGCCCAATGTTCATTGATCTTCTCAGGTGGGTCACTCAATAAATCTCTGCTATCTCCGCCACTGTCAAATGGTCGATATTGAACTTAGGGGATGCAGTTAGCTGTCACCTTTAGGATGCCTCCCCTGAATGGCTCTTAGAAAGCATCCTTCTCCGCTGTTGACATTCTTCAAAATTTTCAGGTTGCTAGCCCACAAATTTTAATCACCTCTTACGGCAAATAGGGAATACTTTGAGTGTATTCTTTAGCCCCAATCCCTAGTCACCTTGGGGGGTTGCCAGATACTGCCAGGTAAACTATTGCATGAGAAAAATTGGGACGTTGGTGTTGGCTATATTTACCCAATGTGGAGAAGAGAAGGAAACGACGCATCATTTCACATGCGACTCCTCGGATGTTTTTTTTTTGAAAAATCTGGACAGTACTGCCTCAGAAAGATATTTTCAGATTCGCAAAAGCTTGCATACGTTGATGGCAGCATGCCATCGTTGAATTGGTCCTAGTATAGGGCCTCAATTTCTCAGAGTAATATAGTAGTCGTTGGCGCAACAATTCATATAGGATCAGGGCCTTCAAGTGTGTTAGAGGACTTCATTCAAGAACGTAACGATACACTATAGTACACTGTAGGAGGCAGTGCGGTCATCGGGACACTTTCTTCTCAAAGTAACCTAACCTAATAATAGAAGTGGGAAAATCAAAATATTTTCGGCATTATTAAGCTAAGCATGCATGAAAAAGCTGGCCGAGAATATGGAAAAGAAGCAACTTCTGGGTGAAGTATGTATGCCGTTGTCAAGATGCAGTACGATAAATTATGAGAATCTGAATATAAAACTAATAAGTAAAGATAATACATTTGAATCATATATTTATATGAAATGCACCCACAAACAACCCAATATAGATGAAAATAAACCAGTGGGAAACTGGAAGGTCGACACTTTAGCTATGAAATGAATCCATTATGTCTTTTATGTTGCATGAAGTCTTCAAACTCTTTGTTTGCAGCAGCCAGCTGCACTCTTGAGAAGCAAGGGGAGCCGATAGTGTTGATGTAGTGGTGCACATCCTGCTTAGTCGGCTGGGAGAAAGTACTTTCTGTAGTGATGTTGCAGTATTTTCCAAGGAGTGCGTGAATGTTAGGGTCGGCAACGTCCTTGAAAAGATTTGAAGGGATGTCGTTTGCCCAGTTGGAAATTTTGCCTAACGGCTTCAACGAGGGTGCAGGGTATGGATTGGAGAAGAGTTCACGGCTGATGATCGTTTTGCGGTATTAGTGTATTTGGATGGGACGTGTCGACGAGAAAGCAATATCTGTTCAGCGGGTCAAAAATTGTAAGGCGACATGATACTGCGCTTCGGGTAGTGTTGCCGAAGTAGCCAGCGAACCTAGTTTTTTTTGTGTTGGAAGTCTATACATTGATACATTTAGTTGATTTATCCCCAAATTTATGGTGGTACCAGCAAATTGTCGAGCCCGCAGAGGGCTCCGAGTTTCGACTACCCGAATGCATCTTACCGGGTGACCCTAGATACTTCCACGATCGGAGCCTGAGCCACAAAAACTTTACGCCGGCTCTTGCTCACTTTCGACCACCCGAACTCCCCGCCTTTCCAACAAAATTCAAAAAATTTACACCCCCTTTGCATGTATGAGAACCTCCCTTAAAATCAATGTAACAGGTTGTAACTCACGGTATGCGTGAGCGTGCACAGTTCCCACCTTTCCACCAAACTTGGTGTCAATCGCTGCTACAGTCGAAAAATGAGTGTGATGGATAGACAGAGAGGCAGACATATGGACGGACAGACAGACAGACAGTAAACCGATTTTAATAAGGTTTTGTTTTATGCAAATTTATCCATTTCTGGGACGAGGATGGGGTTCCCCTCGGTGGAGTTCTCTTCGGTGGTCTCGTCGGAACAACGATTGACCTTCTCCTTTATTTTGAAGAATTTGCAGGCAATGTGGGCGGTGTGACAATACAACACTGGGGGATAGCCGTTTGAGATTTGGCTAAGGTGGTTGAGCGCGATGAGTCGGGCGCTGAAATCCGCAGTTCCGCAGGGTGGGTTCCTCTTCGAGTCGCCACTGTTGGTTTACCATAACCTCATCGTCTTCCACGTCACCCGATATGATGGTTCGGCCAGGCAGTATCGAAGTCAGTGCACTCAGGTAGCATGAATAGCTAAAAATAGTTGTCGTGCGATAGGTAGAATTGGAAAATGTGAGTCTAAAAGAAAATAGGAAAAGATAAATCCGGCAATTCTCATACACTCGCTTCGGGGTCACTATTTTGATTGTACACACCAAACACCTTGGTTAAATTCAGATCTGAAGGTAGCTCCTCCATGGGTCTAGGATGAATTTAGTAAATTTTAAAAGTATATTAATATGTTACTATTGACTCCATTTGAGCTAATATCGGTATGGAGGGCATTTCTGGTCCTAGATGTCATAAAAAAACATAATCAACATCATTTTTTTTCCAGATTTATCTGGTGGGTAGTTTTTGAGAATGCCTCGTAATTTAAGTGACCCCTTTATTACTCCCTCACGTTCTGTTTCGCAGCTAGCTTATTCAGAAATTACTAATCGTGAGGTTTCATTTGATGTATGATTATAATCGGTGAAAAAAAATCTACATCCTCCTTTTGCATGTATAGGAAAGCAACCACCTCGCTCATTGCATGTTTGGGCGTTCAAAGTTGCCATCTTTCCACCAAACTTCATGTCGATAGTTGCAACGATTTCTGAGAAAAATGCATATGACAGACAGATAGCAGAAAGATCGACGAACAGACAGATAGTAAACCGATTTTAATAAGGTTTTTTTTTAAGCTTAAACATGGCCCTTTCAATACTATAATATACCTCATTAATATAGTTTCACTTGGGCACCAGGAAAAAAGGATGCAGCACCAGCTCGTAAGCAACCATAAGCCGGCCTGCTCGGAATGCGATCAAATTTACATCGAGAAGGAAAAATACTGTCCAGTACCCAATTAACGAAGATCTTCTTTTTCTTCAGCCTTTGTCCCGTGCACAAGCGGGGTCGGCTCGTCGTGATCGGCTTCGCCATTTGGCTCTATCGAATGCCTGATCTGGGTGCAATCTCGAGGCTTTCAAATCCCCATCCAGCGTATCCAACGACCGTTGTTTAGGTCTGCCCTTTGATCATTTACCATCGACACCCAATTAACGAAGATATTAGAGAGGAATGGATGCCAAAGAAAGACCAAGGGTAGAGGAGGTCAAATCATCGTTAATCGATCAAATACAAGAACTATATCATAATCATATACAACTAGAAAATGCTTTACGTAGTTCGGGGAACATGGAGGTTCAATGTCCCCAAAATCAACTAGTAGTTGCTCCATCTTATTCGCTCCAAGTTCGATTGTGAAAGGATATGGAATGCATAGATTCAATCTGAATGACTGAACGTCATCATAGCGTTTCAGGGTAGATTTACGGAAGGCTTTTAGCATTGCATGCCAGGTATTCTGGCTGAAGTAAGTTGCTTCACAAATGGTCTGGTCCGTCACCAAGTGGGTGCGGACTCAGGGCTCCCAGAATCCTCAACAAAAAATTTTATTGAATGTTGCCTGATTCCTCGCAACAGAAGTCCACTGAGTATATAAAAGTTTACCATACTGTTTCGAGGACTATACACCTTCAAAAATTTTCTTCAAAGGGATCTATTAAAATACTGAACAGGACTTGTGATAAGCGTTTGAGGCTTCGTAGTCCATGCATAAAAAGAATTTATGACACCGCTACTGAATAAGGTATATCTTACATAAAACACTGTAAAATTTACGACAGCAAAACGTAAAACCATTTTAATATATCCACATAGATATCCTTTCCGAAAGGGTGCGGGGATCATCTTCGATTTCAGCCCTGAATTTCTTGAGGTGCTTTTCTCGGAGGTACCTATATCTATGGAAAATTTCCGGTGACATGAAGCGCAAATATGCACACAAAAGAGCAGGTGATTTATGTTTTATTGAATACTATCGAGAAATAACGACAACGAAACGGAGGCAATGTGCATATTGTATCCTTCCTTCGTTGTCTTTTTCATATTGGGTTATCGTCGCGTCGCATTTTGTCTGACTTTGTATCCTTCCATGCGTAATTCAATGCTTTTCCAAGCAATTTCAGAGCTCGTGAGCTCATAAATCTTGGTCACGATTATTTTCTTATTCATTATCGAGTCATATAAGACAAAACAATTTATTTAATGTTGTAGATTTTGAATGTATGTGTATAATGCTTGATGTAGTGTTTATTAATTTATGAATTATAGATGCAGACAGGATACACTTTTTTCGAAATTTGTATTATACGGATACACATCTACATAAATACACGCACGTGATTTTAATTAATTCCGGTTCCCGGTTTTTAGTTTAATCATTTTTAAATAAAATCAAGTTTGCATATTTCACTAATATGTTTAGTATAGCAGAATATTTTTTTTCTTTTCTCCATCTGTGATCCTACGGTGTACAGTAACAGTGAATGTGCTGGTCTTCAGCTGACTTTCTCCGAATATGTCTCGGCAACTCACCTGCCCTATAGTATCTGTAGTAGCTGTATTTCGACACGTCAACAATTTGGTTTTCTTACTGTCTAGAGTCAACCTGATAGAGGATCCCACTTGACGATAGGCAGCTTTTCTCAGTTTTCTTCTCTTTTCCCAATACGTAAGATCTTCTTACTATCCCAATCGTCCCATTTCAAATTTTCTACTCAAGGCAGTGTTAAAATGTCTTTCAGTGCTAAAGGAATAATGGCTTTTTGACAGGCTTTAAAAAAAATTCACCTACTTGCTACTATTCTTAAATCAACTATTCTGCAACTATTCTTAAATCCACTTTCCAAGGTCAAGCACTCGTACCCCGCTTCGAAAAGTTTAGAGGGACTTCTCGTCATATTGAGGCAAACTATGACACAATTCATGACATCAACGCAGACCAGGAAATGATGCGTAGCTAATCACAAACTTTACAAGTCCCAATCGGTAACAAATGATCGAGCTGAAAATTTGTCATTCGAATGCAAATGGCATCATTCGGCGGGGAACTATTATGCCAACCACAGTCACTAGGAATTAAGAATAATTTCCCCGAAAAGCAGACAATGATTAGACACCAGAAGTAAGTTCAAAGGGCTTGATGTTGTGTCTCCAGGACAGCCTACATATTGGCCAATGATCTGTGCAAAATTCCTGATTTTATCCATTTTGTCGTTTTAAAAAACATCCGTCGAGACCAGATATGCGCCACAGCCAACTTTGACTTATCTTCGGATCACTCCTCTGTTGTTATCACTATCGCCAGTCAAGCAAGAGGACAAACAGGTTGAAGTAAAGGAAATACATCAACGCCCATCTCCACGAGACAGTTTCCCTCAAAACTTGCCCCGACATAGACAATGCTGTGGATAAATGCAATCAATGCATCGTCGCAGTAGCTTGACACTCTTCTCTACCGCTGAACAGTAGTGGTGGGTTCAGGAAAATATCGTTGACAGAAATCCAACAGCTGTACAGAGATGAAGATGCCAGGCCGGTAACCGATACCTTGTTCCAATATAGGGCTGATGTAACAGCGGTATAGGAGATGCGTTGGACAGGGACCGGTTTCCTGAAGAAGAGTCATCTATTAAAGCGGCCATTCAGTAAACCATGTGCTCGGAGTGGGTTTCTTAGTCGGCCAAAAAATGAAACCTGCTGGTATCGACTTTGAAAACATAAGCGAACGGCTGTGCACTCTGCGCTTGCGGGACAAATTTAGAAATATAAGTCTCATTACCGTTCATGTCCTTACAGAGGAGATTGCAGAGTCGGAGAAGGATAACTTCTACGAGGCAGTAGAACGAACCCTCGAAGCCTGCCCCAGATATGATATCAAAATCATACTTGGGGATTTTAACAGCTAAGTAGAGACGGAGCCCGTATTCAGGCGTTACGTTGGTTCCCATAGCTTACATCAAAATACAAATGATAACGGACTGCGGATTATTCAATTAGCAGTGTCACACGAAATAGTTGTTGGAAGTACCTGGCTTGCGCGGAAAGCGGTCCACAAACATACATGGAACTCTCCAGACGGGATCATTTTCAACCAAATTGACCACGTGTTAATCGAACGCCACCTCTTAGCCTTGATGAATGTCAGAACATATAAGGGGGCCAATGTAGACTCGGATCACTATCTCGTTGGCATGGTGCTCCGAGCTCGAATAACAATACCACCTAGAATCCCCTCCGACAATCAGGTGAGAGTGAACACTGAAGCCATGCACAACACAACCCTCCGCGACACCTATAAGAGGGAAATGGATGCCGCAATAACCGCAGTCAACATAGATGAAGCATCAACAAATGATCTTCACAATCACCTGAAGAACGTTATCATGGATACGGCCACAAATATACTTGGCCCCAGCCGCAAAAGGAGTCGGAACTGCTGGTTTCACGATGAATGTAAGCTAGCAACGGAACGGAAGAATGCCGCATACCGAGTAATGTTGCATTCTCAAAGTACGCGGGCACGCGCAGAGACTTATCACGAACTCCGTCGAGCGGAGAAGCGACTTCACAGACGGAAAAAGGAAGCCTGGGAGAACCAACAAGTGTGTGAACTAGAAAAGTACAGGGAGCAACTGCACCAGGCGCGCAAGTTTTACCAACAAGTCAGCAGGATGAAGCCTTATACACCTCGATGCTCATCCTGCCGAGACAAAGAGGGAAATCTGATTTCCGACAGAATGGGCATGTTAGAGAACATCGACGGGTTGGAGGTTCCGCCAACTGAAGACAACGGACAAATACTACCACCGCCAAGTGTAGAAGAAACAGTCCTTGCAATTCATTCGCTTAAAAATCATAAGTTGCCAGGAGCCGATGGAATTACAGCCGAATTGGTTAAATATGGAGGCGACCAATTACACCAAGTTGTTCATCAACTTTTCCTCAAGGTATGGAATAGCGAATAAATACCTCACGACTGGCTAAAAGGTATTATCTGTCTCATACATAAAAAGGGAGATATCACGCAGTGCAGCAAATATAGAGGTATTACGTTGCTAGTACCATCTATAAGATATTCTTCGCTATCTTGCTAGTCCGGATAGCCCCATACGCTCAGAACATCATTGGCCCATACCAAAGATGCTTCACTCCAGGCAAGTCAGAAACAGATCAGATTTTCTCTGCGGCAAGTGATGGAAAAAACTGTTGGAATATGGACACCATCTTTTCATTGACTTTTAAGCCAGGGTAAAACTGTACATGGCATGAGAGAGTTCGGTATCCCGACGAAATTGATAAGACTGACCCTGACCAATGTGCGAGGCCAGATAAAAGCAGCAGGATCACTCCCAAGACCAGCCGACATCAACAACGGTCTACAACAAGGGGATGCCCTATCATGTGTCCTCTTTAACCTGGCCCTCGAGAAAGTGATCCGTGATGCTAAGGTAAATGCAAGAGGTACGATCCTCTTTAAGTCCACCCAACTACTGGCCTATGCTGACGATATCGACATCATGGGAAGAACGACCCGAGAAGTACAAACTGCCTCCATCCAGATCGAACATGCGGAAAACGGAGCGAGATCTTCGACTGCACATCAATGAAGGCAAGACAAAGTATATGGTGGCAACGTCAGCACAGAAGTCCTCATGTATTCCTCGGAGACTTGGGTTCTTAGTAAGAAGAATTATGAACTCTTGGCCGCGTTCGAGAGAAGAATCCTCCAAAGAATTTTTGGCCCCTTACATGAAGATGGACGACTCGGTAGCCTACATAACGACAAAATCTATGAGCAATACCACGACCGACTGGTTCTGGATAAAATCCGGCTGAACGGGTTGCTGTGTGCGGGTCACTTAATCCGTATGGATGAGGATGATCCAGCCCGGAAAATCTACAGAGTGCGGCTGCATAACTTCCTTTTTTCAAAACTCAATAAAAACTATTGTATGCATCCGAAAATATTTATTTATTTTTTATAATGTAGGTACATGTTTAAAGTTTTTATTTACATTGTTTTGAAGATCAAATCTGTTAGGTGACGTCCCCCATTCGCCATACATTGCGTAAACCGATTCCTGGCGTTTGTTATGACTCTTGTTAGCATAGCAGGTGTTATGTTGGCAATTTCTTCTTGGATGTTGGTCTTCAAATCTTGTAGGCTTCTTGGACGGTTCACATAAACACGGGATTTCAAAAAACCCCATAGAAAAAAATCACCAGGGGGCAGATCGTGAGAGCGTGCCGGTCATTCCAAATCGCCTCTAATTGAGATAAGGCGCTTTGGAAAGGGTTCCCTCAAAACAGCCATCGATGCTCTTGAAGTGTGTGCTGTTGCACCGTCTTGTTGGAACCAAGTGTCCCCCAATTCCAAATTTTCTAGCCGTGGGAAAAAAAATTCTGTAACATGTTTACATACCGGTCCGAATTCACTGTCACTGTAACCTTATTTTCCTCAAAAAACCAGGGACCAATAATTCCAGCTGAGGAAATTGCACACTACACTGTGACCTTGCGTGAATGCAAAGGCAAAGGTGTCAGCCCAGTAGCGCTAAATTAAAGCGATTCCGAAATGCACTCTGTGTTGCAATAACCGAACATCCGCTTGAAAAGTAAACCTCAACGGCAAAGGCACGCTCCTCACTATTCCAACGCATGATGGCGACTGAACCGTGTCGGGACAAAACTTTACAGTATCCCCTCTTGAACGAGACCACTAGCGCTCCGCTATGACATCAACTAACTGAGTGGCGCGCATTTTAAAAAAGGAAGTTATGATGCCGCACCCTGTATAAGGGCAATATCTATGGTAGAAAAAGAAGACGAGGCAGATCCTGCCTAAGATGTAGCGATGGCATAGGTCAGGACGCCAGACACCTTTTAGGGATATCGAATTGGTGGACCTCTGCGCAAAACTGGGTTATCTGGAATTCCTTATTAATGTAGGCCTAGACCGGATACCGGTTGTTGCGCCTTTGATGATGATGTAAAGCTGGTACTGAATTTGCATCTCTCTGGGAGGAATAAAATAGGCGCAATGAATGTATTCGATATCCCTTCTCTGGCCGAAATATTACCGTGGACAAAAGCCGATTGAAAATGTCCAGCGGCGGGTACGTGTAGCGGTTGAGCCTGTGTCGTGACATTGGGGGTCCACACCTCTGCCACCGCTTTCAAGTGGCAGGTTCATTCGCTCCACAGTAGAATTTGGGTAATGCATGCGGAATTGGAGATAGTAGCCCGTACCCCCCGCTAGACGAGTCAGATCGGATGGTCATAATCCACTAATCGTCCTTTTTAAGGTTTCGTGAAATTATTATTTTTTAAATTATTGACTATTTCTTTATTTTGCCAGCAATTTTGCGAGTCGCACAACTAAAGCAGATGAATGGAAAACAAGAACGCAATATTCTGATCCATACTCTCAGTACTAAAATTTAAATTGAGTTCATGAATCCCTTATTATACTTTGGAAGAGTAAAATGAATATTGAAGATATAAAACTAAGAAGTCTAAGGCTTTAGGACGGCATCTATAATGAAGTGGAAAGCAGAATTGAACAAAAGGAGGAAAACACCAATCTATCGTCTTCTATCTGGAAATGGAAACTTCTAATCAGAAAATTGATATATTAACTATTTCCCATTTCTACATTATCCAAAATATAAACAAAAACATATGGACCAAAATCTTAATAAGCACATCAATAACGCTAAATGTGAATGATTTATGAGCCTTCATTCGGAGAATCGTTTCGGTAAATCAAACCTCATCATTTACAGAGCATGCTTCCATAAGATAAACATGCGCCGCTGAATGCTCTCATATTTGAATATCATTGTTTTGAAAAGTGATACATTTAAACAACAGGTGAATTCGGAAATCCAAGCCAATCCGCACACCCACAAATCTTTAAAATAAACATTTTGATGGAAGCAAAAGCAACGGAAATATTCCATAGCGCAACACAAATTGCAAAGGTTTACGTTGGGATATAAACAAAACGTGCTATCGAAGAGATTATCCCAAGTGAATTCTAAGGTATGAAAGAAGAACTAGAGCTTGTGAGGAGAGAATCAATTTTCTTAGAAAAATCTGAGATAAATATTAGCATACTTTCAAAAACAAATACGGATATCGACGGATATCTACGAAATCTTACAAAGGGACGACATGTAGTTGTAGGGTCTTTAATATTCTAGTAGTTACAAACGAATAACTACTGTGAATAGAAATTTATATATGTATATTACTTAATTAACTAATGTATCTAGAAATACATTAAGGGGGTCATCCCGTGAGAAGGGCGTTTTTTTTGGCTTTTTTCGAATTTTTTTGTGAAGAACTGGAGAAAGATGCAAATTCGAATTTTTCGCTATAGATTTGATAATATCTTGAGCGTTCATAGTAATTTCCAGCCCGATCACATAGTAAGGTTGAAGAAAAGTATCATGCGGTGCACAGCAGTGAAAAGAGTGAATCTGCATATGTATATTATTAAAAAATATTAAAAACTAAATTTTTAGTGCCGTCTTAAACTTTTTTTTTTAATTTTGGCGTTTTTTACGGCTTTTTCAATGAATTAAAAAAAAACTACTAAACGAATCGCAATTATTCTAGTTTGCGGACCGTAGAAATATGTTTTGAATAAGTCGTGAAAATTTCAAAGAATTTGGTTGGATAGATTTTGGGCTATGGTGGCAGCCGATTTTCAACATGCGGTTTCGAGAAAAACGCAATTAAAAAGTAGAATGCGATTTTTAGCCATAAAACTGACCATTAATCTGATATACCTAGTCCATAAACCTTAGGTTTCTTGAAGAAACACATGTATGGCCTTGACTTCAATTTTTGTCCTTTTAGCGAAGTCATTGGAACGTCATTCGGACCGATAAATACGAGCTTTATTACGGCGATCGACATAAATCTAGCATGTGACTTATCACGTGTTTAACACTATAATTTCCGAACGACTCCGAATATCAATAAAATCACTTTGTCCATATATTCTACATTATATCTAGATACAACTGATGCCAAAAAAAGAAATTCGATTCCGCGGATCCGACATACAGAATGTAATTACCAATAGAAATTAGGGATTAAAGGATAACTTGTGTCTCAGGGGATTGTAAACCGGTAATACCTACAAGCTTAGTACCAAATTTCTTACTTCGACGACTTCCTATCCAATGCGAACCACAGATGAAACATGGTAAACGACAAGTCTTCTACATCGCAACGCAAAAATGGGTCGACTAGTTCTAGCTTAGTTCCAGGGCTCTCCAATGGATTGACAACCTGTTCATAGTCTAAAATTGCCTTGCAGCCTAGGCACTTTATAGTGGCAGCCTCTTGATTTTTTTCAGATTTTTGGGTTGGGTAGTTCTAAGAACACTCATTGAAAAGTACGAGGTACATGCCTTGGTGGACAAAGAAACGAAATGATTAGGCAGTTAACTATTTGACTTTCAAATGCACACTATTTTTAAAAACGAGAACAATGTGGAACGTGAGAACGATACAATACAGCCTTTTTCGTCCACTCTCAAGCGTGATGTCACGGACTTCAGACCAATCAATGAAAGAATTGCTGGAAACAATGTTGGGTAAATCAACGTACATATGTATGATATATGCTTTAACGGAAGACAACCCAGTAATCCCCCTTGAGCCAGTATTCCGCGCACCACCTTTGAAAGATATGAAGATATTATTCGGCGGTTCAAAGCAAAGACTAGAAACGAGGCTAGAAATACTGGAAGCACACCAAAAAAATTGGCATGCAATAGAAATATGTCAATCTTATCGACTTATTTCCCTCGCTGCAGATTCATAAAAGAGCATAGGGCTCAACAAATGGGAGGACACACTACCAGATTAATCATACCCTCATTGGGAACCGAGCTTTGAAGCGCGTGAACCTGCCACAGCAAACATCAATACGTCACACCAAAATATCAATACCGGATAACAAATAATAGAAGGAATAGGGTCACCCCAGCTATCAGGCTCTATATTCAAAAGCTCGAAATACGAAAAACACTGAAACAACACCAGGACGCCGATAGTATTGACGTAAAGCGAAGTCAACTAAACAAAACAACGACGTAATTAAGACGGCGGCAGAGAAAATGATCTAAAACCTACTTCGGCGGAAAAAAATGAATGGTTTGACGAGGAGTGTCAGCAGACATTCAACGCATATAAACAATAACAGAGGCGAACTCCACGGGCCCCAAAAGACAAATGCGCCATTCAGATGCGCCATTGATCTGCAGAAAGAAGAAATGCAGACATATATCTAAATAACGAAATCTACTGGTTGTAGCCATGCAGTCCTCGTAAAAGCGGGTTCCTTTTCAAGTTCGATAAAGTGTCTTCTAATATCCTCCGCCATTTTGGAGCTGTTTCTAAAGCTAGCCGGTTTTACAAGTCGATCTTTCAACACAAATGTGTTTTTATGAGCTCCTGATTCTATCTTTCGACTACTGGACTGGTTCCAGCAATTTTTTTCAAAGAAGTTCTGCTGCAGACACACTGTAGCGTACTTTAGTTGAAATTTTTCCCCCGACAAAGATTCGGCTTGCAAAGATATCGGAATGGGACATATTTTGAGGCCTAAATTTCATCTAAGCGCATCACCTTGGATTTTTAGGTTGGGTAGTTTCCGAAAATGGGTCCTTCTCACTTAAAGTGTGTACATTTTCCAATTCACGACAAAACTAATATCAGTTGCGGAAAGTACTAATCGAGGCCTTTCATATGATACCCTACACGACTATATCCAGTGAAAAAAAAATTTGAATCCCCCCTCTGCATGTATGCGGAGCACCCCTTTAAACTCCACCTAAATTTATGCCACTCGCTGTATGCGTGGGATTTCATAATATCCATCTGTCCATCAAATTTCGTTCGGATCGGTTTAGCCGGTTTAGTCTGTGTGACAGACAGACAGATATTGAATCGATTTTAATAAGGTTTTCTTTTACACAAAACCTTAAAAAGGGCTGGGGAGAAGTAGATTTTTCAAGAATGGAATGTTAATTATTCTCGTTAATTATAACGTCAGCATCTTATTTGTATGGCGTAGGATGCGGCAAAATAGCACGAAATTGATAAGTTTGAACTGTTACAACTTTGACACTAATAGTCGGATTTTCATGGCATGGGTATGTCCTCAATCTCTAAAAGTTGGTAATAAACTATTAGTATTAGTAGTTTTTGTTTGAGCAGATATCGGAATGCGACACATCTTGAGACTTGGAGGAGGGCTGGAGAGAAGTAGATTCTTTATAAATAGGACTTCAATATTTTACGCGAATGTCAATTATTCTCGTTAATTATGACGTCAGGATCTTATTTCCATGGCTTTATAAGCAGTAAATTCGCGCGAAATTGTTAAGTTTAAACTACTATAGCTTTAGCGTTAATAGCTAGATTTTTATAAAATTGGCAGTCGTATAATGAAGTTAAGGGAGGATTTTCAGTCAATTTCTAAAAGTTAGTAATATACTATTAGTACGTTTATTAACAGGTCTGTAAACTTGAAAAGTACAGAGGGCAACCGCACCATGCGTCGAGGTTTTATTAACAAATCAGCAGGATGAAGCCGTATTCACCTCGATGCTCATCCTGCCGAGATAAAGAGGGAAGTCTGATTTTCGACAATTGTTTGAATATGGACACCAGTTGCACCATTTTTTCATCAAATTTAAGGCCGCTTATGAGAGTATAGCCAGGGTAAAACTACACACGGCCATGAGAAAATTCGGTACCCCGACGAAATTACTAAGACAGACAAGGCTGACCCAGACCAATGTATGAGGCCAGATAAAAGCGGCAGGGTCACTCTCGACATCATTCAACATCAACAACGGTCTAAGGCAATGGGATGCGCTATCATGCATTCTCTTTAACCTGGCTCTGGAGAAAGTGATTCGCTATGCCGATGTAAATGTGAGAGGCACCATCCTGTTCAAGTCCACCCAACTACTAGCCTACGCTGACGATATTGACATTATGGGAAGAACAACGCGAGATATACAGTCTACCTTCATTCAGATCGAGTAGGCGGCAAAGGGGACGAGATCTCGGCTGCACATTAATGAAGGCAATACGAAGTAAATACATAGTGGCAACGTCAGTACCAAAATCAAAACCGAAAGAACGAATAACATCGAATCGCACTGGTCAAACGAAAACAATAAAGATAGGAGACTACAACTTTGAGACCGTTGAAAATTTTTCCTATCTTGGGTCGAAAATCACAACCGATTACAGCTATGACGATGAAATCCGCACACGGTTGTAGGCTACTAACAGAGCCTAGTTCAGCTTACAAAAACTGTTCCGCTCGAAACATCTCACCATAGGGTTAAAGCTCTTACTATACAAGACAAGACAAGACTGATCTTGCCAGTCCTCATGTATTCCTCGAAGATCTGGGTTCTTAGCAAGAAAAATACTCCGAATAATTTTTGGTTCCCTAGATGAGGATGGACGATTCCGTAGCCTACATAACGACGAAATCTATGAGCAATACCACGACCGACTGGTTGTGGATAAAATCCGGCTGAACAGGTTGCTGTGGGCGGGTCACTTAATCCGTATGGGTGAGGATGATCCAAGACGAAAATTTTATGAAAAATTTTATTTTATTTTATCTATAGTATTATAGAAGAAGAAAACGAGGCAAACCCTGCCTGAGATGGAGTGATGGCATAGATAAGGACGCCAGACAGCTTTTAGGGATATTGTATTGGTGGACTCGGTGTAAACCGGAATGTTTGGAGTTCCTTATTAAGATAGGCCTTGACTCGATACCGGTTGATGCGCCGTTGATGATGATGAAGTTTATGTGTTTATGTGAAATATTGGAATGGGGCATATTTTGAGGCCTAGATTTGATATAAACGCACTCTCCTGATTTTTTTTTTCGGTTTTTTGGGTTGGCTAGTTTTCTAAAATGAGTCCTGTTTCATTTTCAGTGTGCAGCTTAGCCTTAATAAAAATTAGGTCAGCTTCAGAAAGCACTAATCGATAAAGTTCGTTTGAAGCCCCATGTGACTATATTCGATGCAAAAAATGTTACACCCCCTTTTACGTGTAGAGGACCCCTCTTGAACTAGCGTAGAATGATATTACTTACTGCATGCAACGGTATTTACAGTTCTGACCTATTCACCAAACTTCGTATCACTAGGAGTAACTATTTCTGAAAGGATGGGCTTAGCAAACAGACAGACGGATAACACTCTGACAGTAAACCGAATTTAATTTTAAATTTCACATACAATCTTAAAACGACATACGACAAACAAGCGGGACCCCATACCTCACCCAAACGGGTTCATCAGGTAGAGACACATTATTACGAAGACCGTATCCAACTAAGGTCTTTGATTAGAAGCCAGAGACCAACCGAAATGCATCTGAGGCCAGTATATCTGACGTCAAGGAGGCGACAGACTTCCATGGCACTAAATGGAACCTGGGCTATCTGAACTAAGACTTAAAGTCAAAATTGGGCGTTGTGAAGGCTCAGGATAAACTTAAGTCAGTGAATCAGCGGAGATCAGCCTATAAGAGAGGGATACCCCCAAGAAGCAAAATACGATTCCATGGTAGGGGAAATCCCGGGTAGGTCAGCGGCGAAGGTAGGAGGTAAGAGGCCCGTCGTTATAGCCACGCCAGTTTACGGAAGGGCATTCAAATAACAAATCTTGCGAATTTTTTTCGGGATTATATTTTCACTAGTAAGGAGCAGGAAATTGTCGAAGAACTTGTCGTCATGTAGATGTGCAAGAAAGGGGGTGGAGAGCTCCTGCCCACCAGGATGCGTTTTCGACCAGGTCTTATGCTAGCAGACTCCGCGATGGGGGACACGGCGGAATGGCTTAGTAACATAGTCCCTAAATTCTCACTTTTCCAATGATGGGAGGGATGCCTCCCTAAGCGATAGAGATAGGCAAACTTCTGGGCTTCTTAATTTATCAGAATAAGGACTTTAACACATGGTTGTGGAGAGCATTTAGAAGCAATTTAGAGAGAGAAGGGAAACTCGTGAAGATGGCGCTAGATGACCAATACTTGGAGGCAATTAAACGTTGCAACTTCTTTCTCAACTACAGGCACGGCAGCATCCCCCTGCGTGTGCACAGAAAGAAACTGAAGAAAGATACTTTGCAGACTGATCGGTTGGAAAACTTACCGAGATCTCCAAAGAGTCATAGAGGCCATAAAGGCTGATAGGGCAACATCGAGCGGGGAAGTAGACCTCTTGTCTACTGAGGAGGGAAATTGGACCATTTAGACCTAGGGCTCAAGGCAAACAGCGATATGGGGGAAGTGCCATGTCCGAAGAGGAGGATAGTACTATGATATCAGAGAAACGGTCCAAGTATTAATGGAGCCAATAACCAGCACTAGGATAGTTCAGGTGGACTTCCACCATGCAAAAGTTGCATATGCTCTGATTTCAAGAGCAATTTTTAAGAAAAGGAATATCTTTTAAGAAAAGGAATATCTGCTCCCAATGCCCCGGGGGGATTGGGAGCAGATTTGGGGTCTGTAACGAGGAAGTGTGCAGGTAATTTAGGATCCCTTCTGCGAAAAACTAAGAACATGCATCATTCTTAAACGTAATTTAAAATATTTATGTGTTTTTCTGACTTCCCTACTTGAGACGCCTTTTTTGTTTGAGGATCCCGCTGGAATAAGTCGTAACACTGGTGAAGTTCTGCTAGAGGAAGGCGCTACACTTTTTCTCGGCTAAAATGCCAACGCCCATCATTAGATTTGGGGAAGCGGCGACACCCATCGAAGGGGTGAGCACTCTCTTGAATTTATCTTTAACCATAGGCTAGAATAAACAATAATGAGAACATGCCAACATTCGTGCTCCACAAGGCAAGATACAGTAAACAAAACCCTAGGTAATACTCTGGAGGGTATCAGAAGTGCCCTCTATTTGGAATTACAGGATTCCCCATTGAGGGCAATTCTGAAGGAGAAGGAAGTAAGGAATCCTGGAGAACGAATTGAGGTTCTTATATAAGGCACCTGAGGAAATAACAATATTTACATTATCTAATGAATGATTAAAGGAGCACAATAGTGTTTCCAGGACGCAGTGCAACTTAATCTTAATAGTTTTATTATTATTAACTCTGAACAGAGCAAACTTGTTACTATGATTTGCCTAATATCATTCAGCTATTCAGATGATCAATGGCTGAATTGGCTTTAATAGTGACTTCGAAATGTTTCTCGTGCCATTCTCCTTTTCCTCTCCTTTTCTTATTCCATGAAAATTTTGAAAAATTATGTAAATATAAACTAAACTACATCCATTCAATGGAGAAAAGAATATTTTAACACAATACATGCTGCTCAAAATTCGCCTAACGGAATGACGAAACTTCCCTCAATTTCTATCTCAGAACTTAACTACAGCGGCAGATTCTATTCAAAGCTCAGCGACAGTTATGTATGTCTTCTACCTTTCTCCCAAAAAGGGATAAATACTCGTACTGAGTGTCCAGTCAGATATGAATGAATGACCTTACCGTATTCATATCCTTGACATTAAAGGGAGCTGCGTTGTACTTTCCGCCACTACCGTCCAGACAATAGCATATTCTCCCCTCGAAAGAGCAGGGATGGAAAAAACGCAATAGTAAGGTCTTTCGCACCTATTTGATTCTTTTCATAAATTATGACTGCTTTTCTTCTGCCCCAAGTACCAAACAGAATGATATTCATTTTATCTAGGTTGGCATGATTGTTCATACCGTTGACCAACGTCTGTTAGCCCTCCACAACGGTCGGGTTCGTGGCGGGAATCTTTTGAGTCTCTGCAATATTTTGATTGTGATGGAAGTGGCTATTATGGAAGCTGTTAGGTTCTTTAAAGGGCTGATCTAAAGATGGTATTCAGAAAGTGGTCTTTTGGTGTAGTGTAGACATATGGGCACATAACATGTAAGCTTTGACTCAAAGAGAAACCTACTGATTCCTGCATGACACTTAATCGCATACGCATATACCCTGCTCCTTGCTGTTGACTAAGGCGTCTATAAGACGTCCTTATTTCCTCTTTCTTATCCCAGTCATTGTTATCATCTTTCATCGTCTTCATCATTCGTACTTTCGGTCGATTAAAGCGATTTAAAGGTGTCAGCAAAAATTTTCTCCATGATGATATTGCAAAACTAGACATGTCCTTGTAGATACCTATAAAGTGTGTGAATATAATATTTTTTGGGTTACATCCACATTTGAGCTCCAATTGCAAAGTCGGCGTTTGAGAGACGTATGAAAGCAGCACATTTCGTATTTGGCTAATGCATTCACTATTAATAGGAATCTTCATATCTACACAAGCTTAGATTAAGGCGAGTTTAGTTTAAAACAGCTAGACGGACATGACACTAAGGATTTTCAAGATTCCACCGCCTCCTGCCAAGTCAAAATATTTTTCTGTCCCGCTGTACGTCCTTAGAATTATTCTGAAGCATATGTGAATTGTAGCTCGTATAATATCAAATATGGAACGAATGGGTCACATAGGTATAATGGCACATGCAAAGCCTACCCTCTATTAAGAGCAAGGTGTTTCATTTGGCTACAGGCCACTGTATAGGCTGGTTGTTCCCTCACATGACTCATTTCAATAGTGCGCTTAGTCGGTGAGGCTGTGTGCAGATTCCAAAGGACATGCCCTCAACCGGCCTACGGATAAATTCCCACCTATATCTACAGTCAACAATAGTCAGCATTCGGTTGATAGCTATGCAGACCTATATAAAGATAATACGGATATTGGATAAACTACCTATAAATGGAGTAAGTGGAGGTATGAGCTAAGGAAGCAGATTTCTGTTTAGGTGAATATAACGGTATAAAAGTGGCGTTGATAGTCTCCCTATTCAGCTGAAAAGCACTTTAACAATAGAGGATAGACGTATTTCACCGACAAGGTATTATGGGGATGATGAGGTTGTAGATGGGAAAAATTTTTTCTCGTCGGTAAAGCTTCAATATATACGCTTTTTAAGTCGTTAACAAAGAAATTGCTTGATTGGCGTTTTTTTCGATCATAAAAGAAAAATGGAACTTTATAATGTACATCTGTAGGTGGTAGGTAGGTGATTTAATGGTTTGTGAAGAAATGTATGTATATTTGGGATGGGTGGCTGTGGTTGGATGCAAGGGCTTTTATCTGCAAAGTGTTTTTGTTAAAAGATTCTTGCTTGATATTATATTAATTGTTGAGAATGACAATTCTCCTTTATGCGTATAATATGTCAATCAATTGAAGATATGTTTGCGTAATGAAATGATGGTTGTATTTGGTCAAAAACCAATGACTGAACGCATGAAACATGGTTGATGGCAGTTAGAAATGCTAATTTATAAGGAAGATTCAATCATGTACTCAGTTTAGGTTATTAACTTACATAATTCATTATATTTATTAATAATGGTTTTTAAGGTTTCGGTTGTAAAACAAAATCTTATTAAAATCGGTTCAATGTCTGTCTGTCTGTTACACACACTTCTCTCAGAAACGGTTAGACCGATTGACACGAAATTTAGTGAGAAGGTGGAACTGTGAACGCCCACACATATAGTATGTTACATCTTTCTACATTGAGTTTAAGGTCGGTCCTCATACATGCACAAGGGGGTGTAAAATTTGTATTCACCGAATATAGTCATGTCGGATATCAAATAAAAACTCTCTATTAGAGCTAGTTTGAAAGGTGGGGAATGCGGGCTACGTACAAATGGGATATTTATGCTCTTAAATATACTTAAGAAGAAACAAACAAAACCTTTCACACCTGAAGCTTCTAGCTTCCGGTTTCCCGACCTGTTCTTACTATGTACATGTGTGAGTAGTATATGAGTATCTTTGGATGCACGCCTGTTCCATTTGTACGTATTCCTATTTTGCATGATCTGTTTATATGTCGAGCTTGTTCTGGAGAGCACAGCATCGGGAACAGTCCTCTTACACTAATGCTGCCCTCGCGGAAAGAATTGAATCTTATTTACCAATTGTGAAGAAATTGACGATTTAAATAGATAGAAATTAGAGTGGAAAAAAGTAACTAATTTATTTATTATTATAATCTATGTCGCATTATCCATTCTCAAGCAACTGAATCTTCAAAGTTCTTAAACTGACATCTACTAAAGGGTCCCATCCCGGATTGAACGGGAACGCCTTTTCCTTTCAGCCGTCTTTCATGTTTAGCTAATTTGTTGAGTTGTTTCAAAAATAATTAAGGTATTGCTATATAATGTATTGTTATGTTATGTGTATATATAATTAGTAACTTTGATATTTTCTTACATATATGGTTCCCATCCCCCCCAGTCAGCCTTACGTGCCATTGTTTATCGTTTGCTGGAATTCTCTTGGTGTTGAGATCGTTGCATTTTCAGATTTTACGCAAGGCAGCGAAGGCAGATCTAGTGGTGCCAATCTCGGCGGAAACCACGCTTCCTGGGTATACTAATTTATCAACGCCTTCGATGACCCATCAAGCTGAGAACCTTGATATTGTTGTTTATGTTCAGTCCAACTCTACCTGCCTCTCCTTTCAAATTCAGAGCTCATAGCTCTGGGGGAGAGAGCAAGCGGATGTCATCAACGTAGTCGAGGTGTTCTCCTCCGAACAACGCAACATTAAGCATGTGGAATTTCGCGCCAATATATGTTGCCCTGATAATAACTATTATCATACTTCCTATACACTGTTGTAGGCTTACTCAAAATAGGATGCAGATTGAAAAAGTTCCAACTCTGCGTGTTGTTCTAAAATAATCTGCACGGTGCTGATGTGGTGAGGGTAGGCGGTTCCAGACCGCGCCCATTTATTGCCTCAAAATGGGTCGCCCACACACGCCTGCGCACAACCTTATTAATTATCCCCTTTTTTAAGGTTTTGTGGAAAGCAAAACCTTATTCAAATCGGTTTACTGTCTGTCTGCCTATCTGCCTTTTTCTTTCGGCGTTGGAAGGTGGAAAGGTTCAAAACCTACTGCTGGCTCCTGCCACGCAGTTATGTGAGACTTCTACTCACTAAAACCACCTCCTTCTCATTCCACTCTCCCCACGGAACTCCTATCAAGTATTGCGTCGCGGGGCTGGATCAGCTTTTAACTGCGGCTCATTATGGTTCTCTTCCTTCCTTGTTTTCGTCGTAGTTCTTCCTGCCTAAGCTGTTGATGAATAGCTTGCAGTTCCCTTACAACCTGGTTCCAGGCATCCGTTGACTCCAGCATAAACTCCACAATGTTTTCGAGTGTTAAACGCCTGTCTGCGACCGCTTCCATTCTTATTCGGTGCGCGGTGAACCTGGGGCAATCAAATATAACATGCTCCGCATTCTCAGCCACGTTACCACATCTTGGGCAGCATGGTGATTCGTCGTGACCAAATCCATGTATATAAGCACGATAACCTCCATGTCCACTTAAGAATTGTGTTAACTCGTAGCTTAATTCCCCATGGTTTCGTTCAAACCATCTCCGAATATTCGGAATGATGCGGTATGTCCAACGACCAGTTTGGGACTCGTCCCATCGCTGTTGCCACCGTTCGATAGATTCCCACCGTGCCAGCTGCCGTCGAAATGCGCTAGACTCTCCAGCTGCATACGTTTTGTCGTAGAGTGGTCGACTTTCCTTCGCCAAGATGTCTGTGGGGAGCATCCCTGCTAGTACATATGCTGCTTCTCCTGATGTTGCCCGATATGCACTGCATACCCGGAGTGCACTTAGCCAATACGTCATTCCCAATTTTCGGCAGTTCACTTTGTTATTCAGAGCAGTTGCTCAAACTGGAGCTGCGTAGAGTGGCACGGAGCTGACTACCCTGGAGAGCAGAAGACGTCGACTTTGTCTTGGCCCACCAATGTTCGGTAGTATCCTCCAGATCGTTGCAGCGATGGAAGACGCTTTAGCTGCGGCGTACTCAATGTGTCTTTTGAAGTTGAGTCTTCTGTCAATAATTACTACAAGTATTTGAGCAATGGTTGGGAGTAAATTGTTTTTTCGCCAACTTTGATTTTCACAGTTGTGTTCTTTCTTCTCTTGCTAATGAGAACTACTTCTGTTTTATGTTCGGCAAGTGAAAGGCCAGAATTTCTCAACCAGGAATTGATCTTCCATATCGCTTCATCGCTTTCATAGATCTCGATCTCGACTTGGTGCTTTGAAACCACTGTTATTCCGATATCATCGGCGAAGCCAATAGTTGTCACGTTGTCCGGTAGGCGTAGCGTCAACACTCCATCGTACATAACTAACCACAGCAAGGGACCCAGGACAGAACCCTGTGGCATTCCGCAAGTTTTCGGAAATATTTTTAGCCCATCGTCCGAGTCGCAGTAAAGTGTTCTCCCAAGGAGAAACTCGACCACAATGCGTACAATGTACTTCTCTCGGCTGCCTTGCCGAGTGGCGCGATGATTTTTTTTCCATTTTGCACTATTGAACGCATTTTTTACGTATCAAGGAACGTCTTAAATCTAAAATTTACCGCAATGTCGTGCGTCCTGTCGCTCTCTATGGTTTTGAGTGTTAGCCGACTATAAGGAATAATGAACGGCATCTTCCGGTAATGGAGACGACGATGTTGCGTTGGACTAGTGGCGTGACACGTTTTGATCTCATCCGAAATGAGGATCGCGATCGATATGGGGTTGCATCGATCGTGGAAAAATTGCGAGAGAGGCGTCTTTGATGGTATAGTTACGCAATTCGTTCTAACGAGAATTCACTTGCCGGGATTGATTTGAACATCGAAGTCGATGGTAAACGACCAAAAGGCTGAAACAACGGTGGCTTGATACGCTGGATAGTGATTTAAAAGTCTCGAGATTGCATCTAGATCAGGCATTTGATAGGGCCAAATGGCGTAACCGATCACGACGAACCGACCCCGCTTGTGAACGGGACAAAGGCTGAAGAAAAAGATAAATTGTAGTTTGTTATTTATTATCAAAAAACTTTAAGTGCTCACAGTGGCCATAAGGCTTATTCCATTTTTTTGTTAGATTATAAGATTATTTTCCATTCATTTTTCTGAATAAATTACTGCTTGATATTTGTTCTAAATAAAAACCATTCTGAAAACAAAAACGAAAACGGATATTTTTTGCACAGGTACAATTAGACAACCCCTTTTCCCATCAAATGTGGAAAATGTGGTCAAAAGTAAACTTTTGTTTTAAAAAAAAAATCATTCATTAAGGGGGAAAACGACATTACTAGGTTTTCAGTATCGGTTTTATCGCATAGATCGTTAGTTTAGTTATATATCTCAGAATACGCTGTAGAAATTTCGAAACGAAATTCCTGGTTCTATATATTTTATAGGTGTAAAACCGAGCGGTTATCGGGTACAGGCTTAGGTTCACCACCTAGGAGCTAGTTGCTTTATGTCCTTACGAAATTTTGTAGGGTGATGTAAATTGTGTATTTATAAATACTTGGCGTCAGTTCCTTGTACGAGTACATTTGAATTTGTTGTAACTGTATTTTGTTCGTAATTAAGAGTAATAAAAGTGGGAATTTTTCAAAACATTTTTTTTTTTTCAAACGGTTTTTTTTTTGAAAATCACGTTTTTCCTATTTGCGGGAATTCCAGCTCAAAAAGTAACAAATTTTGGATGATTTCATATTTTTAATAGGTGCTTTTTCGCATAATTAGTGAAAAGATGGTGACTTTTTATATTGATTATTTTCAACTGCATTTTGGTTCATATTCTTAGAAAATCAATTAGTTATGAAATATTAAAATTCTTTCCTTTTGGATAAAAATTGGAGTCGCCACAAGTCCAGCTGTTGGAGAACAATAGCTACGAACTTCAACGGAATATTGTTGTATAGCTGTAGGAATATGACTAATATAATATCCAAATTTTATTAAATTCCAAACAATTCATCTCATTAAGAAAATTTTGGAGAAACTACTGAAACATGTGGTTGCCCCCCTTTTGGATTATATCTTATCTCTTATATTTAAGATTTTTCTGTTGGCACATTTTTAAGGTTTGGTCTAAAAGAAATCCTTATTAAAATCGATTCACTGTCTGCCCGTCTGCCTGTATATCTGTCTGTCTGTCACACGCCTTTTTCTCCAAAACGGCAAAACTGATCCGAACGAAATTTGGTGGACAGATGGGAACTATGAAATCACACGCATACAGCAAGTGACATAAATTTAGGTGGAGTTTAAAGAGAGGCTCCCCATACATGCAAAGGGATGATTTGACGTTTACTCTAGGAGTACTAAATACGGCATAGAAGACAGTCTCGTGCATATACATGCCATTCGACTATTAGTGTCAAACTTATAGCATTTCAAACTTATCAACTTCATGCGAATTTACCGCATCCTAAGCCATACAAATAAGATTCCGATATCTGTACAAATAAAGTTAATAATAGTATATTTCCATATTTTAAAAATTTATCCGGCACTCCCCCTTATCTTCATCCCAGAAGTACAAAATTTGGCACGCGTGTAATGAAGAACATAGTGCACAGTTTGGTGAAGCTTGAAGAAAATCTAACTATTATTGACAAAGTTATAGGGGGTGAAACTTTAAAATTTTTTGTGAATTTCGTGCACTCTACAACCTGCATGACGTCATCATCACATATCAATTCGTCAGTTCCACAACGAAATGAGTTCTTACGAATCGGGTCGCAGAGAATTATTTTGTTTTAATTTTTCAGTTATTTGTCAACCAGACATGCGTGTATGTAGGTATATAATATATGCGTGCTAATGAACTTTGCGGGTAGCGCCTAATTCAAATAGATATAAGTAAATCCGAAATATGGGTACGATCAACTTATATATATTTATATGTATTATGTACAGTATTCGGAAATAGGCAGTTTGTTTGTTTTTTGTGAGCGTAATATCTATGACTGTAATATGTACGTATGTATCGTAGTTTGGAAAAATATGAAGGATTATGTTGGATTTGCAGCTATATACGGACAGAAAAATGTACGTTGAAATTTCTTACATAAGATGAACACAAAACCTTTATACCCGAAGCGCGAGCTTCCGGTATTCCGATTTGTGTTATGGTCCAAAGGGTTCTGTCTGACAATTGTTTACCCTGCAGATGGTTCCGGTTCACTTTTGCTTCGTCACCTCTTGGTTCGATTGGGTTGGAACCAAGGTCGAGGAATTTTTCACTATATGTTATCTGTGGTGGAGCTTGGGTATCGCATTAGCGCCATTATAATTGAGCCAGATAGAAGTTCTGGGCTTCAACCCGTCCCTTGTCCCTTGTCCAATATAAAATGATTTAGTTTATAATTTTCCGTGAACAGCAATGAATTATGACAGTAAACCATACCAGCGGCTAATGGCAGCTATAAAATATCATAAGACTTCCCATTTGACAGATGTACTATGTTATGATATCTACAGACGAAAGAAGCGCACCGAAGTTGAATGAATGATTGTATGGCCCCTATTGGCTCCTACATGGGATGCAACGTCAACGACGAATGAATGATTGTTACCGCTTTAAAATGATATCGAAGCTATTTTTCTTCCAAAAGAAAGTTTTCATTTCCTTCTAAAATGCAATTATAGTGCCAATTCGTTTCCAATGAATCAACAAATTCGCTTCGCTGAGAACTTCGCTTGACCACATAATATTGTGTATAATAAATGGAAAGTTTTGCTTAAACCAAATTTAACACTGTACAACATGCCTCTACAAAGTTAAGGACATGTTTTTCCTGTCTATTTTCCTGCGTAAATCTCCACTTGAATTAAGTGATTTTCAGTGAAATTATCATGCCTAAAGTATTCCATTCCTTTCCGAATTCCCGAAGAATACCATACACTTCATTAAAGCAAAATTTTCAGATTCACGTAAGCAGCTTCCTATTTTTATTCCCTCAAATACCTCAAGGTTCAACTCAAACAATTTTTCTTTAAAAACACTTGAGATGATCGCATGCTAAATATCCAAATCTGAACAGGTTAATGAATAAAGCCTCCAGAAATAGATGATTAATGGAAATTGAAAAGCTTGAAATGCCAATGAAATTGATAAAAGGTACTGGTCCAAATAGATAAAATTGATTCGAGATGGCTTAGTTTGATCCATTTAAGATTTATTTAGCCTAAAAATCTTTTTTCATTTCTGTTTTAGATTTATAAGCTCCAAAATCATTTCATATTTTGCACATGATCAAAGCAAAATGTTTTTGCAATAAATATTCCAAGACATTGAAGTTATTACGGTGATTATGACATGATAACATGATATAAACAAGTGATGTTTCTTCGGCATTCTCTGTATGTACATATGCATATATAAGATTAAAAAAGTTTGAAGTGGTTTTTATAAATAGGATTTGTGTTCTAATTTTTTGGGATATGTGTGGTTAGAAAGTAGAGCGATTTATTAAAAAAAGTACATGGGTCGAACCATGTATGCGTGTGCAAAAAATATTTGATTTTTTAATTCACAATTGCACGATGTGATGATGACAAGATCACGAACTCTCTAAAAATATGTGCACTATAGTACCATGGATAACTGCAAGGTCTTCTTCCCACATTATTAGCCTCCATCCAGTTTAAGGATTCACGTCCATTCCACATGGTCCTCTTTACTTGGTGTTTAGTTCAGTCAATAAAGCTTTCAACCTCCGAATTCTTTCAGTCAAGGCCGTTTGACATGAAATTTGGGGTGGTGGTTGGGGGTGGCATAAGAAACAAAAGTTATATAACGCCGATCTTTATGAAATAACCACAGAAATCTATTAAATGGCCGATTCTAAGAGAAAAATATTTTGTGAAAAGTTTTCGTAGCTTTCGAGTTATTCATGCTCAAAAATGTCGTTTTTTATCGACAAAATGTGTATTTTTTAACGTCTTTTGCAAATAATCGATGCATTTTATGTAAAAATGAAATGAAGCAGAAACAAAGCACATTTAATACTAAAAAGAATTAATCTTTTTATTCTTTTATAGGTGCAATATGTACTAAGTTATAGGAAGGTTCGGAAAAAACAGGGCTGTCGGCACTACTACGGGCTCACTACGTACTACTATGCACTACTATGGGAAGTTCCTACATCAATGCAAGCGGATCGAGACTATTGGAGTATCTAGTAGGAACCTTAATCCTTAATTTGGGTAATGAAGCCACTTTATTCAACGTGGTGACATGAGAGGTCATCAACATCACGGTGGCATCCCCTGACATCGCAACTCTGGTCGGAGAGTTGAGAGTATTAAACGATATCACACCCTCGGATCACAGACGCATTGATTTAGTAATGGGCATCGATCTAACTCCATCCACTCCATTTCGGAATCCCGGAAGACAGATTAAGTGACGTATAAAATACAATTGAGCGCCCAAGTCACGATCCCTGGTAAGCGCATCAAATCCATTGCTGGAATTGAAAAGACAATCCAGATGATCACAACTAGCATGAGACAAGCTTTCGAAGAAAGCTGTCCACTCAAGATGCCAAAGAAGAGCAAAACACCATGGTAGAACTCGGATTTGGCAAAACAGAGGAGAACGACAAGGATGCTCCTCAATCGTGCTCTGAAGTGTGATTCAGACGCTAGCTGGAATCACTATAAAGAGGCACAGAAGCCTCTAAAGAAGAGCATAAGATCGGCTAAACGATCATCGTGAAGACGCTTTTGCGAAGAGACTAACTCTCTTGAGGTAACCCCAAAGCTGAAGCGGATTATGGTTAAAGTACGAAGCGAGAAACTGGGTTATTTACGTTTACAGGGCGAGAGGTACACAGAAAGCGATGAAGAAACGGCAAACTAACAACTAACTAAAAATCTAATCTCGGGTCCAACAGGTGCATGCAGCCCTGAACCGATAGACTGGAATCTGGCATGCAAAGTAACGGAGCGTGTAAAATTGGGATCCCCTTTCACCTCGTCGACCAGATCTTGCCATCTGAGAGCTGTCAGCAGCGAGCTTTGCTCTTGTTTATTGCGCTGCGGAGTCTCCTTTTGGCTGATTTGTACTCCATCATTATGGTACATGCCTCCTCCCGGTCGCCTAGACGTTGTGTTAAGCAGCGGAGCCTGTGACACTCCTTCCGGAGCTCTGCGATTTCCACTGTCCACCAATACATGGAAGGTTTGCCGCGCCTCGATGTCTTCCTGGGCATGGAGGCTCCGCAGACCGTCGTTATCAGGTTCATAACTGAATTTACGACAGTGTCAGTTGCGGTGCCACCGTCTCCAGGAGTACCCTCCAGCGTGGCCCCACCTGTTCCGAGAGTTTCGACAAACTGTTCACTTTCGGGACGTTCCATGCACAGAAAGATCGCCGGGGTGGTGCACACCGAGAGTTTGTGTTCACCACTTCGAAAGCAATGTATTGGTGGCCACTTACCGAGAAGTCTTCCAGAAGTCGCCACCCGTCCACCAGTGAGACAGTCAAGGTCTCGGATTTCCAAAGAACACGTGGGTTCCAGGCTGGAAACCAAAGCTTTTTCTCCCAGAAGCCCCTTGACTGCTTCACAGAACGTGATTTTTTTTATAGTCTTCGGGCCTAGTTCGACTAAGACTCCACCACCCTTCATTTTATGAATGAAAGGCACTTCTGCTCCGTTATCATCGAGTTTAATCTTGTAACGGATTTTGCTGAGGACTTCCGCAAAAGTCTTGCCTTCCGTCGGTTTAATAAGCAAAACTGACGGGTCTAGTCCCCCTTCGTATCCCCACCTTTTCTTTTGGTGCTCCGTCCTTCGTGTCCGCCTTAGTTTTAAGCAGAGGTTTTTCTGATAGCACGACGTGTTGTTGTATTATGTTCCTCTTCGCCTTCTTCTTTTCAGCCCTGGAGAGTACCTGAGTGAAGTCTCCTTCAGCTGTTCCTTCTTCCTTTCGTTTTTTACCAAGTTCGCTCTGCAATGGGCTGTCAGCGATCCGTTTGGTACTCGTGATGTTCTCGTCGGGAAGCGCCGTTGTTTCTCCTTCCTGCGGATTTTGTCTTACTTTACATGTTCGCCTATAGTATGAAATCCTGTCCAGGAGCTCCTCCAGTTCCATTAGCCCGTTTTTCACCCCCTTGCCGACATTTTTTTGGAGGAACGTTGCAGATCGCATGTGCTTCACGCGAACGGCGCATTCTCGCGCTGCGAATATTCGCAGCCAGCTCCCTCTCCATTTCCACTATCTCCTCGTTTCGTTTGTTTTTATTCTCCATTTGAGTTGTTTGCAAGCGCATTGTGTGCAAGGGAGCGATTGCGGTCTACTAACACCGGTTCAATGCGCACTACCCGCCCAGGGTCCCGAAAGGGCTGGCTCCTGATACACGCCACAACTACCACCTTGGCAGAGCTAGGCTCATATCACCCCATCGACGTCGACAAGGAGTTGTCGACAGCTCCGGGGACTCCCAGTGTGTCCCGGCGTGTATCGGTCATTAGCAGTTCGCTCTTCACCGAGAAACTTTCTCGAGGCTACTACCTAGGACGCAAGTATTATGCCAGCTAGGGGGTCAGAACTACTTGCTCGGGTACCTCGGGGACGCACTCCCCGTATCGTAAACGACCCGTGAAGGATCGTTGACGATCCCTGAGGGATTGCATATGTATAAAGTGATACATATATATAAAGGGATTGAGGTGATCAACGTGGATATTGGAGTGTGTCACAATTATGATAAATTGGGAGGTATCAGACTTCGGATCTATGTTAACACAACATTTCAGGTTTTATTTTACACCAAGGTTGATTAAAGAGATTTATCGTTGCAGTTGTTGGATTCCTTCTCTATACAGAAGATTTTCAAAGACATATTATTGATAAGGCTCTTTGTCTACTTTTCTACTCCTTTGGAATAGTGACAGAAAAAAGTTTTCGCTCTTTTTTTAGTTTTAAGCTAACAAAACCAAATGGAACTAACTTCCCTGTTGATTTCTCTAATTGCAGCAAATAAATTTCGATTGCTTGAAACTTTGAGAAAGTGCCATAAATTCTATAGTTTAATTTCTTAAATTTATGAATAAAAAATAAAATTAAAAATAGTACGTCGTATCCTACCCCGGGAAATACTTGCCAATCAAATTGTCTTCCCAATTTCAACATAATTAGCTACTTTTATAAACATCCTTGTTGATTCAAGGGAAGCACCTTCCCATGAAGTCCCCTAAATCAAATTTTCGCCTTACAAAAGACATAAACAAAATTAAAACATGTTTCCAAACCGCTTAAAAGCATATCTCCTCACTTTCGGAACAAATTGGAGCTGCAGCCAAAAAATCACGGGATAATTTAAGCATAAGCTCAATCATCGTAATCCCACTCGATGCTACAATAAATCACTTTAAAGTGAAAACGATTATTAACGTTTTCTGTAAACACTCTAAAGGGAGGGGGAAGCTGTAGCCTCTACGTGTGTCTACAGCTTACGCTGTGGCGTGGTGCATAAAAATTACAATATATCTCAAGATGCGATCCAGAAATTTATTCCACATACCGTCTCGTGGTAGCCACTTAATCTGCACCTTCTTTTCTTTTGTGGATTCCGGCGCTCGCTTAGCATAATCTTGTAATGTCTGGATTGAGTGTAAAAGGTGCCTTGCCGCTGGAATAGTGTTAAATGTAAAATGATGGAAATATGGTTGGAGCTACTTTTAAGGTTGCAACATGGGGGTTGAATTGGAGTTGCCAAATTTGGGTAGAAGGATATTCATATTTATTGCGTTATGCTTTGTTTTCAATAGAAAAAATCTTATATTTAAATTTCGAGTATTGCTGTTCATATGAATCTTAAGGAATAGATCCGTAGTGGATTCTAGAATAACAATAGCGAAATATATAAGGAGAGTAAAGAGTAACACCTGTGAACTTGTTTGGCTATCGCACCTCTAAGCCAATTTTTTAACAAGACAATTTATCCAGCTTTGATCATGGCCCCAAAAAAAAAATATTATCTTTTAAATAGGATGTACTTTGTGAAAAATTGCAATCAAAAGAGGTTAAATATTTGTTAGATTTCTTAAAATAAAATAGAAATAACCAAAGAAAGGAGAAGTCCATAATGTCATTGGAATTTTGCTAGCCAATTGGTTAAATTGTATTAAACTACAATTTGTGCATATTTTACAAGTGACATTCTGGGATGGTATTACATTACGATTAAAAATTCGATATTTTTTGTCATATTCACACTTATGAGTCAATTAATTAATTACAGATCTTTCCACTGCTTCAATATCGTTCACAGTATCTGCTTATAACAAACTTCATCATCTATTACATTCACATTGAAAACTAAAAATTGTAGTTTGGCGGAAGCAACCGCTGGTCTATCAGAGTAAGGAGTCAAAATGTGCACATTTAAAGCGAAGTAGGACCCTTTTTTCGGGAGCTATCCAGTTTTAAGTTCTCGGTGCCCTTGCTCGCCTCGGCCTTTCAAGTACCCCCTGAATCCTTTTCATTTTGGAGTTTTCTTCCGACTTCACCATTCTCCGGACGACGTTATGCGGGCTTCTGCTGACTTTCAGAGAGTTTTCAGGCTTCTCTTCTCTGAGAAAAATTATGGACAGTAAAGAATGACATTCTCCGATTTCTCAGGTATGCATCATTCTTATCATTGTGTCGATTTTTATCATTCCTATCCTTGTGCTTATCTTTGTGATGATCTTAATTTCGTTTACCATGCTTGTCACTGTGTCTGTCGTTATTTTTATGGCGACTACTTTTCTATGGGCTATGTTTTCTTCTGTCTCCCTTTTTCGGTTTTAGTGGATCATCTTCTTTATACCGATGATTACGATCTTCTTCGGCAGCTTCACGTTCCAAATCGGACCAATCCTTGCCAGACTCCTCCTCCGAACTGAGCCCTCGTTCCCTGCCTCCCGAGTTCTTTGAAACTCCTGAGTATTCAAAGTCATCATCATTGAACGTCTTCAGGTTGTTTCGCGACGACAACCACGTTTCATGGGAGACGACTCGACATTGAAACCTTGGGTACTCCCGCTGTGACAGTGTATTAAGTGGATCTCTCATCCGTATCGTACTATAGTGCCCTTTCCGAGAGGTAACTTTCATGGAGCTTAGTTCAATAACTAGGAACACCCGTTTTAGCCAATGGGCTTATTATACACTCGTTGCTGGCTGAAGTAAAGGCATTTTCGACGTCCAACGTCACCACGCAAAGCATTTACTTGACGGTATTGTGTTTTGAGCCCGCTTCAAAACCAGGTTTATGACGTCGATCGTTGGTCTAGTCGAAATCCAAATTGTCGATTGGCTATCCTTATATTTTATGATAGGGAGAGGGCTATTGTAGATGGCCCTTTTAAGCATCTTTCCTAGTGTGTCTATAAGGAAAATCGGGCAGTATGATGATGAATGTCGCGGTTGCTTTTCGGGATTCGCGAGCAAACCTAGTCTTTCCCTCTTCCACCGAGCAGGGAAAACTCTTTTAGCCATGCATTTTTGAAAATCAGTCGGGTCTTAACAGTGAGTTTAAGAGCTGGATTGTGGTTCAAACCGGGAGCTGGTGTCCGTAGTTCAACTGCCTCACACCCCACGCGTTGAAATCTCCGTTATGATTTTTGGGTTTCAGCTTCTTGCATCCGAGGTCAACATGCTTTGCAACTATATATATGGATGCTAGCTATTTCTGCTCTGGTGAATCCAGCTTCTGGAAACTCCATCACTTCTTGGATGGCTTAATTTCCACGCGTCCATATTACCACCTTGCCAGTTACATCTGGCACCACTCTTAATGTTGCGCTGCCTCGCAGTGGATGAGGTTGATTTGTGCTAACCTCATTTCTCTCTCCTAAATATTAGGCATCTGCTGCTGCTTGCAATGTGCCGACGATCGATGCCTTTTATCCCCTTGCAAGGTATACTTTCAGGCTCAGCCTTGCACTCTCTGAACATATATCCTCCTCCTCCACATTTCCTACGCCTTTTTGACCTGTAACAGTCATCGGGGCATTTCGCCGCTATGTGGCCAAATTCAAGGCATTTAAAACAGCGCTTGAAGGACATCTGCTAATTGAGTCGGCAAACGGCTCAATCTATTTTTACTTTACCAGCCGCAGTTCGAATGTTGCTTCAACTGGTAAACTGATGGCTGCCGTTTGTGTGCCTCCGCATGCCTTTCTCAGCTCTTCGCGGAATGTTGCAAACTGAGGGGACCGAACTGTTCTTCTAGGCCTCGCGTATATCCTCCTTCCATCAATGTCTTTACAATCTCGTGTTTTTTGGTCCGCACTTGTTTCTCTTCCCCTAAGGACTTATTCACCCTGCGGAGAAAATTTTCAGCTGTTTTGCCAAGAGACTTCTTCAGCTCCACCATTAAATTTCCTTTTTGAAAGCGGTTGATTCGGCTGACGGTCTCTCCAAAATCCATCAACTGCGGATCAGATTTGACCTTTCTGAGAATATTGTTGTATGTCATATCACGTTTTTTCGAGATGATAATTAATTCGGGCCGTAATTTTCTTCTATATGGCACACGTTTTTTTCCGCCACCCAAGTTCTATGCTTTCTTGGTACCTTTTAGGGTCCTCTTGAGTCGACTGGAGTTGAAGCTAATTCCTAGATTTTGGTCAATTTGTTGGCCTTACTCCTTGCCGGTGAGCGGCCTTTTCCGCGTCCTGAGAGGATCCCAAAGAATCATTCGCTCCCTTCCAACCTTACCACCCTTTGGATTTTGAGGGGCGTCACTGAGTGATGGTTGTGTCTTCGAGGCATTGTTTCGTATACGGCACTATTGTATAGTTTACGAATGTTTCGGACCATGTTTTTGATGGCCTGGTGCACATCGTGTTCTTCCTTTATGAATTCAGACAATTCTATAATTTTGTCTCCGAGTTGAACGAACAAGGATTCGTCGTATTTTGGTACTGGTTCTCTGTATGGTTTTTTCGCTGTGCGTTTCCGTATTTATTAGCCTTCCGAGAACTTCCCTGATTTCCTTCTTTCACCAACATTAACTTCAGGTGGGAGGGAGGGTCGCAGGATCGTCAAGCTTCGCCTAAATGTATAAACCACTAGTCCCTGCAACATCTCCCGACTCGGTGTAGTCACCCCAGTGTGAGTTGATGAATGACCAATCCGTGAAGCACCTTTCCGTGGCGTGACGTGCACATAGGTCTGTCCGTCTTTTTTTTCGACTGGAGGAAATCCATTATGCATACGCATCTCGAATCTAGGACACACATGCCGGACTCCTACCGACTAAAACTTACCATATTTTCTCCACGCTCTCCCCGCGGACCACCGTCCTGGTATTGTTTCGCGGGACTGCTTAGTTCTTAGCTGTTCAACTTAAATGTGCTGTATTTTCTACTTTTCTTTTAGGCAGTCTGTTAATACCTATTCGAACATACTTGGTGCCATTTTAATTGTCAGTTTTAGCGTTTTGTTGCGTTATCCCGGACCCTTTTCACTGCGTCCAGAATTTCATCTGTGGTTACTGGAGGGATGTTGGGGAAATAATGTCGAAACTATCTCCTCATGGATCCGAGTCAGCCTCATCACAGAGTTGCTTGGAGCAGCAATTCTTACTTTTCGTAATGGCCCCTTGCAATTTCTGCATAACTGTTTATATTCGAGGTATCTTTATGCATACTCTGGCGTGTTTCTTTGGCATTGACTCCGCCTTCTGGCACTCGGGCATTCTGTACGGCACTTTAGCGTTCCACCAGTAGTAAGGGTTGCGCTTCCGAGAGTGTGTATATCTTCGCATGAAAGTGTCGCATGCTAAGTATGTTGGGACAGCTGTGATGCTTTTTCTATTGCCGTCCGGTGTTTCTTCAGATGAGGAATTATTACTTTGGGCTCCTTATCAATATTAATATATATCGCTTGCTGGTCGCTATGCGTATATTCTTCTTTAATATGTCAGTGTAGACGCTTCACAAAGGAATCACTTACGAAAGTAAGATTCACGATGCAATCAAGTTCTTCACACCTAAAACCGCTTAGGTTTCCCATATTGGCCAGGGTGACTTTTAGGCACGAGAACACCTCGAGTAGAATTCTTCCCCTTCATTTGCTACCCGGCTTTTCGTTGAAGCGTTGAAGTCGACGGCAATAATTTTAGCGTCTCCCGCCTATCTATCTAGAATGTTTCAATACTATACAATAGCAGCTGCAAATTAAGAGGTAGAGGTTAACCCTCACAAAGTTTTGTTCGCGATGTTTCATTACTTGCTGCAAGGCTCGATTACTGCAATCCCATACCGCGCTTTTCACTTATATCTGCTTCCCAAACACCTTGATGGAAGCTTTTCTATTGTTCACTGACAGTAGCAACATCGATTTGCTTTTCGTACATTTTTTTGTGCTAACAAGCCCTGGGCGACTTGGCAGTGGCTTAGATTCAGCTTGATTCAGAATGCTTTCCTTTACGTAGGGTACTTAAAACGATCCTGTAGGCTGGTCACCTGGTTGCAATGATGCTGCATGTCTGTTTGCCTCTCTGTCACACGCCCTTTTCTCAGAAACGGTTATACTGTCTGACATGACGTTTCGTGGGAAGACGGGAACTATGAAGATCCTCATACAAGCAAAAGGTGGTGTAAAATTGTGTTGTTTTCAAATGAAAGGTCTCGATTAGTACTTTTCAGAATCAGTCTTAGATTTGACATTTGCTGAAAAGGTGAAATAGGTAGCAATAGAATTTTTAACTATGTACACACGAAAATGTCATGTACTTATCGTTCGTCACAGAGGGAAAGACAAAACCTTTTTATACTTGAAGTGTCTGTGTTTGTTTTGCAGCTTGGCGTTTGATGTAAATGGCCGCCGACACCCTCATCTAACGAAATATCCCAGATGCGTTAACGTATCGCAGGATTTCCGATAGTGGATGTGAAGCTACTTGTCGCAACTTGAGAACATTGGCAGTGAAGATCTGATGCCTGATACATCCATAATCGGCGCATTCACATAGAAAATTCTCCGTGGATTCCGCGGAGGAGACGTGTCATCTCGAATAATTTCTATTCTGAAAATACTTCGTGCAAATGAATTATGGTCTGTCAAAATGCCTACAATTCTCCACCAATTCCTCCTGCTTTTCGATAAGATAAACTTTGCGATACGCATGTTAGATTCTGACAAGAAAACTTTGGTGTGTCTAGTAGCATTTAGGCTCTGCCAGCCTTAGCCAATCTACTGATACTCCAATTGATGGTTCCGGTCCAAGCATGGGGAAGGTTGAACCCTCTTTTGCTAAAGCATCCGAGATTTCACCTCTCTCTACGCCACAGTGACCAGTTGTATCGTATTGAATGTAGAGATAGAGTTTAAACGGTTTCTGCATTCCTGAATTATTTTTGAGGTGATAAAAGGCAAGATCAAATAGCAGCACCAAGTGTCAATAATTTAGCTTCGGCGGTTCCTACCTACTTAAAAAAGAAAGGAGCGCCGGTAGTGGTGGTCGGTGGTAGGTTAGTAGGAGAACCCGTTTAGTACTGTCTGCAACATCAAGCCCCCATGCAGAATAGTTTACTTCTGCATGGTTTTGAACTAGACTGTGTGAGAGTTCCAGGACATCAAAGCAAGCCGTGAGAGATTTAATTACAAAACCTGGAGTCTACAATATGATGGGACCACAATCACTTTCATGAGACACCAAATTTCTTTGATTTCCCGAGCCTGTGGTTCATAGTTCTCATCTTCTTCTCTACGTATTTTCGTTCAATGTATAGCAACGTCAATAATATATGTGGACTGACCCATTTTGTCAATCAACAGCTCTTGCGGGCCCCAATATATGCTGCAAGCAGAACTGTTAAGTATTGCCTGTGGCTTATATCGGTAGACCGGACATGCAAAGTTTCGGTGGATCACCTTACCTTCACAGCAGAGTTTGGATGATGTTTTGGGAATTTGAAGGTAGTAGTCCATATCAGTCGCTGGAAGTTTTTCAGATGAGTTTTCGTCCACAAATGCGTAAACCAGTGAAAGGATAGCGAATACATTCAATGCGCTTATTTTATTTTTCCCTGGGAGGTGCTATTTCGGTACCAGCTTCACACCTCGCAGGAATTCGGACAGCAGAGCATCCTTCAGATCACCAACTCGAGCATGGGTTTTTGCAGAATTCCTAGTTACTTGTCTGACTCAGTCTCTTCTTTATCTTTAGTCTGGGCCTTTACAGAAATATTTTCATATTTTACTTTTACATCTGATTTCGGTACTTTTCACGTCACTTGCTGGCTTTACCACTCAAGATCGCTTATTCTCAATTCGAAGTCACATGGAACCCATTCATGGGCATAGTGAACATTTTATTTCTTACGATTTTGACTTTGTTTTAATTGAAATAATAGATTTGAAATTTATAGATTGTGGACTAAAAACCTAAGTTAAGGATATGCATTCGGCGAACAATGGCAACCCTTCACGGAGTGGAGGTGTTTTTCACTGTCGTAAACATTTCACTTAGTGTATTATTTACCCAGGAACTGGCTATAATTTTTTCTGGTTCGCTCTGCTCATCCTTGTTTATAATCGTGAGTATTTTTTAGTCGCGTTTTCTACCAACAACCGTGAAAAATGATAAGTTACAAGATATTCTGCCAAGATGGAATAAGATAGGTGATATTAGGATTACAATGGCGATGAGATACGTGGTGAAATGAATTAAAAAAAGTAGACGCCTTCAGCAGTGGAGAAAAATCCCCCACTGCACCGTTGGTGGAAGCGATACACGAACCATTTAAACTGACGCTGATTACGAGGTGTAATTTGTCAGCTGGTATCCTTGTAATATGATAAAGGAATTGTGCCACGATTTTTTCATGCCTGTGTCTACTTCAACTGCTTCCCTGTGGAAATTTCTTCATCCAGGACTGACTAGGGACGGGTTTTTCGAGAGTTATTGTTCATTTAATGGAAATATCCACGAGATTTATTTGACTCATTTGAGTAATTTGAAACAATTTGTGAGCGTGACAATATTTTTCTAGCTCAGATTTTTTTTCGGATTGCCTTATTAAATCTTATCTTTTCAGCACATCTATTATTCAAGTCGGGAAAAAATTGGGTGTAATATCTCAGGTTTACACGTTTTCTTGGAAAAGGGTCTGCTTGATTTTTTCTGTTTATATGACAATAGACAAACCGTAGTGCATTCCATCAGATGAGATTACAACTTGCTAAGAGGTCTTGTGATAAAATAAATGTTTAGATACATACTATATATGCTAATTTATTTTCCAATTACGTTTCAGCTAATGTAGACAAGTAGCATAATTAATTCATAATTATATTATGAATATGTATGGTCAGGTAATACACTACCCTGACAAATGCAACGTTTACACTGAAACGGTCGAGAAACTCATTTATTATTCCACCTAAATCTGCAGGAAACTAAAAGTAAGCATATGGAGAGCGCTCCAGAAAATGCGAGATTTCTGCAGGGGAAATGTCTCGGAAACAACAGACGTTAGAAAACTAGAAACTGCTTTGTTCATGCAAAATACTCTTGCGAAACATAAATCACACAGCGAAACGAGAAATCCTAAACTACATAATTAGCCGTTTATTTTCGTATTTTGTAATGTGTGGCGCATATCCGAAAAGAACCTGAACAATGTTTGAACGGTAGCCAGAAAAAAGTCCTATTCTGTGAAACGATGCGAGAATTCGCAAGGCGAGGAACACACGTCGAATAAAACACCGTAGAACTCACCTTTAAGTCAATCTAACACTTTTTAACCGTCAATTGCAATATGCATCACCGGCACGGCGTGAAATTCTTAAAATAGATGCGTTTTGTGGTCATGAATCTGCTAGAGGAGTCTTTATTAGATAAATTCAATTGTGACACGTTTTGCGTAAAGGGTGTTGAATGGGCGAGTTAGTATCTGCTTCTGGCTAGTCTGCGTATTTTAAACGGAAGCTTCTAATCTTCTAGAAATGGTTGTATAGTTGCCCGGTAGGCATGCATGGAATATGCCCGCTTAAAAAAGGCATACCAGGGTACGCCGAAGTTATCGTAATCTAATAAGATTGGAATCACTTTATGGTTTTACCAAAATTTTACTATTACTCACGATTCGATTTCATTTACCAAATTAATTAAACTGATTGTTACTTAAAGACTTCATACCACAGACGAGTACCAATTGCATTAGAAAACTTTGCGACCAGTTGCCATAGCACATTGAATTCGAATCCTTTTTTTTGTCATGATTTTTGGCGGTTGATCTTGGGATTTGTTACGTTAAGTCCTTGGATTTCATTATTGTCTGGAAGTATTTATAGGCATATGAGATGTTCTCTAATTGAATGATAATGTTCGCGGACGGGGTATTTATAGTGCGTCGAGTAATTGTTTGTCACACGCTAGCAAAAAGTCGAGAAAATAGAGAAAATCGTGAAGAAAGGTATGACAGCGAACTTTGCCAGATTAAATAATAGAAAACGAACTATTTTATTTGGATAATGCAAGAGGTGTCTGCAATCATTGCAGCGACATAGGAGTCGTGCACGGTTGAATGACGTGAACGCTAAGATATTTTGTCTAATTAAATTGCTAGTGGAAGAAGGAGATGATATTCGAAACTGAATTTTTGGAGTGTTGCTCGGACAATGGTGCTATATGTAGATTAAATAACGTTAAAAATGGTTTGAAGTACATACTAATGACTTTTAACAAGGAATGCAGATTAGAAATCTTCACAAACCTCCGTCCTTGGGGCGCATACATAAACTTCATTTTAAGATTGATAGTCAAAATTTTACTCATTCCATTTGCTCTTTAAGTTTGTTATTTTTGTCACTTTTTTTTGAAACATGTTTTGTTTAGGTAGATATTCTTCTCAGCTATATCTTTAACATTTCTAAGTGTCTTGAATTTTGAAATATTTTTTACCCCATGTTTCCAATTAACATAATGAAGGGTCAGGGGGTTTAACGTGATTACCTGCCTTGTTGACATAATCCCACCGTCCTCTTCGGACACGGATTAATGTGGAGGCCACAGCCAGAGCCCCGCCATGACTGGCAAAGCGGCAGTGATTTGCAAATGGTGTCGATTGGTAGTTCATTTGTGACATTTGTAAAGTAAACATAATTAAAATTATACCCATTAAGGAGTTAGGTGAGTTTCAAAATTTAAAAAAATAATTTTTCCTTTTTTTCGCTTATGTCTAAAATATTCTCCAAAAATTTTAAAACGATTTGAGTAAAATTCTAAGAGGTAGGGCATTTAGAAGTTGCTGGAACAACCACGAGTATGCTCGAAAAGAGGGTGAAGATCGCATATTTATTACCAGAAAAAAAAATTTTCGCTAAGATTCAAGAAGCAATAGTTCGTCACAATCGCTACAGCGGGCTTTTTATTATAGGTGCTGGAATCGATGACTCTATCAAATAAAACAAATTTTTCAAATGTTATTTGAATGTAAAAATTCAATTGCGTTTTTCTCGAAAAACAATTTTGGAAATTGGTAGTGACAATTTCTCAAAAAGTTATGAACTCATCAAATTTTGCATGCTTCTTTTATATAATATTTACTACTGCTTGAACGAGCGATTTTATTCTCTCTGTTTAAAATATACTCCAGGCCATACAGGGCGTACATTTTTTATTAAAAAATGGGACTTTTGGTTCACAATTCCGTTAAAAATGCAAATTTAAATTTGTTTTTTTTCCTTCACTCAAGTACGGGCTCTAAGCATCTACTAACAGAAAATTTTTGGATTTTAATTTCATATAAATCTGTCATGAGTTATCCTGACTACGGGCAAATTCAGGAGCCCTGGGTGTATCGGGGGCAGATTCGCGGTCTGCAAGGAGGAAGCATGCAGGTAATTTGGGACTCCTCTTGTGAAAAATCACGAGCTTGCATAATTCTTAAACGTAATTTAAAATACATATGTCTTTCAGAGTTCTTAACCGGGGACCTTGTGGCTATCAAAGTCTCATTGGAAGCTGGCAGGAGCACTCGAGAGGCAGTTGTAGCATCGGGATACTCCCCAGGAGACGAGCGCCGGGCTCCACCGGAACAAGTCGCAAAACTGACGAAGTATTGCGAGGAGAGGGCGTTACCACTTCTTCTCGGCTGCGATGCTAACGCCCACCACGAAGTTTGGGGAAGCAGCGACACCAATCGTAGAGGTGAGTACCTTCTCGAATTTATTCTTAGCAATAAGTTAGAAATATACAACGTAGGGAACACTCCAACATTTATGACCAGCACCAGACAGGAGGTACTATGATATTATAGATATAACTCTAGGAAATACCTTAATGAACGAAATGGTCGGGAATTGGAGGGTGCCGGATGAACCCTCAATGTCTGATCACAGGATAATCAGATTCGACATTGAGGGTAACTCCGAAATAGAAAGAATAATAAGGAATCCCAGGAGAACGGATTGGGAATCCTACACAACGCACTTGAGCAACAACATTGCCTATCTTCAAGGGGGCGGTGACATCAGGAGCGAACTGGAATTAGAAACGGTGGTTGAAAACCTCAACACAATCGTCATTAACGCATATGAGGCCAGCTGTTCTTCTAAGACAGTCAAGTCATCAAGGGATGTACCATGGTGGAACAAGAACCTAGCCAGAATGAGAACAGAGGCACGAAAACTCTTTAACTGGGCAAAACAAACCGGGGACTGGCAGAGGTATAAAAATGCACTGACTGCGTATAATAATAATAATCGTTGGCGCAACAATCCATATTGGATCAGGACCCTGAAGTGTGTTAGAGCACTTCATTCAAGACCGTAACCGTACACTAGGAGGCAATGTGGTCAGCATTGCGCTCGCCCGAGATTATTACCCTGATTTGACTCAGGTACTCATTCACAGCTGAGTCGACTGGTATCCGACGTCAAATCACGATACAAATTCCACTGCCACCAGTGAGATTTGAACCGTGACGTTCCGTATGATAGCCTTGTGCTCTAACCACTCAGCTATCCGGACACACTGACTGCGTATAGCAACGCAATCAGGGAAGCGAAACGGAACAGCTTCAGGGAATTCTGTGAAGGCTGTAGCCAAAGACGGAGGAATATCCTATGTCTGCTTGAAAAAGGAAGGTGGGGCATTTAACGAGAATGAGGAGGACAGGGTACACCTGCTTCTCAGAACTCATTTCGCGGGGTCCTACCCCACGATGGCAGGCGACAACAGTCTGCCTGACACCCTAATAACGAATAAAAGGGGAAGGAAGGAGAGCTGGAAACTAGCAAAAGAGGTATGCTCAGAAGCTAGGCTAAGATGGGCAGTGGGAACTTCTAAACCACTGAAATCTTCTGGAGTAGATGGCATTTTCCCAGCATTTATCCAGAGAGGCCTAGGAATTATCTTAGAGTCTCTTCTGAGGGTGGTAAGGGGGAGCATAGCACTGGGTTACATACCAAGGGCATGGAGAAGGGCAAAAGTGGTCTTTTTTCCGAAAGCGGGTAAAAAGGATCCTTTCCACCGTAAATCTTTCAGACCAATCTGCCTACCATCGTTCGTACTCAAAACGGTGGAGAAGGTCATAGACAACTATATTAGAACTAACGTTCTAAAGCGTAATCCTCTACATCACTGTCAACACGCTTACCGGGCAGGACGGTCAACTGAAACTGCTCTATATCAGCTGACAGAGGTACTACGGGATGCCATAGAAACAAAAGAAATTGGACTGTGCGCGTTTTTGGATATCGAAGGAGCATTCGACAACACATCGCACACAGAGATACAGGATGCCCTGAGGTACCGACAGGTACAAATTCTATTATCATGAACACCACTCAAGGCTGTCCTCAGGGTGGAGTACTATCGCCGCTGATGTGAAGTATGGTAGTCGATGAACTCCTGGACGTGTTAACAAATACTGGAATACAAGTCCAGGGCTACGCGGACGACATTGTTTCAATCTGTAAGGTGGCGCTGCGGATCAACCCAACCAAAACCACCATAGTACCATTCACTAGGAGGCGTAAGCTGGATCACCTGAGAGCCATAACATTACATGATATGGAGGTGAAACGAGAAACAGAGGTCAAATATTTGGGAATTACGGTAGACCAAAAATTACTCTGGGAGACACATGTCGGAAACACTTGTTGGAAAGCCACGAGGGCTCTGATGACTTGCAGATCCATAGCAGGAAAAAAATGGGGTTGCAGCCCGAAGATACTACTTTGGATATATACTGCAATAGTAAGGCCCATGATTACATATGGAGCGGTAATCTGGGCAGAAAGAACCGAACTCAGCACACGATCCAGAGAATTACATAAGCTCCAAAGGCTGGCCTGCGTGTGTATCAGTGGGGCAATGAGGACATGCCCAACGGCATCCCTGGAAGTGCTTCTGGGATTAATCCCTCTCCATCTGCACATACAGATGCAGGCAAGGAGATCAATATTCAGGATGGCCGGTGGTATGAGTGGTGCGGGGAGCTGCCTAAATCGAAGGATGATTGATATTCTTTCTGGGCGGTATCCCGAATTACTGATACCAAGGGATAATTAAGTATTTAACATTCTTTATTTTCAAATATTTATTGTATACTTATTATTTATTAATAACAAATGAATTATGGAATTCGTTCTATTTTAAAACTTTAATTACAAATTAATTGGCATGAGGAATTATTGAATTCATTCTATTTTCAAACTCTAATTACAAATTAAATTGGCATGAGGAATTATTGAATTCATGGCACACTTTTTTTCCGATCTTCCACTCCCGTGGCGTGCTGCGCAAAGTGGATAGATCCGCGCCATCTATTCGCTCGCACTCGCAACATTCGAAATAAATTTCGAATGCTGCGAATCCTGCCGCGCCACATCACTCCGCCCCCAGATGAAACCTAGGGGTTTCGTCGACTGATCCCCGAACTTCGTTCGCCGTTAATCCACAAAGCGGACACGACGTTGCTTCGGGGCGCACGCGGGTTTCAGCCTGGACAAAGAGACCGCCTTTTTGTGACCACCGATCTCGAGCTGGAAGAAATGTTCTCCCCGCTCGAGAACGCGGTACGGGCCCTCATATGGAGGCTGCAGCGGCTTCCGGACGGCATCCGTCCTGATCAGCACGTGCGTGCAAGTGTCCAGCTCCTTGGGCGAACAGGCAGGTATGGACGAGTGTCGAGTGGGTGGTGGCGCCTTGATGCGTCGGAGACTGTCCCTCAGCAGACGCAACAACCCCGACTCCGTGAGTCCCGATCTCTTGTCGAAGACCGGATCGCTTGGGAGTCTCGGGTTCTCCCCGTATACCAGCTCCGCGGGGCTGGCAGCAAACTCCTCTCGGCGGGTTGTTCGAAGGCCGAGTAGGACGAGAGGCAAGACTTGAGTCCAGGACGGGTCGTCGCGTGCCATAATGGCGGCTTTCAGCGTCCGGTGCCAACGTTCTAGCATTCCATTGGATTGCGGGTGGTATGCAGTAGTCCGCTGGCGTTTAAAACCAAGGAGTTTGCCTAACTCGGAGAAAAGGGTGGACTCAAATTGCATTCCCTGGTCAGTGATGATCACTGCAGGGACGCCAAAGCGAGGTATCCACTCTCGACAGAGGGCTTCAGCACATGATTGCGCCGTAATGTCTTTCAGAGGTATTGCCTCAGGCCACCGCGTGAACCTGTCGATGATTGTGAGGCAATACTTATAACCGTGCGAGTCTCGCAAAGGCCCTATTATGTCGAGGTGTATGGTGTGGAAACGCTTGGTAGTGCGGGGGAATGAGCCCACTTCTTTCCTTACATGCCTGGAGACTTTACACTTTTGGCATGCGATGCACTCTCTGGCCCAGGAATTGATATCCTTGTTCATGGAGGGCCAGAAGTATTTTCCGGTGACTAACCGGTTTGTTGTCCTGATGCCGGGGTGCGCCAAGTCGTGAACTGCGTGGAACACTTCCTTGCGAAATGTGGCCGGAATGTATGGCCGAGGTCCCTTTTCCGAGTCTTCGCAGCAGAGCGAGAGGTTTGAGCCGAAGATGGGCAACTCCCGAAATTTGTATTTGGGGTTGGACATGAGGCTCTGAAGTGCTGCGTCATCCACTTGCGCCTTGGCAATAGCCGAGAAATCGAGTGAGGCGGGGATGTTAACTTCGGAGACACGAGACAAAGCGTCAGCAACAATGTTATCCTTCCCGGACACGTGCTGGATGTCTGACGTGAACTGGCTTATGAAGCTCAGGTGTCGAAGCTGACGAGGGGACGCTTTGTCGGGCTTCTGTTTCAAAGCGAACGTGAGAGGCTTATGGTCCGTGAACACTGTGAACGGCCGGCCTTCTAGGGAGAAACGGAAGTATTTGATGGACAGGTATGCGGCGAGCAGTTCGCGATCGTAGGTGCTGTAGTTCCGTTGAGCGGGATTCAACTGCTTCGAGAAGAAGCTCAACGGCCAAAATTGGTCCACCTTTTGGTGAAGGGCAGCACCTACTGCGATGTCAGAGGCATCAACAAAAACGGCTAGGGGTGCATCTTGAAGAGGGAATGCCAAGAGTGTAGCGTCGGCCAGTTGTTGACGAGATTTGTTAAACGCGCAGATAGCCTCTTCAGACCACACGATCTCTCGTGTGTCCTTAGTTTTGGGGCCAGACAAGTACGCGTTCAAAATGGACTGGAGATGGGCGGCCTTAGGCAGGAAACGACGGTAGAAGTTCAGCATGCCCAAGAACCTCCTCAACTCCCTCACTGTCTTTGGACGCGGGAAGCTTGTTATTGCTTGCACCTTGTCTGGGTCGGGCTGTATTCCTTCAGGGGAAATGAAATGGCCGAGGAATCTCACCTGTTGTTGAAGGAATTTGCATTTCTCAACGTTTAGGACTAAACCGGCCTCAAGGAGACGTTGAAAAATGCACTCGAGATGGGCTAAGTGCTCAGACTCAGTGGAAGAAGCGACCAAAACATCATCCAAATATACGAAACAGAATTCGAGGTTTCGCAGGACTGAGTGAATGAACCTTTGAAAGGTTTGCGCCGCGTTGCACAATCCGAAAGTCATCCGGGTGAACTCGAAGAGTCCAAAGGGTGTGCATATTGCCGTCTTTGGAATGTCTTCAGGAGCTACTGGGATTTGGTGATAAGCCTTGGTTAAGTCCAAGGTCGAAAAGATGCGGCAATTCGCGAGGTGATGCGCAAAGTCGTGGATGAGTGGAATTGGATATCGGTCAGGAACAGTCTGTGCATTTAGCCTTCTGTAATCCCCACATGGGCGCCATTCGCCGTTTGGCTTAGGGACCATATGCAGTGGGGAAGACCAACAGCTGTTTGAGGGCCTGCAGATACCCTGTTGAACGAGTTGTTCAAACTCTTTCCGTGCAATTGCCAGTTTCTGAGATGGTAGAGGACGCACCTTCGAGAAGATCGGGGAACCAGTAGTGATAATGTGGTGCTGCACATTGTGCTTCACTGGTTTGGAGAGACTACAGTTGGTAGTAATCTGGCTGAACTTTTGGAGAAGTGCCCGAACACGAGAGTCGGTAATGTCTTCTAAAAGAACGGAAAGATTATTGCCTGGGTGAGATACCATATGTCCCGACGAATTAAGGTTGGTCGTGGAATCTATAAGAGACTTGTTTTGCAAGTCCACCAGCAATCCATAGTGACACAGGAAGTCTGCGCCTAGTATGGGGAAGCTGACATCCGCCAGGATGAAACGCCACGAAAACGTCCTACGCAAGCCAAGACTCACGTCCACTTGCCTATACCCGTACGTGTTTATGCGGGAGGAATTTGCTGCCGCAAGTTTGAGCGGTTGAGGGAAAAGTTGATGATGCTGGGGTACGGGAAGAACCGAAACCTCCGCACCCGTGTCGACGAGGTAGTTGCGCCCGCTGAGGGGGTCGAAAATAGTTAGGCGACGTGGCGCTGCGTTCTGGGTGGCCGCCGCCAAGACCCCCCGCGGACCTAGTTTTTTGCGGTAGGAGAGAATCTACACGGTAGCGTACATCTTGTCGCTTTATCCCCGAATCTGCGGTGGTACCAGCAAATCCCTTGGTCCGTGGACTGTCTTGACGACCTGCTACCTGATCGCCCTTTTCGGGTGGCAGACCGTGAGCGTGCTCGCGATCTGGCGCCCGAACGCTGAGCGTCCAACGTCGCCCGCATCTCGGCCATACTGGCTGTTAAAGCAGCAATCTCGCGCCTCAATTCACCCACCTCATCCGACGGTGGTTGAACGGCCGCCAAGGTTGGGCGTACGTACACCTCCTGGACCTGGTCGGCCGTCGCTGCCAGTTCCTCCAAGGAACTGGAGACGCAAGCGAGGATCGCCTGGGTGCCCTCCGGGAGCCGACGCAGCCAGAGCGACTTAATCAGGTCGTCGCCGATCTTGCTCCCACCCAATTGCCTCATTTCACGAAGCAATTGGCTGGGAGTTCGATCACCCAACGTTAAACCCGCCAGCAAGTGGTCTAATTTTGCCGACTCGCTTGCCGACAGGCGCCTGATCAACTCGCTCTTGAGCTGCACGTACGATGTCGACTTCACCACGTCGGACACCAGAAGTATGGACTCTTCGTCCAGGCCGACCACCGCGTAGTTGAAACGGGTCGCGTCCGATGTGATGCCGGACATTTGGAATTGTGCTTCCAAATGCACGAACCACAGCTCGGGGTTCCGCCGCCAAAACGGAGGAACGCGTACGGCGAGGGCGGTCACTTGCGGGTCCGATGGGCCTGCCGCGTCTTTATTGTCAAAAGACATTTTTCTTACAGAGAAGTACGAGATTGAGATGTAAACGCGGTGAGTTTATACTGAAACGCGGTGAACTTTACACCGACACGGCAGGCCGCACCCACAAATGCACGCACGAAACGAGAAAAAAACGACGAGCGAAGCGGACGCTCTCCAGCGCAGACCAAAAACACCACCAATGAAAATGGAGAACTCGCGATGCTAAACACCTCCTCGCCGTCTCTTGCAGCGATTTCAATCTTTTATTACTATTTTTTTTAACTTTTAATGTATTGAACAATAATTTCACTTAAAATAAATTACAATAATGATTCGCTGCTGCGGCCTCTTTGGTGAAGACGGCGTCGATGTGAAGGCGGCGGCGGTGGCGGCGGCTTCTGCTGCAGCGATGGTGGCGGAGTCTTCGGTTTCTGCCTGATAGCGGTGGCTGTGGCAGTGATGCTGGTGTCGGTCAGCTGCGCTGATCTTGACGGCGAGGGCTGCAGTGACGGCGGCGGCTTCGACCTCTGCGGCGATGGTGGAGACGATTCCGGCGGCGGAAGTGGCTGCGGCAATGATGGGGGCTGGGGCTGCGTTGATGGCGTCTGTAGCGACAGCGGTGGCAGCTGCTGCGTCTGTGGCAGCACCGGTGTCAGCTGCTGCGTCTGTGATGGCAGCGGTGGTGGTTGCGGCGTCTGTGGCGGCAGCGGTGGCGGCGACGGGGACAGCGGGGCTGCAGTGACGGGGGCGGCTTCGACCCCTGGAAACGACTGCGGCTGCGGTTGTTCACGCAATTATGGTGCGTGCTCCGGCGTCACCAATATGTGTTATTTGCGCTGCTGCTGTTCTTCGCCCGGGCCGTTGTGCCGGTTACAAAAAGACGACCCCTGACGCTGTCGGAATTGGATGGTGTCTGGGGCTGCGGTGTTCTTCGGGGTCACCAATTAAGTATTTAACATTCTTTATTTTCAAATATTTATTGTATACTTATTATTTATTAATAACAAATGAATTATGGAATTCGTTCTATTTTAAAACTTTAATTACAAATTAAATTGGCATGAGGAATTATTGAATTCATGGCACACTTTTTTTCCGATCTTCCACTCCCGTGGCGTGCTGCGCAAAGTGGATAGATCCGCGCCATCTATTCGCTCGCACTCGCAACATTCGAAATAAATTTCGAATGCTGCGAATCCTGCCGCGCCACAATAACATGACAACGAGGTTTCACTTCGATAAGAAGTTTGAAATACGTTGGAGTAACAAGGCAAACTGGGAGAGCGTGGCTGCGACATATGGCTTAAACCAGCAACAGATTTCTTGGTACATTGACGGAACCCTCACAGCAGAGGGAGCGGGTGCCGGTGTCATTGGTCCAAGGAAAATGTACTTTGAGCCAATGGGCAGGTACACTAGCATATTCCAGGCGGAAATATACGCCATAGACAAATGTGCCTCTTTTAATTTGCAAAGGAACTACAGGGGGCAGAACATAGCTATTCTCACCGATAGCCAAGCAGCGATCAAGGCACTTAGGTCCAACCAGGTGAACTCTAAACTGGTATTGGAATGCCTTGAGAGACTGAATACACTCGGCTCTTCCAAAAAAGTCTGGATACTTTAGGTTCCAGGCTGTGCTGGGTTGGAAGGCAACGAGACAGCGGACGAACTAGCCAAGACAGGAGCAGGGACGCCTTTACACCGGTCAGAACCCTTCTGTGGAATCGGAAACAGTTTCATGGCTATGAATCCAAGAAATGAAGAGAAACCGTTGAGGGAACTATACTGAGCGGGCCTGCCGGAGATGGAGCAGTTCAGGGTGCTTATTGGGGGATACGAACCCATACGCACAAAATATTGCTTAAACCTCATCAAAAAGAACCTCCGAATTATAGTAAGAATTCTCACTGGTCATTGTCGGCTGAACTATCACCTAGGGAAGCTAGGGATATCTACGGCCATTGCCTGTAGGTTTTGTGAGGAGGATGACGAAACCTCTATGCACGTCTTGGGACAGTGTCCGGCACTTGTGCAAAGCAGGTCGAGACATCTGGGAGAACACTTAATGCCAGATGCAAAGCTGAAAGATCTGGAAGTAGGGAACATACTAAAGTTCCTAACGGTTACAGGCCTGCTTGAGATACTATGATCTATAGGTACACTATAACCAGTAAAAGGGGCACAATAGTTCTTCAAGGACGCGGTGCGACTTTCCCTTAACAGACTAATCTAATAATCTATCCTGACTACGCCGAGAGAACTTTTTTTGAAAAGTCACTGGAGATGAGGTCCCAATGACTGAATTCTCAAAATTTTTGAATGAAAATTTCGAAAAGTACTTTTCAAATATATATCTTTTATAAGATAAACTATTTCAATAAAATATTTCATTGGATATATAAAAATCCAAATCCAAAGTTGTAAAAATGTACACAATTTAAGCCTTTGAAACCCACTTAACTTCTTAAGAATTCGGAATAATTGTCCTTATTTTTTAGGGCCTAATGGGTCTGTGTTTTTGGCACATGGTGAATATCGTTACGGTTTTCCGGGTCGTCTAACGTCTACTGCCCGAATACTATGGCTTTTATTCATTTGTCTTTAAGGGATCTAATCAGTACGCACAGCGAAAGACCCGTAATTGCTTGTTCTGCTCAGTATACGGATCGAGATATTGTGAAAGAAGAGACAACATTATCTAGATGTATGGCACAACTGGATTTTTCATGGCGTTTTTCCAGCCATTTCATTTCCGAATGTTCTCCTACAAAGTGCAAACAGTCCATCAGCTACTACTAGTTGGTCGTGAAACGCATTTGACTCTAAGTGTTAATAATGAAGTGCCTCATTTTTGGTCGCACAGCATGAATGGAGACTTAAGAATACACCCAAAGTCTGCCGTGCTTGCCGTAAAACGCGACTACAAGGGATAGAAATGTGTGGGCAAATTTTGAAACTTTACTGTTTTCTAAAGGTCAACAACGCCTCACTCACGCTAAAGCAGCGATAACTAAACAGTTAGATAAACATCTAGAACGGATTCTGGAATGCGCTACGACAACGGTATCCAGGCCCGGGAATGCTCACTTGTTTATTCTCGAAAGATGCAATGATATAAGCTGGGCATTCTAGGCCTAAGCTAAGTACGGTAGTGGGACTCTAGAGAATAATCCTCTCCCTATTGCCACGCTTATGGGAACTTATTTCTGTAATTTGAAAAGCCGAGTGGAAGCAAACGCGAATCGGGAGTCTGATTGCTTTTGACGGGTATGACAAAGCTGAGGGAGCCGGATTGTGACGGGGTTCTGACTGCAAGATTCCTTTCCAGGTTAGGAAGTATTACAATTGTACACGTCTATGGTCCAAGGCAGACTCCCGATATAAAAGAGAAGGATGCTTTCCACAAGCAGTTAAATGCAGTTCAGGAGAGCTTCCTAAAGGTGACATTGTGAACGTGATGGGTGATCTGAATACCGAGGTTCTGACAAAACCGTTCTCGGACATATGATGGGGAAAACATGGTTTTGGCGACTGTAGTAACAATGGCCGGAGGATTTTGAATTTCTGTAGCAGCTTCCATTGCCCCATTATTTGCGACACATTCTTGGGGCACAGAGCGTTCGAGTAATTAGATTGACGACTTTGCAATCAGCACTTCCTTTAGGAGTTGTTTTCTGGATAAGTATAACCTGAGAGGCGCTGGCATCGGTCTCGAAAGGGATCACCATCTGATGCTCGCTGAGGTTTGCTAGCGTGTTGTGTCCACACATCCAACCAAATTTCAACGTTGATTGGGTGTATGATTTAGCTGTCACTCGACAGTGGGAGAGCTGCCTTGCTGATCAGATGACAGATGTCCGGAGTAACCGGTTTGAGAATTTCGATTAGCGTTGAACTTCTATTAAAAATGTTCTTTTCTTGGGTGTTACGTTGGTTGTCGGTCACGTCCCGAAGGAGCGTCATAAGATGTGATTCACAGTGGAATCGTGGAGCTGGATCGATAAACGGAAGGGACTTAAAGTAGTGTTAACCATTGCGAGTGCTAGCCTACGTGATGCGCTCGGATTCCGACACCATGTGAAATGCCGGAAAGTTCAGTGTAGTGTGCATAATGATAATAGCGAATTTGTTATTGTGCTGTTATGGGAAGCGAAGATGCCGCGGAATGCAATGATTTCAAAAGTGTATACCACATTACGAAAGAGCTAGTATGTAGTCGCAAATCTTTCGATAGCCTTGTGAAGGACGTCAACGGTCGACTTCTCATCTACGATGAACTGAAGAGGTAGAAAAAACACTTCACAATGATTATTTCAAAAGTAGATAAAGGGCATGATCGTGAAGATCCCAAACAAGAGTCTGTTTTGAGTGTGATAAATGAAATAATTTCTGTGTGCTGTAGTCACAAAAATAATAACTAAAATAATCCTGGAACGCGTCAAAGTGCATTCCGAGTGCAGGCTGGTTTTCGTTCTGGATCCTCCTGCATTGATTAGGTCAACACCATACATGTTGGATCGACGAATTTGGATCTAATCTGCACTACGTAGGAGGGGCGTTCCGGAGAAACTAATAATTATTATAACCTGCTGCATCGTATCAAAATAGTAGAAGAATTTGGGGTCGAATTCGGAGTCCGCAAAGACTGTCTCTTATTATCGATACTTGTTATTGGTGACGCTCTTCATGTCGCCCTATCTGGAGGACATGGAGGAGCTTGCCTTGTCTAAAATCTAGAAATGAAGTTATCTCTACACCAAGATCAAGTGAAATCCGTTCTACGCATCTCCTCTTCATAACATAAGTGCCCAGTCGGTATAACGAGCTATCATTTCTAGGGCATCTTCATACTCTCTAAGCCCGTTGTCATGTGTCAAATTTCTTATCAACCAGAAACTTCATCCGTAATTCAGGATACCGCCATTCATAATTCTTGAATTTCGCCCGGGTAGAATATTGATGTGCTGCAATTCCGCAAATCCAAATTACCGCACCATCCTCATTGTAATTGGTCGTATTGGTGACCTTGACGTGATCTGAACACTCAACCTTCTGATCTATCTCCATATCAGAAGGTAGTTTTCTTCCAGTCCTGCTACTACCGAAGATAGTATCTATCGTAACATTTCTGAGGAGCATTCCCACTTCTTTCCAGCTATGCACTCACTAATTGTCAATGTTTTTTAACTTTTCTTCTTTCATCATCATCAACGGCGGAACCAGCGTTATCCGGTCTAGGCCTGCCTTTTAACCTGACGTTGATTAATTCGATATGTCTGACAACTGTCTGGCGTCTTGGCTTACGCCATCGTTTCATCTGAGGCAGGGTCTGTCTCGTCTTATTTTTCTACCATAGATTTTGCTTTTGTAAATTTTTTGGGCTGGATCATCCTCATCCATATGGATTTTGTGGCCCGCCCACCGCACCCTGTAAAGCTGAATTTTGTTCACAAGTAGATGGTCAAGCTATCGCTCATAGATTTTATCATTATAGAGGCTACGGAAGTGTCCATCTCATGTACGGGGGCAAAAATCTTTCCAAGGGATCTGCTCTCGAACGCGCCTGTTGGCTGCCAACAACTATGAACGGATTTCATGGTCGTAGCTGTTATTGGTTGTGATTTGTGCAACCCTCGATTTTCTACCAATCGTCGCTTGCTCGATCTGGATGAAAGAAGTTTGGACATCTCGGGTTGTTCTTCCCATGACATCGGTATCGTCAGCATAAGTCAGTAGTTGGGTGGACTTCAAGTGCCTCTCGCATTTACCTCAACGTCAAGGGTCACTTTTTCCAAGGCCAGACTAAATTGCATCTTCTTGTTTTGTTGATATTGAATGATCTGTAGTGTGATCTTGCTGCTTTTATTTGGCCACGCATATTGATCAGGTTTAGCCTAGTCAGTTTTATCAATTTGGTCGGGATAATGATTTCTCTTATGGTCGTTTATAGTTTTACCCTAACTATGCTATCATGCCATGAAGTTGATGAAAAGTAGGTGCAGCTGATGGTCATATTCAAACAGTTTTTCCATCTCTTGCCGCAGAGTGAAAATCTGATTTGATCTGTTGCTGATTTGGCCGATGATCTTTTGGGCGTCTGCCGTTATCCATTCTACAAAGATAGCGGAGAATATGTTATAGATGGTACTTAGCAACGTAATGAACGTAATGATGAATTGCACGAACTGTTTCTTCTATACTTGGAGGTGGCTGCATTTGTCCGTTATCTTCAGTTGTTGTCAACTCATCGATATTCTGGTTGTTGACCAGTTCCTCAAATCCATCGTTTCAATATGCCACTATGGTCGGAAATCAGATTTCCCTTTTCTTCTCGGCAGAATAAACTTTGACTTGTTGGTAAAACTTTCGCGCTGATGCGGTTGCTTCCTGTACTTTTCGCTTTCACAGACTTGTTGGTTCTTCCGGGCTTCCTTTTTCTGTCTGAGAAGTTGTTTCTCCGCTCAGTAAATTTCATCATACATCTGCCGGTACGCAGTATTCTTTGGTTTCGTTGCTGGTTTACATCCATCGTCGAACCAGTCGTTCCGATTTTTTCCGACTGTGGTTTAGTATATTTGTTCTTCAGGTTCTTCAGATCATTTGTCGATGCTTCATCTACAGGACCTCTGTTGACTTTGGTTATTGTGGCATCCGTTTCACTCTTATAGATGTTACGGATAGCTTTTTTTGTGGATGGCTTTAGCGTTCACTCTCATCTAATTGTCAGTGGGGATACTAGGGGGTGTTGTAATTCGACCCCAGAGTGCTTTGCCAACGAGATAGGATCCGAGTCTTTATTGGCTCTTATATGTTCTGACATTTATTAAGGCTGAGAGATGGCAGCGTTCAATGAACACGTGGTCTCGCCTGGAGAGGCTCAGGTTTGTTTGTGGACCGCATTCTGTGCAAACCAGGTCTTTCCAATAACTATTTTGAGCGATGAATAAATCGCAGTCCTTTATCATTGATGTTTTTCTGAAAGCTATGTTCCGTTTCTTGAAGTATGATTTTAATATCATTCTTGGGGCAGTTTTGGGGGGTAACTCTACTGCCTTGTAGAAGATATCATTCTGTGGTTTTCGAACGCATGGCCCACTGGATGGCGGCTCCATGAAAGCGGTCCCTGTCCATCACGTCTCTTGTACCGCTGCTACTTCAGCGTTATATAGGGACTGGGTAGCGGCTAGCTGCTGGGCAGCATTCACTTTGCATGAGGAGCTGCACAAATTGTCAGTCTGTTTTCGTTGCGGGGTGTGTCGTTGTGAAATCCATCCAGTCTGATGCTCCTTTCGTGGCTTCGTTCCCCAACTTGGAGGACAACTTCATACAATTTGTCCCGTTTTTTAAGCACAAGAGACTCATATTCATCCTTTTCCGATTGCAGCTTTTTGTTAAGAAAGAACTGCTTGCCCGTGGAGATAGAGTTTGGTAATAGTTCAGCAGGTCTTTCCTAGGTTTTATGTCCCATCGTGGGTACCAATTCACGTTGAAACTTCCGCGCCTTGAAACTTTCTTTTTAGCATTTACCCCTATCGATAGCGAAGTTAGCCTCTATAGATGGGAATTCCACAATCATACGCTTGGCCTGAATGGAGTCGAGAGGTTCTCAAATTAGCACGTAGTAGTTCAGGCACCATACCATATAATAATAATTCATTTCTAGTACTCAGTCTTTTATGGAACTTGAAAATCGTGTTAGTGAATCCTCAATCATACATAACTACGAATGAATGGATTGGGACCAAAAAAGATTTTCTTAACTTCAGACGGTCGTGTTGTTTATGTACAAATAGTAAACAACGTATATAGTTCAAGTATTATAGTTAGCAGCATCCTCAAGTGAAGATTAAGGTAAAGTTAGGCATTCTAAAAAAGTGCATATATATAACATCATTTTGCAACGAATTTGTTAACAGAAATTCGATAAGAATTGTAAAATATGATAGGAATTCCGAAAGAAAACAGTTCAATAGAACGTTTTTGGGTAACCTAAAATTTGTGCAATGAACCTATCGATAATGTTCAAAACTATCCGACTCTTCTTAAAAATGTTGTCGTACTTGCTTTCTGAATAGTTTGCAGTAGAAACGTTTTATTTTTAGCGTATTTTTAACTGGAAATACTGGAAATACACGACTATTATATTTAATACTAATTTGCGTACTCACGAGTGATTTTCTAGACAACATAAGTGAAAATTGTAGTAAATCTGGATGAATTGAATGTTCAGAATATGCCTACAAATCTAATCAACCTTTCCTAGAAATCATCGTCAGCTGTTGTGTTCCCATAAATTACGTAGGTGCGATGGTAGCGGTAATGAAAATCGGGCAGCGAAGCAAATCAAGCAATTTTTGGAATTGAACTTTAACGAAAGCGTGTAAAATTCCACTGTAATAACCGCCCAATTATGACAAATCGAGTGAAAATACTTCAAAAGCACGTAAAGATAACAACATAACATGGTTCTCCACAATCTATGCACATACATACGTATCTACATATATTCACCGTGGTTTATGTATAATATATTCTCAGGATCTTCAATCTAAATCACAAATGTTACATTCACATTATCTTGAAATCCCAAATTCCCAAAAACTTTCAGTCAACGTTACCAACGAATTGCTTTGGGACCTATCTATGCAGTCTTGATTCGTTACTTCCGACAAGGTAACAACGTACATCCAGGCAGCTTGCTTCCTCATTGAAGTGGATTTCTTGTGAGACAAACACCTTTTTGTTTGTCTGCATGAATCACATACCCTCCATGGTTTGTCGAGTTTCCGCAATAAAGGATATTCTGGTCCAACGAAGATGACATCGTAGAGGTTGGTAGACATAACACAAGCATATTCCCTGAGGGTGGCACTTTCCTGAGCGTAAATTAATTCTTCAACAAAAATTAAACGGAAATAATACAAGAAAAAAATGGAAAACCTCCCTCGCACCTAAGATAATTGCCTGGAGTGTCAATGACAGTATTTGTGAAGGAGTGGTTGAAGAAGAGCCAAGATAATTGCAGGAGGAATGCAACGGTGAAATGCTGCGAGAAAGGTTTTAAGGGAGAGGAAGGAAGTGTAGGTTTAGGTAAGTAGTTTTTGATGAAATTCGCTTTCTTCATTATAGAAGAATGTCGTTGGTAAATATTTCACCTCAAGTACGTATGTAACTGATGATATTATATTATATTTGTCAGTAATATGTATGATTGAGTAAGACGTTTGTCTAACTTTATTTTAATTGATTATTATTCCCTAGATAAGATTCAGAAAAAAATAGTCGAAGAGAAGTAACGCATTTGCAAAATTATGCAATTGTGTCCTGTTGGTACAGAATTTTGATGCAAAATGGGTAGAATGCGCCAATTTACGGGATATAATGGACGTTTAATATGTTTGATTGTACTGATTCTTTCTCGAAAAAACGGCAAACGCTGGTGTGAGAAAACTTAAATATTGTTGTCGTAGAATGGATCCGACATGATCTACATTGACGGATCATTGCTGTTGTCTCCACTATTCTTTGAAAAGCTTTCATTCCTCCTCCTCTCTTCTACGCCTTGTAGTTCTAGGGTGACATGTTTGTCGACCATCCTGAGGTATTGGGGTCCACTCCATGGCGTGACCCGCAGTCGAGTGACACCTCAATGCATAACAGTGGTGGCCATATGCCGTGCTCTCTGTGAAAGAGAACTGTCAGTTCAAGGAACCCCCCGCTTCCTGATTTGCTCATCTTTGAGTCACGTGTCAATCTAAGATACTTTACCATTGGTTTTGATTCGATTATCGACGATATGGGACGCAAGGTCGGAGTTCTCTTTTTAGTCAGGATGACTATTTCGGTTTTCTCCATGACCAGTCATCCATTCGCTTACTTGTCACATCAATATGCCAAATCTGCTTTGTGCCTGTTCGACAGTGCCTCCGGCGCCCCGACATCATATGCATGACCGACCAGACGCGACCCTTCAGGCATATCGCGTTTAAGTGGACTATCATAGGAAGCGTTCCAGAGGTGCGGTCCGAGGATGGATCCCTGTGCTACTCCCGATGTGAACTCCATCCTTCTCTGATCCTTTAGCTTTTCACAGAGTAGGGAACAGTTCCTATGATAGTCCCTCAATATACGTAAGAGATAGTTGGGCACGTGGAAAATATTGTCTAGTGTGAATGTCTTTCTATCCTACGAAATGACGTCAAGCATTACGAGGGGCACTACTCATTGAGCTCGACGGCTATGTGCCTCTGCTTGACGAACGACGTCCACGATTTGCACAATAGAATCAACTGGGGATCTCTCTTATCTAAAACTGCCATGGGATAACTCGAGCACTTTCCCAGCAGTGGTGGGATACCACGTCATCACGTACGAGGTGCGCAAGGAATAGTGCTCGCCTTAAGTGAACAGGGTTTCCGCAGAGCCCAGATTTTTTGAGTTATCAGTTTGTAATGGAGTCGTTACGGCTCCCATTCACCTGGTCGACGCGATTTTGCCAGCAGCGAGCTTTGCTCCTGTTTATTGCATTGCAGAGTCTCCTTTTGGCTGATCTGTACTCTGCTATTGTGGTACATGCCCCCTCCTGATCGCTTAGACGTTGTGAAACTCTGCAATTTCCGTTGTCCACCAATACATAGAATGTTTGCCAAGTATTGATGCCCTCCTGTGCATGGAAGCTGCGCAGGTCGTCGTTATCAGGTTCATCACTGAATTTACGGCAGTGTCAGTTGCAGCGCCGCCACTTCCAGTACTACTCTCCAGCGCACCCCCACCAAGACAAACCTGCGCGGCATTCCATGCATAGAAAGAGCTTTGGGGTGGCGCACACCGAGAGTTTGTATCAATCACTTCGAAAGCAATGTATTGATGGTCGCGTGGCGAGAAGTCTTCCAGACCCCGCCACCCGTCCACACCAGTATCTTCGACGCGAAGGTTACGTTTGGAATGTTGCCCTCGCAGTCTGGGCGCCGGAATGTTGGGGTGGATTCGGTATTTAAAGCTAGAAGTCCTATTCTCGCTGCCATTTCCAGAATTCGTTTCTCTCTGGAGTCTGGGTGACGGCCCCCTTCAAGTGCCCCGATCAGGATGCGCGTCTCTGAGCCCCAGATAGCGTCCTCCAGAGAATCAAGTCCGGCATCGTCTCATTCGGTGTTAGATAGACAGTGGAAAAGTTACCCCTAAACACCGAATCCAATCAAAACCGTCCCTACGGCCTTGAGCAAGTACGCTAAGATGGATGCCGTCCCGAACTCAGGTGGTAGCGGTATTTAATATGTCATGGTGCCATGAAGCTGGGTTCTTGTTTTGGTACTGCTTATTGATGAGCACTAAATCAGCACTCTCCGTTGCGAACTGCGCTAGGAGCTCGTGAGTGGTTTGTACTCCTGTGCATATTGATTTGTAAGATGCGAATCATGTTGATCGCGTCCTAGCTTTTTCCAGTTCTGCTCTGAGGACTAGACACTGCCCCGAACCCGCAGTGTGCGCAACGTTCTGATTAGAGGTGTCACGGTCCCTGTATAGGACGCAACTTTCCTTTTCGTTGCAGGTGTTCGCGTTATGGTCTGCCTGACCACAATTGCGGCATATTGCCCTTCTGCCAGGTCCCGGACAGGTGGCAGACATAAGCCCATAATCCAAAAATCTGTAAGATTTGGTTGGGGCAGCCCGGATTCGCATCCAACAAAACTTCCCAACTAGTTCTGATTTTCCCGCTGTTTAGAAACTTCATCGCGTATTGTTCCGCAACCTCCACATACAGTGAGTTTTTGACCTCGGGAGTTTGCAGAGGTGATACCAATCCGTTTCTGTCCAGGAGTTCCTCCAGCTCCATCTGCCCCATTTTTCACGGCTTTGCTGACGTTTTTCGGGAGGAACGTCGCAGATCGCACGCGCTTCCGAATTGCCGCGCATTTCTTAATAGGCCCCTCCTTTCAGCTTTCGCCAGAGTAGTCGACAGTGCTCCTAGTCTGCTTATATTCAAAACCATCTGGTCAGTTTCAACAGTTTCCACTGTGCCTCTTGCTGCAACAAAAGCACTGCGTGTTACTTTCTGAGTTGCCGTCTTCGTCGCAGGTGCCCCATCACTTTGCAAATCTTTTCTCTGATTGCGCATCCCGATGTCTCGTCAGGTATTTCAGTTCTTGTTGTGTCCTTCCTTCGGCGCTGGGGCGAGCGACGTATTTTCGTGCTACATATAAACAGCCAACTTACGCATCTCCTTGTTCGTATTGTTTCTATTCGCCATTTAAGTTTTTACCAGCTCCTCGTGTCCAAGGAACAGGGACGCAATAGTCAGGTGTGGGTATACCCTCGAGGACAAAACCCCTACCCCAGTTCGCTGATGCTTGACTTATGATTATCTGATCCTGGAACTCACGGACGGATCAGCACTCGCCGGGGCAACGCAGTCTACTAATACAGGTTCAATGCACTCTACCCGACCAGGGTACTAAAGTGGCTGGCCCTTGATACACGCCACAACTCCTACCGTGACAGAGATAGGCTTAAATCACCTCATCGACGTCGACAAGGAGTTGCCGATGGCTGCAGCGACTCCCAGGTTATTTGCAGTTCGCTCTTCACCTAGAAACTTTCTCTCTATTATGTCAGCTAGGTGGTCTACTACTCGTCCACCTCGGAGACGCCACTCCCCGTATCGTAAGCGACCCGTTAAGGATCGTAGATGACGCCTGAGAAAAATGAGGATAGAAACAATTTGTCACAAGATGCAATCAGTGTGGACCTCAATTTGGACCTCAAATTTCTCTGTGACTTTACTTCATCATGTGGGAGCATATAATATTCTGAGAAAAGCTATTGGTTTCTCCGGAATGCTCCTTTTGTTAGGAACATTCCATTGCAGGGAGCAATGTACACGGTGGAAAGATTTTTTGAAATCGTTGAAGAGCAAGTGGAGCGGTGATCTGTACTCCGTACATTGCTCGACAATGATGCGAAGGGTGCTACCGGTGATCAACCCTTCAAGTATTTCTTGAGGCGTTCCACGATGATTTTAACTAATATCTTGGCGACAATAGATTTAGTATCCATGAAATTGTTAAAACTTCATCCTTGAACTGTAAAAGGCGACCAATAAATTTAGTAGGTTGTGCTTAAGATGGCAAAATGATGTTCACCGATGTAAAGTTTTTTCGGGGCTTAGCATAGTTAAAGTTCTACTGAAGTTAAAAAGTTGAACATTCGAGAAGTGATAGGAATCATTTTGTGGTCTGGCGTCTCAGATCAACTAGTCATGCACGGCAACTGTCAGCCAGTAAAGTAGCTGAAATATCTGAAGAACGAGACTCGCCACTGGAAACAGAACGAAAGCGGATATGGGCGGTGTTACTCTACCAAGTGGTGCGATAATACTAATAATAATCATTGGCGCAACAATCCATATTGGATCAAGGCCTTGAAATGTGTTGTTCATTCAAGACCGTAAAGGTACACTACAGTACACTGTAGGAGGCAATGTGGTCAGCATTGTCTGGTAGACGATGTAAAGTTATCTTCAAGCGTAAAGAAAATCGAGAAGTGCCAGAAAAATATGTGACGGGATATATGTCTTCTACACCGTTGGTTCCAAAATAGAAGGGTTTGGGAGCACCTCTCCTTTGGGACAATATGCAACAGTCTTTCCGGCTAAAATGTATGCCATCATAAGGGTAGCAATCTGCGTGATTGACGAGTGATAACCAAGCTACAGCTGCCCTTTGATAACTTCAAAAATCGTTCAGGAATTTAGAAATCGATTGAACTCTATTTGTATGATAGATTAAATGGGATGATACTACTCTCTATCTGGTCATTGTGATGTAGAGGAAAATAAAATTCCGGATCTCTTAGCAAAAAGCGGGCCACTTTCTCCCAGATCGGGACCGGGACCAGCAATTGGAGTGTCTAGGAACAAATTGTCAAGCTCCCAAATTTTCCTATTACCACCAAATAAAAATAATGCATAGTCTATCCTGCCGAAAAGAAAGAGGACTTATAGGAGTATTGAGGGCATGCAGACTGGTCGTAATTCATTAGCTGGGCATATGTTCAGAGTAGGGATATGTATGTAGATGGTACGTGTCCATTATGTACTGAGAAAGCGGGAGCTACGGAGCATTTTCTATGTGAGTGCTCCTCCCTGCCTATGGACGCATCAAACATAAAATTTTTTATACCAAGTACATCCGTACTGTGAAGCCAATGCCCCTACCCAATACCACCTAACTTCAAAATTCCATCATACAAATTATCCACACGAAAGGACTGAGGACCGAGATCCATCGTCTGAATCGTAACCAATAGCCTCACCCGGAGGAATTTTATGCCTATGTGCACCAGGTATTTAGGAATGCCTAATTTCGCTAAAGCCGCAATTATTTCGCTCCATTTTTGCAGTAGTGAAGACATTCTTCACATCGAGAGTAACTACGACGCAGGGTTCATTGGCCCCCATTGCTTCCTCCGCAATTTTAGGCAGCGTGCTGATCGCATTGACAGTAAATATTGCCTTTCGAAATTCATACTGAGAGCCTACCTTTTCTTCCTGTAATGGTATATAGATAATTGTAAATGACCCGTTCGAGTTTTCCGATGACTATAGGCCTATAAGACGAAAGATCGCCTAAAGATTTAATTGGCTTCGGGATTAGCACAAGCTTCTGTTGCCTCCACTTTTCCGGGAAATTCCCTTCTTTAGAGTACGTCATGAATGTTTCAGCGAGCCACTGTGGATCTGTTTTGACTGCCACTACCAGAGGTTTATTCGGAGTGTCTAAGCTTGGTGCTTCATTTCTGACAATCTTTTTGTCGGTTTCTAGGTTTCTTCCGTGGTTACCTCGGCATTTCCTTGGCATCTATCTGAACAATGGGTTGGTTCGATTCCCTTGAAACTTGTGGGTAGAAAGTAACAATGATATCCTGCAGCAAATCAGTGTTGGCTATTGGTGGTGAGACTTTACCTTTGATTGATGCCACGACTGCCGTGCATGGGTCGGATGCCGCTCTGTCTGTCTGTCACACAGACTTTTCTCAAAAACTCTCAACTGTGAACCCCGAAGCATATGATAAATTGTTTTGTGGCAAGTTGAATTTTAGCTATTTTTGGCTATATATAAGTGAAAGCGGTAGCCAAATATTCTTACTTAAAAAATCAACCCTTCATACCTGAATCGCCGGAGTCCTGGCTTCCGACTTGTTGGCAATTAGGTTCTACATAATTATTAGTAAGAAAGCTTTTTTGATAAAGCGATATCAATTTTACATTCGAGAGGGAGGCTTAAAATATGTTGAGTGTCCCAAAAGTTAGGTAAGGTCTAAAGAGAGATTTGATGAACATATAACATATTCCTATAATCAGTAAGAAAACCAAGAGGCTTATAATACTCTACAAGAAGAATTTCTTTTCTTCCCATTCTTTTTTTAAACCACCGATAAGATCTGAATACAGTATCTGACTGTCAACAATTCTGTTCTATCTAAACTTGATAAAGCGCGAAGTATTTAATGCTAGGCGTAGACCAGAAAGACACATCGCACCGTCAAGTACTGCTGTGCAGCAATCATTCATTATACGTTCAATTAAATTAAAATATCTTAAAAGTAAAATCAGCATGTCTCCATACGTCACTCCAAAAGTAGACGTATGTAAAACACTGTCAAACAGGTGCTTGATCTGTGTTTTACCATAAGATTATCGTTCTGGCCACTCTTGTTTTTCCTTTCGCCTTCAAACACAGATTTCTCATTTTGAGTCTTCGTTACGTGGTGTCTCAATTAGAAATATTAGAAAATCTGTTTCAGGGCTATTTCCAAATGGACTACCGCATGCAAAAGTTGACCGACCAAAGAGAACAAAATAAATGATCGACAACAGATTTATAAAACTTCCTCAGAGGTTTTCCAACTTTAAATCTTTTTATCCGTCGCCTGGACATGACATAAGATTATGGCGTCCATTAAGCAAGGGCTGCCAGGAGAAGGAGACCTGGTTAGAACGTATTGGAGCATTCGCTTCAGTTTGAACGTATGATCTTTAAAATTTTTATGGGAGAATTGAAATGGTGATTATCGTCTTTTGCAACGGTTTTAAATTTTATTTAGGATATGGTGCTGCGGAGACTCTTCCTTCCTAACGCAGCTGAACGATCTCACTTTCTATTTTGAATTTCTGAGGATTAAAGATATCCATCTAATAAACTGCATGATGATTGCTTTGCCAACACCGTCCATAGTTAAGTTATTGGAGCAGACGGGGCTAGAAAGACGATTTGTGTGACAAGTCAAAAGGTGTTAAATAGATCGGTGTGAATCTCCACGACAAGAATTTATTTTCGATCTTGTCCTGAGGCAGAAAAGCCCCGCAACGGTGTCACCACAACCATTAATCAAATCACATATCACGAACGCTACGACTTGTGGGGAATCAGCTTGACGAGCTGTTCTTCGAGTGGAGATTTTAATTAGTCTGGGATGAGATTTATTGAGCAAGGCTTGAGTAAACAAACAATTCACTGCAGCCCCGCTACCTAGATGTGCTACAACTAAGGTGAACGTATATTTTGATTTATGCTGTAACAGGTGATGGGACAGGTGAAATTTATATTATATGGGATCCACAATATTCGATTATTTATCGTGTTCAGGGTTTAATATTTTGACGCTAGTATATTTTACGAGGTGTTAATGGGCTGGAATTTTATTCCAATTGAATTTATGTGAATTTTGGGGTATTGGATTAGATTCATGGTATGGATTCTGGTCGGAGCGTAATAAAATAATATAAAAATTAAAAAAATATTTCCCCAGGAATATATGATTAATTTCGAATGGTCATCGCAAATTGCCTTCATAAATGTATTAATAGTAATATTTATAAAAATTTACAATTATTTTAATGATTTGTGGTGATTGTGTAGTTTAGGAGTTAAGTGTAAAAAGTTTGAATGCTATACATGCATCTTGAAGAAGCTGTAGAAGCTTCCAATGTTGCTGAAACCTGTTTACAAGCTTATCAGTTATTCCCCAATAAACCCTATTCACAGTGCGGTTTCTGTAAAACCAGCTCAACCATGACACCAGCAAATTGGGTTAGCCGAAAATGTCATTCGCTGCTGTTATCAAGAGTTCTAATGCGCCGCCTGAGGAACGATACACGGAGTAAGTTATCTTTACGAGTGTTCACAGGAGTCTGTCCTGAGCCTATTGTTATGAAACATCATGTGGCACTCTATATTATATTAAGTGTTTCGATCTTTGAGGAACTGATGGATTATGCCAATGATTAATGATGAATTAATTAGTGCGGCGTTGGCCTACTCCTCATTATAAAGCGAAATTAGGCTCTTATTTAAATTGGAAATCAGATGATCGTCTCCTAGCCGAATAGGGATAAAAAATAATTGAAAAACTTAACTGTTAGCACCGTGTTATATGTTTATAAGAGGGCATCCAATGTCAGTACCGCTCTCGCATGGATAATGCTAGGATGCTCACGATATACTTGCAATTTATTCATAGCCAGGCAGCGAGCTAGATTTTGCTCTGCGCAGCACCAGTTTGGGAAAAAGCCCTACGCAGCTTATATAATACGCATAAAGTGGCGGCGATCTACAGGTGGACATTTGTACCGTCACGGCACACTTGAAACGACATCAACCAAGGACAGAACCACCACTGGGAACCAAAGCCTTTTCGGAAGCCAGTACACAACCGACTGCATGGAAGTATGGCACTGCAGTTTCAACGCAGTCATCAAGCTCACTTCAACGCGTCTTTTTAAAGTTTCGTGTGCAAAACAAAACCTTATTAAAATCGGTGCAATGTCTGTCTGTCTGTCACAGGCACATTCACTTTTTTCAAAAACCGCTATACCGATTGACACGAAATTTGGTGAGAAGGTGGGACCTATGGACCCCCAGGCATGGAGTGATTGATATCCTTCTACCTTGAGGTTTAAGGGGGTCTCCATACATGTAAAAGGGGGGTGTAAAAATTATTTTCACCAAATATAGTCATGTGTGGTATCAAATGAAAGGTCTTAATTAGTACTTTTCGAAGCAGGTCTTAGTTTTGAGATTTTTTAAAAAGGCGGGGAGTGGGAGGGGTGGAAAGTGATGATTTCTTTAAGATACCCATTCTCAGAAATTACCCAACCGAAAAATCTGAAAAAAATCATGAAGCTGCCTCTACATGGTGCCCAGGCCTCAAAATACTCTCCATATCGATATCTGTTCAAATTAAGTTAATAATAGTATATTACCATATTTTTGGGAAAATTCAGTGAAACCCCCTTAAGTTTATCTCAGAGTTATAAAATGGTAGTAGTATAAAATATAATATGAAGCATATTATCTCCAAGTTTGATCAAAATCATACTATTAGTAACAAAGTTACAACTCGAAGTACTAAATCTGACATACTAAATGCATATTCTTAACGAGCTACGTACAAATGGGATAGTTCTACACTCAAATATACTGACACAAGAAGCACACAAAACCTTTCATAACTGAGTCGGTTTCCCGACTTGTTTTTTGCTTGAAGTGGTGTCAAGAGGAAAGGGTAACACGGTGTGGGTGGATTTAGCAAAGAAAAATTTAATGCGCTGACGTTTTTGGACCATTCTGTTTTGAAAGTCTCCAAAAAAAAAATGCTGATAATTTGGACTATAATTACCAAATGATAATGGACAGATTTTTTGGAGTGGTTTACTCCTCTTTATTCTATTCCAATATAAAGCCCATTGGAGTAATTTCCGATTGAAAATTTTGCTGGTACTAAAATAAAGCCTTTTGATATTTGATAACACTCACTGTATCCCTCATATGGTTGCTATTGAGCTCTTGGTAGTTTATAGCTCGTCAACCACACATATGCGCCGTCGTTCGCGGTTACCTGAAATGCCCGTCAGCTACACCCACGAGTTCTTCGTTTGAAGTAGCGTCAGGCCAGCGGACTCCGATGATACGACGCAGATAGGTATTGAAGAAAGCTTGGTACTTTTGAGTAACAGCGGAATTCACTTTCCATGTGCTACTCTCATATAGCAACACAAAAGGAATTCTAGCGGAGAACAATCTGAACTTGATCTTGGTGATGACTGCATTTCCAATTTTTAGATGGAGCAGCGGAAATGTTATTGCATGGAACAACATTCAGTTCAGTACCGCCGTGGGTAGTATCCACACTTCCTAGATATACAAATTAATCAACGCCTTCCACACTCTCCCCATAGGGCGAGTGCGATGACTCGTGATGCTCACAATCTTGGTTTTGTTGGTGTTTATCTCCAGTCCAACTTTACTTTCTCTCTCTACCAAATTTAGAGCCATTTGGCTTTGATCCATGACCTGGTGAAAGAGTAAATGATGTTTGAAAAAAGTTATTATCGTCCATTGGATTCCTCACATCCTCTAGACAAGGCGGTATGGAGAATGTCACCTTTAACAAGAAAAAAAATAATATCGGTGACAAGATGCAACCCTGGTGGACTCTGCTTTGAACCTCAAAATCCTTCGAGATCTTACCTCGTGACATTTTCCGTCATCATATTTCGCTAGCTATTATCACTATCAGTTTTTCGGAATGCCCTTCCTGGGTACAGCACGCAAGATACCCTTCCTATTCACACTATCGAAAGCAATGAAGAGCAAGTGAAACGAATATTTAAACAACGCGCACTGATTCAAAATGATCCGTAGGGTGTTGATATGGCCAATACAGAAGGATTCAAAGTGGAAACCAGACTATTGCCTGTCGATCAAGTTTTCGAGATGTCCTTTGATGCATTCCAGTGTTATTTTAACTATTATCTTTGTGACGCCAGCCCGCACGCAAATACCCTTTCCAATTGACAGACTCAAAACGCGTGCCCTTTTTAGGGTTTTGTGTAAACACAGCGGAGTGCGGGGGCTGAAAGTGATCATTTTTTTAGCGAACGCATTCTCAGAAACTACCCAACCGAAAAATCTGAAAAAAATCAGGAGGCTGCCGCTATATGGTGCCTAAGCTCCGAAATACTCTCCATATCGATACCTGTTTAAATAAAGTTAATAATAGTATATTACTATAATTTTTAGTAATTGACAGGAAAACCCCCTTAAGTTCACCCTAGAATCACAAGCAATGTAGGCTACAGTATAGAGCATGATTCTACCAAATTTGGTGAAAATCGCACCATTACTAACAAAGTTATACTAGGTCAAAACTGTCGGTCCTCTGAAAATTCAAGACTATGAATGTCAATATCACTTGAAAGTGGATATTTTCACATAATATATGCATATTTTACGTGCTACATGCTAATAGACAAATGTACACTCAAATCTCTTTATAAAGGAAATACACAAAACCTTCTATACCTGAAGCGTCTAGCTTCCGATTCCCCGACTTTTTTTTTGGAATCTTAACGATAATCCCCTCCTTCCATTCTCTGGGAAAGCTTTCGGATTTCCACGTTTTCCGTACGAGTGATAGCAAAGGATCTGCGGTAACTGCACACATACAGTACAGTACAGCAATAAATAACTCTGCAGCGACACCGTTAAGCCCAGTAGCTTAACTCCGTTTGATTCATTGATCGCCGAAATGGTTTTTCTTTTGCTTGGGGTTATGGTCCATAGCCGCATGTTACGGCGACTAGCCATTTCATCCACAAGAGGATGTGATATGGTTAAGAATCGTGGTGAAGTGATCTTTCCACTATTTCATTTGCTTATCATCGATCGAATTTGATCATCGAAAGAATTTGTGACCACATGCAACCCCTTTCGTGATGCGGCATTCCCTTCTGAAATCATTGCATTTTGCAACATTTTCCGCTTCCCCGTCCAGCGGAATGGCAAATTCTCTTTTGTTCTTTTTCAAGCGTGGGTAACATCGATTTGGATACAATTGAAACTCGACCACTACTACAAAAGCATAGGTCACTTTCTTTTAATAACTCCGTAAAGTGGTAGATTATCTTGGTGATTCTTATCTTTTACTTTTCCCTGGCTGGGTAAGGCGAGCATGAGTGCACTCACTTTATATCTAGTAGGAATATTTTTAAAGTTCTTCTAATGAGGCGAATTATCATACACATTTCACCCTTTTTATAAATTTCTGCATTAATAATAATAGTTGAATAGATTTTCAATCTGCCTAAATTACGATACTGTCAAAAGTTTGTGGATTGCATATTTTACGTCTAAAAAGTTGTTGATACCATTCACTAAAAACCATTGGATCATCTACGTTTCAAACACCTAAATGAAAACCTCGTTATACATCCTGTACGATAGCTAAGTTTAGGGTAAACTTCTATAACCCAATTGCATTAGGAAAGGTATCTTGAATAAAGAGCTCTCTATAGGTGGTGTAATTTCGTTATCCCGAAAACTTTCACTAAATACTAAACACTACCCTGTTGGTTTTACAGATGCGTATGTGAAAATGAATAAGTTTTCGACTGCTAAACTCGATGTCCTCGTATTTTGAATGGGATGGCTCTGCTCTAGAACGCAATATATAATGTGGATGTGAATTTGTTGGTCAATTAGAGAAAGTTTGCTTGAAAAAGGTTAACTAATTTTTGGAAATCGGCATAAAGGGATAATTGAAACTTTCTAAAATAGGAAAAGCTGGCAATTATATTTTTTAATTTCTGTAGAAGCAAGGAGTGGGTCTGATTGGACAGTTATATTTATATTTAAGCGTGAAGTGTAAAACTTAATAATAGTACGTAGAAACCCAATAAGAATTATGAAACAACTTTTAAAATATACAAAACTATTGGAAACTTTCAGCAAGGTACAAGCATCTTGAATCAATATCCCTTGGTGGTATATCGATTTCATTCGTCCTGCATTTAATTTTTCAAGGTTTTGACAAAAAAATAGCATTCTTGCCTTGGTTTAAGGAATGGCGATTAATTTCTGGATGTCGAATGCAAATTCAAACACAAATAGTTTATTGGAGGCTAGTTAGCGGTCCTAAAAGGCACTAGACATTTTCATATATATTATTGCTGAGAATATTTCTACTACTGCCAGGCCTGATGAGAAGTGGTGGAAGGGGGGATACCCCTGGGCCCGGAGTTTTCTCTGGGGCCGGAATAGAAATTCCAATGAAAAAAAGGATAATAGGAGGGCTCGCATAATTTTCAACTTATACCCGTATAATTTTCACCCCAGGCCCCCTTTTTACGCATAATTTTCATCCCGGGCTTGGATTTTCTCTCCGCGGCCTTGATTACTATCCAATCGGTAAATATAATACGAAAAAAATACAAATTTATCCTATTGGTGAAATATTTTTTTGACTGTCGTGTGTACAACATTTTGAAAACCAATCTTCTCCCTTAAAAGAACAAAAAAATCAAAGAACACTTGACTACTTTCTGCACATAATAGCAAAGAAAGGGGTCTGGAAAGACATCAATAGTCATCCCACTTATAATGCAGGATCCACATATTTGCCAATCCTTAATAAAAAGTCTTAGGCACAAACGTGTGGATAGGGTGTTTCCACTTACCCCATGAAATCTATATTCATAATACTGTACTGTTGCATTTAAAACTTTTATTCGTTCCGCTGCCCTTGACTACGTCGCCTGATTAATAAAAAATTTACGAAAAGCTCATCCGCAAAAACACAAACAAAAAAATAACAAATTGGGAAATCGGTTCCTTGTGTAAAAATCCCATTGCCCTCTCTTTTTAGAAATACATTAAAATAAATAACTTGATAGAAAGCACTGTGTTGATAATAGTCAACCTCATACGTTTCACATTCCTAGTTTAATATTATTAGTAAATGTGAAGAACTTAACCTACAACATATACAAACAAGTCGGGAAACCGGAAGCTTGACGCTTCAGGTATAAAAGGTGTTGTGTTTCCCTATGTGAGGAGCATAACGTAGTTCTTCATTGGCTTATAGCATTGTGCCGAGATGTTTAAATCGTTCAGTTCTGGGCAGGTTATTGCCATTGCCAGAACTGAGCGGGGGTTCAGTCAATTTCTAAGAGTTGGTAATATACTATTAATAAGTTTAATTGAGCAGATATCGAAATTGCACATATTTTGAGGCCTAGATTTCATCTAAGCGCACCGCCCTGATTTCTTTCGTCTCACTTTAAGTGTGTACCTTTTGACTCCTTATTCACGTACTTTAAAAGTCAGGTCAAAACTAGACCTGATACGCCACACGACTATATCCGGTGAAAAAAATTGTAAATCCCTCCCTTTTATATATAGGGAGCCCCTTTAAACTCCACCACTTGCTGTATGCAGCTCCCATATGTCCACCAAATTTCGTGCGGATCGGTTTAGCCGTTTTGGAGAAAAGTGCGTGTGACAGACAGACAGACAAATAGTGGATCAATTTTAGTCAGGTTTTGTTTTACACAAAACCTTAAAATGTGTGTAGAGGAATTCAGCATCATTCGCTCACAGATACCATTAAGATCAATTACCATTAACCCTAAATGAATCTTTAAGGAAACCCTGCCTTTGGTTTCCGCTCTGTTGCGGCAAGCGACAAGCGTGCTGTGGCGACTTATTACTAGCCACATATACGCAAGCAAGTTGTCAAATATGTTTGGGGAAGATTGTCCGTTTATCGGCAAGTTGCGGTTGCAGCGGCATTGCACATCTATGGACAAGTTACGGTTGATCGATCAGGTTGCGGCAACTACAGCTTTCCTAAATACGTGCAATTACGCGCGAATCCAAAATTTGCTTGACAACTTGGGTTGTGGTTGTTTGGTTACGGCTCACCGCTGCGGAAATTCAAATCTGAACTTTTCAACTAAGTTCCCCATTAAAAAAGTGTGAAAGGTTTTGTGTATTGCTTGTATGAGCATATTTGAAGGTCAGTTGTCCCATTTGTAGTTAGCTCGTAATGTTTATACATTTAGTTTTTCAAACCATTCACTTTAGTATCATTCTGACATTCTGATATAGTACGATTTTCACAAAATTGGTAGGGTATGTACATTTGGATTACTTACTCGCGCACTTTACAATTCATGTCAAAACTAATATCAGATTCGGTACGAAGTACTAATCGAGACCTTTCATTTGATACCGCACATGGCTGGGAAGCTGGACGCTTCGGGTATAGAGGTTTCGTGTTCATCTTGTGTGAGAAATTTCCTATCCATGTTTTCCCATTCGCGTATACCTCCAATTCCAAATATTCCTTGATATACACATATATTTCCAAACTCCAACTCCGCCGTTCATATGAGTTCAGTGAGTGCGAATTCACGGGGAACATACCATTTTGACCTTCTATAACCTTGTTAATAATAGTTAGATTTTTGTCAAACTTTCCAAAATTATAATGCATTATAAGCGACCGAAAGACCGGCCGAAAAAACCGTGGTTTGATATGCTGGATGGTGATTTGAAAGGCTATCGATTTCATCCACATCAGGTTTTTGATGGAACCAAATGGCGAAACCGATCACGAAGACCTGGCCCCACTTGTGAACGGGCAAAGATTGAAGAAGAAAAATATAAACACGCATGAGTGCGATTTTTTGTTTGCATCTATTGTTTACCATAGTCAACCCGAGTGATGATTTTGGCTATCTGCAATTTCGGCATTGATTATAGATGAGAGAAGTACCTCTCTTCTCTAGCAGTATGGACCATTTCTCCTCCGTAAAGTACATGGGAATCTTTAGAAAAGCGCGAAGGGGGTATAGGCAAATAAAGGTCTTAACTTACTATTACCATAGGTATTTTAGTTATTGTGTGAATATTCTTTTTAAATTCAAATTTTCAAGACTGTATTCCATTTTCATTTCCATAAATACATTTATCTTAAAAGGATGGATTTTTATGGCTGAAATTTTATGTTAAAAAGGGACTGTTTTCAATCTGAAGCTGCAGCAGTCTAGCTTCAATTGTGGGACTATTGAAAATTGCTGGGGTTTCCTTTGTAAAGAAAAGGTATTGAAAATTCTACTTTGCAGGCCATTACTTCAAATGAACAGAAGCTGAACGCTTCAGATATGAAAGGTTTTGTGTATTCCTAATATAAAAACATTTGAATGGACATTTGTCCCATTGGTACCTAGCACGTAATGTATATGCATATATTATGTCAGAATATTCATTTTCGCATGCTACTGACATTTAAAGTCCTAGAAATATTTTCAGATATTTCGATTAGGTAGGTTCTGAGAATGGGTCTGTGGAAGAAATGACCATTCGTCAGTCCCTGCCCTCCCCGGTGTGCATTGAATGTCAGAACTGACATTTAGCAATGAAAGGTACTAATCGATACTGTTCATTTGATACCCCATGTAAAAAAATTTAAAGCTATCTTTTAGATGTATGGATACCCCCACCCCGTTATATTTCATGTGGAACGAAGTAGCTCACGGTATGCGCGGGCATTCATAGGTCTCACCTTCTCACAAAATGTTGTGTTAATTGCTACGATCGTTTCTGAGAAAAGTGCGACAGACGGAAAGACTGATAGACAGTTGTCAGATCTCCTATCAGGCGCGATCCCAAGAGGCGGATAGGGGCATACCTATTGATATCCATGTACAGTACTTTTCTGACTGTGGTGCCAAGGTCGCTCGGAAAAAGTCAAAAAAGAAATCGAAGATGCGAATTCCAATCTATTGTCACAGACAATTATTCTCTAAACTAAAAAGGTTATAACTGACCCCGACCTAAAAAAGCTAGGCGGAAATTTCAGCCAAACCTGAAGGACCCAGAAAGGCGATCTCATGTTTGGGTTGAACAAATTTAACAAGGGAAAAATTGATAGCTTTCGTAGCCAAGGTAAGAACTCACTTGGGGACAATGCGACGAAGAAGCATCCAGAAGGTAAATTTGCACTGCCTTTAGGAAGCAATTTAAGCTGGAGAACCTGGGTGAAGAATGAAGGATCCAGAGGTAGTACTCAAAAGACCCCACTGTGAATAACCTTGGAGGCAGTGCAGAAATTATTAGCGGTAAGAAAAGCTCGAATCGGATGGGTTGTCTGCCGTCTGAGAGAGCAAATTTTAATCAGGAGGTGCTCATGTTTGGACACCTCGCGACGGCGTCGATTAGTCCAATCGATCCAGAAGGTGCGGAGAGAAAGGCCAGATTGACGAGGAATGCACTAGGGATTCCAAATGGCTATTGTGTGAAGAACAAAAGGGACGGGATAACCGGCACATTGTCGAAAGTTGCAAATGCTTGGAATTCAGGAAGGCGATGATTGCAATGAAAAAAATGAGGTTCGTTCAAATAAACCTCAATCATTGCAGGGTCGCTCAGGATCTACTTGAGCAGACCCGCACGAGCCAAGTTAACCATACAGAAACCTTTACAAGGGCGCATGGGTCACAGACTTAACTGGTGAAGCGAGGATAAGCGCTTATAGTAGGCAAGCTAACAATGAACCATACACCAGCCAGTCGACCAGGCTTTGTGAGGGGAAAAGTAAGTGGTGTACACGTGTGTGGCTGCTTGAGTTTGCCTGAGTTTGAAAACACGTTTGACAATCTTGTTCACGACGCAAGGGAACGAAGTCCGGAGGTTATTGCCGGCAATTTTAATACGTAGTCTCTGGAGTGGGCAAGCAGAGAGAATAACGCAAGAAGCTAGACTCTATTAAAGGCTTTTGCCCAGTTGGATAGCTGAGTGGTTAGAACGCAAGGCTGTCGTACGGAAGGTCACGGTCCAAATTTCACTGGTGGCAGTGGAATTTGTATCGTGATTTGACCTCGGATACCAGTCGACTCAGCTGGGAATGAGTACCTGAGTCAAATCAGGGTAATAATCTCGGGCGAGCGCAATGCTGACCACATTGTCTGCTACAGTTTACTGTAGTGTACCGTTGCGGTCTTGAATGAAGTGCTCTAACACACTTCAAGGTCCTGATCCAACATGGATTGTTGCGCCAACGATTATTATTATTATTATTTGCCCAGTTAAATGTTGGTCTCGCCAACGCAGAAGGTAACGAATGTAAGTGCCTTTCGGAGGGGAAGGTTTACTTCAATTTTATATCTAACCCTTGTTAGACCTGCACTGGCGCGTTGTATCACCTGGCAAGTTTGCGTGTGCTACGTCCACAGCGATCACCAGGCAATTATCCTCACGGCAGGCAGATACCATACCCAAAACCGAGAGGTTGAGCAGGTTGGTCTGCAAAAGCATTGGATAAGCAGACCTTCATTAAAGTGCGGTTGGGCCAGCCTACTGTGACTGGCGGTCTCACGGAAAAAGCTCTCGATGTCGCACCATGCATCTCTAAGGTAGGTGGCATGCCCATGTCTAGGAGATGCACATTCCCCAGTAGAAGCCCCAACTGCTGGTGGAACAGTGAACTGGCCGGCTTTCGATCAGCTTGCCACCGAGCCGGAAGAATAGCCCAGAGGGCGCTAGCTAGGGCCAATCAGGTGCAAAAATAGAACGCTTATAAGGAAGCCTGCTATAATCTCAAGTTTGCCATATAGCAAAACATGGTTTTAGGAGCTCTGCTCGGAGACGGATGTAAACCCGTAGCGAAGCGCCTATAGGGTTGTGATGGGACGATTTAGGTGCCGGATAGATCACGTGTCTGACTCTCTTGGTGAAAATCATCCGAGGGTTATTCCCCCGCAAAAGAGGGCCGCTTATACCATTTAGTGAACTCTCGGTGTGACGGCAGCAGTAACCACAGGCCAGATGTTAGAGATCTACAGCAGAATAGGTTAAAACAAAACTCCGGGCCTGACGGAATACCAAATTTTGCTCTTAAGCTCGCCGTGAAATGTAGACCAGACATGTTTGACGAGTTGTTCGGAGCGTGCATGACCACGCGGATATTCCCTACCGCGTGGAAGCGGCAGATGCTAGTACTGTAGCCTAAGGCTGGCAAACCTTAGTTGAGCCATCCTCCTATAGATCCATATGTCTTCTAGACGCTATAGGCAAATTTTGAAGAAAGTAATCTATAATAGATAGCTGTCGGTCGTTGAGAGCCAAAAAAGCCTCTCAGATTGACAGTAAAGGTTCCGTAAAGCCATAATATCCTTTGATGCAATCAAATTGATTACTGATATCATGAACAATGATGTTCTGAATCCTTCGGTTCCGGAAGAGGCCACGGTGGTGGACTATACCGACGACATTGCACTGGTTGTGGTTGCAAAGCATCTTGAAAATGCCAAGTTGTACTCATGCGAAGCAGGCAGTGCTGTTTAGGTTTGGTTGACTAGTGCTTAGCTGACACTCACGGAGGAAAACACGGACCACATCACCAAGCGCCGGAAGAAAAATTTCACTTGCATTAGAATTAGAAATCGTATCATCACTTTCAAGCCTGCCATCAAATACTTGGGAGTGATGATATATGCAATTTTTAGTTTTAAACAGTGCGTGGAGTATGTTTGCGGAAAGGCATCGACCGCAAGTATGGCTCTGGCAAAAATGATGCCGAATGTAGGAGGTCCGCGGCATACTTGCGGTCTGCTCGTAGCCAGGGTGGTCTTGCTGTATGCAGTCTTAGTTTGGATGATGCGGCTTTCGTTATTTAAGCAATGGTGCCCATTGACACCTTGTCGGATGAGAAGACGAACATATATAACATCAAGTCCATTTCTCTTATCGGAAGCACAAAAAACCGAAAAGGAGATATTAGATGGCAATAGCGATGGGACCATTCACACTAGGGTCGTTCTACACACAGGTTGATCCCTAGCATCAGGGAGCGGCTGGAGTGAAAAGATGGCGAGATCAATTATAATCTCACCCAGTTTCTCACCGGCCATGGTGGATACCGTTCATATCTGCATAGGTTTAATTTGGACACTTCACCTGATCATCCAAGCTGCGATGGGGTCCAGGAGGATCGAGCACACATACTCCTCCAGTGCCTGAGGTTCGTGGAAGAAAGGAGGAATTTAGAGGAAACTCTAGGCGAAATGCTACCAACGGAAAATTTTTTTGGTGGTAGCGTTTGGGTCAAAGACCAAACGGGCCAAGCAGCGCTGTGGACTTGTGGAGGACAAGCCTTCCAGGAAATAATGGAGCACCCGGAGGAGGGCTTCATCAGAGCGAAGGTGAAGGGCATCCACATCTACAGCTACTATGCTCCACCCAGCGCTACACTCGTCGAGTATGAGCGGATGCTTGCCGCTCTTGTTTTGGATGCAAGAGGACGTTGGCCGATCATAATAGGAGGCGATTTCAATGCGTGCGCTCTTGAATGAGGGCTCTTGAATGGCCAATGTTGGGTCTTCGTACACTTTCCAGGGAAGGGGCCTGGGGTCTATAGTGGACCTGACATACGTGAGTGCCACTTTAGCCAGTAGAATCGCTTGGCATGTCAGTGAGGACTATACTCACAGCGACCACCAAGGGCGGATCGGGCTCGAAAAAGAGTTTTCGCAGAATGCCGGGTGGTATGCTTGGCTGGACAGTGAAAGCTTTCGAGGGGGACACGTTTTCCGCGGTGCTCAAATCCGACATATCCCTGAATGGTACGGCTGGAGAGAAAGCCACCCAGATCACACGATGGGTGGCGGAAGCATGCGATGCTACTATGCCCAGAAGGCGATTGCTCCCCAGTAGGCAACCCAACTACTGGTGGAACAACGAAATCGCAAGTTTGCGAGTCGCATGTTTTCGGGCAAGGAGGCTCAGGGGAAAACCCGGTGGCGACGTCGAGAGGAGGCACACAAGCAATTGCGTGGCCGCCTAAAGGAAGCCATTCGGAGGAGCAAAAAGAACTGCTTCAAACAGCTGTGCGACCATGCCGACATAAACCCTTGGGGCGAGGCTTACGGAGTCGTGATGAAAAGGCTGCGGAAATCACCCCAGGTGACCTGTCCGCGCCTCCTGAAATAGACTGTTACCACTCTGTTCCCTCACCACGAAAATAGGGGAAGGCAAATTTTTGTCCAGCTAAATGACGGCATAATACCGCCTGTAACTGTGGAGGGGCTGCGGGAAATATGTGGTAGGTTCGGTGACAACAAGGCCCCAGGTTTGGATGGCATCCCCAACCGAGCTTTGAAACTGGCAGTGAAGACAAGGCCCGACCTTTTCGAAAAACACCTTCGAGGTGTGCCTAAAAGAAGAAATATTCCCTGCCCAGTGGAAAAAGCAAAAGTTGGTGTTGCTTCCGAAGGCTGGCAAGCCACCTGGAAACCCAGCGTCGTATCGTCCTATCTACCTGTTGGATACAATGGGGCAGATGATGGAGAGAGTCATCTACAACAGACTCCTGCCCATCGTCGAAGCCAGCAATGGTTTGTCGGAACGCCAGTTTGGTTTCCGACGCGCCCACTCTACGGTGGACGCAATTGGCATGGTGGTAAACCTGGCAAAAGGTGCACTGATTTCTGGCGGCTGCTGTGCCGTGGTGGCGTTGGATGTCAAAAACGCATTCAACTCGGCCAACTGGAATAGAATTAAAGGGGCGTTGGCTGACATAGGTGTCCCCGGATACTTAGCGAATTTGGTGGAAAACTACCTCTCAGAGAGGACTCTCTGGTACGGGACGGATGAGGGCCCCAAAGAGTACATTGTCACAGCCGGGGTACCACAGGGATCGGTACTTGGTCCCCTGTTGTGGAATATCATGTATAATGGGGTGCTTGCTCTTCCCGTCCCCGAGGGGACTACGATTGTCGGCTTTGCTGATGACCTAGCTGTGGTTGTTGCAGCAAAACACCCAGAAGATGTGGAGGTTTACGCAACGGAAACAGTGAGAGCGGTAAAGTCCTGGCTAGAAAAGGCCGGGCTGACCTTGGCGGACGCGAAAACGGAAGCGGTCTTGATGACGAAACGCAGGAAAAATAATACTGTAAAAGTGGAGGTCGGTGGACATACGGTCGTATCAAAGCCGGCTATCAAATACCTGGGGGTAATAATTGACACCAAATTGAGTTTTAGGGAGCACCTAGAGTATGCATGCCAAAAGGCAGCCAGTGCCACCACGGCACTTGCAAAAATGTTGCCAAATATTGGTGGGCCGAAACATTGCCGGAGGTTGGTGCTAGCCGGAGTGGTGCGCTCCATCCTGCTCTACTCGTCGCCTGTGTGGGCAGAGGCGCTTGCAAACTCTCAGAGACGGAAGCAGGTGAACTCGGTTTACCGGCGGATGGCTTTGAGGGTTTGCAGTGCTTTTAGAACCACATCAGATGAGGCAGTATTGGTGGTGGCAGGCATGATCCCGGTTGACATTCTGGCCAAAGAAATGAGTGTCCTGTACAATGCAAGACATATGGAGGGGCATGCACAGCGTAGAAATGCGGCAAGGTCAGAGTCGCTTGATCTCTGGCAACGCAGATGGGACGAGTCTGCGAAAGGTCGGTGGACGCACAAGCTCATTCCCAACATTAGGGTGTGGCTTGAGCGAAAACATGGGGATACCAACTACCACATTACCCAGTTCCTCACGGGACACGGTGGTTGCTACGGGCAGTATCTGCACCGCTTTGGGTTGGATGATTTTCCAAACTGTCCCAGATGCGATGGCATACCGGAGGATCCAGAGCATGTGATGTTTCACTGCCCACGATTTGCGATGGAGAGAAGGAGCTTAAACCAGGTGCTGGGCAGGAGCGGGACCCCGGAGAGCTTGGTTACTGAGATGCTGGAGTCCGAGGAGAAGTGGCTTGCGGTTAGCTCCGCAATCATCCAAATGCAGGAGGAGTTGCTGAAAGAACAAAGAAGGAGGAAAGGTGCAAATAGGAGAAGGATGAGTGCCTAAGAGCAAACCTACCCCGCGAAGTAATACCTCAATGGTGGTCCCGCGGGGCTGGGGCTGGAGAGACCGGGGGTGGTTTTTAGTGGGTGTGAATCCCACACGCGCCCGCTGTAGTTCGGCCGTTCGGGCGGCGGAGCTGCGGCGGACGTGCCTTTCTAAGTTTTTCCACCTCCGTGTACGCACAAAAAAAAAAAAAAGACGGAAGGAGACCTAGCTAAGGTAAGCTAACTCCGTCCCATGATGTAATACCTAAAGGTGGATCCATAGGATAGGGAGTCTGGGGTGGTTTTAGGGAGTGAAAATCCAACTCACTGGCGTGTCCAGATCAGTGTCTTTTGAAGATTTTCACCTCCATACAAAGAAAGAGACCGTAAATCAATGTTAATCAGGTTTGGTTTTACATAAAACTCCAGAAATACGCTATGCACACTATCAAATACCTGAGTTTGTGTTATAGGTACATTTTTACTACGGGTTGAAAAGTGTATACTTCATTACGAGATTATAGCCCATTCAATATGCAGTAGATGGTGAAAGGGTGAGGAAATCTCCTACAACAAAATTTGTATTCCATGTATATACGTATTTCAGGAGCTACCTACTTCCTTCTTCAATATTTTATCTGAAGTAAGTAGCACCCGAAATAAGTATGTATAGTCAATAGAATAAACGTTTTATAGGAGAAAAAGCTACGTGTTTTTATTATTGGAGAAAATGACAAGTATCAGGGACTAATTATTTTATAGACAAATTTATTTTCCTACTTTATTTTGACTCCTCACAGAACACCCAAATATGAATTTCTTCATTCCCTCTATTTCGCAAAATTAGAAACTTTAAGCTTCGCACTTCCTTTAACATTAGCCTGAAAGGATATTTCATTAGAGCAATAAACTGACAAAGCTTAATTCAATTTGCTACAGTCACTAACCAAAGCAGAGCACACATGTTACCACACACCGGGTGATCACCTCAGTACGGCAAAGTCCAATCTTTTTTGTCCCTTATATGGAACAGCTAGACCTCCGGTCACTAAAGGTAAGAAGTGTCCCGAAAGATTTGTTCAGTCTATCAACAGCCAAACGAAAACCTCACCATCGCATGCTTACCTAATTCCGCACACTTCCTTCACAGCATCCTTGTTGAAATGTTGTTGGTATAGAAGGTTCATGTTGAGACTGAAAAAGTTAGCACTCCAGCAAATAAGGGTCAGTAAGTGATAAAAGCATATATTAAATTAGGGACATCTCAGGAGCCTTTTTGTTTCTTACCATTTGTCCTGTGGCCTGACGTAGAATTGAGGTATATTGAACAGCAGTAGATAATATTATTTGGAATGAAGGACATGAGTTTGAGCCATCAATGTTTATATTTATATGAATCCATTTCTTTCAGAACTGGATTTTATGCCTTCTAGATGAAATTTTTAAGAATAACTTTATTGAAAAGTGCTATTAATTTGAAAGTGCATGGCGCAAAGTCAGTTTTCACACCCCTTTCATGTTAACAACATTAACAAGCTGGAGCACTAGCTCCTCATAGCAAAACTGTTTTTATCCTTTTGATAGCTCCTTCGAAGTAACTGGTGTGCCGAAAAGACCAGGACGACTACTTCTCTTTGCAACTGTTCATTATAGACTCATTCACCTTAACTTATGCTGATGGCATTCACATCCGTTTGTCTGAAGAAATGTACTAGGGGAACAGGAAGGGATTCCCCCCTATCGATACACCTAGGGATTTTCCGCATATCAGTAAAAGTTTTTCTTGAAGATATCCCATGGGCTAATATACGACGATATGTGTATTTATTATTTCACTATAAAAGTAAAGAGCCTTGGGTATGACAACAGCTGGACATAACGGCACGCAGATATGTGTGAATTGTATACCAGGTTAGAAGCCGAGCTGGCCCCACTCGAAAAATGAAAAGGAGGAATCCAAGTCCTTAAGGTGCAGAAGGTGAACAGAATTTGTAAATGGAAATATTTCATAATATATATCTATGGATGTATGAAGCTTACGTGTGTCCCTTTATTAACAGGCGGACAACATTCTTAATGCAATACCCACGTACAGTTTGTGTATAAAGAGAAGGTGTAGAGTATAAAAATCCATCCTATTCATATGATCAATTTCTTACCGTTAGTATATTTATAAATTTCTGCATCCACTTATTGGTGATTGGAATCAGATAGCATCAGAATATTTTAGTTTTAAGGATTTGAACAGCATAAAATATTGCATTCCAGGTCATTTCACATCGGTGTGGGGACTGTAAACATCAGTAGGTATCCTCGTTAAGTTATGAGTGGAGGCTACATATATATGTCCACCCATTTCCAGGCTAAGGTAATATCCATATGCGAAATGTGGATATATCGGAAAATTGCCGAAGCAGTAACATTTGGTTAATGGCGAGGGATGGCAAAGGACGTAGAGGGCCGGGACCCAACGGTCAGATGGCATATTGGTCAATTTCAGTCACATAAATTGAATCTGAAATGCATGAGCCTTCATAAAGTACAGATCCTATGCAATGACGATACCGGCGACGTCAGGTTTGAATTGAATTCAAATGCTGGCTGGACTATTATGAAAGCCTGCAAGATGCAAACAATTCAATTTCCTAGAAGTTATCGGATTCAGTGTATAAGGATGTGAAGTAAAAGGTGGTTGGATGCAATATTGTCAACCCTTATTGTAGGAAAACAATAATTAAGTCTTTCTCTGTTTAGGTATCAATTGAGTGGTTAATGAGAAAACTTAGCCTGAAGTTAGCGATTATACGATTATTGAGATTGATTTAGGATAATTGACTTAATCGTGATGAAGTTCTGAATAATGTATTTATTGATAACTTGAAACAATCTGTACCACTATTAGTTTACATGTAACGAGCTATGTAAATACAGCGAGGTATAGTAAGTACTTCGGTTTTTTAAATACTTTTCAACAAAAAGAAATGAATGGAGACGAGTCCTTCTAATTTGGAAAGACATGCGATGAACTATTTTCCAGGACAAATATTTCGATTAATTTTGGATTCTATCTAATTTTGAGTAGGTCACTACCCACCGACCGTAGTGCCGGTCTCATTGAGGTCGGCCGTCAAAAATTCTGTTTCAGTCTGAAACCGTGTTGCATGAAGCGATCATTTTTGAACCAATTGCTCAAGATCAACTTCGCTATGGGATGCTTGGAAAACATTACCAACATAGAGCAGTATTTAGGGCGCTGAACGTTGAATGTCCTGTGTGACAGTGAAAATGTTTATGAAAATAGTTATAGATAAATATGAAGTGACAAGTATCGTATTAATACTTTACATATTTCTAAAATATCGAAATATACCAATATCAATTTTATTTGAACAGATTTTGGAAGGGGTGTATGTTGAGGCCTTGATTTCATATGGATACATACATCATCGTGATTCTTTTGAGAACGAGACCTGTTACACTTTATGGGCCCTCAACCCCCTATATTTCACTCAATATTAGAAGCAAGGCCAGTTTTGAAAAGTACTAATCAATCGAGCTGCTTCATTTGCTATCCCGCATGGCTATATTCTGCGAGAAAACATTTTACACCCCCTTTTCACATGTACGGGGAGCCTACCTTAAACCCAGCGCAAAATGATGCAAACAGACGAATAGATAGACAGACAGTGACAACATTGCTCTCGATGCAAGGGAACGAACTCCAAAGGTGATTGCCGGTGACTTCAACGCTTGGGCCTTCGAGTGGGGAACCAGGGAGAGTAGCGGACGGGGCAGCCGTCGATCAGCTTGCCACTGAACCAGACGAACGGCTCAGAGGGCGGTAGGTAGGAGTGATCAAGGACAAAAGGAGCATGTTTAAAAGGTAGCCCGCAAAAACCTCAACCTTGCCATACAGTGGAGCAAGAAGGAATGTTTTAAGGAGCTCTGCTCGAAGGCGGCTGTAAATCCGTGGGGGAGCGCCTATAGAATTGTGATGGGACGATTGAGAAGCCGGCCACCTCCACAGAGCACGTGCCCTACTCTTTTGTTGAAAATCATCCAGGGGTTATTCCCCAGAAAGAAAGGGGCAGTGACACATTTCAGAGATCTTTGAATGTGGTGACAATTCCTGCAGTAACCCCGGACGAGCATACCGAACAGAGCCCTTAAGCTCGCTATAAAATCCCGACCCTTACATGTTCGCTGAAATGTTCGAAGCGTGTATATCCGAAGGGCTATGTTCTCAAAATGGAAGCGGCTGAAGCTGGTACTGCTGCCTAAGGCTCCTCCCGGTGAACTATCTTCCTATAGACGTACATGTTTTCTAGATACTATAGGGAAACTATTGGAGTGGGTAATTTACAAAAGATTACTCCCGATCGTCGAAATCTAAGGAAGCTAAGGAAGGATCGGTAGTTTGGGTTCCTTAAACCAGATCAACCATTAATTCCACCAAAATGGTTACTGGCTTGGCCGAAAGTGCAGGGGCAGTACTAGTAAATATTCTATGGTGGTGACCTTGGACATGGTTTTAATTCGGTCAGTTGGAACCTGATTCGAAAGTGCTTGTGGACGATTGAGGTTCCCGCCTATCTCGCAGCTATTGTCACTAGTTGCCTGCGAGAATAGACGCTCTGGTGTACGTTGTCTCCGCGGATGTCCCACAGGGCTCCGTACTATGGCACTTCATGTGAAATGATGTACTTAGCCTTTTAGTTCCGGAGGAGGCCATGTTGGTGGGTTACGCCGATGATACATCGTTGGTTCTAGTCGCAGAGCGTCGAGAAGATACTGAGTTATACTCTTTCCAAACAATTAGTACTGTTAAGGCCTGGTTAGCTATTGTTGGACTGGCACTTTGGGAGGCAAAAATGAAAGCGGTCCTCATCCCAAAGCGCCGGAAGCAAAATTACCCTCGAATTAGAGTCTGCAATCACTTCTAAGCCGACCACCAAATACATGGTAGCGATGATATATATGTAGCTAAGTTTTAAACAACACGTGCAATATGCTTGTGACAAGGGATTCATGGCGAGTATTGCCAAGGATGATGTAGAATGTGGGAGGGCCACGGTATGTTTGCAGGCTACTTTTTGGGCGATTATTTCTTCCCTTTTATATTAGACATCACCACTCTATAGATTTTGCCCCATAGGTTTACGTCAGCTTTGTTGCAGTGGTTTTTAAAGCTTCTGTTTGTACTATGTTTGATCACTTTCTGCGAATCGCGCCACAATCTCCTCAAATGTTGGACGATTCTTCGGGCTTGTGGGTATTTTGTTCTCAGGGTCTCTCTTTCCACGCATTATTATCTGGTATTTTGTGTGGTTCACTGATTAGAAGCGCGTTCGCTCTCACGTTTACTACAGTTTGTGCCAGGAGATACTGAGCCGCCTCGCAGTGATTGAGGTTTATCAGTATTACCTGCCTGTTGATTTCGTAGTATACAAGGTCCTCCTGAACACTAGATATTTATTACTGCCAGATATGTGACTTGCGTCGTTTGTCTGGTCTTTTCTACAGAACATACATGATTGTGTTTTATGGCAATCCTTCGCTTTCCAGTCTCCTCCCCTGAATCACCTGCATAGCCTCGAACAATCTCAATCATTTTTACAATGTTTATCAAAGTATCCAAATTCCAAATATTTGAAGCAGTTTCTAATGCGACTGGCAGGCTCTTCTGTCCGAATTCCTGTGACGTGTGAGGCCGGTGCTGAAATCGTATGGTTCGGCGAAAACAAGTGAATGGAATACATTCGCTATCTCTTCACTGGCTTATGCATTCGGAATGTTGTCATGGGAGAAGACCGATTTGAAAAGCATCCGGCGGCGGATACTATGCCCAAATTCCGAATGCATCATCCAAATTCTGCCGTGGAGGGGAGGAACTTGTCTTGTGACATCGAAGTTACAGTCGTGGTTGACGTGGTGGCACAACATCAGTTCCAAGTCAATTCGCTGCACGCTTATTTTTACAGCAAATCGCAAGCGATTCCCTTGCATGCGGCAGTTTGTAAAGTAGATCGTGGGCTGACTCTACTTAACTTGAAGGATCGATGTTTCAATCCTCTGAGTGGTGAGAAGTCAGACTAAAAGCGGATCGTTGAATGGAAGTTGAAACAATTCACGGCAAACACGTTAATGTCTTTGACAGCCATTTGTCGAACAAATGGTTGTGTGCTGGGGAGTTCTTTGTTGACGATTTATGTGACCCATTCAGGACGGCAACATCCTTACCTGCGCTTATAAAAAGCTAATAATGAAAGAGCGGGTGTAGAACGACCAGTGCAGAATGTGTGGTTCGGCGTTAGAGACGTTGGACCATCTCATTTCTGGCTGCATTCTAATGGCACCGGTCTAATACATGAACAGGCCTCATGCTGAATGTAAGGTGGTTCGCCAAAACTTTGCTTAAAGTATGGACTGATTGATTGTTCTGCTTACAGCATATATATTCTAACTGATCGCTACATTGCACATGAGAAACCTGAAGTGCTATTACTTGACACGAGGGTCGCCTCGTGTTTATTTTTGACATTGCTATCCCCCATAATAGCAACATTGAACGGAAATACGTGGAGAGGTAGGTGAACTACGAGCCACTGGTTCGGGAAGTCAACGAAATTTGGCGTCTCGAGAAAGTGGTTGTAGTTCCCATAACATTGCCAGTTACAAGTATTGTACCTGAATCCACACCGCTTTCCTGGATGGCCTGGGTTATACATCATGAAGCAAACAGGAAATATAAATATTTTTCCGTTTGGACACTGAACCCGTCTTAATATATGCTCAGCTAATTAAGAACTTTCATTGGGATTTAAATTTGAATTCCAGGTATTACTTGCTAGTTGTACACACTATATAAATTCATGGTAGATAAGCCACCCATCGTATGAGTTTAAGCAAAGATTTTACATACACTATTGAAATGTATTCTCTCAATTCCATTCCATTCAATTTATAAACCCATCTCATCATCCCTACTTGAAGTAACATTACATCACCGTGTAACCTGCTAATCTCTACAATCGCTAGAAATTAGAAAGAAAAAAAATTAATTTAAAAACTTCCCTCTCCGAAAGATACCATCGTGCTAATTCGACTCTTTCCTTCATTCCTTACACTTCCCTTTTTGTCGAGGTTACTTAGTTAACAACATCAACGCGATAGGTAATCCTGATTAGGTCCAACACCGGATATTTTACCACGACATAATACAATGGTGTATACTTTTTTTCGCTAGGAAAACTTTTTCGTTCAATTGAAAGGATCTCGAGAAAGTTTCAACGAAGCGGAAGCACCTTCAAAAAAGTAAGTAGAAGTTTTATGAGAAAAATGGCTATCTATTTTCAAATATCGCAACAAGATTATTTTGTACAATGAGCAGGGTCGACTTTTTCTGGTATATAACGCCAGGTTCAAATGATTAAATGACCCTTTTTACTAGCTGTGTTTTAAGGAGAATTTAAATTGTAAGATATTTTTCATATTTTAAAGTTAGATTACAGAAGGTATTAACGTGGTGTTGCAAATAATTGCCTCTGTTAGTTTGCAATCGGATGCGAAGTGGCGAAGAGGTAATCCAAAGGAGGGTATTTTAAGGAGAAGGTTTTTCTTGACGTTACGAAATAAGTACTATTTTTCGACTTTTTTTCTGATTACACGTTTTTTGTAAAGCTATTAACGTGCAGAAAAATTTTATTAATCATCTCTCAAAGAAAAATTGTATACCATAAACTTATGAGTGACATCATAAATCAAGCAGGAAGAGCTTTGTAATGGCGTCAGGTAAATGGAGAATAAATAAATTGAATTTTATCATGGCAGATATGAGTATCATACTTTCATGCTTGTACGATAACAAACTCTAAAACCCCCTTTGAAGCATGACAAAGTAAGTGAAATGTGTTAGGAAAGTTTTCGTTAAGAAATGAAGGAATCATTCGCTTCTCCCTTCCTACCAAACGGTACCAAGATTGCCAACTAAAAAGGTTCCTATCTAACAGAAAAGATTTCCCGCTCCGACAACTAAACTTACCCTCTTGTGAATACTTCATCGAAATCGAAAATAAAAAGGTAAAAAATGAACTTCTAACGACATGAACAGATATGATGGCAAATAGTCCTCTATTGACATTTTAAGGACGAGAACAGGAGTTTGTGTATGCACTGCAGTCTGTCCTTCTGTCTCGGACAGCGCAAAGTTTTTTCTCCTTTTTTTAACACATAAGAAATTATTATGGGTAACAATGAAAAATGGAGCATCTGTTCAATATTGTCAAGTTTTGTGTACCTGTTTGACAACATCTTGAAAAATCTAAAGTTAGAACGTGTTAGAAGAAGGTAAACATATCGTAGGAAGTTCTACCGTCCGTTATAAGACCAACTTTCAAACCAAGTAGAATATATCTGCTATGGAAGCGCTGTAGTTATCTACCTTCGAGGAAGTTCTAGATATACATTCTCTTTGTGAAAATTGAATTTGAGCGTGGGGGTTGAGTAGAATACAGGAAACCGTTTAGTGACCGACTTTGATTAATTGGTGAACTGGCGAGAGAAAGCAATGCAAAAAACCTTCAAAGTGGAATTTCTTAGTTTGTAGGAAGAAAGGTCTCAATAGCGAATTCAATTTTATTGTTGCCAGTGGCTAATTATTATTGAAAACACAGATAATCATAAATCCAGAATCTGTTATGTATCCGCAAAATTACCAAGGCCGTAAATATGGCTAACATTCAGCTGGTAGTGGGCCAGCTAGGGTGGACTTATTTCTTAAATAATTGGTGGGACTAAGCATTGAATCTACTTTAGAAACCCCAAATACAAACAAAATTGTTGGATGGGAAAGAAGTGTCGGCAAGCATATTATCTAAGGACATCTCTAGTTAGGAGACGGTATTAGTCCAACGGTGATTGTCCTGTGATCAAAATGGGTGTGGCGAGTACCAGCCATAGAACACCTATCACAAAAATGTCGACGTCGACTAACATAGAATGGCCGGAAATCTAAAAGCAGGATAGAGGTTGGGGGCTTTAGGTATGAATGGCTTTGTGGGTTTTTTGCATAAGAATATTTGGACGCACGATGGTTCCATTTGCACACAGCTCCTAGTATATGAATATGGCTACTTCGGTACAATACTGACATTTTCCCTAATAAGAGGCAAATTCAACATACCACAACTTTGTTAATGATAAAAGAACTTTTACCAAAGTTTCCATATCCGGGTCTATGATAACAAAGAATATCATGCTTTTAAGAGGAGCTTAAGGGGGTTTTACTCAGTCCGGATAGCTGAGTGGTTAGAGCGCAAGGCTGTCGTACGGAAGGTCGCGGTTCAAATCTCACTGGTGGCAGTGGAATTTGTATCGTGATTTGACGTCGGATACCAGTCGACTCAGCTGTGAATAAGTACCTGAGTCAAATCAGGGTAATAATCTCGGGCGAGCGCAATGCTGACCACATTGCCTCATAGTGTACCGTTACGGTCTTGAATGAAGTGCTCTAACACACTTCAAGGCCCTGATCCAATATGGATTGTTGCGCCAACGATTATTATTATTATTATTATTAAGGGGGTTTCACTCAATTTGCAAAAAAAGCAATATTAGTAACTTTATTTGAGTAACTCTCTATTTGGAGGCTACTTTGAGGACTAGAGATATTACTATGGCTTTTTGAGAGTTATCAGTTGAGTAGTTTCTGAGAACGGCCTCTTAAAACCAGTAACGACTTTCCAACCCCCAGGCAGATAGACAAATTGAAAGACAAACAATAAACTGATTTTAATAAGCTTTCGTTTTCCAAAAGAAAATCCTTCCTAAAAGTCAGCACTAGAGGGAAAAACATACTCTGAACAAGATTGCTAGGAATAGAAATGCGGGGATAGTCGATGAGAGGGACGAAATGGACGGAGCCCAACACTGGCAGGGGAACAGAAGGCGCATTCCACTGCAGCTAAGTGTAATTGATGGCAAAAGAGGTAAGGTTTGGAAGGATACGCAAACCGGGCAACTTCATTAAAAACAAAGCAACCACCGTCATTCAACAGTGAACACTCAAAAATAGGCGGCGATCTGGATTCAGTCGACCCCACCGAAGAGATACTGAATGGTATGAAGGTTTATAGGTTAACATCTTATTTGAAGGTTATGCAGTAGGGCATTACACCATAAGTATCATATCTTAGTAGCCTTTTTAAGCAAAGAGGAAGGATTCAACAATGCTAGTAACAAAGCTATTCAGGGACCTCTAGCCAGAAGAGGTTTGGAGGAAGGGGGTGACTTATGCATTGGAGTATTTCATACTAGAACTTTTATAATCCAATCAGATCTAGAGCGTAGTCACTTAATCAGGACGGTGAGCAGAGGAATAGCATTGTCTCTTTAGAAGGAAATTCGACAGGGTTGGAATTAGGATGAGAGGTATGCCAACGTGGTAATATTGGTGTTAAGAATGGCTATTAATTTGATGGAGATGTATCCAGAGTGATAGTCAATCTTCCCTTTAAAAATCAACCTTTCGAAAAATTTTGTCGGCGGCAGGGACTAGGCCAATAACTTTCCAGTTGCCACACTAAAAGCGCATGTCTTTCTATGGGATTTTAGGGCATTTTCCTGGCCTGTCCGCCTTTTGAAGTTTACTGTGGATAGATCATATCGTGGAATTAATCGCATCTTTTGACTTGTTAATATTCTCCACACTATATTTTCTGGTACCAAAGCCTCCTCTAGAGTGTTTTTTCTAGATACCTTTTTTGAATCACGAATCAGGAACACTGGAACGATAGATACTCTAATTCCTCTGGAATTCCATGGCAGTTTAGATAATCGAGTGAGATTTTCAGTTTAAATCTGTACTGGTACTGGCGATCTCCTTCATGCGCCGTGAGAAACTGACTGAGATGATAACTGATTTCACCATGTTTTCTTCTCAACCACTCTTTCATGGTAGGTATCATCTTGTGTATGCGGCCCTTTCCTTCATCATCATCAACTCTCTCTCTCATCTCGAACGCGGCCAAGAGTTCGCAATTTTTCTTGCTAACAACCCGAGTCTCCGAGGAATACATGAGGACTGGCGGTCTTCTACACTAAGAGCTTTGACCCTATGGTGGGACGTTTCGAGCGGAACAGTTTTTGTAAGCTGAAATAGGCTCTGTTGGCTGACAACAACCGTGCGCCGATTCCGTCATCGTAGCTGTTATCAGTTGTGATTTTCGATCCTAGAGAGGAGAAATTATCAACGGTCTCAAAGTTGTATTCTCCTATCCTTATTCTTCCTATTTGACCAGTGCGGTTTGACGTTGTTGGTTGGTTGGTTTTCGGTGCTGACGTTGCCACCATATATTTTGTCTTGCTTTCATTGATGTGCAGCCCAAGATGTACGTCTCGGGTTGTTCTTCGGATGATGTCGATATCGTCAGCATAGGCCAGTAGTTGGGTGGACTTAAAGAGGATCGTAAACCTTGCATTTACCTCAGCATCACGGATCACTTTCTCCAGGGCCAGGATAAAGAGGACGCATGATAGGGCATCCCCTTGTCTTAGACCGTTGTTGAAGTCGAATGGTCTTGAGAGTGATCCTGCTGCTTTTATCTGGCCTCGCACATTGATCAGGGTCAGCCTAGTCAGTCTTATTAATTTCGTCGGGATACCGAATTCTCTCATGGCCGTGTACAGTTTCCAGGTTGTTTCCTTACCGCTCCCAAAGTCGTTATCATCTGCTCATAGATCTCTACCTTTTGGCATTCTTCATCTACGATAACGGAGAGATGGACTTCACATTGCATATGCTCGTCACTTCATCTGTTCAATTGACATCATTCCCTGCATTATCTGAAGTAGTCCTGAAGGAAAAACACACCCTTAAGACTGCCCCTATGAAGATTACATTTAGTTTGTGTAGTGCCTTTCTCTAAAGAGGCGCTGCATAGAGTAAAAACGAGTTCAACACATTAATTATAAATAGCCTGTAAGTATATATAAAGCAGTCCTCCTACTTTGGGTATCATCCTTGTTAGACTATGTTTTGTGGGAAGTATTCTCTACGTTTTGTTCATAACTGAGCTCCGGTCTTACCATTAGTTCCAAGTATTTTATAATTGGTTTAGAAGTGATGGCTTGATTCCCAATTTTGATGCGAGTGTAATATACCTTACGCTGTTTGGTGATGAGGACCTCTTTAGTTTTTTCCTCCTCAAGTGTCAAACCAGAACGCTGTATGTAATATAGTCTAGATGTTTTACGAAAACATTTAAGCACAATATCGTTGACGTAACAAAGTACCGTTGCTTCCAAGGGAACCGCATGATTAAGTACATCGTTGTATATGATATTCCATAGCATTGAACTTATTCTGGCGCCCTGTGGGATTCCCGTGGAGACATTGCTCACAAAGTAGAGCAGCGGGGGTTAAAAAGTATGTACTTAAAGTAAAACAGGACCCATTAGAAGCTACTCAATCGAAAATCTGAACCGAAAATCATGTAGATGACCCTATGTGAAATCTAGACCTCAAAATACATACAAATAAAGTTAATAATAGTATGTTACTACGTTTTCAAATACTACTAGTAAGGGCCCTGGAGTGGGGAAGCCGATCGACGAACACCAGAGGTCAAATTCTGTTGGAGTCATTTGCGGAGCTGGACATCGTGCTGGCCAACGTTGGATGCGCGCCCACCTTTCGAGGAAGAGGGTCGGGTTCGATTGTTGACCTGATATTTGTTACCACTTCACTGGTGAGGGAGATGGCTTGGCAAGTGAGTGAGCACTACACACACAGTGACCACCAGGCCATCTTCCTTCGCATTGGGAACCGGGGAAACAGTAAACGACGCTCTGGAGGTGGAAAATCTAAGGCGGTTGGCTGGTCTATCGGAGCTTTCGACGAGGAGACATTCCTGGCCGCATTGGAGGGAGCCCATGATCCGGATGGAACAGCGGTGGAAAGGGTCACACAGCTGTCTCAGCGTGTAACCGAAGCATGCGACGCTACGATGCCACGACGACGTTTGCGCCACGGCAAGAGGCCAAACTACTGGTGGAACACGGAGATCGCTGCCTTGAGATCCTCTTGTCTCCGAGCGAGGAGACTTTCCCACATGACAAGGGGAAGGCCGGAGCATCAGGAGCGTGAGGAGGAATACAGGGATCTGCGAAGCAACCTTAAGAAGGCCATTCGGAGAAGCAAACGGGAATGCTACCAGAAGCTCTGCATGGAGGCTAATACGAATCCGTGGGGTACAGCCTAGAAGAAGAGAAGAAGAAGATCCGCGGGCAAAAATCACCTCAGGTGACATGCCCACGGCTCTTGTTGCAAATAATTACAATTCTTTTCCCGCAGCAGGAGCAGGACGAAAGAGAACCCTAACTGGCAGCTCAGCAGCACGTCTTCTCGATCCCTGATGTTACCGAAGAGGTACTTTGGGAAATCTGTAGACGTATTGGGGACAGCAAGGCTCCGGGATTGGACGGAATTCCGAACAGGGCTCTGAAGGTGGCGGTCAAGGCCAGACCAAGGTGGTTCGCAAGCACATTCGAATCGTGCATGGCGGAAGGAGTGTTTCCCGCCCAGTGGAAGAGGCAGAAGCTGGTCTTGCTACCGAAGCCTCGAAAACCACCCGGCGTGCCCTCTTCATATCGCCCTATTTGTTTCTTAGACACCATCTGGGAAATTGTTGGAGAGGGTGATATACAACAGGCTGCTCCCGTTCATCGAGCTTGCGGGTGGTCTTTCAGAGCGGCAATATGGGTTTCGGCGAGCCCGTTCTACGGTCGATGCAGTAGCAAAGGTCGTAGAATTGGCTCGAAATGCAATGGCCATGGGCAAATGCTGTGCTCTGGTGACGCTGGACGTCAAAAATGCTTTTTACTCAGCCAACTGGGGCTGCATTAAGGGCGTTTTGGCCAAACTGGGTGTTCCTAGCTACTTGGCTCGGCTCATCGAGAGTTACTTTTCGGACAGACTTCTCTGGTACGAGACGGACGACGGGCCGAAGGAGTACATTGTGACAGCAGGTGTGCGTCAAGGTTCTGTATTGGGACCGCTGCTGTGGAACATAATGTACGACGGAGTGCTTGGCCTTCGCGTGCCGGAGGAAACAACGCTAATTGGTTTTGCGGACCACCTAGCGGTAGTTGCAATTGCAAAGCATCCCGAGGACGTGGAGCTTTATGCAAATGAAGCCATTCATATCATCAAGTCATGGTTACGAATGGCCAAGCTGGACCTGGTGGACGAAAAGACGGAGGCGGTCCTCATTACCAACCGTAGAAAGAACAACACGGTTACCATCCAGGTTGGTAATCGTGCGGTCGTCTCAAAATCGGTTGTCAAATACCTGGGGGTGATGATCGATGCCAAGCTGAGTTTCAAGGGACACTTGGATTATGCGCTAGAGAAGGCAGCAAATGCCAGTTCATCCCTTGCAAAGATGATGCCTAACGTGGGAGGGCCGAAGTATAGTCGCAGGCTACTCATCGCGGGAGTGGTGAGGTCGATCCTGCGTCGAACCACGCTGTCAACCGGAGGAAGATATGTTCGGCATACCGGCCAATTGCGCTAAGGGTGTGGAGCGCATTTAGGACGGCGTCGACGGAGGCAGTGTGTGTTATCGCAGGAATGATCCCTATAGATTTTCTAGCGAGCGAGGCACACTGGCTCTACGAAAAACGGAAGGCAAATCCAGCCGAGGTGAATACGGATTTCCGAAAAGCCATCAGGAGAGAGTTGTGTGGCAAGTGGCAACAACGATGGGATAACTCCGACAGGGGCAGGTGGACCCATACATTGATCCCGTGTATCGAGAAATGGGTCAACCGAAGGCACGGAGAATTGAATTACCACCTGACACAGTTCCTTACGGGACACGGTGGCTATAGGAAGTACTTGCATCGCTTCGAGTTGGACGAGTCTCCCAACTGTCCTGAATGCGGTGCTACACCCGAGGACCCGGAGCACGTTATGTTCCATTGTCCCAGATTTCTGCAGCAGAAAAGGAGGTTGAACAGCATCTTAGGGGCGGACATCGAGCCCTCCAACCTGGTGGAAGAGATGTTGAAGTCGGAGGAAAACTGGATGGCGGTAAATGAGGCAGTAGCCGTGGTGCAGACAAAACTCCTGGAGTTGGACCGAGCTCGGAAGGCGGCGCGACGGAGACGTGACATGGACGAGCTGGTATAGCGAACCAGAGCCTCCCCCGCGAAGTAATACTTCACGGTGGTCCCGCGGGGAGCGGCGGAAGAGTGGGGGTGGTTTTAGTGGATGTGAATCCCACACACTGCTGCTACCTGGCGCAGCAGCGTCTTTCTAAGATTTCCACCTCCATCCATAAAAAAAAAAAAAATAAAAAAAAAATACTACTAGTAAGCCCCCAGAATTCATTACTAGGCATGATACTGGAAAGTTTGAGAACAATTGTACTATTATTAAAAAGACACAATGGTTAAAGTTGTTTATTACGTGTGAATTTACTTTACTCGAAGATGGCATAGAGTGCCATTATCACATTAAAGTAAGTAGTCTGCTCTATTCAAGTCATATAAAGTATGACCTCCTAGCTACGTACAAACGGAATCATCGTCTAATGGAGTATTCTCATCATTTACTCAGCCACTGCATGTCCCTTGTATGAATATGGTTGCTATTTACCCTTTGATGGGGTGTAGCACGTCAACCACACATACGCGCCATCGTTTGCGGTTACCTGCCCTTCAGCTCCCTCCACAACTTTCCGGGACGTCCGCACTCCTTCTCTACTATTCTGCACCAAGTGCCCTTGGGGCGATTCACTAGTCAACCATCCTGGGGGAATGGATTCCACATTGTCGCCCCTCTCTAATGTGTGACCTATCCATTGCCACTTCTGTCTCCCGGTCACAGTGCGTAACGTGTGCCAGGCTTGTGCTCCAACCAAGTTCTTCCTTTGAAATAAGGCCGGCGTACTCCGTTGATACAACGTAGACAGATTTCGACGAAGGTTTGGAGCTTTTAAGTACCAGTGGAGTTCAATTTTCATTTGCTAGTTCCATATAGGAACATAGAAACAACATTAGAATAAAACAGCCTCAGTTTTATCTTGGTGTTAAGATAACTGCGTAGTGGAGGTGTTTGAGGAAATATGTCATCATCTATTGAATTCCACCATATCCTCCGGACAGGGCAGCACCTCAGCAATAACAATAACATGAAAACAATGATCGATTCTACTTTGGACCTTAAATTCTTCTAAGATTTTACCTCAGTGCTACAGTTGCTATGCGTCATCATATGCCGGTCTGATATTGGCAACCAATTTCTCCGGAATCTCCCTCCTGCGTAGAGCACATCAGATACACTTCCTGCTCACGTTATTGAAATCTTTGCTAAAATCGGTGAAGAGCGGGTGATGCGAAGATCTAAACTCCGCGCTCTGTTCCAAAATGATCCGTAGGTTGTTGATGTGGTCAATGCAGTAGAATCTGATGGGGAACCAGCCTGCTCTCAGTAGATCAATCCTTCCATATGTCCTTTGTTGCGTTCCAAGATTATTTTAGCTATTATATTTGCGACGGCAGGGATCAAACAGATACCCCTACAATTGTCACAGTCAAAACTTTTTGGGTTTCAACGACCATCTCCTTCTGCCACTCTCTGGGAAAGGTCTCGTGCTCCCTAGATTCTGTTGTGACTGGAAACAGCACATTTGTAGTAATTGCACGTGCAGCGATGAGTAACTCTGTGGGAAGGTCGTCAGGCTTTACTTCGTTTGAGTGTACTAATGGACGAAATGATTTCTCAGAGTCCTTATTCGCATGTTACGGTGACTAGTCATTCCAACCACAAGCGTGGAAACATCCCCGGATGTGATGCGGTTAAGAATCGTTGTTTTGAAATCTTCAGTTGTTCGTCATCGTTCTTCAAGGAACACCGAAAGATTTCCATGATTTTTATACGCTTCTAGAATCATTGTGTTGTGGGGCATCTTCCGCTTCCTTGACTAGTGTAACAGCAAATTCTCTGTTGTTACGGCAAACACTACACTTAATTTCCTGGGACTTCGCTCAGTATCGGTGCTCGCGCTGTATGCCCGTCATCGCCCACCGCGGCTAATAGACCCTTCCGTTCATCAATCCGCTTTCACAATTCCACAGCAATGGTCATCATCACCAACGGCGCAACAAATGGTATCCGGTCCAGGCCTACCAACAGCAGACACCCCGGTTTTGCGCATTCTGCCCTACGCCATAGCTCCATCTGAGGGAGGGTCTGCCTCGTCTTCTTTTGCTACCATAGATATGGCTCTTATAGACTTTCCGAGCTGGATCATCCTCATCCACACGGATTAAGTGAGTGTGCCACCGCAACCTATTAAGATGGATTTTATCCATAACCAGATGGTCGTGGTATCACTCATAGATTTCATCGTTATATTCGGCTTTGGTCTATCCACGTGTAGGGGGCCAATATTTTTTCGGACAATTCTTCTCTGGAACGCTAAAGTTTGCAATTTACTTACCCAAAACTCAAATCTTGAAGGGTTGCATGAGGACTGGCAAGATCACTGTCTGGTACAATAAGAGCCTTGGCTCTATGGAGAGTCGTTTCGAGCTAAACAGTTTTTGTAAGCTGAAAGAGGCTCTGCTGTCAGTCAAAACCCGTTCGCGGATTCCATCGTCCTGTTATCGGTTGTGATTCCTCAGCCAGTCAGATCTTATGACGTCGTCGACAACCTGTGTAGTGCCCGAGAAAAGAGCCTTTTTGATGGGGACCCAATCATCATCATCAACGGCGCAACAACCGGTATCCGGTCTAGGCCTGCCTTAATAAGGAGCTCCAGACATCCCGGTTTTGCGCCGAGGTCCACCAATTCGATATCCCTAAAAGCTGTCTGGCGTCCTGGCCCACGCCATCGCTCCATCTTAGGCAGGGTCTGCCTCGTCTTCTTTTCCTACCATAGATATTGCCCTTATAGACTTTCCGGGTGGGATCATCTTCATCCATACGGATTAAGTGACCCGCCCACCGTAACCTATTGAGCCGGATTTTATCCACAACCGGACGGTCATGGTATCGCTCATAGATTTCGTCATTGTGTAGGCTACGGAATCGTCCATCCTCATGTAGGGGGCCAAAAATTCTTCGGAGGATTCTTCTCTAGAACGCGGCCAAGAGTTCGCAATTTTTCTTGCTAAGAACCCAAGTTTCCGAGGAATACATGAGGACTGGCAAGATCATAGTCTTGTACAGTAAGAGCTTTGACCCTATGGTGAGACGTTTCGAGCGGAACAGTCTTTGCAAGCTGAAGTAGGCTCTGTTGGCTGACAACAACCATGCGCGGATTTCATCATCGTAGTTGTTATCGGTTGTGATTTTCGACCCTAGATAGGAGAAATTGTCAACGGTCTCAAAGTTGTATTCCCCTATCCTTATTCTTGTTCGTGCTTGTGTTTGACCAGTGCGGTTTGATGTTGTTGGTTGATTCGTCTTCGGTGCTGACGTTGCCACCATGTATTTTGTCTTGCCTTCATTGATGTGCAGCCCAAGATCTCGCGCCGCCTGCTCGATCTGGATGAAGGCAGTTTGAACGTCTCGGGTGGTTCTTCCCATGATGTCGATATCGTCAGCATAGGCCAGTAGTTGGGTGGACTTGAAGAGGATCGTACCTCTTGCATTCACCTCAGCATCACGGATCACCTTCTCGAGGGCCAGGTTAAAGAGGACGCATGATAGCGCATCCCCTTGTCGTAGACCGTTGGTGATGTCGAATGGTCTTAAGAGTGATCCTGCTGCTTTTATCTGGCCTCGCACATTGGTCAGGGTCAGCCTAGACAGTCTTATTAATTTCGTCGGGATACCGAATTCCCTCATGGCCGTGTGTAGTTCTACCCTAGGCGGCTTAAAAGTAGATGAACAGATGGTGCAACTGTTGTCCATATTCCAACAGTTTTTCCATCGTCTGCCGCAGAGAGAAAATCTGATCTGTTGCTGATTTGCCTGGAGTGAAGCCTCTTTGGTATGGGCCAATGATGTTCTGGGCGTATGGGGCTATCCGGCCTAGCAAGATAGTGGAGAATATCTTATAGATGGTACTCAGCAACGTGATACCTCTATAATTGCTGCACTGTGTGATATCTCCCTTTTTATGTATGAGACAGATTATGCCTCGCTGCCAATCGTCAGGCATTGATTCGCTGTCCCATACCTTGAGCACAAGTTGATGAACCACTTGGTGTAACTGGTCGCCTCCATATTTAACCAATTCGGCTGTAATTCCATCGGCTCCTGGCGACTTATGATTTTTTAGCCGATGAATTGCACGGACTGTTTCTCCTAAACTTGGTGGTGGCAGTATTTGTCCGTCGTCTTCAGTTGGCGGGACCTCCAACTCGCCGATGTTCTGGTTGTTCAGTAGCTCATCAAAGTACTCAACCCATCGCTCTAATATGCCCATTCTGTCGGAAATCAGATTTCCCTCTTTGTCTCGGCAGGATGAGCATCGAGGTGTATAAGGCTTCATCCTGCTGACTTGTTGGTAAAACTTCCGCGCCTGGTGCGGTTGCTTCCTGTACTTTTCTAGTTCACAGACTTGTTGGTTCTCCCAGGCTTCCTTTTTCCGTCTGTGAAGTCGCTTCTCCGCTCGACGGAGTTCGTGATAAGTCTCTGCGCGTGCCCGCGTTCTTTGAGAATGCAACATTACTCGGTATGCGGCATTCTTCCGTTCCGTTGCTAGCTTACATTCATCGTCAAACCAGCCGTTCCGACTCCTTTTGCGGCTGGGGCCAAGTATATTTGTGGCCGTATCCATGATAACGTTCTTCAGGTGGTTGTGAAGATCATTAGTTGATGCTTCATCTCCAGGTCCTCTATTGACTGCGGTTATTGCGGCATCCATTTCCCTCTTATAGGTGTCGCGGAGGGTTGTGTTGTGGATGGCTTCAGTGTTCACTCTTACCTGATTGTCAGAGGGGATTCTAGGTGGTATTGTTATTCGAGCTCGGAGCACCATGCCAACGAGATAGTGATCCGAGTCTATATTGGCCCCCCTATATGTTCTGACATTCATCAAGGCTGAGAGGTGGCGGCGTTCGATCAACACGTGGTCAATTTGGTTGAAAGTGGTCCCGTCTGGAAAGGCCCACGTATGTTTGTGGACCGCTTTCCGCGCAAACCAGGTACTTCCAACAACCATTTCGTGTGACCCTGCTAATTGAATAGTCCGCAGTCCGTTATCATTTGTTTTTTCGTGTAAGCTATGGGAGCCAACGTATCGCCTGAATACGGGCTCCTTCCCTACTTGGCTGTTAAAATCCCCAAGTATGATTTTGATATCATATCTGGGACAGGCTTCGAGGGTTCTTTCTACTGCCTCGTAGAAGGTATCCTTCTCCGACTCTGCAGTCTCCTCTGTAGGGGCGTGAACGTTTATGAGGCTTATATTTCTAAACTTGCCTCGCAAGCGCAGAGTGCATAGCCGTTCGCTTATACTTTCAAAGCCGATAACAGCAGGTTTCATTTTTTGGCTGACTAAGAAACCTACTCCGAGCACATGGTTTACTGGATGGCCGCTATAATATATGGTGTAGTGGCTCTTCTCCAGGAAACCGGTCCCTGTCCATCGCATCTCTTGCAACGCTGTTACATCAGCCCTATATTGGGACAGGGTATCGGCTAGCTGCTTATCAGCTTCATCTCTGTACAGGGAGCGCACGTTCAATGAGAAAATGCGCAAATCGTTATTCCTTTGTCGTTGCCGGGTCCGTCGTTTTAATATCCGTCCTATCCGAGGCTCCTGTTGTGGTTTCGTAACGGTTGTTTTCCGTGTAGGGTTGTCAGCCCTACCCAACCCCCAACCTGGAGGACCAGTTGGTACAATTTGTCCCGTTTTTAGGCGCGGGAGACTCGCCTTCATCCTTCTCCGTCTTCAGCTTTTCGTCAAGAAAGAGCTCCCAGCGGTCACCACGTGGAGGTGGAGATAGGGTTTGGTAGTAGAGCTGTTGGTGTTGGTTCAGCAGGCATTTCCCAGGTTTTATGCTCCATCGTGGTTACCAATCCACGTTTCGCCCCGGGACCTATACTACCCTTTGACCCAATGCTGATCGATATTCTCAGGCGAGCTACTCGGTATATCTGCAGTCTGATCAGCAAGATAGCTCTCCCACTGTCGAGCGACACCTGGAACATACGAGCGGTCGACGTCGAACTTTGGAAGTCGCAGCTCCCCAACTCTGCAGAAGTGTCGTACGCAACACACAATCGAACGAACAACTGACTTTATGGCTCGCTCTGTGCTCGAACAGTGTGTCACCAACGACGAGACGGTGCAGAATTCCACGACCATGCTTCTTTCTTAACATGTCCGACCAAGGTCTTGTCAGAGTCCACCCTGGCAATCAGATAACCCATCTCGATCACAGTGTCACCTTTAGCAAGCTTCCCCTTGATCTGCATATAATTGCTCCTATAAAACATGGAATCTGGAGAAAAATTCAATATATTAGAAATTTCCATTGATGCATAGCATTGTACAATTGTGGTGCTCCTTAGCCTGGACCGGAATGCTGCATTTAGAAGTCTGCCAGAAACCAGCTTTAAGGATACGAGAGCGCACCTTGCGCTAACCGTGAGAAACACCCTGACCCCGGATTTGCGCCTATTGCCACTTCACTTCCCAGAATACGAAAGCACATTGCCTTAAATGTGGCAAGTGGGAGAGGAGTACCCTCCAGAGTCCCACCATCTTATTTCACTTAAGCCCACAATGTGCAGCATTCCGAGGACCCTCACTACCGATGTCAAGGAGCGTGCTAACATTCCACAAACAAATCAGTCTGTTTTGGGTACCCAAGTCGCAGTTGATGTTTCGGTAGCAATAAAGTTTCAAAATTTGCAGCTTGCTAGCCCACATATTTCTATCCCTGTTAGTCACCTATTTCGACATACAGGGTGAACTTTGATTGTATTCTTGAGCCCCAACTCGCAGGACAGCGCGGTAGCATGGAATCGAGAATTTATTTCAGGAAAAGCTAATTGGTAGGTACGCATAACTTTCAACCCGGATTTCGTCTCTACGAACGAAGAAACTCGAATACAAATGTAATCTTACAAATTTTCAATCAGCTATCACTTTTTAAATAATTTTTCTAGTCAGTCCTCGTCCGAAGTTGTGATATATGTATATTTATTCCATTGATTTTATCAAATTTACCAAGTTTACTAAAAATAATTTCACCGATACTACGACGACATAGCTTTTCTACCTACTTTATTTTCTCCCCAGCGTCAATCGCTCATGCCACCTAATCGCTCTCATTCATCCACCAACCATAATTAAGTCCCGATATTAATCGTATCCTTTTCAAATCAATGTCCTTCATTTTTGGGGAACTGCAGACATGCTAAAGTAGAATGTTAGGTATTCCTATCGAGTCGTGAGAAATACCTTAATCACCGGAATGAACAGCAGATTCATCTCTTCCTTAAACCCTCTATTTCATGAGCTCAACGAATCTATCTAATAAATAAATTGAAGTGTAACGATTCGGGTGGATATTTCCGCAGGATTCGCTTTAAATGAATTATTTCCCATCAATTATAATGAAAGATAGGTGTCTTAAAATGTCCTTTTCATAAAATCCTTAAACGATAATTTATGTTGCTGTTCATTTTTCGTTCTATAGAAATTCATGGAGCGTTGGGTTAGCTTGGAAGGTGAATTCATTTTGGAGGATATTCGAACAGGGATCGCTTTACGTGTGTCCCGCTCTTTCATATTTACCGATGGTGAGTTTGTCACCTTAGATGTTCAGACTTGAGGATTTCATCTTGAAGGATAAGGTGATTAGTTTAGCGTAATGCTATGTCCTGACGACATCCCATCGTCATCATATCATATCCTTAGAATCTATTCATTGGAAAGAAGATGTGATCAATTTGAAATATTTTGGATAGATGAGTGTCATTGAATCACTTGGTTGGGGAGGATGGAATCTCTGAATTTTATTCGCAAGTTTTAATAAGGAAATTATGGTAGCAGGTATTTGAAGGAATTGCGTGCGTGACATACCTCAGTTTTGAAGAAACGAAACTATTTCCTAACGTTTCTAGTTTTCTGATTATACTTTCTCTTGGAGCTTCCCCCATATTAAATGGGGGAAGACATAGTATTTCATAATGTTTTCACTTAATTTGTGTACGCACAACTATACCGCGAACCAATCGTAATTTGCAATATTGTTTTTCATTTGTGTACCTGCTTCTAAATAATCGTTAATTGCTCTTTACCAGCAGAAATTTCCTCCATTTTCAGTCCTTTAAAATGCAATCAAATTCGTACTTTATGATCTCTTACTAACGAAAGTCAAACATTTGTAGCATGAACCCCTTCAAGTTCGACATTTCTCTATAGTCCAGTCACACAAAATTTCTAATTAGTGCTCCGTGCAATTTTTCACGGTGTCCTTAATTTGATTGCAATACCAACACTGCCGCCACGTCGATCTGTTTGTTCTCTGATAAATATTCCTCTAGCGAACGGAGGTGCTAAGTAAAACCAATTTTTCACAAGAGCACAACAGAAGGATTCCCTGGGTAAGTCGCAAGGACGTTTTTTCTCCAAATACGGGTGAGTAGTAAAATAAAAACAAATCGTTTTTGAGGGTGGAATTGGTGAGAAGGGTTGATGGACAGCTGAAATGACTTTTTCGTTAATTAGAATTCGTGGAGGTGTTAAGAACGGGGCTACATGGACTTCAAATCATCTGAAGCGGAGGAGTGAATGACAAGGGTGTTATAATTAACTTCAACTCATTTATTGATATCAAAGATAATACTAGGTTTTACTCTCATATTTTCGAACATCCAAAAAATAACTAGTGCATCATTACATAATTGGTACCAAGCAGATGTTTAATACTGAATAAACCACAATAAATAATATAAGGCACTTCATCACGTCCCAATTCGTATCCAGTATGTTCGCCGGAATTTTACGCAGAACTTAATCTACATACGTAGCTTATACCACCAACTAACGGACTTACTTTGTAATCCCATAAGTGACCAGTTGGTACAGGAGGCTTAACTCTATACCTTGTTTCGCCTATTAAATCGTTCGGCATATAATATGTATGAATAACCATTTTACAGGGGCAGCAAATGCCAGCAGCATTCCATTGCCATCCTATCTAGGTCGAAAACTAAACATTTTGCTCTTTAGCTCGTCCTTGCACGCCTAGGACTATCATCTAACAAATCAAAACATATACAACACGGGGACAGGCATATCCTCTGAAAATCCTTTTGATTTATGACAAACACACAGAGTTTCATGCAAAATACTACGTTTTCTCTGTGTTTTTTTTCCTGACGTTTCAAGCAAACATACCAAAATTCACATCCGTGGGGCAAATGCCAGAGCGCGACTGTTAGATGGTGGTGTTTTGGTGTATAGTTAGAAAAGGCGAATTGTATCACCCGTAACTCAAACAAGTTGCAAATCTCACTACCAAATACCCGGAAAATCAGACTTCACATTCGTATTCGAAATATATACGAATCCGACGTGCCAGTAATGCTCCTTTTTGCGGATATCTACTTTGAGGTAGATTGGGGCTGCAAGAGAAACTTTTGAAGTTTTTAAAATGATATTTTTTTCCCATCAGCCGAAAGAATCCTTTTATTTAGTGTTAGTCGAAGGTATTTATTTTTGGGCTCGTGGCTACAGCAAGGATAACCTTTTCCACTATTTCGAACTTATTACATAGGTTTGAGCCGAGTTGTCTGCCGGTGAAGAACCAGTAACTTCTACGAAACAGATCCTGGCTGTCAGGTTGATAACATTTAGAATACCATGATTCATTCAATAATTAAGTAAGTTCGGCAGTTAACATCAAGATGGACTAATCGCAAAATAGTGAACAGTGATGATTATCTTTCAATGGAAATAAGTATGTGTATCATTTCAAGTCCAGGAAATGTTCATTAAAGTGAATATTCTACGTTGCATCTTTTCTTAGTCCGTTTGACTGGTTGTTAGTTAGATCTGAATGAGGCACAGTCCGTCAATCACGCCTAGGCGCTATCATCGATTGTGTACTGAAATTTATTTGAGCTGCTTCCGGGACTTCCTGAGAAGTTTTGCACTTTTCCTTCACTGTTCTGAGCTACGACCCACTTGTTGGCTATTTGTATGTCGCAGCCAGCAATGTGTGACCTAACCACTGCCATCTTCGCCCTCTGATTAACATTTCTACGGGTAACTGGCCCGTGCGCAGATGAACTTCTTTGTAAAAAAATTTATTAGATCAAAGTACCCCTATGAAGTGAGGTAGACAGATACATAAGCGAACGGTTATGCACTCCACGCCTACGAGGCAAATTTAGAAATATAAGCCTCATTCATAAACGTTTACGCCCCTACAGAGAAGATTGCAGAGTCGGAGAAGGATAGCTTCTACGAGCAGTTGAGCGGACCCTCGAAGCCTGCCTCAAGTAAGATATCAAATTCATATTTGGGGATTTTGACTAAGATAGAGCCCGTATTCAGGCGATACGTCGGCTTCCACAGCTTACATCAAAATACAAATGATAACGGACTACGTGTTATTCAATTAGCAGTGTCATATGAAATGGTTGTTGGAAGAACCTGGTTTGCGCGGAAAGCGGTATACAAACAAACGTGGGTCTCTCCAGACGGGACCATTTTCAACCAAATTGATCACTTGCTGATCGAACGCTGCCATTTCTCTTGATGAATGTCAAAAGATACAGTCATAGTGCCCCGAGCTCGAATAAAAACACCTCCCAGAATCTAATAGATTAGATATTGTCTTCTATTTGTAGTTAAGCCTGAGCTTTGTACTGATGAGGGGGTAAGTTGGTCCCGAATTTATATATATAAACACTATAAAATAAAATTGTAGCTACTGGTCTATCAACGACCCAGAATCCCCTCAGGTGAGAGTTTACACTGAAGCCATCCACAACACAGCCCTCCACAACACCTATAAGGCGGAAATGGATGACGCAATAACCGCAGCCAACAGGTTTGTGAACTCGAAAAGTACAGGGAGCAACCGCACGAGGCACGGAAGTTTTACCAACAAGTCAGCAGGATGAAGCCTTACACACCTCGCTGTTCATCCTGCCGAGACAAAGAGGGAAATCTAAATTCCGGCAGAATGGGCATATGTATGTATGTATATGTAGCGGTGGGTAGAGTACTTTGATAAACTGCTGAACAACCAGAACATCGGCGAGTTGGAGGTCCCGCCGACGGACGGTCCCGACGGACAAATACTGTCACCACCAAGTACAGAAGAAACAGTTCGTGCAATTCATTGGCTTAAAAATCATAAGTCGATAGGAGCCGATAGAATTACAGCCGAATTGGTAAAATATGGAGGCGACCAACTACACTAAGTGGATCATTGTTTGATGCTCAAGGTGTAGGACGGCGAATCAATGTCAGGCCACTCGCAATGAGGCATTTTCTGCCCAATATTTAAAAAGGGAGATATCATACAGTGCAGCAATCATAGAGGTATCACGTTGCTGAGTACCACTTATAAGATACTCTCCGCTATGTTGCTACGCTGGAAGCCCCATACGTCCAGAACACCATTGGCCCATACTAAAGAGGCTTCACTCCAGATAAATCAGCAACAGATCAAATTTTTTCTGTGCGGCAAGCGATAGAAAACTGTAGGAATACGGATACCGTTACATAATCTTTTCATCGACTTTAAAGCCGCTTATGGTAGCATAGCCAGGGTATAACTGTACATGGCCATGAGAGAATTCGGTATCCCGACGACATTGATAACACTGACTAGGCTGAACTTGACCAATGTGCGAGGCCAGATAAAAGCAGCAGGATCACTCTCAAGATGTTGCTGCTTCGTGATGCTGAGGTGAATGTGATGGGTACGATCCTCTTTAAGTCCACCCAACTACTGACCTATGCTAACGGTAACGACATCATGGGAAGAACGACCCGAGATGTGAAAATTGCCTTGATGCTGATCGATCAGGCGGTGCGTGTTTTTGGGCTGCACGTCAATGAAGGTCAGACGAAGTACATAGTGGCAACGTCTGCGCCAAAACCAAAAGAACGAACAACAGCGAATCGCACTGGCCAAACGAAAACAATGAACATAGGAAACTACGACTTTGAGACCGTTGATAATTTCTCCTATCTATGGTGGAAAATCACAACCCATTACAGCTACGATGATGAAATCCGCGCACGGTTGTTGTCAGCCAACAGAGCCTATTTCAGCTTACAAAGACTGTTCCGCTAGAAACGTCTCACCATAGGGTCAAAGCTCTTCCTGTACAAGACTATGATCTTGCCAGTCCTCATGTATTCCTCGGATACCTAGGTTCTTAGCAGAAAAAATATCGAAATCTTGGCCGCGTTCGAGAAAGGAATCTTCCAAAAAATTTTTGACCCCTTACATGAGAATGGACGATTCCGTTGCCTACAGAACGACGAAATCTATGAACGATACCATAACGGTCTGGTTGTGGATAAAATCCGGTTTAATAAGTTGCGGTGGGCGGGTCATTTAATCCCTATGGATGAGGATGATCCAAATCGAAATGTCTATAAGGGCAATATCTATTGTAGAAAAAGAAGACGAGGCAAACCCTGTCTAAGATGGAGCGATGGCGTAGGTCAGGACGCCAGACAGCTCTTAGGGATATCGAATTGGTGGACCTCGGTGCAAAACCGGGATGTCTGGAGTTCCTTATTAAGGCAGGCCTAGACCGGATACCGGTTGTTGCGCCGTTGATGATAATGATCCCCATACATCTATTTAGTAGAAGATATGAAGCTATTTTGACATGAAGGAAAACTGGGGCGAACCAGAAAAATGCGTGCCAGTATACACCGACCATGACTCAAAAGCAGAACAGGGTTCAGGAGCAGTCAACAACTGCGTCATAGGCTTGCCTGTAGAAATACGAGTGTTTACTGCTAGGGCGCCTATTGGCATTAATTATGAGAGTGTGTCGCACTCACGGGGTCGGTGGTTTTGTGTAAACACCTACTGTTCACTCACAGACGAACTGAAGCGGTATATCGTTAAAGTCGATGAGGTTGTTTCGCGTTTTCGGGGAACACCATTCATTGGATGCAAATCCGATCTCTCCTCTGTGATACTGCAAGACTGTTCAGCGCTCACCTTACTACTGTGCTATGTGTAGGGCTGAAATGCTGTTAAAGCACTATTTGTTCTGTTTGAGTTCCCCGTCAAATGCTTATATATTTGAGAACTTCAGGAGCATTTGAATTATTGACATTTGTCCAATAATGGAGATTGTGGGATGGGTTGTGTGTTGAGTTTGTGATCAATTGGGAAACTAATGTGAGTGTTGATCTCGAACTTAGATCCATTCGTTGGATACACGTGTTTGTAGCAGAGTGGAATATGTTGCTCAGATGGAGGAGTTAGCCGGCCTAAAATATAAAAAAAAAATTGCATACGTCTTTCACGTGACCATTCCTTGACTTAAACGTGAAACAACGTAATTCACCGCATACGTGAGGGTTCAACATTTGTACCAAATTTCGTGATAATAGGAGTAACTGTTTCTAAGAAAAATACGTTAGGCAGACAGACAGACAGTCACTGAACCGATTTTGATAACCATCGCGATACTGCTGAAACTCAACCTATGATCAAGCTCAGGGATCATTTAATTAAATAGGTATCTATGCAGGAGAGTTGCTAGATCCATATATCCAGACACTATAGTACGCCTCTTCAAAAACCGAAATCTTTAATGCATCCGTAGTGTTGATATTGGACAACAATTTGCGCCGTACAGAATCCTGTAGGGGCAAGGTGTTCCTTGGATCTATTATCTATGTCATATCCAAACCATTTTTCTTTTGCATGGTTTTCGATAAGTATCGGTTAACAAGCCACATCATTCATAGCCAAGGATCTTATTATTAAGCACCAATTGGCGGAACTGAATTAATTTTTCATATGCAAGATGCACCGTACAACACTTGCTGGTACTACCTTTTTCGTTAATTGGCGTCATCGTGTTCGGCCCAACCACTAATTACTTGGACTGATCGTTGATCTGGCTCCTTGGTACTAAATTTTCTGTATGATGACCTTTTCAGACACTCAGCAACCAGGAGCAAACTACTGTAGATTTCTTGGTCAAGCAAATTTTCACCATTACTACACCGAGAGGTTTTTGGAGACATCACCTGAATACCTTCAGAAAAATGTCAGAAAGGTCAACAGCCTGAACTTTAAGATGGTAGACAGCCTATGTCTATTGTTCGTTAACTTTGCTAATAATCAAGTAGTCATGTATCTGCGTGACAGGAAACACATTCCTGTAGCTGACAACAGAAGTCTTCTGTTGACCTCGAAATTCCTACCTCCTAATTTCAAAATGAGATTCGTATTCCTTTAAATTTTAGGACCCTTAAACCCAGCAATTGTCGGGTACCGGCTCAGGTTCGAACATCAATGAGATCGCCGCTTTATGTCTTTACATAAATCTGTGATGCTATGTAAACAGCGTATTTATGATTACTTAATATGTCGTAACTTCTAATTAAGGGTGAGAAATGTCTACATATCCGATAGGTCACTTTTTAGCTAATATATGTTGGCTTTTTTCACATCTGCGGGAAGTCCAACTCAAAAAGTAATGAACGTATCATTGAAATTTCGATTTGTGATTCTCTATAAAATTTTGGAGAATATAAATCAACATTTGGGATGTACCATATTTTTAAGAATGTCAAACACGCCAACCGATCTAGACGGCTCGTCTTGATCGGTTCAGGCATTGAAGACGCTTTTCGCGCAATTTTTCCACGATCGGTGCAACTCCATATCCGTAGAGGTTGACACGGCGGACGACATTCCTGTTTCTCCGCATAGCTTCATTGACAAGATTTCAAAATCTATCAGCTTCTCCTAAAAGAATACAGCTCTAAATCCTGAGGAAACTAACTCCACCATCCTTACCATTCAGGTGCAGTTGATGGTACTACTATTTGTAAAACTCATCATCATCATCAGCAACAACCGATATCCGGTCTAGGCCTGCCTTAATAAGGAACTCCAGACATCCCGGTTTTGCGCCGAGGTCCACCAATTCGATATCCCGAAAACCTGTCTGGCGTCCTGACCTACGCCGTCGCTCCATCTTAGGCAGGGTCTGCCTCCGCTTCTTTTTCTACCATAGATATTGCCCTTATAGACTTTCCGGGTGGGATCGTTCTCATCCATACAGATTAAGTGACCCGCCCACCGTAACCTATTGAGCCGGATTTTATACACAATTGGACGGTCATGGTATCGCTCATAGATTTCGTCATTGTGTAGGCTACGGAATCGTCCATTCTCATGTAGGGGGCCAAAAATTCTTCGGAGGTTTCTTCTCTCGAACGCGGCCAAGAGTTCGCAATTTTTCTTGCTAAGAACCCAAGTTTCCGAGGAATACATGAGGACTGGCAAGATCATAGTCTTGTACAGTAAGAGCTTTGACCCTATGGTGAGACGTTTCGAGGGGAACAGTCTTTGTAAGCTGAAATAGGCTCTGTTGCCTGACAACAACCGTGCGCGGATTTCATCATAGTAGCTGTTATCGGTTGTGATTTTCGACCCTAGATAGGAGAAATTATCCACGGTCACAAAGTTGTATTCTCCTGTCTTATTCTTCCTGTTTGACCAGTGCGGTTTGATGTTGTTGGTTGATTCGTCTTCGGTGCTGACGTTGCCACCATATGTTTTGTCTTGCCTTCATTGATGTGCAGCCCAAGATCTCGCGCTGCCTGCTCGATCTGGATGAAGGCAGTTTGTACGTCTCTGGTGGTTCTTCTCATGATGTCGATATCGTCAGCATAGGCCAGTAGTTGGGTGGACTTAAAGACTATCGTACCTCTTGCATTGACCTCAGCATCGCGGATCACTTTCTTGAGGGCCAGGTTAAAGAGGACGCATGATAGGGCATCCCCTTGTCGTAGACCGTTGTTGATGTCGAATGGTCTTGAGAGTGATCCTGCTGCTTTTATCTGGCCTCGCACATTGGTTAGGGTCAGCCTGGTCAGTCTTATTAATTTCGTCGGGATACCGAATTCTCTCATGGCCGTGTACAGTTTTACCATGGCTATGCTATCATACGCGGCTTTAAAGTCGATGAACAGATGGTGCAACTGTTGTCCATATTCCAACAGTTTTTCCATCGCTTGCCGCAGAGAGAAAATCTGGTATAGGCCAATGATGTTCTGGGCGTATGGGACTATCCGGCCTAGCAAGATAGCGGAGAATATCTTATAGATGGTACTCAGCAACGTGATACGATGATACCGAGTAATTTTGCATTCTCAAAGAACGCGGGGACGTGCAGAGACTTATCACGAACTCCGTCGAGCGGAGAAGCGACTTCACAGACAGAAAAAGAAAACCAGGGAGAACCAACAAGTCTGTGAACTAGAAAAGTACAGGGAGCAACCGCACCAGGCGCAGAAAGCGGAAGTTTTACCAACAAGTCAGCAGGATGAAGCCTTATACACCTCGATGCTCATCCTGCCGAGACACAGAGGGAAATCTGATTTCTGACAGAATGGCATATTGGAGCGATGGGTTGAGTACTTTGATGAGCTACTGAACAACCAGAACATCGGGGAGTTGGACGGACAAATACTGCCACCACCAAGTTTAGGAAAAACAGTCCGTGCATCGGCTAAAAAATCTTAAGTCGCCAGGAGCCGATGGAATTACAGCCGAATTGGTTAAATATGGAGGCGACCAGTTACACCAAGTGGTTCATCAATGCCTGACGATTGGCAGCGGGGCATTATCTGTCTCATACATAAAAAGGGAGATATCACACAGTGCAGCAATTATTTGTAAAACTCCCTCTCTTTGACGTATCCTCCAGCGCATTTGTAGTTGGTTGTCTGTTGTTGATGTATAACGTTTAAAGATTTGGATTTGAAGCTGCTTGTGGAATAAGATTCACCAGGCTATCCGCCACGAAGGCACGGCAATTGAAAGATATAGATGATCAGGAATCTGCTTGTTCATACCGACCGATACTTGAGTTCCGAATTCCTACATATTCTTCTCCTTCAAATGTCTTCAGGCAGTTAAGTTTTACGAATTGTCCCCCTGTCTACCTATTTATCTGAAAATCAAATATGATATCAAATAAAGGGCTTTTTCTGTTGGTTTCAAGTGCAGACAACAACAAATGGATGTTGCTATATTTTGGATATTTATTGTGAGCTCCCGCCCTATCCCAATTCCATCCTAATAGTACAATATTTCTCAAAAAATGGAGTCATTATCTAAGGCATGACATTGGACAGTTTGGTGTTAGTCCTACTATTATTAACATCTAGTTCCAGCGGGTCGAATCGTGTATTTCATTTCATTTATTTGAGAATTTCCTGTTTTTGCCAGAACGGGTGTGTTCATCGAGATGGTTGAGCGCGAGCCTATCGATCTCGTTACACCGGGTTCCTATCCCATTCTTGGCTTGGCTTGGTTTATTTCAGTACGGTCTAGCTTTCCAGGAACGTAAAACTTTTTACAGCTCTCTTGACTCTTTTTACTTGGAATTTCATCGATCAGATTCCGGGATCGTATGTTTATATTTAAGTTGTTGCCTGAACTCTTCCCCGGAACCCCCGGGCCTGTGGATGTAACGATGCACTTGGGGCAGTGGAATTGTGTTAGCCGGAAATTTACTTTTACATATTTGTGTGCCTACGCTCGATTTATTTTTCAAAATACTTATCCAGTGTATATGCATACTTAACTGCCTTTTTCAGACTTGCTACATAGTTGTACCGCCTTTCAGAAGGCTGCAGTCGCATAAGAAGGATTTGTTCTCTTCTCTTATAAAAAATTTGGTGTCATTTAATATAATGTACACTGCCGTATCCAATGTACTTCTGAACTCATTGCACACAGTGCAAACAAATTGTATGCTGAACTGGTTTTTCAGGTTACGGCTATGACCAAGACCATCACTTAGACAGGAGCTTCGATGTATCAAGTTGTTCTTCCCTTGCCACTGTTCTTACCGCTTTATTTATCAAGTGCCTTTTGAAACTCAGGTCGGCATTGATCATCTCACCCCACAATTCTTCAGGCAGTTAAAGATTGAAGATGAAGATGATTTCATTGCGACCAGTAGGTATATTGGCTCTGTTGTTTTTTCTGTGGCTGGTGCGGTGCCTCTCCGCATCGGGCTGAATCCAATGAACCCGTTGGGAGGTGCAACTCCGCAAGGGACTCATCTTAAGTGGCTTTTTCCACGAAGCCTCACCGGAGGTTATCTGGTATTATTTGAACAGAGATTTCGCTCAGGGAGTATACGCTGGAGAAGAATTCCTGTACTCTTAGCTCGGTTATTTGCGATTGGTCCCATTGTGGAAGTTTCATAGTGATTATGTATGTATCGCGGGCAGGGCTCCTTGTGAGTTCAAGCGTGGGGTATCGCAATTTAACTCGGGCGCCTTACCCTACTGTTGCCACAGAGGAGTTAGATAGGCCTTGTATTCCCGGCATGACTGCTAAGCCTGCTGTACTAGTTACTACGCAACTTTAATTGTAGTCGCCAAATGAACCTTTGTTCGATGAAGACTGTGAGTCGATGATAAGGATCTCCTCCGACTTTCTTCCATAATATCCAGTTTGAAAATTTGTAACTACATATAATTTGTTGGAGCGAATGATTCGATTTGTGTATAAATCCAAGTTTTCGGCCTACTTTATGATTATCGTTTATCAATGCCTTCCCCCGAGCGCAAATACCGAGCACGCAAATGTATATTCTAAATTATTCCAATATGAATGCTTGGGGAACTCTACGACATACTTTTTCTCCCTTTGATCATTCTAGTACCAGAGAAATGATGACCTTCGCTAAAGTGTTCACATCAAGACACAGTTTACGGTAGCATTGTTTCTCCTGGCTCAAAGCTACTTCGAAATTTCAGATTTCCTTGCCCAATTTCTGGCGAGCCTAGTGCGCATTCTTTTAGCAGACTATACCTCCCACACCTGGGTTAATTTTCCAGTTTCCGACGTGCTATGCACTTCATTTGACTAATAATTGTTTCAAACATATTCAAAAGCGGTTCATCACTTCATATCGGTACTATTTCCATTTCTCAAATATCAGATAATAAATCCATGGTATCCTTTTTCCTATGTTCCCATCATTCCCAGTGTTACACTATATTCTGGTTTACTTTGAAGTGAACAAGTGTCTATGTGTTAAATCGCGAAACTTTGGTGTCACTTTAAAACACTTTCGGGCTTATTTGTCACGACGTGGTTTTCGTATCCTGACAGTCAGGATATTAGAGGGAGCGCATATTTCGTTCTCTCATACTGATTGAGGACTTATCTGCTCGCCAGAAGTTAACTTTTTTTATGGACATGTACCTCGTACTGAAGATGTGTACATGTACGTGCCAGAACCAGAGTCAAATTGAAGAAAAAAAGATACACTGCAGCAAAAGGTGAGCACTAGTGGAAAATACAGTCAGTCTCCAGACGTTTCTTTTAGTTGGACCCCGAGGCATAGATTTGAACGTGCACTGAATTCCAATAAGTCCTTCTGTTGGATTGCGACCAAATGGATCGCAAAAGAAATGTTAGTGAAAGCACCTTCTGGTCGCTGGGCAAAAGTCAGGAATGAAAGCAGTCAGGCGAGTAACGAAAAAGAGAAAATCAATGAGTTGCATACGTGAAATTTTTACGTTTAGTTGGGAAATGAAGTAGATAGATGAGATGTCGGAAGATGAAGTGCATAGATGAGGTGGAGGTGTTCAGGACTGAGTGGTCATACATAGTTAGTTCGAATGTACCAGCCGCTTCATCCTTCTTGAACCTGGCACAATACATGTCGGGCTATAATGGAAAAGTGCAACTGCTATGAGAAACAGCAGCAATAAATAGGTAAATTCAAAGTTGTTCACTTTTGCAATTAAACTGCACGTGGTCTGGTACTTTAGGTTTACCAGACTTGAATTTCACTATTCCACTTGGAGTACTATTCAAAATAAATCTCTTGATAGTATGCCAATTCTCACCTTGCATTCCCTGAATTTATGCACAGCAGTGATTACATGCACCGTACATTCGTGAACATTGACTCTTGCCATTATTACAATCATTACCGGCCCGAAAAGGATCCATTAACAGCACATACAAACAGCAGCCGTTCATGAGCAAACATTTAAAATTCATTTTTCATTGCAAGGCCAAATTTACAGGTACGAATTTATCGGTTACGACCATTTAATGGTATTGCTGGTAATAGCGCCGACCATTAAAACTGAGTTATGTTTTAATGCATTTCGCCGTGCACTTCAGCCTGCTCCCCGCGATGGTATTGGAGGAGGTGAATTCCGACATTGTGGATACTCCTATCGAGGGTTGTTTGTTTTTTGGAGATATCCCAGTCTGATAAGAAAAGGGTTACGAATAAAGATTGAACTGTAAAGTGGTTGGCTGTAGAGGGATTTTTAAAAGGCTATGGCTGTGCCACAATAAAAACTTGAATTGAAATCACAAAGGATATTAAAATAATCTTAATTGTGAGCAATTGACAGCACCGACATCAACCCAGATGAAGTATTGGAAAAAAAACACTCCAGTCAGGGTGTGCATCATATGATTTTTCTAATTTTGGTGAAACATTGTGGGGAATGAAAAACTTTTTTTTGACAGGAGTTAATTTTAAATAGTATTTCACTACACTTTTGACAAAGATGCCCCCCAAAATAATATTTTCCGAATAATTCCAATTGCCATGACTGTATATATACATGTAGTAATATTCCTGAATTGAAACTCGTCGCATACGATAAACAAGGGCTTTACTATACCTATTTCATATTCTATCCACGATTGTTCTACAAAAAGCAAACTTGTAAAGGTGTGCAAAATATTTTATTATAGGTTTTCCTGGCGGAAATTTGTTAATCGGTTGTCTTGTTGCCCCAAAAATGGGGGATATGTAAAATTTTTTACTTTGGTTCCGTGAATGATGTTAAAGACATTTTTTGGGATTGCTATTAAAGCATTAGTTAAATATTTTAACGTTTTATTATTTGAATTATTAACAGCTAAATTTTCTTATAAAATTTATTTTTAATGAATTACATTTCACTGTTGTTTTATTTCTTTTTAAAGAAACTTAATTAAAAATTCAATCGTGACGGCGAATGACAACTTAATTCTCCATATTTGTTTCAATTATTTATGAAAATGGCAAAAAATGAAAAAGAGTGAACTACTTTCTAGCCGGCCTCACGGCAGGTTGCACTCTCTCTCAGAGCGCCCGGTATCGCTACGCCACAGCACTCCCTCTGTGGTGAAACTTAGGTGTTTCGGCATCCAGGAAGAAAGGATTCAGCCTGTCCGATCTTGGGGTTGCCCAGGAGTGTGAACCGCCAGCTGTGTGTGACAAGAGACGGAAATGACGTTTATTTAGGAACGGTCTTTCGTAGTAAGCTAAACAATCCAAACTCTAAAGCCAAGGTCGAGGACCAGGTCGCCAGCAAGTCGACGGCTATGCAGAGGCCAAGCAGAACGAAAGACAAGACCTGCTACCAGGACGGCTTGTCGCCCGCAATAATGGCTGCCATCAGCGTCCGATGCCAACGTTCTACCATCCCATTGGGCTGCAGATGATATGCAATTGCGCGCTGACGTTCGAATCCCAGGAGCTTTCCGAGCTACGAGAAGAAACATTTCCTTACGAAAAGCGAACGGCATATATAGCCTAGGTTCCTTATCAGAGATCTCGCAATTAATAGAGGAATGTGAGCCGAAGATAGGGAACTCCTTGAACTTGTATTTGGAGTCCAGTCTGTCGCAGGCTCTGAGGAACTGCGCCATCCTTCTGGTTTACAGAAATTGCCGAAAAATCGACTGCGGCTGGGATGTTGATTTCGAAGACATCAACGCCAGCGGCTAAGTTGTCTTTACTGGATAAATGTTGAATATCCGATGTTGGCTAAGTGTCGAAGTTGGTGAGGGGACGCTTTGTCGGGGTTTGTCGTAAGGCAAAAGTGAGAGGCCTATGGAGCGTGAACAAGCCCTCAAGGGAATATCGGAAGTGCTTAATAATCAGATACGCGGCTGGTAATTCACGATCATAGGCGCTGTTATTGCGATGAGCCCTTTGATTCACTCTTTGGTGAAGAGCAGCGCCCAATGCGGTGTCTAAGGCATCGACGAACACAGCTAGAGGTGCATCTTGTTGAGGGAATGTCAAAAGAGTAGCGTCTACCAACTGTTGCTTGGTAGCTTTAAACGCTTGGATGGTTTCTGGAGAACACACAACCGCTCCGGATGATCGTGTCCTCCAATTTCTTGACAGGGTCGGCGGCACTTTTGTAAACAGACCTGCCATTGGTGTCTGCTTCGCCACAGTTCAGTCAGCTTCCACTCTCTGCTTTTTCGAGAGCTCACTATCAGTCGGAGGAGCTATTTCCTCCAGACGACGTCCAGAAGCTTCAGGAGAGGCGCGTTAAAAGTTATTGCAAGGAAGAGGAGAATTGCCCATTGCGTCGTCAGTAATAGTCATCATCATCATCAACGGCGCAACAACCGGTATCCGCTCTAGGCCTGCCTTAATAAGGAACTCCAGGCATCCCGGTTTTGCGCCGAGGTCCACCAATTCGATATCCTTAAAAGCTGTCTGGCGTCAGTAGTAGTCGCAGGTTTAATCACGCTTTCCTCCCTTGGTAGGTTCTTCAGGTGTCCTAACATTTTCTGTACATTTTTTGATGATGTGGAGATGATGCGTATGATCTAATCCGTCGACGGTACACCACGATGACTAGTTAGCAATTCTATGAAGGACGGTAGTTTTGCAGTGGAATTGTCAGGTGTGGATCTATCTCTGGTTGCGGCCAGTAAAACAAACTAGAAAAAAATGAGTTTCTCCACGGTTCTCCGCGTTTCTAAATGTGCTTACACGAACCCAGTTGAAGGAAAACGTTGGGGAAAAGCGGACGAGGTGCTCATTCCGAAGAACTGTAAGCCTTGTAACCGTACCGAGGGCGGTGTGGTCTTCAGAGAATATTTATGGTGGACAAACTCATCTACCGTGTCCGGAAGGCTCAAGTGGTTAGAGCACTGGGCTGTCGTAGTGGAAGGTCGCCGTTCAAATCTCAGAGGTGGCGGAGGGATTTCTTATCGTGACTAGATGTCGGACATCGACCCAGCTGTGAGTTGGAGGAATTGTCAAACAGATCCCCGGAAGTATCGTACTTGAAATTCTGCACACCGGACAGCCTGCCAATATTGAGCAATACGTACCCATAAGGAAAGGTAGAGTGTGCGAGACCAAAACATTGATATTGCCGTTTCCACCAAATTTTGCTCATGTAGAAGAAAACTTTAATTAGTAGTAGTCGTAAGGACCGTCGACAATTGCCGCCAAGTGGTTTCACCGTAAGTTCGCAGAAAAAGGATCATATGTTCCAGCCCCAGTACTTTTTCACAAAAAAACTAACCGCTGGACAATTTATGACCCCATGAGCCGGCATAACTACTTGATAAATAGGGGCGCTGTCTCGGTTTTCTCCATATCCGGAAATAAAAGCCTAATACTACGAAACTCAAAGTTCACGGCAGCAAATTCGTCGATCTGCACTTACGGTTACAGGTGAGCAGATTTCGACGAGCATTTTATTCGCGCTAAAGCCCACAGTTGCGCGGAAAGAGCTTAAAGAACCCCCCTCCCCCCAGCTGATTGAAGGTCTATAAACACCCTGCATTGGGAGACCTTTAATCAGCTGTTGATCTTTACCACTTCATATGGTCCCTGAACCTAATGGCGAATGGAAACCTTGTGGCGATTATAAATGTCTAAATGCCCAGACAATTCCAGCCCAATACTCCATTTCACTTATCCCCGATTTCACGCACGCACAGGACTTAGCCAGAGGATATCATTTAAAGCGCCCGGAGACATGGCGAAAACGGTGGTATGCACACCTTCTGGAGTATTCAGGGTAAATCCTTTGATCCTTTGGACTGTGTAATGTGGAGCAACGCTTACGGCGAATTATCCACTCCATGCTACGAAAACCGCACTTTTGTTTCGTATATTTGGATGATATTTTGGTCGCGTCGTCCTCTAAGTCTAGCTATTTCTAGAACCTCGAGTGGATCTTTTAACGTCTCCTTAATGCCGATCTTGTACGCTACACCTGTAGTTTCTGCAGATCTGCTACTTTTACTCGTTCGGCTCCCGTGACTCATATAGAGTGGAAGAAGGGGATGATCGTTAAGATTCTGAAGAAGAAAACCTGTACTGAGTATGACAATTAGAGGGGTATCAGAGCACTTCCTGCCGTCGCAAATACAGTAGCTAAAATAATTCTTGGACTCATTTAAAAACATCTCGAAAATTTGATCGACATAGAGCAGGCGTGTTTCCGCTCCGAATCCTCCTACATTGACCTCTCCATTACCATATGAATAATTTTCGAATAGTGCGCGGAGTTTAGATCTTCGCTTCATCTGTTTTTCACCGATTTACAAAAAGCTTTCAAAACGGGGGTGTATTTGGAGTGTTCTAAGCTGGAGGGACATTCAGGGGAAACTAATATCTTATCAGAGTGACATATGATGGCGCAAAATTCTATTTGCTGCAAAATCTCAGATAAAATTCTATATCCAGAGCAGATCCGCCAGAGTTGCATCTTATCACCGATATTATTTGTTCCTGTTATCGATGACGTTCTTCATGCATGGCGTTCGATGCATTAATAACACTAGATCGGTCTTCGCTACCTTCCTGACCTTCTGGATATGCAGGAATCTGAAAACCAAAATCAAGTTGAGACTATTTTCTGCTAATAATTTTTCTGTGTTGTTATATGGGAGTAACACTTGGAAAGTGACGACCATTGTTTCAAAAGCTCCAAGCCTTTGTGAACACTTCTAAGTGTGCTTGAAGCGCTCTACCCCACTAAGGGGTAAATTGCAACCAAAATCACGAGAAGTTTTCAGTAAGACCGCAAGCGAAAAATAAATTATGAAGCGCTGAACTTTCCCTAAATCCTGATAATCCGACTGTCCAAATAAATGAATACTAATCCCACCTATAACCCGCTTAATCCCCATATATCATGGTATAACACTCAAGAGCTGCCGTTCTTACTGGATGACGTCATCCAGGTTGTAGAGTGCACGAAATTCACAAAAAATTGTAAAGTTTCACCTCCTATAACTTTGTTAATAATAATTGAATTTTCTTCAAACTTGACCAAATTGTGCATTATGTTCTTCATTACACGCATGCCATTCATTACACGCATGCGAATAAATCGGGTGTGACAGACAGACAGACAGACAGACGGCCAGACGGACAGACAGACACCGTCTCGATTCTAATAAGGTTTTGTTTCACACAAAACTTTAAAAAGGTAAGTAGTCCAGCACAATGTTCGAAATACCGTCCGATCCATTTACTATCCATTCTTCACAACCGCACTCGCAACATCGTTTAAATAACAGTGAATCCAGCCGCGTTTGCCAGGAACTGCATAACTTCTAACACATACACCCTGAGCAATCACTCATGGAGAAACACCGCGAGAAGCATCGCCCTCTTTGCATTCCATTTCAGGATCTAGAGAATGTGTTTGACCGTATGCCGCACAAACTCGTCTAGTACGTTCTGCGGCAACACCAACTGTCAGATGAACTGGGACGCTGGGTTAAAGGATAGAGGTGCACTCTCACTTCTCTTTGTTCCTGTTATGGACACTGTCACATGGGATGTGTGATGTATTTTTTTTACGCAGATGATGTTTTCTTAGCGCTTCATAGCAAAGCTGATCTCGAGCAACCTGTTCAAAAATGGAATAATCGCTTCAACGTTTCAATGAAGGTCTCTTATCGTAGTGTCATCCGTTCTGTCGCCCACTGAGAGAAAGATGTTGCGTTGAACCAGTAACGTAACAAATCTTGATCATATTTGGAATGAGGATATTCCCGATCGATTTGAGGTAACACCGATCGTGGAAAAATTTCGAAAGAGGTATCTTCGATGGTATGGTCACAAAATTTGCGCTTAAGGAAATTTAGTTGTCAAGATTGGTCTGAACATCAAAGTCGATGAGAAAAGACCAGGAGGGCCAGACCAGGACCGAAGCAACGGTGGTTTGATACTCTGAATGGTGAATTGAAAGTCTCGCGACTGCATCCAGTTCAGGCATTTGACAGAGTGAAATGATGCATTCGATGAACGAAGAAGAAGCATAAGATCAACTGTGACTGATGAGGAAGGAGGCAGAGGTACAATATTGGAACTTGTTTTTGATTCTGAACATCTATACAGACTAGTAAAATCAGGCCCCCGTGTTGTTTGTCCCATAAGGTAGTAGGGTCGATTCGTTTTGATCCGAGTGGAGCCAATGGGCCTTCAAATCGCTTATCATACCATCGCAGTTTCGGTCGGTCGTTAGGTTGCTTCCCATCTATTTCGATATTTCAGCCAATCTTAACTAGTGAGTTCTAGTCAGCGCGAATTACTTGACCGCACCATCGAGGACGCCTCGTCCGTAGTTTTTCCGTGTCGATCGCTGATGTAATATATTAAATATATGTTACATTGCCAAGTACTGAAATAATTTCTGTAATTGGATATTATGCCAAAGTGTCCAGCGATGGCTGCCATCAAGTTCAAGCACTCATTTTATAAAGAAGGTTCTACAGGGTTCCTCACATAATACCCCAAGGTATTATCTGTGTTATGTCAATCTCACAATAAATTGAATAGTACTGTGTATAATATATCGTAGACGAATACATATATTCATGTATAGTATTCCTAAAAATGATCCGGTTAGTTGTGTTTTGGTTCAAAAGATGAAGTGGTAGTTGTCCGGTCGCTAAGGGTACGCGCTGCGAGAAATGGGCCCCGGTGAAAGTTTTATTTTATTATTTTCTTTCTTTTTTCACATAATAATGAAATTGATTTGGTAGATGCTTTGCTAATATTGTTGTTTGTTGTTGTTGATGTTTTACTAATATTAACAGAGTTGTAGATGGTTAAACAGTCCAAAATTGAATTTTTGGCTACGTAAAATACAAAACGGTCGTAAACAAAACTTTTTGGGCAAAAAGAAACTTTTATACTTGAAACGTCCAGGTTCTGGTTACTTCTGGCTACCCGACTCATTTGCATTTATTCTAATTTAAAAGGGAAGGTTCCTTCAAACGAACTCCTCAGGTAAATGGGTCTTCGAAGTAATCCATTATTGAATTTTTACCAGCGTTCAAAGAGAAAATTCTCACATAAACAATGGCTATTTTCTTCCGTCAAGCTTTATTGACGGGCCTATTTTTGGAAATTAATTGCAAATAACCACTGAAGATAATGAAACTATTTTTTTTTTTATTTAATTTGTACATATTTCGACTTTTGAAAAATATGTTTGAAAAACACCCCTCGTTTTCCTGATGTGCTTGAAACGTCCTTGTCGAAATGTCATGGGCGACTTTCAGGCATCGGAACGGTCATTTTATCCATCCAAAACTAAATGCATCCAAAACTAAAATGCTATTTCTTATTAATAAGTATTCCGTTGGCTATGTTTTCCCATTCGGGATATTTATTATTTAGAAATTTGGCAATAATATGCATTATATTATAAAAAAGTTGTAGAATTAAATTTTCAAAAACTTGCTCGGGAAGTCATAGTGAGATTTTCAATAAATAACTAAAATAAATTGATTGAATTCGGTAAATATATATTAAAAAAGTCAACTTTCGAGAAAATGTGTTTATAGATAAAGTATGGTATAAATATGTGTCTGGATAGTTCACTGGTTAAAGCACCAGGCTGTCATACGGATGGTCGCGATTCAAATCTCACTAGCGGCACTGGGATTTTTATCGTGATTTGACGTCGGATACCAGTCGACTCAGCTGTGAATTAGTACCTACATCATATCAAGTTAATAATCTCGGTCGAACGCAATGCTGACCACATTGCCTCCTACAGTGCACTGTATTATACCGTTACGGTCTTGAATGAAGTACTCTAACACACTTGATCCAATTGGATTGTTGGGCCAACGATTATAATTATGGTATAAAACACGATTACAGAAACTTACGATTCAACCTGCAATGTCTGGGCTGTTCTACCTGCTTATTAAAAAATGTCCTTGTTGGCTAAATTTTCCTCTCTCTGTTGAATCCGAGCCCTTTTTACAGTGTCACTGACCCTACGCTCGAAGTTGTCAGTGTGTTTCTCTTCTGCCAAAGTAATCTCCAACACGTCCAGGACTGGTAAGATGAACAAAAAATTGTTTTTGCTAAGTGGGTAGCAATTTCAACACTTGTTTACACAAGTACAAATGTTTTGGAGCCCAAAACTAAAACATTTTTTGAGGGATTCGTTGCTGTTTTGAGTCGGTGCAACCAAGTATCTTTCTAATAAACTAGCAACTGTACTATCTGGGAACGATGTGAATTCTGCCATGCAGAAAACTTGTGCAAGTTCCTTGGACCTTGGCTTGAAGCCATTTGATTTTATGGCATATTCTTAACATCATCTAGTTATTATTGCGAAAAAAATACTCGATGCGTTGAAACCACGACGGTAGATTAGCCCCTTAAGGGGGGAACCATATTAAGAGATTTTCAGAATCGAATTTTTCTTTATGGCATAGCTTAGCTATCCCAGAATATGCTGCAGCAATGTCAAAGCAAAATTCGAGGTCCTTTAGAGTTTATGGGTACAACCTCAGGGTCCACCGCTCCTAAATAGTATATTTATAAATGCTTGTCAGTTCCTTGTGCAACTTCATTTGTAGTAGTTATCGTTCCGATGCTTGTAGTTCATCTAAATAAAAATAAAACTAGGTAGCTTGCTCCTACTACAATATATTAAGGTAGCTTGAGTACTGAGGAAGAGAGTAAGTAGCTTTCGAAATACGTATTTACTAACTATTAAAATATATTGTAGTAGGAGCAAGCTACCTAGTTTTATTTTTATTCATTTGTATTTGTTGCATCTGTATTTTGTTCACAATTAAAAGTGATAAATATCTTCATATCCAAAAGGGGATTTTTCAAACAACTTTTTTTCAAACGCGTTTTCCTCAAAATGACGTTTAGTACATTTGCGTGAATTCTAGTTCCAAAAGTAATGAATCGATAATTACGAAATTTGGAAGCGTGATTCTTTACAAAATTGCTAAGTATGTGAACTAACACTTGGGATGATATCATATTTTGTTTGTAGTTTTTTCTGCAAAATTAGCGAAAAAAATGGTCCAAATAGACATTTTCTTTGAACACCTGGAAAATGTTTGATTTTGACTATATTCTTAAAAAATAAGTTAGTGGTGTGAAATTAAAAGCTTCTTGGTTTCAGATAAAAATTATACTCCCCGCAGTTGGAGAATTCTAGTTACGACTTTTAGCGGAATATTGTCGCTTTGTCAAAAATTGCTTGGTATAGACTGAATTCCAAATAATTCTTCCCACTAAAAAACCCTCCCTTAGGCTTTCAGTTCAGAACTTTCTTTGTGCATCATTGGTTTGGATGGGTAGCATTTATTTCGAAATCATTGTAGTAATTTTGGTGGTAAAATGCACAAATTGATCCTCTTTAAATTCTTTCTTATTCCACCAAACACATCAATTTAATTTTGCAGCAAATCCTTAAAAGAAAAAGAACGGCACCAAACTTTCCCTTTCAATGAGGGTTGCATGGGCAGGATAAAATTGATTGCAAACAAATTTAGGGTTAAGTTGATGTTTCGTAATAAAAGGACAGGTGCCGTACTGTTACCCTAACGCAGCATCATCGACATCATCATCGCTTCACTTCATATGTATCGTCTTTTCTTTCAGTTTTTTCTTTCTTACAGGTTGTTTCTGAAGAAAGGATCTTGAATCGATTGCCACATAGATGCAGGTTACCGCTAAGGTAAATTTGGGGAAGTAACCTGGTATTCTTCAGGTTTTTTTTGAATTTTATTAAATTGCACACTGACTTGAATACTTTCAGTGCATTCAATGGTCTCTGTTTTAAAAACGCTGTCTTACGAATATCTTTTTTCCTGTAAGCGACCATTTTTAGTTACAGTATTTCTCTTGTCCAATGAAACTTTATTGTTTCACAGGTTATCATTATTATTCTACATATCCTGGAACGAAACAGGAAGACACATCAGCTCTAGGTATCAAACCCGACCCCCTATTTTAAAGCGTTTTCGACGTGGTGTTGGTACACCTTTTTGTGCGTCGCCGAAGCAAACGGATGATTGATTTTAGTAGCTGACGTAATAAAAAGCAATCATTTCCTTTGAAAACATCTGTACGTACGAGATTTTATAGAGGCATCTGATTTCGGTTTTATTGGCTCTAGTTGAGTTGATTTTATGCTTGCATATTATGGCTGGGGTATGAAAATTGACAAATACAAATTCGACATTATTTTGCGATTGGTAAATTTCAGATAAGGAACAATATTGTAATTTTGCTGTTGATTAATCTTTCCGAAATTTAAGACTGTAAAGTATGTTGTGTTCATTTAGAATAGGGAAATAGGATATAAAAATATGCACTTGCTCTCATTACACTTGGGAATACATAATTTCATTTTATTGCAAATAACACAAACTCGAATCCTAGAAATATTACCAAGTTAATTATCTTCCAATTGCCTTTGACAATTCACTTTCATTCACATGTATACGAGTATATGCATACGTATCAGTTACCTCGCATCCAAGGGAACGGCTCTATAATAGAGTAACAAATTATTCCGGCATTCACCGCAACCTGCAATTAATTAACTAATCAGGCAATTTGCCGCACTGGGTATGAATCCATGTGTACTTTCAAGTTTATATTGGAAGTTTGAAATATTCAGGACTTTTTTAGAAATGTTCGATAATTGCTCCACTAGGTCGGTGGGGTAATTACTAAGTTCAGGGAAGAACTAGAGGATTCTGCAGTGCTTTATAAAAATGAATAGAAGATTGTCTCCAGAAAAAGTCATTTCGATTTGGGTGAATTTTCTCAGGGAAGAATTTAAGCTTATGATAAGTATATACAAGAAATGTTGCACTACTTTAGAGTCACATTCACTTGTACACTTGTTGATGGTGGATAATAACATTCCATAAAAAATTGTCAATAATTTATGGCCGAACTAAAAACAAAATTCCAATAAATACGGTGCCAAAATAATTACAGTTCAGCTGAGAGACCGAATGTGAAGCTAACACCAAGTTACATCTTGGACTACAGATTGTCCTATACAGGAAGATATTAATTTTCATAAATTCCGGTTTTGTGCCGAAGTCCACCAATTCGATATCCCTAAAAGCTACCTGCGGTGCTGGCCCACGTCATCCCTCCATCTACGGCAGGGTCTACCACACCTTCTATTTGTATTATAGATATTGCCCTTATTGAATTTCTGGGAACATCCTCACCCACCTGTGTAATCTATTGAGCAAGATTTTATTCCCAACGAGGCAGTTATGGTATCGTTTATAAATGTCGTCAACTATTTAAATCCACCGGGCGAAAAAATCGGCTCGATGGTTGAAAGAGAAGAGGGTCAGCCTCTCAATCCCGCATGTCTGGGTTCGAATCCCATCGTCATGGGTGTCTGTATTTGTTTTGCCGCTGTGATCTTACCTCTTGCCCCAGCATTAGGTTTGATGATAGTGAAATTGAAGCGCAATCTGTGCAGATGCCCTATATGCCACTAAGGAGTGAAAAGCGTATGGTGACCAAACCAAGATGTAGTTAAAAGTAGGTAGCTAGTGTAAAATATTTGCCTAATGAATGCAAGCTGATAAGTAAAAAACTCACTGAACTGAAAGTGAGTACCCCTCTTCACCTAGAAAAAATGCTCCACAAAGGCGGCAACAAATTCAAGGAAATAGCACATGAAACTGGTTTTCAAAAAAGCAGATGATCCACGCTATTCTTAATAGCAGAAAGCCACCGGTAGACTGGATAATGCTGGGGGCATACGAGATGATAAAGTCGTAGTGTTTTAAATTGTAGGAGCAACAATCGGTATCCGGTCTAGGTCTGCCTTAATAAGGAACTCCAGACATCCCGTTGCACCGAGATCCACTAATTCGATATCTCTAAAAGCTGTCTGGCGTCCTGGCCTACGCCATTGCTCCATCTCAGGCACTTTTCCTGCCATAGATATTGCCCTTATACAGTTCCTCATCCATACGGATTAAGTGACCCGCCCACCACAACCTATTGAGCCGGATATTATCCACAACCAGACGTATGTGGTATTGCTCATTGATTTCGTCGTTATATAGGCTACGTAATCGAATTGTACAGTAACAGCTTTGACCCGATGGCAAGCAGAACAGTTTTGTAAGCTGAAATAGTCTCTGTTGACTGCCAATAACTATGCGTGAATTTCATCATCGTAGCTGTTATCGGTCTTGATTTTGGACCCTAGATAGGAGAAATTATCAACGTTCTTGAAGTTGTAATCTCCTATCTTTATTGTTCTCCCTTGACCAATCTGTGTTGATGTTGGCACCACATATTCGTCTTGCCTTTATTGACGTGCAGCCCAAGATCTCGCGCCGCTGTTCGATGAAGGCAATTTGTTCGTCTCGGGTCGTTCTTCTCATGATGTCGATATTATCAGCATAGAACACTTTCGCATTTACCTCACGGATCATTTTTTCCAGGGCCAGATTAAAGAGGGCGCATGATAGGGCATCCCCCTGTCTAAGACCGTTGTTGATATTGAATGATCTCGAGAGTGATCCTGCTGCATTTAACTGCACATTGTTCAGGATCAGCCTAGTCAGTCTTATCAATTTCGTCGGGTTACTGAATTCTTTCACGCCGTGTACAGTTTTACTCTGGCTATGGTGTCAATGACTGATGGCCATATTCCAACAGTTTTCCATCGCTTGCCGCAGAGAGAAAATCTAATCGGTTTCTGATTTGCCTGGAGTAAATCCTCTTTGATATGGGTCAAAGATGTTCTCCACGTATCAAGCTATTCGGCCTAGCAAGATAGAGGAGAATATTTTATAGCTGGTTGTCAGGAACGTGACACCTCTATTATTGCTGCACTTTGTGATATCTCCCTTTTGATGTATGTATGACAGACGTCCGGCATTGATTCATTGTCTCACATCTTGAGCATCAGTTGACGAACCGCTTGGTGTAATTGGTCGCCTCCATATTTCACCAATTCAGCTGTAATTCCATCGGCTCCTGCTGACCTATGATTTTTAAGCCGACGAATTGCACGGGCTGTTTCTTCTATATTTGGCGGTGGCAGCATTTGTCCGTCGTCTTCATTTGGAGGGACCCCCAACTTGCCGATGTTCTGGTTGTTGAGGAGTTTATGAAAATACTCAACAAATCGCTCCAACATGTCTATTCTGTCGGAAGTCAGATTTCGCTATCTGTTTCGGCAGGATGAGCATCGAGGTGTATAAGGTTTCATCCTGCTGATCAGTTGCGAATATATCCCTGTACTTTTCAAGTTTACAGACCTGTTGGTTCTCCCAGGTTTCGTTTTTCTGTCTGCGAGGTCGCTTCTCGCTCAACGGAGCTCACGATAGGTCTCCGTGAGTGCCTGCACTCTTTGAGAATTCAATATTTAGTATTCTTCCGTTCCGTTGCTAGCCTATATTCACCGTCAAACCGACCGTTCGACTTTTCTTGGGACTGGGGCCTAGTATATTTGTGGTCGTATCAATGATAACGCTCTTCATGTGATTATGAAGATCATTTGTTTATGCTTTTATGCTGTTGATTGCGGTATCTATTTCTCTCTTTTAGGTGTTACGGGGGGCTGTGTTGGGGATGGTTTCAGTGTTAACTCTCGTTTGATTGTAAGAGGGGATTCTACGTGGTGTTGTTATTCAACCCTGGAACACCATCCCAACGAGATAGTGATCCGAGTCTATATTGTCCCCCTATATGTTCTGACATTCATCAATACTGATAGGTGGCAGCGCTTGATCAACACGTGGTCAATTTGGTTGAAAGCGGTCCCGTCTGGAGAGGCCCAATGTTCGTTTGCACTGCTTTCCGTGCAAACCAGGTACTTTCAACAATCATTTCGTGTGACACTGCTAATTGAGTTATCCGCAGTCCCTCATCATTGGTATCCCTATGTAAGCTATGGAGCCAACGTATCGCCTGAATATGGGCTCCGTTCCTACCTGGTTGTTAAAATCCCCGGCTTCCAAGGTCCACTAAACTACCTCGTGGAAGGTATCCTTTTCGACTATGCAGTCTCCTCTGAAGGGGCGTGGATGTTAGTGAGGCTTGTATTTCTAAATTTGCCTCGCAAGCGCAGAGGGCATAGTCGTTTGCTTATGTTTTCAAAGGCGATAACAGCAGATTTCCTTTTTTGGCTGACTAAGAAACCTACTCCGAACACATGGTTTACTGGATGGCTACTATAATATATGGTAATGGCTGCTTGGTCCGGATAGCTGAGTGGTTAGAGCGCAAGGCTGTCGTATGGAAGGTGGCGGTTCAAATCTCACTGGTGGCAGTGGAATTTGTATCGTGATTTGACGTCGGATACCAGTCGACTCAGCTGTGAATAAGTACCTGAGTCAAATCAGGGTAATAATCTCGGGCGAGCGCAATGCTGACCACATTGCCTCCTAGTGTACCGTTACGGATTTGAATGAAGTGCTCTAACACACTTCCAGGCCCTGACCCAACATGGATTGTTGCGCCAACGATTATTATTATTATTAATGGCTACTATAATATATGGTAATGGTTCTTCTCCAGAAAACCGGTCCCAGTCCAACGTATTTCATGCAACGCTTTTACATGGGCCTTGTATTGGGACAGGGTATCGGCCAGTTGCTTGACAGCTCCATATTTGTACAGGGAGCACACGTTCCATGTGGAAATGAGCAAATCGTTATTCGTTTTTCGTTACCGTGTTTGTCGTTGTGTTATTAGTCCAGCCCGAGGCTCCTTTTGTGGCTTCGTAACAAGTTGTCTTCCGTGTCGCCCCTACCCAACCCCCAACCTGAAAGATCAGTTGGTACAATTTGTCTCGTTTTTAAACGCAGGAGACTTGCCTTCATCTTTCTCCGTCTGCAGCTTCTCGTTAAGAAAGAGCTCCCAGCGGTCACCACGTGGAGGAGATAGGGTTTGGTAGTAGAGTTGTTGGTGTTGGTTCAGCAGCGTACCAATCCACGTTTTGCCTTGGGGCCTATACTACGCTGTAACCACCATGGAGTGCAGGAGTTCAATGTACGATGAAATCTTTCCTCAAACATCTCGACTACGTTGAAAACTGTTTGCCCTCTCACTGGGTCATGGATCTTCGACAAGGTGCTCTGGATTTGGAAAGAGATGCAAGTAGAATTGAATTGAAGATAAACACAACAAAACCACGGTTCTCAGTCTGACGGTTCATCGTACTCCCCCCCGAGAGTCCGAAGTGTCGATCAATTTGTATATCTAGGCAACGTGGTTTCTGCCGATTGTGGCACTGAACTGCATGTTGCTTGACGCATTAACAGCGATGTAACTGCTTCCGCTATCTTGTCTAGAATCCGGAAACGCAGTTATCTCTAAAGCTGTAATATCACAAATAAATATTCAAGTTTAAAGCAATTTTCTACCGTGTTTTAGACTTTAACTAAGATGTTTGGAAAAAAGAGACAACTTAATATAGGCCAATTTTAGAATTTTTTGAATTTTTTATTGATTTGAGAAGCAGAAGCGGTAATAACCCGTTTCTTTTCTAGAGCCACCTAATGAAGTGGTATGTATACAAACAGGTATCAACAGTAAAATTTGCGTAGCTGCATTTGGTAGTGGTCATTATTTTCCATAATCGAAAATGTTACCTTTCCAGTTGCCATCTTGATGCATACAATATCAATATTTATATAACAGAATATAATGAATACTAGATTTAATGAGTTCTCTGTATTTAAAAAATAAAGAAACTTCAATTTATCTAACAATTGCAGGAGGATTAAACATCTTTATACTAATTTCAACATGATCGGTTAGTGCTTCAGAAAAACCAAACTTAAAATAAAATTCTCATCCAAAGCTTCACATACTCAGATTGCAACTTACATTCATCGAAAATAAAGACAGTGAACAATCCATTCGAGTAGATACAATTATCTCTATTTACGTATATCTCTCAATATTACTCGAAATACACACTCATCTCGTTTCAGAGAACGACCAAGCTCTATGATACCATTTGGCTTTATCCACTTAATCTGCACCTTCTTCAGTGGGGAAAATCTTGAAAAGGTAGATACAATGCAAGAGTGGCACCAGATGTATCCTGGTTAATTCTCTTTTCATATACCTTCCATTCGAAATATGTAGCATTGCAATAAACCGAAATACAGTATGCCAAGGTGGTTTTCTTCGTCCTGTAACAATCCGCCAGGGTGAAAACAATTGGAAGCTCAGGAAATAAAATGCTAAGTTGAAGGAAAATTTTGGTCTCCCAACAGACTAGGGGTGAAACGTGATCAGAATAAAAATTTTGATTCTTTTCCTATGTGTCTGATGTGGAGGAAAAAGGTGATGAAAATAAGTAGTAAGCCATTCGAATTGCATTATGTTTGCTAATATACTTCGTATTTGACCAACAGTGTTCTGAGGACGTCGAAAATGGAAGAACAATCACTCGAAATGGGTGATAATTATGTGAATATAGGCACAGGATAGAAAATAAGACTTCAATCAGCTCAAAATGTAACTACACTCGAATTTTTTTAAAGGTGAAATCTAAAATTGTGGAATCAAAATCTTTGAATGTTCGGTGAATACTTAAATAAGTTTACAGCAAACAGTTCCAAATACTGCTACCTTCATCATTCCGAGAGATTGCATTGAGACTTACCACATGGTATTATTCAATTCTCATGTGTCCGTCACTGTTAGAAATTGAGTTCCTCCAGGAGGAGGATAATAGTGACCCAACAGGATTCCTATGCATGGAAGCAATTAAGTGAAGAGCAGAACGTAGGAAAAATTAATTGTCTTATTTGATTATGTCAACCAACACCTTTCCATTTGCCTGCAAACGTGGTCAGAAAGACATATATTCACACGCATGAGACAGGGATGAGTTATAGACTAGAGCTGAGATTTCAGCTATGTTGTAGTATCCTAAATGTTACCCGTATAAACCAGAACAATAAAGAGAACGGCTGGTAACCAAAGTCACAAGCACAAAAATCCCCAAGTCCCTTCACTCATTAAGTTGGCTACTATACGTTTAAATGTACACCGTAAACATTGCATTTTCTACTCTGTTTATTCTCTGCAAAATATTATTATTTACGATACGGTAAAATGTGAAGAAGGAAGAAGAGGAAAAAGGAGGAAATGTAAAGTGTCCGGTTCTCTATTTTGCAGGGTTCTAGGGAAAATTTCACGTAGACATAAACGACTAAACAAATGTAGTGTTTAAATTAAATTTGGAATAAAGAGAAAATGATTTATATCAAGTGAAGCAGAAATAGAAGATATTATAGCGTAAACGATAATGGAAATATGTCTTCCAAAATTCGAACTTATTATCGTCTTATCTAGAGTTAACTTCTGTCAAAGCCTTGGCACCTAAGGCAACCTTAATATAATGTTTAAGGTTTTCTTTGCAAAATAACATTAAAATTGGTTCAATGTCTGCCTGTCTGTTTTTTGAGGACAAAAGACACTGCCCTGGATAACGTGTGGGATTCTTAGCACTACAATCACCACACTCATTGAAGTCACCGGCAATCACCCTTGGACTACGTCCTCTTGCATGGGGAATAAGGCTGTCAAGCATTTGCTCGCATTCGCAGTAGCGCCAAACTTGGTGGGGAGTAACAGTTGAACACATATACCGCGTATATTTTCGCCCACACAAAGCTGAAGACCGTCTGACTCGCTGCAATTTGCATGGCTTGTCGACCGCACGCCCATATCGTTGCACCTTGCATGGCTTGTCGACCGAACGCCTATATCGCTGCCCCACCAGTCGAATCTATAACACCCTGTGACGATTTCTGCAGGTTTCGCTAATCATGGCGATTTCCATCTCAGATTTGTAAGTGGTCCTTGAATAAATCCTGAGCGATCCTGAATGGTTGATGTTTATTTAAATAAACCTTATTTTTTCATAGAAGTCAGCGCCTTCCTGAATTCTGGTCATTTAACACTTCCCGCGATATGCCCAAAAAAACTTTGGGGTCCATATTGCATGCTTTAGCAATATGGCCACCTTCCGCATCGATTGGATCGATCAATGCCGCTGGTGCATGTCTTCGCAAAGTGATAAAAAATGAGGCATGTGTGGCATCTCTTTAAAGAAATCGGTAGACAATCCATCCGATTTGAACTTTTCCAGCCGCTAATAGCTTCTGCGTTGCCTTCACTGGTAGGCTTTTTGGAAACTCACAATAGACTCCTCGGCAAGTTCCTCCAGATTGAGCTGTTCCTTTAAGGCAGTGCAAATTTCTTCTTTCGATGTCCCTTCATAGAGATAATGTGTATAAACTTCGTGACATTCTCCCCAAGTGAGTTCTTAAATTGAGTTATCAGTTTTTCCCAAACTGGATTTTTCAGCTCGTACATTAGGTCAGCCTTTAGGTCCTTCGAATCTTGCTGACATTTCTGCCTACATCCTTTAGGCCGGGGGTCAGTTTTGATCGTTTTCAATATCTCCAGCTAAGGAAAATCTGGAGAACACAATTTCCACTGTGCGAATTCGCACTTTTGATTTCTTTTCCTCCTTCTTTCTAACTACATTGGTCCGTCCACCATTTTCGTTCCCCTTAGATTTTGCTAAAATTACCGAAGCTCGTATTTGGCGCTTGCTTTCTCCTTTCCGTGCTTTTAGTACCATTTTTGGAATTGCCTGTTGATTTCCCAGAGTATCTCCATCTTTTTCCCGCACTCTCTTGTTTGGTGCCAGGTTGATGGCATTATGATTAAGTGGCACTTGCGTCGCTTGTGATACTGTTGGGGCAGTAGATTTTGATTTGTCCTTAGAATTTCATTCTTCCTGCTATGAATTGTTATAGAGCACTCTAACAGCTCTCACCATATTTTTTATGACTTGGTACACGTTGTGCTTGTCCTTGATAAACTCGGACAGCTCAACTATTTTTGTACGAAGCTGTGTGAATGGTTACTCCTCCATTTCTGTTTTTAAATAGTCCTTCACTTTTGGCGTTCATTGACCTTCCCTCTGCTTTATCTTTTCCTATCATCAGCGTTGGTGGAAATCTCAGGGCTGACGAACTTCTCCTCCTGTTGCTCCCATTGAACACATGCGGTCGGTGTTGTTACCGTTTTTCTGTCGTCCGGCGATCTGCTTTCGATTTTGTTACTAGCGCTCTCGGTAAAGTAGTATTTCGCTTGAACACCTCCTTTTCCACATCTAAAAAACTTGTAGCATTAGATGCCACGATGGCAAAATTGTCCACCACCGAGACACTGCGGTCGGGGAATATCAACGACCGGGAGCCGACTCTCCCACCCCAAAAGCCGCCGTTATGGGATTCCGTAAGTTTCCTCCCTCTCACGTCGTTTGTAGTGGTTTTATGTTCTGGGTATATTTCCTAAAGCCATTTTGGTCCACGTACGACGAGCAAACACCATCCCATGCAGAGTCAGAAAAGAATAGTACATGAACACGTATTTACAAATCGATAGGTATATCCCTATCCACCGCATGGGGTTGCGCCTGATAGCAGATCTGCCAACTCCTCACAGGAATATCTGTCTGTCTGTCGGCCACACACACTTTTCTTAGAAACGGCAATATCGATTGAAACGAAATTTGGTGAGAAGATGGGAACTGTGAGCACCCACACATGCATGAACTTGCATCTTTGAAAGGGCTCGATTGGTATTTCTCGAAGCGAGTTTTATGTTTGACATTTGTTGGACAGGAGAGGAGTTCTGCACTCAAATATACTTACATAAGAAAAAAACAAAGCCTTTCATACCCAAAGCGCCGAGTTTCCGATTTGTTTTTTTCCAAGAATCGAATCTTTTTATCAATATAAATTCGTGATTGTAACACTGTAGTTGACATAAAATTAAAACCGATTAATCCACTTGCTGTTATTTACAGGAACAGAACAGAAACTCACCTTAGCTTTATTCTGTCAGATCATATTAGACGAGTGGTTGTACTCAAAAGCTAATGAAACCTATAACTCCTGATTTGGAAGATATCGAACACTGATAGCTATGTTCACTACGTACTTTTATTAAAGATTGTCGATGGGAGGCTTTTTATCGACTTTAAAGCCGCCTATGATAGCATAGCCAGGATAAAACTGTACACGGCCATGAGAGAATTCTGTATCCTGACGAAATTGATAACACTGACTAGGCTGACCGTGACCAATGTGCGAGGCCAGATAAAAACAGCAGGATCACTCTCAAGACCATTCGACATTAACAACGGTCTAAGAAAAGGGGATGCCCTATCATGCGTCCTCTTTAACCTGGCCCTGGAGAAAATGATCCGTGATGCTGAGGTAAATGCGAGAGATATGATCCTCTTGAAGTCCATCCAACTACTGGCCTATGCTGACGATATCGACATCATGGCAAGAACCAACCGAGACGTACAATCTGCCTTCATCCAGATCGAGCAGGCGGCATTGGCGCGAGATCTTACGCTGCACATCAATGAAAGCAAGACAAAATACACGGTGCACTGTTCAAACGAGAAGAATGAAGATAGAAGAGTACAACTTTGAGACCGTTGAATCGATAACAGCTATGATGATGAAATCCGCGCACGTTTGTTGGCAGCCATCATCATCGCCAACGGCGCAACAACCGGTATCCGGTCTAGGCCTACCTTAATAAGTATCTCCAGAATCGCGGTTTTGCGTCAAGGTCCACCAATTTGATATTCCTAAAAGCTGTCTGACGTCCTTACCTACGCCATCGCTTCATCTTAGACAGGGTCTGCTTCGCCTTCTTTTGCTACCATAGATATTGCCCTTATAGACTTTCTGGGCTGGGTCATCCTCATCCATACGGATTAAGTGACCCGCCCACCGTAACCTATAGAGCTGGATTTTATCCACAACCGGACGGTTATGGTATCGCTCATAGATTTCGTCATTATGTAGGCTAGGGAATTGTCCATCCTCATGTAGGGGGCCAAAAATTCTTCGGAGGATTCTTCTCTCGAATGCGGCCAAGAGTTCGCAATTCTTCTTGCTAAGAACCCAAGTTTCCGAGGAATACATGAGGACTGGCAAGATCATTGTCTTGTACAGTAAGAGCTTTGACCCTATGGTGAGACGTTTCGAGCGAAACAGTTTTTATAAGCTGAAATAGGCTTTGTTGGCTGACAACAACCGTGCGCGGATTTCTTCATCGTAGCTGTTATCGGTTGTGATTTTCGACCCTAGATAAAAGATATCATCAACGGTATCAAAGTTGTATTCTCATATCCTTATGCTTCCTGTTTGACCAGTGCGGTTTGACGTTGTTGGTTGGTTTTCGATGCTGACGTTGCCACCATATACTTTGTCTTGCCTTCATTGATATGCAGCCCAAGATCTCGCGCCAATGCCGCCTGCTCGATCTGGCTGAAGGCGTTTTGGATGTCTCGAGTGGTGCTTCCCATGATGTCGATATCGTCAGCATATCCCAGTAGTTGGGTGGACTTAAAGAGGATCGTACCTCTTGCATTTACCTCAGCATCACGGATCACTTTCTCGAGGGCCAGGTTAAAGAGGACGTATGATAGGGCATCCCCTTGCCGTAGACAGTTGGCAGCCAACAGAACCCATTTCAGCTTACAAAAACAGTTCCACTCGAAACATCTCACCATGGAGTCAAAACTCTTACTGTTCAAGGCAATGATCTTGCCAGTCCTCATGTATTCCTCGGGGACTTGGGTTCTTAGCAAGAAGAAATGCGAACTCTTGGCCGCGTTCGAGAGAAGAATCGTCCGAAGAATTTTTGGCCCCCTACATGAGGATGGACGCTTCCGTAGCCTACATAATGACGAAATCTATGAGTGATACCATGACCGTCCGGTTGTGGATAAAATTCAGCTCTATAGGTTACGGTGGGCGGGTCACTTAATCCGTATGGATGAGGATGACCCAGCCCAGAAAGTCTATAAGGGCAACATCTATGGTAGGAAAAGAAGACGAAGCAGACCCTGTCTAAGATGGAGCGATGGCGTAGGTCAGAACGTCAGACAGCTTTTAGGAATATCAAATTGGTGGACCTTGACGCAAAACCGCGATTCTGGAGTTCCTTATTAAGGGAGGCCTAGACCGGATACCGGTTGTTGCGCCGTTGGTGACGATGATGATGGAAGGCTCGAAATGCTCAGAAGTAACACGTCACCACAATTATTATAATTTGCTTTGTTCTATAAAAATTTGGGAGGCCTTCTAACCAAATTGCTTTGCTTTTGACCTGTTTTTCTCCTGTGGATTTCAGCTTGTTCATGAAAGAATTGTGCCCCATTAACTTCCTTTCGTCAGGAATATTGCGGTGTTTTACTTGTTTGTCTTTTGGTTTCTAATCATGTCTTACATTTTTCTCTTCTATGGCGCTACAGTTTAAAATTGATTTTTGGCTTCAGGAAGTTCTGTCTACACTTTTCGAGCTCACAGACCTGTTGGTTCTCGAAGGCTTCTTTTCCTGTCTGGAAAGTCGAATTTCCGCTCAACGACGTTCGTGATAATTATCCGCGCGTTCTCTGAGAATGCAACATTACTCGGTATGTAGCAATGCAAGCAGAGCTCCTGAATTCCGTGAAAATGCAAAGGGCGATTAAAGCGAGCACAGCAAAAAGTGTGTTAAGTGCAAACCGACGAAGATTTGTACCGCAGACCTGGAATTTGTGAAAACGCAAACAGCTTGATAGGCCAGAACATCTTATTTGGATGCGCAATTCCTCTCCTAATACACGACTTTTACTTTGATATTGTGAAACTTTGTTGGAATTGAAGGGAAACCGACCAGTATTCACGCTACCGCTTGCATTGGCCTCTCCACAACAGCAACTTAACTTCACAGCAGGTGCTCGTTAACACTGAATGACAATGTGAAGCGACACTGCAAGATATTCAGGGCGTCCACCAATTGGACGCAGTTCGGCTTCCAGTGGCAATCTTACTCCGCCGCGTGCTAAAGCGCACTGCAACGTTCGGATGGTAAAACACGTTAACTCACGCCAGGTAGTTCAGTTGCAGCAGATTGTGGCAGCATTAAAAGCCACCGCCTCTGAGTTGACAGAGGCCGTTGGTGCTTTGCGTTTGGGGAGTAGGGCTAGAAAAGGTCTAGATCCGCATCCCGAAATGAGTGATCGATTAGTAAGTCAGACTAAAAAATGTACCAGTCCCTGCGATTTCTCACCAAACAAGTCAGACCTGCAGGGAGTTCTGGCGACTGCTACCCAAAATGCAACACCACATCGTCTCACAATCTACGACCCCTTGAGCCGCCGCAGCTACCTGCTCAATACAGATGCTGAAGTTTCGGTTCTTCCCGTATCCCGGCGTAATAATCTAATATTTCAATCATTGAAACTCGCGGCATCAAATTCTTGGTCGATCCACACGTATGGCTACAGGCAGGTAGAATTGAGTTTAGGACTTCGACGAACGTCTTCTTTCCGCTTCATTATCGCGGACGTCAGAATACCTACCTACCTTGATGGATTGCCAGTGGACCTACAGAATAGGTCACTCACAATTTCCCTTAGGTCATCAGAAAAAATCCCTCACCCAGCACTCTTTCCATCGTTGCCCACGAACGTATTCGTGCACTTCTTCAAAAATACAATAATATCACTACCGAGCGTAGTCTCTTTGACTCTGTTAAGCATGATATTCAGCACCACGTTAGTAGTACTGGCTCGCCATTTTCCCTAAGGTGCATATATTACCACCGCAGAAGGTTGCAATTGCGCGATAAGAGTTCGATGAACTTCTCAAGCAGGGCATTTGCAGACTATCAGACAGTTGTTGGTCTTCGCCACTTCACATGTTCGCTAAATCCAACGGCAAATGGAGACCTTGTGACGACTAAAGACGTCTAAAGGCTCAGATGATTCCAGACCGATACCCCATCCCAAACATTTACGATTTTGTGCACTCTCTTGCAAACTGCCGTATTTTCTCGACCTTTGACTAAGCCAAAGGCATACCATCAGATCCCTGTAGCTCCCACAGATATTTTGAAAATGGCTATATGCACACCTTTCGGACTCTTAGAGTTCACTAGGAAGACTTTTATACTGTGCAACGCGGCGCAAACCTTTAAGAGATTCATCCACTCTGTGTTGCGAAACCTCTACTTCTGTCTCGTATAATTGGATAATGTTCATTCATTTTTCAACGTCTTCTTCAGGCCAGTCTAGTACTTAACGTTGCAATGTGCAAATTTCTACAATCACAGGTGACACAGAACTGATGCTATTCACCACCATAATCTTGGATCCGAAGCTAAATTGGAGATTGAACGTAGAACTGAGGGTTAAGAAAGCCAGAAATGCAAGAAAACCTTTGCAAAGAAATGGGCTCTCGGGCCGAGAATGGTTCTCTGCATGTACTCAGCTGTAATGCGTCACATCTTACCGTATAACTCTATTGTACAGTGGCGGGTTTTGATCAAAAAGTCCAATAGAACGAAGCTTAATAGAACTCAAAGAAGCGCGTGCATCTCCTCCCCTATACCTGCACGTTATATACGTTGTAGCGTGCAGTGCCGTCAGATTATCTGACTTCGGATGCGGCCTAGAGGAAGTACCTCGGGAAATCTGGGTAACCCCTACGAATAATACCACGCGCAAGTTGAACTTTACAAGAACTGCAGTTGGCTTTCCAATCAGGGCGGAGTGGAAGACCGGCGGCGTGTTGCAAGACTATGACACAGTATTCTTCACCGGCGGATAAAAGATGGTCTGTGGAGTCGATGCGGGAGTTTTTTTCGGATGCGCACAGTGTATCCTAGTCGTACGGTCTACCAGCCATTCTGACTGGGCTACCTTTGACCTGGACATTTTGAAAGCAGGATAAATTGTACTTATCTACAGTTTTAGACCATATCAAATATTTACGCCCATTGAAAGGTACTGACCTACGCCAATCGAGGCCTGATATGGTGTGCATTTGTATATATCTGTTGTGTTAATTATAAAAAAGTCCTGAAAGAATTTCGTTTTCATTTTCATAGTTCAGAACCAATATCAATTTTTATAAAATTTGGTCCAGTGCTAATTCATCATGGTTATCACTGCTTAAGTATTAATCGAAAGCCGTGACACTTATTTACCTTTCAGCTTAATTGATTTCTCTACTTGAAAACGTTGCGGGAAATGGAACAGAAAAGACTTCACTGGCCATGTGTTCGCATTATCATCATCATCATCATCCACCACGACAACAGGCTCCCTCTCTTTTTGGTACTGAAAATGTAACCCTTAATTTCCTAACAAACATTTGTCGCTTTGGACTTAGACGAATTTTTTGTTCCTCCCACTTGGAACTGCTATTATATATCTGAAAGTTCAATTTTAAGCAAGGACTATGACATGGTGAAAAGATTGCCATGAGGCGACTTGCATACCGGAGAGGAAGGCTGAAATAGACATAGAGTATTTGTGGCGCATTATGAGTTTGCTAAAGGTCAATATTGTTCGGAAGGATGTTCGTTAATTTCGAGCTATTTTCTAAAGGACATTCTACTGCCATTTATTAAAATGTCCCGAAACTATAAGTCGAAATTGCTCCTGCGGATCTCTTTGTTATTTATTCTGAATTAATCTCTTCCTAAACCCGATCAGAAATGTTAAGCAAAAATTCTTCGTGAACTGTAGACTTCCCCTATAACCATGTACCGAAAACACGTATGCCACATCGTTTCAGAATACCTAGTCATTAAGATCGACAATACCTTTCGGAATTACTTCAATCCGTCTATTAATCAACAATGACATTGTGCATAATATATGAAAGCGTAACAGCAGTGCCTCGGGGCGTTAAACGGATCACATTTAATAGATTGAATAAGGGCGTTCTTTTCGAATCATCTCTTACTTTTTTGCTCGAAAATGAAACCGTGGAAGATGAAGGAGGGTGTGTGACAGCGATCTGCCAGGTTTTGTACCCTATACGCAAGGTGAGGGTAAGTCGAGTTAATGGTTGAGAATTTTATTTGCATAATTGAATTATAGCTTGTCGTTGTCATTACTCAGAGTAACAGAATTCTTTGGTTGGGTGTGCAGTCAACTACTTGGATGGCAGTCATTCAGGATGATGTCAGGGTTTTCAGTTTTATCCCCAGAGAATATTCATTTTCCAGAAAAATTCAACTAAGTGAGGTTAATTTAAGATCTTTATGTTTCCGGAGAATAGTCGGAATATTACTCGCACATACATGAATTTCAGTCATCCTAGTTTTAAGTCTGCTGACAAGATGTTTTCGAAATCAAACCTGTAGGTTGTTGCGAACGTTTTTGCAAGTACGGAGAAAGCAAGGCAAGAGAAAGTCAACATTAAGGCATTGAAAGTCTAACAAGTTTGATGTTAGAATTTTACTGAGGTAGGTAACCCGCTCGCGGCTTCCACGTTTAAGTCCTATGAAGAAGATGTCGCGGAAGCAAAAACGTCATACTTCTGAATAACATCCTGTTGCCTTTCTTATATGCGCTCTGAGTGCATGTGACATCTATGATGACAATACCCTTACATATATGATGACAGAACGCACAATGAAATACTATACTCGGGTAATATTTTTATTATGATTTTGTGGCTTTTGAGTACGAAAGGTTGAAGAAAAGTATCATGCGGTGCACAGCAGTGAAAAGAGTGAATCTGCATATGTATATCGTTTAACTTTTATTTAAACGCTTGAAGAGGTAGACAGACGTGAAATGTTTTAACGTCAGCGACAAACATCTTATTCCTTGACATTTACCTAAAGGATATGAGTGGAGGATAGATATTTCAGTTTGCAGTTCAGATATCGTTCCCGAATGGATATAGTACTTCTATATCTACACTTAAGAATGTAAATTTGCTTCCGTTTCCAGAGAGAGATTGAAGGTATGTTATTGACGATTAAAATGATCATAAGGCTAGATTAAAAACACTTTTTGGAAGAATTTCTGTTTTGCGTTTCTAAAGAGCTAAATACTTTTTAAGGTTTTGTCTAAAACCTTATTAAAATCGATTCATTCTCTGTCTATTTTTTTTAAGGTTTTGTTTGCAAAACAAAACCTTATTAAAATCGGTTCAATGTATGTCTGTCTGTCTGTCACAAGCACTTTTCTCAGAAACGGCTGTACCGATTGGCACGAAATTTAGTGACAAGGTGGGAATTGTGAACATGCAGTGAGTCATATCCTTCTGGGTTGAATTGAGGGGGGAAGGGTCTCCATACATGTAAAAGGAGGGTGTAACATTTTTTTTTTCACGGAATGGTCTTAGTTTTGAGATTTGTTAAAAAGGCGGGGAGTGGGAGGGTTGAAAAGTGATGATTTCTTTAACGGACCCATTCTCAGAAACTACCCAACCGAAAAATCTGAAAAAAATCATGAAGCTGTCTCTATATGGTGTCCAGGCCTCAAAATACTCTCCATATCGATATCTGTTCAAATTAAATTAATAATAGTATATTACCATATTTTTGGGGAAATTGAATAAAACCTCCCTTAAGTTTATCCCAGAGTTATAAAAGTTGGTAGTATTATAGAAGATAATATGAAGCATATTATCTCCAAGTTTGATCAAAATCATACTATTACTAACAAAGTCACAGTAGCTCAACGTTGACTCTCCCTGTAAATTTACTGCAACTAAATATCGATATCATATTGAAGTGGGTAGTCAGACATGCTAAATGCAAATACATAACAGACTACGTACAAATGGAATACTTGTACACTTAAATATACTCACTGAAGAAGCAAACAAAGCCTTTCATACCTGAAGCGCCCATCTTGCGGTTTGACGACTTGTTTATTTTTGTAGTTAGGTGGAAAGTTTGAAATATGCCGCTCCCCCTACCAGATAGTTATGTGGGACTCTTACACGCCAAAACCACCTCCTTTTCCTCCCACTCTTCCCACAAGACTCCCATATGGTATTACGTTCTGGGGCTGAATCAGAATTTATCCAGTACTCTTGTTTACGTTCGCGCCCCTGTCTAAGGTTCCTATAGGTAGCTTCTATCCCGACTGGAGTGCATATCGGTTTCGGCATGTGATTCATCATGGCGTGAAGACCCCTCAGTTATAGCTTCTATTTCGGTCTTTTGAACCGCAAACTTCGGGCATTGAAATAGGGCATGTTCTGCCTCCTCTCTTGAACAATATGGGTTCGACTTGTCGTGATCAGTTGTGCCATTTGGTTCTATCAATAGCCTGATCTAGATGCAATCGCGAGGTTTTCAAATCCCCATCCAGCGTGTCAAGCCACTATTGTTTTGGCCGGCCTTTCGTTCGTTTACCATCGACTTCGATGTTCGGAACGTGATCATACCATCGAAGACTCCTTTCTCGCAATTTTTCCACTATCAATGCAACTCCATATCGATTACGGATATCCTCATTTCGGGTATGCATCACGCCAGTAGCCCAACGCAACATCTTCGTCTCCAATACCGCAAGACGTCTTGCAATACCTTTTATAGTCGGCCAACACTCAGACCCATAAAGAGCGGACGGATGACATTCCGGTAAATTTTAGATCTGAGAGGTTCATTGATAGGACGATCAGAAAGAACATCAGTTGTGGAAAGCCGCTTCATCCAGATTGTGTGAATGCGTGGAGCAATTTCTTAACGCAGTTTTCCATTGCATTGATTGCATTGACCTGAGATATTTAAATTACTCAGTTCTGGCCAGGTCACTGTGTGACTGTTTCATGTGGATCTATCGTTAAAAAATTAGTTTTATTCAGATTCAATTTGAGACCGTATTGCATGAGGCGATCAATCCATTTTTGATAAGTTGCTCGAGATCATTTTTCTATTAGACGCTAGGAAAACATCATCTGCATAAAGCAATGTGTAGAGCGTTTGACGGTGAATGTCCCGTGATACGACGTCCATAACAAGAACAGAGAGAAGTGGTGAGAGGGCGCTTCCTTGATGAACACCTACAGAGAAACGAAGTGGTTTTGATATACGCGCCACACTTCGAACATTACTTTTCGGATCGTGGTGGAGCAATTGAATCCTGCGTACGAGTTCTTCTGGTACTAATTGTTATCGTAGCGCATATCAGATGAGATCGTGTGGCATACGGTCAAACGCTTTCTCTAGATTCAGAAATGCGATGTATGTTAAAGCGGGCGATGCTTCTCACGGTGTTTCTCCATGAGTAACCGCGCAGCGCGTATTGCGTTTTATAGTCCAGAAACTTGTGGTAGAGGCGTTTCTTTACATGGACCTTCATTTCAGCATTAGGGAATTGCTTTGCAGTCAGTAATTTTGGTAAAATGTCGGCGTCTTATGAGAATATAGTCGATTTGCGTTTTACTAATCCCACCATGAAATGGAGGAAGATGATGCTGTCGTTCGATGAACCATGTATTCATAACTACAAGGTCATGGGTGCTTGCAAAATCGATTATACGCTCGCCACGAACATATCGAAAGCTATTGACAAAAGACCGGTTTTCGTTCAATACAGCCCTGCAATGGCCACTATATGGTACATTAGCACCTTGGAAATTGTAGCAAATTTCTATATCCGATTCAACAGTAAAGATCGCTTTTGAAAAAGCGTTCAATATGAAATCTCCTGCCCAGGGAACATTATTCAGAAAAGCTAATATGTATTATCGGGTGAACATAAGGTGGAGCAAACTGTTATCTGTAATCACTATTGAGTGGTGCCGCAGAAGTAAATTATCCAAAAAATTTGACACCGAAAACATAGCTTTAACAATCTGTTTCTTTTTATCAGTGATATTTCTTCCTGAAATCATTGCCGAGCTTCAAGTTGCATTCGGCCGAGGATAAGCAGCAGTTTAATGAGTCATGACATCATTCGTCAAACATCCCGATCACCTTGCTGGAACCTACCAATTTGTTCACTGAGCGGTGGTCCTTAGCCAAAAGGACAAGGAAGGCTGAAATGAAAACAAAGGCCCAAAAACAAAGTCCTCAGTTGTTTTTTATTTACATTGAAATACCGAGTGTGTAAGGTCTTGTTAAGCTGGAATATCTAGATACAATTGAGCTGGCCGTCAATGCGTATAGAGTTCTAAATCGGTTTTTGATATTATGACTCAAATCAAGGAATTTAGTTAGCCCACCGTCCACTACTTAAAAGTAATATGTGGAAGTCGGTAATTTTTTTGGAAGTATTAGGCCATTGTTAACACATCTTCACATACTTTAAATGCCTACCTAAATGTCTTTCCAATTGTGAAGAACATCTGCCATGAAGATTGGATACAATATAGGAGCGAGCATACTCCCCGGGGGTACTTCTGCTCTGATCTTATGTTGTTCACCGTGAATAATTTTTTATCTAACCTTTCGTCAAATACGATGTTGACAGTATGTAGAAACAGGTTAAAAGTCGGCGTTTGATTTTGTTAATAAGTCCTTGGTGCCAAATCCCACAGTATTGCTTCATTGTGTTGTGTTGTTTTCTAAGTCGGCATTAATGATTTTGTATTACGTTTCTTTCTGTCACACTTAAAACGGGTCCTCTTCTTTGGAATCATAACGATCATCCCCTTCTTCAATTTTCGGATTCCTAGGATTTTCCTACGAGTGAAAGCAGCAGATCTGCAGAAACTACAAGTGCAGTGGTAAACAAATATGTCAGAAGATCGTCAAACCCAGCGACTTTTTTCTGTGTCAGGGTATTGATAGCCGAGATGTTTCTCTATTTAGAAAAATAGTCCCTATCGGCCTGTTTCTGTGACCAGCTATTTCATTAACAATATGTGGATTATTGGATGTGATGCTGTTGTAAATCGTTCGTTCTACCACTTCAGCTGTTCGTTCAGTCACAGGACCATTTTCTGCGATGAGGTATACAATTGAGAAATCATTATGACTCGCGGCATCTTCCGCTTCCCTGAGCAGTACAATAACAAATTCATCATCAACGGAGCAAGAACCGGTATCCGTTCTAGGCCTGCCTTAATAAAGAACTCCAGAAAACCCGGTTTTGCGACGAGGTTCACCAATTCGATATACCTAAAGCTGTCTGCTATCCTGATCTACGTCATCGCTCCATCTCAGACAGGGTCTGCCTCATCTTCTTTTTCTACCATAGATACTACGCTTATTGACTTTCCGGGCCGGATCATCCTCATCCATACGGATTAAGTGATCCGCCCACTGCAACTTACGACCTGACGGTCGTGGTATCGCTCATAGATTTCGTCGTTATGTAGACTACGAAATTGTCCATCCTCATGTAGGGGGCTAAAAACTCTTCGGAAGATTCTTCTTTCGAACGCGGCCAAGAGTTCGCATTTTTTCTTGCTAAGAACCCAAGTCTCCGAGGAATACATGAAGACTGGCAAGATCATTGTCTTGGACGATTGGTGTCCCTCCTCCATATTTCATCAAATTGGCTGTAATTCCTCTTCCTCGCATCATTCGCAGCAGTCAATAGCCAATGATCTGCTCACTGATATTTTCAGGCAGATTACTAAGTGTATCTGCCATACGGTCGGCAGGATAGCTCTCCCATTGTTTTACTGCTGGATCATGCAAAAGAGCGATTTTGAATTTGCGGGGTTACAGCTCCTCAACCCTGCTAGGAGCGGCGTAAACGATCATCAGATGGGCATTTTTTTTCGAGTTCGATGTCAGCGTCCGTCTTGTTACGTACATCCAAACGACAACTCCTACTTCTACTATTGATTGTAAAGTGGCCAATCTGATTGCTCGTATGATGTCGGTTAGTTGATACAACTGACCGTATGGCAAGTTCTGTGCTCGAGCTAAGCGCCATCAATGAAGAGGCAGTGGAATTTGAAGAAATCCATAAACTTCCCAAAATTATCGTTACGTTTGCCAAGACCGTGTTTCGTTCTCACATGTCCGAACAAGGTGTTGTCAGACCCCACTTTGGCGTTTAGATGACCCATCAGAACCACAATATCACCTTTACGAATCCTCTACTGAACTGCGTATAATTGTTTGTAGAAAGCATCTTTTCCACTATATCGGAAGCTTCCATTGGTATTATACATAACACTGCACAATTATCATGCTCCTTAACCTGGACAAGAATCTTGAAGTCTAGAGTCTATCAGAAACCGGCTCCCTGCGGTAGTCGTAAAAAACAAAGCGACGCCGGATTCATGAGTTAGTCCCTATCTGAGGCGTTATTGAGTTTTCGGTAGCAGTAAAGTCTGGAAATTGGTTGCTAGGCCACAAATTTCCACTCCTCTTAGTCGCCTTCTGCAATAAGCAGGGAAGACTTTGAGTGTATTCTTAAGCCCCAAAGCACAAGGCGAAAGGTAATCAAAACTGTGTCATATTAAAGGGACTCATTAAAGAATGCAAACGAAAAGTTTGAAAATATTACACCATTATGGCCAGAGGCAACAATAGATGAACTTGTTGGATATATGTTATGACCTTAAAGTCACAGAACATACTGCATTTTAAACAAAATACATGGATATGCAAAACAATTTCCAAATTATCCATACGGAAATAATATGATAAAGTGTGTAAGTCAAAAATGATATCGTATAACAAATTAAAAGTCATTGCATTTAAGAACTAAGGTTTTATTTGCTTGAATAATGGTACTTTTAATACTACTGAAGTCATTAATCACATTTTTTTTATTAATCGCTGTCAACAATCAGAATCAAGTTATCAATATTAAAATAATTGAATCATTTCGTTTCAAATCTAGGTTAGATGAATGGTTGCTTTCATCGGAAATTTTAATTCATATATTTCATACAGTAGCCAACTATTCAATATTGAATTTATATCTAGTTGAATATATTGCTAAAAAGTGTCCGGGAAGTAAAAAATCCGAAAAATTGTAGTTTCAGAAAAAAGAGTTCAAGATTTCGGAGGGGGAAAATCGTGGGGTCAGACAGTTTCTGGAGGGACAAAGAATTCGGGATTTGTGAATTAAATTAGTAAATTAAATTATAAACCACATAATATGGCATCATTTAATTAAAGTGATTTCTTTACGAGGCAATGACTTATTGATATAAAAAAAAGTTTTAAATTTTTAATTCACTCTTCTAAAAGTGATTGCTTTTAAGGTAACCATACTTGCTTTTAAACTATTGGAAATCTCTTACTTCCTCATAACCAAGTATCTTTCATCTATTTAACATGTCCAGGTATATATACGAGTATGTCATAATTTGTGGCCAATATCATGCAGTGTAAATCATCCGAAATATAATAACAGCTACTGAAAATAATAAAACTATTGAAAAATGATTCTGAAAGAGTTGTATAGGGAAGTGTTCAATAACTTGGAACAATGCTATTGGGACATGTGCTTGCGGGAGAGAGCTATGGAGTAACGTAAAGCGCTACGATGACAATAGCATCCTGGACGAATGTAAAATGAAAAATAAACTCCCGTGGCCGCAATGGATGGCTTGAAAAGACCTGACAACCACCGTAATGGTGCACGAATGGTCATTGTGAGCTTGACAATAGCATTTCAGAACATTGCCGATCGGTGGTGGTCCTTGAATGAAAATCCTACTTCCCGCACCCAATATATTCAAAAATCCACCTGCTGCCTGTAGATATTGAGAGTGTTACCACTTTTATAATAGTTGAAATGAATACAGCGTATTTTATTATTTTATAGAAGGAGCATGGTTGAATCCATAATAAGTGTTTGGTAATGAATGAAAGGGCACCTCAATTTTGGTGGAAGGTAAAATCTACACAACTAACAACATACACTCGATTGGAAAACTAATCAGGAAGTCGATTGAGTTAGTGCCATAATATAGAAAAGGTAAGCTCTATACTGGTAAATTTGGACTCAATTAATTTAACTTGGTGCTAGCCTAACACTACCTAAAATTCACTCTTTAATTACTTTGTCTATAACATCCTAGGGACGATAAATAAACTATCTCGGCGATATCATGTTCTCTCCAGAATTGTCCTACCAGTGGAATTTTTTACTTCAGATACTGAGGATAGAAAATTTAGCAAGACGATCAACTTTGGGGTATTAATTATAGCAACCCGATAGTCAAGTTGATTTTGCGTCAGCGTTTCGGCTTTCTGGGTTCGATTTTAGGAGGATATTGGCCTTTGTGGCTTGACCAGCGTTAAGTATGATGATAAATTGGTACATAATGTCTTCTAAAATAGTTATTCTAAAAGTTTGATATTTGCTCAGTATTTAGCGCTAGTTCTATCTAGATAGTGTGTCGGCGGATCTATCTAAGGTCTATCCAGAGATGTGAAGTCTTTGAGGCTACCTAAGATAGGACTAAGATATAAAATTAATAAATCTAGCTAGTACTAACTAGTTCCAATCATATTATAATAGTATAATTAGTCGCTGGCAAATTATTACTTTTATCAAGTTGGGAGTAAAGCCCGATTTTTCTTTTTCAATATTTTCAATAAGCGCTAAGGAATGGCACTTTCTCCTTCAAGCGAAGGATATGTCCGAAAAGTGTCCAATTGCTGAGATGAACATTTAAAGTTTGTCATACAAGAAAATCATCAAATATCAATCAATGTTATTGAATTAGTCTTCTACTTCTGTAGCCAAACTTCCTTTTTGAAATAATAAAAAACTTTTTTTTGCTATTCGCTAGTGTTGATTTTTATTTTGCAAATTCCGATATTTCGGGAAGTCTTTTTTTTTGTTACTTGTCTGTCACTTGTCTGTCACACCAAACTTGCCCAAAAGCAGTTAACGTTATTATCACAAAATTTCAGGAGCATGTGACTAATGAAATCCTTTATATGCAGTGAGTGCTAAAATGTTATCTTCAGTTTAAAAAAGACGCCGAAAGAGGGCTGCAGTTTTTCCCTTTGTCGATTGTCATTGGAGATACTGGACATTCGTACTTCTAAATTCCGGACGAAGAAGGGAAGACGAAGTCATGTATCTTGAAAATAAAAGAGGAATGTAAAAATCAAAAGTTTTAAATAACTTGGTGGATTGCGCGGTAGCATCTGCAGATCAGCTAAACTGACACTTCTTTTGGAGTATGTCAATAGTGCAGTTAGCGAAGCCTAATTTGGCTCAAATCGCTAATACTACCTATACATTTGAGGAAACCACCGTAGTTGTTTGACCACAACCGTCAAAAAGCAAGGCAGAATTAAGGAAAACTGCTGATCATAGCATCGAGCCTTGATTCTCGATGTGTCGCTGATGTTTGACGTTGTCGACATTTTCGATTAAACCAAACGGAGCAAGTAAATCGACTTCGTCCTGTGGGTCTCTAATGTCAACACCTGATATTTTGAAGCCTGTCTCAGAAAATTTACAAGCGACTAAACAACTTTTCGAATTTATTTACCCATCCACTTAGCTCCCGTACCGTGGAAATATGAATGAGGAAAAGAACTCGCGTAACTACGGGTAGGAAACTGCGGCGCAAGGTTTTCACCATTTCCATTTCCGGTTACTGGAACCCGCGCAAAAGTACAAATGCACGTCCCGATAAAATTCGGCGAAGGACTTGCGCTCGAGATCAATAACTGAAAACTGATCAGGAAATTGATCACGGAGAGCCTTGGCCAATGAACTTTCTCACTGGACTGTCGATATTACTAGTGCTAATCAGCAGCGCATTCCCAATCAGCGGGGGTAACTTCTCATATAGAGTCAAATATGTTAAAGTTTCGACTCTGAAAAGAAGCTTATCAATGGCCAATATCGACTTTACGAGTGCACAATGGGAGCCACTTTGTCTGAGGTAGGTATACCTAGAGATTGTGTTGTTGAACTGGTTGAGAGCGCCAATAAAGTCAATGCAGGCGAAAATGAAATATTAGCTTAACGAATAAGCTTAGCTTAGGTATCACGGAGTTTGCAAATAGGAGACAGAAGGAGATTTGGAAACCACGTCATAAGGCAAATCCTATTGATTTGAGGCAGAGGAAACATCGATTGAGGATGTGATCTGTCCTAGATCTTATCTTTCAAGTTTCAAATTTTCCGGTTTGGCGTGTTAATAATCATACATTACTATATTTCGGAAATTTATTAGGAAACCCTATTAACTTCACTCTTTGGTGACTCATGGTAATCCTTCTTTTCCTAATAAATAAACATTTTGCCCAGTTTACTGCAATCAATACTTTGCATTGGCCATTGAACTGCAGTTCAAGAGCAAAAACTGAGGGAGAATTCCAGCGATTCCTAAAATAAATGATATGGAAGGGCTCTGAAGAAAACTCTTCTTCATTTGGTGGCATCGAGCTTTTGTAATGTGGAAAATATATTCATAGTAGAGCCGGTTTCTGTAAGGCATGTCTTCATTACTTGATACCTGGCTTTTGACAAGATTTTGATTGCAAAATTCCAGTTCAGGTTAATCACAATTATTAGCATATGCAATTATGTTCCGTACCAGTGGACATTTGTGAGAGAGAGAGAAGGGTGCTTTCTGACTATATATATAATATATATATATCTAATGACTATATGCTGTTGGATTCAGCCTTCCCAAAAGCGACAAGGTGAGCTCTAACAATACCTGGCTCGGGCATGTGATAGGGGCATAATCTGATGGCAGCTCACTTTCACTTGGATGTTTCTACTGCGTTTGTTCTCAGGGCGACAGATGAAAATATCTTTCAACATATTGCTCTCTTGGAGCTGACATAGGCTATTATCCGTGGATAGTAATGATTTAAAAGCCCCACGTTGGGTGCTATTTGTGAAAACCATGGTGCTGTGATTGAGGGAAGGTGTAGGGTCCTGGTGACTGGATGAAGCAAAGCACCTTGATTGCATGACAGAGATTCTTTGTAAACCACGGAAATGTCAGACTGTGTGATGATTGAATGATAATGTGATTCTAAACTGGGCACCCATTTGATTCAGCAGGCATCACCAATTTTGGTTTTTATAGTGTTCAGGAAAGCGTCCCTTGATCATTTTATAAAATCGTTGGCGAATAAATTTTAGCTGCCAACTATACTTTCAACTATATATTATGGACCACTTTGAGTTTCACATGAATTTATTCAGGGGAATTACACTTTTTGCTCATGTGATTGCCTTCCACATGTAATTAAGGAGGGCGATTAAACACGAAACTGTAAGATTCATCTAAACTGGGTCTTGCCACGAAGCTTTACCAGAGGTTAGTAGGTACGAACGAAACCGGAAGAGTCGTCTGAGAGCATATGCCATAGGAGAGGTTCCAAAATTCATTTTTGGTTTGTGCGTGGACTCATCAGTAGGCTTTGTATAATCAAAGCTACAGGTATGTATAAGATATTGTATTTCTGAATATTCCCTATATAGTTTTTTTATCCTTATGACCATTTTTTCCCTACCTAATTGCGCAGCTAAACTATCGTCATTTGTAAGACCCACCCTTCCTATTGTTGCTTTCTCTATTTTGCTTAAACGGCAATCTTACGTTATCTTCTTGTTGAGAAGTTGCTGAGAATCATGGTAAAAGTTTCTGCGGTTTGTGTGTTGGTTCCTCGGTGTTGGTTCTTTTTCTAAGTTCTAGCATTGGTTTCCACTCATAACGTTGAGACCGTAATCATGAAGTCATCAGGCGCAGAGAGGCTGATGTCCTACTGGGGTGTCTACTCCTCATCATTGTACCATGATAGATCCTGGTCATACTAGCCATATGCCTGTTTTTCTTACTAATTTTGCTTAAACGGCAATCTTACGTTTTCTTCTTGTTGAGAATTCGCTGAGAATCATGGTGTAAGTTTCTGCGTGTTGTGGGTTGAATTCTCGGTGTTGGTTCATTTCTGAGCTTTTAACATTGGTTTTCCACTCATAGCATTGAGACCGTAATCATGAAGTCATCAGGCGCAGAGAGGCTGATGTCCTACTGGGGTGTCACTCCTCCTCCCTAATCTATCTAGAGTCGTGGACCTTACAGACTATGTAAGGCGACCCGTCTGAAAGCAGTCGGGCTCCCGAACTCTTAAGATTTTCAAGATTTATTCAGATGACGTCTGTGGATCCTCTTGGAATCTCCTTCAACACTTTGTTAAGTTTTCAAGGGGACTTCTTTGAGGCTTCCTTCTTATGTTGTTTGTGGTTTTTTTGGAAACTCTATTTAATCCCTTAACTTCGGGCTCCCTCTAGTGAAATGCATACGAGTAGTCTCAGTCACCTACTGTGCAATTGCACCTTACAATGTGAATATCTGGTAGTAATATGTAAAACCAGATACGCATTAAAGATTACTACACCAGCCTTACGGTAGATAAGGATAGCAACAAATGATAGAATGAGCCTGTAGCCAGAACGCAACTGAAACGTGCTTGTAGACGACAAGGACCTGTACTGTGAGTGGGAGGACCTTGTAAGAGAGTAACAGCAGTTGGAGTTCGTGGATATCTCTTCACGAGAACTGATATAATAGTTCACAAAAATGGTCATAGGTCGATAGTCGTCGGGTCAAGCCAGCTTGCAATGTAGAATGCAAGTTGTCGACCACACAAACCAAAAATGTCGTCTCTACAATCGGGTTATTGTCCAGAAGTGGGAAAATGTTCTTACTGCGCGTCGCAAACTCTGGAAAAGCCCTGCGGAAATCATATTCTTCCGATGATTTGTTAGGGGAAGCTAAGGATAGACTTATCAGCAATGATGATGAGTGGCTAAAGAGGTGGAAAGAGCATAGTATCTAGAGAAGTAAACTAGCTATCCATGCCACCACGAATTGATTTTCTAACTAAAACCCAATTTATCGACAGGACGGACGTTGATTCGTTAATCACAAAGATTATCCAGTTTGCGGTAACGCAGTTTCCCCTAACAGTGACCCGAGATATTTGTATCGCTCAGCCCTGGGTAGGACACTGCCACTGACAGTGATATTGCCTGTTTCATGTGGATCGGTCATCAAATTCAGTTTTATTCATATTCAATCTTAGACCGTGTTACATGAGGCGATCTTTCCACTCTTGGATAAGTTGCTTAAGACCATTTTTGCTAATAGACGTCAGGAAATCATCATCTACATAAAACATGTTTTTAGGGCGCTGGACATTAGATGTCCCGTGTGGTAGTGTCTATAACAAGAACAAACAGGAGTGGTGAGTGGGCGCTTCTTTGATGTATACTGAGAGAGGCACGAAGCAGTTTTGAAATAACCGCCACACTTTGAACTTTACTTTTTGGATCGTGGTAGGGCAATTTAACTCAGCGGACGAGTTTTTCTGGTATCAGGTGGTGTTGTATAGCCTACCAGATGAGTTCGTGTGGCAGACGTCCAAACACGTTCTCCAGATTCAAAAATACAATGTAAAGAGGGCGATGTTTCTCATGGCGTTTCTCAATGAGTAACCACGCAGCGTGTATTACCTCAGTAGTTCCGCAGGTTCACAGTTCTTCCAAAAACGTTGCGAATATGGTTGTCAAGAATGTGTTCAAAAATCTTCATGATATTGGACAGTAACTCGATAGGAGAGTTATTTGAACATACTGCTGACCTTCTTTTCTTTTTAATGTTTTGTGTAAAACAAAACCTTAAAAATGAAATTCAAACGAAATTTGGTTGATATATGGGAACAGTGAGTGACGGGCAATTTAAAGGGGGGCTGTTCATACATGCAAAGAAGAGATGTAAAAACTTTTCCATCGAATATAGTCATGTGGGGTATCAAATGAAAGGCCCCGATTAGTACTTTTCGAAACTGTGTAAGCGAGTAAGGAACCTTTTAGATATTGATTGTAGAACCCCCCTTAAGTTCATCCTGGCAGTACCAAATTTCGCAAGGGCATAAAAAAGCGCAAATCTGGCTATTACGTCGCGTACATGGAGACATCTGGTCTGTGTGTCTTTTTATATGCAGCATGTGGCGCCATTTTATGTTGAGTTTAAGGGGCTTCGAAACCAAGGTGTACATTTTTTTTCACAGAACATGGTCATGTGGGGTATCAAATAGAAGGCGTCGATTAGTACTTTTGAGAACCCATTTTTCTGCTATTGGATGCACCATAGGGGAGTGAGTATACAAAATTTGTGGCCCAAAAAGTGAAATCGGTCTAATTCTCAGAACTTATTAAACCGAAAAATCTAAAAAATAATCATGACATATCTTTCTTCTTTTTCTTCTTTTTCTTCAGCCTTTGTCCCGTTCACAAGCGGGGTCGGCTCGTCGTGATCGGCTTCGCCATTTGGCTCTATCGAATGCCTGATCTGGGTGCAATCTCGAGGCTTTCAAATCCCCATCCAGCGTATCAAGCCACCGTTGCTTAGGTCTGCCTTTTGGTCGTTTACCATCGACTTCGATGTTCAGACCAATCTTTGCAAGTGAATTCTCGTTTGCACGAATTGCGTGACCATACCATCGAAGACGCCTCTCTCGCAACTTTTCCACGATCGGTGCAACCCCATAACGATCGCGGATATCCTCATTTCGGATGTGATCTAAACGTGTGACGCCACTAGTCCAACGTAGCATCTTCGTCTCCATTACCGCGAGACGCCGTTCATTGTCTTTTATGGTTGGCCAACACTCAGAACCATAGAGAGCGACTGGACGGACAACATTGCGGTAAATTTTAGATTTGAGACGTTCGTTGATACGTCGATCACAAAGGACACCAGTTGTGGAACGCCACTTCATCCAGGTTGCGTTAATGCGTGAAGCAATTTCATAACGCAGTTCTCCATTGGCTGATAGCGTTGACCCGAGGTATTTAAATCGCTCAGATCTGGGCAGATCACTGCCGCTGACAGTGATTGTGCCTGTTTCATGGGGATCGGTCGTCAAAAAATCAGTTTTGTTTAAATTCAATCTGAGACCGTGTTGCATGAGGCGATCATTCCATTTTTGAACAAGTTGCTCGAGATCATTTTTGCTATCAGATGCTAGGAAAACATCATCTGCATAAAGCAGTGTGTAGGGCGCTGGACGTTGGATATCCCGTGTGACGGTGTCCATAACAAGGACAAAGAGGAGTGGTGAGAGGGCACTTCCTTGATGAACTCCAACAGAGACACGAAGCGGTTTTGATACACCCGCCATACTTCGAACTTTACTTTTCGGATCGTGGTAGAGCAATTGAACCCAGCGCACGAGTTCTTCTGGCACGAAGTGTTGTCGTAAAGCATACCAGATGAGTTCGTGTGGTACACGGTCAAACGCTTTCTCTAGATCCAGAAAGGCAATGTAAAGAGGGCGATGCTTCTCACGGTGTTTCTCCATGAGTAACCGCGCAGCGTGTATTGCGTCAGTAGTTCCGCAGTTCTTGACAAATCCGGCTTGATTCACGGTTATTTCAACGATTTCGCGAATACGGTTGTCAAGAATGCGTTCAAAAATCTTCATGGTATGGGAAAGTAACCGGATCGGACGGTAATTTGAACATTCTGCTGGACTACCTTTCTTTTTCCATATTGGAACAGTGGTACTTTCTTGCCAGTCAGATGGTGTTCTTCCTTCCTGAATAACCCGGTTAAAGAATTCACTGAGCCACAGTGTTGGGTCCCAGCTCTTTGCTTTCCAGAGCTCAGATGCGATGTCGTCAGGTGCTGTTGCTTTCCCCGATTTCATTTGTTTTATTGCCTCCTCGACTTCAGTTGCGCTGACTGGTGGAACTGCTCCAAATGTCGGCAATGATTGTGGAAGTGGAGGATGAGCAAATTCTTCAGTTGAAATCTGCTCGAAGTATTCTCGCCATCTATCCGTCGCGGCTCGACGATCAGTAAGCAAAGTACCGTTCTTGTCATTAACACAACAGAAGTGTTCGATATCCTGTGTGCGTTCATCACGGCTTTTAGCAAGTCGGTACAGATCTCTCTCGCCATCCCGAGTGTCCAGTTTATCGTAAAGATTTTTGAAATGGTTCGCTCGGGTGACAGCGACCGCTTTCTTTGCTTCCCGGTTGGCATTCTTATAAATTTGCCAATTAGCAGGCGTTTTATCGTCGAGAAATTTGTGGTAGAGGCGTTTCTTTTCACGGACCTTCATTTCAACATCATCATTCCAAAGCCAAGTATCTCGGTTGATGTACCGCTTACCCGGCTTGGTGACCCCGAGGGTTGCAGAGGCCGCTTTGTGGATCGTGTCTTTCATTTGGTTCCATGATTCTTCCACATTCGTAATGGTTGGCAATCGCATGAGTGAGACCGCTTCTTCGTTCTTCTCACCAAATCGCCACCATTTAATGCGCGGCGGGCCAGTGCGTTCCTCACGCCGTTTTATCGGTGGCTTAATTCGCAGGACAGCAATCAACGGCCGATGTTGAGGTGCGATGGTCTCATAGGGAACGACTTTGCAATCAGTGACAGTGGTAAAATGTTGACGTCTTATGAGAATATAGTCGATTTGCGTTTTATTGTTCCCACTATAAAATGTGGGAAGATGAGACAATCGTTTGATGAACCATGTATTCATAAGTACAAGGTCATGGGTGTCCGCAAAATCGATTATACGCTCGCCACCTTCGTTGCGCGCTCCGAACCCCTTTCCCCCATGGCACCTGTTACCGTCTGCCTTTTCACCGACATGACCGTTAAGGTCGCCGGCAATGATTATGTAATCGTCAGCAGGCACGTGACAAGTCTTTTCATCGAGAAGTTGCCAGAAGGCATCTTTCTCGGCATCAGGTCGGCCTGTCTGTGGTGCATACGCGGTGAAGAAGTGAATAGTGCGATCAGCTGATATAATGGTGAGCTTCATCAGCCGATCATCAAATCGTTCGACTTCTTTAATGGCATCACGGAAACCCTCTGAGATGGCAATGCCAACACCATATTGAGTGTGTGGGTTACCAAAATAGAGAAGTTTGTAGCCATTTTTACCGCGTTCGCGTTCAATGTCGCAGCTTTTGGAACCAGACCATCGGGTTTCTTGCAGAGCGCAGATGTCAATGCACCTTTTCCGAAGGGCTCTTGCGAGTTCCTCGGTCTTTCCAGTTAGGGTACCAACATTTAGCGTGCAGACACGTATTTGTTTTGTTCGTTGTGTGCGGACTAACTTGCTTACGTCCTGACGCCGTCCATGCGTCAAGAACCCTTGCCCATTTCTCGACAGGACCGGGGCCTGTCCTGCCGCGTCGACTGAGGTGGACGCCCTAGCATTTCTCCGAGGCCAGTGACTTAATCCGATCATCATGTTTGTAACGACATTCTATGCATTTTCTTGGTCGACCTGTCGCGGGGCCTGTCACCAAGAGAGATCAGGTAGGATTTAGCATAGTGGAATAACTCCAACTATACTCTATTTATCTCTTTCCCTGATCTCAGCATTTTATTTTTGTTTTACTGAGGATAGTACAGAGTACGTTGCCTCAAACCCTCCTCCTTTACCTGGGCTTGGGACCAGCATACTATGTTAATAGCATGACATGACATATCTATAAAAAATATAGGCCTCAAAATACATCCCGTCCAATATCTGCTGAAATAAAGTCAGTATATTGCCATGTTTTAGAAAATCCCCCTTAAGTTCATTCCAGAAGTACAAAATTTGGCATCAGCATAGGCAATAATAGAGTAGATAACTGCGAAAAGTTTGGATGAAATTCAACTATTATTAACAAAGTTATGGGAGGTCAAAAATTTGCATTTTAAGTAAATTTATTGCACCTGACGTGTATGTAAATCAGTAAATGAACGGCGGGGTCCATGAAGACGTTGCATCACCATCCGGTAATAGGCAATGACTTTTTATTTAGGATGAACACACTGCCTATGACGAATGTATGAATGGAAAACTGTACACCTTTATACCCGAAGTGCCCAGCTTTCTGTATCCCTACCCGTTTTATATTGGAACCGTGGTGCTAGCAAGATCAAATCGTGTTCTACTATCCTCCATAACCCAATTGAAGAGTTCACTGAACCACAGTGTTGGGTCCCAACTATTCGCTTTCCAGAGCTCAGATCCGATGACGTTAGATCTTGTTGTTTTCCACGATTCCATTCGTTTTATTGCTTCGTTGACTTCAGTCTCGCTGACGGGTGGAATTGGTTCAAATGTCGGCAGTGCTTGTCGAAGTGGATAATTAACAAATTTTTACGTTGGAATCTGATCGAAATATTCTCGCAACCTATCCGTTGTTAAATGAAATAATAAAACTTGTTGTTTCTTTTTCGTTGGTGTGGGAATTTATTCTTGCAAATTCTTGAAATATCGGTATTTGCAAGAATAAATACCCACACCAACGAAAAAGAAACAACAAGTTTTATTATTTCATTTAATTAATCGTTGGAAACACCGCATAATTTCACTCTGAATATCCGTTGTTGTTCGTCGGCTGGTAAGCAAAGTACCGTTCTTGTCATTAACGCAGCAGAAGTGTTCGATATCCTGCCCCGAGTGTCTTGATCGTAAAGATCTTTGTAATGGGCCGCTCGGGTAACACCAATAGCTTTCTTTGCTTTCCGATTGGCATTCTTGTAAAGTTGTCAATTGGCCAGTGTTTTATCCTTTCTTTTCATAGACCTTTATTTGAACATTGTCATTCATCTCAGCTGACGAACCGCTTACGTGGCTTAGTGTTCCCGAGGGTTCCATGATTCCTCCACATTCATAGTAATTCGTAATCGCAAGATGGCAATCAACGACTGATGTTGAGGTGCGATCGTCTCTCTTTGCAGTTAGAGGCGTTGGTAAAATGTCGGCGTCTTATGATTCGCGTTTTACTATTTCCATTATAAAATGTAAGAAGATAAGGCAATCTTTTGATGAACCATGGGTCATGGGTATCCGCAAAATCAACTATATGCTCGTTACCCTCATTGCGCGCTTCAAACCCTTTCCCCCATTTCACCCCTGCCCTTTCACCCACATGGTTATTTAGACCGGCTGCAGTGATGGTGTAGTCATCAACAAGCACGTTACATGTGTTTGCATCGAGAGGTTGGCAAAAGGCATCTTTCTCCGCATCAGGTCGATTTGTCTGGGGTGCGCATGCGATGGAGCAGTGGATAGTACAATCAGCTGATATAATGGTGAGCTTGATCAACCGCAGTCGGTCATCGAATCATTCAATTTTTTTAATGGCATCTGAGGTGGGCTACCAAAATAGACAAACTTATAGCCGTTTTATGTCGCAGATTTTGCCAATAGACCATCCACCACCGAGTTTCTTGTACAGGGCAAATATCAATGCGTCTTTTTCGAAGGACCCTTGTGAGATCATCGGTCTTTCCAGTGAGGGTACCAATATTTAGCGTGCAGACACGTATTCGCTTTACTTGGACTAATTTAGTTACGTCCTGACGCGTCCATGCGTCAAGAACCCTTGACCATTTATTGACAGGACCAGTTGACGAACCGCTTGAAGGAGGCAGAAACTATATTGGGGTAAAATTTTCTGGTTTATATATTTTGGAATTTGATGATGATGATATATTATTGTAAAAATGTCCATCTGGGTAGGTAAATTCTATTCATTACTAATTAAGGGATAGCAAGGTGTGTCACCTGCAACCTTGTTTCTTTACCTATAACGGCAGTTGATAATCAGTCATGTGTAGTGCCTACTGAAAAATTTGTCAAAATTGGGGTGCTTTTATAAACAGGACGCCAACTCTATCAGCTCCACCAACCACCGTTTAAGCAAAGAAAAAACTAGGTAACTCGTGCGGTGTATGGTATAAAAACGGCGAGAAATTTATCCTATAATCGATTTAGCGCCATCACACAATATCCGTTCATTGTTTCAGTGCTAATTGTCTGGTTTTGGATGCAGAGTCATCCCATTCTTTCATCGGAAACGCCACATAACTGTACCGTAGACCATTGCAAGGTAATAATCTGTACGCTACATTGGGCGATTGGAAATTGGTTGGTAAAAAGGATGCAGGATGCTCCGGTCATTTTTCCATAGAGCCGATGAATTATGGTTATTGGTTGTCGATTGATTTCTAAAAGATTTTCAGACAGGGCAGTTGCGAGTTGATTGCAAGTATATTATCGTATGGATGAAATCGGCAAATAGGGTGAAACACTCCTTTGTTTAATATTGCAGGAAACGGAGTAGTAATTGTGCAGCACTGGTTTTTTACCTGCCGGGAATAATATCGTTTACTTCGGTCAGAGGGAGACTCTTAAAAAAATATTTATAATCTGCACTATGTAAATGAAAAGCAAACTATTTGTCCACGATTAGCATGTTACTCTACTATCCTCATTTACCAAACAACACAACCCCCATTCTTATGCGTTTCACTTTCATTACAATCAGAAATTAACCTCCGATAATGAATTGCACGTGCTACCAAAATTACCTAGCTAAGACCTGGTAAAAGCAGAACCACTCACAATATCTACTTCAATTACGTGAAGGACTCTCTTTCCTGTTGTGCTTCACAAAATGCCCATCGAAGCAAGGCCCTTCGGCTTGAGGTAATCATCAGGCACTTACTCACTCCACCCGTTCCGGGTGGCAATGGCTAACTAGGTGCGAAAAAACCTTTGGGGTAAAATTCAAGACGTTCAAAGTCCTCGAGGGTGTCGCAAAAGGACACAACGAATGGAGGACATCCGAATAAGAAGTAGAAAAGAGGGAAACGCTCCTTCGAAGTCCTGCTGAATGGAATGGGATGAGTGAGACGATTTGACTATTTCCAAGCTGGCAAATGAAGAATGATGCTTAATGCAGAAAGCATATCAAATTAAAGACGTTGCTCAGTAGAAGGTGTTGAAAGGTTATACCTTTATCCTTTCAGCTCCGATTTATTTATTTTGGCTTTTTTTGTTTCATTGAACAGTCTTGGCAGAAGTTCGTTTGATACACAATTTTCAACTATGTTGAAGGCCGAGGGACTTTCTTTCCTCCAATACCAGTCAAGGATATAAAACGTAAATATTTCGTTCGTCAAGGGTAAAACACCAGCTGGCCGGAATGGTAAAAAGGTGTTGAAGGTATTTATTGGGTAAATGCTTTTCGACGTTCTACGGGCAACACAATGGGTGCACGTTTGAATCGCTTAGGTTCGTTTTTCGTCACTTTGAAGGCGTTGAAGTTATCCGGGCTCCTGAACGCTTGAATGACGGCTTTGCGAACATAGTCGACACCGAAAAACAATTTTGTTTTTTGTCTTGTTGGCCAACACTTCTCTTGAAGCAAATCTTCGTGGGTTTGTGTCAGGTGTGTATTTTCAACAGCGAAAACTTTCCTATACTTCAATAATTATATATTTTAATGGGTTTTAATGGAATTTTGATTTCAAGGGATGGTTTTAACTGTACGATTGTAATATGATTGATGAGGCATGTTTATTTGTTGGAATGAAATTACAGGACAAAGCGGAAATTTGACGGCGTTGTTTAGATAGAACTACATTTCGAGTATTATTCAGCGTTAATAAGAAACACGTAAGAAACCTTATACTATCATTAGCAAAATTGACTCTTGTAAACTCTCAACAATTCAAAGATGTTTTGTTTAAAGTTCAAGTGTGTTCTGCGGCAATAGTCCGATATTCGATAAAAGAAGTCCTGATTAGAAAAGATAGACAAAAATGGCGCCGGAATATGCTATACTATGTGTATACCTAGCTGCAAGTGGTATTTGATTATTGTAAAAGAATTTCTGTAAATTAATGGATCGACCGACATATCCATTGAAATACTTTTTATTTGTCATGAAAGTAGTCTATAAAGGATCGGGGTTTATAAGGATGTATATTTTGAATTATAACCCACATTTTGTTTTGGCATATATGGTCGCATTATCGATTGGATTGTACTTAAAGTTCATAATCGGCACATTTAATACTCCCCCGACGATACGTAGCCGGACTAGCAACTAAGCACCTCCCTGCTCACAGGGAACTAACCTGGAAATATTTGACATATTTCTTCGGGCTAGCCCTTTCACTCTCTCGGGGAATGGGAAGGACGAGGATGACAGGAGTTGTTAGTTCAAGGAACCCTTTATCATCCGGTCCTTCCACTGGTCGAGCTCAACCTTCTTCTTGACGAGGAACCGAACGTAATGCGTAACATGACTCCACCTGCTTGCGCCCCACAGCATCTTTCTGACAATCTTATCTACTCCCCTGTGTCCGAATAAAGCTGTTGACGACAGGTAACCAATCTCTCAAGAGGGAATAAGTTGTGTTCGGCCTTGTTCGGTATTCCATTTCAGAACACACCATCAGGAGATGGTTCCTTTCCAATCTTGTGTAAGTAAGACTGAAAACCCCCATGCCCAGCTAGAAGTTTGGTTAGGAAAGAATCAATCTCACCATTCTTTCGCTTTAGCACAGATCTGCGCAGTTTATCTGTCTATTGGCCCATTTTGCCTCCCCGGCTCTGCACTTAGGCTGGAGCTTGCGATACATCTTCTTGTCAAAGGCACCAGCCCATAACCTCCACGCCGTAGGGTTGAACAGATTGCGTTGCTCCCATAAGAAGATTTCACCTGGTAGATATAGCGCCTCCATCCGCTGTCCGCTGCTGTTTCAGTTTGTTCGAAAAAGCTCATTTTCGGGTCGAACATTAAACTGAGGTATTTAACCGCTGGTTTTGACTCTATCATCAACTCGTCGATCGACATGGGATGCAAGGTCGGATTCCCTTTCTGGTCACGATGACAACTTCATTTTTATCCCAGCGCAAGGCTGAAAGCATGGGCTGCCATCCATCCGCTTACTCATCGCATCAGTGTGCCAACATTGCGTCCGGCGTGTGCCTGTTCAACAAACGCCGCAACGTCGTCTGCATAACCGACCAGCCGTGACTCTTCTGGCATGTCAAATCTTAACAGTCTATCGTAAGAAACGTTCTTAATCTCCGGCCCCTAGGATTAATACCAGTGCTACTCCCGACGTGACCTCCATCCTCCTCTGGCTTTCTAGCGTCACATAGAACATTAAACAGCATTAGTCTTTCAGATAATCCCTCAATATCCGCAAGAGATACCCCGGCACGTGGAATGAGGTTTCTAATGTGCCTAGCATATTTGCCCATCTTAGGGAAATGAATACGTTTCTGACATCAAGCGTTATGAGGAGTACTATCAGTCGAGATCAGTCGACTCCGCTCGATGAATCGCATCCACCACATCAATAACAGCATCCACCGTAGATCTCCCTGCTCTGAACCCAAGGTACCTTGGGGATAAGTCCCAGGTAGCACGGATTGTTTCAACGAGTTCACTCTTGATGAGTTTTTCGAGCACTTTCCGGACCGCGGCAAGCATTCATAGTGGTCGGTATGCAGAGGCAGCTCAGCCGAACAGCAAGTCTGGCCGTTGGCGGAACACCAGCCTGCAAGCTTTTGCCGGGATGGCGGAGCTTATAATACTCCTTTCGTAGGTCGAACTCGCAGGGTGTGCGACACTTTCACCAGATGCGTCATACTCCATGCAGAGGACGCAGTTCTCGCTTTCGTTGCAGCTCTTCGCTTAGTTGCCTACCTAACCGCTGTTAAGGAGTTTCGTTGAACATTGCTGGGCAAGTTCCACCATAGCGAGTTTTTGGCGTCAACCATTCATAGAAGCGATGCCTATCCGAGCATTGATTACCTTTAGATATTCATGCTTCGCTTTGTTTTATAGATCCATAGGCGCTACACTAGAAATCAGATCCTTTCCCTCTAGTTGCCCCTTGGCTGCTTCACGCAACGTACTTTTGCTAGTCGTCTTCGGGTCTAATTCAATGAGGACCTTTCATTTTCCGTATGGAGGAAACTTCAGCTACATTGTCTTCGGGATTCATTTTCTAGCGGATTCCGCAAATGTATTGAGTTCCGTCGGCTTAATGAGTAGAGTCTGCTCGACGACTCCGAGGACTGCCAGTATGCGCCGTCGTGAACCAAGGCTGTCTCAATGCTATTGTTGTTTACTATTGATAAATGAGAACTTGGGGGTAAGTTTGTAAGTTTCGTTTCGTTATTGTCGATATATGTTAAAAAGGAAATGGTAAGGTTGGGGAGCGTAAGGATAAAAATTGGAAAGGGGTTATGGAAGGAGGGTGGCTTGTGAACGGCGCGAGCTGTCTTGTTTAGATGGCGGAACGTATTCGTCTTGGGAATGGCGACTCCCGCAAAGGACTACTCTATTTTTCCTGTCGAAAAGACGGTTATCATTTTTATAGGAAAGGAGAATTTGTGGGAATTGGTTCGTGCGGAGAAGATTTTTCTCGCTGATCTTAATCCCCAGATACATGGCTACTAAGGTGTCAGGGTCTGACAAGCCATTTTCAAGGAATTTCACCATATATCCGGTCACGGAACTATCGATGCATGGTGTTTTTGGAAGTATCGTAGAACATCTGATTGGATATGTACTTCGTACCATCGTTATTTTTTAATATGATAGTACAGTGGCGGAGGATCTGCCTTTCCTTGAGGCTGAACTTCTCTATTTGATATGGAAGGAGTCAGTCCAGAAGATGGAACCGAATCCGAATTAACTATCATACTTATGACTGGCATTTAAGTCGCCTCCTAAAATCAGGGATTTTCCAGTTGGACGAGGTTAGTCCGCCCAAAAGGATTTGGTGGTGGATCAAATAATTAGGAGCTATTGGGAATTTTAGATGAAATTCAACAAACGCGAAGTTGTCATTCTGATAAATTTACCTGCTTAGCTAGTATGGGAGGATGAAAGTTGATATGAAAAGGCCACGTAAGGAAAATTAGCGATAATTCTCTCCTTGTGCAAGTTTAAAGACGTGGAAAATCAGCGTCAGCATCATCAACCTGTTAGTCCGGGGAAAAATTTCGGTTCGTCACGGATGTTTACGTTTGTATTTATGCTTGTTCCCATGCACGAATATTATGTACTACTCCTCCTACTTTTTTTTGTGGCGTAATTTGATTTTGCTTAATTATTTTTCATCTTCCTTTCATATTTCCTATAAAATTAGAATATATAGGGAAATTTTGAATTATAATATTTTATCTGCATCTAATGATTCATCTAATGTGCATATACATGCGTGTACGTTATCAATGTATTTATAAGGTGGTTGAATTCTCTTGTTGAAGCAAAGGCTATTATTTTTTTACATTCACTTTGAGAGCTCTCCTTTTCCGTAGTAAGAATATGATATTGTATGAAATACGACTTGTTAAATATGTCTAGACATTTATTGTTCCTTGTCCTTAAAACACCCTTCTAGATACTGGAGGATGTCGTCGAGATCTAAATCAACTTGCTCATGGCGTTACCCAAAGATATGTGTATATGGGCTAACAAGCTTCTCTCTATTTTCACGTGCTATGTACATAGCACCAAATTTCGAATAAGTGTAGAAATACATACATTCTTCCATTTGACCTGGACGGTAAAATGTATGACAGAAGGTGTGCGAAGATTCTGAGGATGGGGCGAAGAGCAAATGTTAAAGACATTTTACTTTCTTTCCTCTGTGATTGTTGTGAAGGCGACATTCAGTGTCAGCTTCTTCAGGACATCTTAACTACCACTTTTCCGTGCTATTGCGTTCAGATGGGTTAATGGAGGTACAAAAGGTAATGGCGACATACTAACCAGCAACGTGAACTTCTTCCATAAAGTACTTTTATCGCTTGTAGCCTGGAACCCCTTCAGTTGGTGTGTTCAGGAAACAGGAAATTGTTGAGCTTTTCGGTTCTGGACACAGAGAAGCAGTGGCGAATTACGTAAAGTGAAAGTTACTTTTCATATGAATATAAGTGGCTCGTGGAGATAAACCTTCAAGGAATTGTCTGATGCAATGAGTTAGTTTATTTGCACTGTTCCGTGTTATATGTCCATATTAAGAGTTTCAAGAATAAATTTATCAGGAGATGACACCCATTGGGAATAAGATAAGTACAAAATGTTTTGAATTGAAGCGATTGCATCAAACATCTTGCCTTCAAGGTAATTTATGAAAGAAATCACTTGAATTTTAAAATGGTTAGAGGCTTATCAACAGGTTTTTGACAAGGACGCAATTGCAAATAGGCCACTTCCAGAATGTGCAGTTCAAGCTGCCATTTAACACTTCACGTAGTCGGCAGCAAATACCTAAGTCTAAATAGATTGATACGGAGTGAATTTTCAGGAGGAGGGCACTATAGTGGAGATTTTAAAATTATGAAAGTCAACAAAAAACAATATCGAAGTCAATGAATTCGTTTGCGGATGTCATTCCGCTTCTAAATGAAGACTTGGTTCTACTTAGTATGATAAAATAACACGTCACTATTCATATCAATCAAGTACATTCTTTTACATTTAATTATGGACATTAAAATTGATTTTTTTTAAATTTTTACCAGCAGGTAAGTGATCCACTCAAGCGGGTGAATTTCGCTTCGTGGTGAGTTACGCTACTCTGGTGCGGAGTGCAGATGAATCGTCACTAATCGATATCACAATGCAGCCCCTTTACACTACTCCACTACCCCAGCTGAAACTGGGTTTGAGCGACAAAACCCTCTTGGCCCGCCAACTATAGGGTCGCAGAATGAATTACACGCTGTGCACCTTTCCTCCCCGAAATCTCAGCCCCGGAGACAAAAGGGTTAAGCCTGGACACGGAAACTTTCTTGGAGCTGTCGTCAACGTCAAACCTAAAGAAGTACTCTCCTCTGTTCAAGACTTCACATAGTAGTTGCAAGGACCTCCGTGAAGCATCTACGCGAACCAAGACGTGTGTCCAGAAATCCAGGTCCTTAAACGTGTTAGTTTTCGTCGAGGAATGACAGGATGGCAGGGGTGGTCTTAATCGGACCGGTGTCCCAGTAGAAAGGGCTGACCTGGTATCGAGCACAAGATCACTCGGGAGTCTCAAATTCGCCCTCCACCCTCTTCGCGATGGGCTGTACGTAGGCGAAGTAACACGAAAGGCAGGACTTCACGGAGATCCAACGGGTACCATTATAGTGGCCTTCAGTGTCCTATGCCAGCGTTTCAGCATCGCATTAGATTGCGGGTGCTACGCAGTCGTCCGGTGGCGTTTGAAGCGCAGGAGTTTGCCAAACACCAAGAACAGGGTAGACTCGAACTGCATTCCCTGGTCAGTAATGACTTCGGCCGGAACTCCAAAGTGTGGGATCCTTTCCCGATAAAGAGCCTTGGCGTACAATCGTGCGGAAATGTCGGCCAGAGGTTTTGCTTCAGGCTACCGCATGAACTTATCGATGATTATGAGGTAATACTTGAGCCATACGAATCTCGCAAGGGGCCTATAATGTTGATGTGGATCGTGTGCTTTGTAGACCGAGGGAATGAGCCTATTTCTTTTTGTACGTGTTTGCTGACTTTACAGTTCTGGCACACGATGCACTGTCTGGCCCAAAAGTTAACATCCTTATTCGTTGAATACCAGAAGTATTTGTTAGTCACAAGCCGATGTCCTGCCTGGGTACGCAAGATCGTGTACTGCATGGAATACTTCCTTAGGAAAAGCGACAGGAATATATCGCCTAGGTCCCTGCGAAGTCTGAGGCATCGATGAATACGGCTAGAAATGTATCTATTTCGGGGAATGCCAGGAATGTAGTGTCCACCAGCTGTCGTTTGGCTGGCTCAAATGCCTGGAGGGCCTCTGTAGACCACGCAATCACGCGTGAGTTTTTGGTTTGGGGTCCAGACAAGTAGGCATTGAGGATCACTTGACATTGTGGGGCTTTGGGCAAGAAACGACAATACGTTGTGGGAAGTCCTTGATAGTCTGAACCTTGTTTGGATCTAGTTGGATTACCTAAGGGAAATCATGTGGACTAAAAACTTCATCTGCTGTTGAAGGAACTTATCTTTTTCAACGTTAAGCACAAGACCGGCCTCAAGAAGACGCTGAAAAATGCATTCGAGATGTTCCAAATACTCAGACTCTGAAGAAGAGGTCACTAAAACATAATTTAAGTACATGAAAAAAAAGTAAGGTTTCGCAGGACAGAATTGATGAACCTCTGGAAAGTTTGCGTGGCATTACACAGACCAAGTCATCGGTGAACTTGAAGAGTCCGAAGGGTGTGCATATCGCCGTTTTCGGAATATCTTGCTTGCTTTGCTGATTCACTAACCGACAGTCGCTTAATGAGTACGCGCTTTAATTTCGAGTAGGAACACTCCTCCAGAATATCGAGAGAAGAGCCCAATCGACTATTGGTCCAGGCCCACGAGCGCATACAAAAAAAGTTTCTCCGAAAAGGAGTCATGGAATCCCAATTTAGCAATGGTGCCCTTAATCCAACTCCAAACACATTCATGATGTCTAGCGTCGTAAACGTACAGCACTTAACAATGGTCGACGCCTCCAGAGTCTGTTCCACAACCGTTGCTATTGCATCGAGGGTAGAACTGCCTCGTTGAAATCCATACAGTCGCTGCGATAGACCACCCGCTTGCTCGACGAACGGAAGCAGCCTATTATATACCACCGTCTCCAACATCTTTCTCATAGTGTTCAAATAATAGATAGGGCGTTACGAAGAGCGTGCGCCAGGTGATTTTTGGGACTTCGGCGGTTTAGCAATAGCTACTTCCTGTATGTACGATTCAAACGTGCTTAAAAAGTCTCCACGATTCAGTAGTTAGGAAAACTATCTCGTTACTCAAATGGAATAAATTTTAAAGGATCCGCCCGCGAATATTGACGAACATTGGGTTATTGGCCACATCCCAAATGAAAATCACATGACCTATCTGACAGCGGAAAGGTGAACATGGACCAAAAGGAGGTAACGACGAAGTTGTATCTTTTGTGAATGGTATGGTAAATCACATCATAAAAGTGTTTAGACGAACAACAGCTACCAATCTTGATGGTTTAACTGCAGAATTTTTTCCTGCAGCCCATTCTCTTTGTACAGAGTTGCTATTTCCGCTCATTAGTAAATCCTGGGAATCTGAGATTTCGGCCACTGAGTGCAAGATGGATGGGTATCCGCGTCTCTTCTGCTGTCGTTAAAATACTAACTAAAATTATTCTGGAACATATCCAAAAACACATTGACAGAAAACAGTCTGAATCTTTCCAAAGATTTCACAAATTTCGTTGATTTCAAATGCAAAAAAGGAAACTGAAAACAAAACCTTATTGAAATCAGTTTACTGTCTGTCTGTCTGTATGCTTCCTCAGAAACGGCTACTCCCATTGATACGAAATTTGGTAGAAGGGTGGGAGCTTTGACTATCCTTGTATGCAGTGAGAAACGTCGCTCAACGTTGAATTTAAGGGGGAGTCCTCATATATGCAAAAGGGAAATGCAAAATTTGATTGACCGGATATAGCCCCGTGAAATTTGAAATGAAAGGTCTCTGCTAGCTCTTTTTCCGTCAGATATTAGCTCTGACAATGGGCGCAAAGGGGAGAAGTGCGGAAATCCGAAAGGGGTCAATTATTTCAAGGACCCTTCCTCAGAAACTGTCCAACTCACAAATCTAAAAACCCGAATCCCTCTTAAATTCATCTTAGATTACTGAAAGTAAGACAAATTATTCTATTATCTATTATTATTCTATGCATCATACCTGCAAATTTTGGTGGAAATCCGACTATTATTAATGAAGTGAAAACTGCTCTCTCGCGTCAAATTACTATTCCTCCTCATTCCTCCAAGCCTTCGCTGGCACCTGTTCAGGCCGTGTCATGGGTGCATTCTGACTCAACCCAATCTCGAACTTAGAGCTGATTCGACGTACCGGACAGATACATGAAAGTGGACATATCCTACTTACAAGGAATTGCGAGAGCACCATTTCTGAATATACAATGGGATCCACCATTTTCAAGTATGGGTTAAGTAGGTGGACACCTACCCACACATGCCATAGTACAACTGAGGAGAAATATAGGTTTCCCGGGAAAACCTGAAGAGGGCTTATGTGCATTTTCGTGATCCTTCAACGATAGTACGTAGACGTGTTGAATGTGCCCTTTGAGCGCTTCGATCCTTCACGTGTATTTCTACCAAATTCTCGTGTCTATATCGATGCATGCATATCGATGCATGCTCCAGGCTGGCGTATTGCCTAAATTCTTCTATCAACAACAGACATTAACTTAACACAAGCCTGGAGACCGGAAGCTGCACGCTTCAGGTATGAAAGGTTTTGTGTATTTCTTAGGGCGTGGCACGTAATATATGCATATATTATGTGAGAGTATCCACTTTCGGATGATATGGACATTCATAGTCTTGAATTTTCAAAGAAGCAACAACTTTGACGTATATAACTTTGTTAGTAATAGTGCGATTTCTACCAAAATTGGTAGGATCATGCTCTATACTTTAGCCTCAATTTTGTGGTGCTAGAATGAACTTAAGGGGGTTTTGCAGCCAATTACTAAAAATTATAGTAATATACTAATAATAGTATTAGTAGTTAATAATAACTTTATTTGAACAGATATCGGTATGGAAGGTATTTCGGAGCCTAGGTACCATATAGTGGCAGCCTTCTGATTTTTTTCAGATTTTTCGGTTTGGCGGTTTCTGGGAGTGGCCCCTCCCGCACCGCCCAGCCTTTCAACAAATGTCAAAAGTACTAATCGAGACCTTTAATTTGATACCCCACATGACTATATTTGATGAAAAAAAATTTACAGCATTTTAATCCTTTCTACTGAAAATGATTGATGTCCCCTCCCAGTGTTTCAAGGAGTTCTTGTTACTGTACTCTATCCCTATGCAAAAGTATGTTGCTCTTGCAGAAATCAATGCCGAATATTCTCCGTTCAACCGGCGAAATTCTAAATTTAAAATCAATCCCCGAGGTGGTTTTTTCAAACAATAAAACATTACCGCAGGTGCATTGTACAAAAAAGTAATAAACCTCCTGAATAGACAAATAAAAAATCCGCACCAGAGACATTGAAATAAATTGTCTATGTGAATGCCACGGTATCTTAGTCATCCTATTCTCTTCCTTGTTTCACAGTGAATATGTTACCTTTGAATCGTGTTGAAATTCTGGCACAAGACCACAATGAGACTCACTGACAGAAGTGTAGAAAAAATTGGGAGGAAGTAACCAAAAAGAACAAAACTCATTGCACTTAGAGTGGGGGCAAAATTATATTTGAATGTAAGAACATCTGAGTTTACGTGTATATATGTAGATATCAATAGCACGGAAGTATCTAATGCTCCTAGTGCGTTATCCAGAACAGCATGAACAACCTTTGGTCGCAGGTGTGTTAAGCATCTTATTCAACAGGAAGTGTTCTGCATAGCTCCAATCGTTCGCTGATTCTATCATGTGCATAAATGGGGTTGTCGACTTTTAAGGATATTTGGAAATCCACGTGTTTGGAACGCGTAAATAAAGGAAAAGGACAAGATGTGAAATCTGCTCAGATTGATTAATTGTTCTTTTAAGGACACATTTTTTTGCAAAAGTTAAGTATTGACTTTTGTAAGGGATGTAGTCAGTAATTCGGTATTCCAGTCAAAGAGGGCAACTCACTTTAAAGTTAAAAGCACAGTTAACCAGAAAGTAGCAGAAGGCGGTTTCACAAATCCTCTACGGACCGTGATGTGGGATAGCTCTGTCATCTCAGGTTCCAGTTTACCCCAGTATCCTGTTGCTGTAGCATTCGTAGCAAATACGAATGCTGGACCGGGTACCGGGGACTGATATATTTATTCACCTTATGTGGCTGTTCTTGTATACCTTCAGCACTTCCTCCAGCAGCAAATACCTACAATCTATCTGTCTGACTGTCTGTCCGACTGTCGGTGTCTGTCGCCGCGACTGGCTGTACATATTCCTTTCGTTTGTTTGTCAACTGGCTCGTATACAATTCGTTTTCAGGCAACAAAATAAAGCAATTTATATTCAAGATGTGAAAACAACTGTAGTCACCGTGTGTCAGCATACCAACAATGACAACGACACCAGAGCATGTTAATGCAAATTGTTACAGGTATATAATGTCCCCATCCAGGCCAACTTGGTTCTTATAGTGTCATCATCCGCAGCAAGGAGGGTTGAGCTTAAGGTTAAGCTTTGAACACACAAAATGTTGCAGCAGATTTTTTTATGATACTAACATTGTCAAGGAGATTTACTCGTAAAGTGAGTCTGTCACAATTCAATAATGGAGAGTTTTATGAACGGTATCAAGTGATTTATTTTGTACACACAAAATGGTGCACTGTTAAATTCAGGAACTTAGATTTATTTGAATCCTATAGGATGTGATTGTAAAACAGTTACAAATAAGTTTGTAGTAGAAGAAGATTTTGACAAAGGATTCTAACAAAGGATTCTTTTTCATCTTCAGAATATATCTAAGAACGAAGAGTAGAATCAATAAATTTATTAAAAAATAGAATTAAGTAAATTAATAGATGAAGAGTTATGAAGACACTATAAATCCAGTAATTAAGGGGGTCATCCCGTGTGAAGGCCGTTTTTTTTTGCCTTTTTTTGAAAAATTATTTTGAAGGACTGGATAAAGATAAAAACGTGATTTTTTCACCATATGTTTATTGATATTTCTAGTATATGTGATAAATTTTTCAGCTTGATTTCGTAGCTAATTTTCGGTATAAGTGTTAATTTAAGCACCCATCTCCAAAAAAGGTGTTTTTCTGCTGCCACGCTGGAGGGCGCTGTGTTCATCTGAGGAAAAAAAGCTAAACGGCATTTTAATGTGGACAATATTCCACGGTCCGCAAACTAGGATAATTGGAAAATATTAAAAGGTAAATTTTTGGTGGGCTTTTAAACTTAATTTTTTGGATTTTGGTGTTTTTTTACGGCTTTTTTTATGAATAAAAAAAAACGACCCGTCCGATTGCAATTATCCTAGTTTGCGGACCGTAGAAATATGTACTAAAGAAGCCGTGAAAATTTCAAAGAATTTGGTTGGATAGATTTTGAGCTATGGTGGCAGCCGATTTTCAAGATGCAGTTTCGAGAAAAACGCATTTGAAAATTTAAATGTGATTATCAACAGTAAAATGTTAGCCCACCATTAATCTGCTATACCCGGTCCATAGAGAGCACCCTCCGTTTCTTCAAAAAAGTCTTGTAAGGCCGATTGTTGCTCTCTGTTGTCAATTGTGGCTCTTTTAGCGAGGTCAGTCGATGGTCGTTCGGACCGCCAAATTCGCGCTTCATTACGGCGGTCGGCATAAACCTGACATATCTGACCAACTTGACATCCCATTGTCACTAGGATTTTGAGAATGCCATTGAATCCTTTATTGAAAATAATTTCAGCCAGAAAAGTGGCTATTACTACGACCTTGGCCCCAGAATGAAGGTGTTTAGGAGCGAAAGTTCAGTTCAATGCATTTAATGGCTCATTGTTATTCTGGGTCTCTACTCCTAAACATCTGTTCAAGAGATCATCTCGTGACAAATCTTCATAGATTGGTTTGATGACTGTTTGAACTCCTTCAGTCAAAGGTGCCTTCTCGTGGTGAAAACTATCCAGTTCTCCTTTAGCATCCGCTTTGCATCATTTGCACCAACTGTCCTCGCCTGCTGGACAATTTTGATGCTGAGGATTTTCGTCTGTAGAATAATTATGGAAGAAAGTTTCCCAAATTTCTTGCTTCATTCCTTTTATCGAATTTGCGTGTCGACGAATAGCTAGCCCAGAAAATGTAGTGAGGTCCTTATCACCAATGCCTTTGTGATTCTTCTTTGCATTTCTAAGCCGCGTTCCCATTCTTTTCTCGATGTCTTACGTATTCCTTTTTTACTACTACGTACATTTAATTATTTGCAGAAATTTGCAGAAATACCGGAGACAACTGCAGTAAAATCCAATATACAATATACAAAACTTGTCGCAATTGGAACATCCATGTTCATGCTTGCTAAAAGTTTCTTTGCTGATGTTGATGCGAAGTCCTTTTTCTTCTCTGATAACTATCGATTCCCATGAAATACTCGTTTTTTAGTGCAGGCATGACGTTGAACGTTAAAGGGATCTCCCTTCGTACGATCCATTTAAAAAAATCACTGAACACAAAAACAGCACAATACTTACAACAAAATATAACTGAGTATAACTTGAACGCCTTTCAGTGCTCACTCTAGACTGGATTATCCTTTTTATTCCAAACAACAAATAAGTTTAGACAATTGATTGGTTTTTCATCTTTTTATATTTATACCTGTGTTCAAATTTATAAGGCTCAGGTAAAAAACTAACAGGTAAAAAAAGATTCGATGCTCTTTCTCATCGAGTACTCTAGCTGCGGCTGCAAACTCCTTACCTCTTTAACCCTGTAATTTCTGAAGGACTCGGAATATCGGAAAATCCTTTTGTCCACATATTCTCCACTATATATAGATACAATTCATGCAAAAAAAAAAAATCGATTTCTCCAACCCGACACACGGGATGACCCCCTTAAATATTAAGACTATCACAACTTCGGTGCCCAGCAGCTAGTTTCGAACACTATTACTATTATGTGGTGAGAATTTGAGTCAGTAATGTGGTCAACAATATGAAAAGATAAGCCAAATAACGAGATACGCATAAAGGAAAGTATAGTTCGGTGCAAAATTTTTCGGCATCCCACCTTCTTGGTTGCAATAATAAAGTATTCATCTTTGTTGGCCAGCTGGATGTAAATTCTAATGAAATGAGTATAGTAGTAAATTTAAACAAAGAATTATGGCGGCGTGAAAATTCGCACGAAATGGTTATTGGAAGTACCTGGTTTGTGCGGAAGGCGGTCCACAAACAAATCGAACATGTGTTATTTGAACGCCGACAACTCTCAGCCTTGATGAATGTCAGATCCACAACATAAAATAACATAACCCTCCGTAACACCTAAAAGGGGGAAATGGATGCCGCAATAACCGTAATCAACAGAGGTTCTGGAGATGAAGCGTCAATAAATGATCTTCACAATTACCTGAAGTACGTTATCATTGATATCACCACAAATATACTTGGCTCCAGTCGCAGTAAAAGTCGGAACGATTGGTTTGACGATGTATGCAAGCTGTGAAGCGACTTCACAGACAAAGTCAGGGAGAACTACCGGGTCTGTGAACTCTAAAAGCAGAGGAAGCAACCTTACAAGGCGAGGGAGTTTTATCAACGAGTCAGTAGAATGATACATTATACACCTCAATGCTAATCCTGCCGAGACAATGAGGGATGATGATTTCCATCAGAATGGGCATTTTGGAACGATGGGTCAACTAAAATATCGGTGAGTTGGAGTTCACGCCAGCTGAAGACGACGGACAAATACCGCCACCACCAAGTATAGAAGAAACAGTCCGTAAAATTCATCGGCTTAACAATTATAAGTCCTCAGGAGCTGACGGAATTACAGCCGAACTAGTTAAATATGGAGGCGACCAGCTTCATCAAGCGGTTTATCAACTTATGATTAAGGTGAGAGACAGCGAACCAATACCTGCCTACTGACAACGAGACATTATCTGTCCCTTATATAAAAGGGGATCATGCAATGCAGCAATTGCTCGCTGAGTACCATCTATAAGACATTCTCCGCTGTCTTGCTAGGTGGGATAGTCCCATATGCCTAGAATACCATTGGTCCATACCAATGAGGCTGCACTACAGGCAAATCATCAACAGATCAGATTTTCTCTGTGCGGCAAGCGATGGAAAAACTGTTGGAATATGGACATCAGTTTCACCATCTTTTCATCGAATTCAAGGCCGCCTATGAGAGCATAGCCAGGGTAAAACTGTACACAGTCATGAGAGAATTCGGTATCCCGACGAAATTGATAAGGTAAATGCAAGGGGTACGATCGTCTTTAAGTCCACCCAACTACTGGCCCATGCTGACGATGTCGACATCATGGGAAGGATGACACGAAACGTACAAACTTCTTTAATCCAGATCGAGTAGAGGACGCGAGATTTTGGGCTGCATGTCATCGACGACAAGACGAAATATATGGTGGCAAGGTCACAACCGAAAACCGTGCCGTGCCGATCAATTACAACTTGTCGGTCCAAATACATGCTGTAAGAAGAACTATCAAGTAGTGCTTGCCGTTCGTATCAGTAAACCGCCCATGTTTGTATGCAAGGTTTTAATGGAGCACCTTACATAGAGCATTATGCCTGGTGATGTTTTGCACTGGTGCCATAGCAATGTAGCCAGAAATGAGATGATCCAACATTTCTAACGCCGAATTACACATTTTGCCCTCTTCATTCTCCTCCCGCTTTTCCATAATAAGGCTTTTGTTAGCTGGAGTGGCAACTACGCGGTCTTGAATGGCACACATGAATCCCTCCGTCTCAGTAAAGAGCTCCCCATGACACAGCCATCTATTCTACAAATGGCTGCGAAAGACAATTCACGTGTTTACCGTCCTTTGCTTTCGACTTCCATTCATCTATCCGCTTTTGGTTCACCTTCACCCCACGCCCTTACCTTCCATGTCACGAGGCAGGTTCATCCGCTCCACAGTAGAGTTTGGATAATGCATTCGGTTTTGGACATAGTAGTCCGTATCCGTCGCTGGACGTTTTTAAAATCGGTCTTGGTCCACGGCAATATTCAGAATGCATACGCTAGTAAAGGAATAGCGAATAGGTTATTTTATTCTTATTTTATTCCTCCCTAAGAGATGCGATTTCAGTACCAGCTTTACACATTGCAGGAATTCGGACAGCAGAGCATCATTCAGATGACCCACTGCAGAATTTCTGGGCACTTGTGGAAGTTTGTTTCGGTCACCAATGCCAAGTCCGGCATGTGGCTCATGATGATCTTTGCGGATGGCATGGATTCGACACTTATCTAATCCAAACTCCATCCGAATATCACGGCAGTACATTTCTACTATTTGCAACAGACTTCTAAGGTAGTCGTTAGTACCAGCATACAACTTGATGTCATCTAAATACATCAAGTGTCTCAGTCCGCACTAAGCACGTAGGCCAAAGGGGACTCATCGAATCCCCCTGGAAGATGTTCCTCCATATATCGATGGACTCTAAGGTATTGGCACCCTCAGATGTACGCACTGATAAGGTTGTATGCTACCCTTTCATGACTGTCGTCAAAAACTTTATTAGTTTCGGATCAATGCGATACAGATATAGGATATCGATTAGCCAGATATGCGGATGCTATCGAAAGCTTTGGCATCATCGATATAGCAACTAAAGAGGTTTCTTTGGCTTCTAGTTGCTTGTCCTACAACTACCGAGTCGATAATGAGTTGCTCTTTGCAGCCCCTTGACTCAAGGCGGCAGCCCTTCTGCTCCTCTGGCAGAATGATCTCGAGGTGAGCATTGACCTTTCCAATAACAATGGACGTTATGAATTTGTAGAGGGTTGGTAAGCAAGCAATCCGTTTTGTGTCTGCGGGATATCCAACGTGTCCTTTTTAGGGATAAGGTAGGTAATTTCCGCAGTGAGGAAAGGTGGAAATTCCTCCGGTCGACTAATGTCCTGATTTATGCTATGTGCCAACCGACTGTGTATACTGGTAAATTTCTTATAACAGAAATTCTGCACCCTCCCTCCAATTCTTTGAACTGTTTATGACTCGTCGAGCTTGCTTTTCGGTAACATCAGCAAAATTCATGCCAGGCGGAGTGCATGGCGGGTGCCTTTCTTTCGCTTCCGTCATCGAGAACTGTACTGTCTGGATGCTCTGTTGGCATTCGTCGAGTGATCTCAAAAAACTCCGCTGGTTCCTCGCATAATTTCCATTCTGGACACGTATGGAGTGACTTTCGCTACACCATCGTAACCGACTACATATGACAGAAAGCTCCAGCTTTAGTGTGTCCAGAATTTCAACTAACGGGTGTTTCACTGGGGAGGCATAGTTTCTAGAAGCCCTTTGCACATCATTTTTCACCCGTCTGCTGGCTTTGCCAGCGTAGATCTGAATCAATCTAGCAATGTCCTGCCTTAGTAACGCCCGCCGACGTTCCAGATGAATTGTCCATGGTGGATCTCTTCGATCGCTCAAAGCTACAGCCGTAATTACACTGCAATTCACAAATCATTGTAGTTGCAGCGGCGACATATGAACGCAGCAGCATATCAGTGGAAATGCAATATCTTCTTTGATTTGAGATAGAATTCTCGGAGCCGCTGGAGATGCATATAGTCCGGGTCTAAGCAAAGAATTTATTTCCGAGAATTCTATACAAGCTCTTTGGAATTCGTCCCGAATCTTAGCGGAGGCTCTAGCCGGACGGTGAAGAAGAGGGCTTGGGGGATTGTTGATGCCACGGCCTCTGTCCCCATTGGCTGTTGGTCACCATAATCCGTGATGACTTCAAGTCTAACACCTCCCTTGATGGTGGTCGAGATTGTACTGATCTGCGACCTGCTGCACAGTCACGTGCACGTATTGCGGGAAACGGTCGACGAATCTCTGGTACAACGAGTAGCGGTAAGATGTTGTACCCGCCTCCGCCGTTATTTCGTGGTAGGAGCGGATGATGAAAAGGTTCCTTTCCTCAGTCCACTTCATCCGCTGCCTACGCGAGCCTGCTGAAGTGGTCGCCACAGATTGTGGCGAAACAGCCGCAGCAGGCGGAGCGCGACTAATTATTTGAAATAATAAAACTTGTTTTTCCTAACGGTCTTGTTAGCATTGATTAAGGGAATCAAAATCAACACTAGCGAATAGAAAAAACAAGTTTTATTATTTTAAAAAAAGAAGTAGAAGTGTTTCACCGTTAGTGCACATTTTGTGTGATAGGTCGCCTCAATCTCAAAAGTCCACCTACGAATGAGGGAAGGGGACATCCAAGGCGCCACTATCTCCACTTCTATAATCCCCCAATGTTCTCAAGTGAGATACCTCTTCCTTCAAGGAATATGACTACATAAATCTTTGATTTTATCTGATCCCATAAGTCCCAATTAAATATTACTCTTAGGATGAAAACTAAAGACCTGCAATTAACCATGTAACTAAAAGTAATGTTCGCTGATTAGTATGTCTATTGTTGAAATATTTGAGAACATTTGGCGAAGGAACATATTTATCTTAATGGCGACATTAGTCTTAGTATGTCAGTAATTTTTAGCACGTGAATTTTAACGGATTTTTGGCAGAGAAACTGAAATTCATGTTACCTTACAGGTGACAGGCGATACATGTATGTATGTACGCCGCAGCACACTATGCCATTCATCCATTAACATCAAGCTTAAATGAAATTATGTGGTTTTCATTACAGTGAAGTTAGATAGAATGTGTACATTTAAATAAGATATTCCATAATGGATTGAATTCATCTGATCTTTTATAGTAATAACTAAATTAGCGGAGCGATGGCGTGTCAGGACGCCGACAGCTTTTAGGGATATCGATTTGGTGGACCTCGGTGCAAAACTGGGATGTCTGGAGTTCCTTATTAAGGCAGGCCTAGACCGGATATGCGCTGATGATGATGATGACTAAAATTATATCTAAAAGTTTTTCCAAAAAGCGCAAAGATGTCTAAACACCAGGAAGAACTACCTGCAAAAAGAGTCAAGAAGGAAAAAGGAGAGGGAAACTTTGGCTAAATGAAAGCAAGAGTCGAAATATGGTAAACTGTGAAAAGCAAATCGAACTGCAAAGTGAGAAAGGAGGACGAGAAACTCCATAAGCCGAAAGTTAACTGTTTCAAATGTAAACGCTTTTATGTAAAACTAAATTAAAATTAAGAGTAAGATTAAGTGCAGAAGCTACTTCCTTTTATAAACAGTTTAAATTTTGAGGACAAACGACCAAGCTGAAATGCAATCGCTTCTCGTAACATCCTTGGCACAGGTGAAAAAAACTAGCATAATAGCTCCGTGGAAGAAATTTCGAAGATATCATCAAGGCGGACACCAGAGCAGAGTCTCAGAAATAAATTTCAGGGGTTAAACATTAGGCCGTGGCATATAAAGAAAACATCTATCGGCCAGAGATGTGTGCTGTTGAAGTGACGATCAAGGTAACATGAATAAGCAAGGTTCTTTCTAAAAATCAGAGAGCTTCCTCTAAACTGATTCTATTGCATGACAGTCGCAATAATGGTAAGAGCACGATGCTACAGAGGAATAATCAGGAATATAGCGGACGAAAGAGTTATACAGATTGGTTGATGAATGAATATCTTTGAACTGGTAAGAGGAGCGAAGAACGAAACCAAACAAGTTTAGCTGAGGATTACAAGATAACGGAAATTAAACCGAACCGGAACTGAAAGAGACTGTCTATCCAAGTAATAAACAGGTGTCGGGAAATAAAAAGATTTCAGAGTAAAAGCTAACATGAAACATTTGCTAACATTAAGTACCAACTTATTTCGTATAAAACGAAACACAAAACCTTAAAAAGGCATTGAAATTGTTAAAAGAGATCCTCCCCATTCTATCGCTTATGTAAAATTTCAACGAGAATGCAGCGGCGGAAACCGGCTTCTTGAGGAAGAGAATATGATGAACGGAGGCAAAAGATTTGGAGATCTAAATTGTGTGCACGTCTTTCCTTTCGCTGAGGAAGGTAGACTCCGATAAGTTAACTACGGTGGAGCGTCTCCTTTGAAACCCATGCTGTTCTCTTTCCCAGTGAGATCTCAGAAGCAAGACGGAAGGCAGTCTTTGCCATGTTTCCCCAGAATTTTAGACATATAGCAAAGGAGTGGTATAAATCCGGGTGTGTATATGTTTATCATCATCATCAATGGCGCAACAACCGGTATCCGGTCTAGGCCTCCCTTAATAAGGAACTCCAGATATCCCGGTTTCAAGCCGAGGTCCACCAATTCGATATCCCTAGAAGCTGTCTGGCGTCCTGACCTACGCCATCGCTCCATCTCAGGTAGGGTCTGCCTCGTCTTCTTTTCCTACCATAGATATTGCCCTTATAGACTTTCTGGGTGGGATCATCCTCATCCATACGGATTAAGTGATCCGCCCACCGTAATCTATTGAGCCGGATTTTATCCCCAACTTGAGGGTGATGGTATCGCTCATAGACTTGACCCTATGGTGAGACGACTTGACCCTATGGTGAGACGTTTCGAGCGGAACAGTTTTCGTAAGCTGAAATAGGTTCTGTTGGCTGACAACAACCGTGTATGGATTTCATCATTGTAGCTGTTATCGATTGTGATTTTCGACCCTAGATAGGAGAAATTATTAGCGGTCTCAAAATTGTATTCTTCTACCTTTATTCTCCCCGTTTGACCAGTGCGGTTTGATGTGGTTGGTTGGTTGGTTTTCGGTACTGACGTTGCCACCATATACTTTGTGTTGCCTTCATTAATGCGTAGCCGAAGATCTCGCGCCAATCGTCGCCTGCTCGATCTGGATGAAGGCAGTTTGTATATCTCGGGTGGTTTTTCCCATGATGTCGATATCGTCAGCATAGGCCAGTAGTTGGGTGGACTTAAAGTGGATCGTACCTCTTGCATTTACCTCAGAATCATGGATCACTTTCTCCAGGGCCAGGTTAAAGAGGACGCATGACAGGGCAGCCCCTTGTCGTAGACCGTTGTAGATGTCGAATGTATGTTCATGATGGGAGAAAAACCTAGACTCTGAGCACTCAGCCCGTGGTAGTCCATTGTACTCGGCTCCCCTGTCTAACGGAATATCCCGTGGGGGTGCTTTCCTACCCGTTTCAATGGAAGCACACCAGCATCAAAGATCTTAAGTTTAATGCATCTATGGGGGGGGGGGGGGGGAATTCACTAGGAAAACGCTCCATGGATTCCGCTGTCTGAGAAGATACCGTCAGGTAAACTTTTGTTGAAAATTAGCGGAAAGGGAAAGGGGTTGTCCTCATTGTTTCAATGAAACGAAAAGATTGTTTTTGAAGAGGGACAACCCTATTGTATTTATTTACGGATTTCTGGAGCCAATTGGTCTCTTCTTCAGTTCTCATAATCTGATTAGGAGGGAGCATCATCAGATTAGGAAGACCAACAGGACCACAGCCGCTATTAATATTAGGATTATCGGTGAGAAACTCGACAATGGCGGGAGACAGAAGAGGAAAGGAAGATGCATATAGTGAAATAATATCGAATTTATCAGAAGAGGCGTAGCAAGGATAAGTAGATGAAAAAACTAATGAGAAGTAAATTCGAAGACGCTGACCTGCAGAATAACGGGCGAGACTGAAGCACGATCTTCGAATTTTATTGTGACCAATCATGCTGTGCAGTAAATTATTATATTTCTGCTTCACTTTGGATTGATTTGTGGAAAAATGCTTTCATTATTTGGCGATGTTAATTACATAACATCGTGTATTTTTATCCTATGTTTGTATTAAGGTCAACTTCATTAATAAATGAACTTTACGTGGTTACGAACCTAGAACGTAAAATTGGCATTATGTAGTGGTTTAGAATGCATCAAGTTTGCACGGGATAGACAACTTTTACAGATTCTTACAGAATTAAAGAAGGTAAAAGATCCGAAATAAAGTTTTCCCGTGCGTTTAATAAATAATCATTTCTTATAACATTTAACCCAGATAGTTTCAAAATATTAATATAACCTAGCTAATTATTAGCTTTTTACCTTGCTATCATCCCAAAGTCACTCACCGCATCTTATTAAAAAATTGAACGAAGAGCCGATTAAAAATAAGATCAATCGCGCATTTTCCCCTGGTACTAGTTTATTAGCCCCAGGTAGGCTTTTGAGCATTTTATTAAAATCGGTTTACTGTCTGTCAGCCTGCCTGTCTGTCTATCTGTTTTTTTTTGAAGAGATGGAAGCCTTCAAAACACACCTGCCTGGACACGAAAGTGTGTGGGATTTTTATCCACCAAAAGATTATAATTAATCTCACCGTGGCGTCTCTGCAACAATTGTCGTCCGCGTTACCCAGCACCGGAGTTTCCTCCGAAATTGGAAGGTTAGGTACATCTTGATACATAATGCTCCACAGCAACCAGTACAGGGCTGACAAAAGTCAGGTCTACGGTTGGGGGAGACCCTGCCTTCTCAAAGGTATTTACATGACCTCGTTGGCTAGGACTATATCCAACTGCGCAAAAACCTCTAATAGACTGCACACACTTGCATATGTTTCTCTGCTATCCTACCTAAGTGCCCAAGCGTTCAAGTCACCGGTAATCATTTTTGCATTTCGTCCTCTTGCGTCAAGAATAATATAGTCAAGCATCTTCTGGAATTAAGTCAATGTCTGCCTTGGCGGGCGTGACAGCTATAAACATATACACCACCTATTTTCGCCTACACAAAGCCACTGGCTGCTTGAATTTAAGGTACATTGTATAGCTTGTCGACCGCACGCCCATGTCGCCGCTGCATCAGTCAAATATGCAGCCCATACTATAAGGTTCACTTATAATGGCGATTCCCATCTTCGATTTGTAGGTGATCTACTAAAGTAAATCATAAGCGACCCTGCAATGATTGAAATTTGTTTGAACAAACCGCATTTTCTGATTGCAGTCAACGCCTTCTGAATTCCAGGCCTCACATCCCCGAGTTTCCCGTTTTTATGCTAGAGGCGTACCAGAGCTTTTCGATGCCACATTTTAATGGATCTGCTCTCAAGGGTCATTTTATTCAAGCTTTGGAATAACTCAGTTCTCGTGGCCGATCCTAGATGGCGCGGATGGTCGTTGTGACCAATTTTCAGAGCCTTAAGGAACAGATTTCGAGAAAAGGCGCGCAGGAAATTAGGTATTTCAAAATGAGATTATTGTTGGATTGATTAATTCGTAGTTTATTTAGTTCGCTTCCATTTATATGCCAACATCATGATATCGATATTGAAAATATGTACATCTTATAAAGAAAGTTTGGCATCTTCTTATATCTATAAATATATAAAGAAAATAAAAATCTGAATTAGATCAGAAAAATATAAAAGTATTCTGCAATTAGCCTGATTTCTAAATTATCAAAGTGGCAAGTAGGAGTCCGTAATTCCCATAGCAATGGACTACTTTCCCTCCCCATGCACCTAGGAACTCATATATCTTAAATCGTATGTGCATGAATTAGAACGATTAGAATGATTAGAACATTGAATAAGTGGCGACTAAGAAGATACGTATTATTTAGCTCATTGAGTGCAAATGAAAAATCTTGCTGAAAAGAATAGAAAACAGAAAATATCCAAAACTTGCAACGATTACTGTTCGTGCTGAACTACCGATCTGTCACAGTCTTCTAGCCAATGGTATGTTTCAACACTTGAATAGTGATGCTAATTCACTTTGTCTTCGACATAACCACGAGAAGAAATCATTCAAATAATCCATCTGCCAATTTTGCAATAAAACTGAGAAGCAGCGACATCGTAATTCCTCTCACTAACTGACAGCCCCATAATCTACATTTAAATCGCGCGTTGTCATTGTGCTCACTCGAAAATCTAAATAGTTCTTGTAAATGTTCCCTGTAAATGGCGCCCCGTGGCGTGAGCATCTTTCAACGCTCGCCGCTAATGAAAGCCAAAAATTTAGGTTTCACTTACAGATAAAATAGTGTAGGCGGCCACCATAAAACCGTCGACTATATTTGAACACTGCTTGTATGCTGGCTTGGTCCTGGGGATAAACAAATAATCAATGCAAGCGGAAAATTAAGTAGAATGGATTCCAGTATTCGTTGGTATGTTTCGTGCAGAATCTGCATCTGTTGAGGTGGAAATGTTGTTACGGAAAATGTCTTGTGAATATGTTGGCTTATCATAATTATAAAAAATCACCTTGGAAACAGTAATAATCGACAAAAAGAAGTGACAAAGCTGTTAACTTTGATATGACAGTGACCTCAAGGTTACTTAAAAGATAATTCTTGGAAAACGCTATCCCTAGGTCAGGAGGAAAGAATTCGGCGTTCATTATTGATTTTTTATATTATTTGTACAGAAGTTATTATTAACTTGCCTGCTTTTCATGGTTTGCTGGGATCCGTACTATATCTATTTACTGACTCCCTTACTGTTTTGAGAAAATATCTAGAAAAGTTCTCATTCAGTCTCATTTTAAATAACTGCTTATTCTGGCCCTAAAACAGAACAGATCAACCTGGAATGAATGCTATAGGAATAGATGACAATGAATAAAGAAGATGGAAAATAACAAACATGTGGTTATTATCATCCCATAAATGGCGAATAGCGCGTTAGCTATATCAATGAGCCTTCTGCCTTGCTCCTTCTAGCAATATGTTTCAAATCCCTTAGGACATTCTGGGAAGGCTACATGTTTCCTCTATTGTTCTGCCTCACTGGTTCCAGGGCAACCCACTTCGCGGCCAGCATAAAAGTATTCACCTTTCTTTAAAAAGCCTACAGGTATCGACGGCTTTCGGGCTGTTAATACATCAAGCAACATAGAGTTCGGTGCCACCACCAGCAGAAACGACGCTACCTAGATATACCAACTGTTCGATGCCCTCGATGCTTTACCCATTAATATTTTATTGGCATTAATCTCCGTTGCGTATCTGCTTGTCACCTGTTTTTAATCTAGAGTCATATGCGAGAAATGCTGCCATGGTCCATTGAAGTCGTCCACGTCCTTAGGCTAAACCAACATGAAAGACGTCGCCAATAACTGGAAGGAATAATATCTGTGACCAAATGCAACATTGGCGAACTCCGATTTGGATTTCAAATTCCTCCGAAATTTCACCTCGATACAACTGCTGACATAGTATGATACTAACTGTTAGTTTTTTTGGAATCCCAACCGGCAAGGTAGATCTTGTAGGAAGAAATATGGATTTAATTTTTTTCGGAGACAAGGCTACTGCTTTACAGGTTGCGAATTTTTTTTGCATAAAAGTGTTTGGTAGATTTAAGCCACTTTTGCGAATCCTTCCAATTAGTTGTGTACGTAGGATATCATCGGAAGCTATTCTAAAAGAGAAATTTTACCTCACTAACCCCGTCTCGATCGTTCGACTGCATCTTCCAATTTCAAAATTGAAGCAGTGATACGCTGTCTTCTAAATATTTGGCACAACTCATGGTTGTATCTGATTCATCTGATTGGTTGGCTTCTGGTTTACATTCTATTTGATATTTGACTGACTCATTGCGCGTAAAAAGTAACAAAGATGTCGGTTCATTGCTATTATCCAGACTGCATTACTAAACATTTTACGGTGGGAAGGAAACGAACGAACGGCTTTTGCCCGCACTGTTGATAGCTTCCTACTTTTATTGTCTTGACCGTTCTCAACCTTAAGAGGCGACCTGCCAAGCTTAAGGATGGTGGGGACCGCACAGATCGTTCTCATACCTGAAAGGGAATGAGGTCGGTCCGCATCCACGAGAGGTCAGCGGTTCTTTTCTGCTATGTTAAGGTTTCTTGTAAAACAAAACCTTATTGAAATCGATTCACTGTCTGTCTGTCAGTCTGTCACACGCAGTTTTCTCCAAAACGGCTAAAACGATCCGAACGAAGTTTGGTGGATAGATGGGGACTATGAAATTGCACGCATACAGCGAGTGACATAAATTTGGGTGGAGTGAAAAGAGGGGCTCCCCATATATAGAAAAGGGGGATTTAAAAAAAATTTTCACCGCACATAGTCGGGCATCAAATGAAAGGTGTCGATTAGTACTTTCCGAAACTGATACTAGTTTTGGCGTGAGTTGCAAAGTAAGACAGGACTCATTTTCGGAAATTACTCAACCCACAATTCCAAAAAAAATCAGGATGGTGCGCTTAGATGAAATCTAGGCCTCAAAATACATCCCATTCCCATTACCAACTTTTAGAAATTGACTGAAAAACCCCCTTTAAGTTCATCCTAGGAGTGCTAAATTTGCACTGACATAGAGAACTGTCCCATACATACACATGTCATAGCAGTTCAAACTTATCAATTTCCTGCAAATTTACCGCATCGTAAGCCATACAAACAAGATGCTGACGTCATAATTAACGAGAATAACTGACTTTCGAGTGAAATATTAAAATTCCATCCGTGAAGAATCTACTTCTCCCTAGCCCTTTTAAGGTTTTGTGAACACACAAAACCTTATTAAAATCGATTTACTGTCTGTCTGTTTGTCTGTCACCCGCATTTTCTCGGAGATGGTTGTAGCGATTGACACCAAATTTGGTAGAAAGGTGTGAACTGTGAATGCTCATGCATATAGTGAGTTAGATCATTTTACGTCGAATTTAAGGGGGATTCCCATACATACAAAGGGGGGTGTACATTTTTTTTTCAGCAAATGTAGTCATGTGGGGTATCAAATTAAAGGTCTCAGCTAGTAGTTTCGAAGCAGATCTTAGTTTTGACATTTGCTGGAAAGGTGGGGAGTATTTGGGGTTGAAAGTGAGAATTTCTTTAACGAATTTATTCTCAGAAACTACTTAAGCGAAAAATCTGAAAAATGTCAAGAAGCTGCCATTGTATGGTGTCCAGGCTTCGAAATACCCTCCATACCGATACCTGTTCAAATAAAGTTAATAATAGTTCATTACTATAATTTTTAGTAATTGCCAGGAAAACCCCCCTTAAGTTCCTCCTAGAATCACGAAATTTTGCAGCAATGTTGGCTATATCATAGAGCAACACCCAAATTTGGTGAAAATTACACTATTACTAAAAAAGTTATAATAGGTCAAAGCTGTCGCTTCTCTGCAAACTCTAGACCTTGAACGTCAATTACTTGAAAGTGGATATTCTCACATAATATATGCATATATTACGTGCTACATACTAATGGGACAAATACACGGTCAAATCTCATTATAGAAGAAATACACAAAACCTTTCATACCTGAAGCGTCTAGCTTCCGGTTTCTCAACTTGTTTGTATCTGTTGTAGGTTAAATTCTTCGCATTTGCTAATAATATTAAACTTAGAGTCTCCAGCGTATGGGGTTGACTATTATCAATACAGGGCTTTCTATCAAATGATTTTTGATGCATGCAGTCGTCGCTCCTCACATCTTCTTCTTTTTCTTCAGCCTTTGTCCCGTTTACAAGCGGAGTCCGTTCGTCGTGATCGGTTTCGCTATTCTATTTTATCAGATACCTGATCTGGATGCAATTTCGAGGCATTTAAATCCCCATCCAGGCTATCAAGCCACCGTTGTTTCGGTCGGCCTTTTGCTCGCTTACCATTGACTTCGATGTTCAGAGGAACCTTCGTAAGTAAACTCTCGTTAATGCAAATTACGGGACCATACTATCGAAGACGCCTTTCTTGGAGTTTTCCCACGATCGGTGTAATCCCATGTAATAAGAATCGTTGGCGCAACAATCCATGTTGGATCAAGGCCTTGAAGTGTGTTAAAGCACTTCATTCAAGACCGTAATCCCATATAGATCGGGGATATCCTCATTTCGGATCTAATCAAAACGTGTCACGCCACCAGTCCAATGTAACATTTTCGTCTCTATTATCGCTAGACACCGCTCATTTTCTTTTATAGTCGGCCAATACTCAGGACTATAGAGAGCGGGAGACGACCGACATTGCAGTAAATTTTAGATCTGAGACGTTCGCTGATACGCCGGTCACAAACAACAGGGTAGGTTAGATTATTATAATAATAGGGACCCTATTATTATAATAACAGAACGCCATAGATCCAGACTGAGGAGTCGGAAAGCACCTCCCTCAATCCAAAGTGTTATGCAAACCGTCCCAATTGAATAATCTGTCGTTGTCTGTAATTGATGTATTCGAATGGAGCCTCACTGATATCTCGTTGCCTCAGTGAGAAAGGTTGACCTTGCCATGCTACGGGGCGTTATAGCACAGTGGGCCTCTTTACCTCATTCTCGTAATGTTCAAATGAGTACACCCGTAATAAAGAAAAATATATAAAAGCCTAATAATAAAAAAGCGGGACCCTGTACCCCACTCCAACTGGCCGCTCAGGGAAGCTCTGCAAAGCAGAGTGCCAGGTGGCTACACCCTAGAGAGGAGAAGTTGAGAAGCTAAGCAGTGGACCCAAGGCGAACATTGGTCTACTTCGAAGATAGCTACCAGTAAAGATCCTCGGTCAAAAGTATATCATCCGCCAGATAGGAGACATGCCCAACTGGTACCGGTATCATATGGTATCTACGCTATCTATAGGAAGGCTTGAATCCAGGAAAAGCCCTTAAGAAAACTCAGGACAGAGCAAAGTTTCAGCAACAAAGTCAAGAACCAGTGTGGACCAGTGAGGATCAGCAGCGAGAGAAGAAAACCAAACCTGAGCTCAAGAGAAGGCAAACCTCGGGGAGACCAGGCGTGAAGGTAGGAGACAGGAGATTCGCCGTTAGCTATGCTAATACCGTAAAGAGCATCCAACTGGGTATACCGCCGAAAGATTTCCGGAGCAAATGCTCACTCGTGACGAGTAGGAAATAATTGAGGAACTCATCGTCATGGAGATGTGTGAGGGATGGAATAAGGAGTTCGAATTCACCAGTATACGCTTTCGACTAAGTTTTATACTGGTAGACCGGGCTACGGAATACACGGCGGGCTGGCCTAGGACAATAATCCCTGAGCTGCTAGGATGGATGGGAGTGGAACTGTCGACATGTGCGGGGGGTGATATACTAGGGCTCACATGGTGATGGTCTTCCTTTCCAAAGCCGCAGAGATCGAGAAGTAGGGAAGCTTCTACGTCTCCTCATCCCTCACAGTATGGATCTCCACACACGCTCATCGAGAGTTTTTAGATGCAAGGGGAAGGCAAAGGTAAACTCCTCACGGTCGGGGTAGGTAACTGATCCTTGGAGGCAACCAGCATTAAAATTGCCCGGCTAAACCTCCACCACGCAACAGTTGTATCAGCAGTAATTAAAAGGGTAAGTTCCAAGGATGAATTGGAATAATGCTGGGTCAAGAACCCTGGGTCTATGGAAGCAGATTAGTGGATTGCAAGAAGGAAGCCTGTAGGTCATTTGGGATTCTTCTTCTGAAAAACGAAGAGCTTGCACCATTTTAACAAATTTAAAATACATATGTCTTTCAGAGTTTCAAACTGGAGACCTTGTGGCTGTCCAAGTCACACTTGAAGCCGGGCATCAGGACACCTAGCAAGAGACGACACCCGGATCCCTTCGGAATTTGTTTTTAGACTGGCGGAGTTCTTCGAGAGGAAGAAGTTACCACTTCTTCTGGGCTCCAATGCCAACGCTCACCATGAAATGTGGCGGAGCAGCAACATCAATCAAAAAGTTAAATATCTTCCGGAATTCATCGTTAATAATAAATTCGAAATACATAATTTGTCAAGAACTGCGGAACTACTGACGCAATACACTCTGCGCTGCAGAAACACCGCGAGAAGCATCGCCATCTTTTCAGTGCATTTCTGGATCTGGAAAAAGCGTTTGATTGAGTGCCACCAGATGACTTCGTATCGGGTATGCTCTACGGCAACACTTAATGCCAGAATAACTCGAAGTGTAGCGGGTGTGTCAAAATCACACCGTGTCTCTCTTGGTGTTCGTCAAGAGAGCGTCTTCTCACCGCTTCCCTTTGTTCTTGTTATGGACACTGTCACACGAGACATCCAACGTCCAGCGCCCTATATACTCCTTTATGCAGACGATGTTTTCTTCGCGTCTCACAACCAAAATAATTTCGAGCAACATGTCCAAAACAGAATGATCGCTTCATGCAACACGGTCTCAGATTGATTGTAGATGAAACTAAATTTTTGACGCCCGATCACCATGAAACAGGCACTATCACTGTCAACGGCAAATACATAAAGCAAGCAATGAATTAGGGGAGATCATAGCAGCAACGTACTCAGGCATAAAAAAGTGAAATGGCCCCTAAATGCAATTAAAAGGCTTGGCCTACAAACGAGTAAGGGATCTACCAAGAACAGCCAAGAATTTTCCAAGAAACGGAGCAAGGTAGGGGCAATACAGGACGATGTAAAAATGGTTTCATTCGCCATAAAGGCACTGTTTCTCATTATCCCAGTTAGGGAAGTCCTAAACTTGTTCATGTAATGGCTCAATACTTGCAAGAACTCGGCAGAGCCACAATGCCCAGAAGCAGGGACAACAGAAACGAATAAGCAAAAGAACAGACTGGACACGACATTGAAAAAAAGGATTCCCAAAAAATTTTAAACAATAGAACACTCTCCATGCTATCCGCAGGAAAGATAAGGAAGCCGAATAAATGGATCGCGATCACGCATTCGGAGATAAACCAAGGCATTAAGAACATGCTGAGAAAACGTGAGTTGCAGGGTACAACGACCAGAACGCAGCACCTATTACGGACATAACTACATTCCACAAAGGAGAAAACTGAAGAAAGTGGAATCTATAAAATATCATGGCTGGAATATAATACGATATACTAACACTTCACTTAGCCGCCCCTGCAATTTCTTGTAGTTTTCCTGAATTCATTGCCTTTTTTATACATTTTGGAAGCGAACGTGATTCTGCAGACGTTTTCATTTTCGAAAATTTTCCTATTATTAGTTGTTTTTTCAAGGATCTTCTCAACTCTTTTATGAGTCCAAGATGTTTCAATGTTCCTACTTTTTCCCTACTATGCTCATAATATTTCTGCTTTTGTAGGGAAAGGTATATCCTCTAAGCACTCAGATCGGCAGAGGTTCAAATTATTCAACGTCTCGCCGAACGGAGTGTCCTAGATTCCCTGAATGTTCATTAGTAGGTGTAAAATGAGGATATCCACCATCGATATGATGTTGAACCGATCGTGGGAAAATAACGAGAGAGGTGTATGGTGGCGTATTTTGCGCTAATGAGAATTCACTCGCCTTGGATTGGTCTGAACATCGAAGTCGATGGTAAGCGACCAAAAGGCCGGCGGAGACAATGATGGCTTGATGCGCTGAATGAGGATTTAATCAGATCTGACTTTTGATAAAACAAAATTTGTGGGCAGCACCAGGTAGTAGCCACTAGACATAATTCTAGCAAACACTCTGATGAGTGGCTTTGTTAATTGGATGGTGTCGGATCGGCCTTCCATGTCGGATCAGAGAATAATCCGATTTGGCATTGAGGGTAAACCTGAAGTAGGAAAAGTATTTGTAGCACTGATGAAGGAAACAAGTGGTTCCTGAAATATATAAATAAAACTAGTGAAAAGCAAAAGCAGGTCAAATAATTTAATCACTAAGAACACCGCAAGATTACACTTAGGCACACATGAACAGTTAAGGGTGCGCATAGTGGAATAGACACCCAAGCGCTCGAAAGATTTTTTAAACCTCAGAAGAAAGAGCCGCCAGGTCATAACGAATACCTTCTGCTTACTGTAGGCTAAAGTGTCACCTAGGGAAGCTAGGGGTTTCCATGGTCACTGTCAGTAGATTCTCTGAGTAGAGTGATGAAAACTTCACACAAGTTCTGGGACAATATCCGACACTTGTGGAAAGTAGGTTGTGGCACCTGAGAGAAAACTTCATACCAGATTCCAGGTTGGTTGATTCCACGTGGAAATAGTGAACATAATAAAATTTATTTTAGGATTAGTGCAACATCCCTTGATATTATTATTATTCTTAACAGATTTTACATCATTTATTAGTGCTAATTTTTAAATGAAGTAAAAATTAAAGGAAGGGCGAAGAGAGTTATGGTTTCGCACCAGGGCAGAGGCAACTCATCAGACACTGCCTCTCCTCTGCCCTGGGAGCAGCTGACCGAAGCGGCTAGCAGGTGTTATACGATCTCTTTTATAATTCACAAAACTAAGAAGGGTGCGAATTATAGCCAACGTAAATTCACCCACAATTCGGACCAAAGGTTAGCCGGAACTAGACAAATTTTGTTCAGGGATTGAGGAGTCCTAAGTAAAAAAGCTAATCTAAATTTTTTTTTATTAAATGTCCCAATTACCACCAACCTGTTAGAAGGGCCGTCCCCACCGAGAAAGGCGATTAGACCCCAGTCTGAAACGAACTCATCTGAGGTGGCCCTTGGCACGAAGCCTTATCCACACCTCACACGTTATCTGGTACCGCGGGAACCGGGATGGCTCCTGAGAGTATATGTTCCAAGATAAAATTCTGGGAAGTATATTCTTGACCTGACTTTCTGATCTCATGGCGGATGTGATTATGCCTATATCGCCGCAGAGCTCCTTATAGGCTCAAGCGTGGAGTTGCGCTGTTGATTATGATGCTGTGCTTCTGCGGTAAAGGCTTTAGGTAAGGGTTGTATATGCCGGTATGAATGCCGAACTTGCACTTAGTACACGCTGGTACCGCTGTGTCAATGACAGAGGGGCAATGATCGTGGTCTCTACATCAATCATTAATCTACATCAATTTGGTGTACGGTTATTCGTGTTATAGTCCCGGCAAAGTAGGTGATTCTTTGCCTATTAGTGTAATGCATAATCGCTAAAATTGCTGTCTATTTCAATTTTCAAATTATCTTCAATTGTGACCTGGCCTATTCTTCCCATAATGAAAATCTTTAAAAACTTAATCGTAACTTTCTGCACGTACAATCAGACGAATGGAGAGTGTAAAATTCTCACAAATGTACAACGCATTTCACAAATGTATATATACATCCCATATAGTGAAACAATGAGCTACATACTAATTTTATACATATTACTTGGCAGTCGCAAAGTTTATATACACGTCTCACATCACATATGTGAAGTCAATATGATTTGATGCATTTCAAACCACAGGACGCACACTGATTAGTGGGAATGCGCCAAGTTCTGCTGCTTCCGAAGTAAAGACTATCTGACACCTTCACTAATTGAATGTAATTATTCTTAAACAACGGTGCTACCAAACTGAGGAGGAATACATCTGTACAGATATGCCAGGAATAAACTCATACAATAGAGAACTAATATAATTGAGTGACTATGTTCAATGTTGTCCATTGTGGATGTGGAGCATAAACATTAAGTTGGTTAATTTACATCCATTTAGATGATCTCCTCCACTTTCATAATAATCAATGTTTATCTTGTTGAAATTATTAACAAGAAATTTATAGTTAGGAATATTTACTGATCATTTCGTGAATGATGTTAGTAAAGGGCGTATGTTTTCTACACAAGAAATGGTGGAATTTATGTATTTATAATTTATAGTAACATGAATGTACTCTTTAGTCTACGTCGCTACCGAACTCGATAAAGCCAAAAAAAGAAGAAACGAAGAATAATTTTTCATTATTTCACCCTCGGTAACAACACCAAAGCATACAGATTATGTTGTATATATTTTTATTTCACGGTTATAATCTTTTATCTGAAAATGATATGCAGAAAAAATCTCCTTAAGAAAATGGAAATTTGAAGCGAGTACCATTACCTCATTAGCTAATGAACATAACCATCTATCCATGGCGCGTTATCCTATTGCAGCCAACAACAAGCCCCATAACATTGTTTTCGCTCATTTTTCACGCTCGTTTTACACCTCAAAAGTGTGTTGTCTTGTCCTTCTTATTAAATTAAAGTAGCAGCGGTGAAAAATTATCCCTTTGTTTTTTTAATTAGCTCTAAAATGTTTTATCCTTCGGACAAGGATCTTTGCAGACAACCTTTCAGCGCCAGACTAGATGCTTTTATATTTTTTGTATGTTGAGCAGTAAGGGTGGCCCAACATGTGACAAATTCAAATATGATTATTTCGGAGTATTGGTGCCACTAACTGCATTCCACCCTTCTTGGGATTCGAGCATTTGCGCAATGGTCGTCATCACTTGTAAGGGTCTCGTCGAGGGAAGTTGAAGTAGTTCCCTCTCATTTGATCTTGGACACACGAAGAGTTTGTGCTCCGGGTCCTCGCATTCGTTTAGACATTCAGGACAGAAGGGAGAATCGTCATGTCCTAAACGATATCAATACCTACGGTATCCACCATGCCCAATCAGAGACTGATTTAAAAGGTAGTGCACATCTCAATGGCTGCGCATAATCCAAGGCTGGATATTTGGAATCAGCCTGTGTGTCCACCTCCCCTTGTCGGAATTATCCCAACGTTCTTGCCACACAATGATTGTAGGCGTTCTTTCTTCCCATCGTTGATCTGCGGCATTATGGTCGCTGGTCGCTGTGTGCTTTCCAGTTGTAGGATCTGCACATCTCCTCAGCCAAAATATCAATGGGCACCATTCCCGCGACTACGAAAGCTGCTTCGTCTTACGTGTTTTTTGCTATACGACTGACATTATGAGCTTTTGTCCAAACTGGTGCGGCGTACAGTAAAATGGATGAACATACTCTAGTAGGTACAACCTCCTTGGTGGTTTGGGTCCTCCGATATAGGCCATCATGCGAGTTAACATATTCTCTGAAGGTCAATGGATGGTTCAACCAAACGCCGGGGTATTTGATGTAAGGTTTGGAGTCTGTCGGATACTGTCCTACATGAAACCGGAGAATTATTTTCTATTTGCGACTGCTAACCAGTACGACCTCAGTTTTGTGTTCCGCCAACTCTAATCTATGTGATATCAACCAATCATTGATCAACCTAACCGAGACAACATCCTCGAGGTGTTTGTCTACTACAACAATTGCGATGTCGTCATAGCCAATAAGGGTAGCTTGTCGCGAGAGTTTAATGCGCTGCACAACATGTTGTCTCCAGAGCAGTGGGCCCAGCAATGATCCTTGAGGCACTCCGCCTGTTACCAAATATTCAACTTGGCCTACGTCGGCGTCATAAAGGAGCTTTCTATCCACGAAATAATTTTTGATAATTAGCTGAATATACGTGGAAACATTCAGCTGGCTTATGGATCTTATTATGTGCTGCTATTCCGTTGAGTTGAAAGCATTGCTCACGTGGAAGGTGATGATGGCACAACATTTTGTGGTACCGGTAATCTGGAACAGCTTCCTCTGAATGATTGATCACTGAGTTGGTAGGATCCACCGTTGATCGGCCAGCGCGAAAACCCTATTATTATATGGACATGCCTGCTGCTTCCTGTACAATTGGTAGCACCCTATTGCCTAAAATGCGCTTCAGCGCCTTTCCCATACAAATGGGATGATACGACGATGGCTCCCCAGGCGGTTTACGACTCTTTGGTAGCAATACTAGCATTTGCCTTTCGTGCTGAGCCGGAAAGGTGCCATCTTCCAAACAGGTATTAAAAGTGAAAATCAACCACCCCGGCTTTGCTTCAAAACCACGTTGGGTATTCCGTTCATACCGGGTGCTTAGCTTCTACCTTTTCGCAGGTAATGATAAGCTCATCCTCTGTAATACTTGGGATATCCTTTGGGGTATCTCTCTTTCGACTGTAGTAGTGCATTTGTTTTGCTGTGGACAAATTTGACACTTACTTTGCTCCCTTTCAACTTATCCATTACCGCTCTATAGGTCCCTCGCCATAGGCCTATGTAGGCCTCTTCGCAGAGTTCTTTAAATGAATTCCGTAGCTCTTTTCGACTAGTTAGGCACTTCGTCTTCTTGCTTGCAAGCATACGGCACGCAGTCATCTCATTACGAATTATTTCTGTGCCTCGGCATTGAGGTATCATAGGCTGCGACCATGTTTCTGACAATTTGTTCAGATTTTTCTTCCTCTCTACCTGTTGGTGTGAAACTACCCTTAAATATTTTAGTGAACATTTCCACGTCAAATATCTTGAAACTGCACTGCTTCATCTTTCATGACTTTATATCTCTCGGATGCCCCATTCTTCTGTTCTCCATGACACTAAATCTTTAGCTTGATGTGTGTGATATGCGTGTGGCGTTCACTAACTCACCAGGTAATGTCCCTCATCAACATACTGCTTACGAAGTAATATCTACCACTGAACCTATCCTCCTTTTTCGGAAGGTATAGGTACTTTCGATATTAGAATAACAATGCCTAGCGAAGGAAAAGCTTCCAGCAAAACCAACCCCCTGTTATTGGAAACCTTGACTACCCACTCAATAGAGCATACGTAAAAGTCTTCCACGATCTACTTGCACGCTTGTTCCATTTGGCGGAGCGTAGCAACTGTAGACATGAACACCGTTAAATTTAGCTCTTACAAACCAATGCCCAGGAGTTGCGGTTATTTCTTGGAATAAGTACCGTCCTGTCGTCCAAATTACGCACTTTCCACTGTTGTCGGTGGCCCAGATTGCGTTATTTCTTCCTCTATATGATACGTTAATAATCCCATGTTAACATTGAGCTTTTTGACTGACTGGCTCAGAAGATCGTGTGCGGTCTCACAATGGTTGCGATTTATTTGAACAAATGTCTACCTGTCTGTCCATCGGTCTGTCACATTTGATTTGTTCGAAAATGGCTAAGGCTAATGTGACGAATTTTCGTGAGGATATGTGGTCCATCCTGTAAGTGGCGCCATTTTGTGTTGACTTTAAGGTGGGGCTCGCCATACATGTGGCAGTGGTGGTGGTGGTGGAGTGTAAATTTTTTTAGAGTATGGCCCCGTGAGGTATCAAACGAAAGGGCCCAATTATCATAGTACTTTTCGAAACTCCTATTTCTGATATTGGAAGAAATATAGGAGAGTAAGGGCTCAAAATGTATGGCTCGAAAAGTGAAACGTACCTCTTTCTCAGAACCTATCCCACCGAGAAATCTGAAGAAAATCACAATGGTATACCTATACGAAATCTAGGCCTCAAAAGGCCATTCCGATACCAGCTCAGGTAGAGTTAATAATAACAATTGGTGGAATTAAATGCATTCCTTACATCCAGGGTCACTGCCGCGCAATTTCTGCTCCCCAAGAATTGTATTTCCGGCCAAGCCAACAACAATTTTGATGTCATCAATGGTTGATCTGGCTTTACGTAACCCATACTATTGATCGGAGAGGTTTCTTCGGCTCTCGGCAACCTAGAGCAATCTGTTGTAAATTACCTGTTCGAACATTTTCTCGATAGTGTCTAGAAGGTATATGGGTCTATCGAAGGATGGTTCACCTGGAGTTTTATCAGTCTTAGCGAGCAGTACCAGCTTCTGCTTCCTCCATGATGCAGCAAAGATCTCCTTGGGCATGTACGCTTCGAGCAACTTAGCAAAGACATCCGTTTTACATTGCACGACGAGCCTGAACGCCTTATTCGGTACACAAATCTCCAGCAGCTCGCCTTTGATGACTGCCGGAATCGCTACCACTTTAAGGTATGACTAGCTCCCTCTTATTGTGCAAATAAAACCCCCGCGCGATCTGCGGAGATAAACCCCTTTTGAATCGTCCCGCTATGATTTTATAGGCGCCTTTTGCCCACGGGTTTCTGTCTGCTTCCAAGCAGAGCTCATGCGTCCCCATAGTCGCACCCCTTTTGCATCTGATCAATCCTAACAATCGCTTCCCGAGCTGTTCATTTGGCTCGGTCGTAAATCAATCGAAGGCTAGCCAGTTTACTATTCCCCCATTAATTGGGGACCGCCTCCTTGCGTTAGTCTCTTTGCTGCCCTACTCAATGGTATGCGCATTAAAGCCACCGGGTACTACCCTTGGACTTCGTCCCTTTTCATCCAGAACAAAATTGTCTACCAGGCCGTCAAATTCAGACAATATGAGGCTCGGTTGCGCGTTGGAGCTATACCCGAAAGTACCGATATTTTTACTCAAAAAATGCCACTTGCCCCCTGACCAATGGTACCTCGTGTGGCTTGGCGCTCCATGAAATGAATCTGTGGCCTATACAGCACCCTCCGGGTGTCTGTAGGGTTCACTTATGATGGCAATCTCATTCTCGGATTTGCGAGTGGTGCGCGTAAGGAAGTTCTATATGATCCTGCAATGATTGAGGTTGATTTGTATTTACCTCATTTTTTCATTGCAGCTAACGTCTTTCTAAATTCCATTTACCACTTTTGGCAATATGGGGGTTACTCCGTCCCTTCTTTCCTTCGAACAAAACGCACTTGAAGTCCATATTGTATTCTATTGTAATATGTCTTTTCCCCACACCTTCATCGATCGACCAATCAGTGCCGTTAGTGTATGCCTTTGTGAAGTGTGAGATCTGTTCACTTAGACGGCAAACGACCCATCTTGTCTGTCGGTTATATGCAATTTTCTCAGAAACCGATTGGCACAAAATTTGGTAGGAAGGTGGGAGCTGTGAAGGTTTCCAAGTGCAATTACACCTTTCTACGTTAAGGTTACATACAAAAGCCGAGGGAGGGGGGGAGGTATGTGCATTTGTGACTGTTTCTTAAATATATGGATGCGAGTTGACAATTACAGGCAAGACAAATCCAGATGAAACAATGTTATCCATTTTCTTCACTCAAGATGCGCAATTTTCACATTTGGAATTCCTACATCCACGCTAGCGAAGCATATATGGGACCTCAACTCGTTCCTTGCTTGTAAATATAAGTAGAAAAGCGAGTTTCTCAACCACAACCCTTTATGCTATGAAGGCAGACCCCGCACAAAGTTCAGTTTAATATTGAATGGGTAAATGGTGGTTAACTTAACATAACACAATTTTTATGAGTTAGTTTTTTTCGGTTAGCAAAATTTATCAGGTATCACAACTTCACTTAATGTTGCTGTGCTTATATTTCTAAGTCAACATCAGGCCATTCTGTCGGCACTTTCAGGGAATTCTTCGAAAAATTTCTGTCCTTAGCGAATGGACGAATTTCCAATGTATGGCCTTCCTTGAGCAATGAATTTACTGAAAACAAAACGTGTGGAAAAAACTCTAAACGAACCACGTGCAATGCTAACTTCGCCGTGGCCTACAGTTGAGAACACAACTGAAGATGAAAAGTTCCTCGGTGGTGAGAAAAACTTTCAAATTTTTTCCGAAGAAAGTTTTTCTACTCATTTGGCCTTATCTGAAATTGAAATTTAACTACGGAGTTTTTGAATCCTTCGTTCCTATGAGTGCACATTGTCCACTGCAAGGAATTGGCGTTGTGCAAATGAAATTATTGAACGTGAACCGGAAACATTCCTGGGAGAAACTTGGGCAACCAAAGATTCGATTATGCACTTACACCTTCATGCACCTCTACATCAAGACCGAATGGGGCCATCGGGGATATGGCAAGCAAATATGGAAGCAGGAACAAGTTGTGATTCTGCAAGGAGAAAAATAGCCGGAATCGCTCCGGGGATAATAAGATTATGATTCTCCTGAGTGCTTCTGGTTTCTTCTTTTTATGTCGCCGTCCATTTTCCTGAGGATTATTATTAAGTTTCGACGATTTTTTCATCTCAGTCCCCGTTGGGTATAATACCTTTGAAAGGTACGAAGTAGACGTGTCTGAGCAGGGCATTGTAAGTGATATCAATTTGCATAAAAGTTTTTAATGGATTTAAACTTCTACGGGGATTTTAAAATTAGCCGGAGATGTAGAGGGAATGGTCCTGATTTTTTAAAGATTTCCGATTTCGTAAAAGAAAGGACATGAAAAGTTTGAGTTCAAAACAAGAAGGTGGGGGCAAATCACTAAAAGTAGACAAGAAAAGAAAAGTTTATGAAATATACACGAACATACTCGTTTGTGACAATTCTCCCAGGAGTCCTGTTGATACTAAGCATGCGTTGTCAAAAAGGATGATCCAGTTGTATTGAATGCGAAATATTGTGTTACCGAAAGTATGATTAAATTTTCGTCGATCGTGTGGACAGAAATATACCTTTGTTCGGAAAATGGTGACCGTGTAAGCTTCAGACAATTCTATTCCTTAATTAAATTCTTTCCGAAATTCCTGTGTTTTAATCAGTTGCCTCTGAGATCTGGAATCATATCCTTGGTGGCGCTACAAAAAGAGAACAAATAAGTCGGGGAACCGGAAGCTGGACGGACTCCTGAAGTATGAACCGTAAGATATTTGCGCCTATCATGGATCCATTTGTTCGTAGCTCGTAGGGCATTTACGTTGGGTTTGCCCGATATTCCAGTCGATGTTATATCAACATTTTTTTTTCGATGCAGTATTAGCGTTAATAATGGTAAGACTTCCACCAAATTTTCTAGTATGACGCTTCATATTAAGACCTACATTAGCGCAAATTTAATGGCTCCAGGAAGAGCTTAAGGCGGGGTGCCGCAGTAAATTTACCCAATATAATAATATAATATTATTAAGTTTATTTGAGCGGATATGGCGATGTAGAGTATTTTGAGTTTTAAATCTCACATGCAATCTACCCTATAATTCTGTTTTAGAAGATTTTACTAAACCGTTGTCCTTGAAAAAAGTAACCTTATTCTAAGCCCCGCACTCACTCCTATTTATAATTGATAACCCAGGAATGGGACAGTCCAAGGGGCTTATGAAGAGACACGAACCCAAGCGCACAAAGGACTGTTTAAAGCGCACCGTAATGGACACCACGGCGTCGAAACCGCTAATCGTGGGGCTTTTCGACGTCTAGGTGCCAAGACATCCAGGAGCATTGCTCCCCCTGATGCAGCTGTTTCGTCACAATCTGTGGCGACCACTTCAGTAGATTCACGTAGGCAGCGGATGAAGTGGGCTGAGGAATTAATTAGGAGATTCGTCGAAAGTTTCCCGCAATTCATGCACGAGACTGTACCACGAGCTGCGGACCACTACCGCTTTATTACTCGCAGCGACACAATCCCGGTCATGGTCAGGGAGCGTGTTCGAATTGAGGCCATTGCGGAAATTGATGACCACGAGTCGATGGGAGCAGAGGAGGTGGCACCAACAACACCACGTCGCACTGCAGGCAACAGTTTTAGTACACGCCGAAGCATTCTTCTCCAACGTCCAGCTGAGGTTTCCGCTGAGGCTCGGGACGAATTCCAAAAAGGGTGTATTGAATTCTCGGAAATGGATCCTTTGCATAGACCAGGTATTCCCAGGCAAATACGAGAATTCTATCTCAAATTTGTGATGAGATTCCATCTCGAAATATAGCTGCTGCAACTATAATTACTTGTGTATTGTGATGCAGTTGCCGCTGCCAGATTGCACGATCAGAAGATTCGCTTTTGCGTTATTGGTTTGAGTGACCGAAGAGATCCAGGTCATCTGAAGCATCAGTGGGACTCACTAAGGCAGCACATTGCTAGGCTGGCTCAAATCAGCTCTGGAAGTGCCAGCAGACGGGTAAGATATAAAGTGCAAAAGGTTTACAGGAACTATGCCATTCCCAGTAAGACATCCGTTGTTGAAATTATGGACACACTAAAGCAGAAACTTTCTGTCATATGCAGTCGGTTACGACGGTTTGGCAAAAGTCACTCCAGACGTGTCCAGAATGCAACTTACGCGAGGAACCAGCGGAGTTTTTTCAGATCAGAGCGTCCAGACAGTGCAGTTTTTGGTGACGGAAGCGAGACAATATTAGGGTGGGGTTTAGAGATTACCCGCCCAGCATGCTGATTAGATCACCGCCGAAGGCACCCAACATGCCAATACGCCTGGCATAAATTTTGCGGATGTTATCGAAGAGAAAGTTCGAAGTACTGGAGGAGCCCTGGTCTGGATCGGGTGCAGAATTTATGGTATAAGAAATTTGCTGGTGTGCACAGTTGCTTGCCACATAGTGTAAATCGGGTAATTAGTCGCCGGAAGACTTTGACCCAAGAAAGGACACGGTGCAGGGCCCCACGGACACATGACTGATTACTTGCTTACCAACCCTCTGCAAATCCAAAACGTCCATTATGAACGGAAGGGTCAAATCACAGCCCGAGACTAACAACATTCTGTCCGAGGAGCAGAAGGGCTGCCGAGATGGGTCAAAGGGTTGCAAAGAGCAACTCATTATCGACTCGGTAATTGCATGACAAGCAAGCCTAAGAAACCTCTTTAGTTGCTATATCGAATATGCTAAAGCTTTCAATTGCGTCCCGCATACCTGGCTAATCGACGTCCTACGTCTGTATCGCATTGATCCGAAACTAATAAAGGGTGGCGTACCACTCTATTTTTTACTTCTTTACTCTGAGCCTATCCATATATGGAGAGGCATCTTCCAGGGTGGTTCGTTGAGTTGAGTTTAGTCTGACTACTAAATGATGGGCATGGTTTCGCAATCGAATATGGTCTACCTGCTAAGTGCGGGCTGTCACACTTGATGTACTTAGATGACATCAAGCGTTTGCTGGTACTGATGACTACCTTAGAAACCTGTTACAAATTGTTGATATGTTCAGCCATGATATTCAGATGGAATTTGGATTAGACAAGTGTCGAATTCAAGCCATCCGCAAAGGTTATCATGAGCCGTATGCCGTGATCTCCACATCCAAGCTATGAACGAAACAGACTTCTAAAAGTACCTAGGAATTCTGTTAGAAACCCATGCTCGAGTTGGGGATCTGAAAAATGCTCTACTGTCCGAATTCCTGCCACGTGTAGAGCTGGTGCTGAAATCGCATCTCTCGGGAAAGAATAAAAATAAGCGCACTGAACATATTCGCTATCCCTTCACTGGCATATGCATTCGGAATATTGTCATGCACGAAAAAAGATCTGGAAAACGTCCAGCGGCGGATACGGACTACTATGTCCAAATTCCGAATGCATCATCTAAAGTCTGCCGTGGAGCGGATAAACAGTCCTCGTGACTTCGGAGACAGGGGTGTGGTTGACGTGCTGAGACAATATCATCGCCAAGTCGAGTCGCTGCGCGCTAATTTTCACAGCAAAAAACAGGCGAGCCCCTTCCATGTGACTGTTTTAGGGCAGACTGTGGTCTAACTCCACTTAACTTGAAACATCGATCTTCCAATCCTCTGAGTGGGTGAAGTCAGACGTCAGAGCGTCTTTGGCAACCATTTGTCGAACAGATGGCTGCGTGCTGGGGAGCTCCTTGCTGAGACGGAAGGATCTATGTGTGTCATTCAGGACGGCGTGGTCGCCACTCGAGCTTATCAAAAGCTCGTAATGAGAGAGTGAGTGGGGAATGACCAGTGTAGAATGTGTGGTTCGGCGTTAGAGACTTTGGATCATTTCTGGCTGCACTGTTATGGCACCGGTACAATACATCACCAGACATAATTTGGCGTCTCGAGCGGGCGATTGTAGTTCCCATAATATTCCCCTCATGGCTTCCCTTGATGTCCTGGGACTTTCGCACAGTCTGGTTCAAACCATGGAGAAGTACACCATTCTGCGTATGTACTCGATGTTGCGGGGGTACTCAACGGATTCTCCCATTGACCTACCAGCGGTCACCACCACCAGCGCACCTTTCTCTTTTAAGTAAGTAGGATAATCGGAGCCTAAATGCATGGCACTTTGTGCTAGTATTAGGTAAAATCCGGCATCTGCCGAGATTGTGACAACTTAGAATAGAATATTAATAATAATGTACGGGGGCCATCCTTGAGCTTAGTGCAGAACAATGTTATGCACTGCATTCCGACTTTTCCATCAAATTTTGCTTTCCAACGAGTAGTTGAGATGACTCAGGTCCTGTTGCTTTCCCCAAATCTGATTTGTTTGATTGCTTCCTAGGCTTCAGTGGTATTGACAGGTGTAGTTATTCCAAATGTCGGCAGATGGTAAGCGAATTCTTCCGTTAACATCTGCTCAAAATATTTCCAGCATCTATCCTTCGCTGCTCGTTAATTGTTAAGCAATGTACCATTCTTTGCAGAGCCAAGTATCTCGGTTGGTGAGCCGTTTGCCAGGTGGGGCTTCATACGCGACTTTGTGGATCATGTTTATACTTGATTCTTCGTAATAGTCGCCAGTTGTGTAAGTGAGATTACTTCTATTTTTTTCATCAAATCGTAACCTTAAGCAGCGCGACAGTACGTCCTTCACGTTGTTTTATCAGTGGCTTTATTAACAAGACACCAATCATCGGCCGATGTTAAGATGCATTGACGGTGATAAAATGCCGGCGTCTTATGAGGATATAATCAATTTGCATTTTATTGCTCCCACTGTAAGATGTAGGAGGATTAGGCACTCGTTTAATAAACCATGTATTGACGAGTATGGTTGCGAGTTTCTGCAAAATCGGTTGTTTGCTGCCTCTTTCGTCCATCAAACCGTTTTTCGTCGTGGTACCTCTTGCTGTCTGCATTTTCACCTGCAAACCATTAATATTGTACGCACTGTAGTATGTAGCTGTCTAAAGGCATCTTTCTCGGCATAAGGCCGACTAGTCTGTGATTCATATGCGGGGAAGAAAAGAATAGTTCATCAACCGGTCATCAAATCGCCCGACTTCTTTAATGGCGCAGAAAACTTCAGAGATCTCAATGTCAAAACTGGCTTAAATGCGTTGGCCACCAAAATAGAGAAATTTATAGTCATTTTTGCGGCTTTCCTGTTTTGCGTCTTACCATCCCTGTGCTGCCGATCTCAAACCGCCAAGATTTTTTTGGACTCGGGACTCGGCGGAGTTAGAAGCAATATTAATAAGGGAGGAAGGAACCCATGCTCAACTTGGTGATTGGAAGGATGCTCTGCGGTGTGAATTCCCGATTATTACCCAGATTTGACTCAGATTCACAGTCGAGTCGATTGGTATTGAACATTCAGTCCCAGTATCAACAGTGAAATTTGAACCGTGGTTTTCGTATGCGGACACCAGAGAAGAAATCCAAACAAGTCGCGAAACCGGAAGCTGGACGCTTCAGGTACGAAAGGTTTTGTGTATTTCTTAGTATGTAGCACGTAATATATGCATATATTATGTGAGAATGAGATTCATAGTCTTGAATTTGCAAAGAAGCGACAACTTTGACGTTTGTTAGTAATAGTGCGATTTCCACCAAACTTGGTGAGATCCTGCTCTATGCTATACCCTATATTGTGTGAAATTTCGTGGTGCTAGGATGAACTTAAGGGGGGTTTTGCAGTCAATTACTAAAAATTATAGTAATATACTATTATTAACTTTATTTGTACAGATATCAGTATGGAAGGTATTTCGGAGCCCAGGCACCATATAGTGGCAGCCTCCTGTTTTTTTCAGATTTTTCGGTTTGGTAGTTTCTGAGAATGGCCCCCTTAAAGGAATGATCACTTTCAACCCCCCGCACTCCCCACCTTTCCAACAAATGTCAAAACTAAGACCGGCTTCGAAAAGTACTAACCGAGACCTTTAATTTGATACCCCACATGACTATATTTGATGAAAAAAAAATTACGCCCCTCTTTTGCATGTATGGGGACCCCCCTCTTAATTTCATCGCAAAAGGATGTAACTCGCTGTATGCGTGAGCGTTCACAGTTCCCACCCTTCTACTGAATTTGATGTCAATTGCTGCAACCATTTCCGAGAAAAATGCGTGTGACGGACAGACAGACAGACAGACAGACAGACGGACAGACAGACAGACAGACTAGTGAATAAAAAAGGAAGCTGACAGTAGTGATATACGTGGTGCGGTGCAAGCTTGTCTGCCCGTCGATCACGAAGACTCAGGTTCGAACCCGATCAAGGACGGGGCATTTTTTATCAACATTTTAAATCTTGAATTTTGTTCCTATAGTTCTGCGTATAACCTATTGATACTTATTTGCCAGAATTCCATTTCCACCCTGGGTTTGAATCCCACTGAAAGCGAAATTTAAATTTTCTATTCGTCAATAATTAGAGCTTGTTATCTTCACAAACACTATGGAATGCAGTGCTACGGTAGGTAACTTGCTTGATTTATTTTGATTAGTAGATTATTTGAAAAAATGGAAGGTGAATATAATCAACCCGGAGAAGAGACATCCGCCCGGACGTTGGATGCTAACACAACATCCAGCCTGGTCCCCACTAGTAAGAGCGTCGGCGAGGAGACGCCACTGGTAAATATTGGAGGCGACCCATTTAAGAGGAGCAGTAGAGTCATGCGATCCCCGACAGCAAAGCCGGATAATGCTCACAAAATTAGCCAACGCGCCTCGATTAAGGATGCGAGTAGTGAGCCGGAGGCGATAACTAAGCTAGGGACAATGATAAAAAACCTCATGGAGTATGTAAACGCTCGACATAATGTCCATCACGCGATTAAAGACCAAGTGCGTGCTATTAGAGCTTCGTATCTTGAAGTACGAGAAGAACTAAAACAAAGTAGTGAAGGGAAGAAACAGGGAGAAACTACAGCACTGCAGTCAACGCCTAGAGTCCTGCTTCCATCTAGGGACAGCCCCTTCACTATTAAGGAAACTCCGAAGTTCCGTAAAAGACCGAGAGAGTCTAATGGGGAACCGGAATCTCCTCGACGTAGCCAAAAACGCAAAATGGAGAAAACGCCTCCACGGCAAATTCGCGAAAGACTACCAGAGCCTACGGCGAAAGACGGTAATTCCAATCAAGGTTCCACTTGGACTAAGGTGGAAAAGAAGAAAAAGCTGCAGAAGAGAAGCAGGCCCGATGCGCTAATAATAACAAAAACAAGTGAGCTTACGTACGCTGATATTCTGCGTAAGGTCAAAACAGACACTTCGTTAATGGAGCTAGGTGAAAGTGTGAACCGCATAAGGCGAACACAGAAGGGCGACCTATTGCTGGAATTCAAACCAGGAGAAAACAAGTCAGAAGACTTGCAGAAAAAAATCGAGTCGTCACTGGGTGAGGCAGCAGAAGTGAAGCTCAGTCAAAATCGAGTGGTTATTGATTGTAAAGACTTGGACGAAATCACAACGAAGGAAGAAATTTGTCAAGCGCTACGATCCCAGTTGGGAATACAGTCGGTCCAGGAGCGAGATATTCTACGGCTGAGGAAGGCATATGGCGGCACACAAACTGCGTCCATAAGCCTAACACTTGAAGCGGCCAAAAGGGCTATCACAGCCAGTAAAGTTCGGATTGGCTGGGTCGTCCGCCGACTACGAGAGCAGATAACTCTGAAAAGATGCTTCAGGTGTTTGGAATTTTGGCACGTGGCGAAGAAATGTACTAGCGTTCACGATAGGTCCGACCTGTGTCGTAAATGCGGAAATAAAGGCCACATTGCAAAAGCCTGCGAAGAAAACCCCAATTGTCTGTTCTGCAGGCAAATAAACGACATTGACAGCGCCCATGTCACAGGCAGCAGCACATGTCCGGTGTATAGAAAGGCGATCAACACTATGCGCAAATGAGGTTCCTACAGCTAAACCTGAACCATTGCCAAGCGGCTCAGGACCTGCTCTCCCAGACGATATTCGAAAACAAAATCGACGTTGCTATTATCTGCGAACAGTACAAAAACCTAGACAGTGGAGTATGGGTCGCGGATAAGAGCGGAAAGGCAGCGATATGGACATGCGGAAATCGGGCCATAGAAGGAACCATCAAGATCCTCGAGAATGGCTTCACTAGAGCAAAAATAGGCGGAATATCTATTTACAGCTCTTATGCCGCTGCAAGCCTTACGACAGAGGAGTTCCATTCTTTGGTGGAGAGGCTAGCAACAGACGCACAAAACCATAGTCCTAAGATAGTGGCTGGAGATTTCAACGCATGGGCTGACGAATGGGCCAGCCGAGAAACGAACGCAAGAGGACGAATATTACTCGAAGCTCTTTCTCGTCTGAATCTTGTAGTGGCTAACACTGGATGCGTGAACACTTTTCGTAAGAGAGAAATGGGGTCCGTGATAGATGTCACTTTTGTTAGCGATGTTTTAGCTAAGGATCTGCAGTGGTATGTCAGTGACGAATATAGCGACCACCAGGCCATCATTTTTGAAATCAGACATGGAAAACGAATGAAACGGTCTCGGACGAGAGCTGAAAGGTGGGCAGCTAATAGGTTTGACGAGGAGATTTTCGGAGAGGTTCTGCAGCAAAATACAGCGCTTGAAGGAAGCGCAGAAAATAAAGCTCTGCAGATTGGCGAGAAGTTGCAACGAGCATGTGACGCATCCATGCCAAGGTATGTTGTATCACAGAAGCGAGTTCCGAACTTTTGGTGGAATTCTGAAATCGGAGAATGCCGCAAGGCCTGCCTCAAGGCCAGATGGCGCAGTCAGCGAAATAGAAACCGATCTGGATACGAGCAATTACATGAAGAGTATAAAAACGCTTGGAAGAAACTACATGTGGCCGTCATGAAAAGTAAAAGCGAACACTTTAAGCGACTGTGTAATGAAGCTGATGCGAACCCCTGGGGTGGCGCCTATAAAACCGTAATATCGAAAGTTAAAGGCAAACGCTTCCCACCGATTTCTTCCCCCACTCTGCTTAATGAAATAGTAACGGATCTTTTCCCACAGAATGTGAGTACCGCTGACCTTCCCACTGTCGAGATAGACACCGCCGAAGTTTCAATGGTAAGCGAAAAGGAGGTCCTCGAAGCTGCGGATAAAATTGTTGGAAACAAAGCACCTGGCTTGGATAGCATCCCCAATAAAGCTCTGAAGGCAGCAGTAAAAATAGCTCCAAATATGTTTGCCGAGGCGTTCACCACATGCCTTAAAGAAGGAGTATTTCCTACACAATGGAAGAAGCAGAAATTAATTCTAGTCCCCAAGCCAAACAAACCTTTGGGTGAAGCTTCGTCCTACAGGCCGATATGCCTTCTAAATAATACTGGCAAACTATTCGAACGAGTAATCTATAACAGATTAATTCGAATTGCCGAAGAGGATGGCGGTCTCTCCGAAAATCAGCTCGGTTTTCGAAAGGGGAGGTCTACAACCGATGCACTTGTCCTAGTAGCTAACACAGCTAAGACCGCACTTGACGAGGGCAAATGTTGTGCAGTGATTACACTTGATGTGAAGAATGCCTTCAATTCCGCTAGATGGAGCAAGATACTTGAGTCCCTAATCAACTTAGGCGTGGCGAAGTACCTGGTGCGTATTGTTGCCGACTTCCTAATCGATAGGACTCTGTGCTGCGAGTCAGATGAAGGAATGAAATCCTACCAAACGACATGCGGAGTTCCACAAGGGTCTGTCCTAGGGCCACTCTTGTGGATTATTATGTATAACGGGGTACTGTACCCTAGACCTTCCTACTGGTGTGGCCTCCATTGGTTTCGCGGGCGTGCAACAACCGTCAGGTTGTTGCACGCCTTCTCGAGGAAGCCGAGCTCTATGCAAATGAAGCAGTCTATGAGATTAAATCCTGGTTAGAGAATGCTGGTCTACAGCTCGCAGAGCATAAGACGGAAGTAGTACTTATTACCAAGCGGAGAAAGTGCACTTCTATGAAGATCAAAGTTGGAACGCAAACAATCTATTCCAAGCCTGCACTTAAGTACTTAGGTGTAATGATTGACCAGAGGTTGAATTTCAGATTGCGTGTGGAGGGTGCAGCAACCAAGGCATATAACATCGGAGCGCTGGTTGCGAGAATGCTACCAAATATAGGTGGCCCAAGGCCAAGCCGTCGACTCCTTATTTCAAGGGTGGTCAGTTCGATCCTACTGTATGCAGCCCCAGTATGGGCAGATGCACTGGAAAATACAATAAATAAGAAAAAGATTGGAGCTGCGTATCGCATAAGTGTACTCCGAACATGTTGCGCTTACAGAACAATTTCTAATGAAGCAGCTTGCGTGATAGCAGGAATGATCCCGATTGAGATTCTGGCGAAAGAAATACAACGACTTTACGATCGAACGTACCTCACCGGAGAATCTCCTGCCCGTCGGCGACAGTTGGCACGAGGTGAAACTGTCGCGGAATGGCAAGAGAAGTGGGACGAGTCAGAAAAAGGCCGTTGGACTCACAAAATCATATGGGATATCCGGAAATGGATCGAAAGACCTCACGGCGAAGTAGGTTTCCACCTAACTCAATTCTTGAGCGGACACGGAGGCTATCGAGCATATCTGTATCGATTTGGGCGTGATGATTCGCCATATTGCCCACAGTGTGCAATCATTCCAGAGGACGCAGAACATGTCTTTTTTCACTGCCCCAGATTCGAAACCCAAAGGGCTACATTAGAAGCTACAACCGGGGAGCACTTTACACCCGAAAATATCATGGAGCTTATGGTGAAAGCCAAGGGGATATGGACCGCAGTTGAAAAAGTTATTGCAACCATCGGAAAGAAGCTTAGGCAGGAGGAAGTCATCCGAAAGAATGAACGCGAGAGGAACACGAATGTTGACATGAGCGCAGAATAAATTCTGATCTAGCCCCGCGACGTAATACCAAATGGGAGTCCCGCGGGGAGAGTGGAAGGAGAAGGAGGTGGTTTTAGTGGGTAAGAGTCCCACATAACCGTGTGGCAGGAGCCTGCGGTAGCTTTTGAAGCTTTCCACCTTCCATCGGGGAAAAAAAAAAAAAAAAGACAGACAGACAGACAGACAGACAGATGGACAGACAGACAGACAGTAAACCGATTTTAATAAGGTTTTGTATTTACACAAAACCTTAAAAAGGAAAATTTATCTTCTGTTAGCTGTGGGTTTGCTGGAAAATGCCCTTCTCCGCATTACTCGTCACGGAGCTGCCGTCCGACAATCCGGGTGGTGACTTGCACAGGATTGGCCTATTTACTTTGTTCACCCCTTTTTGAAGGGAATGATTTGTCATTCGAAAAGGGCTTAAATTTTCAAGGAAGAAATTTAGATACGTAACATATGTCTTTTTTTCAATGCTTTTTATAGCTCTTTTCTAGCTACTGGCAATCGAAACAAATAGACTGATCGATTACTTTTGAATGTTTTCAAGAATCAGTGTGGTATCCATTGACACTTCAGTGATGAAATGTACAGCCTGCTCGAGTTTGAGGCTTAATTTCAAGGACATATTTATTTGTCAGTCAGTCTGCTCTGTCCTCAGGTTGATGGGCACAGTAGGGATTGGAAGAAAATTTAAGCGGACCGGAGAGAGCTTGGATCAAAGCAGCGTTATGCCGATAGTTGGTTTCTTTTTACTTTTCTCGTTATGCAAAGTTGAGAAGGTCTGGTATTTAGGTTGGGTGGCCATTCCAGAATACATCAATCCGGAGAGTGAGTGATACGTTTGTATGAGATTGAAGTCTCCAGTTACAATATATCTTCCACTAAGTTTGCTCAAACAATTGTGCTTACAAACTGCTTCGCATAGGTGCAAAAAGACTGAATAATGTAGGATCGGTATGCTTTCCTTGAAAATAATAATAATCGTTGGCACAACAATTCAATTGAATCAATGCCTCAAAGTGCATAACCGTACACTACAGGATTACCCTACCTTGTAGGAGGCAATGTGGTTGTATTCCTCTTTCGACACAGGTACTCGTTTACAGTTGAGTCAGGATACAAATCCTACTGCCACTATTAGGATTCGAATCGCGGCCTTCCGTACGACAGCCTACCGCTTTAAGCACTGAGCCATCGGGATACCTTGAATATGACTAATATAAAAATTATGTCAAACTTCCTTGACTTAGGCATACTACAATTTGTTCCTATTGCTTTCTATCGACTACGTACAGTATATGTGAAATAATCCGAGTCTGCCATATGAATATGTAAATGGGATGGTAAATGTATACCTATATACATTCTTATAAACCATCAACATACCGAAGAAGACGAGAGATAATGTAACAAAAGAAGTAAACCTGAATTACCAAAAAAAAAATCTTCTCAAGGATCCCCACGGATAGCCACCTTGAACTTTTATTGCTTTCAGCTTATTATTAAAAAGCGTCCAAGCGTTCATGTATGAACATAAACGTTACCTTTACGTTCATCCCTTGCGGCCATCCCTGACGTCTTTTCATTTTATTCAAAACTCTCACTGAAGTGGCTGAGGGCTTGCACACATACTGTTCATTTCTCATATTTGCGCTTTGAAAGCGAGCACCTAAATGGCACAAGGATGAGCAAAAAAAGCAGCTACCGATGTAGTCCGTAACTGCGGGACATTTTCATATATGCATATGGAAGGTCGTTGTGAGATTTTTTCATCATTTTAGTGGGTATTATCCTCGAGAGGCGATGAGCTTTTTATTTGTTATAAGTACGGGTTTGTGAAAGATTTGCTAAACAGGTAAAATCCGAATAATTTATTGGCTTTTATGGAGAAGATTTAAAGAATTAAGTAGTATTGAAAATACGTGTCGAGGATTCAGGATATGCTGTCCACTTTTGAGAATTTGGTTCAAAACACTGAAAATCAATGCTAAAAGTTTCCGCTACAAACAATTACTTAGATTTCCATATTTTACGTTGGTTCTATTATATAATAGTATCATCGATATATTCGTTATATTCACAGCTCTGTATATTTTGCTGGCCAAGCATATTCGTGGCTGCTGCAATTTATGCCAGACAACAGGACACACCGTTATTAGGTACTACAATGCTCATTAGACTTGTGGATTTCCATAGCTTACCGAGAAGCTGTTCAATTAGCATCCACGAATAAATTTTCCTCCATTTTATCCAGCCCTTCTACACGGTACGAGCCATTCTGGATGCAATCCTAGAAACATGCAGAAGCAACAACCTTTGAACATGCCCCGGTAAAACACCAAAAACAGGTGTTGGTTATAAATCCTACTGTAATTAGCTGCATAATTTAATGTACTCTAAATCTTGTTGCCGGATAAAGGCAACTAATTTGCATGCAACCGATAAGTGAAAATTTTCATTAGTAAGCCACTAAAGTTCGTGGTGTTTTATTGAATACATCGAAGGATGCTTCTATGAAAACATTACTGTTTGCGTTGAATAAGGTGTTGGAAGTTGAATCAATAACTGACTAGTAGTTGCTGGTCAACGAGAAGGATCATTTTTCCATATTCCAAAAATTGCTTAAAAATGAATTTATTGTTTGATATTGTGAAAGTACCGCAAGGAAGCAAAGCTAGTGTTTAGCAAATCCAGGACATGCTTGATTTTAATGATTTTTGGTTTCGAAATGATAAGAATTTAAAGGAATGGAATTAGAACCGCTTTTCAAACCAGATTTATAAGAACAAATCAAAATTGCTAAATAATAGTTTTGATGTAACATTTCTGAGATATTTCCGCTCTAAAGTAAGTAAGTAAAGTAAATTAAATTATTTTTGTATTCTTGTCTTTTCCATATATATTAAAAAGTTATACATTTTTCCATTATTACGCTTATATTTTATTTTGTGTTTTCAAATGTGAGAAACTGCAAATGGGGGTAGTTGATATTTAGTATTTTGGGCTGCATTAAATTTATCAGTAATGGTACAATTTTGATCAAACTTGAGGATATCATTCGTCATAGTCTACATTATTGCATATAACTTTATGGTAAACACATGGGGGTTTCTGGTCAATTTCCCAAAAACAAAGTCATATACTATTATTAACTCAAGTTGAGTAGGTACGGATATGGAGAGTATTTTGAAGCCTGGACTCTGTATGGAGGCATCTTCATGACCTTTTTCAGTTTTTTCTGTTGGGTAGTTTCTGAGAATGGGTCCGTTTAAGAAACCGTAAATTTAAATCAACTGTTCTCCCTACCTTTTTAACATATGTGAAGATTAAGAGTGCCGTCACAAAGTACTAATCGAGACCTTCCATTTGATACCCTACATGACTATATTCGGTGAAAAGAAAAATTTGGTGCCAATCGGCATAATCATTTCTTAGAAAAGTGCGTGTGACAAACAGACAGACAGACAGATCTGTAGGGAGTTGCCAGCTCTTCCATCAGGGGCGACCCCAGGTGGCGGATAGGGGCATACCTATTAATGCGTGAATATGGGTGCATATACTATTGTTTTCTGCCTGTACATTGGCTATTGCACATTATGTTTTTAGAGCTGCGCCGGATGTCGTGCTCATATTGCCGGTGATACACACACACCGTTGTTTGCAGTGTAGCTATTTTACAGCGAAAACACTTTTGTTTCACCTTAACCCACCACACTAAGGATACATAAGGAAACATTGGCCAAATGATAACAACCTATATAAGCATTACTACCTGAAGCCTAAGTCACCATGTCGGAGCAAAGGTCCGCTTACACAGCCCATAAGCCGTGAGAGCTCGTTTCATCTTTACCACCACATGTTTGTTCCCCCGGATATTTCCCTTCCTCGCAGAGTTGAAAGGTATTTCTCCTCATCTCTGAAAGGCAGAGACCATTCAGTTTCCTCCTTTTTCTAAATAATGCCAACGTGGCTTTATTGGGAATTACTGGAAGTCCATGCCTGAGGCACCAACTTCAATCAAATCAACGCGTTGCGTAATATTACACACCGTTCTGAGATCTCGACGAATAACTAGCACAGCCACGTCATTCGCATAAGCTTGAACGTGTATTGGCAGATTTTGTAGTTCGCATAATAGTGAACCAATCAACATACTTCGCAGAACACAGTATTATGCGAAGTATGTCATAGATGGTAAAACGAACAAGAGAATTGCGTTTTCTTCAGTAACTGTGGAGCATCTGGGGAGAGGCGGTGTCTAGTCTTCAGCTGAAATTTGAAGCGGCTACGATGCGGCTAATATAATCCGGATTCTTTAAAGTCACATGCATCAGAGTGCAACCGTTTACCAGTTGTTTGCTAATCTAGTGCCGGAATAAGGACTCAGCTTCATGGCATTTCGGTTTGCTAATTATCGCTCTGTTATTATTATTATTATATGGGTCTGGGATGGCACCCGATTTCTGGATATTAGCCAAGGCTGAGAGGATGGCTTTGTCTGGATTCGGTGTTTAGGAACAACATTTTTTATCACAGAATAAGACGATTCCGGAATTTCAAAGCATGCTTGATGTTCTGAGCGATGCTGTTTCGAGGGCGGGAGTGATTTCAATCCTAAGGTGCTTAAATATAGCATACCCCTAACTGCAGAGGGAACACATCTTGAAAATGGTGGCAAAAATCCGGCTGGTAGTTTCGCACATCGGATACATGCCAACCTTCCGGCCCCCAGGCCGTGAAGGAAATATCTCTGAAGCAATGTTTGTCCCGAAATCACTACTACCAGGTAGACAGGTGATTAACAGTGAATCGCGTTCGAAGTGGTTAATTCTGTTTGGATTCGTGCACCAGACATTACATTTATACGCCCGGAAGGAGGCATGCGCCACAATGGCAAATAAAGTCTAGCTAAAAGCTGACTTCACGGCGCAATAAATAAAAGCAAAGTTCACTGCTGGCTGAACACAGTCAATGGAACTCGGTTATAAAGTTGTTACCCGGAAAATCGAGGCTCTTGGAGAAACCCTGCTCTATGAGGCGCTCTGAAACGCTTTAGCGATAGTCTGCTAAGAGCTGACATGCCCGAGGAGTTGCGTCTGGTCAGTTATGCGGCGCAAAGCAGACTTGGCGTGTTGATGCGGCGGGTAAGCGTATGGATAACTGCTCATAGTTTCTGTCTTGCGCTGGAAAAAGTAGTGATCCTGCCTAAAGAGAGAATCACTACCCTGCCTCTCATACCGATTGATTAGTTGATAATCGAACCAAAGCCAATGGTTAAGCACCTTAGACTGATGCTCAACTCGAGCTTTTTCAAGCAAATCAAAGGAGCTGTGGATAAGGCTTTAAGCCGGCTAATGACGAATCTTGAGGGCGGTATATTTACAAGGAGGCGTCAGCTTATGAACGGCTTTTGGGGGTAAGCAAATATATATCCGACCTCTCCCCCCCATATCCCCCAGCCGCAGTCCTTCGGTGGTGGATAACTTGGCCACCGTGCATCATATGCTATAACTGATTTAGATTTGAAGAAAGAGTTGCTCAAGCGAAGCAAAACCTTGCCAAGAACACCAATAACAAAGGGGAAATATAATGGGCTGAATGGAAATCGATACCCACTAAGGCGGCTTCAACCCCGCATTTGTCCGAGAAGGACGACAGCAGGAGATATTTCCAGATTAACGAATTGGGCCATTCAGGAGGAGCTCTTCAATTCTCCGATCTCCATCAATGCCAAGGATGGCAAAAAGTCTGAAAAGTACATTTAAGGTTAAAATTAAGTTTAAAAATGGCGATCCGGTGAGGACTCATCGAGAACAGACCTTTGGCATACTTTTCATCCAGCTTGGAGCAAAAATAGTTGAGCTGTCCGAGTTCATCACAGGCAAGCTATTAAAAGGTGTGGACCATTAGGATCCTCTATAATAAATAGGTCAAAGGGGCAGGAAAAACCATCCATGCAGAAGCTGAAACCGACAATCCAAACAGCGTCACAGAAGACCCAAGTGAACCTAACCGTAGTGCCACCAAGGTTCCACGAAATAAAAGAGCGTGGAAGAAAGATAGTGATCCTTTAAAGAATTCGCAGGCGCCTAAGAGAAAGGAAAGGCACACTAGTAGTTCCTTTGTCGGCAATAGAAACGAATCTTAAGGAAACGGAAAATCCTGAATGGGCCAAGGTCACTCAACAACGTTCGACATTGCGATGTCATGTTTGAGCTGCCAAATCTAGACTGGGCAAAACTGGTGGCTTTCGGAATCATGTTAAAAACTCATTTGAGGAGAACGTCACGGTACGGGCCTAAAACATGGGATCTATATACAGTGCAAGGATCTCGACGAAGTAACCTCCAGATTTGGAGGAACTGGGTGAAGAATCCATTGTGAGTTTGAGAGGGGCTTATGGTAGTACTCAAACAGCCACAATGCGTCTACCAGTGCAGCAGGAAAAGTTCGAATCAGATGGGTTTGCCGCCAGAGAGAGCAAATTTCATTAAAAAGGTGGAAAAACAGCCTCTTGTTTTGATACTTCATGAAGTAATGCAACGACGGTCCAATGGATGTAGAATGCACGGCGATTCAAGAAGGTGTTGACTGCTATGAAAAAATGGGGTTCTTTCAATCAGTCATTGCAGGGTCATTCAGGATTTACTTGAGCAAACCACGTACGAGTCAGGAGTACAGGAACCATCACGAGAGGTATGGGTCACTGCCTCGACTAATGGAGTCGCGATATGGGCTTGGGGTAAGCAAGTTATATAATGCTTTGTGTGGACAAAAATAAGCGGCGTGTACATCTGCAGTTGCTAAGCCTTATCCAGTCTCACATTGCCTAAGTTTGAAGGTATGTTGGACGATCATGTTCACGAGGTAATGGGGCGAAGTCGTGGGCCCAAGGACGAGGACTACATTCGCAGTGATCACTAGGTGATTATCTTCGAATTAAGGAGAGGTAGATAGGTAAAACTAGATGAACCATAGATGCCATTAATTTCGTTACTGGCTTCGCTGAAAATACAATTCATAGAAAGGGTAATTCTAGCAAATATTGCATGTTAGTAACCCGAATTTTGCAGATGTTAACTAGAGGAGAAGATTCTACGAACCATAAACAGGTCGAAGCACTGAAGAGGCCCTAACCTGCATTGGGTGCAGAACTTCTGGTATAAAAGATTCACCGATATACAGGGTCGGTTGGCAAATAGCACAAACCAAGTCATTAGATGGCCGGAGGAATTTACACCTTTCCTTTCCGTGGACATTACTTCACTAAAAAGGGCACGGTGCAGGGCCCCTCAGACTTAAAACGATTACTCGATTACTAACTCTCTATAAATTCATAACGATCTTCTGAGGGCACCAACACCTCAGAATCCATCACCATACGGAGGGATTCATTGAGTCGACTTTGGTACTGTATGGTACTGAATGATGTTAGAGGGTATGGTTTTCAAATAAAATGTGGCCCACCTGCTAAATGTGAGCCGACATGCTTGATGTACTTACCATTGTGTACAGCAAGGTGTATATTGATACTAACGACCATCTCAAAATTCTGTTGCGAACAGTAGACCTGGTCAACCGTAATGTTCGAATCAACTTTGGTTTAGACAAGTGTCCAATCCAAATCATCCGCAGAGGCCATCATGAGCTGTATGCCGGACATAGCGTTGGTGGCCTTCACATCCAAACTATGATCGAAATAGTCTTCTACAAATACTTAGGAATCCTGCAACCTATGCTCTGGTTGGTAATTTGAAGAATGCTCTGCCGTCCGAACTCCGTGCAAAACTGGTGCTGCAAACGCATCTCTCGGGGAAGAATAAAATAAGATCACTGAATGTATTCGATATACCTTCACTGGCTTATGCATTGGGAATATTGGCCATAGACAAAGGCCGATTTAGAAAACGCCCAGCGGGGGATACAGATGACTATGTATAAATTGCGAATGCGTCATCCAAATTTTGTCGCGAACTGGATGAACCGGTCTCGTAACATCAGAAGCAGGAGTATGGTCGGCATTGCGGAACACCATCATGCGAAGTTGACTCACTATATACTAATTTTACAGCAAGGAGGAAGGGAGTCGCCTGTAAATGGCTACTTATAAGGTAGCTTGCGAGGGTAGGAAGTAAGTTCAGCCTTAACTTGAAGTATCGATCTTTCAGTCCTCCAAGGGGGGTAAAGTTAGGCCAGGAGCAAATAGATGAATGGAAGTCGAAGGTAATGCACAGTAAATACGTGAATTGCTTCTGGTAGCCATTTGTCGATCAGAAATTTGTGTGCTGGGCAGCTCTTTGCTGAGACGGAGGTATTTATATGTGCCATTCAGGACGACGTGGACCATCTGATTTCTGTCTGAATATTTATAACGCCAGCCGATGCAATATACGGACAGGAACAACACTGTAAGCTGATCCATCAAAGATTTGCATTCAAGCATTCGCTGATCACTGGAACCTGTCTTGTTTACCGATTTGAGCCGCCGGAAGTACTCAATAGCTCTGCTTACTACATATATTGGGACCGGAAAGTTCTAACTGAACGCCACGTACGTCATTATCGTCGTTCTCCTCCACAAAATACATAGAGAAGGTGAACTATGAGACATTGCCGCAGAAAATCACAGAAATTAGGCATCTCGTGAGGGCTGTTGTAGTTCCCATACTATAATATTATCAGTTGTTGGTATTGTGCTTAAACCTATTACGACTTGCCTTGATGCCTTAGGACTTCACACATGCAGATATAAACCATTATGCATATGTGCTCGATGTTGCTGGGAGTTTTTGACGGATTCTCCTATTAACTGGCCCCTGACCACCACTGCCCAACCCTTGTATATTTTAAGTAGGTAGGATTATTCGAGTTCAAACCGGTTAGCAGGTGCACACCTGAATAAAGAGCTTGCTCTTAGAAATCACCAGAATGAAAAATTAGTGACACATTATGGTTAACTAGCCTTCAATTTACGCCCCATGCTATCAACGTGGAATAAGATACTCTAAAATTGGCTTAAATCCTTCTCTTACTATAAAATTACATTAGGTTAAAACTGCCCCTTTTATGTAAATTTACTGCCCCCCCCTTAATTTGACGTCGTAAAATATACATATATCAATTAGATACACAGATACACATGTATTGGGAAATGTTTATTCTTTCTACTTCTAGATATTAACATACTAGCATAATTTTCGAACATTTTTATCGACATTTCGGGAACCAGAATCTTCCATATAATTGCAAAACTGCTAATGACTCCCAAACGTTAACTTGAAATGTCAACAAACGCTAAGTGAAAAAACTTTTGGAATGTTTAATTTTAAAAACAATCTTTTCTTAGCCAAATTGAGGAAATAAATAAAATCAAAAACTGCAACTCATGACGAGCAAGCTTTATTCTAATGAGTGTTCTAAAATCTTGATCAATGCATGTGAATGCATTCAGCTTGATTGCACTTTATACCACTTCGATATCGATTGAATGCACATTGAATGTTATTGAGTGAAAAATCCCTGCACGGAGGTGTAAAATGCAATAATAGTAAATTTTGCTCTTAGGTGACAGATTTTGCGGGATTGGATGATAGGAAAACTTACTTTAGTGTAAAATCATACGATGAAAGCTATGAACTTGTGAATGGTGAGCCACCCTTGGTTTTAGTGCACGAACAACAACGACGATATTATTCTTCTGAGCTAACACGTTGCATGCAGACAGCTTATCAGGTATCAGGAGACGACAAAATTTTTCACTTTACCTCCGCATTATCCTGAAAGCGGATTTAAGAGGATTCTAACGAGAATGACGGCAACGTGCCTCGAGTTAACCAACTTGTGAGTTTATGCATGTACTTGCTGGAGATTATCTTTGCGATAGATCACCTACATGGAGCAAATGCAATTTTTGCGATGCATGGAACAAGAATTAATAATTTAAGCATTTAATCGGTTGTTAAAGGAGAATAAAGTCCTACTGAAAAATAAAATGGGGGTTGTGAATGAAAGGGATTCCCAGAGTCACCTACGACATATGTAGTAAGGAAATATATTCAATCTCGATTCGTTCACTAAATTGAAAAAATAACTACAACTAAACACTTCAGCCTCGTATTTTTAATTAAAAAATAACTTAATTAATAAATTGATCTTTATTTCAACGATGCCAAGCGTTCAATTAGAAACGATCACATCATCACTCTCCGAATCCAAAAGGACCTAACGTCACACTTATACCAACTATGTGTCATATTTTACCAACACTTTAATGGTCGTTGTCAAATTTATTCAGAAATGAGCGATTTCATTACAGATCAGTTTCACTCAAAATTAAACACTTCTGAACAGATTTGGCAGCTGCAGTTTTTTCACATGAAGGATCAGGAAAAATTGCTTGGCATAAGCCAAATATATGATAGTGATGTTGTAGGGTATCCTTAAAGCACAATAAAAGACAGTCTTTTTGAGTGTCAAAAATGTTTATTGAAAATAGAACACTTTTAACAATAAGATGAAAAGCCTCTATTTGTCAATAAGATTTTGCTGAAAACAAAACCTTATTAAAATCCGTTACTTACTTTCGAGGTTAAAGCAAGCACCTCTATCTATGGCGTATATTTCCGCCTGGAATATGCTAGTGTGCTTAACCATTGGTCCAAAGTGCATTTTCCTTGGACTAATGACCACGGCGCTCGCTCCGTCTGGTATATACCAAGGCAATGCTGCTGTACTGGTATGTATACCAGGGCAATGCTGACGTTTGTCACCCTTAGAAAACGCTCTAAGATCATTTCTAGACATCTCTGAAGTAGTGCTGGGAAGATGTGATCCACTTCGGGTGATTTCAATGGTTCAAAGGATCCCACTGCCAGCATTACCTACTTTCTGAGCATACTTTCATTGATAGTTTTCAGTTTCCCTTTCCTCCCATTTTTTTCGTTGTGTAGTGTCAAGCAGAATGTTGCGGACACCTGCCGTGCAGTAGGGCCGCGGGAAATGTGTTCTGAGAAGCTTGTGTAATCTGTCCTTCTCATTGTCGATAAATATCCCATCTTCCTTCTTCAGATCGCGAGTGATCTCCCTGGCTTCCGACGAGATTTAGATAGCCAAAGTTCTCTCGCTAGGAACTCTGAAAGACATACATATTTTAAATTACGTTTAAAAATGATGCAAGCTCTTAAATTTTCACAAGAGGAGTCCCAGATTACCTGCATGCTTCCTCTTTGCCAACCTCAAGTCTGCTCCCGGTACATCCAGGGCTACTGAGTCAGTACTTTTCCAATGTTATCCTTTCAAATTGCTCTTACAATTACTGCATGTGCAGCTTTTGCAAACATGTCATTGGGCAGCAGGTCTACATAATTCCCTGCTTGATCCAGCCTCTTACGTCTCAATGGCCCTAGAAATTTTTTCGGGGTTTTCCACCCGGTGTCTCCTTTGAAGTGTCTTTCGTCGGCTTTTCCCCGTGCATGTTCCCAGGATTTTTGCCAAATCTATAGTTGATATGGCAACTTCGACGTTTAACCGCCTTTAGGGATTGAACATCCACCCAAATCGTGAGGAGTCTACCTTACCCTCCACGTTGCTTCTGAAGGCTCTCCATAATCACGTATGGGGATCCTCATTCTGAGCGATGAAGAGACTCATAAGATCTTCCGTCTCTATTGCTGCGGCTTTAGAAAGAAACACTATTACCATTTATGTTCCTGGTATATCATTCACATCGCAAGTCGACATTTCTGCTTCGCCCTTGCCTGGAAATTTAGGAATTAGGAGTGGCTTAGGAGACTCCGCAGTGTCCTCTGCTGTCCAGTCAACTGGCAGGTGACTTAGTCGAACGCGTATCCCTTCAGAAAACGTAGCACCATTTGGGACCTGCGACACTGAGGCCTCCTTCCTGACGTCTCATATACTGATCCCCGCCGTACTTGTGTTTGTCCCTGCTTTTTAAGCAGTGGTATTTTTTGGTTTGTCTTCGCAGTATGCCAATGTTAAAATTGGCTCCATTGCTTGGCCTCCCAACTTTTCCCTTTACGGGTGTAATCACCTGGCTCTATCGGAGATGTGCCTCCACCTGGTTGGTCAGTTTGTATGCGTACAGGGACGCGCCTATCTGGTTTTAGTTCTTTTTTTGCTTTTATTCGTGTATTCGTTTCTTTTCCACAAGTATGAGAGCCATTGCCTTCGCAGCACCATAAGCTCAAACTTACCTACTGAGGCGACCAGGTATCAGTGAGGCTCCGTTCGAATTTAGTCAATTACCCCCATGCATGACTCCGTGGATTGGGGGAGAGGTTTCTCTCCCCCCCCCCCCTCATTCTAGATCTGCAACATTTTGTTCATAGTAGGGCCACTTAGTACAAAGTGTGGCTATCATTACTCACTAACGGAGTTGGCAGATGAGAGGCTTGACTCCTGTGGAGCCACATATCACCACTGAAGAGAGACATATCATTCTGAGAAGGAGAAAGGTTGGTCCCATGGAGCTGTATTCCGCGCCAGTCTATCCTGCAATGCCCTGTTTTACCCCGCGGAAACATTAAATTTATTCACTCGCCGTTTTCACAAACATTGCCGACGTTTGGAGCAATTATGTCTGTCAGTACCACAGAAGTCGAGGAGTCAATCAAACAAATGAAATCGGGGAAGGGAACAGGACCTGACGGCAGACTCCAGAAATCGAAAAGTTGTTGCTCAATATTTTGGCTCAGTTTATTTTTAAATTGAATTATTAAGGAGGGTAGAATACCATTTGACTCACAAGAAAGCACGGCTATCTAAAAATAAAACCCTTGTAGCAAATTGCACAAATCTTCCGGTCCAGTTACTATGCTATATTATCAACAATTTGAACCGAATTCTTGACAAACGCATTGAAGGCATCTTTTAGATTACCGCCAACCAAGCTGGGTTTGAAGAAACCTAGCCCCAGAGGAACTTATACCGTGGGTTAAATTGTTCTAATGCGACTTTACTTTTGGAAGTGGGAATGGTGGCAAGTATATCAAACCTGCTTCGTGCTTTTGGTTTGAAACTGAATATAAACAAAATCGAGTAGCTGATACTGACATTCAAGGTCTTGAATTTGCACTGAAGCGACAAGTTTGACCTATATAACCTTTTATGAACCTAAAGGGGGTTTTGTAGTCAGTTACTAAAAATTAGAGTATATATTACTATTAGCTCTATTTGAACAGATATTGGTATGAAGGGTATTTCGGAGCCCAGGCATGATATAGTGGAAGCCTCCTGATTTTTGTTTTTAGATTTTTCGGTTGAGTAGTTTCTGAGAATGAGTCCGTGAAAGAAATGATCACTTTCGGGCCCCGAACTCCTCACTTTTCTAACAGATGTCAAAATTAAGACCGCGTACTAACCGAGACCTTTCATTTGATACCCTATATGATTATATTTGGTGACAAATAATGGGGTTTGACTTAGAATGATTTAACTCACTTCATGCGTGAACGTTCACAGTTGCCACCGTCCCATCAAAGTTCGTGTCAATTGCTATAACCATTTCCGAGAAAAACGCATGTAACAAACAGACAGACACACAGACGGACAAACAGACAGATAATAAACCGATTTTGATAAGATTTTGTTTTAAACGAAACTTTAAAAAGAGTTTGCCTTTGGGAATCAGGTTCACTGTGTGTAGCGTCGTTTGCAATTTGGTTTGCAACGTTAGTATGGTAAAGGAACATCAACAATCGTTCATCACACCAAATTCACGTGTCTGCAATCGACGAATCGACAAATATATCAAATCCATCGGTCCATCCATCTACCACAGTGTCGTTCTCCTTGTCGCCGTTCTGAATGCTGCCAAGGACAATGAACAGATATTACATTGGAGCATTGTCATAATACGCCGTGATCACATCCGAAATAGGGACATCCGCGGTCGATATGGGGTTGCAACGATTGCGGAAAAGTTGGAAGCGAGGAGGAGCCTGGAATGGCATTGCCATGTAATTTGCGCTGATGAGAACTCACTGGCTAAGATTGATCTATCGAAATTGATTAAAAACGACCAAAAAGAAAACCGAAATATCGAGGACTTAAGTGAAGTGAAGTGATTTGAGAATGTTTCGACTCAATCCAATTCAAGCCCACGACAGGGAAAACTACAGGAATCCATCGAGACAACCGGACCCCACTTTAAACGGAAGAAAAGCAAAAAAAGAAGAAAAAGTTATAAGAGACGAAAAGATAGAAAAAATCGTATCACCCCTTCGGTTGAAGACTTAATAATCTCTTACATTTTAAAAGGTACATCCCAGAGAATCTTTATCAGCGTATGATTAGTACAGGCAGTGATGGGACTTACCAATAGAAAAAGAAGAGCAATACCGTCAACGGCGCAACAACCGGTATCCGCTCTAGACCCGCCTCAATAACGATCTCCATACATCTCGGTTTTGCGCCGAAGTCCACCAATTCGATATCAGGTTGTCTCGCGTCCTGGCGTACGCCATCGCTCCATCCCAGGCAGGGTCTGCCTCGTCGTCTTCTTTTTCTACCATACATATTGCCCTTTTAGACTTTCCGGCATGGATCATCCTGATCTACACGGATTAGGTGACCCGCCCACCGTGACCTATTAAGCCGAATTTTATCCATAACTTGACGGGATTGTATAGCTCATATTTTTCGATATTGCCAAGAACCACCCGGCCCCCCCCCCCCCCAAAGAGCGCGCAAAATGCATGAAGACTGGTAAGATCATTGTCTCGTACAGTAAGTGCTTTGCCTCTATGATGAGACGTCTCGACCCCAACAACCTTTGTAAGCCGAAATAGATTGGTAGCCGCTAACCGTACACTGATTCCATCACGGTAGCTGTTATCGGTTGTTATTTTCGACCCTAAATAGGAAAAATTATCAACAGTCTCAAAGTTGTAGTCTCCTACTTTTACTGTTCTCGTTTAACCAGTGTGATTTGATGTTGTTGGTTGGTTGGTTTGCCTTGCTTTCATTGTTATGCAGCCGGAAATCTGGCCCCAATCGCTACCTGCTCGGTCTAGATGAAGGCAGTTTTTACGTCTCGGGTTATTCTTCCAATGATATCGATATCGTCAGCATAAGCCAGTAGTTGGGTAGACTTAAAGAGCACCTCGCCTCTTGCATTTACCTCAGCATCAAGAATCTCTTTTTTCAGGGCCAAGTTAAAGAGGACGCATGATAGAGCATCCCATTACCTTAGACCGTTGTTGATGTTGAATGTCTCGAAACTGATTCGGCTGCTTTTATCTGGCCTCGCACATTGGGCAGGGTCAGCTTAGTTAGTCTTATCAATTTCGTCGAGATACCGAATTATCTCATGGTCGTGTACAGTTTTACCCTGGCTGCTACCACAGGCTTTAAAGTCGATGAAAAGATGGTGCAACTGATGTCCAAATTCCAACAGTTTTCCCATCGCTAACCATAGAGGGAAATTTGATCTGTTGCTGATTTACTAGAAGTGAAGCCTCTTTCGTAAGATAGCGGAGAATATCTATTAGATTGTAGTCAGCAATGTGATACCTCTATAATTGCCGCACTGTGTGATATCTTCCTTTTTATGTATGAGGCAGATAATGCCTTTTTGCCAATCGTCAGGCATTGATTCGCTGTCCCACACCTTGAGCATAAGTTGATGAACCACTTGGCGTAATTGGTCACCTCCATATTTAGCTAATTCGGCTGTAATTCCATCGGCTCCTGGCGACTTATGGTTTTTAGGCCAATGAATTGCGCGGACTGTTTCTTCTACATTTGGTGAGGGCAGCATTTATCCGCCGTCTGCAGGTTGTGTGACCCCCAACTCAAAATCAAAATTCCTCTTTGTCTCTGCAGGATGATCATCGAGGTGTGTAAGGCTTCCTCCAGTTGACTTGTTAGTTTAACTTCCGCCTTCTATGCCTGGTGCGGTTGCCTCCTGTATTTTTCTCTTTCACAGACCTGTTGGTTCTCCCAAGCTTTCTTTTTCCGTCTGTGCAGTCGCTTCTCCGCTCGCCGGGGTTCATGATAAGTCTCCGCGGGTGCCCACGTTCTTTGGGAATGCAACATTACTCGGTAAGCGGCATTCGTTCGGTCCGCTAGCTTATATTCATCATCAAACCAGTCATTCCGGCGTTTATTCCGGGTAGAGCCAGGTATGTTTCACCGTATCAATGACAACATTTTTCAGGTGATTGTGAAGATTATTCGTTGATGCTTCACCTCTAGGATACTTGTTAACTGCATTTATGGCGGCATCCATTTTCTTCTTATAGGTATTCCGGAGGGCTGTGCTATGGATGGCTCCCGTGTCAACTACTTGATTGTCAGAGGGGATTGTTATTCGAGCCCGGAGCACCCCGAGTCTATATTGGCCCCTTATATGTTGTGACATTCATCAAGGCTGAAAGTTGGCGACGTTCGATGCACACGTGGTCAATTGGGTGAAAGTGGTCCCGACTGAAGAGGCCCACGTTTGTTTTTTAACCGCTTTCCGCGCAAACCAGGTACCTCCAACAACCATTTCGTGTGACACTGCTAATTGAATAATCCGCAGTCCGTTATCATTGGCACCCTTATGTAAGTTATAGATGCCAACGTATCGCCTGAATACAGGCTCCATCCCTGCTTGACTGTTAAAATCTCAGGGGGGACTGGCTTCAAAGTTTCGTTCTAGTACCTCGTATAAGGTATCCTTCTCCAATTGTGCAGTCTTCTCTGTAGGGGCGTGAAAGTTAATGAGGCTTATATTTCTAAATTTGCCTCGGAAGGGCAAGGGGCATAGCCGTTCGCTTATGTTTTCAAAGCTGACAACAGCAGGTTTCATTTTTTGGCTGACTAGGAATCCCATTCCAAGCACGTGGTTTACTGGGTGGCTGCTATACATGATGCAGTGGCTCTTTTCCAAGAAACCGGTCCCTGTCCAGTGCAACTCTCTCAACGCTGGTACATCAGCCTTATATTAGGACAGGGTATCGGCTAACTGTTGAGTAACATTCGGCCCGGACAGAGAGCGTACGTTCAATGAGAAAATGTGCAAATCGTTGTTCCGTTTTCGTTGCCGGGTTCGTGGTTTTCTGTCCAAGGCTCCTTTCGTAGCGTCGTAACTTCGGTTTTCTGTGTAGTGTTGTCAGCCCTACATAACCCCCAATTTGGAGGTACAGTTGGTACACCTTGAATCGTTTTTAGTCGAATGAGACTCGTCTCCATCCTTCTCCATCTGCAGTTTTTCATTAAGAAATAACTTCCAGCGATCATTGCGTGCAGGTGGAGGTAGAGTTTGGTAATTGAGCTTTTGGTGTTGGTTCAGCAAACGTTTCTCAGGTTTTATGCTTTATCGTGGGTAACAATCCACGTTTCACCCTGGCACCTATACTTTTGACCGCCATCAAGGCTAATGGTGATAAATTATGTTCCTTTCCAGATAATTTTTGGATTCGGTTTGATGAAGTCAATTTCTTAAGTTGCTGTTCATATAAGTTGTGTTAAAACACATTTCGAAGCCCTATGCTAAAATATGCTTCCGCTAGGGGACACTTAACAGACATCATGTGTATGTCATATGTAAATAACACAATGAATTTCCTTCTAGACATATTTCCTTGCAGCAAGCACAAATATACCGACATTCGCATGATAAAATTTCCTAGGTTTCCCAACCTGTCAATCTCAGAAGAAAGTCATTTGATACTTACAAATGCAGCACGAGAAAATGCATTCATTCCGCCTTTCTGACGAATTCTCTTGGGTTCAAAGGACGAAAATTATTTACAGCGCGATTCCATTCTCCCCAGTCGTGAAGAAATGCAATTACCTTTACCTAATAGGGAAGGGATGTAGTTGGTTTACTTTAAATGACAAATGATGATGAGCCTCTTCCATATGTCACCACAGTCAATTTAGGGATGTAGCGTCACATCCACCGCTTTGCACATGTACATTAATAAAACAGCGAATTGGCTTTAGGCAATTTTGCTCTCGTCTGTAGAAGCACTTGGAAGATTGAAGATTGAAATAATATATTACTAAATAAACTCATTTCATTGTCTGCTGCTTGCTCAACTAGTACATACATGCAGTACTCAAATGTGGACATGCTGAGTAATGGGGTTTTCACGTAAGATGAAAAGATACTCGAAGGAATAAAGTAACCTGGTCAAATGTGCAAGTTATATGATCCTTGTTATATTTTCTCTTAGGGTGACATTATATTTTTCATTTAAGGGGCCATAGGTACGCTTGGACACCGAAGCAGGTTTTTAGTCCGCATTTTACAAGGCGCCTTAACAAAGCTACTTAGCGTAAAAGTTTATATAAAGTATAAGTACCAATTTGCTGCATCAGTTTAAAACAGCCAACTTTCTTAAATAATCGAAAACATTAAATTTTGCTTCCTCTATATCCCTAAACGTAATAACAAATATTCTACGGGATTCAACGGAACAATACGACGTCGACGTTCTTTTTTACCACAGCTTCCGTACGACTGAACATGAAAAATCATTCCGCCGCAGGATGTTGAAAGGTGGCTTGACTTTTCATGTCATCTCCTGCTCACATACGTTACCTTACGAGTAAGTCTTAAGAAATCCTGCTGAGATAGGATATGCTATGAAGAAAAGAACATTTATACTGAGGTCTGGTCGCTGGCATATGTTGCGCGTTCATTTTGATGACAGTCACTGCCTCATTCCATGCGGGGAGGATTCGTCACAAGCGAAGGAGTATGAGGGAAGTCATACCCCAAGACGAAGAACAACTAACTCCCTTCAGTGAAGCCGCCTGAAATATGTTCAAGAGATGATGCCGACCTGATTACGCTCAGAAGTAAAAGGGCTAGAGGAAGGTGGTTTGGGGCAAACTGTTTTTATGAGTACAATTCAAGGTAAGTTTGAATTAATGATATAATGAATTTAATAGACGTTCGGTTTGGAGTAGAAAGTTACGACAAACTTATGGATGAAATGAAATTATGATTGATGACTCAGCAGAATGAAAATGATAGACGGTCTGAGGTGCGAGGCTGCTCTCATATGAGAAAGATGATTAATTTTCGTAGGTTAGACTAATCAATATTTTAAGGACGTTTCGATATTAAAGAATTTTGCGCCAGAAGCCTGTTTAATTTACGTTGATAGCATGTTCGGCGTTTAATGTATTCGATGGAGACCGCCTTTGACATATTAAAACGGTGAATAATAAAAGGCCATAAAGGATGGTTATTTTTAGAAATGACAATGCAATATCTAATATGAAATAAAGTGCTGTTATCGGTTTGGAAAAAGAGCCACATTAGATTTTTCGCTTACTTGAATCGTTCTACGAAATCACCAGATACAAAGAAGTACGAGTAATTTAATCGATTCAATAACTACCCGTTGAAGCCTGAATTGTCACACGATATTTGTATGTAGGCAAAAAGTTAGGTTCAATCGAAGAATGGCATCTAAGACTGTGTTGGTAGCAAGAATGCTGTTTTCTCCACTTGAGCGTGATTTTCGGGGCTCGATGTTGCGGGTCTAACCAAAGTGAGATGGTGGAAGTTCGGAGAGTACTTCTCTCCCTCTGGCGCCACTGTGTTTTTGTATTCTGGAAAGTCTAGTGGTAATAGACGCAAATGTGGTGTTAGATACCTGCTGAGAATCACCGCAAGGCACGTTTTCCTCCCCTTAAGTCGGTTTCTGAAAGGACCTTGATTCCGAGATTCCGAAGGAGTATGACAATTGTATTGTAATAAGCACCAATAGAGATTCCTGATATAGTGAAGAAAGATGCCTCCTATGGGTAACAAAACGCAGTAGAGGGGAGCCTTCCTAAAAGTGACATTATCTTCGTGATGCAGGATCAGAATGCCAAGGTGGTTCCTACATACATCGGAAAAAGTTAACAAATTTTAACAATTTTCACCATTTTCTCATCGACGGCAAACTGTTTCAGCAAAAGAGCGGTTATAAGGTCTGTTGGGTTTCAACTGACGGTCCAGCAGTGTAGAAACCTTTTTGTTCGCAAATAGCAGAAATTTCGTATGACCCACTGGAGGATGTTGATTAGTACTGTTCTGCCATTACAAGAACCCTTGTGTCGGGTGCGGACGAAGTTTCTGTCCGCATCTCAAAAAAACATTGCCAGACCTGCCTGACTGCAGAAACTTGAAGGCGGATTGATGAATGTTGACGGCTACAAGTGGCGATGAGCGCAAGGCACCGGAGCTTCATTACTGTTGTGAAGCACGAAAAGTTTAGTACAGTGGCTGGCGTGACAAAGGGAATTCTACAGTTGCGGAATTTGCAAAAAAACACCAATTGTTGGAAAGTATTCTTTTACGATTGTCTGTCGTATAATATATGGTAAAGTTACACCTCCTGTGAAAGATATTGGAGAATCACCGAATAATGTGCATGCAATTTTTTCCTACATACAGAAGTGAAATAACCTTTTGTAAACGGAGTGAAGCCCTGAAAGTCTTCCCATGAAACTCTTTATTGCTATCCCTATTATAATTGCAGATCTGGTATTCTCGTTTATTCCTGTCCTGGGAATCTGAGATCTTTTCGAGTGAATGAAGGAATCAAACGCGTTAAGATTTGGAAAAAAATCGTCAGCCCTGAGTGCGACAATCATAGACGTACTTGTGCGCTCTCTACTTTCGCAAATATGATGCCTAAAATAATGTTGAAGCACGTCAGGGAACACCTTAAAAGTTTGATTGATAAAGAGAGGGTGGTTTTTGCTCTGGATCTTCCTGCACGGACCGCATTAATGCACTTCGCATAATTGTGGGACAGTGCGCGGAACTTAAATTCCTGCTCAACCTACTTTTGAACGATTGCGGGGAAGCTTTCAATAGCATCAAAAGATAATGTATTTCCAATACTCCACGTAGTAGGGGAATTTGGTCGAAACTAGTAGCTGCCACTAGAACGACATATGATGGTACAAAAAGATCATTCGCTGCATCGAAATAAAATCTCAAACGGATTTGAAGTTCAATGCGGAATCCCTCAGGGTTTATTATTTATTATTTCTTCTTGATATCGGTGACGTTCTTCATGTTGCCTTGGTTGGAGGACGTGGAGTCCGAATAGCTCAGTGGTTACAGCACTGGGTTGTCATACGGAAGGCCGCGGTTCAAATGTCACTGGCGGCAGTGGGATTTGTATCGTCACTTGACGTCGGATACCAGTCGACTCAGTAATCTCGGCGAGCGCAATGCTGACCACATTGCTTCCTACACTGTACTGTGGTGTACCATTACGGTCTTGAATGAAGTGCTTTAACACACTTCAAGGCAGTGATTCAATATGGATTGTTGCGCCAACGATTATTATTATTTATATCTCGATTCATGGACAGATAATCGTGGAAAGCATGTTTTCTGCCGATGGTGGCACCAAACTTAATGTCATTTCCCACTAAATCCGTCTTCACCTTTTTATCTCCGAAATCTAGCAAAGGAATACCCCACCAACATGTAGGCGAGGCTGCTTTACTCCCATACCCTTTCTCTACTGGTATATCGGAGCAAAGTGACCACCGCTATTACTCGAAGGTTTCAAACTTTTAACAACTCACGTCGTGTTATTGCGGTATTCTGCACAGAGGCAATTTCAATGAATAACAGGCCGTATTGATGAAAAGACGGGAAGAGCAATGGTTAAGTGACACATTGAGAAAGGCTAAATTTCATCACGAAATTTAATTCAGAAATTGAAAGAGTCCTCAATTCACCTTCCACTTGATAGCGGAACGGAACCATTGCGAAGAAGTTTTCTTCAACGTTTTTGGTCCACGTACTCCTTCGGTAGGTCTAGCATACAAATATTGAAAAACAAAATAGACGACTTGCAGGTCAAGGGCAGAGGCAACTCATCAGACTGCTCAGCTCTGTCCAGGGAACAGCGAAACCGCCTTATCAAATCAGCCGGAGAGGAGCCGCTCTAGCACCGATATAAAACAGTACAGGAAATGGGGGAATTCCAGCCTCCCAGAAAATAAAGGGAAAGTGGAGCACATTACCAGGAATTGTCATTAGCGGCGAATAGATGATGTATTGCTTTACGCCCCTAATAGGAATTTAAGACAGCCACATGTATATATGTAGTTATGTTAAACGACAATAACGGGAAGACATCCGAGGATTCATCGATCAAAACGTGGAAGTGGCAGTAAATATTTGCAAAAGGCGTCAATTCCATTGCCTGCTGTATCGCGCAAAGAAAAATCCATTATTCTTAAATTGCAACGAATATATTGGGCCTGAGTAACACGCTCTTGCCATCGCTAAGAGATTTTTATAGTCATCCTTATTTTGTTCCGCCCAAATTTCGCAAAAACGTCAAGACCTGTAGTCATTTTCGGTCAGTGTAGTCATTATTCTTAAAAAAAACTTAGGTGTTTAGCCCCAAAATGAGGATCCGTAGACAGGAACGTGTGGGAAAGTTTCTCTCCAATGAGACCGGTTTGTTATTGAGCGGATGCGGATTCGCGCTTCGGGTATAAAGGTTTTGTGTCCATCTTATGTAGGAAACTTCAACGCACATTTTTCTATCCGTATATTAGCTACAAATTCAACAAATTCCTTCATATTGTTCCAAACTACAAAATATCCATACATATTACAGAAATAGATATTATACAAACCCCAAAAAAAGACACTGCCTATTTCCGAATCATCATCATCATCAACGGCGCAACAACCGGTATCCGGTTTAGGCCTGCCTTAATAAGGAACTCCAGACATCCCGGTTTTGCGCCGAAGTCCTCCAATTCGATATCCCTAAAAGCTGTCTGGCGTCCTGACCTACGCCATTGCTCAATCTTAGGCAGGGTCTGCCTCGTCTTCTTTCTCTACCATAGATATTGCCCTTATAGACTTTCCGGGTGAGATCATCCTCATCCATACGGATTAAGTGACCCGCCCACCGTAACTTATTGAGCCGGATTTTACCCATAGCCGGACGGTCATGGTATCGCTCATAGATTTCGTCATTGTGTAGGCTACGGAATCGTCCAACCTCATGTAGGGGGCCAAAAATTCTTTGGAAGATTCTTCTCTCGAACGCGGCCAAGAGTTCGCAATTTTTCTTGCTAAGAACCTAAGTTTCCGAGGAATACATGAGGACTGGCAAGATCATTGTCTTGTACAGTAAGAGCTTTGACCCTATGGTGAGACGTTTCGAGCGGAACAGTCTTTGTAAGCTGAAATTGGCTGACAACAACCGTGCGCGGATTTCATCATCGTAGCTGTTATCGGTTGTGATTTTCAACCCTAGATAGGAGAAATTGTCAACGGTCTCAAAGTTGTATTCTCCTATCCTTATTCTTCTTCGTGTTTGACCAGTGCGGTTTGATGTTGTTGGTTGATTCGTCTTCGGTGCTCACGTTGCCACCATATATTTTGTGTTGCCTTCATTGATGTGCAGCCCAAGATCTCTTGCCGCCTGCTCGATCTGGATGAAGGCAGTTTGTACGTCTCGGGTGGTTCTTCCTATGATGTCGATATCGTCAGCATAGGTCAGTAGTTGGGTGGACTTGAAGAGGATCGTACTTTTTGCGTTTACCTCAGCATCACGGATCACTTTCTCAAGGGCCAGGTTAAAGAGGACGCATGATAGCGCATCCCCTTGTCGTAGACCGTTGTTGATGTCGAATGGTCTTGAGAGTGATCCTGCTGCTTTTATCTGGCCTCGCACATTGGTCAGGGTCAGCCTAGTCAGTCTTATTAATTTCGTCGGGATACCGAATTCTCTCATGGCCGTGTACAGTTTTACCCTGGCTATGCTGTCATAGGCGGCATTAAAGTCGATGAACAGATAGTGTAACTGTTGTCCATATTCCAACAGTTTTTCCATCGCTTGCCGCAGAGAAAAAATCTGGTCTGTTGCTGATTTGCCTGGAGTGAAGCCTCTTTGGTATGGGCCAATGATGTTCTGGGCGTATGGGGCTATCCGGCCTAGCAAGATAGTGGAGAATATCTTGTAGATGGTACTCAGCAACGTGATACCTCTTGCCAATCGTCAGGCATTGATTCGCTGTCGTATACCTTGAGCACAAGTTGATGAACCACTTGGTGTAATTGGTCGCCTCCATATTTAACCAATTCGGCTGTAATTCCATCGGCTCCAGGCGACTTATGATTTTTTAGCCGATGAATTGCACGGACTGTTTCTCCTAAACTTGGTGGTGGCAGTATTTGTCCGTTGTCTTCAGTTGGCGGGACCTCCAGCTTGCCGATGTTCTGGTTGTTCAGTAGCTCATCAAAGTACTCAACCCATCGCTCCAATATGCCCATTCTGTCAGAAATCAGATTTCCCTCTTTGTCTCGGCAGGATGAGCATCGAGGTGTATAAGGCTTCATCCTGCTGACTTGTTAGTAAAGCTTACGCGCCTGGTGCGATTGCTCCCTGTACTTTTCGAGTTCACAGACTTGTTGGTTCTTCCAGGCTTCCTTTTTCCGTCTGTGAAGTCGCTTCTCCGCTCGACGGAGTTCATGATAAGTTTCTGCGCGTGCCCGCGTTCTTTGAGAATGCAACATTACTCGGTATGCGGCATTCTTCCGTTCCGCTGCTAGCTTACATTCATCGTCAAATCAGCAGTTCCGACTCCTTTTGCGGCTGGGGCCAAGTATGCTTGTGGCCGTATCCATGATAACGTTCTTCAAGATCATTTGTTGATGCTTCATCTCCAGGTCCTCTGTTGACTGCGGTTATTGCGGCATCCATTTCCCTCTTATAGGTGTTGCGGAGGGTTGTGTTGTGGATGGCTTCAGTGTTCACTCTCACCTGATTGTCAGAGGGGATTCTAGGTGTTATTGTTATTCTAGCTCGGAGCACCATGCCAACGAGATAGTGATCCCTATTTGTTGTGACATTCATCAAGGCTGAGAGGTGGCGGCGTTCGATCAACATGTGCTCAATTTGGTTGAAAGTGGCCCCGTCTGGAAAGGCCCACGTATGTTTGTGGACCGCTTTCCATGCAAACCAGGTACTTCCAGCAACCATTTCGTGTGACCCTGCTAATTGAATAATCCGCAGTCCGTTATCATTTGTTTTTTCGTGTAAGCTATGGGAGCCAACGTATCGCCTGAATACGGGCTCCTTCCCTACTTGGCTGTTAAAATCCCGAAGTATGATTTTGACATCATATCTGGGACAGGCTTCGAGGGTTCGTTCTACTGTATCCTTCTCCGACTCTGGAGTCTCCTCTGTAGGGGAGTGAACGTTTACGAGGCTTATATTTCTAAACTTGCCTCGCAAACCCAGAGTGCATAGCTGTTCGCTTATGTTTTCAAAGCCGATAACAGCAGGTTTCATTTTTTGGCTGACTAAGAAACCTACTCCGGGCACATGGTTTACTGGATGACCGCTATAATATATGGTGTAGTGGCTCTTCTCCAGGAAACCGGTCCCTGTCCATCGCATCTCTTGTAATGCTGTTATATCAGCCCTATATTGGGACAGGGTATCGGCTAGCTGCTCATCAGCTTCATCTCCCTACAGAGAGCGCACGTTCCATGAGAAAATGCGCAAATCGTTCATCCGTTATCGTTGCCGGGTCCATCGTTTTAAAGTCCGTCCTGTCCGAGGCTCCTGTTGTGGCTTCGTAACAAGTTGTTTTCCATGTAGGGTTGTCAGCCCTACCCAACCCCCAACCTGGAGGACCAGTTGGTACAATTTGTCCCGTTTTTAGGCGCGGGAGACTCGCCTTCATCCTTCTCCGTCTGCAGCTTTTCGTTAAGAAAGAGCTCCCAGCGGTCACCACGTGGATGTGGAGATAGTGTTTGGTAGTAGAGCTGTTAGTATTGGTTCAGCAGGCATTTCCCAGGTTTTATGCTCCATCGTGGATACCAATCCACATTTCGCCCTGGGACCTATACTACCCTTTGACCAGCCGAATACTGTACATTTATATGCACCTATATTATAAACTCGTACCCATATTTCCGATTTACTTCGTACCCAAAAGCATATATATGTACATATATAGTACGTATATTAGATACGGCTGGTTTAGTGTACAAATACATCTATCTGAATTAGACACTACCCCCAAACTTCATTAGTACGCATATATTATATACCTATATACGCACATGCCAAGTTGGAGTAATTGATATTCATATGCAAATGACTAAAAAACTATAACAAAATAATAATTCATAAGAACTCATTTCGTTATGTTATTGATGATTTGATATGTGATGATGACGTCATACAGTTTGTAGAAAGTTTCACTCCCTATAACTTTGTCAATAATAGTTGGATTCAAACTTTTCAAACTTGACCAAATTGTGCATTATATCATTGTACTTCTTGGATGAAGATAAGGGGGGTTGTGAAGTAAATTTCTAAAATATGGAAATATACTATTATTAATTTTATTTGTGTAGATATCGGAACCGGATGTATTTTGAGGCCTAGATTTTGTAGCGATGCACCACTGTGATTTTTTTTCAGATTTTTCCGTTGGGTAGGTTCTGAGAACGAGACCTGTTACACTTTTTGTGGGTCATATTTTGAGCCTAATTAATTAAGATCTTTCATTTGATACTCCACATGACCCCATTTTATGAAAAAAAATTGTGCACCCTCCGTTCATATGTATGGGAGCCCCCTTAAACTTAACATAAAATGGTGCCACTTGCTGTATGTAAAGGAAACAGCAGATCACATACTTATCAATTTTCGTGGCAATTGGTCCAGCCGTTTCCGAATAAATCGGATATGACCGACAGACAGACACCGACTCGATTCTAATAAAGTTTTGTTTCACCCAAAACCTTAAAAAAGGCTATCTTTTGAGGATTAAGAGTTAGTTTGCGCTTTGTAAAATATCGTTAAAACTGATCAATCAAAAAATACTGTTTCCTCCGCGAAAATGCAAACGGTGAGGTTATTAGCGTATTTGAGGATTTTAGTTCAGCCCGGATTCTGAAAATAAGGAAAGAAGTTTGGTAAGTCGAACTCACTAATTTGCTAGTCCACTCGAAGATTTCGGTGAAAGTTGAGAGATGGAAAGAAAGAAAGACCTATGGCTATCAGAAAGTAGAGGATTTTAATTTTTTTAAAAATTCGTAGTTCGAAAGGAACCTGGAAATACGACTGCGTGGATGTAAGGCGATGATTAAGGCATTGACGAGTAAGATAAATCCACCTTAACTCTAAGGGAGGTCCCCGTACATGCAAAGGGGGTGCAACATTGTTTTTCACCGAGTACAGTTTTGTGGGGTATCAAAGAAAAGTCTGGTTTTAGTATGTTATGAAACCGATGTTAGTTTTGACATTGGTTGCAAAGGGGAAGAGCGCGGTGGCCCGAAACGGGGCAGTTGCCGAGAAGAAATATGGTAGTCCAGAATACTCTCCACATCGATACCTGCTTAAACAAAGTTAATAATAATATATTACCATACATAGGTCACGCTGCTCCCAGGGCAGATGTGAGGCGTCTGACGATTTGCCTCTGCCCTGGTAAGAAACCATAAAGCCGTCATCGTTTGGCTTTTTTGAAAAGTTTGGGTGCAAGCCCTAAGCGAGGGGTCCGTGGACCAGGAAAGAGGGAGTAAGTTGCTCCCCATTTGGTCCGGTCCAGCATTAAGTTGATGCGGACTTAGGACCCCATCATTCTCAAAACGAATATACATGCATAATACATTGATTGGGAATGCCCCCCCCCCCCCCCCTAAATTTATCCTAAGATCGTAAACTTTTGCAGTAATATAGATTATACTATAGAGCATTACCAAGTTGCACATCGCATATATACCCAACAGAGCTCTAATAGGTCGTAGTGGTAATTTTTGTGCCGTTTTTTTTGCACTCCAAGACTTTAAATATCAGTGTCATATGCAATTGAGTGGTATGATAAAGAATTACGAGCTAAATGCAAATGGGACAACTGACTACTCAAAAATGTTTATATAAGTAAGACACGAAACCTTTCATACCTGAAGCGGACAACTTGCAATTTCCCGCTTTATTCTGGTTGTTGTAATGGTACCCCGAGTTTCCTTACTATAGTGTTTGTACTCCAGAGGAATTAATTTTAAAAATATTTCTAAGTTGCTTTTATATAGGAACGTAATTGATTATGAATCTAGGAATGTTTTATTGTCATCATATTTTAACCCAATAAAAGGAAAACCCCATAAGGAAAGATTTGATACCCTTAGAGATCTTGTCGCATCCTTCCAAATTCTCTATATCAGTTTCTTTCTAAAAACGAAGATGACAGAAAGTATAGATAAGGCTTTTCTTATTGTGATGTCAATGTACTATCAAGGGCGCGAAGCATTTATTTACCGGTACTTTTAAATAAGTGTTATAATAGTTTCTGAGCTATGTATTTGTTGTTATTTTTGAAAATCAATAACCAACATGCCAAATATGTAAACATATGAATTAGCTAATATAAGCTCTTGTGCCCAGAGTGCATATTCCAATTTAATTCTGGTTAAAGCCAGCTATCGATTAAATTCAACATTCAAAAAGGCTCTGCCCGTCGTTCATTGTCGCAGTGAAAGTGTATAATTTATTGCACATTTCATCATTTTCAACTCCATTCAAAAAGTCGAAACCTTTCACCTATCCAATGGTTTTTGTGCAAAATGTTCGCATTCCCTCGCTCGAAAGTGCAGCGTGGCTATCCCGTTTGCCTAGTTTACCATTTCGTTACGGTACATTTCGTAACCCCGAAAAATGAGGTGTCTGTGTGCAATTCAACAATATCCAGCGTCGATTTACGAAGTGCCCTCCAATGATTGCATTTAAACCTGCACCAAATCGACCTGCTGGGAATATCAAGTTGAATGGGACCCGGCGGATCCCTCCGTTGACCGCACTTCCAGAGCACCAGCAGCTCACCTAGTTTAGGGAAGGTGCAGCATCAGTGTGCTATTTATGGTCTGCACAGACAACCAACAACCAGAAGGTGTCCATTGCGGACCCGTCGTTGGTTGTCGAAAATAAAGTCCTGGAAACGGTATGTCCACCACGTTGAGCGCCTCTTCGTGAAACAGAGCCAAAAACCGCCCAGAGATGACAATAGCACGGCCATAAATTACCAATTTACCATAGTTATTTGCTCGCTCAGTTGAAATTATTCGCTACACCTGTAAAAACCATAAAATCATCAATCAGTAGTTGTAATGGGTTGGAAGTAATTTATGGGATTATAGACCTGGATGTCGTTCGTTCATTTTTCTACGCGTTGGCTGCTCATAGCTGTTGGCATCGCACCAAAGAGTGAAGGAGTAGGGGGCGGGGGAGAGGGAATTCATCTTCACCTTCTCTGCATGGCGTTGTCAAATAGAATTGATATTAGAGGAAATTGTTCGGGGAAGTATAGATAATCAATACATAATTCGGAAAGGATAAATAGCAGATTAATTTGAAAAATTGAAGTATGTACATATATGATGACAATTGACAAAATTTTTCTATATGAATCCAGAAAACTTCAAGTACAAATAGCTTCAGTTTACTATTACCTTTACAATATAGGGGCCAACTATGGTAGTCATTGCAAATGCAATATATCTGGTGAAAACATAGTCATGAATAGTCGCCGTGTGATCACAATTGGAATTCACGCCACATAGAGTGGATCAAAAGCATAATCAGTCAACGAGCGCAACGATATGGAACTTTTAGATAATAAACTTACCTTTCAAGAAATGTATATAACATAATACATTTTCATTTAATACTATTATAAAAAATCAAAGCAACAAGAAATAGGCAGAAATTCGCATCAAACGAATAATCGGACACAAAAGCAAACCAAAAGAATTTCGCTATATAAAGTTACTTTCTTCCTGAAATTATTTGATACTGGTAGATACAAGTTTTTATGAGTTGAAATTTAACAGCATTATTCAAGTTTTCTTCAAAAGGAAAAGAATATGGAAGCACTTGCTGCAGGTGCCAAAACAAACAATACTAAAAATAAGTCACGGAATAATAAAGCTACATGGAGGGGGTAAAACTGTCCGAACCACCGGAAAAATTGTTTGCGGGAAGTTAATAAAAATATTTCTTAACGACAAATGCGTTTTAAAATACTAGGTTGTTCAATAAGTTTTGCAGTGCGATAAGAGAGGGCGTTGGGACTAGCCTACATTTTTCTTGTTATGTTGGTACACTCTTCATATGAACGTATGTGAAATTTAATTTCAGTCTGTCAATTCATTCTTTGTTTACAAGCCATTTAGTATCGGCTTGTCAGAGACTTTTTTTACAATAGAAAAATCAAGCATCGTGCAGTGATTGAATTTTTATTTTTGCAATCTTTAAAAGCAAAGGAAATTCGTGAACGAATGTTGAAAGTGTGTAAGGGGTCTCCACATTCAGTGAATACAATAGAAAGATGAGTTACTGAATTTAAACGTGGTCGTATAAGCCTTGAAGTTGATCCACGTAAAAGACGTCTAAAAACCGCAACAACACGAGAAATCGTAGAAAAAATGCAGGATATCCTATTGGAAAATCGTCGAGTGACTGAAAGAAGTTTACTAGAACCCTAGGCATCTCATTGGGCAGTGTAAGTAATATTTTGACTGAAGTATTGGGTTTCGGAAAGCTCTATGTACAACGGGTGCCGCATTTGCTAACAATGGAACAAAAACAGACTTGGGTCGATCACCATGATCCTAAACGAAAACAAGAGGCAAAGAGTGGAGTGAACCTGGTTCTCCGGCTCCCAAACATTTTTTGGGATGCGAAAGTTAACATCAGTTTTTTTGGAGGCGAAAGAAATTTCGTTTGTGAATTACTTGCCAACTACTAAAACAATAAATTCTGAATATCAGCCTTTTAGGCAAGCTGAAGGAAAAGAGGCCAGGTTTGGAGAAGAAAAAAATCTATTCCATCAGGGCAATGCACCGTGCCACAAGAGCATTTTAACAAAGGCTAAAATCGATGAATTTAAGCTCGAATTGTTGGTGCATCCGTCATATTCACCAGATTTGGCCCCCCTCTCCCACATTTGCTTCTTGACCTAGAAAATTCATGCGTGGAAAGCGTTTTTCATCAAATGATGCGGTCATAGCAGCTGTGGAAGCGTATTTTTCAGTCCTTTCAAATTCTTCTTCAGGGACGCAATTCATAAATTGGAATCTCATTAGAACAAGTGTATTGATGCTCACGGAGACTATACTGAATAAGAAAGTATATTTCAAACCATAAAATTGTGTTTTTCTCATCGAACTGCAAAACTTATTGAACAACCTGGTATAGTCCAACACCATTTGAAAAAAAAGGATGTTTGTGCCGTAACGGCTGAACATTCTCTTGAGAAATTTGATTTTAGTGGCAGAATAGCTGGAAAAACGCCATACATCAGTAAGTAGAAACAACCCGGCGCACCAGAAGCTGGACGCTGAACTATGAAAGGTTTTGTGTATTTCTTTTATAAAAGCATGGGGGTGCACTTGCTCCGTTAGTACGTATCATGTAGTACATGCATACATTATGTGCACATATTTCGGGCGATATTGACATTCAAAGTGTTGAATTTGGAAAGAAGCGACAATTTTGACCTATTATAACTTTGCTAATAATAGTATGATATCCATCAAACTTGGTAGGATCATGCTCTATGCCTACGTGGTGCTTGGATGAACTTTGGGGGGTTTCGCAGCCAATTATCTGACCAGATGTTGGTATAAACGGTATTTCGGAGCCTAGGCATCATATAGTAGCAGTTTCTTGATTTTTTTCAGATTTTTCGTTTGGGTAGTTTCTGCGAATGGATCCGTTAAGGAAATGATCACTTTCGATCCCCCGCACTCCCCACCCTTCCAACAAATGTCAAAACTAAGACTGGGATTGAAAAGTACTAATTGAGAACCTTCGTTTATTTGGTGAAAAAAATGTACACATCTCTTTTGCACTATATACGTGAGCGTTTACAGTTCTCACCTTTCTACCAAATTTGTTGTCAATCGCTATAACCGTCTGCGAGAAAAATCCGTCTGGCAGACAAACAGACAGACATACAAGGCGCTGAAACTGGCAATGAGAATGATACCAAGCATGTTCGTACGGATATTTAGGGACTGCCTAAAAGAAGGGTTGGGACTGCCTAAAAGAAGGGTCCTTCCTCGCAGAATAGAAAATACAAAAGCTTGTATTGATCCCGAAGACAGATAAGCCAATAGGTGAACCAACATCCTATAGACCTATCTCTTTTCTGAATACAATAGGCAAGGTCCTCGAGCGGGTAGTCTATAACCGGCTATATCCAATAATTGATAGCGGCGGTATATTTATCAAATAGGCAGTTTGGCTTCCGGAAGGCTCAGTCAACGGTTGATGCTACCAAAATGGTTTTTGAGCTAGCCAGAAAAGCCTTCAATGAAGGGAAATACTGCGCACTGGTGACTCTTGACATCAAGAACGCATTCAATTTTGTCAGGTGGAACCATATAATCGAAGCGCTCATCGCGGCACGAACACCAAAATATATATTAAATATAATCTTTGATTACTTCCGATAGCGAAGCTACTTTATGATACGAAGAAAAGGTCGAAGCTCCATGGAATAAAGGCAGCAGTTCCGTAGGGGTCCGTTCTGGGCCCTCTGCTATGGAAATTAATTTATAAGGGCGTTTTACGGTTTCCAGAAGCTAAACAAGCCGTTTTCGTCAGATTCGCAGATGATGATCAAGTCTTGATTTAAAGACCACGGACTGGAGCTTTCTGAAATTGAAATTGAAATTTGCATCGGGGCATGCTGTTAGCTCTCAGCCATCGCTGAAATACATGGAAGTAACATTCGACTCCAAGCTGAGTTTTAAACCCCACTTAAATTTTAATCGGCAGAAAGCAGCGATTATCAGCTCAACACTGGCAAGGATGCTTCCAAATGTAGGCGGCCCGAAACACAGTCGACGATTACTGTTACCCCGAATCGTCAGCTCTGTACTTTTATACCCGGCACCAATGTGGGGGTCGGCGATAAAAATCGAAGAGACTCGCAGGCAGTTTCAAACTGCACATCAGTTAAGCACTCGCCGAAGATGTTGCGCGTATCGAACAACATCTTATGAGACAGCATGCGTGGTTCCGGGGATGATCCCTGTGGATATTCTAACCGAAAAGACAAGTCGTCTGTACGAGAATCAGGAAGCGAGTCTAAACGAACAAGGTAAGGGTATGCCGTCATTGGTTGTAGGGCAAACAGTATGGAACCAGGCGGAGAATGGCCGAAGGACACACAGGCTTATCCCAGACATAAGTATGTAGTCTATGCAGGACCACGGTGAGGCGAGTTACGATCTGACTCTGTTCTTAATTGGGCACGGTGGATATGATGAAATGGTGAAATGAATCCATCACCAGTTAAAAGATGCAGAAGCGCAGCGGAGATATAGAAAGGAAGCTACTGCAATTAACGCCACGCAAAGCGGTAGTATCTCGTTTAAAGTGAACAGCTAAGAACTGAACAGCCCCGCGAAGCAATATCAGAACGGTAGTCCCGCGAGGAGAGTGTGATAAAAATATGACAGGTTTTAGTCGGTAAGAATCTAGCATGCGTGCCATAAATTCCAGATACGTATCCATGATGGATTTCGCCAGCCGAAAAAAGAAGACAGATAGACGGACAGACAGACAGATAGATCTTAAACCGATTTTAATAAGGTTTCGTTTTACACAAAACCCTAAAAACTATCATGGCTTCAGCTTCGTAAAGAATATTTTAACAAGCATATTGGCCTTGTGTAAAACGAAACCTTATTAAAATCGGTTTACTGTCCGTCTGCCTGTCTGTCCGTCACACGCATTTTTCTCGGAGACGGTTGTAGCGATTCACACCAAACCTGGTGGAAAGTTGGGAACTGTAAACGCTCACGCATACAATGAGTTATAATTCTACATCGAATTAAAGGGGGGTGTACATTTTTTTTCATCAAATCTAGTCATGCGAGGTATCAAATGAAAGGTCTCGGTTAGTACTTTCCGATGCCGGTGTTAGCATTTGTTGGAAAGGATTGTACCGCAAGCATCAAGCGCAAGTGTAACGGCATGGGGCTTTGCGAGTTGCGGCGCCCTATTATACACACACACCTTTTCCTTTTGAAGAAGGTGCCGACACCATCGTTACCAACTCCCGATGGGTAGTGCTCCTACATTGAACAGGCCTGGCCGCGATTATCCCGGGTTAGTGTCATTAATGCACGCTACTGACCATGAGTAATTGGCGGCGATTGTACAACAGCCCAACAGTAAAGTTCTTCTTGTCGCCGAAAAGCACCTTCAGCAAGCGAGTAGATGAATCATTTGGCGAGCTTTCGCTTTTGGTTTTTGTTCATCTTTTCGTTGAGAAAGTGAATAGAGACATTCTTGTAGCTGCACATGCTCTGCTTTTGTTGAGACTGTGTTTTGGATACTATCCGATCCTTCATATTACACTTGATTCTAGAGCAATTACGAATTTACGAAATGAGCACAATCCGTCAGCAGTCAAATCAGCGTTCGACGTAGTATCCAGTTCGGGAAGGTGGTTGGGTCGTTAGTGCTTCGATTAATCATTATGTCATTATGCAAAAGTTGTCGCGCCTTAAGCCCAAGCCATCAGGATTTGCATCAATATGGGCAATAAAACACAAATATTAACTGATATTAACCCAATTGAATACAGGTTCCACGAAAAAAGGATATATCGAATAACAATAGACAAACGCTCCTCCTTAAACGAGATACCGTGATCGAACGATAGAGAATACGGGTGTATTGCACACTTATTTGACGTCTTCTTTCACAAACTCCTAAGGCCGTGACTGTTGTTATGAGAGCAAGGAAGCAAAGTCCAGCCGGCTCAGATCTTCAGCGCCTGCTCGTAGCATTCACGGAGGAAATACGCTCTCCCACCCTGCAGATATAAATCTCTCTGAGGTCCCCAAAGAATGGTTTACCTAATGTCGCAGTCTGATTCTGGCTAGAGCTTGACAATGGCAAAGGAAGTGCCTGAGGGTATCTGCCTCTTCACCGCAGTTTTGCTAAGGTAACTGACAGGCCGAACTGAATGTTGATGGCGGGCTTAAGAGAAATGGCTCCCAACAGTTCCGTCGAATGCGATAGTAACTAAGGTCTAAGGGATTAAAAGAACAATAGGAAAAAGAGTTCCAGATTGAGGATGGTCCCATGAGGACAGGTAGGATTCTAGTGTTTGTGAAATAAATTAGGGTTCCGGCATGCACGTATATGATTAACTCACAATATTTTATCAATAGCCCTCCCCACCTTCACCGTAGATTTGGTTGCAATGACAATTCCATAAGTCACTACAAGTTTTCGTCGAGATAGCACAAAAAAACTGCCTAATATACCAGGCATAGTGAAAGGTTCATCAGGTTGTGTTGAATCCACATGATTCTTAAGTAGGAATTGATATATAGACTTTCATAGGTTTGTTAGAGTTAAATCTGTCAACTTGCAGTATAGTTCTTTCCCTTCCCATTCATTTGCTTTTATTTAGGTAAATGGTAGACTCAATTTTCCCGGCAGCAGCTTTATTAGAATTCCGCTGCCCCAGAAGAATAAACATTAACTCTAGACTAATCCTAGATATTGTATGATATACAATACAACATTATGCAATTTTGTTTGTTTCACAAATAACAACAGATACAATTTCTACTTAAATTACAATTCTGACTTTCATTTCGACGAAAACTGTAATCGTGCTATTCATCCACGTTCTGCCGCTTTTACTTGTCGATCCTACATAATCCTTAACGCCCGAAATACATACCTTCTGTCGGGTACAACCCATTAATTGCTCCAAATATTGAATTCTGAGGATAGAACACTAAGTGTTTAACGGATAAAAGCAGGTCGAGGAAGTGGGGAAATCCACGCAAATCAATGGCTGGAACAAGATGGTTATCATTGATACCGCTGTTACTCATCCGAATTAAATGCATGCCTCGTGCCGATATGATCTACAGAATTGCTTTATGAGTCTATGGTGTGAAAGGATATGTGTGCTCACCTTTGATGTTATGGCGCACTTACCTTGTTGAACATCGTGAAGTGAAGCTCAATGAACATAAAGCGCATATAAGCAATTTTCAGAATACTTCCTCAGCAGTTTTCTTTAGCAGTTTTTCCATCCACCGGTAACCTTCCGACAATTACTTTCCTTATCCACCCTTATCAACATTCTGCTTGGATGCTCCCCATTTGATACCTTCTCAAGTGTTTGCCATTCTTCTTATAGCATCTAAAGGAAATTTTTCGGAGAATGAATCATTACATTTAGGTTTTCCGCTTTTCAGGGCAAGCCAGGTGGGCTTAGGAAGATAGAGGTTAATCGGTTTGAAGTGGAGCTTTTCAGTTTAGTGAATTTCTTCCAAGACTTGGTGATGTAGGGGATGAACTCTGAAAGATATTGCAGAAAAAAAGGAAAGACTTGGTGGAGAAAATTGGGTGATGGACAAGTAACAGGGTACTTAAGTTAATAGATTGTAATTTAGAGGTTTATTATGGGAGAGAGTATCTATTGATTGAAGTATGTTGGGGGGGGGGGGGCACCTGTCCAGGGAAGCAGACTTATTCAGGAGGACTGTGCCTTTGAAATGTCTATTAATAAACTACATAGGTAGCATCTTCGTTCAACAATTTTAATCAATCGTTCGAATGAAAAATGGACTTCTGTGTATACTTCAACTGATACTAGTTGCTGTGTTGCACCAAAATTTCTACCCAGGACAACAATTCATTCTTCCTGAGAACTTTATTCTTATCCTTAAATCTAGGTACAAACTCTACACTCCACCCACACAAAATCGTTCTACATGACTGTGTAACAATTACCTAAAAAGCAATCCACTCTTGCATTTCATCCATCTTCAAGGATTCTAAGTTCGTTTATCTATGCCACATCCTTTTGCCGATTTGGATTTCGATGTACGAAACAATTTCATTTGTTCGCGTTTAGTATAAATTTTGCTAGAGTTTTGCAATTTCTTTTCAGGTTTTCACAGAAGCGAAAACATGTCAACGAAAATCCCAAGCCCTATGTAGAACGAAGAAGACTAAACAGGATTGTTTTGACGGAAGACAGGACTATATACCAAAAGACAGGAGGAAAAGATACAAAAGAGGAAAAAAGATGTCGTTTAAAGATGTTTTTTGTGCTATGTGTAATACGTAATACAATAATTTTAAACCGCACTTAAGTAAAATTTCTGTGACGAAGATTTATGTGCGATTTGATGCCATTTTGTTGCCAACGTATTTCATTTTCTTACACAGATTTACTGTGAGAGATTTCATGGGTAATATGGAGTGATTTGGATGTAACCCGACTGATTATTCTAAGAAATATATTAAAATGCTGAATGCAATTTAGAAGCTGGTGTAGGTAAACGTTGGTAGAATCAGGTGAAATGGGGAAGTGCAGAAAAGGGGATGAGTGGCCCACTCGAATCACTCCTTCCTCTTAGCGCGCTATAGCGGTTTGAAGCCACTTTTTGAAATCTGATTTCGCACAGCAAACAAGGATGTGAGTTACGGGGAGAAGGGTTGAAAGATGAAACTAAGCTGGTGAAAGACTAGGTCTGGCTAAAAGTAGATAATGTAAGGAGGAGGGAGAAGGATTGGTGTCATGGAACTGGTTAAAAGAGCAGAAGCTTCTCCAAGCAAGAACAATTTAGGTTTAGCGCTACTAAAGAACTGACAGAGTTTCTCAAATTTTGGTTTTGGTTTGTATCCGATGAAAAACAATTTAACGCTTCATCAAGATTCTAAAACACATTATACCCGACCAATGGTCTTAAGTTAACGAATGCCCAGTACTCGGTCTAGGACGGATGGACAATGGATGAAAGATTACTTTAACGGCTGACATGGAATACGAATTAATCTTGTACCACTACCACTATGTAATGCTGCCTTGTTTCTCCTAGGATACATGAAGTGGAAATATCCAAGGGCTTTTAATGTACGCGAAAATTTGGGATGGCCAGAATGAAAAGAAATCTACATCGAACCAAATTTTCTACAAATTTTCCTCTAGACTCTGGTGTTTTTAAGACGCGATCATTGGGTCCCTTCCCTAACTCGGCATCTTCTAGCTGCCATCACGCAAAACAGTTCCTCCTTTCTCTATTGATCTAGCACGGAAATGAACATTGAATAGGTGGGTCCCGTTGCCAATTTTTATTGCGAAATGTTTGAAGCAAAAAAATTTGATCAGCGCCCATGATGGCAATTGAAATCTAAATCTCGAAAAGGCCATTGGTTCGAACGAAAAAACGGTAAGAATAACTGAACAATTACATTCGAGACACTAGACTAGCTTTCATAACGTTTTGTCTCCACACGGAAATCGCTTTCCTTTATGTCGCGCCAGATGTACCTCAAGTTTTCTTCCAAGGAAGTGAGTTTTTGTTGGAATCGTCCATTGCATTCGCGTTTCCGTTCATTGACCTTTTCTTCCACTCCAAAATGCGCCTACAAAACAGTTAGTCAGTCTGACACAAAAACGAATCCTCTAACCATTGATTCCGCAACACCGGTCATACTAGTTCTTTCAGGTCATCAACGGGCCATGAGAAACACAGAACGGTATAATTCACTTAACTTAATATTTCTGTACATATTCGCAGCCCGCAAGCTTATACACAACTAAATTTTCCCATTACCTGCAGCGATCCGTGCGGAGAAGGGCACTTAACTACACGCTGGTAAAGCATGTACATAGCCCTGCGAAGTTAATTATTACAAATGAGAGTTCATGGTAACTTCTGTTTCATCTGGTTATTCAAACCCATTTTCGCAAGATTTTCTTTTATGAAACAAAAAAATCATGTATGTCGTTTCAAAATGGGAGTCTCTGTTATCTAGCTGTGCAACGGCTAGAGAGTAGCTGAGATAAATAAAATAGTAGTTACTGTTATACGAGCCAGCAAATTCCCCATTGAGATAATAATCTCAAAGTATTCACTGTTTGTCGTAGAATTTAAACATAGTCGGGAAACCGGAAGCTGGACGCTTCAGGTACGAAAGGTTTTGTATATTTCTTAGTACGTAGCACGGAATATATGCATATATTATATGAGAGTACCACTTTCGGGTGATATTGACATTCATAGTCTTGAATTTGCAAACAAGCAACAACTTTGACGTATTATAACTTTGTTGGTAATAGCGCGATATCCACCAAACTTGGTAACGTCATGTTCTGTATTATAGTCTATGTCACTGCTACGATGAACTTAAGGGGGGTTTTTCAGCCAATTACTAAAAATTATAGTGATATACTATTATTAACTTTATTTGAACAGATATCGGTATAAGGTATTTCGGAGCCTAGGTAACATATAGTGGCAGCCTCCTGATTTTTTTCAGATTTTTCTGTTGAGTAGAGCTTCGGAAAGTACTAACTGAGACCTTTAATTTGATATCCCACATGACTATATTTGGGGAAAAAAAATGTACACCCCCCTTTTGTATGTATGGGAACCCCCCTTAAATGCAACGTAAAATGATGTAACTCACTGTATGCGTGAGCGTTCACAGTTCCCACCTTTCTACCAAATTTGGTGTCAATGGCTATATAACCGTCTCCGAGAAAAATGCGTGTGACGGACAGACAGACAGAAAGACAGACAGACAGTAAATCGATTTTAATAAGGTTTTGTGTTTACCAAAACCTTAATAAAAAGCAGAGAAATTTGTGGAGTAACAGATCGCAAATTTTTAAAGCCATCGGAATCGCAAACATGTCTGAAAAGAGCCTTACTGGTATCCATTTTCACTCGTTGGGTTGAATATATATAGCAACAAAATGAAGATTACGGTGTGATGAACCAACACACTTTCCGTGCATTAATGATTACGATATCGAAGACATCATTAAATTTGCATGTCTGGGTAGCGTTTTTTCTGTGGACATTGGAATCGAAGTCAATATCACTCGATGCATTACCAGGACCAAATCTAACTTGGCTGCCACGTTCATTGATTTTTTTCAATTCCATGATTTAAGGCCTGCCTGCATCAATGGACTCTCTGTGCTATTGTATGAGAGCAGCAAGTGGAAATTGATAAATACTTTCACTTGAAAACTCCGAGGTTTTATCACCCCATGTCTACATTGTATCCCCGTGGCTCTCTTCTCTAATGTAATACCAGACAAACAACTTCGTTGGCGCCCTGGTAAGATAATCGCAGACGTATTGATCAGAAAGTTACTCGTCAAGGTAGATAAATTGCATATTGAGGCTGACCGAAAGTTCTTTATTGGCTTTGCAATACAATGGAATCTACTATCCCATACATAACTAGTAGTTCGCCCTAGAACTATGTGGCAGTGATAGAGGATTCAAATCTTCTCATAAAAATAATAATCGTTGGCGCAACAACCCAATTGGATCAGGGCCTTGAAGTGTGCTAAAGCACTTCAGTTAAGATCGAAACGGTACACCACAGTATACTGTAGGAGGAAGCATAGTCCACATTGCTCTCCCTCATGATTGTTACCCTGATTGGACTCAGGTACTCATTCATAGCAGTTTCAGAGGGTACTCACCAAAAGTTCTTTTGCCATCAGTCACCATTGTTGCTTAAAGCGGGGACTCTGTAGACCAAAAAAGTGGGAAGTAGTTTTCCTCAATTGTATCAGTCCATTATCAAGTTAATGCAGGCTTAGGGCGCCTTTTGCCTGATGAGCAAATTTTTCAAGAACCTTTGCTTTCAGTTCAGTAATTTTGAATGGGAACCCCAGTGATTGCTGCTGATGACCACTGTCAAGCACTTTCTGATTATCTAAGAGCAGGCATGACATGCAAGGGGCGGAAAGGGGATGATTGCTTCAGACTCGGATTAGAAATTCCGATCAAAAAGGACAATATGGGCGCACTAAATTCATCTTTGGGTCAGTATTTTATTTCCACGGCTCTGCTAGGGATTTGGTTCCTGACAGGACATATCTAACCAAATCGACTATATTGTGATCAGCAGTAGATGTAGAAGTTATTTTCGTGTGTGTATAACAAAAGAAGTGTCAAAATCGGTGACCATCGTCACTTACAGTCTGTTTGCATAGGAACAGAAGAAGTTTCACAACTATATAAATCACAGGAGCAACGATGCAAAAGGGCATTCTTTTAATCATCTTCTCGCCATAAACTGGAGTGACGTGTCTAAAATTCCCATGCATATAGATGAGAATGGTATTTTTGAACGCGGTTTTCAAATTCAATATAAGCCATCTCCGCAATCCATGTTTCTATTAGCTTTCTTATTGTACAAACGACACAATCTCTAAATAACTTTTTCGACAATATCAATGTATACTAGGCCGCAGTCAGATATGCCGTTATCTTTGGCGCGGATAAAGTTGTTGCTCATGTTGCAAAAGACATTACAAAATCTGATCGCTAACGGAAAAATAAGGGCGGGTCGACGAACTAAAGGAAATCAGAGCTCTGTTTATGACTGCTAAAAGCCGTTATCTTCGTAACCGTCGGAAAATAAGGAAATTTTAATGTAATGTACTTCATAACAAGAGGAATTCTACCATTGCGTTACCGAGGAAAGCGGACGGTCCCCTAAGCCTAGTAGTTATTATCAGACCGAAATACGATGGTGCAAAATGTCACGTGTTGCATTGAGATAAAATTTCTGAGAAATTTGGTGTTCAAAGCGGATATCGGATAAGTTGCATTCTGTCGCCGATACTATTCCTTCTCTAAAAATATTAGGCGATGACAGCTTTACGGTTTCTTACCAGGGCAGAGGGAAATCGTCAGACGCTGCCTCACCTCTGCCCTGGAAGCAGCGTGGCCGAAGCGGCTCGCAGATGTTAAGTATTCCTTTATATAATTCGCACAACACAAAATGATTACGAATTATATTGAGCGCAAATCCCGGGAGTAAGTTACTCCCCATTTGGTCGGATCCGACATCAAGTTGATGCGGACTTAGGAACCCGCAATTCTTAAAAATATACTATTCCTTCTTGTTTTCAGTGACGCTGTCCATGCTGCCCTGTCCAGGGAACGTGGAGGACTTCAATGGACCATTACATGTTTACGCAAACACCTCAACTAGAATAACGACATCTGTCTATTTCCTCACTGGGTCATGGACCTTAGTCAAATGGCATTGGATTTATCAAAATGACGTTGCTTCTCCTCATCTGAGCTGAGTTTGCGCACGGGCCCCTGGCTATGCCTTACAATGAAACCCACTTTCCCAGAATGGCCCACAGAGGATCGTTTCAGGAGAATGTAGTGCAGAACAGTAGAGAAGGATTGTAGGCTTACCATGAGGATTTGGAGAGAATTAAAGCGCATTTAGTCTACCGGAGAACGATTGCGCGTTGTCGCGGTTTGCTCCATTGGTCAGCAATCAGTAATCCTGTGAGAGGCGTTAATGATGGACTTCTTACCCCCGATGACGAGCATCCGTTAAAATTCCACTGTCCACTGTTGTGGACGATATAGTGGAACAGCGGAATTTGCGGATACGGGCTGCTCCTGCCATCCACGCCAGGTGCTTTGAACTGTTCGACTTATAATATAGTAGCCCTCGCCTTTTCATTGGTAACAACCGCTCTCGCAGTGTCCCATTCCAAGCCTGTTCGCCTGCAGTTTCTAATCAACTCTAACAACAACTCTCACTTCTTCTTGATCCCACGAACGTAGGGGCGCACCCTACGTTCACGTCGTCAGATCAATTGAAGTGATAAAATCAAACAGCTTCTATCCTCTAGGATTGCTCAGCATTCGCATCACAACCTATTAAAAGTTAAAGGCCACATAATACTACATACACTACCAGATTCCTTAGTTCTTGCGTCGGCGGAGGGCACAAAGAATCATAGGGTCAGTAAGCAGAGGCAACTATGACGTTTCTCCTCTTACCATTAACCTTGTATTCAGGGTCCTAGGAGCAGAATTGTCTCAGCATGGTTGCCTCTAACAATTTTGATATCAGAACGTAGACCCTCGGTCTCGTGGATCTTTTATCGAACAAAATCCTAGTCCCTTTGACAGATCCAATTCCATAGATTCTGTTAAAATGAACCCATGGCTCTTGAACCAGAAATATATAAGGACAGTCCAGCAACTTTGCCAATCGTGCCGCCAGTAGATAGGAAGAAGCTTTAACATGCTGCAGGTTGATTTGACTAACTCTTATGTTTGTAGCCATAAGTACAGTCTAATATGAAAACCGCCGCTAACTGAAAAGTCTGCTCCGTTCAGTGTGGATCTCACCGGAGTTACCAGCTTGTCCTCACCTTCCGCTGAAAGTTCTGCTTTCTTGGGTCCGATTTCTCTGGATATCACCACACTGAGTAGTGTAGCAACGTCCATGTCCTTATTCTTAAGAAACATTGCCTTCTTTTGTATTGCCGTCGGCTAGGGGCCCCCCAAGTTCACGGTGTCCGAGCTGCATGGATTTGTTTTCATATACCGCCGTTAGACTAGTTGCGTCCACATTACCAGTTTCCCTTACTTCTGTTTCTCCGGGTACATTCGGGGGAGAAGGTTCTGACAGGCAAGCCTGTAGTCCCAACTTCTTTGCGGGTAAAGTTTCCTTCTGCCGAGCCTTCCTCTCCCGTATTTTAGATGATTTCCTGTTCCTCTCATTAAAGGAGTTGCTATACTATCTGCGCCTTAGACACCGGGTATAGGTTTTCCACTGAAGTGAAGAGCCTGTCTTCCACAGATTTCTCAGTGGGGAACATGAATTAGGTGAAGCATCCAAAATCCATGCCTCAGCTACGACCTGATTTCTCAAAGTCGCGGGTGGATTCGAAGTCTGTGACTTCTTAACACTTGAAAAATTACAATCCTTTGTTTCCATCTTCATATGTTTTTGGACATCCTTAGTGTAATAGTAAACTACCACAAGCTCCCCCACCACGACAAAGTGGAGTCCGAGGGGGAGCAATCAGGGGCAGAGTCTCAATCTCAATAAATTCTATTTCGGATCGTATATCGAATCCTAAGTTCCTCTCATATTCTTCTTCAGTTCAGAGTCTAGATGAAGGGGAGACTTTTTCAAACGATTTGCCTTAACAGGCATCCCAAAATGTAAAACCTTTCGATAATAAACCGTGTACTGTGTGTCAGCCGAGAAAAAGGTTATCTCTCCAACTGTTCAAACTCTCCCTTAGAAAACTCCAAACTAGGTTACTTTGGTATTTAGTTTGTAAGAAAATGAAAAAAGCTTATTGAACTTTTCTTTTTTTATCGAGTTTATTGATATCTTAGTTGAAATATAAGACAAGACAAACAACTAAAAACCTCACGTCTTGCAGTCTTCTCCTAAATTACGGTTAGATCGCTGCGGGTTCAGAGTTTATCGAAGGACCTGACATAAGGCTTGAACAAAGTAGATTTACAATTCCAGAACGGGGGCTCACATAATTTTACCCCCGACTCTACCGCTTTGACCACCGGATTAGTTAAAACACCAAACTGAAAGTTAAAATAAAGGATTGGAATTGTTTATAGTCCACTATTATATACTCACTGCAGTGGGCTTTAACTCATCTCCTTCCTATAATTATTGAATATTTAAGAAAGCCGATGGTGCTGATTGACATTTTCAATCAAAATGGGCTTTCGCAAATGATGTCCCTTAATGCCGAACTTAATCACCCAACTGACCCCTTATACATTCGCGCTTTTGTTTGGGAAGGTGTGAACTATTCCCTTGCAAAGCAACGGTCGTTACTGCCAAAACTTTAAGGTGTATATTAATAATAAGTTTATATTTTGCTGCCTTCCCCCATTCTCAGTCTTATCTCACATATCCACACATGTCTATCTAAGTTTACTGAAGAGAAACTCCGAAGTGCACCTCTCATCAGATTTCGAAGTTAGATATAAGTCATGTGACATGACAAATGATGTTCGATGTTCGCATATGTTCCCATCGAGTAAAAACTATGTAGGAATCATGCCCTAAAACTTTGTCCACTGCTGAATGTGTTCGATGCTACCGATAGGAATCTGTTGGTTACAGGATGCGATTTAGGTGTACATGTGTCTACGAAGTCGTAAACAGGAGAGCAATTGCAACCTGGTCTACCGGATAGTGTAGACGGTGCTGAAATCAATTATAAAGAAATGGGGCCTTTCAGTGGCTACTTAAATGACTTGGGGATCGTTGGTCTATCAAAAAACAAACATCTTTTCTCAGCAACCAAACCGAATTTCAATTTATATTAAGAATCCTGTGGAAATCACATGATAAAATTCGACCTGAGTACCAATATATCTCGTAGAAGCAACAAATCCCAAAAGTGTCCGTTTGAAGGAAATTCTACCCTACGCATCAAACTTGAAACTTTTTGTCAATCTATGATCCTTTCTATTGCTATTATAACATATTATATAGCCCACCTCGGCACGGACTCTATCTTCTCAAATACCATGGGATTTGGACTTTTTGATTTATTGCCCGAGAAGAACTTTTTGATAATCGATTATTGATTTTCCGCAGGTGGATTTCCGTATCAGAAATCGAGTTTTTCCTCATGTCGAACAAATTGACTACACACGTTAAACGGGCAACGTCCATCGAATCACCGTTGCTGCTCATCAGATACTATGACCATTACACAGATTTATCCATCTGTGCTGTCCGCCATTCTGTCCTGAATGGTTCGTTATGTAGTGCCTGAACAGAAGGTACGCCTATCAGGAGGAAATCTAATTACAATTCTTCCACGTTCGTGCACATCAGGGAGCACTTATCAATCCCCCAAAAGGCAAAGTCAAAATGGCCAAGTAACGGTTGCAAAATGAGTGAAGACAGGATTGAATTGCATCGTATCTCGTAGATACGTACATATATACGACTGTATGAAGGTAGATAGAATTGGAAGGTGACACTACATGTTCTGCTGAAATGGTGTCGGCTAGAAAGGTCGCAGGTGCATAGAATTTAGCGACGAAATTTACTTTCGAATATGTGGATCCATTGTATTGTAGGGTGTGGGATAAGTGGGACGAGAATTGTAATTGTGTAGGGGATGATTGAATTACCGGTAACTTGCAAGAAAATAGTATAGAAAATAATTTAGCGTTATTTACATGAAATATTGGTCGGGGGTGGGGGGTGTTACCCCACTTCGTAGTTTTGGTCGAAAAGTGCAAATCATAATAGAGTTCGCCTACTACAAAGATTGTAAGTCATGCGTCTTTTTAGAAATTATTCAAATCCTTGGTGTGAGATAAGGCGGAAAATAAAGAATAGATTGAAAAATTTACGACGTTTGAGATAGGATTGCTAAGAGACTGCGAAATTAAGCAAAAGGGCTATCTAGAGGACGACCGGACCACTCCAAAACGGATGGGCTACTAGTGTGATAACAGAGATAGCGACACAAAGGAGTGCCGCAATTTTCCAGAATGGTCAGAGCATTTTTAAGGCCTTCCGATTTTCCAGGCGAACAGAAAAATCAAGTTATGAGTATTGGTAACTTTTAGATGATGCAAGTTATCAGATATTTAGATGCTTCAGACCAAAGTGGGATTTGAACCAAGGTGGGATCTGACATTACCTTGCACGGTCTTGGCGACCGCAATGGCAATGGTGAAGTCTGATAGCTTTCCCAGAGTGTGGAAAATGGGGATGATCGTTAAGATCCCAAAACGGGCACACGTTTTTAATGTGAAAATTTGGAAGGGGGGCTGCATGTTTTCTCGCATCAATAAAATAATAGCTAAAATAACCTTGGAACGCATCAAAGAACATCTCGAAAATTTGATTGACAGAGCCAGCTGGTTTTCGTCCCGAATCCTCCAGCATTGACCACATCAACATTCTACGGATCATTTTGGAACAGTGCGCCGAATTCAGATCTTCACTAATGGCTATTATCAGTGCGACATATAATGACGCAAAATGTCATGCGTTGCACCGAGGCAAAATCTCTGAGGATCCTTAGGTCCAAAGCCGAGTCGGCCAGAATTGCATTCCCTTGTCGATATTACTTCTTCTTGTTGAATTTACTTTCCCAAGATGGGCCCCACCGGTCGCCCCAAGGACGTAAACTGTAAAGGATAAGTGCAAGCACGTGGGAAAATGGTAGAGGGTGCAGAAGTATATTTCATTTAGCCGCGAATGATCGCGGGTGGGTGTGGTTGATACGCTATATCCCACCAAGAGGTAAATGGCACCCATAGAGATATTACCTTTAAGTTCTTCCTGATTAAGGTTGAACTTTAGAACGGGACATTTTGAACATTGTGTCCATTATGTAACCTACAATCATAGCAGAATACTTTCTTTCGTTCTTTCCAACACAGGAACTATTGCCAATTTTTGTTTGAGGATTAGGGAGTCCTAAGTCCGCATTAACTTGATGCCGGATCGGACCAAATGAAGAGCAACTAGCTTCCACTCGTTATGGTTCACGGACTCCTCTTTTGGGTTTAACACCCAAAGTTCAAAAATTAAAAGAGGTACGAAGACGACTACGGTTTCAAAGGCACCTCATCAGACGATGCCTCATCTTTATCCTGGGAACAGCGTCTAATGAGTTGCCTCTGCCCTGGACGAAACCGCAAGTCATATATTTTGCAACTTGGATAATTATCCAAGGATGAGGATTCCGTGGACCACAACCGAGAAAACATGTTGCTTTTCAACTGGTCCGGTCCCCCATTAAGTAGATAGGCAGATGTCGATAAGGAAGCTATTTTATTTATTAAGGGGAGGTTCTTCTCCTCCAAATTCGATGAAAACTAACCAAGGCTTTTTGATATAACATGAAAAGCTTGAACTTTCAGCCCTACTCCGTGAGGGGAACAGAATCGTGTGGATGTGAAAAACAAACAAGTCGGAAGGAAAGGTTTTGTGTTTTTTATAAGGAGATTTGAGGGTGCATTTGTCCTATTAGTACGTAGCACATAATATATGTATACATATATTATGTGAAAATATCCACTTTGAAGTGATATTGACATTGAAAATCTTGAATTTGCATAGAAGGACAGCTTTAATCTCTTATAACTTTGTTAATAATTTAGTAGGATCATGCTCTGTGCTGTAGTTTACATTGCTGCAAAATTTGACGATTCTAGGATGAACTCAATGGGGTTTTTCCTCCCAATTACTAAAAATTATACTAATGTACTGTTATTAACTTCATTTGACCAGGTATCGGCATGGAGCCTAGGCACCATTCAGTGGCAGCCTCCTGACTTTTTTCAGATTTTCCGGTTAGGCAGTTTCTGAGAATGGGTCCGTTAAAGAAATTATCACTTTCAACCCTACGCACTCCCCACCTATCCAACAAATGTCAAAAACGGGCACCTCCTTTTGCATGTATGGGGACGCCCCTTAAATTCGACGTAAAAGGATGCAACTCACTATATGCGTGAGCGTTCACAGTACCCACGTTTCTACCAAATTTGGTGTCAATCGCTACAACCGTCTCCAAATGCGTGTGACGGACAGGCAGATAGTAAACCGATTTTAGTAAGGTTTTGTGTAAACACAAAAACACATAAAAAGAGCTCCGCTTCCTAATTGCATTAAAGAGGACTTGCACTAATTCAATGGATGATGACATCTTTCCTCATACACCTTCATTGGCGACATATGTTTGCTCTCTCAACGGGTCATGGACCTTGGCCAAATGACTCTGGATGTGGAAAGAGAGGCGAGTAGGTTTGGACTAAAGATAAACATCAACAAAACCAAGGTTATCAGTCTGAAGGGTCATCGCACTCTCTCTATCTGGATTAACGAGCAGAGCATCGAAAGTGTCAAACAATTTGTATATCTAGGAAGCGTGGTTTCTGCCAACGGCGGCATAAAATTAGATGTTGCCTTCCATGCCTTATCTAAAATCTGGAAATGCAGTTATCTCAAGATCAAGTTGAGTTGAGTGTTCTTTCTGACATGGAAATGAAAGTAGCACATGAAAAGTGAACTCCGCTGTTACTTAAAAGTTCCAAGTTTTTCTCAATACCTGTCTACATGGTATCATCGGAGTCCGCTGGCCTGACACTATCTCAAACGAAGAACTTAGTCGGCGCACAGGCCTCGCAATGGAAATGCTAGTGCATGGACCATACTTTAAGGAGGGGCGGTAATTGCATTTGCTGCCTACGCACTGCAATCGACTCTCCCAAGATGGCAGACGGGTGGGTCGCCCCAGGGGCGTGCGAGCATCTTCATGAGACCGTGAAAGGAGGTGCATGAGTGCGCTTGACGCACTATAATCCACCACTGGGTGAAGGGCAACCATTTAATGAAAAGGTTCAAATTTTCAGCCCTACCCCGTGAGTGGGAGAGAATAGGGTGGATATGCAAAGAGAGAGCTCCCTTTTTAATCTCTTTAAAGGATTGCGGTGTTCATCCCCCCTTAAAAAGCCATGTCGCCTCAAACTAGGGTCATTTTCAAGTCACAACAATTGGTTTTCTATTCCCACATTGAGAAATGATGGTATTGAGATTTTTCAACTTAATTCCAACCAATACCATTTTCCTGTCTCTGCTTATGATTGTGCCATTCGGTTCCCTAGCTTAACTTTTCAGTACATATATATACTCACCTCAATTAGCGCCCAATCATTCCAAAACTTGCTAATTCCAAATGAGAAATTGATTCCAAAGTTTTATTACAAATACCTATTCTCGAGATAGTTTTTAATTTCATAGTTATCTGTAGACCGAAAGGCATATTTTATGCACCTCATTGAGTCTTCCAAATATTTTATCCCCTGCCTTATACATGATATGGTATATTTTTATTATTATTTTTGTATTTCCTGTTTTATATATAAAAGTTCGTGGTAATTATAACGAACATAAAAATCTTCTTAGTTGATTTAAACAATGTCTTAATAATATTTATATCTCAGTTACATGAACAACCACTTTTTATTCTGTCCTGCACCTGCCCATGAAAAACCTCGGTAGGGATTCTTTTTAATTGAAAAATTCCAACACTAATGAAAACAAATGCTTAAGATAATCGGATTGAGGACACGTTGCAGAAAGGAAAGTCTGGTCCTTCACCAGAAAGGAGCAGTGCATTTTTCGCTGCTAGGAGAAAAAAAATAATTTACATTAGCACACCTCTTCACACGGTTAAACTGGTGAAAATTTATTCGATTTATAGTAATGGTTTTTCCTGAATTCCCTTTAGCTCAGATGAAAGCCAACGTTGGTGATACTAATTAAGGTAATTGACAGTTGATAAGCTGCTTTTGTTAGAAGAAATCAAATCTGAACGTACTACGAAGAATTGGGTAAATTAAGTACAGGGCAAGGACTCTGTCATTTATTTACGGAATATTTGGACTTATTCCAAGTATACCGAAAATGGGTGACAGGATCCTCGTCCTGTACCTAATTTACCCAATTTATCATAGTAAATAATAATAATTCCTATCGTTTCAGATTCAAAAGTATCCGTTGAATTTACAACTTCTGTCAATTTCTTTGAACCCAACTTATCTGATAATAACTTCAACCCATATGTCCTATGTAGAACACATTGCTACCGGAGCCCCATTCCAGAATATCCAAATTGCATCTCAATCACTCAAATTAATGGACCAACTTCCATCGCAAATAAATTGTGAAAAGATTATCATTTACAAATTTAAATAAAATATTTATTTGAAACCAAGTAGTAATGAATTGTGCTTGATTCCATTCACAAAGCCACGAAAAAACAAAAACAATTGGAATCACTCATGCAGCCAACTGTGAACTAAAAAAAGGAAAACAAATTCTCTTCTGTCGTTGAAATTTCATAAATTTTCGCAGGATCACATCTCCACCCACCTCAGAATAAAATGTGTGTATATGTTGTAAAAAATCGGTGGCTGTGGTCGAAAAGGAAAATTTATTCATAGCATGGTTTCATTGTTGGTCCCCAGGTACAGTCATTCACCGTTGACTTGCTCTTTCTTTACCGTGTTCCATATATTCCTGTAGATGTAATAATGAAAAAAAAGTGAGTCGTAGACGAACTTGCTTTTTAGGAAGGTCTTTACGCTTCTTTGCTCACTGTACTTTTTTTCCGTTGCCTAACAAGGGGTGGGGGATGATTTACGAAGGTAGCAACGTATTGAATTTAAGGTGTAGTGGGAATTATTCAAGTGGCTCGGGGAGCTTGTGATGATGACGAAGTTCAAGTTTATCATACCTTACGTGCATATATCAAAATGTAAATTAAATCTGAAAAGTAAGGATGTGAAATTGAAAGTGAGAAGGTAGCATTTGATTTATATTGACTTGTTATCTTATCTTGGAAAATAAGTTATGAACTATCTTTGTCGGGGCTATTTTTTCAAATGAGGATAGATTTATGTATATTGTAAGTGACTATTTGAAAAGAAAACCATATGCAATTACAAAGAAGGCAACACATCGTTGCCACGACATGGCTAGGAAATTTGGAAAAGAGCCTGGAAATCAGTCCTTTCACCATCATCATCAACGACGCAACAACCGGTATCCGGTCTAGGCCTGCCTTGATAAGGAACTCCACACATCCCGATTTTGCGCCGAGGTCGATATCCCCAAAACCTGTCTGGCGTCCTGACCTACGCCATCGCTCCATCTTAGGCAGGGTCTGCCTCGTCTTCTTTCTTTGCCAGAGACATTGCCCTTATAGACTTTCCGGGCAGGATCGCCCTCATCCATACGAATTAAGTGACCCGCCCACCGTAACCTATTGAGCCGGATTTTATCCACAACCTGACGGTCATGGTATCGCTCATAGATTTCGTCGTTATGTAGGCTACGGAATCGTTCATCCTCATGTAGGGGGCGAAAAATTCTTCGGAGGATTCTTCTCTCGAGCGGGGCTAAGAGTTCGCAATTCTTCTTGCTAAAAACCCAGGTCTCCCAGGAATGCATTAGCACTGGCAAGATTATTGTCTTGTAGTAAGAGCTTTGACCCTATGGTGAGACGTTTCAAGCGGAACCGTTTTTGTAAGTGCGGTTTGATCAGTTGGTTGGTTTTTGGCGCTGACGTTGTCACCATATATTTCGTCTTGCCTTCATTGATATGCAGCGCCTCGGGTCGTTCTTCCCATGATATCGGTATCGTCAGTATAGACCAGCAGTTGGGTGGATTTAAAGAGGACCGTACCCATCGAATTTACCTCAGTATCACGGATCAATTTTTCCAGGTCCAGGTTAAAGAGGACGTATGGTAGGGCATTCCCTTGCCGTAGACCGTTGTTGATGTCGAATGGTTTTGAGAGTGATCCAGCTGCTTTTATCTGGCCTCGCACATTGGTCAGGGTCAGCCTAGTCAGTCTTATTAATTTCGTCGGGATACCGAATTCTCTCATGGCCGTGGACAGTTTTACCCTGGCTATGCTATCATAGGCGGCTTTAAAATCGATGAAAAAGTGGTGCAACTGGTGTCCTTATTCCAACAGATTCTCCATCGCTTGCCGCAGAGAGAAAATTTGATCTGTTGCTGATTTTCCTGGAGAGAACCCTCTTTGGTATGGGCCAATGATGTTCTGGACGTATGGCGCTATCCGTTCTAGCAAGATAGCGGAGAATATCTTATAGATAGTACTCAGCAACGTGATACCTCTATAATTCCTGGACTGTGTGATATCTCCCTTTTTATGTATGAGACAGGTAATGCCTCTTTGCCAATCGTCAGGCATTGATTCGCTGTCCCATACCTTGAGCATCAGCTGATAAACCACTTGGTGTAATTGGTCGCCTCCATATTTAACCAATTCGGCTGTAATTCCATTGGCTCCGGGCGACTTATGATTTTTAAGCCGATGAATTCCACGGAGTGTTTCTCCTATACTTGGTGGTGGCAGTATTTGCCCATCGTCTTCAGTTGACGGGACTTCCAACTCGCCGATGTTCTGGTTGTTCAGTAGTTCTTCAAAGTACTCAACCCATTGTTCCAATATGCCCATTCTGTCGGAAATCAGAATTTCCTCTTTGTCTCGGCAGGATGAACATCGAGGTGTGTAAGGCTTTATTCTGCTGATTTGTTGGTAAAACTTGCGCGCCTGGTGCGGCTGCTCCCTGTACTTTTCTATTTCACAGACTTGTTGGTTCTCCCAGGCTTCCTTTTCCGTCTGTGAAGTCGCTTCTCCGCTCGACGGAGTTCGTGATAAGTCTGCGCGCGTGCCCGCGTTCTTTGAGAATACAGCATTACTCGGTATGCGTTATGCGGCTGGGGCCAGGTATGTTTGTGGCCACTTATGATAGCGTTCTTTAGGTGATTGTGAAGATCATTTGTTGATGCTTCATCTCCAAAGCCTCTGTTGACTGCGGTTATTGCGGCATCCATTTCCCTCTTATAGGTGTCGCGGAGGGCTATGTTGTGGATGGCTTCAGTGTTAACTCTCACTTGATAGTGCGAGGGGATTCTGGGTGGTGCTGTTATTCGAGCTCGGAGCACCATGCCAACGAGATAGTGATCCGAGTCTATATTGGCCTCCCTATATGTTCTGACATTCATCAAAGGAGAGAGGTGGCGGCGTTCGATCAACACGTGGTCAAATTGGTTGAAAATGGTCTCATCTGGAGAGACCCAAGTATGTTTGCTTTCCGCGCAAACCAGGTATTTCCAGCAACCACTTCGTATGATACTGCTAATTGAATAATCTGCCGTCCGTTATCATTTGTATTTTGATGTAAGCTATGGGAACCAACGTATCGTCTGAATACGGGCTCCTTCCCTACTTGGCTGTTAAAATCCCCAAGTATGATTTTGATAGCGTACTTTGTACAGATTACGAGGGTCCGCTCAGCTGCCTCGTAGAAGGTATCCTTCTCCGACTTTGCAGTCTTGTCTCTTTTTTGGCTGACTAAGAAACTTACTCCGAGCACATGGTTTACTGGATGGCCATTATAATATATGGTGTAGCGACTCTTCTCCAGGAAACCGGTCCCTGTCCAATTCATCTCCTGTAACGCTATTACATTAGCCCTATATTGGGACAGGGTATTGGCTAGCTGCTCAGCAGCTTCATCTCTGTACAGGGAGGGCAGGTTCCATGAGAAAATGTGCAAATCGTTATTCCGTTGTCGCGTTGTCGCGTTGTGTTACCCGTCCAGTCCGAGGCTCTTGTTGTGGCTTCGTAACAAATTGTTTTCCGTGTAGGGTTGCCAGCCCTACCCAATCCCCAATCTGGAAGACCCGTTGGTACAATTTGTCCGGTTTTTAGACGCGGGAGACTCGCCTTCATTCTTCTCCGTCTGCAGCTTTTCGTTAAGAAAGAGCTCCCGGCCGTCACCACGTGGAAATGGAGATAGTGTTTGGTAGTAGAGCTGTTGGAGTTGGTCCAGCAGGCGTTTCCCAGGTTTTGTGCTCCATCGTGGGTACCAATGCACGTTTTGCCTTGGGACCTATACTACCCTTTGACCACCTTTCAACTAAGCTGTATCGAAGCCTTCCCTTATCTATAAGGCATGCAACTATTCACTCATCATTGTTGATCCGGCAAGCGATGTACTTATGTCAATCGTTACCATCGTAAGTGCATGTATTATGGAATATCCAACTCGAAATCCGAATTTCGTATTTAATAATATATAATTCCTTCTTTGTGATATGTCCGATCAAGGCTTTCAATATCACAATCTCACACACCTTGCAGATGTTAGACACTAAATTGATTGGGCGGGATCTTTAAGGCACACCCGAGCTTTCTTTCAATGTACTAAGAAAAAGATTATTGAACAAAATGAAATAATCTATTAATTTTCGATAGGTGTTTTATGATCATATTATAAATGCCGTCCTGTTATTCAGTAAAATTAGACTTTGAACTTTGCTAAGTTCGCATGTTTCTCTACGCTTGCTATTATGCTTCAGTGTTATTTTGAACAAACTTGGGACTATGAACTTATATGTACCTTTTTCCTCCCTCACAGTATTCATTCTTTAAATTACAATGTATATTTGTACACTTCATTCTTCCTTCTTTCTCTGCTAGGAACGCCTACGTCATATGTATTTATCATAAAATATGTTGGTCACTTCTGAAAAAATGTACACGCGTTAAGATTGGGGACATCATCAATCAATGAATCATTGATTGCAACTTCTTATCCACAATGTCTAGTCTTCTGAAATTACACTCAATCCAAGATAAGTGAATATACTACACCTTTGGTAATAAATGCATCGGGAACCACTTCCATAAAAGTTCTGTAAGGGCTACTACAACTAGTTCCTGATGCTCACGATAGTGTAAAAAATGCGGTTTCATGGTCCTCAGTTGTCTTTTCTCGTCCAGGGCTTGAAAACTCAGGTGCCCTTTAGTATACGCCGGTTTCACGATATGTTTATTTATTGTCTCCTGTCGGGCTTTCGTTTTACCCGTTTTTTCCCTTTTCCTACTATACATATACAATTTTTTATCATTTCCATCCTTCAACTTACTTGTTGTTTTATGTTTATTAAACCGTTCTACACATTTAAAACTAAATAATCATCGGTTCTTGGTCTTCTATTCATTATCACAATGCGCTGTGTAAATGTACATGCTAGCTTAGTTTAGTTAGTTTAGTTTAGGGGAGCACAGCACCAAGCACCCATACCTTGGCTAGGCCCTTTGTACTATCCCCGGAGATCGCCTATTTATCGGCCTCTCGTAGACGGCGTTCGCAAGCTTTAGCAAAGCGGAGAACATTCTCCAGCGACAGAGAATGCGCAGACTCTTCGTTGAAGAAACCTTACCAAGGTATTTTCGTCTGAGGTTTGCGGAGGTCGGGCAGCTGCATACGAAGGGTAGGGCCGTCTTTTCAACCTCCATCACCACTCCGATTGTTGAGGTTAAGGGGTAGTGTTCCGTTAAAAGCCCTATTAGGATTTTCATCGCCCACTTTTAAAGGAAAAACGAAAATGCCGCTTTAGTGACCCCGGGTTACTGTACAAAGATTCTCGCCTTGCCAGCCAAAGTTCAATTTTCTTTATTCGGCAGCCGGAGTTCATGCCATCTCCCTCTTCACAGTGGACTTGACAGTAGATGGCCGGATGCCAAAAGCTAGTTCTGGCCCCACCATTGTGAATTCAGATCCTTGGCGAGCCAGTCTACCAGCTTCTTCATTACCACCGCTGTTTGAGCGCCCTGGTACCCACATCAGGAACGTTTCGTTCAGTCGGCCAAGCTTCAGTAGCATCTGATAATAACTCGACACCAACTGGCTCGATATATCGTTGTTGACATGACAGATGAATTTTATTATGAAATGAAAATTACATAGATATTAATTATCTATTTGCGCGTAGTTCTCATAGAAAAAACGGCCTGGACCTTTTTAAGGCTTTGTGTAAAACAAACGGGCAGACAAAGAGATAAGTAGATGGGCAAAATAATATGAAAGACAGGCACGTACCATATTTCCTTGCCCGAAATACGAACAGTCGACAAGTTTCGGTGATCGCTGTCTTTAAGATTACTACAATTTTTTTATTTCTTGATAACTGCCATTTTGCAGCGTATACAGAATAAAGAATTGATCGGTTGAGTTCCTTCAAAGACCGCCCCATAAAGCATAATAATTATCAACAGCAGCCTCGACATCGTCAATGAGCTCAGAAGTCAGTCAAATACTGGAAGTCTGCAATCAATGTACTGAATCATTTTCGAGATTTTAAATAATTGACGAATACATTTGCCGCGCCAAGACGCTGATAAAAGCCCTCCTCACTTATAATTTGACTGGTTACTTTAGCGTTACAAATTTGAAAAGTTGTTACAATTTTGACAAAGTTATCATCTCGTGCTCTTAGACAGATAGTTTCTCATCTCTGCAACACCTATAAGGGCGAAATGGATGCCACAATAACCGCACGCAACAGAAATCCTGGAGATGAAACATCAATAAAAAAAAGTCGGAACGGCTGGTATGACGATGAATGTAAGCTAGCTATGGAACGGAAGAATGCTACATACCGACTAATGTTGCATTCTCAAAGAATGCGGGCACGCGCAGAGACTTATCACGAACTCCGTCAAGCGGACAAGTGACTTCACAGACAGAAAGAGGAACCCTGGGAGAATCAACAGGTCTGTGAACTCGAGAAGTACAGGGAGCAACCGCACCAGGCGCGTAAGTTTTACTCATCCTGCCGGGACAAAGAGACGGAAATCTGATCTCCGACAGAATGGGCACATTGGAGCGATGGGTTGAGTATTTTGATGAACTGCTCAATAACCAAAATATCGCTGACCATATCGACATGATGAGAAGAACTACCCGATGTACAGTCTACCTTCATCCGGATTGAGCAGGTGGCGTGAAATCTTGAGCTGCACTTTAATGAAGGCAAGACAAAGTACATGGTAGCAACGTCAGCGCAAAAACCAAAAGAACGAGCAACATCAAATCGTACAGGTCAAACGAAAACAATGAAGGTAGGAGATTACAACTTTGAGATCGTTGAAAATTTCTCCTATCTAGGGTCGAAAATCACAACCGTTTACAGCTATGACGACGAAACCCGCGCATGGTTGCTGGCAGCCAACAGCAATATCTATGGTATAAAAAGAAGGCGAAGCAGACCCTGCTTGAGATGGTGCGATGGCGTAGGTCAGGACGCCAGACAGATTTTAGGGATATCGAATTGGTGGACCTCCGCACAAAGCCGGGACGTCTGGACTTATTAAGGCAGGCCTCGACCGGACACCGGTTGTTACGCCGTTGATGATGATTATATAGAGCATGATCCCACCAAGTTTGGTGGAAATGGAAGAATTACTAAGAAAGTTATAATAGGTTAAATTTGTCGCTTCCTTGCAAATTCAAGATTATGAATGTCAATATTACCCAAAAGTGGATACTCTCACATAATATATGCATATATTCTATGCTATGTACTAATGGGGCAAATGTACATTCAAATGTTTTCATATGAGAAATACACAAAGCCTTTCATAGCTGAAGCGTACCAAGCGTACCAATCGATCGGGCAACTCTTTAAGAGTAGGAGAAAAATTTATTTTAACCACATGAATTTAGTTAATGTAGGGCACATAATTGTAATTTTAGACTCGGATTTCGAGTGAAAAATTGACCTGAATTTTTACTAAAGAAATTCTGTTCATCAATTTCTAAAATGTGCACATTCTTCACTAGATAAGCAAATGAAGAAGTTGCAGGTAAATTTCTAAGTCAATAGGACGAAAACACTTCGAATTTTAATGCTTCCCTGTTCCGAAAACATGGTCTATAAAATCTTAGCCTTATTTTTTTACCCCAGCTTTTCTACGGCTGTATCTTGCTCCCCCATCTCTTTCCTAGTAGATGTCGTGTTGCGTCGAGTCTGTTTTGCGATATAGCAAATTGAGTACTCAGCCTCTTGGACGTGGTTTTTTCAAAGAAAAATGAATTCTAAAAATGGATGTAAGCTATTTTTGTACAAGAATGTTATTGATTATGAATTAAGGGATGTTTCACCGCAAAAAAAGGAGAAATAAAAATTTGAAACAGTTATAGTCCCTTAAGAGGAAAAGAGGAGAATTTGATCTAGAGTGAAATAATTCTTAGTTTGCCTATTGTATAGTTACTTTCTACTTCCTTAACTCGATATTTTTCTTTATTATTTTTGTTTTGTTATTTTGTTTTCCGAGTTGTCACAACCTCTGCAGATGTCGGATTTTACCTAACACTAGCTCTAAGTGGTTTGAACTGTGATAATCCCAGGACATTCAGAGAAACAGACAGGACAGCATCGTCCATACGCCTGACAAGTTTCATGGAAATGCGGTTGTTACTATCAAAGTTACAGCAGTTCAAACTTATGAATTTTACACGAATTTACTTCTTTACTATCTTAAGCCATGCAAATAAGATACTGACGTCATAATTAATGAGAATAATTGACAGTTGCGTGATATATTAAAGTTAAATTTATGCAGAAAATTCTTCTTCTCAGTCATTTTCAAGGTTTCGTGTGGAGCAAACGTGTGTCGGTCTGTCTATCTGTCTATCAGTCTGTCACACCCGATTTACTCGGAAGCGGCTGAATCGATTATTAGGAAATTTGATAACAATATGTGTAATCCTTTACAAGCAGTGAGTATCGCCGTTTTGTGTTAAATTTGAAGGGGGCTCCCCATACATACGAAAGAGGGGTGTACATTTTTTCGCACAGAATGTGGTCATTTGTGTTATCAAATGAAAGGGCTTTTAATAGTACTTTCCGAAACTGGTCTTATTTCTGATATTAAGTGAACCATGTTGGAATGGAGACTCAAAACATGTGCGTCAAAAGTGGAACAGAATTTGTTCCCAGAACCTATCTAATCGAAAAATCAGAGAAAAATCACAATGATGCATCCATATGAAGTCTAGGCATCAAAATACATCCTGTTCCGATATCTGCTCAAATAAAGTTAATACCGTGTTTTAGAAATTTACCAGAAAATCCCCCTTAAGTTCATCCTAGAAAAGAAACAAAATCTTATTAGAATGGATTCGATGTTTGAAATAATAAAAAACTTGTTTTTCCTTTTCCGCTGGTGTTGACATATTTTTGCGAATACCGATATTTCGGGAACCACTTGTTCCCTTCATCAGTGCTAACAAGTCCGCTCGTCGTATCTCTCAGCTAAAATCCCCGCTGGCTAGTGAAAAGGACTGAAAAACGGTATAGGAGATGAGCAGTATATATAAAATTGCGCGCTCAGATTGTCTGAAGGTGTATATCGGACAAACGAAAAGACTGGTAACTACTAGATTTAGGGAGCATATGAAGGACTCAAAGTTGGCTGAAATCTATGGTGGCTAAACAAATGATGGAATGCGGCCATAAAATAAGCGCAGATGATTTGAAAGTGTTAAAACAGGTAAATAAAATTAACCAGTTGGACGCCTACGAAAGCTTATTCATTAGCAAACAGCCAACAGACACTAGGTTGAATTGAGATCTAGGCAATTGCTATTCCCCATTATTTAAAAACTTTTGCAAAATAAATTTATCAACAATTAATCATTTATCATATTTGATTCGATGTCTGCCTGTCTGTGTTTGTTACATCCGGTTCAATCGAAACGGCTGAACCGATTGTCACAAAATTTGGTGAGAACGTGTGGTTTGTGAATCATTTTGCATATAGTAAATGGCGCCATTTTGTGTTCGGTTTACAGGGGCTCTCCAAACATGCGAAACGGGGATGTAGATTTTTTTTCACGAAATATGGTCATGTGGGGCAATCAAATGAAAGGGCTCGATTAGTACTTTTCGATAACCTTATTACTTCTGACATTGAGTGAAACATAGGAGAGTGAGGGCTCAAAATGTGACTCTTAAAAAGTGAAGCAAGTCTCATTTTCAGAACCTATCCAAACAAAAAATCTGAAAAATCACAGTGTTGTATCTAAACGAAATCTAGGTTTCAAAGTACATCCCGTTCCGACACTTGCACAAATAAAGCACAAAACAAATATTAGCATATTTTAGAAATTTACCCGGAAACACCCTCAATTTCATGCTAGAACTACTACTTTCATAAAGGATAACATAAGGCATAACTTTGGGAAGTTTGAAGGAAATGCTACTCTTACTAAGAAAGTTATTTGCGTGAATTTCATGCATTCTAAAACGTGTATGACGTTATCATAGGATACAGTTCCTCAATACTACGGGCAGCCATACCTTCATTTTTTATCAGTTATCAATTTTCATATCGCTTCTTTTTAGGAACCTTCGTCATTCTCCGTAAATTTCTTTTAGATTCTGGTGAGATTTCAATGGACTACCTATAAACCACGTGAAGTGGAAGTTTTGTATTTGATGTGCTGGTGATTAAATTGCCCATCTGTGTACAAGTCGACAGAACACTTCACTTCGATAGAGCTGCAAGTGTGTACTGGCGGACCTCTATGGTCAGTTTTTTTCAGTTTTCGGGATAGCCCATTTTGACTATCCTCACCATCATCGTTCGTTACAGTCGTTTATAGATCGCTCACTCTGAAAACGAAAGTCCTGGTTCAACTGTAATTAATTTGGACATTGAAATCTTAAAAAGACCATGCCAAGCTATTGCCAACGATGCGGGCTGAACTGTACCTCACGTTGGGAGATTCGCCTGCACTTGTGCTATTTTCTTAGAACATTTAGGCAGTTCCTTCTCTCTTAAAACTTTATTTCATAAAAATTTATTTGTCCTACGTCTGGTACGCCTACACTTGCATCGGAATATGATCCACTAAAATCTTCATGTTCATTACATTTTTATGCTTGGGTTTGATCCTTCAATTTGATTACAAATTTCTCACCTTGGTATTAACCATCCCATATCTTGTTTAAAGATGAGTCACATTCCTTTTGAGATCCATATGGAAAACTTATTTTCGGGCCCTAGATCATCCTTATTTTTCAAGCGCTATCATAGCCCGTGTGTAATTATTTCGTTCTTCGTCTAGTAACGTCTACAATATTTCTTCTGCAACAGTATTCTGATAACTTCAATAGGCAGCAGTTTAAAACAGTTAAATATTCGGAATTTTGAAATTTTTTGGGAGCCTCCCCAATTTTGAAAATGATTTGGTTCTAATATCAAAGCTCATCGATAAATTTGGTGCTCCTTTATTAGCATGCCTTCGACAAAATTTCACACGCTATTAGAACATTTTTCATGACCAATGCGTATAATATTTGGGTCATACTTTATCAGCTACGTAGTAGTATCCATATAAAGCCACACTTCTCGTGACCACCCAATCGAATCAGATATTCCTCCAGGATGTGTTCTGGGCACGCTGCTCCACGTAATAGACGTCTTTAACCGGTTGCTAAACTGCCTATTTTTTAAAATTCACTTTAATGAAACACAAATCTGTTACATTAAATGATTTTTTTTAAATTTTTTTGAGAACGTACTAAATCAATTCCCTGGATTAAACATTTCTCGTAATATATGGCAAATCTTTCATAGCTGCAGTAAGGATTCAGCTAGTTTTCTTAATATAAATGCTTCCTTTAAAAATTCCATATGCTCTACAAAATGTGTTAAACATGGATATAATTCGGTTATACTTCATAAATTCTCGGTCTTTTAGTGACCAACCGTCTTAAATGATTTTATTCATAAATTTATTCAGTGTGAAAGAAAAAATTAAGTTCGTAAACTCAAATCTGAAGACTTTACTAAAAAATACAGACAGGATCCGATTCTTGAATCATAGTTTGCTTCAAAAAATATTAATTAACGAACGATAATATTCACGCCCAGCAAATCCTGCAATCAAATATCAACATATTTTCACGATATTCAAATCAGTTTTCAGACACTATCATCACATTTTTAATCACATCAACGGAGTAAAAACCAAATATTTGTCGGTGAGTATGAATCCATTTTCTGTTTCTAAAATTTCCTCTGAAAGCAAGCTGGAGAATTATCCCAGGAAAATCCAAGTCGAAGTATCCACAAGCACTTTCAGAAAACTATGAACCTGAAATACTTAAGTGTATCTTCTAACGTGCAACTGTATTCTAACAACGACGAGAATATTAGCAACAATAACTTCAGTTCAGCTATCCGCCGCTAGGTTGCTTGTTCGCTCCAATACTACATATTTGCTTAGCGCTAGCATTTTCCCACGCTGAACAAGCAGCACATGTAGTTGAGAGAGTTCGCTTTTCCAAGTGTTGGAAAATGGGGAAATCTTCGCTGGGAGTATTCGCTACAAACACAACTTGCCAGCAATGATGCGAAAAGTTCGCGTCGCACACATCTATACGGTCTGTTGGAAAAATTCTCGGAAAGAAAATGTGTCTCGGAAAAACCAACATCAGGAAGCTTTAGGATTGTGAGAGATATTTGCCATGTATTTGTTGGAAAATTTCCTGGTATATGGTGGTTTGAAATGACATTGAGTCTCTCACACTGCGGCCGTTATGCTGAGTTATCCGCGCGTTTATGTTTGGAGTTTTCCCCCGTACACCTGCTTACGGTAGTATGCGTTTCAAGGTAAAACCCGAAGGTTGAACACCTAGGGAAGTAGGATGGGCGTGAGAAAGAAAACGAACATCAGAAGGGACGGAGGAGTATTGGCAGGTAAATAAGAAGGCAGGCGAAGTTAACAGACAACAACGTTCCAAGTGAGGTACTTCTTTCGCCTTCCCTCCAGGGCAAATGAGTTTTCCATCGGTTTTCGATCTTGTTGCGCTTTTCCTTTGAGTTTTTCATTTTTCGATTTTCTTTTGGTGTGGCACACAGCTTGCAGCTCGAAGCAAATGGCAAGTTGCATTTGGTGCAGTGATGGAGAGCAGGAGTGGCTCGGTGGATGAGGAGAAGCTGGAAAAAATCGGCTCAGTGCTACCCTGCACGCTATGCTCCTCCATGGACAGGACCACGAAATGAGGAGCTTCTTATTGAAATTCAAGTCGTGTTTTTATGTTGGCGCCATTGCCGCAAGAGTGGAACAATATTATCTTCATACAAATTTGTTTGGGAAAAGCCGAGGGATGTGAAAAATTAGAACTTTGTATACCACCGAATCACCGCACATAACCACCCTTCTGACAGATTCCGTAAATTCTTGCCCTAGGTCTGCTCATATACGTCGCCAGGAGGAAACTCAAAGTGCCTTCGAGCATCCACCGCTCATTTCTACGGAGCACCTTGGCTAGCTCCTCCGTCAGGTGGGTTTTTGCGCATGATGTTACCGTGAGCAGCCAATCTACCTGCACGACGAGAAGGTGGGAACACTGTACATAGATGAGCTTTTAACTTATGTTGGTTATATTGTATCCACACACCTATTGCACACCTCTATCCCACCTATCTGAACGACAACGTTACTGAGTAAATGCGCTCCTCTTTTTGAATGTTTCAATGTATACGCGTTTTTCGGTACGACTGAATTTTGCTGACGTGCGCGTACCTTTCTTTAGCTTTTGATAGGTGGGTGGAACTCCACCCATTCAGGTATTACATTTGATTTATTTCAGCCAATGGTTGCTGATTCGCAAGAAAGGTGTGACGTCGTACACTTCTTAGGTATAGCGACCTAATAGTTGTTTTTCTTCGTCTTCATGTTGCTTTGCTTTTTCTTAGGTACTGGCGTTGATCTAATTTTAGACAGGTCTTTTCCCTTCGTCCTGTTCTCCTCCCTAGTACGTCGTGCTTATTTAATTTCTTACTTGAGGATTTTGCACATAGCAAAACTTCAAGGAGCTTTAGTATCTAAGGCGAAGTGACGAGAGAAGGTTTTTGCAGCTTTAAGATTTTTTCTTAGTTACAGTTTCCGCTCGAATCGATAAAAGTAAGAAATATTGATTTTATTTTCAACTTGAAGTCAGCTTAAGGGGCAGATGTTACATAAAGGTCAAGCAATTTTATGTAATATTAGCGCAAGTATTCGATTTGTTTGAATTTAAGGAAATGGAAGAAATATTTTTCGAAGGAAAGATATTTTCAACTTCTGCTTTTGAATCAAGAATGAATTAAGGTAAATGTTCGGACCAATAAATGAAATGGTAGTTTTGAAAATGTTGCAACCTAATCAGCTGAAATTGTTAAACTTTTAAACTACATATCTGGTGAATTCCCAGAAAAGTTCGTCCAGGGAGTTGTGAAGTGTATAGTCATCTATTTTAGCTATCTATCTAGCAATCGCAACGAGCAATTTTATCTTGAATGGATTTCGGCTTAGCCACTATTACAGGTAAATTTTTAGAATTGGCTGATCAGCAAAAATTTTACTCTTTTGGAATTCCAATTCAATTCCTAACTGGCTACATTTCCTCTCTTAGTGATTGAAGAGGTTTATGATCCTTTACATAGATTAGACTTTGGTCGAAACTTATTCAGTCATGCAATGGTGATAAAATACTCCCGCTTAGAATGTTTGAACCCTTTCCCAGAAGTCGCTGCAAAATCTATATAGCGGGCTATCCATTTTCAACTTTAGGATTTATTTTTCAAATGAAACATATACATTTACAAATTTTGTCGATATTTTTATTTGATTTATACCATTAATAATAGAATTCAATATCATTTAAATGCCAACCTCTAGACTATTCGAAAGCCTCGATTCTTTTAAGGTATGTAATTTTTGATGACTTTTCCGCACATTTCGCGCATGGTATGACGAATATAGTTATTCACTTGCCCTCAAGTCTGAGGATTGTCCGTATAAATACGTCCATTAGCGTAGTCCCAAAGAAAAGGTTAGAATGTATCAAATCCCATAATGTTGGTGCCCAATTGATACCACCAAAAACATAAAATTACACATTCCATGCAATAATCGTCATTAATCATTGATCAGTAAGTGACATGAAGCATACAGCCGCCGATCCCGACGGACAGTTCTCCTTATAACGCTTGATGTCAGAAATGCCTTCAATTCCGTAAGATGGATCGACATGCTAGGCACAGTAGGAAACTCATTCCGCGTACGGTGCATTCTCTTGTGGATATTGAGTGATTATCTGAAAGACCGCTTCCTGCTCTATGAGAAGCTAGGAAACCAGAGAAGGATGTAGATCGCGTTGGGAATAGCACAGGTATCCATCTAGGGTCGGGCCTCTGTAACGCTTCTTACGATAGTTTGCTAAGACTCGATATGCCCGAAGAATCGCGCCTGGTCGGTTATGCAAACGACGTTGTGACACTTGTTGCCGGATGCACTGTTGAACAGGCGCAAAGCAGATGGTATATGGCAATGATGACTACTCATGGTTTCAGCCTTGCGCAGGAAAAAACCGAGGTTATCATTTTAACCAGAAAGACAATCCCGTCCCATATCGATCTGCGTGTTAACTGGAGAGTCGAAACCAGCTGTCAAATGTCTTAGTTTAATGTTCGATTCAAAGATGAGCTTCTTCGAACAAATTGAAGCAGCAGCGGACAGGGCTGCAGGAGTCTCGGCCCTGACTTAGTTAATAGCGAATGTTGGAGACCCTATATCTAGCAGGAGATGCCCTGTTATGGGAGGAACGCAACGCGTTCTGCTCTATGGCGCAGAGATATGGGCTAACGTCCTGGACAAGGAGGTGCATCATAAGCTCCTTGCCCAAGTGCAAATACGAGGAGCTTTGCTAGCGGTGTCTGTCTCAGAACCGGCCGTGATGGTGATCGTAAGAGTGATCCGTGTCGCCCTGCTAGCTAAGGAATGTAAAGCTATTTACAGCCGCAAGGGCGAAGATTTAGGAGAGTTGATTGCCTGTGATGAACACTAGCGCTCAATTCCCGTGTGGCAAATCTCTTGGCAAAATGAGTCAAGAAACAGATGGACTGTGCGGCTCATCGACAATTTAAATCCATGGCAGAACCGAATGCATGGTGTGATTGATCACTCCTTTACCCAACTTTAACTGGATATGGAGGTTTTCAGTCTTACCTTCACAAGATAGGCACCATCTCCTGATTGTGTTTTTTGCAATGGAGTGGTGGACGACACATCGAACACACCTTTTCTCTTGTCAAATGTGAAATGGTTTACGCCACAAGTTTTATGCAAATACAGGGGAGTCCTCCCCAGACAACATTGTCGGAGAGGTGCTGAAGAGCGCTAGTAGGTGAAGTCATGTTGAGCATTATGTTCGGGTTCTTCTTGCTCCGAAGAAGATTGAGTTCAACCGATGGAGGAATCGGATGGCAAGGGGTTCCCTGAACTAACAACCACCTTTCTTCACTCCACCCTCGTTGGTGAAAAAAATTCCCCTGACCTGAAGACTCCCCAAGCCGGGAAGGCGGGACGATTAGCCCGAAGTAATGTGTGAAACGGTTCCAGGCTAGCTCTTTGATGACAGGGAGGTATTTAGTTGGTTGTCCGAGAGCGTACTGTTGCGAGAATTCAACATTCTGTGCGTAAACGGTTACTACCAAAGAAAAAAAATGTGAGAAGTATAAGAGCTCCCTCTTGTTGAAACTGCATACTCTCCAGTCTAATCTCTCTAGCAGTCGACAATGGCAGCAAGAGTGCCGCCTTGTTAATTTTCAAAGAAATAAGAACCAATCACTCCACCAGTCCAAAATGTCACTCTCGCGTTACTCTCTCAGCTGGTAATGGCTACCCTTTTTGCGTTTAGATTTTTCTTTCTTCGTAGTGACTTAAATCTATACATGAAATCATTTATTACTTAGAAACAGGTCGGAATATCGGACAGCTGTGCTTCATGTATAACGGTTTTATGTTCGTCTTATGTGAGAAACTTCTACGCACACCCATTTATATATAGTTACACATATAAACATAGATAGTATCCTCACTCTAAGCAAACAACCTGCAAGGGTTCTTGACGGATGGACGGCGTCAGGAAGTAAGTAAGTTAGTCCGAGTAAAACCAATACGTGTCTGCACGCTAAATGTTAACACTCTAACCGGAAACACCAAGCAACTCACAAGAGCCCTTCCCAAAAGGCGCATTAACATTTGCGCTCAGCAAGAAACCCTTTGGTCTGGTGCAAAAAACTGCGACTTAGAACGCAAATGCGGCAAAAAGGCTAAACACTGCTCTATTTTGGTAGCCCCCACACTCAATACGGTGTTGGCATTACCATCTCAGAGGTTTTTCGTGGTGCCATTAAAGAAGTCGAACCATTTGATGATCCGCTGATGAAGCTCACCATTATATCAACTGATCCCGCTATTTACTTCTTTACCGCATACGCACCACAGACAGGTCAGCCTGGTCCCGAGAAAGATGCCTTCTGGCAACTTCTCGATGAAAAGGTTTGTAACGTGCCTGTTCACGATTATGTCATCATTGCCGGCGACCTTAATGGTCATGTGGGTGATAAGGCAAACGGTAAAAGGTGTCATGGGGGAAAAGGGTTTGGAGCACGCGATGAGGGTGGCAAGAATATAATCGATTTTGCGGACTTCCATGCCCTTGTACTTATAATGCATGGTTCATCAAATGACTGTCTCATCTTCCTGCATTTTATTGTGGGAACAGTAAAACGCAAGTCGACTATAGTCTCATAGGATGACGACATTTTATCACCGTCACTGATTGCAAAGCTGTTCCCTATGAGACCATCGAACCTCAACATCGACCGTTGATTGCCGTCCTGCGAATTAAGCCACCGATAAAACAGCGTGAGGAATGCAATGAAAAAAAGAAATTATCTCACTTACGCGATTACCAATTATTACGAATGTGGAAGAATCGTGGAATCAAATGAAAGACGCGATTCACAGAACGGCGTCTGCAACCCTCGGGGTCACCAAGCCAGGTACGCGGTACACCAACTGAGATACTTGGCTTTGAAATAACGATTTTGAAATGACGGCCCGTGAAAAGAAATGCCTCTACTACAAGTTTGTCGACGATAAAACGCTGGTCCATTGGCATATTTACAACCGGGAAACATCTTCCTACCAAATTTCGTGACAATTGGTTTAACCGTTTTCGAGTAAATCGGGCGTGACAGCCAGACAGACATTGAATCGATTTTAACCAGGTTTTGTGTTTGCAGGAAACGTTGAAAAATTCGCTCACACGAAAGGGGTGAGAAGGTTTGAAACTACTTCCTTACGTAACTTAATCTAACTTAACCTAACATTATTACTTCAAAAACCATTTTCTTCACTTAGTAACTTACATTTGTGTGTGCTTATCCTCTATGTACTTTCATCGGGATTCCGGATTTAAGAGAGAACCCACTATTTGACAGGGTCGAAAAAATCTGACCAATGGGGTTATTTTACCCTGCTGTTGCAGTCTTCTAATGTTAGGATTTGGATGGTTTCCCATTCTTCTGAAAAAAATTTCAATGAAATTAAGATCGTCTTCCAATTGTGTGGCAGCGCTGGTGCAGTGTCTTAATATCCGGTGTTGGAAGGCCATACACCTTTCCTTGGCGTTCGTTGTTTTCATTTTCGCCACGAAGGTGAGTTCTGGTAAACTCAAAAAAAGTGCGTGGGTTTGATTGACGGATTTGTTGGGGAAAAGTGGTGAGCTTGTAGTGATTTTACCAAAGGATTTTTTTGATTGTTGATGGAACAGTCACCATCTAGGTTGGGTCTTTCCGTGGAAGAGATACATTGAGCTGTCCTTCTATAGATTCCACAAGGACTATGGCTTTTCCAGCGGCACGGCAGATAAGTTTCTTGTTCTTAACTAGCACGAAGTTACTGCAATTTGTGCTTTCTTGTCAGCCTATTTGTGCTTCGAAATATATTCTCCCCAGACTTTATATTTAGGATTCACGGGTCAGCTCTTTTGTTGCGGAAAGATGTCAACATTTCCCAGATTAACGTACTGAGCCATCTGAGTGTAATTATGCGGTGTTTCCAGCGATTAATTATTTGAAATAATAAAAAACTTGTTTTTTTCTTATTCACTAATGTTGATATTTTTATTTTTGCAAATACCGACATTTCAGGAACACTCCCCTCATCCCTTCATCAGTGCTAACAAGCCTGCTTATTAGTGGGTTTATTAGCTATATTTATACTAATCTAAGTCTATACTATATATACTATATTATTCTAATTATGGCTAAATTAGTTTTTAAAGACTTATATGTAGATCATGTAAATGAAGAAATATTAAATTACATTTTAAAGACTTATTTGTCTATCCTGAAAGATGGAGGGTTTTTTTTAAATAAAAAAAATAAAATATCGGTGTTTGAAAAAATAAAAATATCAACACCAGCGAATAAGAAAAACAAGTTTTTTATTATTTCAAGTAGATAGCCAGTTGATCTGGGAAGCAATGCTTTATATTGAGCATTAATTCTATTTCCGTGCTTATGGAACATTTGCTGGAGGTTTCCGCTCTCAGTCTGCCTGAAGGTCAGACGGTATAACATGTCGTGGGAAAATGAGGTGTATTGGAACTTATCGACTTTGATAACCTTCGTGTTTATGCGTGTAGCCGTAGTAATTAACGGCTTCTGTCGTCTACGTCGATTTCTTTAGCCGACAGATTACGAGTGTTTGCGAGTTTCTTCAAGTTCAGCCTTAGCGCGAAATATCACTTCAATTTATCCCAGGTCGTTTAGGCGAAAAATCTGATAGTTGTAATTACCCAGTTACTACTACAGTTTGAATTCCATTGCACAGTGGTCAGATATGTCTGACAGGGGTTTACAAGAGATTGTCTGAAACCATTGTCTTGTTTCCTCAGACAGTAGGAAGTACGCACGACAGAATTGACTAGAAGATGTTGTCGGAGAATTCGTAAGACCATCTCTTAGTCGGTTGGCTTTAGCTTTTCAGAAGCTACCTTTTAGTGAAGGATGTACCTCATTTCCATGACTTCAATTATATTTTGAGTGGGCTCAAAGTACGCCATGAACAGTCCCGATTGCGAATTAATCGAAAGCTTCGTGTTTTCCCAAAGGAGGGTTTTATCCCTCACAAAATTCGCAATCGGATCTAAGGGTATTCAGCGTTGATATCAGACAGAATATCGGCTGGGTCTGACTAATTAAGGATTGTGTCCCAAATGAAGAAGGGGCACTCATTGTGGTGTTCAGCCGTAGTTCTTTAATGAAGGTGAAAATCCTTCCATGGTCCTTAGCGGACTCTACGATTATGCGGATCCTATCTGCCCCAGTGTAGTCCGCCTTATCGCCCTCCACGTTTCCGCCTGTTAGCCGACTATACCGACTCCCGGTAATGGAATTGAAAATATTGCCTTAGACCAGTGGCATCATATCCCATGACCACATTCGAAATGGAAACATCGGCGATCGATAGGGGATTGCACCGATTGTGTGAGACAGGCATCTTTGATTATGTGGACATGTAATTCGTGCTGGTGGGATCTTACTTACTGGTTTATCAGAGCATCGAAGCCAAAAAGTCTCTCAACACTATCTAGGTTAGTGCGGTGGCGCCATCGATTGAAACCAGGGTCGGCGACACTACTGAACTGGGGGAAGGCATAAAACGTAGAGACAAAAAAATGTTCCAGATTGACGTGCTCTAAGTATTTCGAAAGCTTGGTAATATTTTTAAGAGAACATCGATCCAATTCTTAAAATTGGCAAAACTCTGTGCCTAATTCCCCCGCAATCTCGCGTAACAGAAATCTCCCAAAATCACTAGCTGTTCCGCGGAACGGACACGGGTGAAAATCGCTTCAGCAAGAAGAGGGCTCAAGGGAAATTCCAAGATCGTTCTCCCTAGTCTTGTTCTTCCAGGTGCTACCCAAAACCTTTCTCCTAATTCCATCGGCTGTTGATCCTCTGTCCACCCACGAACCGGTCCCCATGCCGCTACGCTCACCTTGAACTTCGTTGAACTCTGAGAGTTCATATTGCAGCAACATGGGCGTGCGCCTACGGATGCGGCAAATCATTCCCCTCTGTCAAGATGAATTTGCCCGAATTGAACATTATGGAATGCATTAATTTGAGCAAATTAAGTCAGAAAGAGGTGAATAAGATTCCGGTCCTGTCGTGAAGGCGCGCTCACTACACGTTCCGCAGTTGGAGAGCTCCAAGTACGACTTTCAGCGGAATGTTGTCACGTAACCCTTTTATTTTTAGCTTACCTTTCCAAAAAATTCCCAAAAGCTGTTCAGAATATAGCTAATACACTATCCAAATTTGATTGGATTCCGAATATTTCTTTCCACTAAAAAAAATTCAAAAAGGTCTATGAAAAAAGCCCTCCTAATGTGGTTTCCCTCCTTAAATATTCTTCCAAATGAGTGACCTAGCCACCACTAAACATTGTTAGATGTTTAACTGTTACATTAAACCTACGCAAAAAATCACCCAATCAGCATATTATGTCTACCTTTCAAAGACTTTCAATATACTTATATGGATATCTACTATACAGTGCATGCCTGCCTATACACATAAAGGAGAGCTAGGGAGGCGGTAGCACGTAAGGATTCCTCTTACGAATCGAAATTTTATGACAATGCCAAATGGAAATTTTACGACTTGTCGCTTCTATTATGTGTTCGCATCAGATGATAAGTCACACGGGAGCATAAAACAAATGTCTACTTACAGCTTTTCGGCGGAGGAAGATTTCCATCAATATATCATTCTTGTTCATGTATTCGTAGATATGTAGGCTTAGATCTTAGATAACAGTCAATCCTGGAAAAATAACAATAAGCGTGGCAGCAATTGATTTTTAAATTTTCACCACAATCAAATAGATAATAATAAAGAACATATGGAGAATGTCATCGTATCTATTTTCAACGACTTTAATGTAGCACCTCACTTATGTATGTGACATATAACCCTCTCGTGGAAGCAATGTGTCCCTTATTGGATTTTTTAACAATTTCAATCTAGGATCACTTAGTAACTATGCATATTCATATTCAACATCTTTTATAATGTCGCTTTTACAAGACAAAACAAGTCGGAACATCAGAAGTTGGACGCCTCGGGTATAAAGGTTTTATGTTCATCTTGTGGGAGAAACTTTCTATGCACGTTTTCCATTCGTACACAGCCAAAAATTCAAAATATTCCCTGACCTGTCTCCCAACTCTAGTTCCCTTTATATGATGACGACGCGTAAAAAAAACCCCGTGAATTGCAAAGTTTTTACCTTCTATAATGTTGTTAATAGTAACTAGATTCCTTCAAACTTCTCAGAATTAAGCCCTATATTATCCTTTATACTAGCGCTAAATTATTTACTTCTAAGATGAACTTACGAGGGTTTTTCGGGTAAACTTCTAAAATATAGTAATATGCTATTAATCACTTTATATGAGTAGTGGGATATATTTTGAGGTTTAGATTTTGTATAGATAAATTACTGTGATTTTTTCCAGATTTTTCGGTGGGGACGTTTTGAGAACAAAGCTTGTTTCACTTTTTGGGGCACGCACTTTAAGTCCTCTCTCTTCTCTGTTTCTCCCAATATCAGAAATAAGATCATTTTCGGAAGGTATTAATTGAGTCCTTTCATTTGATACCCCATTTGACTATTCTGTCAGAAACTGTTTTCCCCTCTTTCGCATATATGGGGTGCCCCCTTGAACACAACACCAATGGTGCACGTGTAGCCGTTCATAGACCTCATATTCTCACCAAATTTTGTGATGATAACTCCAACCGTTTCGGAGTAAATCGGGTGTGACAGACGGCCAGACAGACAGACGGACAAACTAACCTAGAGGAGATTTTAGGGGAGGTTGCGGGTACTAGAAAAGCTGACGCGAAGAATGCTACCACGTCAGGCGGACTATCAACTCCATGATAACATCTATCCAGAGATAATTGCCGAAGCCAGAGGAGATGGGAAAAGCGCGATTAAGTACGCCACGTAGAGACGAAGCGAGACCACGCTAAAGTGAGCTGACTCCGTCCTTTGATGTAATACCTAATGGCGGTTCCACGGACATGGGGCAGTCGTGGGAGGTTTTAGTGGGTACAAATTCCTTCCTTCCTTCCTTCCTTCTGAAGATTTTCACATCCTCCAAACAAAAAACACGGATAGACGGACTGACGTGTGTGACAAGTTCCCAGATTCCCCATCAGGCTGATCCCTTCGTGCGGATAAGGCCAAGCTCGGCGGATGCGTATGAAATGCGTACTAGTACACATTCGAAAGTGTGCGTGCGTGGGCATGCCTATTCGCAAGTCGGGAAGGTGGGAGGGAAAAGGCACTTCAGGATCAAGAGCCGGATCCGTTTAGGAGAAGCTCAACGGTTATGAGGTCTCCTCAAATATCCAAGGCAGAAAAAGGCCTAAGGCTATAGAAACCCTACTAATGTCTCACAATATGCGGAAAGAAGACGGGAGTCTGTGTAACAAAAGACCGACCTGGAAGAGCAATCCTTCATTTTGCTTTAGAAAAAATTGTTGTGTTCTCGGAATTTATAAAAGATAAACACAACGTGTACGAAGTAATCAAGCAAATGGTGAGAACATCAGTGTTCAATATAACCAATCGTGGGAATATGCGAAAGAATTGAAGAAGAGCCCTAAAATTACTCCTTCGATGGTAACGCAGTCAACGTGGGTTCCGGATCAATCAAAAGAGAGATCTCATGCTGGAACTAAGAAGATCCGAAGAGAGCAAAGCCGAAGGAACTGAAAAGAAAGTTCTGCCGTGCGTGCTCAAAAGCGTGAAATCGCTACACAGTGCAAGGGCTTAGATGGGGTCACTTCTAATGCGGAAATCACACACGAACTCCCAGGAGAAGCAGCGCGTAAGCTGCTAGATGTCGGGAAGGTCTACATTGAATAGATAATCTACCGCCTTAGAAAGCAAATTCCGTTGAAGAGATTCTTCAAATGACTCTTCTACGGACATCTGGGAAGAGTTTCCACAACTGCGGTTGATCGGTCTGACCGGTGTAGATGTCCTCGAGAAACCGGTCACATTACTGGGTGTGTAACAAAAACCACAAATGGACGTAATGTGATGAAAAACAGGGCCTGGACAGCGGGCATATTGACGGAAGAGACAAGTGTTCCGAGTTCAAAAAGGCGACAAATACAGTGGGAAAATAAAGTTGATCCAAAGCAACCTCAATCACTGTAGGGTCACCCAAGACCTACTCTCGCAGGCAACCACGAATCAGAGGTCTAAGTGGCTACAATAAACGAACCCTACAAATCCCCAACAATAATGTGTGGGTAGCTGATTCTACACGAGGGGTGGTTTTGGGAGCATGGGGGGACCAAGCCATACAGAAATGTAGGATTCATATGGGCAAAAATAGACGGGATCCACGTCTATAGTTGCTATGGTCCACCATGCCTGACGTTGGCTGAATTTGAGGACATGTTGGACAGATTGTTTCTGGTACCAAAAGGACGGAGACCAAGAGTTATTTGAGGACATGTTGGATAGACTGTTTTTGGTACCAAAAGGACGGAGACCAAAAGTCATCGCCGTGACTTCAATGTATGGGCCACAGAATGGGGAAGTTCACTGACGAATGCAAGAGGCGTTGTCTCTTCGAGGTTTTGCACATTTAGACATCATTAACGGCGGTCAGGTAAATACTTAGCGAAAAGGGGGTCCGACTTAGTTCTGGAATTGACTTAGTCTTTCACTAGCTCGCAATTTCTCTTAGAACGTCAGCGATTAAGTAGAGACCAGACATATTTGTAGAGTTGTTTGAAGCATGCTTCGCTGATGGGATCTTTCCCGAGACATGGAAAAAATAAGGATTAGTGATGTTGCTTAAACCTGGTAAGCCTCCTGGTGAACCATCTTCCTACAGACTTATATATCTATTGAACACTATGGGGAAAAGCTGGAGCGATAAGAGAGAGAGATAATCTATAACAGATTGCTCCCGGCCTTAGAGAGCCTGGGAGGTTTATCAGATCAACAATTCGGATCCGTGCGACCAGATCAACCATCTAAATGGAAATGGTGGCACCCGTAGTATTGCCCAGTGATTACCCTTGATGTACAAAACGCGTTCAACTTGGCTAGTTGAAACCTTATAAGGAGGTATTTGGTGGCGATTTGTGTACCCAGTTACTTAATTGCATTTGTCGACACCTATATAATTGGTAGAGAGTTCTGGTACGGCACAGACAGAATATATTGTCTCAGCGGTTGTTCCACAGGGCTCTTTTCTGGGACAACTATTGTGGAACATTATGTATAATGATTGTTAGCGGGGCCCCAATAGTGAGTTACGCCAATAACATAGCGGTGATTGTTGCTGAAAAACATCCCGCGGATGTGGAATTGTATTCATGCGAAACAATCGCTACTATAAAGAAGTGGCTGAAAGATGCAGGCCTTGCAGAAGATAATACAGAGGCGGTGCTTAGCACGAGGCGGCGTAAATCACTGCTCACATCAGAATATTGAAGCATAGCATCATTTCAAAACCGGCGATACTTTAGAGTGGTGATAGATCCGAGGCTGAATTTCAAGGCATCCAATGTTAGCATGACCCTGGCAATTATGATGTCAAACGCGTAGCCGCGATACACACGTAGGATGCTTATAGCTGGAGTGGTGTACTCTATACTGTTCCACACAGTCCAACTGAATTTCATACAATATGCGCTTTAAGAGTGTGCTGTGGTTTTAGAACCATCTCAAATAAAGCGGCTTACGCGGTAGTCAGAATGTTGTCGATCGACATTTTGACTGAGGAGATGACGCGCATGGTGAATGAACCTTCTTCTTCTGAACGACACGTTAAAAACACTGAAAGCGGGTAATCGTTAATCAGGTGGCAGCAACGATGGAAACGGATAGAAATGGGTTGATGGACCCACAGATTGATCACCACCAAGAAGAGGCGGACGCAGAGAGCACGTGGTGAGAAAAACTATGATCTCACGCAGTTTCTCGAGGGATATAGCAGATTCCGTAAAAACCTCTATAGGTTTAAATTTAACGGTATTCTGGAAGACCCGCAGGATGTTTTCCAAGATTTGCATAGGAAAAGAAGAGTTTGGAAGAGGCAATCGAAGGAATAGGAGTACCGGAAAGTGTGATTGGGAAAATGTATGCACGCCAAGAGAACTGGATCGCAGTCAATCTCATGATTGCACGGATTCAGTGTGAATTGAGAGAGGCCGACAAGGCGAGAAAAGCACGGTTGATGGGCGATGGGAGAGGCTTAAGTCATGTCTAACCTGCGGCATAATACTTTGCGGTAGTTCCGCGGGGAAGAGGACAGGAGTTGGGGAGGGCGGTGGTTTTAGTGGGTAAAAATCTACACACTGGAGCATTTGTACCAGTGCCTACTGTCCAGTGACGGATGGACGGGCAGACGGACGGTTTCACACAAAAACTTCAAAAGGATAAAAGATCGATTTAAGAATCGGTTTAAAGAACATTATTTAAAAGAACCGAAATTAGTGCCCAAAAGACATATAGATGGGTTAGTAGAATTGATGAGGCATCGACGATGAAGTAGGGAAGGGTGAAATTCTGAAACTCCGCAGAAAAGTTGGTTATCAAATTGTCCTTCAAAATAGATGATAACGGGTGCCGATAAGGTGAGCCTGAAATCTTTCGTCAGAACGTGGTATTGCCACATTTTGGATAGTTAATATGACTAACTCTTGGAAATAAAGTGGTGTACTCTAAGGAAACCTCTAGACTCTAAGAAATACGAGCGAGCAGGGCTATAGTTGTCCCAAGCAAAGACGGGAAGTAACCAGAAGTTATTTTTATAGATCGATCGATTTTTGACTATTTAAAGCGGTGTATAAGGTAAGGTAGGTAAAAGGCTCCTGCCAAAGTTCAAATTTTGTAGAAGATTCTTTACTGATGTTCTGAGTTTGAATTGCTTGATCTTCAGACTTCAGGGGTTACCAGGAGTTCGAGAAGGGGTTTACTATGAATTGTTTGCTGAGAAATCACTAACCAAAGATGAGACAGAGTTTTATAACGCTAATTCAAATCACACAAATGGAAAACACTCCACAAAAAAAAAATTGATAAGGGAGTTCAAAATATTACTCTCTTGGACGTGTTACAATACGAGCAGGTTTATAGTACCTAAAATAGGGTTTGTCAAAGATATATCTTTGTCGTTTCTTGGTAAGCATGCAAGAGTTGATACGAGAATTATCAGCATCATCAACGGCGCAACAACCGGTATCCGGTCTAGGCCTGCCTTAATAAGGAACTTCAGATATCCCGATTATACGAGAATTATACTTTTTTTTCAAATCATCTTGTTGCACAGATCTTTATGAACTGCACTACTAATAAATTCCAATAACATCTTTCTAACTTTTGTCCTAAATATTCGCCAAAATACTAATATAGCGAAATGACTTGGTCAGATTGGAGAAAAATACAGTCCATTGCATTACAAGATAGGGGATATAGCTAACGTTTGATGTGACAAAGTAAAGTGAAGTCCGTTTGGATAACAGTATCTTGTCATTTACCAAATCGGAGAAGATGACGTCTATTCCAGGGTTTATTTAGCAAGTTTAGCCAGCAAGCTCTGCAGTGTGTATGCCACTCCTTCACCGTATTTAGCCAGTACCAAATTCCAACTGAAATTTTGTGTAATAGAAACATCTTCGATTTTATAGATTGGAGATAAAAGTGAGGATCCTTTTCCCTATTTTATAACTACCTTCTAGACTATCTTCCAACTTCTTTGTTTGGATTGTGCGTCATGAGTGAACCTCATTCTCCTGAGTTCGAATTCATTTTCATCATAGATGTTTGCATTCCGCGGTGTCCTGCTGCTTCTGGCTCATGACATATATTAACCCAGAAATACAGGCTCATCAGAAATCAAATTGGAACAAAATGATAACATGGAATAGGCTGTGTGGATGCCCTAGCTGCTTATAAAGGCATATATAGGTACTTACCATTGACAAGCGCAAGGGCGAAATCCACGCCTACGTGCCATGTTAGATTGTCCGTTGAATTGCCTTTCAAATTCTTCTAGGACTCCCCGGAAGCAAAGCACTATTCTTTTACTGTTCTACGCCATGCTCTACAGGGGCGACAGACTCATCGATCATCTTAAAATGGTGGATTCCACCGCAATGGAATTGTTGCCCTTTCTTAATGTGTCGTTTAGCCATTCTCATTTCCATTATGGCAAATGAGAAAATGCCAAGCCTCAGTTTTGTTATTGTTTATCTTCAGTTCAGCTTAGTTTGCTTCTTTCTCCAATTGCCATGTGGCCAAAATCTAAGACTCGATGAGAGAGCAATCGTATATTATTAGTATAGTTGATGTGTTTGAGGAAAGATGTCATAGTCCATTGAATCCCCCTGTACCATCTAACCATGGCAGTGTGAAGAACGTCACCGATAACAACAAGAAATACTGACACTGATGACAAGATGCAACTCTATCGAACACCGGTTCAAACCTCAAATTCCTTTTAGAATTTTACCTGGGTACAACACATAACGATTTCTGCCATCATGTGCCGCGCTGATAACAGTTTTCAGTTTCTTCAGAATGCACATCCTGCGTAGAGAACAATAAATACACTCCCCACTATTGACGCTGTCGAAAGCCTTTCGAAATCGGTAAATAGCAGGTGAAGTCGAGATTTGAACCCAGCACATTTTTCAATAATGATTAGCATAATGTTATGTGCTGAAGGATCTGCAAGCAATTTATTAAGCTTTCGAGGTATTCTTTGATGCTGACTATTCTAGCTGTTATCTATGGACCCCTCCAAATGTCGCATTCCTTTTCCGGAATCCTAACGATCATCCGCTTCTTCCTGTCTCTGGGAAAGATCTGGTATTTCTAGTATCTCCGTTATTAACTCTGGATGAAAACCGTCAAGCCCAGCGGCTTCACTCCATTTCAATACATTGATGGCCGAGGATATTTGAAGTGGCATTCCTTATCCCCATTTCGCAACGATCAGTATAGCTGTCAATCCTTTACCTTTATCGATCCGCTTTCGTGATTTCGCACTCTGTCCGGTCCTATCCCTGCGTCTATAGAGGGCTCTATGAATGTTGTGTGCCGACCTGAGTAGCACCAGAATAATGGGCATTTTTAATGACTTACCAATTTTTATCAACATTCTCAGGCGGATTATTCAAGGCATTTGCAATCCGATTGCTCGTTCGGAATCGACCAGTAGGAATCAACTGGCGCTAAGGAAAGAACTACGCTCGTACACTGTGTCACCAATGATGAGGCGATGGAAGCTGCAGAAACCCACAAACCTCCCACTATTATCGTCACGGTCTCCAGAACCATGCTTCCCCATCACATAACCAAGCAAGATGTTGTCTGAGCCCACCTTGGCATGTAGATCACAATGGCATCTTTAAGCGCGATTCACGCACTTTGAACCTTCCTCCTCCTTTCTTCCTTCACCAGCTTATTCTGTAAGTTTACAATTACGGAAGAAACTATAACCCAGTTTTTCTTTCGCCTTCGGCAACTATACTCTTTGGGCTCACGTTCTTTCCCAGCACTTGGTTCAGTCTCCTTCTCTTGGGAATAAATCTGTGCACCCACCGGGCCTCGTCCCATCAGCGTTGCGATCATGCGAATCTGACCTTGCAGCATTCCTGCGTTCCGTGCCCCCTCCAAACGTCTTACATGGTACAGAACACTGATTTCATTCGCCAGAATGTCGATTTGGATCATGCCCACCACCACCCATAGTGCCTCATTTGATGTGGTTCTAAAAGCATAGGAAACTCTCAAAGCCACCATCCGGTAAATCATATTTACCTGCTCCCGCCTTTGAGAGTCTGCAAGCGCTTCCGCCTATACAGATGACGCATTGAGCAGTATAGATCGCACCACTCTAGCTAAAAAGAATCTTCAACAATGTTTCGGCAGTCTGACATTCGGCGACATTCTTGCAGGCGCCATAGTGGCGCCAGTTGTTTTTTGACATGAATGCTCTAGGTACTCCTGAAAGCTTCGTTTGATGTCAATTATCACCCATATGTGCTTGATATCTGTCTTAGACGACCATATCTCCACCGACTTCTACCTTCGGGGTGTTTGTTTTACGATTCGTTATTAAGACCGCCTTTGTTTTCTCATCCGCCTGGACCAGGCTTTTTCAAGCCAGGTCTTTACGGCTCTCCTCATTTTCATCGAGTAAGCCTCCACATTCACTGGGTGTTTTGCTGCAACAACCATAACCAGGTCATCGGCAAATCCTGCAATCGTAACCTCCTTTGGGATGGGAAGCATAAATACTCCATTAAACATACCATTCCGCAGTAAGAGGTGTCTTCATCTGTCCCGTTTCAGAGAATTTTCTCCAGAAATACTCATGTCAGCAAATGCGCTTTTAACTCAATCCCAGTTGGGGAGATGATTGCGTTTGTGAAAGCAACACCACCTTTTTCTTTTTCCACTGGGCAGGGAATAGTCCTTCTTTTAGGCCTTGAAGGTGTTGGTGAAAGGGTCGGGATTCTATCCAAATCTGGTCACCTATCCTACAACATATTTTGCGCAGTTCTTTCTTGGTAACTGAAGGTATCACGCACTCGTTGCTTTAGAATAGAGTTTATCATTTGCTATGTTCGTGGTGAGGAAGCAGAATGGAAACAATTTCTTTCAGGAGATGCGGACAAGTCACCTGGCGTCCCAAGGGTTTATATCGGCATTCTCGCACAACTTTTTCGAGCAGTTCCTTTTACTTTTATAAATAGCCTCCTTTAAATAGCCTTCTGGGCATAATGGCATTGCATGCTTTTGACACCCCTCGGGTGATCTGAACTTTTTTCTGGGGCAGTACCAGTCAGGAAAATATCAGGCAGAAGTGCCGCAGAGAACATGTTCTCCTCGAAAGCTTTCAGCTGAAAAAACTGAAAACTCGTTTCCAAGGTCGATTCACCTTTAATGATGCAAGTTGCTTGGCGGTTACTGTGAGTGGAGACGTCAGTAAGTTGCCAAACAACTCTTCTGGGTAAAACTGCGCTAACGTTTGTCAGGTCCACTGTAAACCGGGCGTCTTCCCGTGAAAATGTATGAGGTCCTAATATTTGCGAGTACCATCGGCCAGTATCATCGTTCAGCGTCCTCTTGCATGCAAAAGCAGCTCTCAACATTTCGTCAAGTTTAGCGCTGGGTGGAGGAGATATGTGGTATGTGCTGTATATCTGAACTCGTTTCACTTTCGCTCTAATGTAGCCTTTCTCCGGGTGTTCCATTATTTCCCGGAAGGCTTGCTCTTCGCAAGTCTATAGCGCTACTTGGCCTGTTTGGTCCTTGATCCAAATGCCACCAACATGATTTCGATATGCGACACTAATTACGGCCACATTGATATTGTTCTCGCGGATAGTTTGCGAGAGTAGCTTCTGCGCCGCTTGACCGCGGTTGAGGTTCATTTGTTTCAACTTCATCTACGACTTGCGCTGAGGACTCTACCAAATTCCGAGCAGCTGCTGCTGCAATGTGCAATGGTTAAGGTCTTTTGCATTAAGTCAGTTCCTACTTGAGGCGTTGTTGACGTTTCGGTGGTAGTATGGTTTTTAAATTTGCTGGTTATTTGCCCAGAAATTTCATCCCGTTTAGTCGGCTTTTGCGACAGGGAAGACTTTGAGTGTATTCTTAAACCCAACTTCACAGGGCACAGTAAATTAGTGACACATTCTTCCTATTTTTTCAAACGGACTTGGGACTGACTTTGGCGTAGTTCGAAGACGTAACAGTTGATATCTCACGCCATTTTGTGGGACAAAGTAGACTTGAAAATATTTTTAGGCTGATTAAGAACACTTCAGATTAAAATTAGAAAATTAGCTTCATTTAGAACTAATCAATCCCCATAAAAAGAAAACATGAACACACTTTATGTCGAACAATTACTTATATACTTGTACCATGTTTTCGCAGGGACGGTCGTGAAAGGAAAATAAAGTCTGGGCATCTATGAAGGACAGTTCCGACGCGGAAATATAATTGCATAAAGTTCACAAAGTATGGCCACTTTTTCATTACTTTCATTTGCTTTATGATATACAATTAAGGGGAAGTTGCATCTAGAAGGCGAAATGACAATAACACAATACCGGCAAGCGTTTTCAATGCATAAAAATATCAGATCCGATCCATATGGAGTGAAATGTTAGTGAACCAGAATGGCTCCAGTTTCTTAGCTGTTGGGTTATTATTACATTAGGTAAGTCCAGGTAATAACTAAAATTTTGACACATCCTGATTTCGTGTGACCTTGACTCTCATATGCCAGGTTGAGATGACGCCATGACCGGTGCATTTAACGAAATGAAAATACAAAAGAAAACGAATTACGTCCCATCGTACTCCGTATCGTCCTACCTACAACTATTGTCCTCCAGAAACGCACCTTAGTCCCCTTATAATAAATAATTCGAGCTCCCAACACACATACATATGTTACACTTAATTTTCCTAATATAATTTGCACGTCATTTCGAAATATTCTGACCATTCACGCATTTGGGGATCAAAAGGCTATCCCTCAATCTTTCTCTTAAAGAAGATCTTATTCAATCAACGTAGTTGACCTTCTTGCTCCTGGACTATACGTTTTGAGCTTGTCAGCTATGGCGTTCAGAAGGATTCGAAATTTTCCAGAATTTATATGTAGGTGTAATGTACAACAACAGAAATGACCTTTGAAAAGTGTGTGTGCTAAATGAAAAGATTTGAATCGGGGGCGATTGGACATACACCCTACCCTTGTCGAAAGATGAAATCACGATTTAAGGAGAACATCTGCAAGGAAACTTTAATTCAAACAATAGGTCTGCAGCATACTCTATAGGTAGAAAGGTCAACAAATGGGTGGTGTAGGAGGTATCTGTATGGATGTATATCTATCTGGATATAGAAGCGAACCATCATCTCCCGAAGAAGTTGAATAGCATATCCAAACACACTTAACTGTAGGTAGACTATCTTCCTATCTATCTGCCCATCTATCTGTCTGCCCGTCTCAGAGCATGTTCAGTGGTCATCTCATATCGGTGCCATACGACGATGTTATAAAAGCTTTTTATTTTCATTATTATTATGGAGAGTCGGAGAGCAAACAAGGGTGTTCGGGATTTATACAATGCAAACAATCGAATCCTTGACGAAGGTAATAATGGTTTTCTTTGCTTTCAGTCTCTATGCGCCATAAATGTAAAGATTGGGGCCAGTTCAGTCAACGTTCGGTTACATAGTCATATATGTATATCTACGGTAAGAATATGAAAACACGTCTCTTAGTGAATGTAATTTTCATAAATTTCGTGAGATTTCCACTCAACGCTCATCACATATACATATGAGGTCTGGGATATTTGTTCCGGGGACTTATTGCTAAGAAAAGTTTCTGCGATTTCATTCAAGGGAACAGTTTATATTGATAAAACGAATAATACAACTTTCGAATTCTTAAGTTTAACATAGTTTTCATAATTGTATGCCTTATATTAACATTCCACCTCCAATCTCCGTAGCGCCTAGTTTAACGGAAAAAGGAGAAAGTATGGTATTGGCGCTGTCAAAGACGAAATATTTATTGTGTGAAAAATGAAATATATCATGCCTGATAAAAGGAAGGATAACAGTGCCTTCAGGATGCTTTGTCGTAAACATACTGTACGTGTTGCCTATAACTGAGCTTCCTGTCTATCACCACTTCCAGGGATTTGATGGTCGACTTGGAAGTGATGATATGATTCCGGATTCGAATACAGGCGTAATTTCTTCGGCAACTCTTAAAAGCACATGTTGCCTCGCCTGAGTATAACTCAGTATCTTCGAGATGTCTTGCAACAACAACCAGCGCTATGCGTCTGCGTAACACACCACCGTGGCTTCCTCCGGAGGTAGAAGATTAAGTACTTTGTTGTACATGTTATTTCACAGTAGGAGGCCCAATACGAAGCCCTGCGGAACACCCGCGGAAACAACGTACTCCTGGGGTCCATCATCGATACTATCGTTTCCGTGAGTTGCATCTTGGGCCAGCCAGCAACCAATTGGATGGCGCCAGTGGTTGATCTGGCTTTACGGAACCCAAACCGTTGATCTGAAAGGCCTCCTTGGCTCTAAACAACTTATTATAGATTACCCGTTCTAAAATTTTTCCTACAGTGTCCAGAAGCTATACGTACGCATGAGGATGGTTCACCTGGAGGTTTACCGAGCATAGGCAGCAGTACTAAATTCTGCCGCTTCCATGCCGCGGGAAATATCCCCTCGGATATACACGCTTCGAACAGTTCAGCGAACATATCCGGTCTGAATTTTACGGCAAGCTTAAGTGCCTTATTCGGTACTCCATCCAGACCAGGGGCTTTGTTGTCTCCTATTCTACCGTAGATCTCTGGCAGCTCATTTCAGGTGACTGGCGGAATTGCTGTCACATCCTTAAAGCATATCTTCTTGCTTCGCTGGATAGCGAGCTGAAGGGTTTTGAGGGCTGCTTATAGGCGCACTCTTTTTGCACCTGATCGATTCTACCTACCACCCTCTGGGCCGCTCTCGGGAATGAGCACCTCCTAGGCATGGACACGTCACATGCACTGGCATTCGGCCACATGGACAACTCTTTCTGTAGAGGCGCCTGCTTTATCAGATTGGCCTAACCACACCTCTACGCTCATCCAAAGCTTTTGCAAACCAAATTTGTACTGCTTTGAAGGAACAATTCAAGTTGAAAGAACTTGTGGAGGAGCCTTTTGTAGGTTTACGAACAGTCTATGGCGGTACTCAAACGGCGATTGTTAGCGGCCGCAAAAGTTCGGATTGAATGGGTAGTTTGCCACTTAAAAGAGCAAACTACACTAACGAATTGTTTTAAACGCCTCATGTTTGGGCAATTGGATAAGGCATGTACCAGCGGCATTAATCGATCCGATCGATGCAGAAGGTATGGGAAGAAAGTCCATATTGCCAGGGAGGGCGCCCATTGTGCGAAGTAAAGAAGGGACAGGATAACCGGCATATTGTCGGTAGTGGTAAATGTATGGAATTTAGGAAGGCGCTGACTGCAATGAGAAAATGAAGTCGCAAATAAGTGGTATATATACAGTGAAAACTCTCATGGGCGGACACCGAACGTCGAGTAATTTTTGTCAGCTCAAGAGGGGTGTCCGCCCATAAGGATTAATAATACAATTTTTCGAAAAAATTCTGTCGAGGGAGGTCAATTTTGTAAGCAAATGAATACACTTTCTAAAGTTATGACAAAATTTTTAATTCATTTTTTACCAGCCAAAACTAAAAACTAAAACTAAATATTTATTAAATTTTTATTTACATTTCATTTTTCAAAAAACTCGGAAATTCTGGACTGGCTTAACATTTTCTGTTTTTCTTCCAAGGACAGTGCTTGAATGCTCGAAGGCAATATACTCGCTTTTACAAAAAAACGTTAAGGTTGGAATTGTTTTCAAAGCAGCCTGATCTGACAGCACCTCTGATGCTTCCTCAGGCTATTCAGTGTCAGAATCCTCGTCATTTAAGCAGATTTCGTTACTGGAACAGTCGATCTCAGGCTCTGCTATTTGTTGATAGGGACTCAGTCACTAATTCTTTATCGATTTCGAGGAATCCCCTTGCGTCGGAATAGCCCTCCCCAAGTGGTTCTGACAACTGGAAAATAGAAGACAACGTCGCTAAGGGTAAATTCTTCTGATTCAGAATAATTTTTGTCAAATCCAGCTTTTCTAAAGCAGTTTATAATTCAAAAGTGTCAAGCGATGACGGCTTTACGGTTTTTTACCAGGGCAGAGGCAAATCGTCAGACGCTGCCTCACCTCTACCCTGGGAGCAGCGTGACCGTAGCGAATTATATAAAGGAGCACTCAACATCTGCGAGCCTACCCTGGTAAGAAACCGTAAAGCCGTCATCGCTTGACACTTTTGAAAAGTTTGGGTGCAAGCCCTAAGCGAGGGGTCCGAGGGAGTAAGTTGCTCCCTATTTGGTCCGGCCCAGCATTAAGTTGATGCGGACTTAGGACCCCATCATTCTTAAAAAAAAACAGTCTATAATTATTACTGGCTGCACCTTAATCCAGGCTGCTTTTATGAAAGGCACAGCCTCCAAGACGTTAATTGTTTTTTTCACCGAGGAAGTGTCAATGCTCGCTAAGATGTGTTTAACATGCATGTTTCGACAGTGAACTATGAAATTTTTAATATCGCCCTGATCTAACGGTCGACAAGCTGATGTCGTGTTGCTTGGAATAAAAATAATTTGTATATTTTGTAATTGCAAGTCGCGAGGATGGGAAGTTACAATGTCTAGGAAAAGCAAAATTTTCCTTTTTTGCTGCTTAATTTTTCGGTCGAATTCCATTAGCCACGTGTCATGCACGCCTTTTTATTAAAATGCCAAATTATTGATAACCGCTGGATATCCATGAAGGCAAATGCTTTGCAACGTGCGGTTTTCCAATCACGAATGGTTTTTTTTTTCCGGGTAAATAAGCCCACAGTAAAATTGTTAACCTTTCTTTGAACAATTTTCCACCGTAACACTTATCCGATTTGAGAGCAAGCGTTTTTTCAAGTAACGCTCTAAAGAAAAGGGCTGTTTCGGCGGTGTTATAAATGGTCTGGGGTCTATAACCAATTAGAAGTGCTGGAAGTTTTTTTATAAATTATTCAACGTCTCCTGGATTAATAGTATAATGGCTTCACCAGACATACATCAAAATGTTATGTTGCTATGTTTTGAGAATATCTACTTTCTCTTCTAAAGAAAGCACTTTCCTCTCTGACACTATTAATTATTTTACCTTTTAGACTTTTCACTTCAGCTTGCTGCGATTGAGTGAGACAATCTTTCGCTCATAAAAGAAATTCTTGTCAGGGGAGTCCCCAAATTAATTTGTGCACTTTATGTTTTCGTTCGTCTTGGGCTTCGCAACGCCGGCGATGTTCGTACATTCACTTTATGCTTTCCTCCTTCTGAACTCTTAGTACTGGTTTCCATAATTGCCGGTGTTCTCGGTAAGGTGGTACTATGGTTTTAGTGGTTTTTCTGAATGCCCCCCTGCGCAGAGTACTCCCGATAACCTCCTATTTACGCAATCGAAAGTTTTCTCAAAATCGATGAAGAGAAGCAGCGAAGATTTAAACTCCGCGCTCTGTTTCAAAATGGTCCGTAGGGTGTTAATATGGTCAATGCAGGAGGATCGGGAACGGAAACAGGCCTGCTCTCTGTCGAAGCCTTCAAGGTTTTCTTTGATTCTTTCCGGGATTACTTCCCATATCAAGTTGCCATACTCAAGTGGGTGCCCTTTTCTGGAATCTAAACACTACTTCCACTCTCTGGAAAACGTCGCGGATTCCGAAGATTTCCGAGTAAATTCCGAGTAGTAGTAAAACATCTGCAGTAACTGCAGGTACAGCGATAAATAGCTATATAGAGAAACCGTCGACCCCACCGGTTTAACTCCGGGTGAGTGCATTGATGGCCAAAATGCTTTTTCTTTTGTTTGGAGGAACAGTTCGTACCCGCATATTACTGTGACTAGTCATTTCATCCACAAAAGGACGAACCTCACGGAATGTGACGTACCAACCGTAGTTAAGGACCTCTTCAGCTGCTCATCATCGTTGATGAGAAGTCGACCGTTGACGTCCTTCAAAGGACCATCATTATCATTGGCACACACCAAAGGGGCTTCACTCCAGGCAAATCAGCAACAGATTAGATTTCTCTGCGGCAAGCGATCGAAAAACTGTTGGAATATAGACAACAGTTGCACCATCTGTTCATCGACTTTAAAGCCGCCTATGATAGCATAGCCAGGGTAAAACTGTACATGGCCATGAGAGAATTCGGTATCCCGACGAAACTTATAACATTGACTAGGCTGATCCTGACCAATGTGTGAGGCCAGATTAAAGCAGCAGGATCACCCTCGAGACCATTCAACATCAATAACGATCTACGTCAAGGGGATGCCCTATCACGCATCCTCTTCAACCTGGCCCTGGAAAGAGTGACCCGTGATGCTGAGGTAAATACCAGGGGTACGATCCTCTTTAAGTCCACCCAACTACTGGCCTATCTTGATGATATCAACATCATGGGAAGAACCACCAAGGCGTTCAAACTGCCGATCTGGATGAAGAGCAGGCGGTGCGAGATCTTGGGCTGCACATCAATGAAAGCAAGGCAGAACATATGGTCACAACTTCAGCACCGAAAACCAAAGATAGTACAACTTTGAGATCGTTGATAATTTCTCCTATCTAGGGTCGAAAATCACAACTGATAACAGTCACGACGATGGAATCCACGTACGGTTGTTAGCAGCCAACACAATCTATGTCAGCTTACAAAAACTGTTTCGCTCGAAACGTCTCACCATAGGGTCAAAGCTCTTACTGTAGAAGACATTGATGTTGCCAGTCCTTATGTATTCCTCGGAGACTTGGGTTCTTAGCAAGAAGAATTGCGAACTCTTGGCCGCGTTCGAGAGAAGAATCCTCCGAAGAATTTTTGGCCCCCTACATGAGGATGGACCATTCCGTAGCCTACATAACGACGAAATCTATGAGTGATACCATGACCGTCAGGCTGTGGATAAAATCCGGCTCAATAGGTTACGGTGGGCGGGTCACTGCATCCTTATGGATGAGGATGATTCAGCCCGGAAATTCTATAAGGGCAATATCCATGGTGGAAAAAGAAGACGAGACAGACCCTGCCTGAAATAGAACGATGGCGTAATTCTGGACGCCAGAGAGCTTTGTGGACCTCGGCGCAAAACCGGGATGTCTGGAGTTCCTTATTAAGGCAGGCCTAGACCGGATAGCGGCTGTTGCGCCGTTAATGATGAGGATGATGATTAGTCATTATCAATCAGATGATACAAGAACAGCAATAAATAAAACAATAAGGATGCAGTATTGGCTCCCGAACAAACGTATAGGAGTGGTCAAAGGGTACACTTGATTACTTTAGAAAGAGGCGTTTAATGTACAGGTTATTATTGTTGATTCAGATGACAGCAGCATATGAATTGTTTGCTCAAGTAGATTTACGGTTAACTAATATTTATTTGTTCATATTTCTATAGACACAGGCAAAATCTAAAGGTAAGATAAGCAAGTGTGGGCATATAAAAACCTCATGGAGTAACTACAAATCAAAATTCCTGGGCTGCCAATCGCTATTTATCCAAATTCAATGCAACTTTTTTAAGTATACATTCAAAAGATACATTCTGGGCAAAAATGTATAACGAAACGTTTATAACTTCAATGGTTGTCTTGCTCGCTTCCCTCCTTCTACGTAATCGTTAAATCGCAAGAGCTTGCTCCTATAGTTCCTTTGCCAAATTTATATTATTCATGGCAACAAAGTTTGCATATGTTGGCACCGTAGTTCGACACACTATTGATTTCGGGTAATAAATTTCATAAAATGGACGACTGACCACCGTCGTATACTCAGGACGGAAAAAGTGTCTGAAACTTCGGAGAGCCGTGTGTCCAAGTAAAAATGACTTTAACATTGTAACATCAGAGTCTACATGCTTCTTCCGCTGATGCTCATGCTGTAAATATGCTTCTGCATGCCATCTTTTTATTGCGGTTGCTCCAATATGTTTGCAGGTTACCGAACTGGAATCAAATTCATTCTACGGTAACCATCCACAAAGTTATGCTGACTCTTCCAGTTTCTTTTTGTTGGTCAATGGATGCGGTACCTACGGTTGAGGTGGCATGGCATATCAAACGTATGTGCTCACTGGCTCAAAGTTATGACCATCATTTATGTTTGCCAGGGGATGCTGTATATCGGAATGGGATTGATGTACTGTGATAGGTATATGGACGAAAAAAGCTTTTCTGTGTTGAAAAACTAAAAATTTCGCTTTTCAAGCCTGTGAGCTCTGTAGAGTTAAACAATCAAAGAAGAATTGAATATGAGGGATGTGCATTACCCTCAAAAAAGTTTTTTTTTTAAAGTTATTTTGCATTTTTACGTTTTGAAAAAAAACTCCAACAACATTCGCATTAAATTTTGCAATAAAATGTTATCCGATCGCAACATAGGTGGATTCTATTCAGGCGTGCATGTGTGAGTTCCACCCCAAAAAAGTACTTACAATAAGGACACGTGTTGTGTTATTCACCATCTAATCACAACTGAATTGATACAAACTTCTTCTTTTCTTTTCACTACTACAAATTATACGTGGCATGCAATTTTCTTCTGTTGCTTTTCTAAATCTCCCCAGAGGGATTAATAGAATCCCGTCAGGCTTTTTAGATCAAAGGTAATTGGCCTAATTGAGTTCAATTCATGAAAAGTCAGGTGCGTAACCAACGTCCTTTGTGAACTGACGGGAGCTCGTCAACGCGAACGCCGAAAGTTTTGTGGGTGGCAAGTGCCTCCATTGAATGAATGGAGCTCAAACAGAAAGGGGATGTTGGGTTTTACGAAATATACGTTGAAATGGAAAGTCCTTAATTTAATGGCCTTGTTGATGAGAATCGTTGATTCTTATGCCATCGGCGATAATGTAAAAGTAGGACATTTCGCTGCGACAGCGAAAATTGAAATAAGGGATGTAATTATTTATGATGAGGCGATAAGGATTAGGTGAAGTTATGTTTTGTGGTTTATATAAATATTCTAGATTCAAATTTTGTTGAATCTTGATATTCGTTTGATGACGGATTACACTCGGACTCACAAGGGATCATACTCATAACCGTCTATAGTCATTTTATGTTAATAGGTAAGAAAAAATAGCAGAGCGAATAGCATTGTAGTTTAAATATATTTTAATATTTCTCAGAAACCTAGAAAGGTATAACGAAAAATATTGGCATGAATTCATTGGCAGCCTTTAAACTTATTCCACACATAACAGTATATTGTAATATGAAAGGTAAGGCATACGCAAGTTTACTTTATTTTCCTTCTTTAGTCTTTGCCCTGTTCAGAAGCTGGGTCGCCAGTTTCGATTGGTTGTGCCATTTTGTTCTGTCAAATGCCTGGATGCAGTCGCGGGGCTTCCAAATCACCATCCAACTTATAAAACCACCATTGCTTTTGCCGGCCTTTTGGTCGTGCAATTCAATTCGCGTTAGTGCGAATTACGGGACCATAAAATCGAAGAAGCTTCTCATTTAATTTTTTCACGATCGGTGCTACCCCATATAGATCGCGAATATCCTCACTTCGGATGCGATCAAGGCGCTTAACGCCGCTGGTTTACCGCAATTTGTCTCTATTACCGCGAGTTGCCATTCATTGTCTTTCATAGTCGCCCAACACTCAAAACCATAGAGGGCGACGTTTGCGGATACGTCGATTACAAAGAACGCCAGTTGTGGAACGTCACTTCATCCACGCTGCGACACTACGTGAAGCAATTTCAAAACGTAGTTTTCCATTGGCTGATAGCATAGACCGGACATATTTAAATTGTTCAGTTTTAGGCAGGTCTCTGCCACTGACATTAATAATGCCTGTTTCATTAGGATAGGTCGCCAAAAACTCTGTTTTATTCAGATTCAATCTGAGACTCTGTTGCATGAGGCAATGCTTCCAAGTCTAAGTACTAACGCCAGCGTCTGCACCTTGCACCTTGGATGTCATGGGAATTAACTGAAACGGATGTCCGATTACACGTCACTTCCGCCACACTTCGAACTTAACTTTTCCGATCATGGTAGAGGGATTTAACCAAGTACGCCACTTCCTTTTGTACGAGGTGTTGCCACAAAACATACCAGATGGGTTCATGTAGCACACGTCCAAACGATTTCTCTACTTACAGAAATGCAATGTAAAGCGGACAACCTTTCTCTCTGTGGTTCTCCGTGAGTAAACGCGCAGCCTGTATTGCGTCAGTGATTCTACAGGTCTTGGCACCCCAGATTAAATTCATAGTTATTTGAACGATTTGGCGAATACGATTATCAAAAATGGCGGGTCGGACGGTAATTTGAGCATTCTGCTGCACTACCTTATTTTTAAGATTTTGCTGTAAAACAAAACCTTATTAAAATCGGTTGACTGTCTGTCCGTCTGTCTGACTGTTACGCATTTTTATCGGAAACGCTTCTAGTGATTGACACCAAATTTGGTGGAAAAGTGGGAACTGTGAAAGCTCACGTATATAATCAGATACATCATTCTACGTCGAATTTAAGGGGGTCTTCATACATACAAAAGAGGGGGAGGGGGTGCAAATTTTTTTCCACCAAATATAACCATATATGGTATCTTATGACAGGTCCCAATAAGTATTTTCCGAAGCCGGTCTTAGGTTTGACATTTGTTGGAAAGTTGTGAAGTGACCATTTCTTTCACGGACCCATTGCCAGAAACTGCTGAACCCAAAAATCTGAAAAAAAATTAGGAAGCGGCCACTACATGGTACCTAGGCTCCGAAATACCCTCTATACCGATATCTGTTAAAATTAATAATAGTATATTATTATAAGTAATTGACTGTAAGCCCTCTTCAGTTCATCCTTGAATCATGCAAAACTGGCCATAACATAGACCATCACCCTACCAAGTCTGATGAAAATCGCACTATTACTAACAAAGTTAGGGCAAAGTTATCGCTTCTCGGCAAATTCAAGACTTTGAATGTCAGTATCACGCGAAAGTAGATACATTACAATGCATATGTTACGCGCCAGGTGCTTATGGGAGAAATTTTCACTCAAGTTTTTTATAAAAGAAATACACAAAACCTTTCATACTTGAAGCGTCCAGCTTCCCGTTTCTCGACTTGTTCCATATTGGATCGGTCGTGGTTTCTTGCCAGTCAGACGGTCTTGCACTACTCTTAATAACCCGAAGAACTCACTGAGCCACAGTACTGGATCTCAGCTCTTCCCTTTCCAAAGCTCAGATGCGATGTTTTCATTTATTGCTTCCTCGACTGCTATCACGCTGAGAGGTGGAATTGCGTCAAATGTAGAAGTAGAGTATGAACAAATTCTTCCATTGAAATCTGCTCGAAATATTCCAGCAATCTATCAACTGCGGCTCGTCGATCGGTAAACAAAGTACCGTTGTTGTCATTAACGCAACGTACGTTTTCTATATCCTCTCTATGGTGGTCCCGAATTTTGATCAGTCGATACAGATATCTCTTTCGCGTCCCGAGGATGCAATTTATCGTAAAGATCTTTATAATGGACTTTTCGGATAACAGCGATCGCTTTCTTTACTTTCCGATTGAAATTTTGTCATTGAGTAATTTATGAGCAAAGCGTTTCGTTTCGCGGACCCTCATTTGGACATGGCCATTCCAAAGCCAGTATGATGAACCGCTTACCAGGCTTGGTGACCCTGAGGTTTGCAGAGGCCGCTTTGTTAATTGCGTTTTGAACTTTCTTCCCCGTTCCACGCTTCTTTCGCATTGGGTGCGGCCTGTTTGTGGTGCGTATATGTTGGAGAAGTAAATCGTTCGGTCGTCTAATAAAATTGTGAGCTTCGTCAAGCGATCATCAAATCGTTCGACTTCTTTAATGTCATCACGGTACCATTTTTATAGTCTGGGCTACCAAAATACAGAAGTTTGTAGCCATTTGTACCGAGTTGGCGTTCCATGTTGCCGCTTTTGCCACCAACGATTCGCAAATATCAGTGCGCCTTTTCTGAAGGGCTCTTTCGGGTTCCTCCGTCTTTCCGATGGTTTGTCCATGCGTCAAGGACCCTTGCCCATTTCTTAACAACATCAGCGCCCGTCCTGCCGCGCAACTAAGGCGGTCCTAGCATTGTTTCGAGGCTTTTTTCTTCACACGATAATTATTGGCTTTTAATGATATTGGATGATTTTCTTTGTCGAGATGTCATGGGGCCTGTGACTAAGGAAAATTAAATAGAAGTTAACATAAGTGGCGATTACTTTATTACCTTCTCCCTGATCTCAGCATTTCATTTTTGTTGTAATGAGGATAGTACAAACTACGTTGCATAAAATCGTCTTCCCTTAAACTACTCAGCCGATTCAGTTCAAATTTGAATCCCTTATTTTATACATCCACGCAGATATGCGGAACTTCAAAAATATATAATGCATAGAAAATACAACAATTTTTAATCCTTTTTTACAAATTCCTATATATCAGCAAGCTTACAGGCTACCACAGAAGGCTTTGGTCATAAAAAACATACATTGATTAATGCAAAATTTGATTAAGAAAAAAATTTGCTGTATATTTTAAGCTTGCGTCGATATTATATTAAAATTTTAGAACAATCACAACATCATCAACATCAATCATTTCCATTAACAAGTTATGGCAGGTCAAAGTTTTGTATTTCATGTAAATTTATTGCATTTTAAGACGTCTATAATGTCGTCATCATCTAAAGTGCGGATCTTTTAAGGTTTAGATGAAAACAAAACCTTATTAAAATTGGTTTATTCTCTGTTTATTATCTGTCTACCTATCACGCAGAAACGGTTATAGCGATTGACACCAAATTTGGTAGAAAGTTTGGAATTGTGGACGCAGACCCATGAAGTGAATTACATCGTTCTATATGGACCTCAAGAGGGTCCCCATATATGCAAACCCCCTTTAAATTCATCCTAGATCCATACCCTCCCGGCTAATATGGAGCAGTTTACTGGTAAGTTTGAGGAAAATCCTACTACTATTAACAAAGTTACAGTAGGCCAAAGCTGCCCCTCTTGCCTCAAATTGGTACTCTCTTAATGATAAAATGTCAGTATCAGATTATCGGGTGCGTTCAACGTATATACATTACGAGCTATGTACTTATGAATCCAAAGTATAACCGAATATTATTAGATGAAAGACTAATGTTTTGTTGGTGGTCGTGGGAAAATTGTGAGAGAGGCGTCATCGATAGTATGGTTCACTTGCCAAGATTGGTCTGAACATCGAAGTCGATGGTATACGACCAAAAGGCCGGCCGAAACAAGGATGGCTTGATACGCTAGATGGGTATTTAGAAGCCTCGAGATTGCATCCAGATCAGCCATTTGATAGAGCCACATGGCGAAATTGATCACATAAAGCCGACTCCGCATGTGACCGGCTGGAGAGGAAGATGTTAGGGCAGTGGAAAAGAAAAATGACCAGCCGTCATGTGGCGAAGTCACACGGAAGATGCAGGTGGCGCCCCCTCAATATAAGGTAGGTATAACGCCGGCAAACCGATTATGGGCGGAACAAGTGAAACCCTTTGCGCCCAGCAAACGGTTTCTTCGCTGAAGAAAGCTGCGCCGATGAAAGTCCTGGGTAGTTCTTCGACTACGGCCCCAACTTTGACAAAACAGGAAGAGTCTACAGCTCGTAAACTTTGAATTGAACAATCGAATGTGGGCGTGGTGGTAATAAGTGAACCTTGCCGAAATTACGTTAGTGCTACATGGGTGAAAGACTCATTATCAAGAAACACGGCGATATAGCCAAGTCAATTGAGAAACAAAATCAACTGGGACCATATATACCGCTGTTACGCATTTCTAGTGCAATATTAGCGCAATATGATTAGATACTGGACTGCTTAGTGTTGGACGCTAGAGACCACAATGATGTCTGGAACAAGAGAGGTGACACTCAAGTGGACTACACAAGCGGAAATAGAAAGGCAGCAGGTTGGCCTATTGGAGCTTTCGAGGAAAAGGCATTGCAGGCGGCTCTAGAAATAGGTAACGACCCGAAGAGAACAACGCTGGAGAAAGTGGGCCAGACAGTTCAACGTGTGGCTGAAGAATGCGGCTCTACAATGCTGCGACGCAAGTTCTATTACAGTAGGAAACTACACTACTACTGGAACCAAGAAATCTCACTGTTGAGAGCGTCGTATTCGCGAGCGAGGAGACTTTGCTAACGGATCAGAGCAGCAATACCGCGATCTTTCAAGTAGCCTTAATTAGGCTATACGGGAAAGTAAGCGGAATTGCTACAAGCCTTGAGGCAAATACGAACCCATGAGGCGCCGCTTACAGGATTGTAATGAACAAGATTCACCTCAAGCGACGTGCCCGCGACTCTTGCTCAAAATAATCGCAATCCTTTTCCCGCAATAGTAAGAGAGTCGGCCTCATCCAATGGTTCAACACGAAGTTCTCTCAATTCACGGGCGACCGAAGAGGAACTACTGTAGATCTGTGGATGAATTGGGGACAAAAAGGCTCAGGAATTTAACGGGATTCCGAACATAGCTCTGAAGTTTGCTGCTGAAATCAGGTCCGCATCGCTCATAGATACCTTTGAATCGTGCATGACCGAATTAGTGTTTCCCGCCCAGTGGAAAAGTCAGAGGTTGGTTCCGGTTCCGCCCCCTCTTCATATCACCCTATCTGTTTTTTAGAAGTTGGAGATGGCGATATGCAACAGGCTGCTTCTGTTCGTCGAGCTAGCGGGGGGTCTATCTGAGCGGCAGTATAGGTTTCACAAAGCGCGGTCGACGATCGATGTCATTTAAACGGCCGTATACCTGGCCCGGGAGGCATTAACCACTGGCATAAGTTGCACAGAGGTGACAATGGATGTTAGGAATGCTTTTGACTTAGCCAACTGGGATTGGAGTAAGGGTGCTCTGGCTAAACTGGCTGTCCCTGGTTACTGAGTTCAAATAATCGAGAGTAAACGATCACGAAGACTTCTTTGGTACGATATGGATGTCACCCCGAAGAAATATGTTGTGATAGCAGGTGTTCCCCAAGGCTCTGTATTGGGGCTCCTGCTGTCGAACATAATGTATGATGGAGTGCCCGACCTTCGCGTGGCAAAAGAGGCAACGTTGATTTGTTTTTTCAGACGACCTGGCGGTGGTATTAGTTGGAAACTGGACCTGGCGAAAGATAAAACGCGGGCGGTCCTCACTACCAATCGCGGGAAAAACAACACTGTCAAAATCCGGGTTGCTAATCACAAGCTTATTTCAAAATCGATCATTAGATATCTGATGGATCAATGGGAAGTTGAACTTCAAAGGCACCTGGACTATGAGCGCGAAAAGGCAGCAAAGCCTAATATTGACCAGAAACGGTGGTATAATTCCAAAAAGACGTTGAACCCATGCACTCATCCTGTTGAGAGAAGGGTCGAGCGAAAACATAGAGAATTAAACTACCACCTAATATATGATAGTTCCTTACGTGGATGTAGTAAGTACTTCATCGCTCCAGTTTGGACGAGTCCTCAGACTGTCTCGAATGCATCGCTGCACCCGAGGACCCGGGGCATATTATGTTGATTATGATTTCCGATTGAAAGATGGAGGTTAAACGAAGAGGTCCGCAATAAAGTGGAGTGTGATAAACGCAACAGTAACTGCGATACAGGATAAGCTGCAGGAACTGGAAAGTGCCACGGATGGGTGATTTAATTGTGCTGGTATAAAAAAGAGAGTCCAACTCGCGAAGTAATATTTCACGGTAGTCCCTCGGGGATATGGGCGGAGAAGTGGGGGTGATTTCAGTGGGTGAGAAACCCACGGACTGCTGCAACCTGCCGCAGCAGTGTCTTTTTAAGATTTCCATCTCCACCCATAAAAAAACCAGTAATATTCACACTGATACATATGTCCATATAAGTATGCAATTCATAAAAAATAGAGTTGTTATTCACCGGCGCCCACAATAGCGGGAGTATTATCACCAGCCAAACTAACCTAGTTTAAACCAGATTGTTTAGTAAGCTCACTCATAAAATATCATAGTACCAAGGATCCTTCCTAGGCATAAAGCTTGTTTGCCGCATGCGAGATTAACTCAAAGTGTGCCCTTCAATTAAAAAGATACAAATAGAGATGCTGACGATTACGCCTTTAATTTGAAATTTCGAAGTCAAAAACCAGAGTATTGTAAAACAATGTTTCTTAATCACCTAATAGAATTTAAAATATGCTGTAGCTGAGTTTTCTCATCTAGCACAGCTATTACCCCGCATCTTTCCTCAACTGTCTCCTAATAACTCACTTTCACCTAAATAAATGGTTCTAGAAATATTATTCAAGTGTCGGAGTCAATAAGATCGAATAAAAGTCAAATAAAAGCAGTTCTCCTGAATAATGGGCGCATCTATAATATAATAAATTCCTTCCCAGGAACAGGGGCAGACTTTCAAGAAACAAATACGTAGTTATTGAAACGTCGAATGTGTTACTCTTCGGGTCCTAGAAATTTCAGATTTCGGTACCGTAATGGCTACATAAAAAATCTTCGATGTCGCTATAAACCACTTTTCTCCTAATGTGTGAAATGGCACCGAAATGAAAATGACCTATAACCATACATTCATAGAGAGACGCGACGACGATTTCAGCTCCGACAAGGAAGTTATTTCTGAGACTAAGAAAATTCAGAAAGGTATCCGTGTTATACACACTTATGAAATAATATTCCTTCGTATGTACATCCATATATACGTTTTGTTCCGGGGAAGTATCGGATCTAGTTCTCGTACCTCGTTTGAGAGTGGGTAATAGCCTGAAAGTCACTCTCGTTAAATTTATGAACCTTAAGGTTAAGAGTCCTGATATAGAGCGGAGCTCTTTATTGAAGTATACAATTCTTGTGAATTACTATACAGGAGCGAGATGATAGTTTCCGGTGGAATTGCGCAAAAATTTATGTTCATTTTGAAAATCAAGAGCTCCCAGTGCGACGAAAGAATCACGTGAAATAATATAGGAAAGGACAACAGTATGACTCTGGAGTGGAGCTCTATGCACACATAATGTCCCACTGTCTCAAGTATAGCACGTATATGAAGAATATGGCTCCAGTCAGACGGGCATTTTGCGGTGCTACACTGCACGGTAACATATAAAGTGGCGACCACATATGAAAGTTACGTGTGCTCTTTGAGCACCTCTACAACTTGGGGAGCAGCAGGATGTTAATGGAATGATGTGGCACTTATACGTTGGATGATTTTTATTTATAGCAAACAGCGAAGGGGGTAATCATTCATAAGCATGTTTGAATGGTAACTAGGTATGTACACACATATGTGGAAGATTGAACACCTCCATTGGAATAGCTGTAGCGAGTTTCAATTTCGCGAATTCATCTATGTGAATTTAATAATGATTATTGTTGGGAGTACCTCTGAAATTTTCTCACTTAAGGAATCAGAAGATATACTTCTATAAATATTCCAAATTTAAAGTACAACGACCTCAGCTTCTTTAACGTGGCACCATTTTTGGTGAAGTTGCAGTAATTTCAGTCAATCGCAGAGTAACGTGGTTTTTTTTCCTAATTCTGAACAAAAATTTCGTTTGGAATTCAAAAGACCATAGTTAACTAACCTCGACAAAGACGGTCCTCGTTTGGTAAAAGGGGAGGACGTTGCAGTATAGTGCGAATGACCGTGCAACACCCAAGTAGGAGTAGTATCTGTGGCCTTATTACTATTATTGGCTATTAACCTATTGTATCTTTACACTACTGAAATGGTGACTCCTCTGTGAGTTGGGATAAAAAATTCAAAGTATTCCCGGCCTGTCGTAAAAAGCGACTCAAAGGGATAGACATTTTTGGGTTAGAAACCTGCTGAAACTTTCTCGTTATGCGAACGTTATTGATGCCTCGGATACTCACCGATGATGACCTTTGTCTCAGGACAGCAGAACACGAATTTTTTTTTTTTAATGGGCGTACGCTCCTCGATAACAGCATCGAAAAGCTCGATGGGAGTAAGCGTGAATCTGGTATTGCGTTAATGACGCCTCACCTTATTGGGAACCAGCTTTAGAAAGGCTACTGACTGCGAAAATCTGGTCGAGAATGGGACAAATCCCAATAGCACCGTGTTATACCCCAACGAAGACCGATTTAGAGGGGAAATAGACTTTCTATGAGAAACTCCTTCCAGCCCAGGATAAGATTCCTAAAGGTAGCAGCGTGAATATGATGGGTGATCTGAATGCTAAAATGCAGTCTGGAAACACTTTCCTTGGACATAGGAAAGGAAAACACGGCCTTGGTGGTCGTAACGATAATGGTAAGAGATTTGTGGATTTCTACAGCTGCCACTGCCTCATCACCCGCGGCACATTGTGCGAGTACAGACCTTGGCATAAGCTTAGTTGGTTTTCAACTAATTGGTAACGCACAAGGAATCCAATTGGCCACGTTGCAATCGGCATCAAATTTAGTATCTGTTTGGAGAGGAACTGGACCTGGCTTTGAAAAGATACACTGAATTATCTGACGAAGAACATTAATGAATATTGGGACGCCATTAACAATACATCCTTTTCGTGGGCTACGGTGGTTGTCAAATACATCTTAAAGATGTCTCACAAGAAATATAAAAGATTATAAGAATATAAGAAATTTTAAGAAAAAAGGTAATTTTAGTAATTAAGTAGAGCTCCTACTTATAATTCTAAATTGCAAGGATTTCTCACAATTCTCAATTTATTGTTGCGAAAAAAACTTAAACTAATTGAATTAAAAAGAATGCCTGACGGTTTTATTCAGGGCAGAGGCAACTCACCAGATGCTCCCTCACCTCTGCCCTGGGTGTAGCGTAATCAAAAGTGGCTACAGGTGATAATCGCTCCTTTATGAAAAATCGGAAACACAACATGAGTTCCAATTATGATATATCCAAGTGAAATCTGCCCTATATTCAGACCCAAACTAGACCAAAGTGAAATTACCTTTGTTTGAAGATTGAGGGAACCCTAAGTCCGATTCCATTTAACGTCGGATCAGGCCAATTGGGAATAAACTTTCCGGTCCACAAATGTGGAAGACAGTTTTTCCCAATTGGTCCGGTCCGGTATCAACTAGATTCCGATTTAGAGCTCCCTCAATTCTGGGTGTGCATCGATGATATTTCAGGTGCATTCCACATGTGAGACCCTTACAGTTGCTGACAGAAACCCTTGGAGTACGACTTTATTGTGGCAATAAAAAGATTGGAAAAGGAAAGACTATTCGCACTTTAGCAAATAATAGTCATCTTCACCATCAAAGCTGCGAAAATAAAAAAAAAACCTTATCTAATGCATGCACCAATCTTTCGATCTTCACGGAAATCGTCAAGCATTCTGTAGTGACAAAATTGAATTTTCGATGGGCAAATGACCATCCAAAGTGACCGGAAACCAAGAGAGAAGAGCTATCCCCAAAACCTTAAAAAATAACGAAATTGACCGTGAAAGTCGCAAATTTTGTAGCTCCATCGAGGTGTTCCGTCGAAACGTGCTTACAGGCCTCTCTGCCAGCCAAGCTTGGGAATGTGGGGAGGTCCTTCGAACACATTGATCCCTCACTTGTCATTTCACAAATATTCACGTGTCCTTTCCGGTGCATTGGTCCGCGCCAGATTTTGAAATATTCAACCATGGGGATTCGCGGGTAACACAAAAAAACCCACGCGAGCTAAACCTGAAAATAAAACGGTTTCACTGCGCGCGTGGAGCCATAAAAGTCCGGACCTGAGTGCCGTGATCGAGGATCCACTATAGATCATGTCCATTTCCCTTGCCTCAGATGTTTTGTGAGGCGCGCCATCTGAGGTTGCCGCCTTTCCTTGACATCGTCAGGCCATTATATGGATGCCCCTATATTGCAACAATTTTGCGGGGCTAAGGGCAGGAAAGAAAAAGGCAATCCACAAATTCAAGAAATCTATCTAAAATTCATATTACTAATTGTGTTCATGCAATTATACTAGTAAATCATAAGTCAGAGAATCCGGTATAAATAAATTCAAAGGAAAACAAAAATTATAAATAAAACAAGTCGGGAAACCGGAAGCTGGACGCTTCAGGTACGCAAGGTTTTGTGTATTTCTTAGTCCGTAGCACGTAATATATGCATATATTATGTGAGAATATCCACTTTCGGGTGATATTGACATTCACAGTCTTGAATTTGCAAAGAACCATCAACTTTGACGTATTATAACTTTGTTAGTAATAGCGCTATTTCGACCAAACTTGGTGAAATCATGCTCAATGTTATACCCTATATTATTACGAAAATTCATGGTGCTAACATGAACTTAAGGGGGGTTTCTAGCCAATTACAAAAAATTGTAGTAATATACTATTATTAACTTTATTTAAACAGATGTCGGCATGGAAGGTATTTCGGAGCCCAGGCACCATACGGCGGCAGCCTCCTGATTTTTTTCAGATTTTTCGGTTTGGTAGTTTCTGAGAATGGCCCCCTTAAAGAAGTGGTCACTTTCAACCCCCCGCGCTCCCCACCCTTCCAACGAATATCAAAACTAAGATCGGCTTTGAAAAGTACTAATCGAGACCTTTCATTTGATACCCCACATGACTATATTTGATGAAAAAAAATTTTACACCCCCCTTTTGCATGTATGGGGACCCCCCCTTAAATTCAACGTAAAAGGATGTAATTCACTGTATGCGTGAGCGTTCACAGTTCCCACCTTTCTACTAAATTTGGTGTCAATCGCTATAACCGTCTCCGAGAAAAATGCGTGTGACGGACAGACAGACAGACAGACAGACAGACAGACAGACAGACAGACAGACAGACAGACGGACAGACAGACAGACAGACAGACAGACAATAAACCGATTTTAATAAGGTTTTGTGTTTACACAAAACCTTAAAAACGAAGTAGTGGTTTAAATGAACAAAAAGAAAAAAACAACAAATAAAGAAAATAGAGGGAATCACTCCGCATAAAAGTAAAAAAAAATTAAAATGACGATCTCGCTCAGTACTTTGTGTGATATATGCTAATTTCATAACCTAAACACCAACTCACTTCTATTGTATAATTTAAACATGACCGGCATTCGCAGATAAGGACGGTGCGATGAACCATCAGGCCGAGAACCTTGGTTTTGTTGGTGTTTATTTTCCATCCAAGCCTACTTGGCTCCCTTTCCAAATCCAGAGCCATTTCCTCAAGATCCATGGCCCGGTGAGAGAGCAGAGAGATGTCATTAACGTAAACGAGATGCCTGTAGAAAGATCGTCCATTGAATTACTCCAAACCGTCCGGACAAGGCAGCATGGGGAACGTCATCGACAACAAAATCTTCCGAGATTTTACCTCAGTGCAGCAGATAACATTTTACGCCTTCATTTGTCGTACTGCTAATAGCTATTGGCTCCTTCGGCATGCCCCACTACAGAGGACACTCACGGTATGAAAGTTTTCTCGAAGTTGATGAAGTGTTCCAAAATGATCCATAGGGTGCTGATGTGTCAATGCAGAGCAGAAACCAGCCTGTTTTCTGTGGATCAAGCACTCTTGGGTTATCTTAGTTATAATCTTTGCGACGTCAGCAGCACACAAATACCCTTCCAATTGTCACACTCAGAACGGATCAATTTTTTCGTAATCTCAACGATCATCCCCTTATTCAACTTTCTGGGAAAGGCCTCCTATTTCCAAGATTTCTATACGAGTGGAAGTGGCAGACCTGTAGTAACTAGTGATAAATAACTCTGCAAGCAGGTTCTCAAGCTCAGCGGCTTTACTCCGTTTGAGAACATTGATTGCCGAAATGATTTCTCTTCTGCTTAGAGGAGCTGCCCAAATCCGCATTGTACGGCAACTAGCCGTAGCCACCAGAAGGTGATCAATTTCGAGAATAATGTCAGCGACTCTCTTGTTAAGCGCATCGCAAAGTGGTGGATCTGATTGCACATACGATGTCTGCAACTGGAAACCCAAATGATCTTATGGCAGGAAGCTGCGGAAATCCAAAAACCACCCACCATTATCCTCACGGTCGCCAAGACCATATTTCGCCTTCAGATGTTCGAACAAGATGTTGTCGGGACCCACCTTGGCATCCATATTACCCATCACGATCACAATTTCATCTTCAAAAAGCCTCCCCGAACTGCCTGTAATTGGTCGCAGAGAACATCCTTTTCCATTTCATCAGAGGTCTTCATTGGTTCATTGCATTGTACATTAGTGATGCTCCTTAACCTGGACCGCAATCTTGCAATTAGAAGTCTGTTAGAAACTGGCCCTTAGGTCAGGAGAGCGCGCTTTGTGGCAGCCAACAGAAGACACCGGATCGTCTGCTACTATCTGGCTTTCCAGAGTACAAAAGGACATTGCCCTAAGTATGGCAAGAGGGAGAGGAGTTCCCTCCAGATTCCTGCGGTCTTATTTCAATTAGTCCCAAAATGCCCAGCTTATATTGTTGGTATCCCCGTCCAGGCCGAGAAAGCGAGCATTCTGAGTACTCTCGCTACTGTTGTTGTGGAGTGTACGCACATTCAAGGAACCAGCCATAGTCCGTTTTCGATAGCCAAAAATCGTGAGGTCAGTCCCTATCCAAGGCATTATTGACGTTTTAAATTTCAAAATTTGTAGGCTGCCAGCTCACAAGTTTCTATACCTTTTGATTGCCTCTTACGACAACCAAAGAAAACTCTGAGCGTATTCCTGATCCCCAACTCATACCGCCAAGTCAATTCACTTAAGTATCTACAAAAAATACAGCGCGCGGTTTTTTGCTGCTGGTAAAAATCATAAGAGAACTTCGCTCTCGGTTGATTCTGTTTCTTGAAGTGTCAAAAAGTTCATTATTATGGTATATCTGCTGAAGAATTTCCCACAATGCTCGTCGGCAACACCTAGTATCAGCGCTACGGTGAATTGCTTTGAAGCGATCCGAAGAAGTAAAAGGTTCGAAGCGTGGCAGGTATATCAAATAATCGCCTCATACAATATGTATGATTTAATGAGACTGAATGTGAATAAAGTAGGATGCTGAGCCAATAATTCCAATGAAGCACCACTGTCAGTGGCACTGAAATGCCCAGAACTGAGCGATTTAAATATATGGCATCAACGTTTTTAGCCAATGATGAATTGCGTTACGTATCAGCGCAGCTTGGATGAAGTGGCGTTCAACAACTGGCACTCTTTATGATTAACCGCAGTGTTGTCCTTTCTCTATGTTTCTCTGTGCTAATAATAATAATAATAGTTGGAGCAACAATCCATATTGGAACAGGGGTTTGAAATGTGTTAGAGCACTTCATTCATGACCGTAACGGTATCCTATAGCACACTCTAGGAGGCAATGGGGTTAGCATTGCGCTTAGTCGACTAGTATCCGACGTCAAATCACGATACAAATTCCACTGTCACCAGCGAGGCTTGAACCGCGACCTTCCGTTCGACAGTGACTAACTACTAACCACTCAGCTATCCGGACACCACATTCTATGTGCTAACCGACTATAAAAGGCAACGCAAAACCTACCGAAACAACTTTGGTTTGATACGCTAGATGGTGATTTCAAAGTCTCTTGACCAGTTCAGATTAGGCGTATGACTCAGGGAAGACAACTGACGAAGCAGGTCCCGTTCGTTAAGGGGAGCGTCAATTTTGAAATCCAAAAGAGCGATTTATTATAATTTCCGTTGAGAAATTCAATGCCAATGAAATGCTGGGTTGTTGGTTGGTTTCCCCGTTTTGTTGACAGGTAGTACATTGACGATCTCATCCTTCGTCTGGTGTTTTGGTTATTAGAGAGCCAATTGTCAGCAGAGTTTTTGGTGTTGGAGTCGTAACAATGGGCATCTCAATAGATTTGCGCTCTATTGTGAACCAAATTACGGGCCCCACCGCCTTCACTGTCATCTTCCCAAGTGCTCAGCTTCTAATTTAAATTTCTAATTTATATAGCCGCTGTCCCTGGTTGATGCGACTTTATATGTTAGATATGTATTTCGCCATTATTTTTAACGAATTCCGTTTCAGTATTATGATACTAAACACTGTGTGAGTAATAAGCCTTCACAGGAAGAAAAGTGCAATGGTAAACACAGACTTCCATAACCTAAGCCAGGATTCGAACCAGGAATACATGATCGAGATCCTGGTACTCAAACAACTCAGTTATCAACATCCTGCGAAGTATAGACAAAAAGACATCCATGAGATGTTCGTTATTAAAAGTTGGCAGTTATCAAACTTTTTTCATTGTTGTCTACTCGAACAATAAGTCAAACTTCTAGTTATCCAGGAATATTAATGCGTACACTCTCATATATGTACGTAAACACATGTATGTCCTCCGGCGAAAACGTAATCATTTTCTACCTCCTATGTTCATCGCATCCTTTATTATACGCTGATATTAAAAACGCCCGGCATCATTCATCATCCATCCATCCACGTGTGCAGGCTGTTGGCTGTGATTCCTCACAATCATCGAAGGTGAGTATTTATGTAGAGGGTGCAAATCCTTTGTTCTCCCAAAGGTATAAATAAATAAATACGGCAGCTGGGAACTGAGCAGAGACCAGAGTTGATTGATTTTCTAAGCTACATCCTTCATTTTGGTCCTGGGTAAATAATGAGTCATAAATTAATGATTTGCTTTGTTTAAATAAGCTGATATTCAGAATTGGGCGCCCTTATGACATCTATCATGATTTTGGCTGGAAGAGAGATCATTCCTAATGCAAGGATTAGCAAGATAGGCACACATTTCATCCGTGGATATGTTTTGTGCTACCTTTTTACGCCTGTGTCGCATAGTCTGCATACTTGCTGCATTACTTTGACATTGAGCTTTTTGTTGCATCGTCATAAATCTCACGTGAATTTGTGACCTTTGCTCCCGCCAAACGTTCAATTTAGCTTGGAATCATAAATAAGACCTGTTTATATTACGAGTGCAGGATTCAGTTTTAGGTCATGTCGTACACTATCTATGCCAGTTTGAAATTTAGAACCAGTTGGAAAAGGTTTGAACTATTGCGACATTAAATTGGGGGTGCTTTGTAACTGCTGCAGTTTCGGCATAGCATCTATTAATTTAAATTCGGAACTGGTAAAATGAAGAGTAGGCAAAGGCCCTTCTCTTCATTAAAAAGTCTCAAATCTGAGCAAGGAATGTAGGCAAAGTAGCCGACAAACATCTGTCTGATATGTAAAGAAAACGCATTGATTTTGAGTTCTATTCTAAACAACTTCCTAAGAGTTTCAAACTTTAGGCAAAATTAGCTACTGGTATGCTCACGTCATGTGTCAAGTGACACCAAACTCAGAATTCCTGAACCACAAACATGCACATGTACGAACGCATACATATATTTAATAGATAGATACGTTTAGACAGCTACTAAAGAAAGCTTTTATCTTTTTCGCTGGTAAAATGTGTGAACGCGAAGCTTTACTACCATTGCAACCTACTATCTATTACGATTCCTTTTTCTCTTAGAGTCGCCAGTATTATGGAAATTTATAGTGTGCATAAAATTTGACTTAATAGTAGGATATCAAAGTTTTTCCTCAACTTGAACGGACTAAAAATAGTGGCGCAATCAACCCATTTGTTTTTAACGAATATGTAAAAACTAGAAAATTTCCTCGCTGTGACGAATGTAGGAATAATGAAACTTTTTCCTGTGAAATAGATTCAACTGTAATTTACACAACTGAAATTATATGGGAGGCGATGCAGTGCATGAGTTGGAATGTTTAAATCGAAACTAATATAATGATATAATTGCCATTGCATTTAGAATATTTGAAAATAGAAATTGAATGGATATTAGGAGGAGTCTTTTTGAAAACAAAACCTCTTTGACATCGGTTCATTCTCTGTCTGTCTTTTCTTTTAATAGCTGGAGTTGGAAATCTTAGAACCTGATACAGGAGGTTGCAGCAACCCACTAAAACCATCCCCATCTTGTTCTTCCTTCTACGCGGAACCGCCGCAACACTACTTAACAAACACGACTGCACTTTAAGCGACCAAGCCTTCCACTCTTCGTGCCCTTCGCTTTGTCAAGTTCTACCTGAATCCTCCATATTACGGAATTTATTACGCACCAATTTTCCGCTGACTTTCAGAAAATCTTTTAGCTCCTCCGCTGTGAACAAACGCGGAGAGTAGAATATCACATGCTTTAGGTGCTCAGGTGCCTGATAACATTTAGGACAAAAAGCAGAATCATATAACTTGAATTGGTATAGATACTTCCTGTTAGCACCATGCCCAATAGCAGGAGAGATATACAGTGTTCAGCACGACTCCATTTGTAGGCGCTTCTCAGTACCTCTCCGACAATGTTGTTTAGGGAGAGCCCCCCACCTGTATCTGCATAAAGTTTCTAACGAATCCCATACCACCTTCCATCAGAAAAAATATGTGATTGCTATCGTGCCTTCCTAACCTTGCGCAAGTAACGCGGAAAACCACCATGTCTGCTTAGAAGCTGAGTAAACAAATAATCAATGAGATTAAATTTTCGTCTGCTACTTGTAGTCCAGCCTATAATTAATAGACAAGGAGTAGTTTTATCTTTTGAGCAAAGCTACTCTTTGTCTATTAAATGATCAATCTTGTCATGCTTTCGAATCTGGTACGGACTTAAGTTGCCGATGAGCCGCGCTGTCTATCTGCCTCTTGACTCCTTTTCACATGCATACAAATAGTGTAGGTTGCCTTTCCTCATCTCCCTCCTCATCTCTGTATCCAAGCAAGGTGCTTACGATGTACATCATTCCCAGGGCTCCAAGTCGCCGCGCAATAGCGTAGAGCGGACTGTGTTGTACTCATAAGAAGACGTGTGCTGCTGCTTTCCAGCGGTTGCCATTAGACGACTTAAGGCCGAAATTCCAGATACGGTTACTCCCATTATTCCAGATGGCTACTTTAGTTCTTTCTAGCTTATGGCTGCATGAGCAGCAATCGATGTGCCCACCCGTCGCATCTGCTATATGCCTGTTCAATAGGACGTTCAACAAAAGGGCCCAACATTATGTGCATAATGGGCCTGACGCGACTTTTCGGGCATGTCGAGTCTGAGGAAGCCTTCCACAGATGCATGTGAAAGGTCCAGCCCTAGGATGCGTCCTTGTACTACTCTCGACGTGATCTCCATCTACCTTAGGCCCTCCAGCGTCTCACCCGGCAAAGGGCGGCCTCAGGTAATCTCTCAATATCCGCAGTTCTCTTTACAAAGTGAGGCAAGAGGCAGATGGACTGCGCAGTTCAGCGGCAATTTTGATCCATGACTGAACCAGAAGCATGGTGCATGGAGCTTTTTTGTCTTACCTGCACAAGATTGGGAAGGCACGATCTCCTGATTGTGTGTTTTGAAATGGAGTGGCGGTCAACGGCGAACATATCTTTTTCTATTGTGGTCAACTTTATGCAGACAGAGAGGGGTTCTCTCCAGAAAATGTTGTCAGAGAGATGCTGAGGAGCGCTGGCCGATTGAGTCGTGTTGCGCATTACGTTCAGGATCTTCTTGTTGCGAAGAAGATTGAGCTCAATTGGTGGGTCCCTCCGCCTGACGAGGAGTTCTTTCGACTAGCAACTCCCTCCCTCCTCTACCCTTCCGTTGGCGGAATTCCCTGAATTGAAGGCTCTATAAGCCGGGAGAACGGGCGGATTTGCCAAAAGTAATGTGCCAAACGGTTTCAGGCTATTTCTCTGATGACGGCGAGTTTAGTTGGTAGTCCAATGGCGTAGGTTGCGGGAGTTCCGCAAATCCGCAAAAAGTAACCCAGCACGTGGAGTTAACTTTCGAGTGTGACCAATTTCCTCCTCCCTGCCGGCGCACTTTCTGAATCAGGTAGATCATGAGTTTTTCGAATGGCACAATACACAATCCAAGGATTCCTGATGCTTGTAGAAATTGACGGGAGCCTGGGTCAAAGAATGGAATGATGATATTGTTGATCAAACGTTCGATAGCAAGACTAAATGTAAAACTCAAAGCTATATGTATGATTTTTTCACATTCTAACCGTTGTGATTTACTTTCCTTGATATTTTATCTACTATAAATTCTTTCAAAAAATACGTATGCATAATTAATGAAACCCTTCTGAAATTTGGTCGCGGGCCATATTTTGGCCATTATCAAAATCGTTTGGAAATTAGAAATTACAAGGAATTAGAAATGCCTAAAACTATGGTATGGTTTCTGTTAAAATGTCACTAGTGGCAGAGGGATATATGCCATAACTGGAAGCCGGATATCAGTCGACAAAGCGGTGAATGAGTACCTCAGTCAAATCAGGGTAATAATACTGCCTAGCACAATGCTGGTCACATTGCCTCCTACAGGATACCGTAGGACTGCAGTTTACCGTTACAAAGAAGTGCTCTAACATGCCTCAAGGATCAGATCTAATTGGATTTTTGCGGCAATGATTGTTATTATTACAGGCCTTTGAAGTTTTTTAAAAAATTTTACATTTGACAATTTACGACAATTTTCGAAATCACCTTGGGCGTTTCTCACCTTCTAAATTGGTGATCGCAAATTGAGTTATTTTCCTCGGATTTTTGGCAAAAACGGAAACGTAGGCGATTAAAGTTTTCCAAAGAATTATTTAACTTTTCCTAAATTTTCAAAGCTTTTCAACCCACAATCGATATACCGATTTTCAGCACCCTTAGCTCTCTATATTGGTGATAACGGAATAAGATTATTTTCCTTGAATTTTAGACTTGAAGTAAGATGTGTTTTCTGTTTTCTAAATGGTTTTTCAACCGGCGATAAAGGTTTTTCCAACAAATTCTTTCCCTTTTCATTAACTTCTTCTAGACCTCTGAACTGGCAATTTAGAATAAGGCCCTTTTCTCTGAATTCTCAAATTTTGATCCTACGCCCATAGGCGGATTTCCGAATTAAGCTCCCTTTCATCAAATTGTCAATATTAAGCAAAGGTATTGACGTTTAAAATTCTGCCCAAGATCCTTCAACTTTCTCTAAATTCTCGCCACCCCATACACATTAAGCTATTTTTCCTCGAATTCTCAATATTAAGCGAATTATAGATATTTTTTCCGCCCCCTCATGAGGATGGACGATTCCGTAGTCTACATAACGACCATCTGGTTGTGGATCAAATCCGGCTCAGCAGGGTTAGGTGGGCGTGTCGCCTAATCCGCATGGATGATGATGATCAAGCCCGGAAAGTCCATAATGGTCATATCTATGGCGGAAAAAAAGACAAGGCAGACGCTGCCTAAGATGAAGCGATAGCGTAGGTCAGGACGCCAGACAGCTTTTAGGGATATCAAGTACCTCGGTGTAAAACCGGGATGTCTGGAGCTCCTTACTAGGGCGGGCCTAGGCTAGATTTTTGAATATTTCATCACCTTTTAACACCACACCTCGTATCCTTGATTTGCCTTCCTTCTAAACTAGTAATCACAAATTAAGCTGCCTTTCCCCAAATTCTCCACACACCGGCGTTTAAATTTTGCTTTCGAACTTTTCCTTAATTTTCGTCACATTCCCCCAAAATACTCAATACTAAGCGAAATATGTGTGTTTAAAGTTCTGCATAATATTTTAAATCTTCTCCTCAATTTACGCATGTTTCAACTACACAACCCATATAACGATTTCCAGCTTTCCTCGCTCTCAAAACTGGTGATTACGAATTGTTTTTTAATCCTGGAATTCTCAACATTTTGTAAGACATTAAAGTTACGATTTTTTTCAGCTTTTTTTTAATGTCCGCCGCCTTTCGACCACATACCCTACTTACCAATTTTGACATCTTATCAGCCTATAAACTGATCATCGCGATTTAGAGTACTTTCTGTTGAACTCTGTGTCCGGATGGTTCAAGTGGTTAGAGCTAGGCTGTCGTAGCCAAAGGTCCTGATTCAGATTTCACTGGTGGCAGAGGGATTTGTTATCGTGACTGGGTGTTGGATACTAGTCAACTCAGCTGTGAATGAGTACATGAGTAAAATCAGGGTAATAATCTCGGGTGAGCGCAAAGCTGACCATATTGCCCCCTACAGTGTACTGTACCGATACGGCCTTGAATGAAGTGCTGTAATACACTTCAAGGAACTGATATAATATGGAATGTTATAATAATAATAATAATAATCGTTGGCGCAACAATCCATGTTGGATCAGTGTCTCGAAGTGTGTTAGAGCACTTCATTCAAGACCGTAACGGTACACTAGGAGGCAATGTGGTCAGCATTGCGCTCGCCCGAGATTATTACTCTGATTTCACTCAAGTACTCATTCACAGCTGAGTCGACTAGTATCCGACGTCAAATCACGATACAAATTCCACTGCCACCAGTGAGATTTGAACCGCGACCTTCTGTACGACAGCCTTGCGCTCTAACCACTCAGTTATCCGGACACTGGAATGTTATGCCAACATTCCATTGTTATGCCGGAAATGGAACGTTATGCCAACGATTATTATTATTATTTGTCGAACTCACAACATTACACGAAATAGTCGTGTTCCAAGTTCTTCAAAGGATTTTTCATCATCATCATCAACGACGTAACAACTGGTATCTGGACTAGGCCTTAAAGGCGTTAATAAGGAACTCCAGACACCCTGGTTTTGCGCCGAGGTCCACCAATTCGATATCCCCAAAAGCTGCCTGGCGTCCTGACCCACGCCATCGCTCCATTTCAGGCAGGGGCTGCCTCTCTTCGTTTTCTACCGTAGATATTGCCCTTATAGATTTTCCGGGCTTTATCATCCTCATCCATACGGATAAAGTGACCTGCAAACCGAAACTTGTTGAGCCGGAGTTTATCCACAACCACACGGTCGTGGTATCGCTCATAGATTTCGTCGTTATGTAGGCTAAGGAATCATCCATCCTCATGTAGGGGGCCAACAATTCTTGGGAGTATTATTCCCTCGAACACCGCCAATAGTTTCCAGTTTTTGCGAAGAACCCAAGTCTCCGAGGAATACATTAGGACTGACAAGATCATTGTTTGTACAGTTGTAGAGTTTTGACCCTATAGTGAGACGTTTCGAGCGGAACAGTTTTTGTAAGCTGAAATAGGCTCTGTTGGCTGCCAAAAACCATGCGTTGTGGCTGTTATCGATTGTGATTTTCGATCCTAGATAGGAGAAATTGTGAACGGTCTCAAAGTTGTAGTCTCCTATCTTTATTGCTTTCGTTTGATCAGTGCGATTCGATGTTGTTCTTCGTCTTGCCGCAAGATCTGGCTGGCCTATTCGATCTGGATGAGGGTAGACTGTACATCTCGGGTTGTTTTTTCCATAATGTCAATATTGTCAACATAGGCCGGTAGTTGCGCGAACTTTAAATGCCTCTCGCATTTACATCTGCATCGCAACTGACTTTTTCCAAGGGCCAGATTGAAGAGACCGTCTTAGACCGTTGTTGATGTTGAATGATCTCGAGAGTCATCATGCTGCTTTCATCTGGCCTCCCACATTGGACAGGATCAGCCTAGTCTTGTTAATTCCGTCGTGATACCGAATTCTCTCATGGTCAGGTGTTGACTCGCAGTCTCACACCTTGAGCATCAGTTGATGAACCACTTGGTGTACTTGGTCGCCTTCATATTCAACCAATTCGGTTATAATTCCATCGGCTACTGGCGACTTATGGTTTTTAAGCCGATGAAATACACCGACTGTTTCCTCCGTGCTTGATAGTGGCAGCATTTGCTCGTCGTCTTCAGTTGGCGGGACCTCCAACTCGCCGATGTTATGGTTGTTCAGCAGTTTGTCAAAGTGCTCTGCCCATCGCTCTACTATGTCCATTCTGCCGGAAGTCAGACTTCCCTCTTTGTCTCGGTAGGATGAGCATCGAGGTGTGTAAAGTTTCATCCTGCCGACTTGTTGGTAAAATTTTCGCGCCTGGTGCGGTTGCTCCCCTGTACTTTTTGAATTCACAAACTTGTTAGTTCTCCTAGGCTTCCTTTTTCCGTCCGTGAAATCAGTTCCCCGCCCGAAGGAATTCTTGGCAGGTCTCTGCGCGTGCCCGCGTTCTTTGAGAATACAACATTACTCGGTATGCGTCATTCTTCCGTTCCGTTGCTAGCTTACATTCATCCTCAAACTAGCCGTTCTTTTCTTGCGGCTGGCGGCAAGTATATTTGTGGCCGTATAATGATAACGCTTTTCAGCTTTTTTCAAATTTTCGCCACTTTTCTTGCACTTTGAACTGGCAATCACGCGTTAAGCTCATTCATCTTGAATTTTCAATATTGAGCAAGGCATCAGAATTTAAATTTGTATAAAAAAAGTTTTAAAATCTCTTACAGTTTTCAGTATTTTTCGAACCCACACCTCCTATACCAATTTAAAGTTGTCACAACCCTCTAACCTGTTAACCGCAATTCAAACTCCCTTTCTTGAAATCGACGGCATTAAGTGAAGTATTGGCCTTTTTTGAAAGATTTTCTAGTTATTCCTCAATTTGCACCAGCTCTCGACACCACACCTCTTATACAGATTTCCAGTTCTCCTCACCCACTGAACTCGTGACTACGTCTTCTAAGCTAAGGAGAGGTTTTCCAACTTTCACACACTTAGTCGTTTGAAGCCTTCCTGACCATGGACTTTGCTCCTTTTCTCAAAATTATGCCAGATATCGTCGTTTAAAGTGGTGCATTTAACGGCTACCTGGGCAGAGAACAACCTAAAAACTTTATTGACGTTAGGATAGTGCCCTTATCGTTATTTCTGGAAGAAGTGCTGATAATGCTCAATGCCGATAAAGGAAAATCTATAAAGATGGTTCTGACATGTTTTTGTGGTGGCTTTTAATAAGTGATATGTAAGCAATAGCCTATTTCAGCTTACAAAAACTGTTTCGCTTGAAACGTCTCACTATAGGGTCAAAGCTTTTACTGTACAAGAAGCAGAAAAAACTGCGAACTCTTGGCCCCTTTCGGGAGAAGAATCCTCTGAAGAATTTTTGGCCCCCTACATGAGGATGGACGATTCCGTACTCTACATAACAACAAAATTTGTGAGCGATATCACCACCGTTGTGAAAAAAATCCAGCGTTTCGACGGGCGGGTCACTTGATCCGTATGGATGGGAATGATCCAGCCCGGAAAGTCTATAAGGGCAATATCTATGGTAGAAAAAGAAGACAGGGCAGACCCTGCCTGAAATGGAACGATGGCGTAGGTCAGGATGCCAGATAGCTTTTCGGGATATCGAATTGGTAGACCTCGGCTCAAAACCGGGATACCTGGAGTTCCTTATTAAGGCAGGCCTAGACCGGATACCGGTTGTTGCGCCGTTGATGATGATGATAGAGCAAACATTTGATAATGAAGCGGACGCAGGTAGAAACCTTTTCTTGAGTTCTTTCTTCGTTTACGGGAAAGGAGCTAAGAAGATTGCGAAGCAAAGCCCAACGCCCCATTCAACACGATTAAGGAGAATATTCCTTATGCATATGTTTTTAATATGACAAACTATATTCACACATAAAGATTCAGTGTCTTGAGTGGTAGTAAATTTACACAAAAGTAACAACTTTCACCACTTTCGTCAATAACAGTAGGATTCCACCGAGATTTGATAATATCATGAGTTTGAGGGGGCTCCCCATACTACCGAAAGAGGGGGTGTAATTTTTTTTTTTCAGAAAATATGGTCGTGTATGACCTAGGAGCATGTTCTGCCTTCGGCGCCGTCTCAGGTGATGGGACGTTCGTCATCTCAGGAATGATGCCAATTGACATCTTAGCAGATAAGATGACGAACATACATGTATATAACACAATGTCCATTTCTCTTTATCGAAAGCAAAAAAAAAACTGAAAGGAAGAAGCCTATTATTAGATGGCGACAGCAATGGGATCACTTAAACAAGGGTCGTTGGACACATAGGTTCATCCCTAACATTAGGGAGTATTAGAGGGATATTAATAATAATCTCCTCCTTTTTCTCACCGGTTATTAAGGGTGTCCTTAATACCCATATAGGTTTAAATTAGACGCCTCACTTGATTGTCTAAACTGCGCACGTATTTTTAGAATGCCTGAGGTTCGTGGAAGAAAGGAAAATCTTAGAGGAAACTTTCAGTGAAATGCTTTCACTGGAAAATTTTTGTCCGGAGAATGGTATCTTGCAAGATGATTGGGATGCGATCAACTCTGGATCGCTGCGATCATAAAGTAAATTACGAAAAGCGGAAGAGTTAGGGAAGGCGCGGTTACGATTGTCGCGGATAGACGAAAGGTGACAAAGCTAAAGTGAGCTGACTCCGCCCAGTTATGTAATAGCTTTTGATGGTTCCATGGATATTACGGGATTCGGACGTGGTTTTACTGGATAAAAATCCCACACTGGCATTTATGGACCCATTTCTTTTGACGATTTCTACCTCTTTAAAAACAAAAAGAAAGGAAGACGGAATATATATAATGAGCCTTCAATGAGGCTTTGTACAAAGCCTTAAAAAACAAAAAAAAAAAAATGTTGTCCTCCGCTTGCTAATACCGTTGGCGAAGGTAATCTTCCGTTGAAACGTTATGCCGTCCCGAGAATGGGCTTTTCCGTATTATCAATATGCTTATTAGTAGGGAAATCATCGTCGTGATGTGAAAGGTGGGTTACAGAGGGGGTGACTGGATGGTACGAAGAAATCCCCTTTTCGGGGCAATTTAACTTTTCAAGGAGTAGTGCCCGCTAACGGCTTTTATTGGAGATAAAAAATGGTGACATTTTTCTTCCTCTTACATACCCTTCTTCTCCCCTACCTCTTCGCATGTGGGGTTGGCAAATCAAACTTGGCCATAATGATATAAAAATACTCCCCATTTGAGGCGCCATCACTTTTTAAAGGGGAATGACTGCGGCAATTATTCAGCGGAATTCGAGAGAGAGAGAATGTCCTGCTTCTGATTTCATACCTTCCTTTCACCTTTTGCGGGCTGGGGTTATAAAATTAAATCATACCTTTAATCATAACGGTATCATTTAATTTGATAACCCCGGATAATAGAATAGCACCAGTTTGAGGCGTTATGACTTTTTAAGCGTGGTTTGCATACCGAAATTCTTTCATTAGGTTAAAAAAGGGGAGCTTTCTCTATAACCTTGTTCATAATATTGCGATTTCCATCAAATTTGGTAGGATCATGCTTTATATTAGAGCCTACGTTGCTGCAAAATGATTCTAGGATGAACTTAAGGGAGTTTTACAGTCAATTACAGAAAAAATATAATAATATAGTATTATTAACTTTATTTGAACAGAAATCGGTATGGACGGTATTTCGGAGCCTACGTACCATATAGTAGTAGGCATCTGTTACTTTTTTCAGATTTTTGGGTTGGGTAATTGCTGAGAATGTCTCCGCTAAACAACCCCCCGCACTCCCAACCTTTCCAATAAATGTCAAAACTAGGAACGGATTCGGAAAGTACCGAGACCTTTTATTTGATACCCCACATGACTATATTTGTTGAAAAAAAATGTACACCTCCCTTTTGCATGTATGGGGATCCCCCTTTAAATCCGACTTAGAATGATGTAACTAACTATGTTGGTGAGCGTTTACAGTTCCCACATTTCCTCCAAATTTGGTGTCAATCGCTCTAATCGTTTCCAAGAAAAATGCGTGTGAGGGACAGATGTAAAGGCAGACGGACAGACAGACAGTAAATCGATTTTAATAAGGTATTGTTTTACACAGTTACCGTTAATATTTCTCTGCCGGATTGGGCACTAAAAATATATAAATTGCATATGAATTTTTGCTTGATAATGAAAGGTACAAATTGAGTAACAAATAATCTTTTGGGTAGCTCTGATTTTCGCTACTTTGGGTTTCCTAATAGTCTTGTTTCAGAGCATTTCAAATGATAGAGTATTCAATTATTTCATGTTGAGTTTCACCCTTTTCAAATACTGGAAGCAGTACTACTTCCGTAGAAATGTGAATAAAACCCTATTATGGTAATTCAAAGTTATTTGTCACTTCAATTCAGTCCCGCAATTTAGATTCACTCTCGACACGCCAGTATTTTTATGATGTTTCTATGCAAATATATGACTCCGCTATGGAGATATGTAGTGTTATCCTTGCAGTCACTTCGTGTCAGGGAATATTGAAATCTGTAAACACCTCGCTCGACTGCCAATTTCACGTGACTGACTATAAAGTCAAATCTCCAGGACTAGTACAAATGTGCGTGACGGTAGCTATTACGATAAGCTCTTGATCTCCTACATTTGTAAGATAAATTCAAGAATAAATTCTACTATAGAGTGATAGTAACAATATCAAATGTCGTCGAGGATGTCGGCAGGAATTGTATTTATATGTACCTACTCGCAAAGGCGAGAAATTGAATCAATTTCCGTTTTATTTTCGTTTATGCTGGGATTTTTTTCCGGAGTTATATGTTTACGTGTTTTGGTATGAATTTTACTCGTTTTATTTTTCTCAAATAATTTTTAGAACTTTGATGCTAACAAAGTGTTGAAAAAGAGCTATAGTTGATAAAAGACAGCTAATGTAATGAAAGCGTCGTTAACCATCCAAATTGTTCTTAGTTATTTAGATAAGATTCATATTACGATAGCCCGTCATCACTTTCGTCTGCTAAAAGCAATTCAAAATGGAAATTAACCAACTGAGAATGAACACAAAATCCAGAAGTAACAAACGTCGACTTCCGAATGATACAAAGTTCCGAGGTAGCTGCTTGCACTTTAATGCCTCAACTGCTTCTGGCAAGTTTCGGAAATGGCAGGCGGATGCATATTTCACCGTACATAGTGCGTTTTCTTTAGGGGAAAGAGGAAGCGTTAAGGTCAACCCTAAAGAAAATTTAAAATGATAAGTATCCTTTGCATAGTGAATAAAGACGCCATGATTTGAAGGATCTAGCTTTTTCTAAGTGACCATCCATTTTAAAAAAGTTTGTATCTTAGGCTGCATTTTTAATTTTAATTCATTAATACTAGAAAAGGGAATTATATGATAGTACTTAGGTTAGGTTTAATACTATAGCTAGTTTGAATTCACTCGCTTCTCCAGAGGAACCCATGTCGCTATCCATTGCCTATAACTACTTTGTTTTATATTTCCCTGAACAATTTCGAAGCCATTGGGGATACACAAATCACACCTTCATATTTCCATAGAAATGTCAGTGATGTCAGCTGGTCTAAGGCACTTTGCAGTATATTTTGATGCCCTGTAAGCTGTCTGTTACAGTTCGGTGAGATACTATAAGCCTAGACTGGCAAAAGGATTACACAGTCGCATGATTTGCCTTATTCCACCCGTATCTGTGACTTCCTGTACAGAAACCTCACAATGGAACAACATGACCATCTGACCGTTCAACCTTGTGCAAGTACTTGAGAAGAGACTCCTCTAAAATTATGGAGTCGAAATTAATTTATAGGCAGTTGTGTGTCATATTTAACAAGAACTCTTGAGACGATGGGAAATTTTAATAAATTATAATACTTTATGTGTGTTTTGTTGTCTGCCTCAGTTTAGTCCTACACTAGGTCGTGGAACCCAAAAGATCTCTGAAGGGGTTGTAGTGTAAAATTAATGTATTGATGGAGTTTAGAAAGCATCTAAGATATAGTACTGACATACTCACTATATATAATATTAGGAACTCAACTAGAATAACGAAACAAGGAATAGAATACTTTACTGAAAACGAGTGACTTTCATTCACTCATATTTATTTTTGGTAGTAACTATATATTGGACCAGCTGAACCCGGCATATTTGCAAAAACTGCGAATTTTCTTCGCGTATTGGAAGAACTAAATCAATCTGATGATACACTTGTCTTTCCACTTTGAATGTGGGCGTGAAATTACCATATGTTAATAGTTGGGCTGAAAAGATCGTAGGCGAAAATAGAAAAAAAGATTGATAAAATTTGATTTTTTTATTCAATATTGGCGCGTCATAATCATTGAAGAAGGGATGACTGCTACAATTCTTTGACAATGCTAGATTGAAGAAACCTTCTTTTTCCATTCGCGTATCTTCTTCTTTTGTAGGTGGTGCTGACAAATCAAACTTTGAAATTATCATATCAAAGTATCCCCATTCGAAGCGCCAAACTTTTTCAAGGGCAGCGATTTTTCAAAGGGCTTTGGGAGAAACGATTTCCTGCATCACCGTTCCTGTGATACCATACAATTTATCGATACTATTTTTATTGCACAATTAGTCTTTAACCTCAGCTTTCCAGCGAGCACTCTCTTGAGGACTGAGAGCAGTAACAAGTCGCTGGGGCCACGGTGGATGCGGAAGCAATTGGAAGCCTATTTCATGAAATTTTGCCATCGTTTTCATTCATTTGTGATACGGTGTATCAGTGGCGTAGCGTGAACTAATACAAACGTGGGAAAAGTCGTATCGACAAGGCTCCTTTCCTTTCGTTTCTAATACCCACCCAATAAATCTAACTCACCAAACATGCTTTGACACGACATACCTACTTACGATAGTGAAAAATATAAATGGGCGGTGGGAGAATCTTGAAAAGAATATAGATTTGAAGAAAGGTTTTATTTCACAAAAGTAATATTATTCGGCTTTTTGTTTTACAGAAGTCCTCTAGTAAAGATCTGTAATTAACTTTTGCAGCTAAATTTGCTTCGATTGAGAGCATTGCTAAAACAGACAGCCGGTCCTGCTTCATACTGTTTCTTTAGTAGTTTTTAATAACTTTTAATTTAGAAAAACTTCTTTCTGCGGAAGCTTTACTTAAAGGCATAGTGTACATGATTCTAATAGCAATGTAAACATTGGGATAGATGTCTTCCAATTTATTTGTAATTATGTATTGACTCATCTGATTGACGTCTCTAATGAAGTTTGGTAGATTAGGCACTAAAAGTTGTAGTTCTTCGTAAAGCTCATAAGATTCAATGCCTATGCTTGCTTCATGTTCAAGTACTACACCTAAATCATTACAATACTTCAAAAGTTATTTGGTAAAGATTTTAAATTATTTATGCCGTACAAGGATCCAAAATTGATGTAATATTCAGTGAGTGTAGTAATCTTGTGTTAATATCTTGTATCACGCCGTCAAAGAGTAGTAAATGTCCCAGGGCGAAATGTGGATTGGTACCCACGATGGAGCATAAAACCTGGGAAACGTCTGCTGAACCAACACCAACAGCTCTACTACTAAACGCTATCTCCACCTTCACTTGGTGACCGCTAGGAGCTCTTTCTTAACGAAAAGCTGCAGATGGAGAAGGATGAAGGCGAGTCTCCCGTTCCTAAAACGGGACAAATTGTACCAGCTAGTCCTCCAGGTTGGGGGTTGGGTAGGGCTGAAAACCATGCACGGATAACAATTTGTTACGAAGCCACAACAGGAGCCTCGGACTGGACTGATAATACAATGACGAACCCGGCAACGAGAAAGGAATAACGAGTTGCACATTTTCTCGTGAAACGTGCCAAGCGGGTAGCCGATACTCTGCCCCAAAATAGGACTGATATACAGCGTTGCAGCAGATGCGCTGCACAGGGACCGATTTCCTGAAGAAGAGTCGCTAGACCATATATAATAATGGCCATCCAGTAAACCATGTGCTCGTAGTAGGTTTCTTAGTAAACCAAAAAATGTAACCTGCTGTTATCGGCTTTGAAAACAAAAGCGAAAGGCTATGTACTCTGCGCTTGCGAAGCAAATTTAGAAATATAAGCCTCATTAACGTTCACGCCCCTATAGAGGGGACTGCAGAGTCAGAGAACGATACCCTCTACGAGGCAGTAGAACGAACCCTCGGAGCCTGTCCCAGATATTATATCAAAATCAAACTTGGGGATTTTAACAGGCAAGTAGGAACGGAACCCGTATTCAGGCGATACGTTGATTCCGATAGCTTACATCAATATAAAAATGATAACGGACTTCGGATTATTCAGTTAGCAGTATCGCACAAAATGGTTGTTGGAAGTACCTGGTTTGCGCGGAAAGCAGTTCACAAACATACTTGGGCCTCTCCAGATGGGACCACTTTCAAACAAATTGACTACGTCTTGGCATGGTGCTCCGAGCACGAATAACAGCAATTATAGAGGTATCACGTTGCTGAGTACCATCTATAAGATATTCTCCGCTATCTTGCTAGGCCGGATAGCCCCATAGGCCCAGAAGATCATTGGCCCATATCAAAGAGGCTTTACTCCAGATATCAGCAATAGATCAGATTTTCTCTGTGCGGCAAGCGATGGAAAAACTGTTGGAATATGGGCACCAGTTACGTCATCTACCCATCGCCTTTAAAGCCGCCGCCGCCGATAGCATAGCTAGGGTATAACTGTACATGACCATGAGAGAATTCGGTATCCCGACGAAATTTATAAGACTGACTAGGCTGACCCTGACCAATGTGCCAAGCAAGATAAAAACAGCAGAATCACTCTCAAGACTATTCGACATCAACAACGGTCTACGAGAAGAGGATGCCCTTCATGGGTCCTCTTCGTCGTGGCCCTGGAGAAAGTGATCTGTGATGCTGAGGCAAATGCGAGGGGCACGGTCTTCTTTAATTCCACCCAATTACTGGCCTATGCTGACGATATCGACATCATGGGAAGAACCACCCGAGACGTACAAATTGCCTTCATCCTGATCGAGCAGGCGGCGCGAGATCTTGGACTGCACATCAATGAAGGCGAAACAAAATATATGGTGGCAACGTCAGCACCAAAAGCCAACCAACCAACAACATCGAATCGCAAACGAAAACAATAAAAAATAATAAATAAAACGTTGATAATTTCTCCTATCTAGGATCGAAAATCACAACCGATAACAGCTACGATGATGAAATCCGCGCATGGTTGTTTACAGGCAAAAGAAACTATTTCAGCTTACAAAAGCTGTTCCGCTCGAAATGCCAAAGCTCTTACTGTACAAGACAATGATCTTATCAGTCGTCATGTATTCTTTGGAGGCTTGGGTCCTTAGTAAGCAAAAATATCAAACTCTCGGCCGCGTTCGAGTGAAGAATCCTGCCAAGAATTGCTGGCCACCTACGCGAGGGTGGACGATTCCGTAGCCTACATGACGACGAAATATATGAGCAATACCATGACCGTCAGGTTGTAGATAAAACCGGTCTCAATAGCTTGCGGTGGGCAGGTCACTTAATACGTATGGATGATGATGATTCAGCCTGGAAAGTCTATAAGGGCAATCTCTATGGTAGAAAAAGAAAACGAGGCAGACCCTGCCTGAGATGGAGCGATGGCGGAGGTCAGGACGCCAGGCAGCTTTTAGGGATATCGAATTGGTGGACCTCTGCGCAAAACCAGAATGTCTGGAGTTCCTTATTGAGGTAGGCCTAGACCGGATACCGGTTATTGGGCTGTTGATGATGATGATTCTTTTGGGGTCTGAGAACAGGACAAAATTGGGCCAGATCTCGAGACTACAGTGGATGCGGAAGCAATTCGAAGCCTAATTCATACAATTTTAATGTCGTTTTCATTCATTTGCGATACGGTCTTGTCTTGATGGAACAGCATTTTCTTTTTCTTCAAATGGAGCCGTTTGCACGATTTCATCCTTTAAACGCTTCAATAACGCTATGTAATAGTCGCTATTGATGGTTTTTCCCTTCTCAATATAAACGATGAATATTATGCCATGTGCATCCCAAAATGTTGATGCCATAACCTTGCCAGCAGACTGTTAAATTTCTGTACGCTTTTCGAATCAATTTACCACGTGCAGTCCATTCAGATGACGATCGTTTTGATTCTATTGTGAAATAATGGAGTCATATTTTGTCACATATCGACTCATAAATTCAGGTTTCTTGTGGAGGAAGGGCATCAAACTCCGCTCAGAATCGACAACTCGTTGTTGTTTTTGGTCGATTGTGAGCTCACGCAGCACCAGCTTTGAACAGCGCCTTCGCATACCAAAACATTCATGCACAATATGTTCAACAATCTCCGTGGATATCTTTAGAGCCTCAGCTATCTCCATCAACTTCACTTTATGATCATCCAAATTTTTTTGGGATTTTTTTGATATTTTCATCGATAACAGCCTATTCGGGGCGTCCACTGCGTGCATCGTCCTCGGTGCTCATTTCGTATAAACTCGGTGCTCGTATAAACTTAGGAATCCACTTCTCAACGGTTGATTTTATTGGTACAAAGTCCGCAAAATGCTTATCATGTCAAGCTATGGCTTCAACAGTAGTTTTTTGCCAAAAAGCAATGACTCAGGATAGACCTAAGCTATCTTTATCGGATCCAAGAATGCGGCGAGCAGTAGAGATTAGCCCGCATGAAGGGAATGCTCCCAAAAGATTCAAACCTGAACCTAAGACGGCGGAAAACCCAAGCGGGTCAGGGGTGAAAGTAGGAATCAGGAATCCCGCCATTAGCTACGCTATTGCGGTCAAGAATATTCAACTGGCCATACTGCCAAAAATGTTTCTCGAGCAAATACTCACTCTTGAGGAGCAGGAAACCATCGAAGACCTTGTCGCCAGGCAGATGTGCAAGGAATGGATCGCGAAACTTATATTCGCTGGGATACGCTTTCGACCAGGTGGACTGCGTTACGGAAGACACTGCAGAGTGCCTTAGGGCCATATTTCCTAAATTGCCAGGCTGGGAAGGAGTAGAACTGGTAACAGTGTTTCTCACGAAAGCCTCAATAATAGAGACGGAAGATCTCATGGCTCAGAATGAGGATCTCCATACGCGATTATGGAGAGTCTTCAGAAGCGAGGTGGAGGACAAGGGTAGACTCTTCACGATTGGGGTAGATCACCGATATCTCGAGGCAATCAAACGTCGGAGTTACCAGCGATTTGGCAGCATATCTGTGCACGTGCACAGGGAGAAGCCAAGGAAAGACACCTCGGTGGGACATCGGATGAAAAGCATACCGAAGCCACCGAAGAACTCTCGCAAGCCATAGAGGTGGAAAAGACTGGATGAGCCAGGGAAATAGACCTGTTGCCCAGTGAAGGGCAGAAGCTGGACAACCTAGACCTAGAACTTTTAGGGCTCAGAGTGGACAGCGACGCGCATTAAAGCGCCATGTCGGGCAGGAGAGCGATACTCCAAACAATATCGGAGCCAATGGCACTAAGATAGCCCAGATAAACCTCCACCATGCGAAAGCTGCTTTTGAGGTAATTGCCAGGGCAAGTTCCAAGGAGAACATCGAAATAGTGCTGGTTCAGGAGCCCTGGGTGTACCGGGGGCAGATTCACGGTCTGCAAGGAGGAAGCGAAAACGAAGAGCTTGCTTAATTCTTAAACTCTTCTAATTTAAAATATATGTGTCTTTCAGAGTTCCTGATCGGGAACCTTGTGGCTGTCCAAGTCTCATTGGAAACAGGGGGAGCACTCGAGAGGCAGTCGTGGCATCGGGATACTTCCCAGGAGACGACATCCGGGTTCAACAAGTTGCTAAACTGGTGAAGAACTGTGGGTGGAGGGCGTTGCCACTTCTGATTGGCTGCTATGAATCGAAGAGGTGAGTGCTTTCTTGAATTTATTCTTAGCAATAAGTTAGAAACATATAACAGAGAACACTCCAATATTTGTGACGAGTACTAGACAGGAGGTACTAGACATAACCCTAGGAAATACTCTAATAAACGGGCGGGATCTGATCACAGAGTATTCAGATTCGGCATTGAGGATAACTCCAAAATAAAAAGAATAATAAGCAATCCCAGGATAACCGATTGGGAATCCTATGCAACCCACCTGAGCAACAACGTGGCCCACCTTCAAGAGAGTAGCAGTTTCTCAGAACTCATTTCCCGGGCTCCTAACCCACGGCAGCAGGCGACAAGATTCTGCCTGACACCCCAACAATGAATAAAAGGGGAAAACAGGAGAACTGGAAACTAACAAAAGAGGTATCCTCAAAGGTAGGGTAATGAGGGTAATGGGAACTTTTAGACCGCTGAAATGATCCGAAGTAGATGGCATTTTCCCAGCACTAATCCAGAGAGGCCTAGAAATCATCTTAGAGCCTCTTCTGAGGATGGTAAGGGGCAGCATAGCTCTGGGATATATACCAAGGTCATGGAGACAGGAGTCTTTATTCCGAAAGCGGAGAAAAAGGATCACCAACATCATCATCAACGGCGCAACAGCCGGTATCCGGTCTAGGCCTGCCTTAATAAGGAATTCCAGACATTCCGGTTTTGCGCCGAGGTCCAGCAATTCGGATCCTTCTTCTAATTTGCTTAACATCGTTCATACTTCCAACTGTGGAGAATGTCACAGACAACCACATTAGAACTAACGTTTTAAATCGTAATCTCCTTCATCAGTGTCAACACGCTTACCGGACAAGACGGTCAACCAAAACTGTTCTGTACCAGCTGATAGATGTACTGCGGGAAACGAAAGAAATAGCACCCTTGTGCGTTTTTGGATATCGAAGGAGCGACAACACATCGCACACAGAGATACAAGATGCCCTGAGACGCAAGGGAATGGCACCCTGGCTTCCTTGTCCACTGGGCGGGGTGCTATCATCGCTTATATGGAGTATGGTAGTAGAAGAACTCCTGGACGAACTCACAAATACTGGAACACAAGTCCAGGTTTACGCAGACGACATTGTTCTAATCTGTAGGGGCAAATATCAGGATATTCTATGTAATAGAATCCAAATTGGATTAAAGTGTTAGGTGCAGCGAAGCGGAACTGCGTATCAATCCAGCCAAAAGCACATAGTACCATTCACGAGTAAACATAAACTTTATCATCTGAGAGCCATATGGTTACATGACCTGAATGTGAAACGAAAAAGAGAGGTGAAATATTTGGGTATTACGCTACACCAGAAACGACTCTGGAAGACGTATGTCGGAAATACTTGGCGGAAAGCTTCAAGGGCTCTGATGATCTTGTAGGTCCATGGGCTTGCACCCCGAACATACTACTTTAGATATACACTGCAATAGTGAGTTCAAAGATCACCTATGGGGCGGCAATCTGGGCAGAAAGAACTGAACTCAGCCAAGGAGTTACACTAACTCCAAAACTGGTTTGCGCGTGTATCAGTGGAGCAATGACGACATGCCCAACGGTATCCCTGGAGGTCCTCCTGATACTTATCCCTCTCCGTCTGCGCATGCAGATGCAGGGAAGGAAGGCAATACTCAGTATGGCTGAGGGTATCAGCGACGCGGAGAGCTGCCTAAATCGAAGGAAGATTGATTTTCTTTCTGGGTGATTCCCCGAATCGATAAGGCAAACTGGGAGAACGTGGCTGGAATTGATTACTGGGAACACTGACGGATCCCTCACAGCAGAAGGAGCGGGTGCCGGGGTCATTGGTCCAAGGAGATTCTGATTGTGCTCGATTCGCTCAATAAGTTCTGGATACTCTGGGTTCTCGCCATGTTCGGTTGGAAAGCAATGAGCCAGCGGACCAACTAGCCAAGAAGTGATCAGGAACACCTTTACACGGGCCAGAACTCTTCCATGGAATCAAAGACGGGTTTATGGCAATCACATAAACAAATGAAGAGGAATGGTTGGGGAAGCTATACTGGGCGGGTCTACCAGGAATAGAGCAGTCTAGGGTGCCTATTGGGGGATACAAACCCAAGCGAACAAAGGATTGCTTAAACTTCACCAAGAAGAACCTCCGAATCATAGTGGGAATTCTCACTGGTCACTGTCGGTTAAACTAGCACCTAGGGAAGCTAGGATCTGCGCGGGGTGTGATGAAACTTCTATACACGTTCTGGGACAGTGTCCACCACTTGGGCAAAGTAGGTCGAGGCATCTGGGAGAACACTTAATACCAGATACAAAGTTGAAAGATTTGAAAGTAGGGAATATACTAGAATTCCTAACTTTTATAGGCTTGTTTAGAGACTATAATTAAAAGATACATTATACCAAGTAAACAGGGTACATTATTTAAATGGACACCGTGCGACTTCCCCTTAACAGAATAATAATAATCATAGCGTATATTACTGTGAAACCTTGTGAGACATTTCTTATATAAGATTATGCTTAATTTTCGTATACCGTCAAACTTGGCCCGACTGATAACAACTGCCATGGATAGTACTGAATTTCAAGTCAAGTCAAGATCCAAGGACAACTGGCCCAGAGGTTCCACACAAATTCAGTATTCGCCAAAAAACACGCTTCCTTCACATTGTGATAAATTGTTTCACTAAAACGATTTCAGAAATTGTTTTAGTGAAATGATTTAGTAATATGCCAGGAAGGCCTCTGAGCAGCTTTAACCGGAAACTGTTTTCTTGACTTCATATAGTCATATTCTACTGAGACAGTTGTTATTTTGAGGAAGCATTCTCTTGAACCCCCGTGAAAATAGCCCAGATTCAATTGTGCAATATCTGCTTTAAGGTAGGGATATCGTGATGCCAATGATAAGTAAATGCCTAACAACGAACTTACCATAATCTTCAAATTTATGCGATAACACTATGAGTAGGGAACAAGTTGGAATCTAAGTATCTTCAGGTGACCAGATTGTTAAATCTTAACGGGAACATCATTATCGGTCTCGAATGCTTGCTGCAGATATGGGCGTAGGGTTAAAATGATATGACATTGAAATGATCGCCTTCATAATTTGCAGTATTTTCATGAACTACATGCAGCAATAATTCTTGGGCATAATAACGATTCTAGCGTGTATCAATCATTCTTGAAATTAGTATAAATGTTACGGTCGATTTGACACGAACCAGTGCTCGGCATCTTAGTGCGTAGCAGCATAAAATCTTCTGGCTCATAAGAAACCCATTCTTTTTATGCCTCCAAACTCAGGACAATTCTACGAACGATAAGTGCTTAAGTCCAGCCAGCTACTTACGCGGTTGACAAATTGCCAAAATCAATAAATTAATTTGTTGCATTTGCCCGGGGTGGATGAGTTCAGTAGTTTGTTTAGCTCGAGAGCAATTTGTGTTGGCCATGTGGACTAAAAGTATTTTCTAATCCAAACAGCCTAAGTCTAAGGTGGCGGGCAATGTCTGCAGTGTTCAGTCTCATCTTAGATTTCTAAGTTTATGACAGCAAGGTGGATACTTCTGGGAGGCGGCATATTCTTAATTGACTGAAGAGATTGACGGGAACACCGAGTCTGAACATACACATTTTGAAGCATTGAAATTTGCGGAAATCTGCAGTGAGTTTTACGATGGCCTATATTTGAGCTGCAATGGGGGTTTCGTGAATTTTTCTGTCTGCTGTAGGTCAGCATCTGCTTATAGTAAGCGGACTTTTCACAGAAAGAAAGAATCTGGTGAGAATGTGTAATACTGGTGGAAGAGGTAGAATGCCAACCAAAAAAGCTAAAGTAGTCCTTTAGAAAATCGATCAATTTAGTTTGCTACCGAAATAAATTTCCTTATTATAGTTGGTTTCCTTAAACATCTCTCAAGCAGCTACATCCTACTTCAAAGCTGATGCTCCTCTAGCCAAATGTTACGATTTTATGAAAACACCTTTCGTAAGCATGTCCGATTATTTATGTGTCAATCATCATAGCCATCGTCGCTATGGATTCCCATGCTCAGCTAATCCACATTAACCCATTTTTGCAACGAAGCGCTAATTTAAAAGCCTTAACGAATGGCAATATTCACTCTGCAAATGTCATAGAATATTCTGAAAACTCAATAAAATCATGGATTAAGATTTTATGATCTTTTCCGAATGTTATCTAATTGAGTCACAACCGAACTCTCGACTATAACGCGAATAGTCTTTACGCATCTTTAAAGTGCTGAAGGAATATAATTGGCTTCACCACTGAGATTATATTGCAAAATGTGTAGAAATGTTGCAAAATTTAGAAATTAAGAACATTCATGAATGGATAAGCTTCCCACTCGGATAGCCATAAAGTAAAATTAGCTTTTATGAGTATTGCGATGTTGATCATTACTTAATTGAAGACCTCTATCGAATATTCACTCAGCTTGGATCAGTCCATTGCATAGGGAAATTTTTCCAGCTGCAATGATATAAATCATCAAATAAGTCGTTAAAATCACCTACGGCAGCTTAAACAAACTAACGATTTAAGAAGAAGCCACTGACGACTATTCCCAGTTTTTGTTAGAAATGATGGACCATCGGTGCTAGTGGTTTATTATTAACCCATTGTATTCTATCCCCATCGACTAAGGGTCAGAAATCAGTCAGCTTGCAAGGAAAAACAGCTTTCGAAACGTGCCTGCAATTCTCAAATCTATTTCTCATAATTTTCTGCTGAAGGACATTGAAGAGCACTCTTTTGCACTCCTCTTTTGACAGAACATCTGGACAGGGAAATAACCCACTTTATTTGCAGTTGATTACAGTGTTTTGGCGTGTGGAATTATTGATTAAAAATTCTTTGTGCAGTCTGCAGTCTGATATTTAATATGGGTCGATTTGCAGCACTGTAAAGTGGCGACGGAATTTATCAGCCATGGAATCAATAGCTACACGCCATGTGTATACCTCATACAGGGACCATGGGTTTTCATGGGGAAATTAGGGGCTGAATGCTGTTGCTGAATGACAACTGAAGTGACCACCTTGGTTATCGAAAAATTGTTGGAATATGGACAACAGTTGCACAATCTGTTCATCGACTTTAAAGCCGCCTAAGATAGCATAGCCAGGGTAAAACTGTACACGGCTATGAGAGAATTCGGTATCCCGACGAAATTAATAAGACTGACTAGGCTGACCCTGACTAATATGCGAGGCCAGATAAAAGCAGCAGGATCACTCTCAAGACCATTCAACATCAACAACGGTCTACGACAAGGGGATGCCCTATCATAGGTCCTCTTCATCCTGGCCCACGAGAAAGTGATTCGCGATGCAGGCGTAAATGCTTCGAGCAGGCAGCGCGAGATCTTGGGCTGCACATAAATGAAGGCAACACGAGGTACATGGTGGCAACGTCAGCTCCAAAAAGCAAAGAACGAACAATGAACGAAAACAATGAAGATAGGAGACTACGACTTCGAGACCGTTGAAAATTTCTCTTGTCTAGATTCGAAAATCACAACCGGTAGCAGCAACAGTTGCGGTGGGCGAGTCACTTAATTCATATGGATGAGGCTGATCCACCACGGAAAGTCTATAAGGGCGCCAGTCAGCTTTTAGGGATGTAGAATTGGTGGACCTCGGCGCAAAACCGGGATGTCTGGAGTTTCTTATTAAGGCAGGCCTAGACCGGATACCGGCTGTTGCGCCGTTGATGATGATGATTTTATCCCTAACTGCCAGGTGTGGTAACAGCTTCCTCAGTAAGAACTCTTTAAGACTGCAAAGTTCCTGTGCTTTCCTCATCTACCCCCTGAGACTTTGCGGTGGCGTACTGCCATTCACACTGAAGCTATCTGTCCCTCCTCCTTTTAAATCGGGCTTGGGACCGACTACGGTGGAGTTTAATTATTATTATGTGATTTTAAAGCTCACCATTTATGCAAGGGAAGTTCCAGAAACCACTTTCTTCAACGTAGTCACATACTGGTCTTCAACATGGGACGTATTAAGTTTGTAATTTTTAGAGATTCATTATCTGTAAAATTTAAAACCTTAGTAGTGATACTATAGTTATATAAATATTACTATTATTATATAACATTATATAGTTATATAAAATTCATAAAAGTTGAGAAATTTTTGCAAAACCTACGAAATTTTTTTATTCAACTACCTTGAACAATAAATTTTCTAGTTCCACAAAATATTGTATTTCGAAGCTATGACTAAATCTGTCCTTATATTAAGTCGTTTAGTATCTCCTTAATTTTCATCTTCCAATTCCCTTCCTTTAACTAAATTTTGGCTTTACAATTTTTCTTCTTCTCTATTTTAATGACAATGACTCGTTAGAATGTGCATCACAATATACTCCTAAGGAATTTTGAACTCAGTAAGGAACAACCACAAAGAAAGGAATATCTTAGACTATCTACATAATGTATATTTTTTCACAGAATACTATTTCTTTTGTTCGAATCTCAGTGTAGTTTCTTTTCATCTCAAGAATGATTTTCTTCCCAACTCGATATCATTCTTTTCCACGATAGTGTAGGAGCAGGATTCACAAGGAACCCTCTTAATACCTTATGAAGCCGTTATAGTTGTAACAACCTCTTCGGGTGATGTGTCTTACCTAGATTGTCTACTGATTCGAAACGTAAGAGGATTGGTTTCGGTGTCTTTCGAGGGTGGAGGTTAAAGGACTTACGAGTGTATGATATGGATGGGATGATGTGAAGCGATGAAGGTCTCTTATTGTGTATCACCTCTTCTCTCCAGCATGCTGCTATAATGTAATCTACGTGAATTCCACTATATCCCCACGGGGAAGAAACATCATCTCTCCTTTATCTGCCGAGACCGTCAGTCTGGAGCCAGTACTCATTCATATTTCGCTCGCTCCACTTTCCACCCCTTCTCCCAAAAAAATGCTTAGGGATTCAACGTGTTTCTTGATTTTTACCCTACACTAAGTATACATAAAACACCATAGTCACAATCCTCCTGTGTTTCTTTCTTGTGAAGTTAATATCAGAGACAGTGGCAAAAGGCACTTGTGTGTTTCACTTTTTACTATGGAATCTCGTTAGTTGCTTTCATTTTGGAACTAGGTAGGAATTGAATGAAGAGTGGAGAAAACTGAAAGGTGTGAGCAAGGGTCATTGGGATATGACACAGAACCTTAGAATGGAACCGAATAATTTTAAATTTGAATTATATTGTGGGTTCGAAACTATAAAAGTAGTGCTGGAAAATTCAAGTGCCCAAAAGTTCGCTCCAGACCTCATAAGGAAAATGTTAGTAATAATTCCATCATAAAATCTTTTTTGATATGCTAAAATGAGATAAATTTATCAACCACAAAAAAGGATACAAGGTCAAGTAAATCGCAAAAAGATAAAATTTGGAATGAAATTCAAGTTTAGTTTATTGCTTGCGGTTTATTAGAAAACACATATGCATATATGTTAAACTGATACAACACAAACAGCGGGCATGTTCTATTCTAGCACTTTCCACTAATATTATATGTATTACCAGAGACATTTCCCAGAAAAACTCTCCTACTTCACCCCAATCTAAATCATAAAAACACTCTTAAGAATCATTAGCTGATTTTCAAATCAATGTGAATAGTTCAAATGAGTACTTGAAGACATATGGGCTGAATCTTTTCTTTCAAAGCTATTAATCTTTAGAAGGCAATTTGGAATGCTTTGAGTCAGAAAGGCATCATGCAAAATATGCACGGATGGAAAGGAGGTGAAGTGTGTTACCAACTAATGATCAATTTCAGTATGAACGGATGTCTGGGAGCAATTATAAGTTGTGATGAAGTATTACCAATAAGTCTAGATAATTTTTCATTTTTCAGATATCCTAATCCATGTTCACGACTTTTTTGATAGCATACACTGCATGAAAGGAATGTGCATTTGTAAAGTGGAGCTTATTAATTAGGACCAAACTAATTTTTGGGAAGCTTTATTACCAATTGTTTTGTATAAAGTAGATAAACTGCTAGAGGGTTGCAACTACCATGACTTATATGAACATCGTGCATTGGAAGTGCATTAACAATGAAGAATGTATAAAAGAATTCGTATTTTCAAACTACTATGGATATCCCGAGTTCGAAGGAACTCATATATTATGTACTTATCAAACAGCAAAAACCAATCAATCAACCGAAAATATAATTAGCTTCCATTGAAGAACTTGTAAATAAAACAAGCTTTTATTAGTAATTGAGCTAGCTATCTACAATCCTTATCACAATCGTTTTCTATCCGCCCAATTCCACTCATCTATTAACCCATATTGACAACAACAATTGAATGCTTTTAGTCATGGCCCTTTTCAGTACCACAAAACACCAATGAGCACATACACTTCAATTGTCACACTCATGACAAATGCCTTTTCGTTGACATCTTAACGATCATGCCCCCTTCCACTCACCAGTACGGATCTTGGATCCTCAGGATTTATGGATAGGTGCAAGATGTAGCTTTGCAGAAACTGTAGGGGTCGCAAGAACATCATGCACAGCGCCTTTACCCTAATTGAGCGTATTGATCGCCGAAACGATTTCATTTTGGAGCAGCAGTTCGTACCCGTATCGCTGTCCAACGCAATAACCAAAAACTTATGTCATGACGCACTCTACATGGCACTCCCTGAGATACTGTACTGTACTGAAGTCTGGGCACACAACGCTTCTCTCCACTTAGAACCCTTCAATTCCCTAAGCTCTGTGATCCGCCTTCAAGTTAGTCAGATCTTAAACCCCGCCATCGACGTAGAGTTCGGCCTGTCAATTACGCCTGAATAGTCCATATTTGCCCGGCAGTCATAACCTGGATGGGATGTTTTGTCCTGTCAGTTTAAACTCTTCAAGCGGCTGGTGAAGGAGTTAAAAACGATTCGGCCAACATATTTGTTTAGTCTGTGAGCAAGGATTTTATGGACATCTTTATCGCTAATGAACATTTTTAATAAATGCTCACACACAAGACTATCCCTAATTTGCATCTCACCGCGTTCCATGTCTGTCCAGCGTTTAACTAATGATATTGCGGCTTGCCGGTACGGGGATGGTGCATTCAGTTCAAACGATTAGCGGGTGCATTGTAAGCTCTTCAGGAGTAACGGCCAACCCAAACTGTAGGTCGATGGTGGGCTTAAGACGCCTCCTCGGGACGTGGCCGGCAACTTGACTAAGAAACAAGTCGGGAAACCGCAAGCTGGGCGCTTCAGGTATGAAAGGTTTTGTTTGTTTCTTGTGTGAGTATATTTGAGTATAGAACTATCCCATTTGTACGTAGCCCGTTAAGAACATGCATTTAGCATATCAGATTTAGTACTTCGGGTTGTAAATTTACATGGTAAGGCAACTTTGAACTACTGTAACTTTGTTAATAATAGCATGATTTTGATCAAACTTAGAGATACTATGCTTCATATTATATTTTATACTACTACCAACTTTTATAACTCTGACATAAACTTAAGGGGGGTTTTACTCAATTTTCCCAAAAATACGGTAATATACTATTATTAACTTAATTTTAACAGATATCGATATGAAGAGTATTTTGAAGCCTGGGTACCGTACACAGGCAGCTTCGCGATTTTTTTCAGATTTTTCGGTTTGGCAGTTTCTGAGAATGGCTGCGTTAAAGAAATCATCACTTTGAACCTCTCCCACTCCCCGCCTTTTCAACAAACCTCAAAATTAAGACCGGCTTCGAAAAGTGCTAATCGAGACCTTTGATACCCCACATGACTATATTTGGTGAAAAAAATTTTGACACCCCACTTTTACATGTATGGGGACCCCTCCTAAATCTCAACGTAGGAGGATATTACTCACTACATATCTGGGGGTCCACAGTTCCCACCTTTTCACCAAATTTCGTGTCAATCGGTATAGCCGTTTCTGAGAAAAGTGCCTGTGACTGACAGACAGACAGATAGATAGACAGACAGACAGACACACGCACATGTTCAAGATGCTCGACAACAGGAGGTGCTCTAGGAACAAGAAAGAGATCCATTCAAAAGAAACTCATCAACTTTGAGATCTCCACCAATGCCAAAGACGATGAAGGATAAAGTACAGGCCAAAAGTGAAGGACCATGTAAAAGGAGTAACCCTGCCGGGACTTATAGGGAGCAGAGTCCCGATCCGGAGGAATTATCCTTCACCCAGCTTGGGGCAAAAATAGTTGAGCTGTCCGAGTTTACCAAGGACAAGCACAACGTGCACCAAGCCATAAAGAATATGGTGAGGGCTATTAGAGTCCTCTATAATAAATCACAGATGGAGAAAAAGAATAATAAGAACACGCCGAACCCCGCTGTGCCAACAGTATCACAAGCGACCCAAGTGACACCTAACCGTACTACCATCAAATCCCAGCTAAATAAACGAGTACGTGAAAAAGAGGGGGATCCTTTAAATAATCAGCAGGCGCCTAAGAGAAAAAAAGGCGGACAAACCAACACCAACAGCTCAGAAGGAGGAAAGCATACAGCGAATCGACCAGCGTTGCGAAGCCCAAAACGAACGAAAACGATGGATGGACTAAAGTTACCAACAAAAAAGCGAAACGAAAAGCAAAAGTGCGAACTCGTCCAGATGTAATTGTTATCTTCAGTAAGGGCAATCTGTCCTACGCGGAGATACTCAAAAAGGTCAAAGCTGATCCCGACTTAAAAGATCTGAGCGGAAATGTGAACAGAATCCGAAGAACCCAGAAAGGGGATCTTATGTTCGAGCTGAAAAGATCCAGCGGTGGCAAAACGCACTCAAGTGAAAAACTCACTTGGGGAGAATGCCGAAGTGCGTGCCCAAAAACATGAGATCTATATACAATGTAAGGATCTCGATGAAGTTACATCGAAAGGAGAAATTTGTACTGCTCTGAGGGAGCAATTGAAGTTGAAAGAACTTACAGAGGAGTCTGTTGTCGGTCTACGGAAAGCCTATGGTGGCATTCAAATGGCCACCATACGAGTGCCAGCGGAGGCAGCGCAGATGTTGTTAGCTGCCGGAAGGGTTCGGATTGGATGGGTTGTCTGCCGTTTAAGGGAACAAATTTCACTGAAGAGGTGAGGGCGTATGGGTCACAGATTCGACTGGTGAAGCGGCGATATGGGCTTGCGGTCGACAGGCCATACAATGTACTGCAAGTCAGGCAGCCAGTGGCAGCTGCTACGCCCCACCAAGTTTGACACTGTCTGAATTCGAGCAAATGCTTGATAATCTTGTTCTCGATGCAAGGGGACGAAGTCCAAAGGTGATTGCTGGTGATTTCAATGCTTGGGCCCTAGAGTGGGGTAGCAGAGAATCAAATGCTAAGGGGCGCAGTCTATTAGAAGCTTTTGCGCAGATGAACATGGTTTTGGCTAACAAAGGTGCTGTAAACACCTTTCAGAAAGGGGGGTCAGGCTCGGTTGTAGACCTGACCTTTATCAGCCCTGCGCTGGCGCGTGGTATGTCCTGGTGCGTCAGCGAACGCTACACCCACCGCGATCAACAGGCAATCTTCTTTGAGACATGTGTCGAGCCACAGGGCAAAGAGCTATCATGCCCGAACCCGAAAAAATTTCAGGCTCGTCTGCAAAATCTTTGGATGAGCAGACCTTTATGCAGGTGTGGTTAGATCAATCTGATAAAGCAGGCGCCTCTACGGAAAGAGCCGTCCATCTGGCTCAATGCATCGCCTAAGCTTGTGACGCGTCCATGCCTAGGAGGTGCTCATTCGCCAGTAGAAGACCAAACTACTGGTGGAATGATGAACATACCGGCCTTCGATCAGCCTGCCACCGAGCCAGAAGAGCGGCTCAGAGGGCGGCATGTAGAGTCGATCAGGGGCAGAAAGAGTGCGCCTATAAAGCAGCCCGCAAAACCCTCAAGCTCGTCATCCAGCAAAGCAAGAGGAAATGCTTTAACGAGCTCTGCTCATAGGCGGACATAAACCCGTGGGGGAGTGCTTATAGAATCGTGATGGGACGATCCAGAGGCCGTTCCTCTCCGCAGATCACGTGCCCCACCCTCTTGTTGAAAATCATCCAGGGGTTATTCCCCCAGCAAGAGGAGAGCACCGACATATTTCAATCACCTCTGAATGTTACGGAAATTCCTCCAGTCACCAGAGACGAACTGCTGGAGATCTGCGGCAGAATAGGAGACAATAAAGCGCCGGGTCTGGACGGAGTACCGAATAAGGCCCTTAAGCTTGCCGTGAAATTCAGGCCGGACATGTTCGCTGAGTTGTGCGAAGCGTGCATCTCCGAGGGAATATTTCTAACGGTATGGATGCGGCAGAAGGTGGTGCTTCTGCCTAAGCCTGGTAAACCTTCAGGTGAACCATCCTCATACTGACCCATATGTCTTTTGGATACGGTGGGGAAAATGTTAGAGCGGGTAATCTATAATAGATTGCTCCCGGTTGTTGGGAGCCAAGGCGGCCTTTCAGATCGGCAGCATGGGTTCCGTAAAGCCAGATCTACCATTGATGCCATCGAATTGGTTACTGGCTTGGCCGAAGATGCAATCCAAATATTGCGTGGTAGTAACCCTGCATTCAATTCGGCCAATTGGAATCTAATTCGGAAATCCCTAGCGAAGGTTGGTATTCCCGGCTATCTCGCCGCAATTGTCGATAGTTATTTAACTGAAAGGAGACTCTGGTACGACACTGATGACGGACCGCAGGAGTACGTCGTTTCCGCGGGTGTCCCGCAGGGCTCCGTATTGGGCCCACTACTGTGGAACATCACGTACAACGATGTACTTAATCTTCCCCTCCCGGAGGAAGCCACAGTAGTGGGTTACGCTGACGACATTGCACTGGTTGTTGTCGCAAAGCATCTCGAAGATGCTGAGTTATACTCGAGCGAACCAATCAGTGCTGTTAAAAGTTGGCTAAAGAGCTCAGGTCTGACACTGGCGGAAAAAAAAAACAGAAGCGGTCCTCATCACGAAGCGCCTGAAGAGAAACTACGCCTGTATAAGAATCGGGAATCATATCATCACTTCTAAGCCGACCATCAAATACTTGGGGGTGGTGATAGACAGGAAGCTCAGTTATAAGCAACACGTGGAGTATGTTTGCGATAGATCGTCCACTGCTAGTATGGCCCTGGCGAGGATGATGCCGAACGTGGGAGGGCCACGGCATACCTCTAGGTTGCTTATAGCCAGGGTGGTGGTCTCAATCATACTCTATGCGACCCCAATTTGGCGGGAGGCATTGCAGATGTCAGTTAACACTAACAAACTGAGTGCAGTATACAGGAGGACAGCCTTGAGGGTATGCTCTGTCTTCAGGACTGTCTCAGATGATGCAGCATTCGTCATCTCTGGAATGATGCCGTTTGACATCTTGGCAGATGAGATGGCGAATATATACAATGCGGAGCCAATCTCTCCCTTATTGCAGACGAAGAACGCTGAGAGGGAGAGATCTCTAAATAGATGGCAAGAGCGTTGGGAAAGCTCGGGAAAGGGTCGGCGGACTCACAGGCTCATTCCTGCCATCAAGGAGTGGTTGGAGAGACGACACGGTGAGATTATTTATAATCTCACCCAGTTTCTCACGGGACATGGAGGATATCTCCAATACCTTCACAGGTTTAAATTGGAGACCTCACCCGACTGTCCAAATTGCGATGGAGTCCCAGAGGACCCAGAGCATATATTCTTCCACTGCCCGAGATTTCTGGAAGAAAGGAGGAATCTAGAGGAGACTCTAGGAGAGGTGCTGGTACCAGAAAATCTGGTGCCGAAAATGCGAGCCCATAAAGAGAATTAGGATGCGATCAACTCCATGATCGCATCTATTCAAGATAAATTACGAAAGGCAGAGGAAAGGAGAAAAGCGCGGTCAGGTGCGCCGCGTGTGGAAGAAAGGTGACAAAGCTAGAATGAGCTGACTCCGCCCCGTGATGTAATACCTTATGGTGGTTCCGCGGGGCAGGGAGGGAGTCGGGGGTGGTTTTAGTGGGTAAAAATCCCACACGCTGGTGTGTCCAGACCAGTGTCTTTTGAAGATTTCCACCTCCTCAAAAAAAAAAGACAGACAGACAGACGGAGAGACGGACAGACCGACAGACAGACAGACGGGCAGACAGACAGACATTAAACCGATTTTGATAAGGTTTTGTTCTACAAACAAAACCTTAAAAAGTATTTTGGATGGGGGTCCAATACTCATGAATATCCTTCGGGAAGTTAGATGTCTACCGTCTATCTCTGTGGTTCCGGACGTTGTATTGATGGTTCCGCGTTGCCCCTGATGGAAAGTACAACATTTTATCGCGCCCTGAGAGAGAGAGATTCGTAGGCAAGTACCGCTTTACTACTCAAAGACAATCCCTTCCTTGAGGTCAACACGGAAACTAGTGACCAAGATAATATGAATTAAACAAATCGGAAAACCGGAAGCTGAACGCTTCAAGTCATGCTCTATATTAAAAAAAAATTTCATGATTGTAGGATGAACTTAAGGGGAGTTTTGCAATCAATTACTAGCAATGATAGTATTATAGAATTTGTAACTTTACTTGAACAGATATCAGTATAATGGGTATTTTGACGCCTAGGCATCGTATAGTGGTAGCGTCAAAATTTTTTTTGTTCGGTTTTAAAGTATGGGTATGGGTCTGTTAAACAAATGGTCACTTTTCAGCCCGCGTCCATATTCTGTGTACATTAAATGTCAGAAGTGAGATCACCTTTGAAAAGTGCTAATCGAGACTTTACATTTGATACCCCACATGGTTATATTTACTGACAATAAATGTACATCCCCTATTGCGTGTTTTGAGACCCCGCCCCATTCAATTTAAGACAGAATGATGAAACTCACTGTATAAGAGGGCGTTTACAGTGACCTTCCCTCCAAATTTGGAGTCAATCGGTACAACCGTTTCAGACATACAGTAATCCGATTTCAAAATAGATAATGGTTGTGTCCATACTTTACTCCTTTGGAAAAGTTTAGGTTCCAGTTCAAAACGAGGGGTTTGTGAGCCAGAAGCAGAGAAAGAAATTAGTCCAGTCCACCAACAAGTGAATGGCTGACTCAGGACTCCTGGATTAGACACAAATATAAATTAAACATCCGAAACCGTTCCGTTAAATTGACTAGAAAATTTGTTTTCGCGAATGTGTATATTTCTGCAAATGCCTGTCGCTTGGGTTTATATGGGTGAAGAAATTATTAGGTATCCGGGGAGGGGGGGGGGGGGACTGGAGTGTGCCTCCTGTTGAATTTGAAGAACTAGGAGTAACCGTTGCCACCGTTTTCTTGCATCGTTTATATTGTTCACCAACCTTACGTTCTCCCTGAAAACCATGAATTTGTTTAAGATGATATGCTCCGCTACCTTTTATCTGGAAACCGTCGCAGCCTTTCCGACAACTCTGTTGCTTTTAGGTGTTCCCTAAAACGTATTTCTACGTTCCTTCTGGTTTGTCCGATGTATATATTCCTACAAACTGCGCGCGAAATTTGGAATAACCTAGACTTGGCCATTTAATCGGCTGGATTTTTGGTCGATTCTAGAAGGGTTTCGAGTTGGTTCTTCCTGCTGCTGGAGATGACGTCCAAACAGTGTCTTTCCAGTTTTCATTTCAACGAATGGGAAATTTTGGTGAATTCCAAAGCTATTTTCGGTCTGGACTATTGTTCCGTAGTGAGCTTGGTGAGTGCATAGCACCCAAGCATTGAAAGAGAGGAACTAACGGTTTCATCCAGGGCAGAGGCAACTCATCAGACGCTGCCTCACCTCTCTGGGAGCAGCGTGACCGAAATTGGCCGCAGGTGAAAAATGCTCTTTTATATAATTGCAAAAACACGAGAAGGGTGCGAGATAAAACCGTTAGTACCTATTTTTGAGGTTTTAAGGATTCGGAAAATTTAAACATAGCAAGGTTCTGTGATGAAAATTTCAAAAACGAATTAAAATGATTACTTAGAAATTAATATAGAAAATACAATGAATACAACAAATGGATCATGCAAATCTCGTTGCAAGACAAAGGCGAATCGAAATGATCTGCATGTTGTGAAACCGCGAGTACCATACCACATGTGTTTTCGGTGCCAACTGTCGAACAACCAGTAATTCCTGCCACACATATTCTACAACAGAGTATTCTGAGTAGATGCGAAAAATTGTTACAATGAAATGTAATAAAATTCTGATAAGGAAAATATGCTACACTCTCACGTATATATGTAAGTTCTACATATACTTCTCACACTATGCTCTGTAGATATTCCAAAAACTGTTAGTTTTCATGGTTCAGAGTGTAGAACGGAAAATCACATCGCAGATACAAAAGTTAACTTCAGGTTTATTTGACCATAGAAAATAGTCATGAATCAAAACTGAAATGTCGTAAGTTTTTGAAGAAGCTAATCATAGACATCAAAGATTTGTCAAAAGAATCAGAATTTTTAAAGGAATTTAGATTTTCTGAAACAATCTGCGTTCAGATATGACGTTGAAAGTGTATAAAAACTGAAACTCTTAGCTTTAGAGTTTACTAAATATACCGTGTACTTGTAGTAACATTTTCTTTTTAAAGACTATGAAGATAGTTGCTTTTGATATATGATTAGCTAATTGACCGATTGTACGCATCATTCTCCGTTTGCAATAAGCTCCGAATATAATAAATATATATATAATAATAAAAGTATGACCTTCCATTACTTTCCTCCTGGGAGGCTGCTTTAAGGAGAAAAGATAACTGATAACTGTCTCCGAGCATAATATATCCCTTTGCGAGCCAAGCATTGACTACACTTCCTTAAAGCTTGGCGACACAATATAAGGAAAAGCTACACACATCCTTGATTTTGTGGTGCTCATGAATTGAACCTCATTCGGTGGGTTTAATATATTTTATTGCTTTCAAAATTTATCTGCTCACTTTTGCTGTAAAAATGTTATATGTAGCCGGTGTTGGTTCTACCGTTTCGCTGGAGAATCTCAGCAAAAACATTCAATGTCCTGACTATGCCATTTCGTGCGAAATACAGAATAGTTTCTTCTACCATACTCTCCTTTCGTTTCAGAAAATAATGTAGCAGGCAAGTCATATTCTATGAAGCAGAGAAAATTATGCGGAATATCTGAAAAGTGCCAATTTTGCAATGCAGTAAATTTTAAATTGAAAAATGTATAAGGTGTGACCAATCGTACGTGGCTACATCCCATGCATATATGTAACCATTCGTCAATTTGCATTCAAGTGCGTTGAAAAAGGATGAGGATTCTTCCATTGGACATCAAATAATCTAATCTGAAATAATTATGGACATAACTTGAATTTTCTGGCCTAAGATAAAGCTATTTCCCATATACAAGTGGTTAAGAATTTGGAATAATTATCATGTCTTCAATTTTTTGTCTTTCCGGACATACTTTTCTTGCTTTCTATTCACTCTTTGCGGAGAAGGAAAATTAATTAAAGTTTTTGCATCCTTGGCAAGAAAGATGAAACTGATTGAAATGGAACAGAAAAAAAACAAGAAAAACGAGGATATTAAAATTTCTTCCCTTTTGCCTTTCATTATAATGAGAAATTCAGTTAGAAATTACCCTCAATGATCGACATCATCTTGTTCAGCCAAGTGAAAAGTTTGAATGAAACGAAAACGCAAAAAGAAAACATATTGTTTTTTCTTAAAGCATTTTCTTTCACGAACTTGGAAAACTTTCAATGGTAGGTATGCTGAATATTAATTGTGAAATAATCGAAATTGTTTTAGTTTAATATCGAATCCGAGACGAAGAAACTATCTTTTGATATAGCTTCCTTTGTGTGGAGAATTCGTATTCCTATGACCAGATTTTTATTCAATTTCATACGAAACATGCTGTATCATTAGATTGTACCACTAAGTTTCCCAGGTACTATCTGAAACCTGTAATTTTAGCTAGACATTGACAATAGAACAGGAAATATTTTTTTTTTTATTTCAGTCTTAGTAGCAGATGTATTGTCGGAGGCATATATATCGATAAGTGAACAGTTTGACCAGCTTGGAGACAGATGTGCTTCGGCAAACCTGAACGTCGTGATCGAGGGAGGGTGTAAAACGCATTATGGATTCCATTGTCATCTGATATTTCGTAGTACCCTCCATGTCAATGAAGTGCGACCTTTGGAATCCTTTTCTAGCTTTGACATCTACTGATCATTATGTCCTTAATTTGTCGGAAATAAGGCTGGTGTATAATGCTACTGTCAATGACGTGTGCAATAAATATATGGTAACTAGCTCCTTACAGCCTGCTTCGAATGGAATTATAATAGTATAGAAGTTTTATGGCTCGAAAAAGGTTAATAAAAAACCCATTTTAGTGGACCCACCGTTTCAGGTTGCCATGGAGTTTACATTACTGTTGCTACAGCTGCAAGCCAACGCAACCCTGTATGCGTTTACACGCGTCCAATGGACCTCGCCTGACCAGCCCATCGGCCTGCTCATTCTCCTGCGAGTTTCTATAATCATGGATCAGGAAGTATACGCTCAAATTATTTTCAGCTTTTCGTGAAAGGCATCTAAGGAGGGGCAGACATTTGTGGGCTAACAAGCTGCAGATTTCGAATCTTTTTCATTAGGATTAGGGACTGATCTTGTGACTTCCTTTTCTGGTGGTGAAATTTAACAAGAGAGGATTGTAAAGAACTGGATGAAGATAGAAATATGAATTTTTTAACCATTGTTTTATTAATACCTTGAGCGTGCATAGTAATTTTTACAGTACGATTACATAGGTCGGTATTGAAATACAGAGCAATTTATACATCTATCTCCAAAAAGGGTGTTTTTCTGCTACCACGCTAGAGGGTGCTGCGATAATGTTAGAGAAAAAAATTAAACGGCATTTTAACGTACAGACTTAACTACAGTCCGCAAACTAGGATTATTAAAAAATATTAAAAGCTAAATTTTTGGTGCCTTGTTAAACTTTTTTTTTAATTTTGGCGCTTTTGTACGGCTCATTGAAAAATTAAAAAAAACTACTGAATGAATCGCAATTATTCTAGTTTGCGGACCGTAGAAATATGTTCTGAATAAGTCGTGAAAATTTCAAAAAATTTTGTTGTATAGATTTTGGGGTATGATAGCAGCCGATTTTTAACATGCGGTTTCGAGAAAAACGCATTTAAAAAGTAGAATGCGATTTTTAGCCATAAAACCTTAAATGATCATGAATCTGCTATACCTAGTCCATAAACCTTAGGATTTTTCAAGAAACACATGTACAGCCTTAGCTTCAATTCTTGTCCTTTTGGTGAAGTCATTTGAACGTCATTCAGACCGATAAATACTAGATTTATTACGGCGATCGACATAAATCTGACTTATCACGTGTTTAACATTATAATTTCCGAACGACTCCGAATATAAAAAAATCATGTGTCGTTTGGCACATGGCATATATCAGACCATTAGCCGGCCTGGGAATTTTCACCTTCCCTCACTTCGGGGACTACCTACTTTATTCCCAAAAAAGGCGCGATGCGAGACTCCGCAGACAAAAGATCGATTACTTACTTACCAACCGTCTACACGTTCATAATGTCCATTAACAATGGAAGGATCACTGCGCACATTGAGACCAACAACATTCTGCCCAAGGACCGGAAAAGCTCCAAGTTGGAACAAAAGGTTGCAAACAGCAACTTATTATCGCCTCGGTAGTAGTAGGACAGGCAACTAGAGGCCAAAGAAAGAAAGAAAAGGTGGCATACCACCTCGTCAGTGCATTCATCTGAGTGCACTAATATCTCAGAGCCCATCCGCATACGTCGAATCCAAGCCATTCGTAAACATGATCATGCGCCGCATGCCGGACATAACGCTGGTGACATCCACATCCAAGCTATGGTCCAGGCAGACTTCTACAGGTATCTAGTAATTCTACAAGGAACCCATACTCGAGTTGGTAACTTGAAGGATGCTCTGCTGTCCAAACTCCTCCAATATTTGAAGCTGGTGCTGATTCCGCATCTCTCGGGGAAGAATAAAATATGCGCCCTGAATGTATTCGCTATCCCTTGAAAGCCATAAGCATCCGAAATATTGCTGTGAAGGAAAACTGATCTGGAAACAGTCCTGCGGCAAAAATCCTAGATGGATCATCCAAATCCTGCTGTGGAGCAGATCAACCTATCTCGTGAAGTCGGAGACGGCGGCATTGCTGACATTGTAGCCCAACATCACCGCTACGACACAAAACGCGCTTATTTATACAGGAGGAACAGGCTTGTGCCTTACGTGTAGTTGTTTCTAACACAAATTGTGCGCTAACTCCAGTCAACTTAAAGGATCGATCCTTCAATTCTCTAAGTGAGATGAAATGAAGACTATATCGATGACTGAAAGTCGAAGGTTTTGACAGTCATTTGCCGTGGGGCTCTTTGCTGAGACGGAAATATTTATGTGTGCAATTCAGGATGGCGGGAAAAGAACTATCAGTGCAGAATGTGTGGTTCGAAGTTAGAGATGGTGAACCAGCAGGCAGAAGAATATATGAAAATATCATATGCAATGCCTGTAGAATCTTTAGGGCAAGGAGGCAATGCGTTGAATAAAAGTTAGGTTGAAAAGCATTCCATTGCCTCTGCGAAAAATTAGAAGCCATTAATGAAAATTATTCCCCAATTGATCAATTCACTGCGTTTAGGTTTAGTACCCGCCGTAATGCTCTTCTTTACCGTATACTGTGAGATTATCCATTCCAAAAAGCATGTATAGAATTCTGCGCTGACTTTCACGGTTCTCTTAGAGTAGGGCACTGTCCTTTAAATAGTTCCCTAACATATACAATAGGTAGCCTGTAGTATGGAAACGATTTTCTTGTACCTCAAACATATGGATCCATCTCGCCGAATTGAAGACGTTTCTTACGTCGAAGGTCACAAGGCGCATCACTCGCCGACAGTGGCGACTATGTGCTTCAGCTAGTTTAACCGCTTCGACCTCCTTACCACCTCAATAGCATCAATTGTGGATCGCTCCGCTCTAAAACCATATTGTGTTGGTAAGTAGTCTCCAGCAGCGTGCTTTGCGTCAGTCAGTCGCGCTTGGTGAGCTTCTCAAGCAGGTCCCCGCTGTGTTCAACATACTGAGTGGACGATACGGTGAAGGCGAATCAGGGTCGCCTTTGCCCTTGCTTATCAGCACAAGTGTTGAAACTTTCCAGCGGGAGGGGAAAACACCCGTCGTCAAATGTTAAATGCGCCGTGTAGCAAGTTCGGCTTGTATTTACATACGAGTTATAACAATCTCCTGGGAATACCATCCTGCCCTGGTATTTTTTTGTCTTTTATGAGCTGGGCCGGCTCTTATAGCTCCTTTAGTACTCACTCCTTCATCGACAACGTCACTTCGGATGGGAAGGAAAAAGGGCCTGCACGATTTCTTCCATTTTCACTGCTTCCATAAAACAGGGTGACCGATGAGCAGTTGGTAACCAGCTTATATTCGGGTCCCCATGGCTCTCGGCTTCCATCATTAATTAGCTCCTACCTGCAGCATGCTGTCTGTTAATTTCATGGCGGTGTTCCTTTTCCAAACTCTTCTACTCTGCATATGTAAGCGTCACCTCGTCTTGGCGTCTTGTATGCTGAGCAATCCGTCGGCAGTTCCTTCGTAGGTTTGCAATTTCAGCCGTCCACCAGTACTCAGGTAATTTCCTGAGACGCAATTTTTTTGGAAGCCGAAGCATTACAAGCAAGGCTCGTTGTTGAATGAACTAGTGATTTAGTTTCAGTTCTTCTGTCTGCACCTGAGTCTTACCTGATTAATCCCTCATGAGAGTGCTTCGATAAATTTTGCAACGTCGATTTTCACATCCGGTAGGTGTTTGCCAGCTGGCAGAACATTGAAAAGAGCCGTTTGTCACTTCGAAAGAAATGTACTGATGACCACTGGCTGTAAAATCTTCAAGTACCTTTCATCGCTGGACCGCTGACACAAATGACTCCCTGCAAAAGTTATGTCAGGGATAGTGCCTTCGCAACCAGTGCGTTGGAATGTGGGAGTGCTTCAATTATTTTGGACAATAAGTCCTGGCGCTCCCCTCCGAAATCCGTGTGCCTCGATAAGCCGGTTGTGGCATACCCCATTCAAAGGCTTTGAGATTAAAGTCTCCTCTGACTAGAATTTACTCTTCCGTATTTCCAATCTTGTCCTCCAAGCTGGCAAGTCATTATCATCAACGGCACAACAACCGGTATCCAGTCTAGGCCTGTCTTAATAAGAAACTCCAGACATCCGGGTTTTGGGCCGAAGTCCACCAATTCGATATCCCTAAAAGCTGTTTGGCGTCCTGACCTACGCTATCGTTCCACCTTAATCAGGGTCTGCCTCGCCTTCTTTTTCTATCATAGATATTGCCCTTATAGACTTTCCGGCCTGGATCATCCTCATCCATACGGATTAAATGACCCGCCCACCGTAATCTATTGAGCCGGATTTTATCCACAACCTGACGGTCTTGGTATCGCTCATAGATTTTGTCGTTATGTACGCTACGGAATCGTCCATCTTCATGTAGGGGGCCAAAAATTTTTCGGAGGATTCTTCCCTCGAACGCGGCCAAGAGTTTGCCATTTTTCTTGCTAAGAACCCAAGTTTCCTAGGAATACATGAGGATTGGCCAGTACAGTAAGCGCTTTGACCTTACGGTGAGACGTTTCGAGCGAAACAGTTTTTGTAAGCTGAAATAGGCTCTGTTGGCTCACAACAACCATGCGTGGATTTCATCGTCGAAGCTGTTATCCGTTGTGATTTTCGACTCTAGATAGGAGAAATTAACGGTCTCTAAGTTGTAGTCTCCTATCTTTATTCTTCCCGATTGACCAGTGCGGTTTGAAGTGATGTATTGCTGCCCCTTCCAACCATTTCAGCTATTGCCGGTTATGTCATGTTTGTTAATGTTGTCGTTGTAATTGGTATTGTGGTTTTAATTTGGGTCCCAGGTGCAAGCCGCTATCTCTGCTAGAAAGTGCAGGCGCATTAAATGATCCCTATGATTGATAGAGAGGTCATGCGTGAGTTGACACTAATCCTTATGGGAGTTTGTGTTCAGAGCCGGGATCAGGCGCTAGTCAGAAGTTCATCTCAACAGAGCCTGCACTGCCAACTGAATGGTGTCATAGTTTTGAATGTACTTGCACCCCTGGCAAATTTATTATCGGCACGGTGGCGACTGTTACACTAGGCTAATATTTTTAAAGTTTGGGTGCTAAGCCGGGGGGTCCGTGGACCAAACAAAGAGGGAGTAAGTTGCTCTTCATTTGGTCCGGTCCGGTATGTTCAGCTCTGGTCAAGCTTTGGTCCAAAGTACGGGCGGATTTACACTCAATATAATTCGTAGTGATGTTGTGTTCTGTGAATTATATAAAGGAGGTCATGCTGCCCCCAGGGCAGAGGTGAGTCAGCGTCTGACGATTTGCCTCTGTCCTGGTAAGAAACCGTAAAGCCGCTATCGCCTAATATTCTTAAATGAAATCTTACGCGTAAACGCAGTGCATCTATCTGTTTGGTTTCCGTCCTCAATTCAAAAACATCATCCGACCTGGACAATTTGTGATACAAAAGCTGTCCACGTCTGCGCTATCCAAGATACCCAATGAACTCCACGACCCATCAGCCGGCCCCGGTTCCGCTAATCCTCCTGCAAAAGTACTTTCTCAGTCGCCTTAGCCAGAACCCAAACGTTGGGCCCGCATCTAATAATATGTGATCTTGGCAAGTTCATGTGCAAAATCAACGTTCCCTTTTACGTGTCATACAATATTCCAGAATTATCATTATGAAAAATTGGCAATTTTTTAAAGTATAGAATTTTAGGGAAAGGTAACAAGTGGTAAGTTTTGATAAAAAAATTAAATGATTAATTTTGAAATTTTAAATGATTTATGCAAGTGAATGTGGGGGTGGGAAATAGGAAATTGGGAGCGATATATTGGGAAAGGCAAGCGATGTTAAAATGAAAGAAAACGGGAGAATATTACATATTGCTACATGCATTCCATATTAAGATTGTCTCTGGAAAAGGCGAATGAAGTACTGCACATGTCGCAAAGCCGCGGACACTACAAATACCTATTCCAATTCCAATGGCAGAATAGATATTTTCCACTAAAATATAATATGGTAAGAAACATTTTATAAATATTATCATCGAGTTTTCCAAATATATGCAAACTCGCAATCAATTCCCAGTTCTAATACTCGAATAAATGGACGTAACATTGTGAAGTCCGACAATTGTAGCTAGTCTCATACATGCATTGGGTTATTGATGGATTCAACCACATTACGTTCAAAATCATTCAAAATCACTTACATCACTTCGTATATTTATATGGCAGGATAATATAATGAAACCAACCTTTTCCATAATACATTTATCAACAGTTCCTACGGTCCTTACTAAACTATTTATCATCGAACAACCGTTACGGCAGATTAAAACGTGGTGTAAGCAAAAACAATTAGATTTATTCCAATTCTTGTGCCAGGTTATTTATTCTGCATCTATCCTTTCAACATAGCGTAGCGTTGCCCACCTCTTCGACCAACGCTTTAGCCAGATTCCAAACCAAATTGACGATTATCAAAACAGAAACCGTGAAAATAAAACCGGACACAAAAAGAGCGTTCAGGAATTATGTGGCGCATATTCACACGGCACTTTTCCGTATTGGGATCCATTCATGCGTCCTCACACTAATCCCGTATTTATGTGCCAGGACAATAGATAAATATAGCCAAGACCTCATCTCTGCTACAGCGCTATCTGAAGTATACTTCTGTACCGGGAAAACGACCTGTTCGACAGCGATTCAAAGCACGGTAAAGTGCTTTTCCGGATTGTTTTCGTATGGATCATAAAAGGACATCAGTGCCTCGCAATTTCATATGGGAACGGGCTCACTGAACTAAATAGTAATAGATAGTAATAGTAACAGTGAAGGCTTAAAAGCGTTCTAAGATATGTTGGAAAGAGTCCATGTCTCTTAACTTCCCGTTTTTCAATATGTACATATTGTTCCAACCTATAAACAACGCAAGAATTCCAGCCCCTACTATCGTAGGTGCATATCTGAAACAAGAGTGATTTGCTGTGAAAGATTTGACCATTTAAATAGCATCGCACCCTGAGAATCCACGAGCTACTATTTGGAAGTCTCTGAATATTCTGGATAGACTGTCATGTTATTTCAGCGATAAGCAGAGACCATTCCATTGTTCCAGATACACGATTCCACCTGTGTGCTCAGAAAGACCATCGACGACCGTTGACCATTTCAACAGACGAAACTTTATTGTTGATTGTTTTGCTATTTGCTTACCAAGGGGGAAGCTATCCCTCCGATTAAGCGCCATAAATTGATTTGTGAATTAAATAGGGATTAAAGGGTATAATGCTTTTACACAGTTATTGGATATACGAGTTTCTTTGATTGAAGTCGTGAAAAAGTTCTGAAAACGTTTGAATAGCAATCATCATTGAAGAAACACCTTTGGTATTCTTGGAAAAATAATTTCGCTGTTCTTTCGATATATGTATGTATGTATATGGTAGCGTTGTATAAGGGGCGTGATAATTGTATTCTTTTTTTCTGTAGAGGAATTTCTCCTCTGAAGCTGTTCAGCAGTTTGAAACTAAACCGACAATCTAGTTGTATAGGAGCTAATGCAGTATAGCTGCACTATTAGGGAACTTACACAGTCCATTTTTACTTTCTCAGATTTCTTGGATAGCTCCGTGTCCGCCCAAAGGATGGATTATGCCGAAGTCTACTTCGCCGTGGGGTCGCTGGCTCCATCTCCAAATGGCCTATATGATTCTATAGGTCCATTGGTCTTTTTCTGACTCGTTTCATCTTTTCTGCCACTCTGCGATACTGCGCCGGCGAGTAGAAGATTCTCTGGTGAGATAAGCTCGATCATCTCTTCTCTCTCCAGATTATCCCTGTTATCACGCAGATCGCTTCTTTGGATATTGTTCGATCTGTCAATTGCCCACACTGGGGCTGCATATAATAGGATTGAGCTGACCACCCTTGCAATAAGCCTCCTTATTGCAAGGGTGGTCGGTCGGTTCGGCTTTGGACCACCTGTAAATATAGCTCGATGTGCTCTTTTTACATGGCTGACGATCGTAGGTAGAATTGATTGCCAGACAACTGACTTGATCGGAGCCATCGAAAATTACGTGCTCCTAAACAAGAAGCAAGTAGCAGATGGAAATTAGGAGTTGGTGAATTTCAGGGCCATTGTAAATTCTCCCAACTATTATGACTAGATCGGCAAAGTCGTGTGGGGTTTACACTACAAACTTTCACAAATTTAGTATCATGGAAAAATCCAATGAAGCTTCCAAGTAATATATTGAGTAAACCGCATCGCCATTATCCCGAGGTAACGGAATGGTGTAGAATTTATTACCTCAACGATGCATGGGTGGTTCGTCTTTTGGACCAGGCTGCGTAAATTGGAACAACTACCCCCCTCCCCACCGGTCTAATTGTCGGACGGAAGCCATGATGGTTTCATCTGAAACGCTGAATAAGTAATTTCACATTTCTTTGAAGAGAAGGGGAATTAGGAATTATTTGGACCTCAAATCCATTTTAGAGTGCAGGAGGGAAGCGTCACTATAGTCTGAATAACGTCTGCGTAACACCTTAACATCCCAGCAAGGAGGCGTACGCCAACTTCACCTTGAGTAATAATACTTAAGGGGCTACATATGTTTGTAAATTTTTTTTCACTTTTTTATTGGCTTAAGATACGCCAAAATATTCTTAGCTTATATTCATAATCAATAACCATCTTGTATAAAAACAACTTAAAAATAATTTTAAAGTTAATTTCTCTCTGTAGTAACTTCTAAGAAGAAAACTGCATTTAAGCTACAAAACATTTATTGTTCAATATAGCAAAGAGACTCGCAACACTACATTAACCAGAAAAGAGCTTTAATAGCAATATATTGTTAAGGGCAATTGTGTAATGCTGGGAGAGCGGAGTGAAATTAAATCATTTTTTATGAACCATATTATTACGATTTCGAAAGTTATAGCATTTTTAAATTTCAAAAGCGTTTCTCTCAAAACCTCGTTTTCGAAACCGTGGAGCTGTAGAACTCGTAGAGTTTTCATCCGATTGACGTGAAAATTTAATTGAAACTTCTCCACTTAACTATCAAGTAGGCGCAAAGGGTAGTATAGGCCTCAGGGCGGTGAGAGGGTAGTATAGGTCCCAGCGCAAAATGTGGATTGGTACCCACGATGGAACATAAAACCTGGGAAACGCCTGCTGCTGAAACAACACCAACAGCTCTACTACCAAACCCTATCTCCACCTCCATGTGCTGATCGCTGGGAGTTCTTTCTTAATGAAAACTGCAGACTGGTGCTCCAGGTTGGGGCTTGCAAAAGATGCGTGGGACCGATTTCCTGGAGCACAGCCACTACACCATATATTATAGTGGCCATCCAGTAAACCATGTACTCGGAGTAGGTTTCTTAGTCAGCCAAAAAATGAAATCTGCTATAATCGGCTTTCAAAATATAATCGAACCGCTATGCGCTCTGGGTTTGCGAGACAAATTTACAAATATAAGTTTCATAAACGTTCACGCCCCAACAGAGGAGACTGCTGAGTCGGAGAAGGATGCCTTATGAGGCAGTTGAATGGGCCCTCGAAACTTGTCCCAGGTATGATACCAAAATTATACTTCGAGATTTCAGCAGTCAAATAGGGTCGGAGTTCGTATTCAGGCGATCTGTTGCCACCTATAGCTTATATAGGGATACCAATGATAACGGACTGCGGATTATTCAGTTAGCAGTATCGCACGAAATTGTTATTTGAAGTACCTGGTTTGTGCGGGAAGCGGTCCACAAACATACGTGGGCCTCCCCAGACGGGAAAACTTTCAACCAAATTGACGACGTGCTGATTGAACGCCGCCACCTTTCAGTATTGATGAATGTCAGAACATATAGGGGGGCCAATACTGACTGGCATTATTATCTCGTTGGCATAGTGCGTCGAACTCGAATTACAACACCACCTATAATAATCTCTGACAAACAGGTCAAAGTGAATACTGAAGCCGTCCACAACACAGCACTCCGTAACATCTATAAGGGGAAATGGATGCCTCAATAACCGCAGCTAACAAATGTCCAGGAATCAACCAATGATCTTCACAACCACCTGAGGAGCGTTATCATCAGCCGCAAAAGAAGTCGGAATGGCTGGTTTGGCAACGGAACGGAAGAATGCTGCATACCGACTAACGTTGCATTCTCAAAGAGCACGGGCACGTGGAGAGACCTACCAAGAACTCCGTCGAGCGGAGAAATGACTTCACCGACGGAAAAAGGAAGCCTGGGAGAACCATCAAGTATATGAACGTGAGTTCTTAGGAAAAAAATTGCAAACTCTTGGCCGCGTTCAAGAGAAGAATCCTGCGAAGAATTTTTGGCCCCCTACAGGAGGATGGACGATTCCCTAGTCTACATAACGAAGAAATCTATAAGCGATACTACGACCGTCTAGTTATGGATAAAATCCGTCTCAACAGGTTGCGGTGGCCCGGTCACTTATGGATGAGGATGATCCAGCCCGGAAAGTGTATAACGGCAATATTTATGATAGAAGAAGAAGACGAGGCAGACCCTGCCTGAGATGGAGTGATGGCGTAGGTCAGGACGCCAGACAGCTTTTAGAAATATCGCTTTGGTAGACCTCGACGCAAAACCGGGGTGTCTGGAATTCCTTCCTTTCCGCTGTAGGCCTGCCTTAAGCGGATACCAGTTGTTGCGCCGTGGATGATTGGTAAGTGCCTATGATTTTAATAACTCATGGATTACAATTTAAGTCAACTTTTTTCGTCAAAAACGTTTATGATGGCGGAAATTTTAATGGAATGGGCACTATATCCTTTACTGTTACAAAATTCTATAATTTTTTGTAAATTGTGTCAAAACGATTGAACTCCCAAAAAATCATAGTTTCCGCTGCACGCTAACTGTTAGCACCTTAAATGAAAAGACCAAGGAACTCGTAAGAGCCCTTCAGAAAAGAAGCGTTGATATCTGCACTCTGCAAGAAACCCGATAGTCTGGTGTAAAAAGTTGCGATATACAGGGTGCGGCAGCATAACTTCCTTTTTTAAAATGCGCGCCACTCAGTTAGTTGATGTCATAGCGGAGCGCTAGTGGTCTCGTTCAAGAGGGGATACTGTAAAGTTTTGTCGCGACATGGTTCAGCCGCCATCATGCGTTGGAATAGTGAGGAGCGTGCCTTTGCCGTTGAGGTTTAGTTTTCAAGCGGATGTTCGGTTATTGCAACACAGCGTGCATTTCGTAATCGCTTTAATTTAGCCCCGTTGGCTCCCGTCCCAGACCGCAAATCAATTGTTACATGGGTCACTACATTCAGACAAACTGCAAGTGCGACAAAAGGAAGAACTGGAGTCCCTCGGCCCGTTAGATTACCTGAGAACATTGAAGCAGTGAGAGCGTCAATGTTGCGATCGCCACGGCGTTCTGCGTGCAAAAACGCATCTGCCCTTGGACTATCCGATCGTTCTGTGAGAAGAATTCTTCGTGATGATCTTCATTTTCATCCCTATAAGATGGCGATAGTGCAGGAACTTTCAGAACGTGACTTCAATTCTCGGATGGACGCGCGTGAGCTTCTTCTTGATGTCATTCCCGAGGGTGCTATTGTTTTTTTAGCGATGAAGCCCATTTTCATTTGTGTGGGTCGGTTAACAAACAAAACATGCGCTACTGGGCTGACACCAACCCTCGAGAATTGCATCAAAAGCCTTTGCATTCACCCAAAGTCACAGTGTGGTGTGCAATTTCCTCAGTTGGAATTATTGGTCCCTGGTTTTTTGAGGAAAATGAGGTTACAGTGACAGTGAATTCGGACCGGTATGTAAACATGCTACAGATTTTTTTTTCCCACGGCTAGAAAATTTGGATTTGGAGGACACTTGGTTCCAACAAGACGGTGCAACAGCACACACTTCAAGAGTATCGATGGCTGTTTTGAGGGAACACTTTCCAGATCGCCTTATCTCAATTAGAGGCGATTTGGAATGGCCGGCACGCTCTCCCGATCTGTCCCCTTGTGATTTTTTTCTATGGGGTTTTTTGAAATCCCATGTTTATGTGAACCGTCCCAGAACCCTACAAGATTTGAAGACCAACATCCAAGAAGAAATTGCCAACATAACACCTGCTATGCTAACAAGAGTCATGTCAAACGCCAGAAATCGGTTTACGCAATGTATTGAGAATGGGGGACGTCACCTAACAGATTTGATCTTCAAAGCAATGTAAATAAAAACCTACATTATAAAAAATAAATAAATATTTTCGGATGCATACAATAGTTTTTATTGAGTTTTGAAAAAAGGAAGTTATGCTGCCGCACCTTGTAAAACCCGAACGTGGTAAAAATGGCTATAAACTTCCCCATTTTGGTAGTCCACACATTCAATACGGTTTTGGCATTGCCATCTCAGAGAGTTTCCGTGATGACATTAAAGAAGTCGAATGACTTGATGATCAGCTGATGAAGCTAACCATTGTATAAGCTGATCACACTATTCACTTATTCACCGCCTATGCAACACTGACCGGTCGACCTGATGCCGAGAAAGATGTCTTCTGGCAACTTCTTGATACAAAGATCTGCAACGTGCCTGCTGATGACTATATCATTATTGCTGGCGACTTTAATGGGCATGGTGGGCACCCATGACGTTTACTTATGAACACATAGTTGATCAAACGATTGTCTTATCTTCCTACATTTCATAGTGGGAACAATAAAACGCAAATCGACTATATTTTCATAAGACGCCGACATTTTATCACCGTCACTAATTGTAAAACCATTTTCAATGAGACCATCGCACCTCAAAGTCGACCGTTGATTGTCCTGTGAATTAAGCCACCGGTAAAACAGCGCAAAATGTTCCCGCTTACGCGATTATCAACCATTACAAATGTGCAAGAACCGTGGAACAAAGTGAAAGACACGATCCATTAACCAGCCTCTGCAACCTTCGGCGTCACCCGGCCAGGTAAGCGATACATCAACTGATATACTTGCCTTTGGAATGACGATGTTGAAAAGAAGGTCCCTGAATAAAAACCCCTCTACAACCCTACAACATAAAACGCTGACCAATTGGCAAATTTACAAGAATGCCAACAGGGAAGCAAAGAAAGCAATCGCTGTCACTCGAGCGGTCCATCACAAATATTTTTACGATAAACTGGACACCGGAATGGCGAGAGAGATCTGTATCGACTTGCCAAAAACCGAAACAAACACTTTTGTTGTGTTAATGACAAGAATGGGAGTTTGCTTACCGACGGTCGAGCCTCGACGGATAGATAGCGGGAATATTTCGAGCAGATTTCAACTGAAGAATTTGTTCTCCTCTACTTCCACAATCATTGCCGACATTTGAAGCAGTTCCACCTGGCAGGGCAACTGAAGTTGAAGAAGCAATAAAACGAATGAAATCGGGGAAAGCTACAGGACCTGAAGACATCGCCGCTGAGCTCTAGAAAGCGAAGAGCTGGGACCCAACACTGTGGCTCAGTGAATTTTTTAATCGAGTTATTCAGGATGATAATACACCATCTGACTGGTACAAAAGTACCACACTTTTAATATTGAAAAAGAAAGGTAATCCAGCAGAATATTCAAATTACCGTCCGATCCGGTTACTTTCCCATACCTTGAAGACATACGTATTCTCGACAACCGGTCCCCATGAGACAGCAACAATCAATGTCAGCGGCAGTGATCTGCCCAAAATTGAAAGATTTAAATATCTCGGGTCAATGCTATCAGCAAATGGAGAACTGCCTCATGAAATTTCAACCTAAATGAAGTGGCGTTCCACAGCTTGTGTTCTTTGTGAACGACGTATAAACGAACGTTTCAAATCTAAAATTTACCGCAATGTCGTCCACCCTGGCACTCTCTATGGTTCCGGGTGTTGGTCAACTATAAAAGACAATGAATGGCGTCTTGGGGTAATGGAGAAAAGCTAGTGGCGTGACAGGTTTTGATCAAATCCGAAATGAGAATATCCGCGATCGATATGGGGTTGCACCGATCGTGCAAAAACTGCAAGAAAGGCATCTTCGTCACATAATTTGCGCTAACGGGAACTCCCTGACCAAGATTAGTCTGAACATTGAAGTTGATGGTAAGCGACCAAAAAGCCGACGGAAACAATGGTGGCTTGATACACTGGATGGGGATTTAAACACTTCGCGATTGCGTCCAGATCAGGAATTTGATAAAATAAAATGGCCAAACCGATCACGACGAGCCGACCCTGCTCGTGAACGCGACGAAGGCTGAAGAAAGAGAGGAAGTCACACTGAGTTTTATGCTAACCGACGCATTTCCAGTGCTGGGTCCGCCTTAGCTATTTTGTCTAAAATTTGCAAATTCAACATCAAGTTGATGTTGTTCCGCGGCAATTTGCCTTCTATGCTACTCTAAAGCTCCAAGCCTTCGTTAACATCAGTCTTCATCGTGTCATAGGTGCACTTTTGCCTATGATACTCTTGAACGGAGAACTGAGTCAACTTAGAGGCCAAATACCGCTTAATATTTTTATTAGAGGGCGGATGTGGTAATGGATATGTTACACTTTAAGGGGGAATATATTGCTGGCTATATTTGCCATGACGCGGGGCGGTAGAGGAAGAGTGTGGACTTTTGGGAAGATTTAGAGGGAATTTAGCTCCATTTCGTATAAGCCTTGAATAATAGCGCGTAGGCGTGGTGAATGACTTCGCGAGTGGGAGAGCAGTGCGCAGATTCTTTGTTGAAGAAAACCTTCGTCTGAAATCTAAGGAGGCCGGGCAGCTGCACATGTAGTGGCCGTTCCCTTCTCTTCATCATATTGGCTACATATAGCCAAACCACCACCTTATTTTTTCCTAAAAAAAATGTTAACCCCACTGCTAGCATGGAATTTAAGACACGTCATATGATAAATGAGCTTAGAGCGCACTAGCAGCTTCGCAATGGAGGCAGAAGCAACTTATAAGACGTCGTCTCACCCTCACCCTGGAAGGGGTGAAGAAGCTTAAATGAACATAATTTCAGATGTTAGCCGCTTTCTTAAATACATTTACAAAAGCTACGTGGATGAGAAGCTTTTTCAGGTCTTAGCTTGGCTGAACAATTTGTTTGCGTTTTAGGATTGAAGGGGTCCAGATTCCACACCTATTTGTTGTCGGTTCGATCAGTTGTGGTCTGTTTTAAATTGAGAACCTTTTCGTCCTTCTATCTTCCATAAAAGATTCCAACAGAGATTTTACTTTAAGTCGGCTACGAGATGTCAAAAAAGATTTTAGTCCTTTTAGGCAGTGTTAGGTGAGGGTCGCGCTTTTTGACCATCCAATTTGATGTTTTCAAAACCACTTTTTCTACAGTACTAGTTACCACGATTTTCAGAATTTAATTAAATTACTGATATTTGAAGCTTCCGAAATTTCAATAAAACCAAAATTTCATTGCGAATAAAGACAATTTTGCTTAAAGGGCTTGAAAAGGTTTTCCCATACCACTTGCGGTTTTATACTTTTTAAATTTCACAGTAGTATCAAAAATTTAATTTATTTTTTTTACCGTGATACTTTGCAAAACATCTTTTTCAACGGTTAGGTTACCAAATAGACATTGCATCTGCTATGAACTTATCATAGATGGATATTTCCTCCTCATGGTGATGTAAAGACCCCGCCTCCCTTTTGCACGGGTTTTAATTTGGAAAACGTGTGCCTTTCTTATCTGCAAGCTCTACTTCATAATGAGGAATGATTTCTACTCTCCTCTAACTAAAAACTACTAGGTACTGACTAAACCATCATGAGACTGAAACTTTCAATCTCCGCATTTCACGCCCACTTCTTTCCTTGGCACTATTCAAAGGGCAACTGAAATATGTCAGATTCAGAAAATACTACTCAAAACAAATGCTACCGTTGGAAAGAATAGTTTATAACAATGAAAATGACACAATGTCTCTAATCTCATCTCTACCTTGTGTGCTTCACTAACCATGAGTTAGTGATAACTTTCAAATTGCTCATGTGCAAAAGTATTTCTAAAATTTGGATGTGACAGGAGCTTTCCTTGTGACCAGGAAATGGTATATTTCCTCAAGTGCAGATTATCAAATCTCACATAGTACAGAGAACCAAATCCGGACTCACCAGAGAATTAAGTCAAGCGAGATAAATTCGCTACTAATCGGATTCTCCCCTAAATTAGTGCAAAATTTAACCCTCTGAATTTTAAACTTCCAATTGGGGTTAATTAGGCTATCTTGCAGATCTCTCTCCGAATGATGTTGTTGAAACCTTCTCCTGCAGGAAATACTATATATCTAGTCATCAAATATCATATTCTCGAGTCCTTTCTTACCTACCCTCGATAAATTTGTCACTTCCATATACTCGCAGACGACATTTGATAAAGTTTTTCTATTTTATACGGGGAACCTCTATCAAAATGTGGTCGGGTCACAATTCACCGTGTAATTATGCGTTCTACATGACAATGATGGGCTTCGCTCGCATAATTCTTTGTAATTTAAGCGGATTTATACGAACCTGCTATTAGAGTGCCTGTACCGCATGCAAGCCACACACGAATCATATAAATTTGACTCCTATGGAGGTACTGTTTCTCCGTATTCATAAATTAAAAGGCAAACAAGTGTGGTCGTATTAGACTGCGAATTAGGTGTTCACATATTTGTGCAGAGAATCGCATCCACTGTAATTGAATAAACGTAATCCGAATCAAGGAATCCCATATACTCGTATGCAGGGATACAGGTCACAGCAAGTCCCTGCTATAAAAATGGATATGATTGCCAACGGTTCCGTTGTTCGGAAATTGGTAACCCTTTCCCAGGATATTCCTTTTCACAAATCTGTTCAGTTATATCTCATTTTCGTGCTGCTCCTGAATTTCCGTCCTGTAAGGAAATGAAATGGAGAAGTGGAGTTGGAGCCGTTCGTTAAAAAATAGTCGTGTAAAAATTCAAACCTACAAAGATATGTAAATCATTCGGAGGTGGAAATCTCGAATGATATACATGCGGATGCGAAGTCTAAGAGTGAGAGTGTGTAATCCGAGCCCAATAATCTCCGCACTAGGAAAGTTGAAAGTTGATCATCTCGGCTGGGACTCTATGGACCGGAATCTGCCATAAATTCCGGGAGTTTACAGCATTTTTATGTTATCCGTGGATCCTATGCACCATAGTCACATGGCAGTCTTTTCCTCCGTGGGCTTGCCTCGTTGACGCTTAGGTGTTGAGTTCTTGATTTATAACTGGAAATGATATATGGAAACAAGGTGTAGAATTGACAGAGGACATTTACAATTCCGAAACTGATAAAAGTGGAGAAATGGAATACTGTATTTCCTGTTGCTAATTGGTAGATGATAGGTATGAGCTACTATCACATCACCTATCTTTATTGTCCAGTTCATATCAAGCGCAATTCACAAGCGAAAAATGTTTAAGCTTTAAGTTAAAGTACTACGTGGATTATAGTACTGGTATAACTAGGGGAGAAATTAAATTACAATTATTATATTTCAACCTGTTTTCAACATACATACGTAATAAAAAGGAAATTCGGTAGTACAGAATTTTCTGTTTAAAGTCTAAGACTTTTCATTGTGGTGAACACAACTATTTACCTGATGCCATTGGTGAGATTCCAAAATTATACTTCATTGGTACAAAGAAAGAGAACTAAGTTATTAACTATTATGTCGCATAAATAAATATTTTAGGAACTTTCGTGGTGCACATTACTAATATACTCACAAAAAAAATTTGAAAATAGTTCTGTAAAAACTCGGCTTTTCGGCTTTTAGGCCGAGAATTTATGGTAGAAGATTACATTGGTAAAATTTTATTAAATCAAGTATTGTTCTAAAAATAATCCTAATCCTAATCCGAATTAATGACGTCACTTGTAGTTCTGGACCCAGGATATAGGAACATTTCCTTGTGAAGAGTACAGAGTAGCCGGCAGCAAATTAAAAAAGTGTGGGATGTGCTTATTGCTTGGGTCTGAAAACTTCTCTTCTCTGAGGATTTATCCTGAATTTTTTCACTGATTTATTTTCACTGCTTTAAAGATTTTCTAGAAAACAAAACCTTATTAAAATCAGACAGACAGTATATCTTTCTCTATCGTTCAGTAATAGAAAGATTCAGAACTTCTCACTGATTTCTGCCATACGATTATATAAGACTCTTTCTTATTACTGCTACCTCCTTCTCTTTGGCTTAGCGCATCAAATGGTCATTACGGTATTACTTCGTGGAACTTGTGTTGTGTTCTATCTCGCCCATCAAAACACCCCTTTCCTCTGGCTATCTCTGCGATATTCGTCGGTGAAGGCTGCGCCCAGGCTACAGTCTCCACCTCCGTTCAATGCATGCCGGATTTTGGGCATTCAAAAAATATGCTTCAGGTTCTTCACACTAACTTTTGATGTCCGGCAACATTGCAAATTACCCCATCCCCAACAATATAAAGTACATAAGCTTGATGCCATATGTGCCCGCTAAGGAATTGCATCAGATTGTAGCGAACTTTAAAGTATCTGAGATGAAAAGGTATTCGCCGAAGACGGCTTTACGGTGTCTTATCAGAGCAGAGGCAAATCGTCAGACGCTACCTCACCTCTAACCTGGGAGCAGCGTGACCGCCGTACGTCTCCTCTGCCTTTCGTAGTTTGCTCTGGATAGATGCAGTCATGGAGATGTTCACATCCCAGTCTTCCTGACATGCTACCATTTCGGACCAGATTTTTTGTTACCAGCGCCTCTCCTAGAGTCTCCTCTAGGTTCTTTCTTTCTTCCACAAATCTTTGACAATGAAAGAATACGTGCTCTGGGTCCTCTGGGACTCCATCACAGATACTAGCGATATTTATTTATTTCTTCTTTCTATCTATTTATAGATCTCGCAGCGTCATCTGAAACAGTCCTGAAGGCAAAGCACACTCCTAGGACAATTCTTCTCCAGACTGCACTCAAACTGGAGCTGTATAGAGTATGATGAGCTTACCACTCAAGCTGCCAGGGCCATACTTGCAGCGAATGATTTTTTGCAATTATATTGCAGGCGCTGCTTATAACTGAGTTTCTTGTTAATCATCACTCCCAAGTATTTGTTGGCAGGCTTGTGATGATATGAGTCCTAATTTGAATACGGGCATAATTTCTGCATATTTTTTTTTACGGCGCTTGGTGATGAGCAAGCCTTTCCAATTTTTTGCTCCGCAAGCGTTAAATCAAAACTCCCTAGCCAACCGTTGTCAGTACTGATAGCTTCGCATGAGTATAGTTCAACATGCTCGAGATGCTTTGCGACCGTGGCTTCCTCGAAGTGCAAAGATTTAGAAAATCATTGTAAAATATGTTGCATAACAGTGGGCTGCTGTATAGTTCAGTTGGACACCAGCGGAGACAACATTTTTCTTCGATGCGTTATAGGTGCCATACCAGAGCCTCTTTTCTTGTAAATAGCTGTAAAATAGACACTAGTGGTCACTACCATGCAATATTTCCTAGTACTACCCTTTCCGTGAATTGCATGTTTGTCCAGTAACCAACTTGATGGCGCCAATAGTTGATCTCCGGATAGCTCGTGCTCGTTAGAGCACAAAGCTGTCGCACGAAAGGTCGTGGTTGAAATCTCGCTTGGGGCAGTGGGATTTGTATCGTTATTTGACCTCGGATACCAGTCGACTCAGCTGTGAACGAGTTCCTGGTTCAAATCAAGGTAATAATCTCGGGCTAGCGCAATGTTGACCATATTGTCTCCTATAGGATACTATAATCCTGTAGTGTACCGTTTTGCATTCTTAAATGAAGTGACTGATACACTTCAAGGCCCTGATCCAATTGGGTCGTTGCGCCAGCGATTATTATTATTAATGGTTGATCTGGCTGTACGAAACCTGTCGGCCTGAGAGACACTCTTGGCTCTTAATATCCGGGGGTAATCTATTGTAGATTACTCGCTCTAGCATTTTCTCATGGTGGTCAAAAGACATGTTGGTTTGTAGAAAGTTGGTTCACCAGGAGGTTTACCAGCCTCAGGCAGTAGTCCTCATTTCTGCCGTTTCTATGCCGCAGGAAGTCTCCTCTTGGACATGCACTGCAGCCATCTACAACTCTGGTGACTGGCGGTATTGCCGTCCCATTCAGGATAAGGCATGTGATCTACCTCTGGATCACCCCATCATGATTCTATAGGTGCCCCCGCATGGGTTTACCTGTGCTTCCAAACATAATTCTTTAAAGTATTCCCTCTTGCTCCGCTGGATGGCATGCTTGAGGGTTTTATGGGCTTCCTTATAGGCGCGCTCTTTTTGATTGACTCTACCTATCGGCCTCTGATTCAGTGGCAGGCTGATACAAGACTGGTCAGTTCACTATTCCAGCAATAGATGCTTCTTCTACTGGGGAATGAGCGACTCCTAGGCATGTAAGCGTCAAATGCTTTGGCGATACATTGGGCCACGTGGGCAAGTCTTTCCGTAGAGGCGCCTGATGTATTAGGTTGGTCTAACCTCTATGAAGGTCCGCTCATTCAAGCCTTTTACAGACCAGCCTGACGTATCTCTCGGTTTCGGACAATATGGTTCTCTGCCCTGTGGCTCCACCCATAATTCATAAAAAATTTCTTGTAATCATTGTAGATGCAAACCCCGCTGGCGCATCAGGACATACCGAGCGCCAGTGCAAGGCTGACGAAGGGTAGGTCTGCGATTGAGGTGTTTAAATCACCTTCGTTAACCAGAACTATATCCATTTGTGAAAAGCATCTAATAGACTGCGCCTCCTTGCTTTTGTTTCTCTGCTACCCCTCTCAAGGAACCAACCATTGAAGTCACGGATACGTCGTTTGCATCAAGAACAAGATTGTCAAGTATATCCTCGAATTTGCACAGTGTTAGACTTGGTGGGACGTAGCAGCTGTATACATATACCCCGTTTATTTACACCCACACAAAGCGGCTAGCTGTCTAACTCGCAGTATCTTGTATGACTTGCATTGGTGCATACTTTCACGGAGTGACCAATAAACATAGGGCACTTGAAATACCTCTATAAAGAAATCTGTTCCCTCAGACGGCCGCCAATAGATTTTGCGCTGCCTTCACTCAATATCACCAAATCGTCCATGCTGGAGACTACAGTAGTCTCTGGGGGAATTCGAACTTTTGCTTTCTTCTTCGCCTTTTTAAGGTTTTGAGTGAAACAAAACCTTATTGAATTTGATTCAATGTCTCTCTATCACAGCCGAAGACGGCGGAATAAATTATCATGAAATTTGATGAGAAAATGTGGTGTTTGAATCCCTTTACATATAGTATATGGTGCCATTTTGTGTTGAGTTTGAGGGAAGGCCCATACAGCGAAAGAGGGGTGCAAAATGTTTTTCCCAGAATATGGTCATGTTCGATATCAAATGAAAAGACTCGACAATGGTGTATCTAAATCTAATCCTCAAAATACATCTCATTCCGATATCTGGTCAAATAAACTTAATAATAGCATATAATTATATTTAAGAAAATTACCCGCAAACCCCTCTGTCCAAAACTACGAAACTTGCCATCAAAGTAAATGATAATTTAAGACACAATTGTGGAAAGCTTCAAGGCAATCCTAATATGAGTTAGAACTCGCTCCTCTTCGCTCTTCAGAAGATTAAGCTTGAAGAACTTCTTCTATGATTATATCGAAATATTAAATGGGGTTTGCTTCAACAGTAAATTGGTTGGATTCACCTTGAATTTGATTGAGAAGAGTGCCAATTACTGTCTTCCATAATGGATGAATGAATCCACATTCTTACATTATTTTGTAAAACGCTCGACTTTGCGTCTCAAAATAGCTGCTTATAATAATTTTAGGTCGATTTCTGGTACGTTGGCCACGCTTCCTATATTTATTGATTTGCAAATTGTAGCAGTAGTTGCATCAGTTTTGATCTTCACCAGGTTTTCCTCGAGCAAGTCTGGGAAACTTAGCTGCTCTGTATTGTTTATGCACTATGTTGTTCGATTTGTCCTCTAGTGAACTGACATGAGACTCAGTTTCTGTGTGCAGCACATTTCCTTTTCCTTCCTCTCGGCACCTCGATTATCCTCCCTTCAAATCCTTACTTCCCATCCCGACATAATATTGTACCCAAAACATCTACGTAATTTAAAGTAATAATTAGCAAATAATCATTATAAATATCTTTTCAAAATTTTATTCACTTTGTAAATTTTCCGAAACCTTTTACCTTTAAAATTCCCGAAACCATAAAATCCATTTAATATAGAAGTTTTCTAATATTCCAAAATGATATTTTGAACATAAATCCGCCCATAATTTAAGCCAAAGCTTAGCCAAAGCTGAAATATTTTGTTTCAGGGTTGATGTCGGAGGGAACCCAATTGGGAGCAACTTACTACCTCTTTCTTTTTTAGTCCACGGACTGTCGTTTTGAGTTTAGCACCCAAGAGGTCACGCTGCTCTTAGGGCAGAAGTAAGGCAGAGTCTGACGAGTTGCCTCCGCCCTGGTACGAAATCATAAAGCCGTCTTTTAGTAAGTTGCTCCCCATTTGGCCTGGTCCGACATAAAATGGATGCAGACCTCGGATACCTCAATCCTTAAACAAAATACAAACAACTCTAGCAAAGCGTTGGCCGAAAGTACGGACGGAATTACTGTCAATATAATTTGCAGTAATATCGTGTTTTACCAATTATATAAATGGTTATTTAAGATCTGCGAACTGATTCAGCAGCGTCTAATTAGCTGCCTGGTATGAAGTCTTGAAGCCGTCCTCGCTTATTGCTTTTTTTCAAGCTTGGGTGGTCAGCTGAAAAGGAGGGGTCCGTGGACCAAAAAATTGCAATTTGCTCCCAATTTTGCTCACTCCGACAACAAGTTGTTGCGGACTTAGGATGCCTCAATGCTTAAAAAATACTACAATTATATTTTGCTGTACTAAATAGCGTCCTATGCCCAGAACATCATCCACATACACTAAGGATGATTTAATCCTGGATAAATCAGCGAGACGCCATATTTTCTTTTCGCAGCAATTTATGGAAATTTCGTTAGAATATTGTCATTTTATTAACTTTAAATCTATGCTGGCATAGCCGGGTAAAACTTGATACGCTCAACAAAAACTTCGGTGCTTGAGCATAATTATGGGAAGCCAAATAAAAGCAGCCGGATCACTCTCGAAACCTTTCACCGTCAATAACAACCTAAGACAAGGGGATTCTCTGCAGGCATTCTTTTTAACTTGGCCCTTGAAAAAGTAATTCAAATGGAGAGGTGAGTAGTAGACCCGTTATCATCTTGAAACCCATCCAACTGTTGGCGCATGCTTATTGAAAAAAAGGGAAAAGCCACCAAAAAGGTACACACCACCTTCATATAGATCAGCCAGAAGGTGCATGGTCTTGTTCTGCAGACTAATGAGCGCAAGACGAAATACATGTTACCAAAAAAGAAAGAGTTTCTGATCCGTATAGGAGGATGGAAAATTCTGTAGTTTACACAACAACGAAATCTACATTTCTATTTGGTTATGGATGAAATCCGGCAGAAGAGGTTGTTGTGTGTGGATCATCTAATCCATCTAAGTGAAGATGATTCAGCTCAAAAAATCAACAATACCATCGCAATCGGGTCATTGAAATGAGCTTAAGCTCCCTTCAGAGAGGGACGCATTAGTTACTTTCTTCAGATTTTCGACGGCGGTCTTAGCGCTGTTAGTGCGTCGAACACAAATTAAACCACTTCCTTCTTTTCAAAATCTAGAGCCATTTGGCCAAGGTCCATGACTCGGGTAAAAAGCAAAGAGATGCCATTAGCGTAGTCCAAGTGTTTAAGGAAAGATGTCATGGTTCACTAAATCTTAGGCAACGCGAAGAACGACTTCGTACTGCTTCCAAATTTTACCTAAATGCAGCTCACGATATTTGCTGTTAAAGGCTTTTTCAAAGTTGATGAAGAGCGGGTGTAGTTGAGATGCATTCCCCGAACACTACTCTATAATCCTCCAGAAGATACTGAAGTGGACAGTTCGGGATAATTCGGAATGAAAACAAACCCGCATTCAGTCGATGAAGTTTTCGAGGTTTTTGCTGCATTTCAGTATTAATTAAACAATTACATTTACAGCAATTGGAAGCACACAAATACCTGTCCAGTTTTTATATGCATGACGGGTCGCTACTTCAAAACTTCAATGACCATCCCCACTTTCCACTCAGTGAGAATCCCCAAATGAGTGTAAGTAGCAACTGTGCAGAAACTGTAAGCGTTGCAAGGAATAGGTTTTTTCTTGTAGGAAATTGAAGGCATTCTGAGCCCATCATTCACTTGATGGCGAACCGGCTCAGTTGAACAACTTACTTCCACTGTTTGTGGTCCATGGACCCCTCAATCCCTTACCCAAGGTGCCAGATCATGTCACTTGCGGTTTCGTCCAGGGCAGAGGCAACTCATCTGCCCTGGGAGCAGCATAACTGAGGTCCTCCTCCTCCCGTATTTAGGTCCATAAACAAGACATGGGTATGAATTATATTCAGGAAAAAAAATTCGAGCCAAGGCAAAGGTGACGCAACATCTAAAGTGCTTCCTCTCCCCTGGATGAAACCGCAAGTCATATTGCATGGAATGGTTTCGCGGGGTTTCCCTTCTATTTGTAGGAATAGTCAATATTAGCAAGTTAGGATGGCTAGCCATTTTACCTTCAAGAGGTGGAACTTCATAGGATATTGTATGATTGACAGTCACGGTGAAGTGTTCGTTATACCGTTTCAGCTATTCAGCACTGTGGGTGAGGAACCTGCCGTTAATATCCTACAGCGGACCATTGAAAAACGTACGTAAGTTATTTCATGATCCCATATAAATTATTTGGGCGGATACTGCCCCCTGACTATCACAATAATATGTTTCTTTTGGTTACGGAACACCCGACGCTGCGAAATTAACCGGTAATGGCACCGATGCTCAACTACATGACGTTTTCCTCCACTTGTAGTAACAGCAACCGCCAGTTCGAACGGTTTATGATTTTCCGCCGGAAGCCAGATCGTATGCCGTAAACCCATCTTCCGGCCGTGGGCGTCAACTTGATTTACACTAGAGAAAAGAGCACCTTAGGTCACGGTCCATTGCTTATCGGTGGTCTTCGGTGACTGGTTCACAATATCTGCTGCCGACGAGAAAGGTAATTTGCCCGATGGCCAACCATACTTATCGACCTAGACTTCCGCTTCGATGACACAAATATGAAGGCGAAGGCAAGCCGCCGTGAAGTGGTGACCGACCAAACTAAACTTATGGCACGCTCTGTTCCCGAAATATGTATCACAAAAATTCGCATTCCTTACACCATTGTCAATACCGTACCCATGATGCTTTTTGGACATCATATCCGATCAAGGCGGTTTTGGGGCCCAACTTTGTATTCAGATCATATATCACATTCTGGGCACTTTTCCTACCATTTTCGAGGAGTTTAGCCGAAAATCGTAATCCGAGGCATGAATAACCTTTGATTAGCACGAAGAAGAATACGTATTTGAAGGATGCTACTCAACAAAGCTCTATTTCACTTTGTCACTTTTTATGAGCAGTAAGGAATAGTTTGGATGAATGAATTCTAAACGCTTAGCTTCCAAGGAAATCACTAACTCCATGCTTAATAAGAAATACTACTAACCTACGCCACCTACTCCTTGAGGTACCTAAATCTTATGGGGCCGTTTAAACTAAATTGACTCTTTCATTACCCTCAGACGGGGTTGACCAGTAAATGCAGAAGTTAGAACTAGAAGTTTGTAATTCCTTCTTATGGCACAGGATTCACTTTTGACCTCTGGGATAGTCAAATTAACTTACTCATTTATGCAATTTTGATATACCATGCATCAACATCATTTGACATATTTCTTGATTGAATCAAACGATCACATTTTGTTTGGTTTCCGTCATTGCTTGACCACAAAATGCGCGAATATGAGCGCATAAACAACCCACTCTCTTCATACGCCATAAAAATTAGGCATCTCCGAAAAGCGATGGTTCGATTGATATATCTTTTCTGATTTTACCTAGAATTCTTGTGGCAGCTTTTTCTGTTTTTCGCTACCCAATTTTCAACATCTGATCTGTCTTTGCCTGTGAACTCCGACTCTGCAATACCTGTGTCCATATAATATTCCCCAGCATTGCTGTTAACAATTTTGAAGAGATATCGCTTATTCGTCAACAAAACTCACTTTAATAGTATAATAAACTATTCCAACTCTGATTTCCTCCCATTACTACATTTAATTTCCCACAATTGATTCCATCTTCATCTGAGTCTTCCCAACGCTCGATTCGAAAATTACGTAAATAATATAATTATCAACTGTTTCGAAAATCAACCTAATCCCGACTTTAATTTTCAAGCTCAGGACAATTTTAATAAAAGCAAACAAATTCGTCGCTGCTTACTTAAATCTTTTAAATTATAAATCAACCAAAAGTAGAAAACTAGCGCAGAGATAATTTCCTTTTACTTCCATACACCTACAGAAGAGTGAAGCTCTCCCCAGAAGTACTTTGCGACAAGAAAAGAAGTACACACTGTTCACAGGATAACAAAATTAGTTCTCCTATCTCCATTCAGTGAGAATCACAGAAGAAGGGTTTAAAGAAGCAAATTTTCTTTAGGTAGTCACTCACTTTTGTAGGTTTGGGGGAAAAATTAACGAAAGGAAAACATTTTCACTCATTAAATATGCAGATTGGAAAATGCTCGAACTTGTGCATGGACGGTATTTGTACCTATCGTCTTTCCCAAAATGCCAAATGAAAATGTCGTCAGAGCATCGCGATTTGTTCGTCCTTGGTCCTTACTTAACTTTTCCTTATGAACGTTGTGTTTTCGTCATTGTGTAAAATGCGATTGAGGTGGAGGTTGGTAGAACAGTGGATTTCGTAACTAAATGTACAATTTCAATTGATTTCTTTTTCGCGACTTGAGATTACTTTTGTTTTTTGAAACCCTTTTCATCTTTTTAAAAATAATTATCAAATCAAGTTTAATAAATTTGTTGAGTTTTGACATACATTACACTTATAAGGAAAACGATCACATAAATCTTGATTAGGAACATATATTATCGCGATTATTCAGATGAGGAAATCTTTGAAATTATTGTTTTTGGACAAATAATCTCCTGGACTACTGTGCCTTTGCTATTTTCTTCTCCTAAAATGTATACGCAACTTTTATATTTTATTTAGAGCTTTACGGGTTAATTCTTCTTAAGGGGCTTACCTTTTATTTTACAGACAATTTAAATATGTACAAAAGCACAAGTTAAACACAGGACGAGGAGCGAGTGGTTCCATCACGCTGGCAGTTTCTTTTCCTCCAAGACCTTGTATAAGACGTCTTGAAAAAATGACAACCCCTGCTCGACGGTTTGTATGTTCAGCTTGGAAACAGCATACCTAGAGTTAAATTTTAAGAAGGACTTGAAGCATGTTCCTCCAAAGGGGGAGAATGCCGTCACCACTTTCTTTTCTGCTAAGTTTAGAAGAATTACTCAAGCAGCATGGACTGTGCCGTATGCCAAGAAGTGTATCATATAAACTCTATTAACCGATGTCTCCCGGATGTTCTTTCATTTGCATTTTAATTCAAAGGTAAACAGTGAACGAGTTCGAGAAAAGTTGTGAAAGGAAGATTGCTTGTCTGTTAATTAATTGATCCTGCGATTGTGGGACATGATTGTGTATTCGCCAGTACGAATTTCATTTAAGGATTTTCAACTTATCATGTATATTCAGTGGTTTGCAAAGGCAGCTGGGAAGGATTGTTTCTTAATTACAGGTGGGGATGTTGGACAATTTGAATTAGCTGCGAACTATTTCGCTCTGAAAGTCGAATATCAGGTGGAGTATTTATACTGTGCTAAAGTAGTTATATAAATTTATGATTCTTATTTTAAAACAACTGCATTTTCAACTACTTCTTACCTCTTTCTACCTCTTTGTAAAAACGTAAACCCCGTCAATTTTTTCTTTTATTTTAATTTGTGTTAATTTCATTTCTAACATTTTTTTTGGTCTCCTTTTAGCCTTTTGGGTTTGTGGTATCCTCCTCTTTGCGATAAACACGACATTCCATTTACCTCGTACAGAGATAATTTGAAGAGAAAATTCATTAAGTAATACACAATATTTCTTCGTTTTAGCACCACTTAGCTTTCCCCAATTTCCAAATTACCATCCCGCCATCTTATATTAAAAATTTAGTATTTAAAATGTTTAATTTTATTTTGTTAAAAAAAGTCTAATCATAAAATCTTTTTCCATTTAGAGCAAAGTCAATTTTTACATTATAATAATTCCCCAATGTGTACTGCAAGTTGACCGTTGGCTGACCAAAAAAAGAGTATTGAAGTTTTCGCTTGCGCATAAGCCTGCTCAGGCTATTTACTTTTGGATGTGAGTAACCTTTGCTCTGGCTGGCACGATCGTATTCTAGGCAATCTGCAATTGGTAAAATTTTTTGTTATTTCCGGTTTTGAAGCCTTCGAATTTTAAAATTCTTATGGAACGTGCGCTCCTTGTACAGGAAAGATGCTGCAAGCAGCTAGCCGATACTCTGTCCCAATACGGGGATGATGTAGCAGTGCTGCAGGAGATGCCTTGGACAGGGACCGGTTTCCTGCAGAAAAGCAACTACACCATATATTATAGGAGCCGTCCAATAAATCACGTGTCGGGGTAGGTTTCTTAGTGAAATATGAAACATGCTGTTACCGGCTTTGAAAACATAAGCGAACGGCTAACCACTCTGCGCTTGGGAGACAAATTTAGAAATACAAGCCTCATTAACCGCCGCCACCTCTCAGACTTGATGAATGTCAGAACATGTAGGGGGGCCAATTAAATCCGGTCACTATCTCGTTGGCATAGTGCTTCGGGTTCGAATAGAACCACCGCGTAAAATATCCTCTGACAATCAGGTGAGAGATAAAACTGAAGCTGTTCAGAGCGCACCCCTCCACAACATCTATAAGGGGGAAATGGATGCCGCAATAGCCGTAGTCAACAGAGATCCTGGAGACGAAGCATCAACAACACCAAGCTTCTCATCAACTGATGCTCAAGATGTGAGATAGCGAATCAATGCTTGACGACTAGCATTATCTGTCCCATACATGAAAAGGGAGATATCACTCAGTATAGTAATTATAGAGGTATCCTGTGTGGAGTTGCCAAATCTCCCATCAGGCACGTCCCTTCGTGCGGATAAGGGAATGCACGGCGAATGTGTCATGGCCTTGCACATGCACGCATCCGGAGATGTGCGTATATGGGCATGTTTATGCGCAGGCCGGGTAGGTGGGAAGTAAATGTCCATCCGTGGATAAGAATTGGCTATGGGAAGGATACCCAGAAATAAAACCAAACATGGAGGAGCAGAAGAAGAATGAAGTTACGGTGCAGGGCTTTGGAAACCCAGTACCGGCGGTTTTTAGGAGTGAGCAAGCGGGCTCCCGGCCGTCGATATCCAACGACCGCAGTGCCTCAGTAGTGGGAACCTTGGCTACTGTGGCATCTAATGTTACAAGCGTACGGGAGGAACTTGAACTAGCTCCAGTGAAGGATCCGTTCAGAAGGAGCTCGATTTTTCGCAGATCCCCTCCCACACGGGCACAAGCCCCCACAGTCGCTACCCCCAGTGGGAAGCGTATAGCGGGAGTCTTCGATGAGGAAGAATCACTGACGCCGATTCACCCGAGCGATGTTTTGGGCAATGATCAGTCTGGAGCTGCTTTTACTGCCCTCGGTAAAAAGATCATAGAGCTGTGTGAGTTTATAAAGGAGCGCAGCAACATTCACCAAAATATAAGGGCCATGATAAGAGGCATCCGTTTGACGTACGGCAAGGCCCAGGATGAACGAGTAGGGAAGTCGCGATTGGAAAAGTGAACCAGGCAACTCAAGTAACGCCGGTTCAAAACACAAAAGGGGAGAAACCGGGGAAGAGGCTGCGCGAGAAGCTGAATGACTCAACAGGCCAGCAAACCCCGAAAAGAAAAAAGGACACTCAAACTGTTGGCAGCAGGGAGAGTGAGAATAGGCTGGGTTATGTGTCGCCTTAGGGAACAGGTGGCGTTAAATCGGTGCTTTAAATGCCTTGGCTTTGGCCACATTGCGAAGTCATGCACTAACCCAAATGACAGGTCAAAGCAATGCAGGAGATGCGGAGTGGAAGGCCATATCAGCAAGGACTGCGGAGCTGACCCAAATTGTCTACTGTGCAAAGGAAAGGAGGGTGTGGACCATCGGCACATTGCGGGCAGCAGCAGGTGCCTGGAATACAGGAGAGCCCTTAGCACAAATCGCAGATGAAGTTGATACAAATCAACCTCAACCACTGCGAGGCGGCGCAGGATCTACTAGCGCAAACCATCCGCGAGAAAAACATCGATGTGGCCATACTAAGTGAACCATACCGAAACCGCGGTGGTAGCGTTTGGGTCAAAGACCAAACGGGCCAAGCAGTGTTATGGACTTGTGGAGAACAAGCCTTCCAGGAAATAATGCAGCACCCGGAGGGGGGCTTCATCAGAGCGAAGGTGAAGGGCATCCACATCTACAGCTGCTATGCTCCACCCAGCGCTACACTCGTCGAGTATGAGCGGATGCTTGCTGCTCTTGTTTTGGATGCAAGAGGACGTTGGCCGATCATAATAGGAGGCGATTTCAATGCGTGGGCTCTTGAATGGGGCAGCCGGATAACTAATGTGAGGGGACCTGTTCTCCTCGAAGCATTCGCGGAGCTGGACGTGGTACTGGCGAATGCTGGGTCTTCGTACACTTTCCGGGGAAGGGGCCTGGGGTCTATAGTGGACCTGACATACGTGAGTGCCACTTTAGCCAGTAGAATCGCTTGGCATGTTAGTGAGGCAATCTGCATAGAGATCAAGGGCGGCTCGAGCTCGAAAAAGAGTTTTCGCAGAATGCCGGGTGGAATGCTTGGCTGGACAGTTTGAAACTGGCAGTGAAGACTAGGCCCGAACTTTTCGCCAACACCTTCGAGGCGTGCCTAAAAGAAGGAATATTCCCTGCCCAGTGGAAAAAGAAAAAGTTGGTGTTGCTTCCGAAGCCTGGCAAGCCACCTGGAAACCCAGCGTTTTATCGTCCTATCTGCCTGTTGGATACAATGGGGAAGATGATGGAGAGAGTCATCTACAACAGACTCCTGCTCAACGTCGAAGCCAGCAATGGTTTGTCGGAACGCCAGTTTGGTTTCCGACGCGCCCACTCTACGGTGGACGCAATTAACATGGTGGTAAACCTGGCAAAAGGTGCACTGATTTCTGAAGAAGATGTGGAGGTTCACGCGACGGAAACAGTGAGAGCGGTAAAGTCCTGGCTAGAAAAGGCCGGGCTGACCTTGGCGGACGCGAAAACGGAAGCGGTCTTAATAACGAAACGTAGGAAAAATAACACTGTAAAAGTGGAGGTCGGTGGACATACGGTCGTATCAAAGCCGGCTATCAAATACCTGGGGGTAATAATTGACACCAAATTGAGTTTTAGGGAACACCTAGAGTATGCATGCCAAAAGGCAGCTAGTGCCACCACGGCACTTGCAAAAATGTTGCCAAATATTGGTGGGCCGAAACATTGCCGGAGGTTGGTGCTAGCCGGAGTGGTGCGCTCCATCCTGCTCTATTCGTCGCCTGTGTGGACAGAGGCGCTTGCAAACTCTCAGAGGCGGAAGCAGGTGAACTCGGTTTACCGGCGGATGGCTTTGAGGGTTTGCAGTGCTTTTAGAACCACATCAGATGAGGCAGTATTGGTGGTGGTAGGCATGATCCCGGTTGACATTCTGGCCAAAGAAATGAGTGTCCTGTACAATGCAAGACATATGGAGGGGCATGCACAGCGTAGAAATGCGGCAAGGTCAGAGTCGCTTGATATCTGGCAACGCAGATGGGACGAGTCTACGAAAGGTCGGTGGACGCACAGGTTCATTCCCAACATTAGGGTGTGGCTTGAGCGAAAACATGGGGAGACCAACTACCACTTTACCCAGTTCCTCACGGGGCACGGTGGTTGCTACAGGCAGTATCTGAACCGCTTCGGGTTGGATGATTCTCCGAATTGTCCCAGATGCGATGGTATACGGGAGGATCCAGAGCATGTGATGTTTCACTGCCCACGATTTGCGATGGAGAGAAAGAGCTTAAACCAGGTGCTGGGCAGGAGCGTGACCCCGGAGAGCTTGGTTACTGAGATGCTAGAGTCCGAGGAGAAGTGGCTTGCGGTTGGCTCCGCAATCATCCAAATGCAGGAGGAGTTGCTGAAAGAACAAAGAAGGAGGAAAGCTGCAAATAGGAGAAGGATGAGTGCCTAAGAGCAAACCTACCCCGCGAAGTAATACCTCAACGGTGGTCCCGCGGGGCTGGAGCCGAAGAGACCAGGGGTGGGTTTTAGTGGGTGTGAATCCCACACGCGCCCGCTGTAGTTCCGCCGTTCGGACGACGGAGCTGCGGCGGAGGTGTCTTTCTAAGATTTTCCACCTCCGTGTACGCACAAAAAAAAAAAAAGAGGTATCACGTTGCTGAGTACCCCCTATAAGATATTCTCTGCTATCTTGCTAAGCCGGATAGCCCCATACGCCCAGGACATCATTGGCCCATACCAAAGAGCGAATCAGCAACAGATTAGATCGTCCCTCAGCGGCAAGTGGTGTAAACACTGTTGGAATATGACCATTAGTTGCAGCATCTACTCATCGACTTTAAGGCCGCCTATGATAGCATAGCCAGGGTAAAACTGTACACGTCATGAGAAAATTTGGTATGACGACGAAAAAGATAAAACTAACAGTGGAAGAATACGCGCTTTGGGTCCTTTGGAGCTCTTGGGTCTGGGGTCTTGGGTTTGTTAATTTTTCAAGATCCGTTGCAAACCCATCCATCGGTTAAAGGACACGTCAAGTTTTGTTAAATGGCACGTAAGGGAGCGAAATTCTCGAAAGATCCCCTCACATTCCCGAGTCAGGCTAGTAAAGAGGCAGTCAAGCGTGTGCCGACAGAACACTTCAGATGGAGCTTCAATATTTGCGGACGGATCTTCAAGATCAGTTTCACAATCTAGTTTCTTTTGGTATGTCTCTACTATTGGCTATTTCCGACCACCCGGGATTGCATTTACGCCATTGTAAATCAAATTTTTGTCTCAACAGACTATTTGACATTTTGTGTTTGCGAACAATTTTTTCCAACTTTCACTTGCCAATGTACAGTATCTTTAAAACGAAGGATTAGCGGATAGAGTAATGGGTGAAAATTGAGGATGTTAATCAGCCTATATATGAGTGGATACTGCCATATTGAGTGGAAATCTTTCTATTGTTTTGTATCGAACAATATATGTATGTATATTTGGTTGGCAGCTGCCTCTTGATGAGGTATAGTGCGTCAACCTAACCTATGCGCTATCATTCGCAGTTATATGAAATGCAATTCAGGTCCCTCTGCGACTTCCTAAAACGTCAGCACTCCTTATCTACTATTCTGCACCAAGTGCCCATGGGGGGACCCAATCGTCGGCCAAATCACGAGAATGAATTCCAGTGCATGGCGTTGCTAGCAAAGCAATTATCGCCCCTCCTTAATATGCGACTTATCCACTGCGTGCCAGGCTAGTGCCGCGAGCAAGTTCTTCGTTAAGCAGTGGCAGTTCATAATTATCAATTTCGCGTAAATTTACTGTATTTTGAGCCATGGAAATAAGATGCTCACGTCATAATTAACGAGGATAATTGACATTTTAGTAATATACTACTAAAATATTGCAGCTAGCTCCGAGACGGTTTGGTAGCCAGACACAACTCGCAGAGCTCCTTGTCTTTGTACTTGTGTGAGGCGTTTAAAGTACATTTACTTACTGAGGCAGTCAGCCCATGTTTTGGAACCATAAAGGAGGACGGACTGAAATGCGCTCATTATCAGCCATAGTTATACTATAGCCAAGGAAATGGCACAACAGTTCTTTTAGGATGCAGTACGACGCTTGACAATATTATTAGTATTATCGCGGTAATGGTAACCTGGAGGGATTAGGAAGATTTTCTGATTTGAATAGTTGATTCGGGTCTGAAGTGTTTGATTGAAGAGCTAAATTTATAAAAATAATTTAACTTGGTTTCACTCAGGAACACTAGTTGAGATGTATTAAAGCGGTGGATATCTGTATGATTTATCTGCATTGTTTGCGATGAATGACCGCACGAATCATCGGCTTATGAGCATGGTTACCGGGACTGGAGTTAACTGATCCATCTTTGAGTTTTCTATTTTGAAACGAAATTGACACACTTTTTACAGCAGACAAATTGTTGGACTTTGACGTGAGAGTTCATCTGGTCTGAGTAAGCAGTCGCATCTCACTCAGCAATATTCTAACATGTTAAGGGGGTAGTTTGGTACAGCACGTGTGCAGGTACTTTTTGCAATACAATATTTGGTTACACTGTCACTTGTTTGAAGTGAACACATATGCGATTTGTCGCCTAACTTTTGTGAAACCGCGTCAAATGTAACAAGCTACGGGTTCAGTTTGCGATTCTACAGCTTCATATTTGTTCTGATAAGCGCGTTACTATAAGCGAATTCCCAACCAATAAAGCTTTCAGGATTTTGGCGGATATTTGTTCCGTGTGTTATCAAGACCACAAATTATGAGGTTATTCAGTAAGCTGTTTTCTCCAAAGGAAAATAATATGTGGGGAACTTGGTTGCGTATGGAAAGAGAGAGGGAGAGATATGGTGTTTTGTTATTGATCGTGTGACTTTTTCATGAAATTTACAAGCGATTGCACAACAGCAAAAAGAGTGATTTTAATACTAATTCTCTTTTCGCTGGTATATTCTTCTGTATTTATTATGGTTTCCAGTTGGCGCTTATTTTATCTTATACTCATATTCCATTTCTTCTACTGGGTTGTAAGACGAGCGATGTCGTTTTTGCACTTCACAATGTCATTATATGTCAACTATTCGCTCCTCTTTGGAGGGGCGTCCACATAATCTCTTTGCTAATATTGTCATTCCTAGTTAGACGATGAGCTGGTTATCGAGTTCCTTTCATTAGCAAAGCTCTTAACTGGCTAAAAAATGAGCAACATAAGTGATAGCTGTTTGGTACAGAAAAAAATCGGCCATAAACATACTTAGCCCCAGACGCCAAAAGTCCGAACGGCTGGTTCGACCATGAATATAAGTTAGCAACGGAACGGAAGAATGCTGCATACCGGGCCGGCTGAACAGGTTGCGGTGGGTGGGACATCTAATCAGAATGGATGAGATTATCCAAGTCGGAAAGTTTATAAGGGCAATATCTATAGTAGAAAAAGAAGACGTGGCAGACCCTGTATGGAATGATGGCGTAGGTCAGAACAAGAGACAGCTTTTAGGGATCTTGAATTGGTAGACTTCGGCGCAAAACCGGGAACCTAGAACAGATACCGGTTGCTGTGCCGCTGATGATGATGATGAAATAATCAGATAAAGAATATTATAAGAAAAATAAAAGAATTGGTAACTTTAGTTTTTACCATATTATATTTCCTACAATTTTAATTTGTTACTACTTGCTATATATTTTTTTAAACTAGGCGTAATATCTTTCCCACATTCAGTGAATCAGAATACACATGTTGCCCAAAGTATTGAAACCGTGTAAGCTAGTGTTATTAATGTTACTGCAATGATATCAAGCAGAACATTATCAAAACCAGTGAGTAATTTCAGTAATAAAAATGTCCTCTTGTTTAACAATATAGGGTAGTTACTTCGAACAATATCTAGAAAAAAAAATTAAATAGACACACAGTTACCCAGTTTATTCTCCTTGTGTAAGTACACTTTCATTTTCTAGATTAAATTTCTAGTTATGATTCAATGTTTATTCCAATGCCATTGTAGTTTCTTGGTTATTATGATGTTTGCGCGGTGTAAAGGGGCCAAGTAAAATGCTTGTGACACCTGGTTCGGCGCGTGTTGGAACTGCCAAAAATGTCTGGCTGCAGAGAAAACATATTAAAATATGTGTATAAAATTCAACCGTTATACTAAAACGTAGGTACAATTTCTATAATAACCGGCTGATTTCTGACATTATTCCGAAGGAAACATAATCAAATAGAAAACAGGAAGCTCGACGCCTCAGGTATGAAAAGTTTCCTACCAAATTCGTCAATATCGCCATTAAAGTCTATCTTACTCATGACACCATTTTTTCAAATTTTTAGGTAGTTTCTGAGAACGGGTACTTGAAATAATTTACCATTTTCGAACCCTCACACCCCTTGCTTTTGGTACCAATGTCAAAACTAATGTCTGCCTCGAAAAGTACTGATCGATACCTTCCATTTAATATCCCACATAGCTATATTCGGAGAAAAAAAATGTATGCTTGCATGTACGGAGACTCCCTACTTATTTCGTGCAAGGAGATTCACAGTTCCCACCTTTTCACCAAATTTCGTATCAATAGGAGTAACCGTATCTCAAGAAACTGGTTTGACAGACAGTAAACCGATTTTAATAAAATGTTGTCATCAGAAAAACCTTAAAAATTACACTTTTTACTTTGACGATTTCAAGTAGGAATTTTATTCACCTTCGTTGAATGTTACCTGCTGAAGCAACAGCAGCACAGATTCTATAATACCCAATCTTTGCTATACATCCCTGTGAGGATTTCACACAGAGGAACTTTTAAGTTTCATACGAGGACTATGACGTAGGTTTGGTGTCCGCGAGCTCTTAGACTTTACGGTGTGGGTACCTAGTCTCAACTTCCCTTACCAAAAAATTCAAGGCCGAATATTCCTTGATATGTGCAGTCCTTTCCAACTCTGTAATTACTTAATTGCCAGTGTTATTTCTTTGGACATTATCTTCCGTATTGATCCCAATAGCATATCCGGCACGAACATTTTCGTAGTTTTCCCCTCGACACCTACTTTTACTCCTCGATCCTGTGTTAGTCTTATGTTACAGCGTTCTCCAGCTGATTTTCTTTGATTTTATGTCTCCTATTAGTTTGAACAGTAAAATAAGTTACTAGTATCCTGGCCTAATTGACTCAATTTCTTTTTTGATTATTGGATGAATGCATGGGAAATTTTCAGTGATTTTCCCCAAAGTATAGTAGAAATAATGCTACTATTAATTTTATCTGAGCAAACATCTTTATGGTGATATAGAGGAATCGCCATAATTTTTCCAAATTTTCATGTTAGGTAGCTTCTGAGAATAATAATAATAATAATTTTGAAGCATGGCCTTAAGGATACACTACAGGACCACAAAATATTGTAGGGGCAATTGGTAAGCATTGTGGTCGCCGTGGTTATTATCGCTGTTTAACTCAGGTACCCATTAACAGCTGAGTCGACTGATATCTGACACTGGTATTCAGTCACGATACAAATCCCCCCGCTGCCAGCAAAATTTTAACCGCGATCATCTACTGGGACATGCAAGCGCTCTAATCATTAAGTCATTGGGACCGTTCTAAGTTTCTGAAAATGGTTCCGTGAAATAGATGATCACATTTTATCCCCGTACTGCCTTCTTCTAAGCCTGATATCAAACCTGATACCGGAAAGTATTAATCGAGACCTTTCATTTGATATCGCACATGCTTATATTTGGTGGGGAAAAATTTTATACCACGAAAACGTTCGTTACAGAAATAATTTATTACCTACAAATGTAAACCTAATCAGTTAGTGACTGGCATTCCACTCATATATGCAGGCAGTATTGAATGCAAAGTTTTGTACTAAAATTTCAATTTAGTTTTATGCCCGAGTAAAGTTAGCTTCGTTCCGTAAATTACCATAGCAATTCGCAAGGTCGCTAGAGTGAAAATTCTAGTTAAGCTTTTAGTGGGGCACTGTACTTCAAGGGGGCCATCCCGTGTGTCAGATCAGCAGAATTGAATTTTTTTTTGGCATCAGTTGTATCTAGATATAGTGTAGAATATATAGACAACGTGATTTTTTTTATATTCGGAGTCGTTCGAAAATTATAGTGTTAAACCCGTGATAAGTCACATGCTAGATTTATGTCAATCGCCATATTAAAGCTCGTATTTATCGGTGCGAAAAACGTTAGAATGACTTCACTAAAAGGGCAAGAATTGAAGCCAAGGCCGTACATGTGTTTCTTCAAGAACCCTAAGGTTTATGGACTAGCGATAGTAAATTAATGGTCAGTTAAGGCTTTATGACTAAAAATTGCATTCTACTTTTTAAATGCGTTTTCTCGAAACTGCATGTTGAAAATCGGCTGCCACCATAACCAAAAATCTATCCAACGAAATTCTTTCAAATTTTCACGACTTATTCAGAACATATTTCTACAATCCGCAAACTAGGATAATTGAGACTCATTTAGTAGTTTTGTTTATTCATTAACGAACACGGCCCCAAAAATTTAGTTTTTAATATTTTTTAATAATCCTAGTTTGTGGAGTGTAGTAAGTCTGCATGTTAATATGCCGTTTACTTTTTTTTTAAGATGATCGTAGCGCCCTCTAGCGTGGTAGCAGAAAAATACATTTTTGGAGATGGGTACATAAATTGCTCTGTATTTCAATAATGAATTTCTGGGGCTGTTATCAGACTGGAAAAATTACTACGCACGCTCAAAATATTGGTAAATATATGGTGAAAAATTCAAATTTGTATCTTTATCCAGTTCTTCACAAAAAAATTCTAAAAGAAGCGAAAAAAACGGCCTCACACAGGATCACCCCCCTAATGGCAGGGTCCCCTTAATGGCAGGGTTTACTTAATTGGAAAACCATTGCATCAGGGAGTTCCCTTCAACTCATCATCATCAACGGCGCAACAACCGGTATCCGGTCTAGGCATGCCTTAATAAGGAACTCCAGACATCCCGGTTTCAAGCCGAGGTCCATCAATTCGATATCCCTAAAAGCTGTCTGGCGTCCTGACTTACGCCATCGCTCCATCTTAACCAGGGTCTGCCTCGTCTTCTTTTTCTACCACAGATATTGCCCTTATAGACTTTCCGGGTGGGATCATCCTCATCCATACGGATTAAGTGACCCGCCCACCGTAACCTATTGAGCCGAATTTTATCCACAACCGGACGGTCATGGTATCGCTCATAGATTTCGTCATTGTGTAGACTACGGAATCGTCCATCCTCATGTAGGGGGCCAAAAATTCTTCGGAGGATTCTTCTCTCGAACGCGGCCAAGGATTCGCAATTTTTCTTGCTAAGAACCCAACTTTCCGAGGAATACATTAGAACTGGCAAGATCATAGTCTTGTACGGTAAAAGCTTTGACCCTATGGTGAGACGTTTCGAGCGGAACAGTCTTTGTAAGCTGAAATAAGCTCTGTTGGCTGACAACAACCGTGCGCGGATTTCATCATCGTAGCTGTTATCGGTTGTGATTTTCCCTTCAACTAATATTTATAAAAATATAACATATGTAGCCCCAGTATATATCGGAAAATTTATACTTAATGTCATGGGTGACATTTCTCAGAATATTTCATTATGAATAGGATAGATTTGCTGGAGTTTAACACCGATTAATACAAAAACTACTTGTTTTATATACTTTTCAATATAAATTTTTAAAAAATTGTGAAGGATTATTTTTTGTAGCTTTATCCAATTTGCATTCGACCCTTATGTGGAAACAGATTGAATGCAACGTATTGTACTAAAATTTCGATTTAGTTTTATCTTGCACTGAAATTGGCTCCGATCCTTAAATTATCTTTGGAGTTCGCAAGATTGCTAGCTTGAAACCGTAGTTGGGCCATTGTTGGTTAAACTATCAGGAGGAGTGTTTTCGTTGTGTCTGATTAAAGCCATTAAGGAACAAGTCGGGAAACCGGAAGCTTGACGCTTCAGGTATAAAAGATTTTGTGTTTCCCTATGTGAGGAGCATAACGTAGTTCTCCATTGATTTATAGCATTGACCCAAGATATTGAAATCGTTCAGTTCTGGGCAGGTTACTGCCATTGCCAGAACTCAGCGATTTAAAAATCTCGAGTCAACGCTATCAGCCAATGGAGAACTGCGTAATGAAATTGTTTCACGCATTAATGCAACCTGGATGAAGTGGCATTCCACAACTGGTGTTCTTTGTGATCGGCGTATCAGCGCACGTCCCAAATCTAAAATTTACTGCAATGTCGTCCGTCTGCCACTCTCTATAGTTCTAAGTGTTGGCCGACTATAAAGGGTAATGAACGGCGTCTTGCGGTAATGGGGACGAAGATGTTGCATTGCACTGGTGGCGTGACACGTTTTGATTACATCTGAAATGAGAATATCCGCGATCGATATGGGTTTGCATCGATCGTGGAAAAAGTGCAAGAGAGGCGTTTTCGATGGTGTGGTCACGTAATTCACACTAACGAGAATTCAACAACCAGTATTGATCAGAACATCGAAAGCAATGGTAAGAAACCAAAAAGCCGGACAAAACAATGGTGGCTTGATACGCTGGATGGGGATTTAAAGGTCTCGCGATTACATCCTGATGAGGCATTTGATAAAATAAAATGACGAAACCGATCATCACGAGCCGACCCCGCTTGTGAACTGAAGGCTGAAGAAAAAGAAAAAGATGTGAGGAGCGACGAGTGCACGACAGCTCCGTGTAATATAGCTAAAAATTCCATTTCTCTCTATTTTCTAGAAAGCGATTTAAATAAATCATTTGATGGAAAGCCCTATGTTGATAATGGTCAACCTCATACGCTTCACGCTCTCAGTTTAATATTATTAGCGAATGAAAACAATTTAACCAACATCAAATATAAACAAGTCGGAATACCGGAAGCTCGCACTTCGGGTATAAAGGTTTTGTGTTCATCTTACGTAAGATCCAACATAATTTTTCATATTTTTCCAAACTACGAGACATACGTACATATTACAGCCATAGATACGCTCACGTCAGGCTCACCCTAAACAAACAAACTGCCTATTTCCGAATACTGTACACATATATGCACTTATATAAATTGATCGTACCCATATTTCCCATTTACTTCTTACATCTATTTGAATTAGGCACTACCCGCAAAGTTCATTAGCACGCATATTTATATACTTACATACACACATGTCTGGTTGACAAATAACTAAAAAACTAAAACAAAATAATTCTCTGTCACCCAATTCATAAGAATTCATTTGGTTGTGGTATTGACCAATTGATATGTGATGATGACGTCATGCAGGTTGTAGAGTGCACGAAATTCACAAAAAATTGTAAAGTTTCACCCCCTATAACTTTGTTAATAATAGTTGGATTTTCTTCAAACTTGATCAAACTGTGCATTATGTTCTTCATTATACGCATGCCAAATTTTATACTTCTGGGGTGAACATACGGGGGGTGCCGGATAAATTTCTAAAATGTGGAAATATACTATTATTAACTTTATTTGTGCAGATATCGGAACCGGATATATTTTGAGGCCTAGATTTCGTAGAGATGCACCACTGTGATTTTTTTCAGATTTTTCGGTTGGATAGGTTCTGAGAACGAGACCTGTTACACTTTTTGTGGGCCATATTTTGAACCCTCACTCCCCTATGTTTCATCTAATATCAAATATTGAACCAGATTCGAAAAGTACTAATTGAGACCTTTCATTTGATACCCTACATGGCTACATTCTATGAAAAAACAATTTGCACCCTCCATTCACATGTACGGGGAGCCCCCCCTTAAACTTAACACAAGATGGCGCCACTTACTGCATGTAAAGGGATCACCAGATCACATACTCCTACCAATTTTCGTGACAATCGGTCTAGCCGTTTCCGAATAAATCGGGTGTGACAGACAGACAGACAGACAGACAGACAGACGGACAGACGGACAGACAGACACCGTCTCGATTCTAATAAGGTTTTGTTTCACACAAAACCTTAAAAAAAGGGCTAGGGAGAATTAGATTCTTCTTGAATGGAATTTTAATATTTCACTCGCATTTCAATTATTCTCGTTAATTATGACGTCAGCATCTTATTTGTATGGCTTAGAATGCTGTTAATTAGCACGAAATTGATAAGTTTGAACTTCTATAACGTTCCCACTAATAGGATTATGAAACCTGGCATGTGTATGCACAAGGCTGTCCTCTATGTCGGTGCAAAGTGTAGTACACTTAGGATGAACTTAAGGGGAGTTTTTTAGTCTATTTCTAAAAGTTGATAATATACTATTAGTAAACTTTTTGAGCAGATACCGGAATGGGACATCTCTCGAAGATTCGATTTCACATAAGTGTTTTACACAAAACCTTAAAAAGGGCTGCAAATAAATAGATTCTTCATAAATGTGACTTTAATATTCCAGGCGAATGTCAATTATTCCGGGTAATTATGACGTCAGCATCTGATTTGCATGGCTTTGGAAGCGGTAAACTCGCACGAAATTGCTAAGTTTGAACTAATATAACTTTGGCGTTAATTGCCGCATTTCCATGAAATTTAGCGCATATATACGAAATATTGTCCCCTATGCTGGTACAAAATTCGGAAGTCCTAGGATGAATCTAAGGGGGGTTTTTCAGTAAATTTCTGAAAAGTAGTAATATACTATTAGCAAGTTTATTTGAGCAGATATCGAAATGGGACATATTTTGGGGCCTAGATTTCATCTAGGCGCATCCCCCTGATTTTTTTCGGATTTTTAGATTAGGTAGTTTCCGAAAATGAGTCCTGTCTCACTTCAAGTGCGTACATTTTGACTCCTTACTCACGCACTTTGCAATTTATGCCAAAACTAATGTCAGTTTCGGAAAGTACAAATGGAGACTTTTCATTTGGCACCCTACACAACTATATCCGGTGAAAAAAATTTTTGAATCCCCCCTTTGCATGTTTGGGGAGCCCCCCTTTAAACTCCACCTAAATTTATGCCACTCGCTGTGTACGTGGGATTTCATAGTTCCCATCTGTTCACCAAATTTAGTTCGGATCGGTTTAGTCGTTTTGGAGAAAAATGCGTGTGACAGACAGACAGACAGACAGACATTGAATCGATTTTAATAAGGTTTTGTTTTACACAAAACCTTAAAAAATGAGGAGATGGCCTTCAATTTCATATGCAGCTGCCTTACATCCTCAGGATAGGATACCTTTGAAATATTTTCTTCTTTGCATCTGGGAGACCTTTTTAAATTTATACAAGCCTGAACAGGGTCGAATACCAGCTGCACTAAAATTTGAACAACCAATAAAATAGGAAACCATTTATTACAATATTAATATGTATCAACCAGTTAAAATATAAACATTTCACTCCAAAATTCGTCAGTGATCTCAGTTCCTTCCGAAATTTATTCAAATAATCAAAAGAAATGCCATCAATCCAAAATATACACCTCTTCCATCGTGCATTCAAACGATCAAATATTAAAGTCAGCGATCCAAATAATTTCAAACATACATTTCATTCTGAAAACATCCCCGCTAGACTTTAATTAGCTATCTATCCGATATTCATCTCATCAAATATTTATCTGGCCTATAAATGAGTGAATTTAAATCACCGCGATCAAAAAAGTAAACAAAACCTACGACGAACATCAAAGAGAATGAAAATCCTTTAAAACGTTAATGACCAAAGCACGGGAAATCTTGCATCCTCCACCTAATAGTTTACCTAGATGCCAAAGTCACGTCGTTCGACCGGTAAACAAATAATCCTAATTGTACATGGGAATAAATCTTTTGGCTTCAAGCAGTATTTTTGATGGCAATGGTTGCGGTGGTCGTTAGCGTGATCATTTCAGTTAATCCGAAAGATGATTCAATAGTGTACTTCCGATCATTGATCAAAACAATGTTTTGGCTAGAGTTGGCCTAGCGGTGGCTTCTAGTGACGGTTCCAATCTTGGCGTAAAGCACTGAATCCTCACTCGCTTCGCTGAACACACTATTTTTGCTAGAGGCCTTATGCATAAATAAATCCAAATTTCATTTTTCCAACATCAGCGCTCCTGGGCCAAATGAAAGGGAAATATCTACAAAGTAATGTGTAATTATACACATTAAAGAGAATAGATTATCTTGTATCATTTTGCCAGTGGGGTTGCCAAGATATTGGACAGGGTTTTTTTTTTTTAATTCTACATTTAGTTTGGGAAATAAACGACAACATCCTAGGGAATTTGTATTTTTTCCCCTCATTCTTTTTTAAATCAGAGATAGATCCTACGTACGTGTTGTTACTATCTGGTCTGGTCTCAGTATCCAGAAAATAATCATTTTATATATAGAATACCACATTTTAGCGTCGTCATTACCAAATCATACGCCAGGATCCTTGATCTAGATTAGTGTTTGAACTTGAGGTCTGCCGGTCATGGTATCGCTCATAGATTTCATCGTTATGTAGGCTACGGGATCGTCCATCCTCATATAGGGGGCCAAAAATTCTTCGGAGGATTCTTCTCTCGAACGCGGCCAAAATTTCGCAATTCTTGTTGCTAAGAACCCAAGTCTCCGAGGAATACATGAGGACTGGCAAGGTCATTGTCTTGTTCAGTAAGAGCTTTGACCCTATGGTGAGACGTTTCGAGCGGAACAGTTTTTGTAAGCTGAAATAGGCTCTGTTGGCTGACAACAACCGTGCGCGGATTTCATCATCATAGCTGTTATCGGTTGTGATATTCCACCCTAGATAGAAATTATCAACGGTCTCAAAGTTGTATTCTCCTATCTTTATTCTTCCTGTTTGACCAGTCCGGTTTGATGTTGTTGGTTGGTTGGTTTTCGGTGTTGACGTTGCCACCATATACTTTGTCTTGCCTTCATTGACGTGCAGCCCAAGATGCGATCTGGATGGTGGCAGTTTGTACGTCTCGGGTGGTCCTTCCCATGATGTCTATATCGTCAGCATAGGCCAGTAGTTAGTAGTACGCAGAATGACTTACTTTATATTCACCTGGGCCAACGTCTATGCTGCAGCGGAACTTTCGCTGCATATCCACCCATATATTCAGCCTATGTAGGCGCTACTCACATGGATGATTATCAAAACATACTGCCTTTTCATAACAGTTTCTCACCTTTTACCTTTAAATTATTCTTTTGGTAATCTAATCAAATTCGTGGCAATACCTGCCGTTAACCTGAACAACATACCTCGCCCCTTGTTTATTATCGCTGTCGGTAGAGAATGAGTTCTAAGAATTTTCAAAAGTAGCCCAATATGTAATTAGGGCGGTATACAGGTGGTTCTCTAGGTGGTTTATCTCTCTATTGTACCAACAAGAGTTGTCTGTTGAAAGTGAAAATAAACCAATCCGGCCTGGATCTCACTACCGCCTTGCTATATTGGGAATTCGGTGAAACCGATTCGCATCAGGGAAATAGTGCATAAAGAATGAAGTGTATTCCTATCCCTTATATATGTATTTCTCCGGCCACTTCATAGGAAAATTCAATACAATTCAGTACAGTTAGTTATACAAAGGAAATTGGTTTCGGCAATTTTCTTCGCCAGGTCTTTTACCCGCATTTGAACAGAGTTTCGCTCAATTCTGGAAGGCTGGCACCTTTTTATTGTCTGCAAATATTCAGCGCACAGTTGCCTAGCTTTTTCATTGGGCCAGACCTTGGGTACACTGTGATTTATTTTTATGCTTTCGCATGAAAGAATTGCATTTTCAAGGTTTTATGTAAAAGAAAACTTCCGCCTTTTAGTTTCCGGCCGTGGAAATATTCAAAGGGCATTTGTACATATGTATACAGTATTAGAGCGTGTGAGATTTTTACTCACTAAAGTCACTCCATAACTCCTGTCCTCTGTTTCGCAGAACCACCGGAACATGTTACGGCGCGGGGTGGGCAGGGCTGTAGACTCTCCGCTCCTCTGGCTTTCTCAACTTGCACTGAATGTGCCCCACCATGTAGCCAACTGCATTCCAGATTTTTTCGCACGCAAGAATTTTCCCAATCAAACTTTTCGGCGCTTCTATTCTTCCCAGTGTCTCCTCTAGACTTTTCCTCCCCTCTACGAATCTTGAGCAATGGAAGAAAACATGTTCGGGACAATCAGAATAAGACAGCGAGGTGAGTTACCGGGTTTAAACCTCTACACGTATTTACCGTATCCGCAATATCCCGGGAGAAACTGGATGAGATCATTGTTTATCCCATAAATACGCGTCACATCGCTGCCCAAAATGTCGATCCTCATTATTTCGATTACTCTGGAGGCCGCTTCATATGAGATGGTTCTAAATCCACAGCACAGTCTTAAGGCATTTCTTCTATAAACCGCACTCATCTTTTGAGCATTCTATATGGCATGCAGAGCAATATAGCTCTCATCATTGTAGCAATAATTATGCTGACTGCTGGTATTAGACGGCTTATTAAAAGCAGATTATAAATGTTGTTTCAACCTCGCATCAATTCAAAGGTATTTGATTACTTGTTGTGATGTGATGAAGTGGTTCGGCATGGGAGCAGTCATCTCTTTACGACCCTTCGTAATAAACATAGTCTGAGTTCTGTCAACTGCAAATGTATGATCTGCACATTTTTTATAGCAGTGATTACTTAAGTTTGATGTCATCGTCGATTAACCTGCCGTACTGATAAGCTCAAAGACTAACTATAGTCGCAAGTAATCTATAATACATTATTCACTCCAGAAATTCCCTCATACAGTCCAATAGACATATACATAGGACTGTAGCAGCGTAGTTAGTCAGGAGGTTTACCAGCGTTGGGCAACAATATTAGCCAAACAGTATTCAAACAACTCCACAAATATGTTCTTTTATCGTTACAGGGGGTATTACAGGTACACCTAAAGGCTTTGCAGGCTGCCAGCGCATATGGCCCTCCGGGGAAAAGGAAGCCAGAATAATTTTCAGCATTAGATCCATGTTTGTAATTCACAGAGCTGACTGACCTTTGAATCTCCCCATTACAACCCTGTAGCCACTTTCCCATGGATTTATATCCGCCTCTGGATACAGTTTTTAAAGCAGTCCCTCTCAGGCATGATGTTTCTTAAAGTTTCCTTGTAGACATATCTGTCTAGCCCGATGTGATGCTAAACGAGGATGAGGCAGGTTTCATCAGCAATTAGGCTTTCTAATGGGGAGTGTACACTGTCAGTGTTGGCATCAATAAGTCGAATACTGGCGCGATGCACTCAGTCATATTGAAGGCTTTCCAAAGTTTCTTTAGGACAAATATGTTCTGATGATATGGCACGTCTACAAATGTTTACTCGGTTTTGTCTGTGCATTGCTTTATCACCGCATGCCTACAAAGCCCTAGGATCGGCTACTCATATATTATTGATAGAATTTCGGTAGGGTTTGCTTATTATAGATACTTGCACCGCTGGTTCGTAGATCGTCTGCGAGAGCAAGTCCTGAGCGGTCCTGATCAACCAACCGTCATTTTCCCACCTCAGTTGATACCTTTTTAACTCGGGATACTTGCCGGCTACGAATCCAGAATAATATATATATATATAAATATAATAATATGCTATTATTAACTTTATTTGGGCAGATATCGCGATGGAAAGTATTTTGAGGAGTTATAACCATATCCGTGGACCGTCATAATTCTTGTCTGATTTTTCGGATGAGTAGTTTTTGACAACGGATACTTAAATTATTTTATCCTTTTCGGGCTCCCGTGCTTCTTCCTTTTGCAACCCATGTCAAAACTAATGCTGCCAGTGTCAAAACTAATTTCTGCTTCGAAGAGTATTAATTGGCACCTTTCATTTGACACCCCATATAGCTAGATTCAGTGAACAAGAAGAAGATTCTCTTAAGTTCAACGTGAAACATGCGATGAACTTGCGTAGGGGTTTACAGTTTCAACTTCTTACCAAATTTTGTAACAATAAGTGTAACCGTTTCTGAGATAAGTGCCTGAGACCGACGGGCAGACAATCCTGTTCGGGGTTGCCAGATCTTCCGTCGGACCCGATCCCGGGTGGCGAATGCGGGCATACTTATTTATGTGTAAATATGTGTTCATGGACACGTGTATATTAAGGATACCCATAAAATTAATTAATGAATTAATGAACTGTTCCAACAATGTTACAGACAATCAAAGTGACATCAAAGCGCAGGGTCATCGACTGTCGGTCAAGTCAAAGAATACGAGACAAAGAGGAGAAAAACTTTAGGAAATTAGCAGCCACCAAGAAATAAAACAAGGGCGTCTAAAATTTGAATGTGGCTACCGAAATGATACCCAAATAAAATTAACACGATGAATGGAATAAAGTCGTCAATAAAAAGAAGAACAAGAAATCGAATATGCCAATTCGCCTAGAGGCAATTGTAATCTCTAGAAATTTATCGTATGCAGAAATGCATGATGCATGAAAAGGTCAAAACAACCTAAAGGACCTGGGCGGAAATGTCGGCAAAAATCCAAAGAAGCCAGAAAGGTGATCTCATGTTTGAGCTGCAAAAATCCAGAATAGGGAAAAATTGATGACTTTTATAATCAATCGCGATACGTTTCCGAAAACATCTATATACAGTGCAAGGATCTCGATAAGGAGAGAAGGATCTGCACACAATAATTCAAGTTAGAGGAGTTCAGAAAAGAATCCACCGTGAGTTTAAGGAAAGCTTATGGCGGTATTCAAACGGCCACAATGTGACTACTAGTGGAGGTAACGCAGAATCGGAAATGGAAATTGTAATCGTAAATGAACCATACAGAAACCTTGGTGGCGGTATATGGGTCGCAGAGACGACTGATGGAGAGGCAATATGGAAGCGTGGTTGTCAAGCCATGCAATAGACCATGGGTCAGGCAGCTAAGCGCTATGCGTAGGCAAATATATGCGGTATATTGATAAAGAGCTACTACGCCCCATTGAGCCTCACACTTTCTGAATTTGAAGGCCTATTAGTCAATCTTGTTCTCCACACAAGGCGACTAAGTTGAAAGATGATCGCGGTGGAATATCGAGCATGGTAGACGGGTGAATTACTCAAGGGGGCGGTGTTTATTGAAAGCATTCGCCCTGATAGATATAGCTCTGGCCAATAAAGGTAATGTAAACATCTATCGGCAAGTGGGGCCTGGTTCAATTGTTGATCTGACTGTCAGTCCTACGCTGGCACGTAATATGTTCTGGCAAGGGATTGACATCTTCATATACAGCGAACACCGGGCAAACACCTTTGAACTAGGGACGAAGCCACAGGCTAGAAGACTCCAACGCCGGGAGCCCAAATCGAAAAGAACGCCAAGATGGTCTGTCGAAGGAATCGATGAACAAAAATTCATGAAGGTGTGACTAGACCAACCTAGTACAGATAAAGCTCTCCATGCACAATGCATCGCTAAAGCATGTGACACATCGTTGCTTAGGAGATACTCATTCCCCACTAGAACCCTCAACTGCTGGTCGAATAGTGAACTGGCAAGCCTTCGATCGACCTGCGACGGAGTCAGATGAATGGCTTAGGGAGCAATAGGTAGGATCGATCAAGGGCAAGAACAAGCCGGCAAGAACCTCAAGCTCGTCATCCAGCGGAGGAAGACGGAATGTTTTAAGAAGTTCTGTTCGAAGATGGGGATAAAAACGTGTGGGGGGGGTGCGGGTGAGTGTTCACCCCGTGGATCACGTGCCCTACCCACCTGTTACAAATCATGGTGATTCCACCAAGAACCAGAGACGAGCTGCTGGAGATTTGCGGTCGAATATGAAATGTGTACTGTATATTTTGGCGGAAGCTGGCACTGCTGTCTAAAGTTGGGGAGCCATCCTCTTGAAGACCCATATGTGTTCTGCTGTGTGATCTATTTATACTACTCTAAGTATATAGTATAGATTTAGGATAGTATAAATAGAACCTTAATGTCTGCAGATGAGCAAACTTGTTAGCACTGATGAAGGAACAAGTGGTTCCCGAAATATCGGTATTTGCAAGAATAAATATTCACACCAACGAAAAAGAAACAAGTTTTAATTTTTTCAATTAATTAATCGTTGGAAACACCGCATAATTTCACTCAGACAAGTTTTTTATTATTTCAAGTTCAGAGTGGTGAATTCCATCTAGATATAACATATGCAGTTCCAGTTTGGGGAACAACGCTGCGAGTTTTGGGCAATGCAAATAAACTGAGTGCGGTCTACAGAAAGAAAGTGTTCTGCCTTCAAACCCGTCTCAGATGATGACGATTGACATTTTGGCAGACGAGATGATGAACATATACAACATTAGCTCTATCTCCGAAAGCGAGAGATCCATAAGTAGATCGCTACAGCGATGGGAGCAGTCAGAAAAGAGTCGTAGGATTTACAAATTGATCCCTTTCGTCGGGGAGTGCTAGAGAGAAAGCATGGGGAGATCAATTATAATCACACTCAGTTTCTCACCTTCCATGGAGGATACCGTCAATACTTGAATTGGTTTAAATTGGACATTTCGCCTAATTGTCCAAACTGGGATGGGATCCCAGAGGATCTAGCGCACGTGTTCTTTCAATACTCGAGGTTGGTGGAAGAGGAACATAGAAGAAACTTTAGGTGAAGTGGTATCACCGGAAAATTTTGTTCGGCAAATGGTAGCTTGCCAGAAGGATGCGAAAGAAGTCAACAAGGCCCGGTTACGATTCGCAGTGTTCGTAATCGCGAAGAAAGGAAATTTAGCTAGAGAACTTACTCCGCTCCGTTATGTAATATCTAATGGTGGTTCCAGCGGGCAGGGTGGAGCTGGGGGTGGTTTTATTGGGAAAAATCCCACACTCTAGCGTGTATAGACCAGAGTTTTTTGAAGACACAAAAATGACTGACAGTCAGTGAATCGTTTTTAGCAATACTTTAAAAATTGACACCCCTTTAATCCATAGACCAAATTAAATATCTGAATTCTCTTCTGTGCACGACATACGAATGAAATACTCATCTTTTGTGACTTAGCCATGCCCATGTTATGAAATCACGCGTTTCTATATGTCATGCAACAACAATTTCAAGCCACCTCCTTCTCCTTGCGTACACGGTAACCCCAATCAAACACGAAACAGTCATTTCAGTAAAATTTCATAAATACAAAAAAATTATTTTCACGGGATATGACTGAATCATATCCAAATGACCTACTACGCGAGAGTTTATTTGGAAAGTGGACTTTTCCACCTCGAAAAATACTTTGGCTTCCTATACTGACGGTTCTAATGTGGAACAAATTGAACAGTGATCAAATGTGAATATAAACATTGAATTGTTTATAAAATAGTGATCACCTAAAATTAATCACGAACGCAGACCAGGACGGAAGAAATAGCGATGATACTTTGTTTATGCAAGAGACCTGTAAATATTTTCATGAAAAGCTGATTATCCTGCGGAAAGCGACGGTAATAATGTTTGGTAGAAATGGAAATTGTAGGTTGCTGCGAGTTGATGGAATGCTAAGATGTTTTCCGATATCAGTGCCAACTTAGATTGGCCAATACTGTCGTAATAAAGCAGAATGCATCTTGTATTTTTGTTAGTGCAAATAACTTATCTCTATGCATTTTAATTCAATCCATTCTAGTGATATCTTTTTTCGGTTGTTGTTATCATTCTTTTTTATACTGAGACTAAGATACTTCACATTCTCCAGATTGTCCTCCGCTGTGGTATGTGTGTCCACGTGCGCCACAATATCATCCAATTCAATTAAAGGTAATCTTAACTATTAGCTCCAATAAATAAGGAAAATCTACTCTTTCGGCGCAAATAACTTTTCTTAGGAAAAAGAATTCCAAGCTATTTATCAACTCTTCAGCGTACATACATGTATATGTAGATATGTATGAGAGTACAGCGAGCGGAGATCAACAACCCACGAATACTCACCCCCAAACTCGTGGAACGGGAGGCTTTCCGGTAAAATTACCTCAAACTATGTTCCGTTTTTGGTATCTTTTTGCGAAAGGCTGAAAGTAAGACGTCTGCGACTCTGGTATCATACTGATTACAGTAATTGATGGAGTTAGGGCTTAATTAAAAAGATGTACGGCGTACGTGGGATATCGTAAATGGAACAGATTTTATTAGGAGACGCCACACGGTGGCTTAGCAATGATGATGGTGGCGCTTTCCTGGTCGTCTTAGTTCAAAGTACTCTTCTATATCCTTTCGGAATGTTCTCCACTTTCTATACTGTTCTACGTTCGTGGGGAGGATATTATTAAGATGACATTTAATGTGTTTTCGTGTTATTTCAATTAAGGAGTAAACATAATTAGTGGTAGCTTTTCTGTTGATCTAAGAGGTAAATAGATACGTAAAAATATGATGGATGATAGATTTCATAGGAAATTAATTCATTGCTTTGCGAAGGCGTTGATGATTATGAAACCATATCTTCCAGAAATATTAAAGTTCAACAAATCCTTTAAAAGTGACTTTATACTTGATATATATGAATTAATTAACTCAGATTTTTTCATGGAGAGTTCAGTGGTTAGAGCACTAGGTTGTCATCCAGAGGGTCGCGGTTCAAATCTCACTGGTCGCAGTGGGATTTGTATCGTGATTTGACAAAGGATACCGGTCAATTCAGCTGTAATTAGTATGATACTTGAGTCAAGTCTGGATAATAATTTCGCACGCAAGGCTGTAGTGTACCATCACGGTCTTGAATGAAGTGCTCTAGAGTAACACACCTCAAGACCTTAATCCAACGAGATCGTCACGCCAGCGGTTATTATGAGTTTTAAAGGGATACCATTGACATTTTATTTCCTCTTTAGGATATTATATCTACAGCAAACTTGAGTAGAAGAAGTTGGAAGATAGCCCAGAAGATGAGAGGATTATGTTTCCCATATTTCAAGTGAACTTTACCTAAATGTAATTGTACAGAGATTTAAAAGTTGTATTAAATCTCATGGACAAAACCTTTGTAATGAGAATAAACAAACCCATTAAAATTTCTGTGATCATCTGGCATTTGTTTTGATTAGTAACGATAGAAACTTGATATTCTATCCTATAACTATTCCTCGCCAAACGCCAATAGGTCCTTCGGGTGAACTTGCACTTCTTTTCCATAAAACCTTGTTCGGAGTTACTTACAACACACCGGCAACAACCTCCTTGATTTAAGGAAAGTTTTCGACTCAGGATTCCTCAGCAAGTTTGACTTCCAGTGTCCCTTCTGTAAACTATCCTCCAGCTATCTTGACGCCCCGCAAACCCAGCAGTATGTTTCGCAACTGCTATCTACAGCATAAAACAGTCCTGCTGCAATCTAATAAGGTTCCTTCCTTTCCACATCTTTCTTCACGGTATTTATGATGTATATTCATCTCATCCGAAGATCTTTTCCATCTTGAGGATGAAATAGCTAATCACCGTTGGTTGGATTGTACAGCCAAGCAGAAAAGAAATCATTTCGGCCATCAATGGGGCAGTTATTTATCGCTTCTCCCGAAGTTACTGCGAATTCGGTTTTTCTACTAGTACGATAATCACGGACATCCGAGACCTTTGCTAGAGAGTCAAGGAAGGGGATAATTTTTAAGATTCCAAAGAATTACACCCGTATTGAGTGCAACGATAGGAGAGGCATCTGCGGCAAGGCCGTTGCAAAGATAACAACTACAGCTACAGGAACTCATCGAACGACACCTCGAAAGCTTGATCAAAGGAGAACAGACTGGTTTCTGCTCCGGATCCACCTGCATTGACCACATCAAGTTCCTACGGATCGTTTTGGAACATTGGGTGAAGTTTATCGACTGTGATTTTCGACCCTAGATAACCTTTATTCTTCCCGATTGACCATTTTGACGCTTTGATGTTGTTGATTCGTTGGCTTTTGGTGCTGACGTTGCCACGATATGTTTTGTTTTGCCTTCATTAATGTGCAGCCCACGATCTCGCGCCTCCTGCAGGATCCATATGAAGGTAGTTTGTACGTCTCCGGACGTTCTTCTCGTGACGTCGATATTGTCAGCATAAGCCAGTAGTTGAGTAGGCTTAGAGAGGATCATGCCTCTCGCAATTACCTCAGCATTACGGATCACTTTTTCCACCGCTAGGTAAAAGAGGATGACTTAGAGCCTTCGAGCGTTGTTGATGTCGAATGGTCTTGAGAATGATCTTGCTGCTTTTATCTGGGCTCGCACATTGGTCAGGGTTAGCCTAGTCAGTCTTATTAACTTCCTCGCGATACCGAATTCTCTCATGACCGTGCACAGTTTCACCCTGGCTATGCTATCACGGGCGGCCTTAAAGTCGATGAAAAGATGGTGTAACTGGTGTCCATATTTCAGAAGTGTCTGCATCGCTTGCCGCGGAGAGAAAATCTCATATGGTCCTGATTTGCCGGTAGTGTAGGCTCCTTGGTATGGACCAACGATGTTCTGGGCATATGGGCCATCGGGTCTAGCAAAATAGCGGAGAATATCTTACAGATGGTACTCAGCAACGTGATACCTCTATAGTTGTAGCACTGCATTATCACGCATATAGCTGTATCTCCCTTTTTATGTAAGAGACAGATAATACCTAGGTGGCAGTCGTCAGGCATTGATTCGTTGTCTCACATCTTCAGTATAAGTTCATGAAAAGTTTGGTCGCCTCCTTATTTGATTAATTCGCCTATAATTCCATCAGATTCTGGCGACTTATGATTTTTAAGCCGATGAATTGTACCGACTGTTTCTTCTATACTTGGTGGTAGTAGCATTTGTCCATCGTCTTCAGTTGGCAGAACCTTCAACTTGCCGTTGTTCTGCTTGTTGAGCAGTTTACCAAAATACTCAACCCATCGGTCCAATATGCCCATTCTGTCGGAAATCAGATTTTCCTCTTTGTCTCGGCAGGATGAGCATAGAGGTGTAGCCTTCATCCTGCTGACTTGTTGGCATAAGTTGCACGCCTGGTGCGGTTGCTCCCTGTACTTTTCGAGTTCACAGACATGTTGGTTCTCCCAGGCTTTCTTTTTCCGTCTGTGGAGTCGCTTCTCCGCTCGACGGAGTTCTTGGTAGGTCTCTGGGCGTCTCCACGTTTTTTGAGAATGCAACATTGCTCGGTATGCAGAATTCTTCCATTCCGTTGCTAGCTTACATTCATGGTTGAACCAGCCATTTGGACTCCTTTGGCTGCTAGCGCCAAGTATGTTTGTGACCGTATAATGACAACGTTCTTCAGATGTTTGTGAGGATCATTTCTTGATGCTTTATCTCTACAATCTCTGTTGACTGCGGTTATTGCGGCATCCATTTCCCCCTTATAGGTGTTACGGTGGACCGTGCTGTGGATGGCCTCAGTGTTAACTCTCACTTGATTGTCAGAGGGGATTCTAAGTGGTATTTCCCACGTCTGCTTGTGGACCGCTTTCTGCGCAAACCAGGTACTTCCAACAACCATTTCGTGAGGCACTGCCATTGAATTGTCCGCAGTTATCAGTAGTTCGTTATCATTTGTATTTTTATGTAAGCTATGGGAGCAACGTATTGCCTGAATACGGGTGCCGATTCCTACTCGGCTGGTAAAATCCGCAAGTATGATTTTGAATTTAACCAATGCGAGAAACAGCAAGTAACTGAATTTCATTGTTCAGTCACCATATTGTCGAGCATCGATGATCACCCGAATTGCATCTTGGACGATATCTACAACAGGGTCAACAAGACACCATGCCCGCAACACATAATTTACGTGCAGAACAGATTTTGGAAACAGTTAATACAACCCAGCACTTGGCTGTTTCTTGCTTCCGCCAAGGATCCTGTCGTCCTCACTTCTAGGGACTAAGACAAGATCTGCAACTCAAAGGCGTAGGCATCTTATGGACCCAAGTTGCAGTCTGAAGAGTTATACAGTTATTCTTCGAACCACTCCCCCGTTATCAACAGCGCTGTGGTCCAGGACACCTACGTAAAACCTGTCATCATCCAACGACTTAACACATCTGAGTGAAATTATGCGGTGTTTCCAACGATGAATCATCTGAAATAATAAAAAAAAATGTTGTTTCTTTTTCGTTGGTGTGGATATTTATTCTTGCAAATACCGATATTTCGGAAACCACTTATTCCCTTCATCAGAGCTAACAAGTTTGAAAACTTGTCCACATCAACGAAAAAGAAACAACAAGTTTTATATTATTTCAGACTTGACACAATCAACACGACAGTTTTGTATGTACCATCAAAGACAATTCTCAAACGACAACTTCATTGAGGAGACTCAACATCAAGAAGCTCAACTTCGAGCCTACTACTTGCCATCACCTAAAGCATCAGACCACCCTATTAGGATCGGTACTTGAGTTCGGGTTCGTGATTACCAGCATCATATCACAAAGTTTCCTGCCAACTTCACCACTCAGAACACCTCCTGAATCCACGGTCCAGTGGTACGACCACGAGAAATAGAAGAACCAGTGGTTCTTGGCTCGGCAAGCTTGATTGTAAACAACCATGGTAATGAACTCGCGGTAAAATGTATTGAACAGAATCAGCTCAAAATACATTGTATGGGAAATTGTTTGCGAACTGGGCAATGACCTTTAGCTAATAATATTATAAAAACGTATTCGGATCAATTTTTGTTAATTCGAGTTAATTTTTGTAAATAATTAAAATTACAACTTCTATTTCCCGTAAAATTCTCGATCCTAGATACATACATTTTCTTTTTTTTTGTAATCTCCTTCTCTCTATGACGGCTGACGGAAGACTCGCCATTTTTTCTTGTCATTCCCCCGCCTACTAATAGCACTCTTCCACCGCTGCTCTCCACTCCTGTGGCGAGTTCTAAAAATATGTGGAGAGCGCCGGTGGCGTCATCCGATCGCTCACATTCGCAACATTCGAAATAAATTTCGAATGCCGTGAATCCTGCCGCGCCACATCACTCCGCCCCCAGAAGAAACCAAGGGCTTTCAGCTACTGAATCTGGAACTGCATTCCCCATCAGTCCGCGAAGCCTCGATAGGGAGACCACCTTTTCGTGTCCATCGATCTCAAGCTGGAAAAAATGTTCTCCCCGCTCGAGAATGCGGTACGGGCCTTTATAAGGAGACTGCAGCGGCTTCCGGACGGCATCTGTCCTGACCAGGACGTGTGTACACGTGTCCAGTTCCCTGGGCGCACAGGCAGGTGCGGACGAGTGTTGGGTTTGAGGTGTGGCCTTGATGAGTTGGAGATTGTCTATCAACAGACGCACCAACCCCGACTCTGTGAGACCCGATCTCTTGTCAAAGACCGGATCGCTTGGGAGTCTCGGGTTCTCCCCGTATACCAGCTCCGCGGGGCCGGCAGAAAATTCCTCTCGGCGGGTTGTACATAGGCCCAGTAGGACGAGAAGCAAGACTTGGGTTCTAGCATCCCATTGGATTGCGGGTGGTATGCAGTAGTGCGTTGGTGTTTAAACCCCAGGAGTTTGCCTAACTCGGAGAAAAGGGTGGACTCAAATTGCATCCCCTGGTCAGTGATGACCACTGCAGGGATGCCAAAGCGAGGTATCCACTCTCGATAGAGGGTTTCGGTACAAGATTACGCTGTAATGTCTTTCAGAGGTATTGCCTCAGGCCACCGCGTAAACCTGTTGATGATTGTTACGCAATACTTGTAACCGTGCGAATCTCGCAAAGGCCCTACTATGTCGAGGTGTATTGTGTGGAACCGCTTGGTAGTGCGGGGGAATGAGCCCACTTCTTTCCTTACATGCCTGGTGACTTTGCACTTTAGGCATGCGATGCACTCTCTGGCCCAGGAAATTCTCCCTCGACGATTACCTACCTTGACGTGGTGAGGGAGCTCAGTAAGGAAGATCCTCCAGGAAACGGGAGGTGACACCTGAAGCCAAGCGGTAATCAAAACCCCAAGCCAAGGTGTGACTACCGTGCCGAGGGCTGAATGGTCACAGGGGTTAAGATGTGGCCGTAAACGGTGAACTCTGGGTACCAGGCGACCCCCAGTTTCAACTAGCCTTGTCTCGGCAAAAAGGGGCTCTGCCGAGATCGACTTACTTTCCCCGGAAAAATTGAGGCCATGGCAGCCAATTATGAAAAAATAAAAAAACAAAAACACAAATCTACTAAGCAAACACAAATAAACTTCGGTCGTGACGATCCAACCCCGAGTGAAGGGGCAACCCTGAGCTCATCGATGGAGAACCTGAGTCTAGACTCAGATTCCCCACTTATTCAAGTGGGAACCAATTCAATTGGGACCCAGTCCTTAACGGATGAGCCGATGCAGGCCCCTTCTGTCAGTACTCCTGACCCCAGGCTCCAATCGGCGCCACCTGCTGAGGCTAAAGTCTTGCCCATGGGTAAGCACCTGTCCACGGACAGCAAACTGCCTTCGGGCAAACCGCCTTCGGGCAAACCGCCTTCGGGCAAACAGCCTCCGGGCAAACCGCCTTCGGGCAAACTGCCTCCGGGCAAACCGCCTTCGGGCAAACCGCCTCCGGGCAAACCGCCTTCGGGCAAACCGCCTCCGGGCAACGCACAACCAAAGAGCTGTGCCAAGGTTGAGGGGAAAGGAGCGTTCGGGGCACCTGCGGCTAAGGGGAAACCGAAGCGGCAGCGGTCCTCGGACGATCCTAACTCTTCGACACAAAAGGCGGCAAAGAGGGCTCGGCCGGCAACGGCTAGGCCTTCATTTGCAGCCAAGGCTATCGAAGCCGACGGATGGGTCCTGTATGACGACTCTAATCCATCCGGCTACGATACTGAGCAGTGCGAACAGCTTAGAAGGAAACTCCTCCTAGCTGTAAGGACTGCGTCCGCGCAAGGCATTAAGCTTTGCTTTGAGTCGGTAGGTGTATACCGTAAAATGTTACGGCTGAACTTTGCCGACGAAGACACGAGCGAGTGGCTCAGGCAGTACTGCTCCTCCCTTAACGATGTGTGGGAGGGTGCGCGACTAACCTTGAAAAGGGTCTCTGAGCTGCCATCGATCAAAAAGTGCTTTCTCTGGCTTCCAGAAGAAGAGCGAAATGGTGTCGGGGTTCTGGAACAACTTGGTGTACAGAACAACCTTAACACTTCCACCTGGTTGCTGCTAGGCAGCAAAACAGGAGAGAGAACCGATAGGCCGGGAACTTTTCTCACTATCGGCGTTCCCGAACCTGATGTTAAGATAGTTCGGGAAAAATCGGGTTGCCGGCTCTACTATGGGCTGGGGACCGTCACGTTACAAGTGTCGGCTCCTAAAACCATTGAGGGGGACATGCAGCCCCCGGCATCTACATCTGAAACATAGATGAGGTGCCACATCTCCCAAGTAAATTTGCAGCATTGTAAAGCGGCGACTGCACTTATCAGTCGTCGGATCAATAGCTGCAAGACATTTATATACCTCATACAAGAACCGTGGGTTGTTGGTGGGGCAGTCAGGGGCCTAAACTTCCAACATGCTGACCTATTGTATGCCAATGGAAGCGATCGACCCCGCACCTGCATGGTAGTCTCCAAAGACTTCCAGGCTAACCTGGTTAACGATCTATGTGATGGCGACACCACATCGGCTAAGCTAACCATAAAAAGTCAACAGGGAGATAAAGAGATACTATGGTGCTCTGCATACTTCCCCTACGACGCAGAAGACGTTCCCAGTGGAACATTCATCAGAGCTATCCAATATGCCAAAAGTAGAGGCATGGGGGTAATAGCAGGATGTGATGTCAACGCTCACCACATATGCTGGGGAAGTTCGAACATCAATGCAAGAGGATCGAGACTACTGGAGTATCTAGTAGGAACCGATTTGCAGATCCTAAATGTGGGTAATGAACCCACTTTCTTCAACGTGGTCAGGCGAGAGGTCATCGACATCACGGTGGCATCTCCTGACATCGCGGCTCTGATCGGAGAGTGGAGAGTATCAAACGATGTCACACTCTCGGATCACAGACGCATTGATTTCGTTATGGGCATGGATCTACCTCCACCCACTCCATTTCGGAATCCGAGGAAGACAGATTGGGTAATGTATCAAACAGAATTGAACGCCCGAGTCACGATCCCTGGGAGGCGCATCAAATCCATTGCTGGAATTGAGAAGACAACCCAGATGATCACAACTAGCATGAGAGAAGCTTTCGAAGAAAGCTGTCCACTCAGAATGCCAAAGAAGGGTAAAACACCATGGTGGAACTCGGATTTGGCAAAACAGAGGAGAACGACAAGGATGCTCCTTAATCGTGCTCTGAAGGGCGAATCAAGCACTAGCTGGAATCGCTATAAAGAGGCACAGAAGGCTCTAAAGAAGAGCATAAGATCGGCCAAACGATCATCTTGGAGACGCTTTTGCGAAGAGACTAACTCTCTTGAGGCAACCTCAAAGCTGAAGCGGATTCTGGTCAAAGAACGTAGCCAGAAACTGGGTTACTTACGTTTACAGAATGGGAAGTACACAGAAAGCGACGAAGAAACGGCAAATCATTTGCTTGAAGTACACTTCCCAGGCAGCATCCAAAATCTAATCTCGGGGCCAACAGGTGCATACAGCCCTCAGCCGAGAGATTGGAATCTGGCATGCAAAGTAGTATCACTGGAGCGAGTGAAATGGGCATTTAACTCGTTCCACAGATATAAGTCTGCAGGTCCGGATGGCATCATTCCTGCGCTAGTAATAGAAGGAATGGATGCCCTGGGTCGACACATTCGGAATATATATCGGGCATGCCTAGCACACGCTTATATTCCAATTAGATGGCGGGATGTGAAGGTGTTGTTCATTCCCAAACCAGGAAAACCCACCTACACAGACGCAAAAAGCTTTCGACCGATCAGCCTAACGTCCTTTCTGCTAAAAGGACTAGAAAGATTAGTAGATCGGTTCATAAGGGATACACACATTCCTAAATGGCCACTTCACCATAGGCAACACGCCTACCAGAAAGGCAAATCCACGGAGACAGCACTCCATGAACTTACGGCAAAAATTGAAAAGGCGATGTCCGATAAAGAATACGCTTTAGGCGCATTCATGGACATCGAAGGTGCCTTCAATTATGCCTCATTTGCGGCAATTTGTGATGCGGCAAGACAGCATGGAATCGAACCGCTGCTAATCAGTTGGATCCTTCACATGCTAGAGTGGAGGAAAATCCACATATCGGTCGGCCAGAAGTCTATTGAAGCAGGATGTCTCAGGGGCTGCCCACAGGGAGGGGTTCTCTCTCCACTGTTATGGCTCTTGGTGATGGATACCCTGCTGTGGCTCCTGGAGGACAAAAAAGTCTTCGCGCAAGCATTTGCGGACGACCTAGCCGTAATAATTAACGGCAAGTTTGCGGACACAGTATGTGACCGCTTGAGTGCAACTCTGCATGTAATCCACAGCTGGTGCCTCCGCAATGGACTCACGGTGAACGCTAGGAAGACTGGACTAGTTATGTTCACTAAGAATGTCAGGTGGGGCAGCTATACGCTACCCACCTTAGCAGGGGCGGAAATCCAGCTGGCACAAACAGTCAAGTACTTAGGAGTACATTTCGACTCCAAGTTAACGTGGAAGCATCATATCCAGGAACAATACCAGAAATCCTGCAGATTGCTCTGGTGCTGTAGGAATGCGATAGGTAAGACCTGGGGACTTTCACCTAAACGGATATATTGGATGTATACATCCATAATAAAACCCATTTTGATGTATGCATGCATCGTCTGGTGGCCAAGACTGAACTTTGCTAACAGCAGGAAGCTGCTAACGCAGATTCAGAGACTTGGTTGCCTAAGTATTACTGGAGCAATGAGTACTACGCCGACTGCGGCACTTGAAGCCATCCTAAATTTACCCCCCATCCACTTGGAGGTGAAACGGAAAGCAGCAAACGACGCATATAGGCTCGATACCATTGGGGCGTGGAAAGGCGGCCAATCCAACGGGCATGCGTCTATATGGAAATTCCTTGAAAAACATCCGGTAGCCCTGATGCCGACCGATCATATGATTTCCAGATTCGTCTTTGAAAAGACATACACTGTCGTAATCACCGAAAGAGAAGAATGGTCGACAAGTGGCCATGAGTCTTTTCAGATTACAGACCTAATAATCTTCACCGACGGGTCAGTCACGGAGGATGGATCGGGTGCAGGCGTGTTCTCGGAGAATCCGATTATAGAACTGGCCCGACCCCTCGGAAAAATGACGACCATATTCCAGGCGGAGATATATGCCATTTCATTGGCAGCAGAAGAATGTCTGCGACAAAAATGGAGGGGTCGCACCATTCGAATCTGTTCCGACAGTCGGGCGGCATTATCAGCACTAGATGGCAACAACATATCAAGCCAGTTGGTGTGGAGTTGTCGTCAGGTGCTGCTGAAACTTGGCCGACTGAACGAAACATTCCTAATGTGGGTGCCGGGGCACTCTAACATCGCCGGTAATGAGGGGGCTGATAGACTGGCTCGCCGAGGGTCTGGATCCACAATGGTGGGCCCAGAACCAGCTCTTGGAATCCGACCATCTACTGTCAAGTCTACTCTGAAAGGTGAAATTGCAAGGATTCACGCAACCGAGTGGAGAAATTTGGACTCTTGCCGGCAAGCGAAAATCCTTGTAAAGGAGCCTAGGGCCACTAGAGCGGCATTTTTGTTGTCCCTTAAGAAGTGGGACATGAAAACCCTAGTAGGGCTTTTGACGGGACACTGCCCCTTAAACTACCATATGGAAAAGATTGGGGTAGTGGTTTCGGCTGTGTGCAGCCAATGTGAGGAGGAGGAGGAAACTGCCCTGCACTTTTTATGCAGCTGCCCGGCATCCTCAGATCTCAGACGAAGACACCTTGGCAAGGTTTTCTTCAATGAAGAATCTGCACACTCTCTGCCTCTTGAGAATGTTCTCAGATTCGCTAAAGCCTGCGAACACCGTAGGCAGGAAGCCATTGAATAGGCAACTTACGGGGATAGTACAATGGGCCTAATAATGGCCTGAGTGCTCGGAGCTGCGGCTCCCCCCATTTAACTAAACTAAACTAAACTAAACTGGCCCAGGAAATGGCATCCCCGTTCATGGAGGGCCAGAAGTATTTCTCGGTGACTAACCGATTTGTTGTCCTGATGCCTGGATGCGCTAAGTCGTGAACCGCGTGGAACACTTCCTTGCGAAAGGTGGCCGGAATGTATGGCCGAGGTCCCTTTTCCGAGTCTTCGCAGCAGAGAGAGAAGTTCAAGCCGAAGATGGGTAACTCCCGAAATTTGTATTTGGATTTGGATTTGAAGCTCTGAAGTGCTGCGTCATCCACCTGCGCCTTGGCAATAGCCGAGAAGTGGAGTCAGGCAGGGATGTTATCCTCGGACACGAGACAAAGCGTCAGCAACTATGTTGTCCTTGCCGGACACGTGCTGGATATCTGACGTAAACTGACTTATAAAGCTCAGATGTCGAAGCAGACGAGGGGACGCTTTGTCGGGCTTTTGTTTCAAAGCATATGTGAGAAGTTTATAGTCCGTGAACACTGTGAACGGCCTGCCTTCTAGGGAGAAATGGAAGTATTTGATGCTCAAGTACGCGGCGAGCAGTTCGCGATCGTAGGTACTGTAGTTCCGTTGAGCGGAGTTCAACTGCCTCCCCGCCATTCGCCGTTTGGCTTAGGGACCATATGCAGTGGGGACGACCAACAGCTGTTTGAGGGCCTGCAGATACCCTGTTGAACGAGTTGTTCAAATTCTTTCCGTGCAATAGCCAGTTTCTGTCGGGAAACCAGTAGTGTTAATGTGGTGCTGCACATTGCGCTTCACTGGTTTGGAGAGACTACACTTAGTAGTAATCTGGCTGAACGTTTGGAAATAAATTTTGAAAATAAATTTCGAATGCCGCGAATCCTGCCGCGCCACAGACGCAAGGTTGACATAGCGTAATTTGCTTTTCTTTTATTCGTACCAATGGACTTTTAGTCTACTAAGAAATTTACCTGTAAGCATAATTTGTGTATATAATAAGTGTTTAATGCAATAAACATTCAATATCGTTCAAGCACGTAAAGTGTTTCATTTTGTTTAAAGCTTAGGTGAGACTGCCTAAGCATTTGATTTGATTTTTCACAGCAAGAAAAGTCAACATATATTGTACAAATGTAAGCATCAAAATAAACATTAACATGAAGAAAGCGTGCAAAAATATGAAACATTTTGTACAATCGTTTCCAAAGAGTAGGGTTTTACTGTTGAAAGTAAATCCTGAAATTTTATCTTACCCATTCCCCAAGGATGCGAACGAATAGCGCAGAGCTTTGCTAAGTAAACTTTGGTGTATGGTTTAAATGTGATACCTTTCTTAATGGACTGCCCAAGCCTTAGTAACGTACACGTCTACCTTCCAGGACCGAAAAACACTGAAAGGGTCGTCGTTGCAGAAATATGACATTTTTACTTGTTTATTTTGCTGCTCAGCATGTGCTCAATTTCACAGGAAATTCGGGACAATGATATGAACATCAATGCGACTTACCCTCTATGTTCTGTCCTTATATTCGCTCAGTGTAGGGGGGACGAATCTTTAATAAGTTTCGATATTTATCGACTCCTAAAGATGAAATAGGCGAATAAAAAAGTGTGTCATCATCACCAGCAATTCTATCATGACCATGAGAGAGCCATGTGGTTTAATTCAAGGGATAATTAGGTCCTTAATCAGGAGATAAATTCCAATTGATTGCAGTCATCAATTGAATTTAATGGTCTACTTGCTTCGATCAACATGTACCTATATTTTCCTGCCATTATCCTTGAGAAGGTTTTTGTTGTTTGCCCTACCGTTATTTGATTGGGGTTACCAGATATTTTGCAACACTGATGTATGTGTCAAATTTGTTTCCATTAATATTATCATTTGTTGTTAAAACAAAGTTTGCAAAGTTTTGCTCTTATTTTTTATCTGGAGAGGAAGCGGAACAGATGCTTTAATTCACGTGGTGGCCACCGCCGGTATATAAACTTAAACATCCTGATCTGAAGGTAACACTTCCACGAAGCACAACACAATCCACAACTTAACTTCTTACCCTGAATATATTCATAGAGTGGTATAAACGCGAATATAAATGACAAAACAGCCTCATATCCGGCAACATATGAGAAACCACTCATAAGTTGACGGCAGCAATCATTCAAATGATGATGATCCTGTTTTATCTGGATAGCGCAAGATAGTCGTCCATGGAACATCCAAACAGGGCGGAAGCAAGTGATACACTCATATCGAAAAATAACAACATTATCCTCTATTACGTAAATAAAAAAATAAGAACATCACGAAAACAAATAAATCGTCTCCCATGTGTGCGATGCGGAGCAGGCCTGTAAGCCTAAATATACTGCTGAATTGTCAGGGATGAAAATTTATAACCATGTCGATTTAAGGAGACTATACACACCTTGAAATTAGTCGCCGTAAATAGCGATAAAATAAAACCGGACAGAGCCTCTGGGGGAGGATTTCGAACTCGAATACATTTCACCTACCAGAAACGATGAGACTTTGAAGAAATTATGTTCGGAAATAAATAAGAAAAGTTTATCGAGACCAATAAATTGAACGATTTATGTAGTTCACACACGACGAATACAGAAAACTTTCGGAATGGCACAACATCCTGGACAGTGGTCTTTCCTTCTGTTGCTCCGGGTGGAACCATATGTGTACCGCAACTATCTGCAGGATGTGTAAAGATGCGTGGCCGGGTACGGCAGAATACACATGGCTCGGTGGAAGAATCTAGAGGAAATAGATTGTCTCGTTTACCTTTTCTTCAAAAGGATTTAGAGGGGATTTCATATAATTTACCAATGATTTGTTGGCAAATTGGACCCTAGGGGAGGATTTCTTGGGATTCATTTTAAGTGACTTTTAATGATTTAGTATTTTGGATCAGGTCAAGAGGCGAATGGATAGTGTGCTGACTACAAGTGGCAGCAAATATTCTGTACCTCTAAATAGCCTGTTAATTCGAGATTTTTGTGAATTGGCAGGGAGTTTCCTTAGATTCGGTTTTTAATATTTGAGTTAGATAAGTAATAAGTTACCAACAGCTGCAGATTTACAAAAGATAAATGCACTTGTAAGGAGCCTTGCATATAGTCGTCTAAAAACATCTAGAATCGAATTTACATTTCCCTTTTTTAATAACACTTTCTTAGCTAGCAACAAATACACCCCGTGTACATGAAAAAAAAAATATCTTAACGGTCGTTGCCGTTCAACTCGATTAAAGGATTACGCGAAGTATGTAATATACCTTAAGCGGAGATAATTAATGGGGCTTGGCACAGCACAGCAACCGCTGGAAATAAGAGTGAATCTCGTAAATATGATTCAGCGCTGCGAGTACATCCTTTTGGCCTGAACATGTGCATTGACGCCATCCACACATATCGAGTGTGAACCGAAGCCTATGGCAAACATGCCGTGACCACCGCTTAAATTTAATTTTCCACGTAGTGACAAATTGCCGGTGAATTATTGGATGCCAAATTGCGATTATCGTTGCCGTGCGAGTTGCATCTTCTCACGTCGCGGAGGTGTCGGAAGAGTACAAGGTTGTAATGGCGATTGTCCTGAATGAAGCTTTTGGGTGAGTTTTGCTGTTTGAAATGAATTTGTGACCGCAAGGGTGAGGGTAATAAATAATTTAGAAACATACATACATTGTCAGATGATATCATCTACAGCAGGTAAAAGTGTGATGCCTTCCCGCTAGTATATTTTATAAATGAACTATCTAAACTTTGCAAGCTTAGCTAGAGTTTGGTAGCTATATAACACGTAATAAATAGAAATAATTATCATTTTATATAGTTTGAATTTGAATAAGAACAAACCAATCAATTCTTCTGGGGCTCGTAGCATACATAGCTCCTGACATTACTCACTAGCCAGTTTCACTTCCTGCTGAACGTTGAAATCGTTATGAACCTCCAGCAGTGCGCTACCCACCCCTTTTATCTGTTCTACATCGAAATGAACAAGTTTTTAATTGAGTTATTACTCCAAGTAAAAACCAACAAGCATTCACCTAACCACCAAAACTCATGACAAACATTTCTCATCCAAACATCACTCCCGCGCTCCAAGCGACGTCCATGAAGTTCTTAAAAACCAGAATGAGTCACTTTCCTCACTAAGCAAAATCCCAAAAATCCCCTGGAAGCCTGGATAGCAATGGGAAGAAGGATGACGATGTGTTTACGTTTCACCTGTTTAAAATTCAGAAAGATAAAATTTTATCGTTAAGCTTTGAATTAAGTTACTCGAGTTGGAAGAGGCGGAGGATTGGGCCTTAATGGTGTAGCATGCACATTAGAAGTATTAATGGGGAAACATGATTTAATGCTATTCCAAGAGGAATTTTTAATTTAATTAATGTGTTTCCAAAAATGTGTGGTTGTTAGTTGACATGAAATTGAATCAGCAACTTATGAGGTCGTCGTGGATAATAATGAAGGCATCTCGTGGTAGACAATATGATGTACAGACATGTATTTACTGGAACGCGTACCGAAACTTAAAGGACGAAAAATGAATTTGTATATTATAACAAATGTGTAAACTGTTACTAAATATTGTACCTAACTGACCGGTTCTGCGCTAGTTCGATTTCCGATCAGTTAAAGTTGTTTTCATTTCCGAGTTGTTTTTAAATTGATTCCCGACTGGCCCTCAACTATAGGGATTGACTAAGCGTCAACCTATCGATCTCGTTGCTCCGGCTTTGAGTCCCAGCTAATCCTTGATCATTGTGTTCGTCTCTGCCTTGGTGATATAGATGAAAATAATGGCTCACGTTTTGTTCTGTAAAATATGATCGACAGAAGCCCTTTATCTTTCAGGCTAAACTTTTGTGAGTAGGGAACAAGAAGTACTCACTTGAGACCAGATCTTGTGAACATGGTGGTTTAGCGAATTCAGGTGGAGTTCGCTAATGTGCGTTATATTGCGATTTGTCATAATAGAAAAGCACTTTCTTCTTCTTCAAAATGTGGTCGTTTTTAAGACTTTCTTGAAAGCAAAATCTTAGTAAAATCGGTCCACGTCTGTCTGCCTTCTGACATTGATTGTCCGAAAAGGGTCAATTACTTCAAGGAGAAAAATTATCATGGGCCATGCACAAAGGCGGCTAGGCTATCTATACTTTCAGTTACGATATCTGCTCAAATAAAGTTAATAATTTAGTTAACAGTAATATTTTAAACAAAAAAATAAAGTTAATAATAGCATATTATTGAACTCCGATTGTGAAAGGAGGGGTAGAGAGCTTCAGTCTGAATGACTGTACTCCCCCGCGTCACAGGGTAGGAGAGCAAAGTACAGGAACTTTGCAGTTTTGCAGATTACTCACTGAGGAAGCTATCGCCATACCTGGCAGTTAGGTATAAAATGCAAATCCAGATGGATTTGCATTTGAAACCTATACCTCATTAGATAATCACGAGAAAAAGAAATTTGAAGTCCGGCACGGACAACCGGTGGAAGTCGTCTGACTTGGTGGCTGGGTCGGGCTCCTGTAATGGACAGCACGGCGTTCCTCCCTCAGTAGGTTCGCGTAGCCAGTGGATGAAGTGAATTGAGAAAATGAACCTCCCATCATCCGCTCCTACTATGAAATAATGGCCGGGGCAGGTATAATCCCTTACCGCCCGTTTTTTGCATCTGATCGTGCAGGTGACTGTTCACCAGGTCGCAGACCAGTACCGCTTTATTATTTGCAGCGACACAATCCCGGCAATCATCTGGGATTGTGTTCGACTGGAGGTCACAGCGGAAACTGCTGACCAAGAGTCGCAGCACTGCAGGCAACAGTTTCAGTACTCGCCGAAGTACTTTTTTTCACCGTCCAGCTGAAGTCTCCGCTGAAGTTTTCGATGAATTCCAACAAGCGTATATAGAACTCCCGGAAATGGATCCTCTGCATAGACCAGGTATCCCCAAGCTGTATGCATCTACAGCAATTGTGGAATTCCATCTCAAATTAATGATGAGACTGCATCTCGGATGTGTGCTGATATATCTCTGCTGCGACTTCAATCACTTGTGTATTGTGGTTCAATTATGGCTTTCAGATTGCATGGTGAGAAGATGCGCTTTCACGTTATTGGTTTGAGTGACCAATGAGATCCACCATGAATTCATCTGGAACGTCGGCGGGACTCACTAAGGCAGTACATTGTTAGATTGGTTAAAATCACCACTGGCAATGCCAGCTGACGACTGAAGAATAAAATGGAATCAGGCCGCACCCAGTGTGACACCCGTAGTTGAAATGCTGGATACACTAAAGCAGGAACTTTCTGTCATATGAAGTTCGTTGCGGCGGTTAGCGAAAGTCACTCCAGACGTGTCCAGAAGGCAACCTGTGCGAGGAACCAGGTTTTTCAGATCAAGCAACGAATCTCAACAGAGCGTTGTCTGGACGCTACAGTTTTCGGTAACGGAGGCGAATGAATATTGGGGTGAACTTGAGGTTACCTGCTCAGCATGCTGAGCATGCTAAGTGGATTATCGCCAAAGCACCTGACATGCCACAATACCGGCCATGATTTTCCGGATGTTACTGAATAGGGGGCTCGACGAGCGATAAATCGGCTGCAGAACTTCTGGTACAAAAAAGTTCACCTTTATGCATAGTTGGTTGGCATAAATCAGCATAAATCAGGTCATGAGTCGGCCGGAGGAGTTTCTACCTTTCCTCACTGCTGGGTTCACTTACTTTATTCCTAAGAAAGACACGGTACAGGACCCCGCAGACACAATACCGATTACTTGCTTACCATCCATCTACAAATTCATAACGTTCATTATTAGCGAAAGGGTCAATGCGTCCCTCGAGACCAATAATATTCTATCCGAGGAATAGAAGGGCTGCCGGGTCGGATCAAAGGATTGCAAAGAGAAACTCATTATCGGCTCGGTAGTCGTAGGACAAGCAACTACGGGCCAACTAAACCTCCTTAGTTGCAATATCGGGTATGAAAAGGCTTTTGACAATATATCGCATACCTGTGTCGTACCTCTGTATTAATCCGAAACTAATAAAAATATCAGTGCGTGCATCTGGGGGTGTCAATATCTCAGAGCCTATCCTATATGGAGAAGCATCTTCCAGGGGGATTCGTTGAGTCCCCTTTGATTTTGCATGGCACTGAACCCCCTTTCATGGCTACTGAGTGATGCTAGAAGGCATGGTTTTGCAATAAAATATGGCCTACGTGGTAAGTGCGAGCTAACACGCTCGAGGTACTTAGATGACATCAAGTTGTATGTTGGTACTAACGACCACCGTAGAAGTTTGTTGCGAATAGTAGGCGTGTTTAACCGCGATATTCGGATCGAATTTGGATTATACAAGTGTCGAATCCAACCTATTTGCCAAAGTCATCACGAATCGCATGGTGCACATAACAGTGGTGACCTCCACATCCAAGCTATGACCGAGCCAGACTTCCACAAAGACCTAGGGGAACCCATGCTCGAGTTTGTGATTTGAAAGATGCTCTGGTGCCTGAATTCCTACGACGTGTAAAGCTGGCACTGAAATCGTATCTCTCGGAAAAGAATAAAATAAAAGGAGGAATATTTGAGGCAACATACTTTCCTACTATCCTCAGTAGGACAAAAATAAAATGCTGAGATCAAGGAAAGAGATAAATAAGGTATAGTCGCCATGCTAAATCCTACCTGGTCTCTTGGTGACAGGTCCCGTGACAGGCGGACCAAGAAAATTAATTCAATGTCGTTAAAAACAATATGATCGGATCGAGTAACAAGCCTTGGAAAAAGCTAGGGCGTCTACCTCAGTCGACGCGACAGAACGGGCCCCAATCCTCCCGACAAACGGGTAAGGGTTATTAATGCATGGACGATGTCAAAATGAAAGTAAGTTAGTGCGAGCAAAACAAATGCGTGTTGGTACGCTAAATATTGACACCATAACTGGAAAGGACGAGGAACTTACAAGGGCCCTTCGGAAAAAGCGCATGGATATCTGCGCTCTGCAAGAAACCCGATGGTCTGGTGCCAAAAGCTACGACTTAGAACTCGAATATGATAAAAATGGATATAAACTTATTTTATTTTATATATTTCCGAGTTATCACAATCTCGGCAGTTGCCGGATTTTACCTAATACTAGCACTAAGTGCCAAGCATTTAGGCTCGGACGATCCTACCTACTTAAAAACTAAAGGGGCACTGGTGGTGGTGGCCGGTGGTAGGTCAGTGGGAGAATCCGTCGAGTACCCCCCGCAACATCGAGCACGTATGCAGAATGGTGTACTTCTGCATGGTTTGAACCAGACTGTGCGAAAGTCCCAGGACATCAAGGGAAGCCATGAGGGATTTAGGTACAATACCTGTAGCTGACAATATTATGGGAACTACAACCACCCGCTCGAGACGCCAAATTTCTTTGATTTCCCGAGCCAATGGCTCATAGTTCACCTTCTTCTCCACGTATTTCCGTTCAATGTTGCTATTATGGGGGATAGCAACATCAATAATATACGCGGAGCGACCCGTCTTGTCAACTAGCAGTACGTCAGGCTTGTTGTGTGCGGTATGGCGATCAGTCAGAACTTGCCGGTCCCAATACATGCTGTAAGCAGAACTATCAAGTACTGCTTGCGGCTCATATCGGTAAACCGGACATGTTCCCGTGATCAACCCATGCTTATATGCAAGGTTTTGATGGATAACCTTACATACAGCATTATGCCTGGTGATGTATTGCACCGGTGCCATAACAGTACAGCCAGAAATGAGATGGTCCAACGTCTCTAACGCCGAACCACACATTCTGCACTGGTCGTTCTCCACCCGTTCTTTCATGATGAGCTTTTTATAAGCTCGGGTGGCGACCACGCCATCCTGAATGGCACACATGAACCCCTCCGTCTCAGCAAAGAGCTCCCCAGCACACAGCCACCTGTTCGACAGATGCAAATCGACAAATGGCTGCCAAAGACAATTCACATGTTTACCGTGCATTGCCTTCGACTTCCATTCCTCGATCCGCTCCTGGTCCGACTTCACCCCACTCAGAGGATTGAAAGATCGATCCTTCAAGTTAAGTGGAGTCAGTCCACAGTCTGCCTTACAGACAGCCGCATGCAAGGGACTCGCCTGCTCTTTACTGTAAAAATAAGCGCGCAGCGAGTCGACTTGGCGATGATGTTGTGCCGCCACGTCAACCACGCCCCTACCTCCGATGTCACGAGGCAGGTTCATCCGCTCCACGGCAGACTTTGGGTGATGCATTCGGAATTTGGACATAGTTGTCCGTATCCGCCGCTGGACGTTTTCCAGGTCGGTCTTCGTCCACGGCAATATTCCGAATGCATAAGCCAGTGAAGGGATAGCGAATACATTCAACGCGCTTATTTTATTCTTCCCCGAGAGATGCGATTTCAGCACCAGCTTTACACGTCGCAGGAATTCGGACAGCAGAGCTTCCTTCAGATCACCAACTCGAGCATGGGTTCCTTGCAGAATTCCTAGGTACTTGTAGAAGTCTGTCTCGGTCATAGCTTCGATGTGGAGGTCACCAATGCTATGTCCGGCATGCGGCTCGTGATGACCTTTGCGAATGGCTTGGATTCGACATTTGTCTAATCCAAACTCCATCCGAATATCACGGCTGAACATGTCTATTATTCGCAACAGACTTCTAAGATGGTTGTCAGTACCAGCATACAGCTTGATGTCATCTAGGTACATCAAGTGTGTCAGTTCGCACTTAGCACGTAGGCCATATTTTATTGCAAAACCATGCCCTCTAGCATCATTCAGTAGCCATTAAAGGGGGTTCAGTGCCATACAAAACCAAAGAGGACTCAATGAATCCCCCTGGAAGATGCCCCTCCGAATACGGATAGGCTCTGAGGTATTAGCACCCTCAGATGTACGGACTAACAAGGTGGTATGCCACCCTTCCATGACTGTCGCCAAAAACTTTATTAGTTTCGGATCAATGCGATACAGATGTAGGATGTCGATTAGCCAGGTATGCGGAACGCTATCAAAAGCCTTGGCATAATCGATATAGCAACTGAAGAGGTTTCTTTGGCCTCTAGTTGCTTGTCCTACAACTACCGAGTCGATAATGAGTTGCTCTTTGCAACCCCTTGACCCAACTCGGCAGCCCTTCTGCTCCTCGGACAGAATGTTGTTGGTCTCGAGGTGCGCATTGATCCTTCCACTAATAATGGACGTGATGAATTTGTAGAGGGTTGGTAAGCAAGTGATCGGTCTTGTGTCTGCGGGGTCCTGCACCGTGTCCTTCTTAGGGATAAGGTAGGTAATTCCCGCAGTGAGGAAAGGTGGAAATTCCTCCGGCCGACTCATGACCTCATTTATACTGCGTGCCAACCGACTGTGTACGCTGGTAAATTTCTTATACCAGAAATTCTGCACCCGATCCAGACCCGGGCCCCTCCAGTTCTTCGAGATGTTTATGGCTCGTCGAACTTCCTCTTCGGTAACATCCGCGAAATTCATGCCAGGTGTATTGGCATGGCGGGTGCCTTCGGCGGTGATCCACTCAGCATGCTCAGCATGCTGGGCAGGTAACCCCCAAAGTCCACCCCAATACTCTTTCGCTTCCGTCACCGAGAACTGTATTGTCTGGGCGCTCTGTTGGGATTCGTTGAGAGATCTGAAAAAGCTCCGCTGGTTCCTCGCGTATGTTGCATTCTGGACACGTCTAGAATAACTTTCGCCATACCGTCGTAACCGACTGCATATGACAGAAAGTTTCTGTTTTAGTGTGTCCAGAATTTCAACTACGGGTGTCTCACAGGGGATGGCATAGTTCCGGTAAACCCTCTGCACTTTATTTCTCACCCGTCGGCTGGCATTGCCAGTGCTGATCTGAATCAGTCTAGCAATGTCCTGCCTTAGTGAGTCTCGCCGACGTTCCAGACGAATTTTCCATGGTGGATCTCTTTTGTCACTCAAACCAATAACGCGAAAGCGAATCTTCTGACCGTGCAATCTGATAGCCGCAACTGCACCACAATACACAAGTGATTGTAGTTGCAGCAGCGACATATCAGCACACAGTCGAGACGCAATCTCATCATTGATTTGAGATAGAATTCCCGGAGTTGCTGGAGATGCATAGAGCCTGGGAATACCTGGTCTATGCAAAGGATCCATATCCGAGAATTCTATACACGCTCTTTGGAATTCGTCCCGAACTTCAGCGGAAACCTCAGCTGGACGGTGGAGAAGAGTGCTTCGGCGAGTACTGAACCTGTTGCCTGCAGTGCGGCGTGGTGTTGTTGATGCCGCCGCCTCTGCCCCCATCGACTCTCGGTCACCAGTTTCCCCGATGACTTCAAGTCGAACACGTTCCCTGATGGTGGCCGGGATTGTGTCACTGCGAGTGATGAAGCGGTACTGGTCTGCGACTCGCTGCACAGTCACGTGCGCGAATTGCGGGAAACGCTCGACGAATCTCTGGTGCAACAAGGGGCGGTAAGATGTTGTACCCGCCCCCGCCGTTATTTCGTAGTAGGAGCGGATGATGAAGAGGTTCATTTCTTCAGTCCATTTCATCCGCTTCCTACGCGAACCTGCTGAAGTGGTCGCCACAGATTGTGGCGAAACAGCTGCAGCAGGCGGAGCTGTGCTCCTGGTCGTCGTGGCGCCTAGACGTCGAACCGCCCCACGACTAGCGGTTTCGACGCCGTGCTGTCCATTACGAGAGCCCGACCCAGTCACCAAGTCAGACGACTCCCGCCGGTCATCCGTACCGGACCTTAAATTTCTCCTTCTTCTCATTTTTTGGTGGTGCATTTTATCCCTAGCTGCCAGGTGTGTAGATAGCTTCCTTAGTGAGTAATCTGCAAGACTGCAAAGTTCCTGCACTTTCCTCACCTACCCCCTGAGACGCTGCGGTGGCGTACAGCCATTCAGACTGAAGCTATCTATCCCTCCTCCTTTCACAACCGGGCTTGGGACCGGCTTCGGCGGAGTTTTATATATTATTTTATTATATATTATTATATATTATTTTATTATTTTGGTAACCCATATACTCAATACGGTGTTGGCATTGCCATCTCAGAGAGTTTTCGTGATTCCATTAAAGAAGTCCAACAACTTGATGATCGGCTGATGAAGCTCAACATTATGCTATTCACTTCCTCACCGTATAAGCATCACAGACAAGAAAGATGCCTTCTGACAACTTCTCGATGTAAAGACCTGCAACATGTCTGTTGATTATATCATCATTGCAGGCTACCTTAATGATCATGTGGGTGAGCAATAAAACAACGTCGCAACAGGCACCATTGCGAACACTCATGACCTTGTACCTGTGAATACATAGTTTATCAAACGATTGTCTCATCTATCTGCATTTTATAGTGGAAACAGTAAAACGCGAATCGACTATATTCTCATAAGACGCCGACATTTTTCCACCGCCACGGATTGCAAAGCCCTTCCTTATGAGACCATCAAACCTCAACATCGGCCGTGAATCGCAGACTTGCTAATGAAACAGCGTGAGGAACGCACTGGTCCGCATTGGCCCACGCAGTAAATGATGGCAATTTCGTAAGTAGAAAGAAGAAATGATCTCACTTACGCGATTACCAAACGTTGCGACTGTGGAAGAATCGTGGAACCAAGTTAAAGCCACCATCCAAGAAGCGGCCAATGCGGCCTTTGTGGGTTACGAAACCAGGTAGCGGTTCATCAACTGAGATACTTTGCTTTAGAATGACGATGTTGAAATAAAGGACCGTGACAAGAAACGCCTCTACCAGAAGTTTCTGGACGAGAAAACGCTGGACAATTGGCAAATTTACAAGAAAGCCAACCGGAAAGCGCTGTCACCCGGGCGGTCCATTACAAAGATCTGTACGATAGACTGGACACTCGGAATGGTGAGAGAGATCTGCATCAACTTGTCAAAAGCCGACACGAGCGCACACATGATATGGAGCACTTCTGTTGCGTTCATGACAAGAACGGTACTTTGCTTACCGACCAGCGAGCCGTGGCGGATAGCTGGCGAGGACATTTCAACAGATTTTAACTGATTTAAAATAAATGAAATCGGGGAGAGCAATTGGACCAGACAACATCATATCTGAGCTCTGGAGAGTGAAGAGCTGGGACCCAACACTGTGGCCCAGCGAATTCTTTAATCGGGTTATTGAGGAAGGGAGAACACCATTTGACTGGCAAGAAAGCGTCTCATAGAGCAACTGCTCCAAAAATGGAATGATCGCTTCATGTAATACAGCCTCAGATTGAATCTGAATAAAACTGAATTTTTGGCAACCGACGGTCTTGAAACAGGCGCAATTACTGTCAACGGCATGCCCAGAACTGAGCGATTTTAATATATCGGTTCAATTTTTCAGCCAATGGAGAACTTTGCTGTGTAATTGCCATATACATTAGCGCAACCTGGATGTAGTGGCGTTCCACACCTGGCGTTCTCTGTGAACGACATATCAACGAACGTCTCAAATCTAAAGTTGACCACAATGTCGTCCGCACAGTCGCCCTCTATGGTTCTGAGTGTTGACCGACAAAGAACGAAGAAGATAAAGAACGGCGTCTTGTAGTAATGAAGGCGACGAGATTAGTTGGAGTAGTGGCGTGATACGCTTTGATCACATCCAAAATAAGGTTGTCCGGGGTCTACATGGTTTGGCATCGATCGGGGAAAAATTTCAGTGGAGGCGTCTTTTATGATATGGTCATGTAATTCGTGCTAATGAGAATTTACTCGCCACGATTGGTTCGATCGGTCGATGGTGAGCGACCAAAACGCCGGCTGAAACAACAGTGGCTTGCTATGCTGGACTTGACTTGAAGAGATCAGGCCCTTGATACAACCAGAAGACCCAGCCGATCACGACGACCCGACCCCGTTTGTAGACGGGACAAAGCTTGAGAAAGAAGAAGATTTGAGCAGATATATGGAAAAAATGTAGTTTGAGGTCGAGATTTCACATTTCACCTTGATTTTTTTGAGATTACTACTTTGAGTAGTTTCTGAAAACAAGTTCTGTCTCACTTGAAGTTTGCATATTTTGATCCCTTACTCGTCTATTCGGCAATTTTCTAATTGAGGTCTATCGGGTATATAAGGAAAAAACAATATTGATATTCCCATTTGCATGTATTGGAGCCCTATTTTAACCTTCAGGTAAATTTATATTCCCACATGTCCACCGAGATTCGTATCAATCGGTATCAATCAATATAAAATTCAGCAGTGGGAAATAACATTTTGAGATATTAGACGTTCATTAATTTATTTTTCCTTCAAATACTCCAAAAGAACGCAGTACCATTGATTGTGCCCCGATCACGATCTAAATAGATATTGCGTGGAATTTGAATTTCAAGTCTGTTGGCAACAAATAGCGTCTTCTTCGTTTTCGTCAGCCTTTATCCCGTTCACAAGCATGGTCGGCTCGTCGTGATCGGTTTTGCCATTTGGTTCTATCAAATGCCTGATCTAGATGCAATCGCCAGGCTTTCAAATCTCCATCCAGCGTGTTAAGCCCTCATTGTTTCGGGCAGCCTTTTGGTCGCTTCCTATCGATTTCGATGTTCAAACCAATCTTGGCAAGTGAATTCCCGTTAGCCCGAATTAAGTACGGTGCAACTCCATATCGATCGCGGATATCCTCATTTCGGATGTGATGAAAACGTGTCATGCCACTAGTCCAACGCAACATCTTCATCTTCATTACTGCAAGACTTTGTTCATTGTCTTCTATAGTCGGCCAACACTCAGAGACTGGACGGATGACATTGTAGTAAATTTTAGATTTGAGACGTTCGTTGATACGTCGATCACAAAGAACACCAGTTGTGGAACGTCACTTCACCCAGGTTGCGTTAATGCGTGAAGTTATTTCATAACGCAGTTCTCCATTGGCTGATAGCATTGACCAGAGATATTTAAATCGCTCAGTTCTGGGCAGGTCACTGCCGCTGACAGTGATTGTGCCTGTTTCGTGGGGATCGGTCGTCAAAAGCTCACTTTTATTCAGATTAAACCTGAGAACGTGTTACATGATGCGATCATTCCATTTTTGGACAAATTGTTCGAGATCAGTTTTGCTATTAGATGCTAGGAAAACATCATCTGCATGAAGCAATGTATAGGGCGCTGACGTTGGATACCCCTTGTGACGGTACCCAAACAAGAAGAAGTGGCAAGAGGGCGCTTCTTTGATGAACACCAACAGAGACACGAAGTGGTTTTGATACACCCACCACACTTCGAACTTCACTTTTCGGATCATGGTAGAGCAATTACCGCACAAGTTCTTCTAGCACTAAGTGTTGTTGTAGAGCATACCAGATGAGTTCATGTGGCATAGGGTCAACGATTTCTCAGATCCGGAAATGCAATGTAAAGGTAGGGATGCTTCTGACGATGTTTCTCCATGAGTAACTGCGCAGCGTGTATTGAGTCCGCAGTTTCTTTTTTCTTGACAAATCCGGCTTAATTCACGGTTATTTCAACCATTTCGCGAATACGGTTGTCAACAACGCGTTCAAAAATTTTCATGGTATGGGAAAGTAACCGAATCGGACGGTAATTTTTGTTATTCTCTATGTAGGTATTAAAAAAGTCCAAAAATGAATGTAATCTAATAAAAGGAAATATAATCAAGGATTGAGCACAAACCTTTTGAATTAAAATATTGCCGATTTGGCATTGTCAATATGGTCTTTCGACTGGGCGCGAAGTAAAGGAGATGCTCAAAATGTTTTAGTCCACATATTCAAATATATATAAGTCTATATAAGTACCCTACATTTACAACTAGTCGCATCTACATTATAATTTAGAAAGCTGGTGCTCAGGATGAATTCAGTCTCTGGAAAACATCCACACTCAGCCCTTTTCTAGTTGTTTTTCTGTCATGACATGTCCAAAGAGGAGTGGCAAAATTGCTTTTGCAACAACAAAATGAAGCCTTAAAAACTACTTAACCTTCCATTACTATAAATTTATTTTATAGTCAACCGATTATTTAATTACCCCTAAAAGACATTTAACTATTGAAATTAACTTCTTTGGGCACCAAGAATGAACGACTCTATCTGCTTTCATTTCGGTTGACATTTTTACGATACGTTTTATGATCTTTCAGGAGACTCCCGGTCATAGTGAAAAAATAACATTTAAACTAGCAATTGATTGATTCTAACCAGAATCAACCCTCGCAAGGATAACTTTTCCTCTTTGATGGCAGCGGGTGTGTTAGTTCTGTAGTGAGACTGACTGCACCCTTCATCGGCAATTATTGTCCACCAAGTGTTATGTGGCGGCCGTGTTGTACGGTGTGACCAACAACAAGCGACAATCCCACACTTTCCTCTCGTATCTGGCGTTGTTTTAATTAATTGACAAGTTTTATGGCTTCGTTTATGTCAGTTTGAAGTGTTTCAGGGTAAGTGGTCACTAATGAAGAGAAGATATTCAGCCAGAAGTAGAGGAAAGGAAACCGGATCAGTGCAGTAGGTAGAGTGTTGCCGTTGGAATATTAGGCTCCGAAATTTCAACATCAATTGAACACGGTTTGGAACACAGATGAAAAAGAAAGATTGAAAAGGATCCCAGGTACACTTGAAAGTTTCGGCGAGAACAATGGTTACATAATACTAAACCCATTCTACTGAAGTTTATTTTTCCGCTTTTTAGATAACCGTTGGTCCAAGAATTTCTGGTGAACGACGGAAACCCTTCCTTAATATGCGTGTGGCATAGTTATGCTTGTGAATTTTCAGTTTACACATTTCCATCATATTTAGGGTCCAGACTAAATAATTTTATTACCGCTAAAACTAAAGTTGAAGATCAATAACTAGATGTTATTTCCACATTTTTCAATTGAATCTAAACTTAAACTTACGACCAATAGATGCACTTACACGTAAAGAATGCGGAGACCTCGATCCTACTCACTTCAAGAGTCCTTGCATTTTATCTAACGCACGCATGATCTGCACCTCAATGATGCAACTTGGAAACGACATCGTTAAAGTCACATGAGGGGCAAGAAAACATTTTATGGGCATAAACAAGGCATACTTAGTTCATTCCCTATGTCAGCAGTTTGGATAAGTGATGAAATTTTTCCGCACATATGAACAATTCCTGGCTATACCTCGGCGCTTCATAAATATGAGTCCTTTTGAATGCTAGGATGTATATGTGCGTACATAAACCACAAAAATTACCGTGCATTTTTTCGGATTGCCAATAAAACCAAAGGGGGTTCTGTACTATATTGATAATATGAAGAGAAACTCCCCCTTCATGAACGCACTTAAAATATTTCCGTGTATGGCAATTCCATTAGATGACGTGTCCGCCATGGACCACACGGTATAAGTATGGAAAAACACTACCCCTGTGTAGTGAAGGGGGACGAAAGTACAGACAATCTTGGATTAATTCTTTTTAATGTTCTTGATGAGTTGGTGGTAGACAAATATTCTTTTGGGTTATTAAAAGATACGACGATTTAATTGAAAACACATGCATCACTTGCCTTGTTTAGTTTCACCGTGAAGAATGTTTTACTTTTCCCTTTGGGTGAACGTATCGATTGCTGACAGCAAAGGAAAACAATTTACTTGTTCACTGTAAGGGAATAATTAAGTCGATTTGCATAACTCAAATTCGGCTTCACTAGTCGGAATAGTGACTGAATGCAATACACTTTATGAGTTTTTTGTTTCTTACGCAGGTTAGATACAGACTCCGACTTTACTCATTTTTCTACTTAGAATAGAAGTATGTCGCGAGACCTCCCTATGGGCTCAAAGTAACGTTTGTTAATGTTATTCTAATACTTTTTCCAAATTCAAACTTCCACCCTGTGAATTGGAGCTTAAGACTACACTCAAAGTCTTCCTTGCTGGTTGTGAGAGACAACTAAGAGGGGAAAAATGTCTGGGCTATCAACCTGCAAATTTCTAAAGGATATGGACTGACCTCATGCCGAAGAACTTTGACTGTGGAAAACGGACTCCACGAAAGCGGTATCGAGGGTCTCCTGAATACTCGCTTTCTCCGACTAGAGCGAGAATTCCAAGGATATACGCTGAAAATTCTGAGCCTAAGCGAAGTAAGATGGTGGGGCTTTGGAGAATATTTCTCTCCCTCTTGCGCCACTAATAGCAACAAGCTTTTGTATTCTGTTGAGCCAAGTGGTAGAAGACGCGATTCCGATGATGCTTTGTTTCTGACGACTATCGCAAGGCGCACTCTCTTTATCTGGTAGCCGATTTGTAACCAACGTAAGATTGCATGTTTCCGGCGCAGGTTAAGGATCATTGCAACTCTATAGTGCTATATAGCAACGGAAACTTCCAATATAGTGGAATAGGATGCTTTCTACGAGCAATTACGCGCAATTCAGTAGAGGCTTCCTAAAGTTGACACTGTGATCATGATGGATAGGTTGACAACACCATATTATGGGGAAACGGGGTCTTGGCGGCCGTAACCATAATATTGGGAGGTTCGTAGATTTTTGCAAAGCCCACTGACTCGTCATTGGTGAAACAATTTCCGAGGACAGAGCTTGCCATAATGTCAGTTGGGTTTTATCTAACCGGCACCATAAGAGTGCGGATTGACCACCTTGCGGCTAGGAGAAACGGATCATCATCTGATGGTCACTTACCTTTGCATGCGTGTTCCGTTCGCCACTCTTCTTGGGATTGGAGAACTGCGATCCGCCAAATTCAACATCGACCGCTTGGATGATCCAGTTGTCACTCGGCAATGTGACAGTTATCTTGCCGATCGGGCGATCTCGTCAGGCATTGCGGTGCCATAAAAAATACTCTTTCCTACGGTGCTACTGGTTGTCAGCCATGTCCCGAAGGGGCGTCATAAGATCTGACTGACTGTGAAATCCTGGAAGCAGATCGACGAATGGAAGGGGTTGAAACGACGCCGCACCAAACGGAATTTACTAGAAAGGTAAGCGGAAGATGCCGCAGAACACATTGGCTTCAGAATTGTATTCCGAATCATGTAAGAGTTTGCATATGGCCACAAATCTTTCGATGGTTCAGTGAAGAACGTTAACGGTCGCCTCCTCATTCACCATGCGGCAATTGAAGAGGTGACAAGTAAAATTCACCATGGTTCGTAACCGTATCACATCCCCCGAGATTCTTCCTATTTTAAATTAAATGACTAGTCATCCTAACGTGCACTCAAACGAAGTAAAGCCGCTGGGCTTGACAATCTTCTTGTAGTCTCAATTACCGCTGTCTCTGCAGTTTCTGCAGATCTGCTTCTTCCACTCGTACGGAAATTTTGGGAATCCAAAACCTTTGCCAGAGAGTGGAAGAAGCGTATAATCGTGAAGATTCCAAAGAAGGACACAGGTATTGAGTGTGACAATTGGCGGGGCAGCTGCGTGCTCCATGCTATCGTAAAAATAATAACTAAAATAATCGTGGAACGCATTAAAAAAACATCTCGAAAGCCTCCACAGAGAACATCCTGCTTTCCCTTTCAGATTCTCCTGCATTGACCACATCAACATGCTACCCTGCATTTATTTGGAGAAAGCTTTCGATAATTCCGGAGAAAGTAACAGCTATTATCAAAGTTCTGTGCAGATGTTGTAAGGGAATATCTCATGGAAGTGACCTATTGTTCCTCAAAAGCTCCACGCCTTCATCAACACTTGGTTGGTGCAGAAGCCAGTTACCTGTGAATGTGTCGATCAGGGATCAGGGATACATGCAATGCAACTCATTTAATTTATTTTATTTTATTTATTTAAGTAAAGACAATATTCAGAAAAGCAAATTCTTTGTTACATATTATCCTCAGAGGAAGGAGCAAGTTAATGACTTATGTTACATTTAAAGCTAAGGAGGCATAGTCAAAGGATCCAAACTGTATTACGGTGTAGGATAGCCCAGTCTCGGGATCGGAGAGTGAAAATAGGTGTCGTGCACCATGAAGGATACCTCAAAAGTCCCCGTACTGCATGTGTTATGAGAGGCAGTGCAGAAAATATTGTCAGAGTTGGCAGAGGGGTCCATCAGGCAATTACAGAGTTTGAAAATTCGGCGTCCCTACGAAGACGAGAGATTGGGGATGCAGACGGATAGTTCACCCGGCAAGGTTCTTTTCGAAAAAAAGGGTCCAGGTGACTTTACGTTCTACAAGGAGGATCAAACTACACAGCAATATCCATGGATGTTTCTGACAAGGGAGTTGAAGAGTATTAAGGAGGGCTGAATTGAGGTAAAGTCGGAGGAGGAACGCAGCATAAAACCAGACATTTTGGAAGTTCGATTGATGATGTCAACGAAGTGGCAATTGAAACGAATTTTTCATCGAATATTACACGCAACTCTTGGAAGGAAGCCAGTAATGAAAGGGGTTGCCTCTCAAGAGAATAGGAAAAGGATATGGTGGACGGTTTAAGCGAGTAGCACATCTACTGGCATTTGCTGACATTCGATTTCAGTGTCAACTTGTTAACCGAACACCAACACCACAGTCCAGTGGAGATGAAACAGAGGCAAATAATTTGGCTGCGTTAAGGAAGCACCGGCAGCTGAGAGTGGAGGCGAAGTCATTGATAAAAACCAGGAAGGCCAAATATGGAGACGATAGGAGAAAGAAGAGAAGGAACGATATGAGTAACCATGAAAAGAAACTCTGCAAGAACGGTATGAGAGATAGGAGGAAAGCCAGGAGATGATTGAGGGCGGAAAGTTGAGTAGCGAGAGTTTGGAGAGGAGAATATTATGGTCAAGGGTATCAAAGAATTTGGAGAAAGTAGTATAAATAATGTGGAGGTACATACAGTCATTTAAAGCATTAAACAACGAAGTTGGTAAAGACGAGAAAGTTTGAAGCAGCAGATCTATGCATGATCCATGCTGCTCTTTGATAATGAGGGGACCGAAGTGCGTGGTCAGCCAGTCTCGAGGATTTTGGAGCAAGAGAAGAGGTTAGAGATGAGGCGCTAGTTCGCAGCAAGAGAAGGGTCTCCGCTCCTGAGGATAGTAATAACTAAAGGCTTTCTTTCCAGAGATGGAGAAAGTAGCATTCTTCTGGCCTTTTGTTGTAGATTACACACAGGGGGCAGGAAATGCGATCTTTACAGTTAGGAAGGAAGAGGTTAGGAAACCCATCGATGCCAGGTTCGACATTGATATCAAGATTTTCAATGAGAAACAAACCAAGGAAGTCGTAAAGACCAAGTTCGGTGCAAACACAGACAGGCAGAGGAAGAAAGAACATAACAGGAGAAGAGATCGCACAGGATATTGTAAAAGGTGGTTAGAGTTTGTTATCAATGATAGCGGTCTTGAGGTGACTGTGGAGATTATTTGTCAAAGCTTCACCTCCGGTACCTCTGTTAGCTGCGGTTATTGCGGCATATATTCCCCCTTATAGATGGAGGGCTTTATTGTCGATGGCTTCACTCTCACCTGATTATCCGGGGGGATTCGAAATGTTATTGTCATCGAGCCCGGAGAACCATGCCAACAAAATAGTGATCTGAGTCTATATTGGCCCCCTACATTTTCTGATATTCATCAAGGCTGCCGGCCCTCGGTTAACGCATGGTCAATTTGGTTGGGAATAGTTTCGTATGGAAAGGAGCATGTATGTTTGTGGACCGCTTTTCGCGCAAACTACGTACTTCTGGTAACCATTTCTTGTACCATTGCTAAATGGATAATCCGCAGTTCATTATCGTTGGTATCCTTATCGAACTTATGGGAACGCTTGAATATGGACTACTAAAAGCTCCAAGTATGACTTTGATATTGAACTTCGAACAGATTTTGGGGGTTCGCTCTATTGCCTCGTAAAGGCAAGGCTCTGACTCTGCAGTCTCGTTTGTAAGAGCAGGCTTATATTTCAAAATTTCCCACGCTAATACAGAGCGCATAGCCTTTCATTTATATTTTGAATGCTGATGACGGTAGGTTTCGTTTTTCGGCTGACTAGAAACCCAACTCCAAGCACGTGGTTTACTGTATCGCCGCTATGATGCATGGTGTAGAGGCGCTTCTCTGGGAAACCAAAGCCTGCCCAGCGCATCTCTTGTAATGTTGTTACATCAGCCTTATATTGGGATAGGGTATTGGCTAGCTGCTTGGCAGCTCCGTTTCTGTACCGAGAGCGCACGTTCAATCGGAAAATGCGCAAATTGTTAGTCCATTTTCATCGCTGGGTTCGTCGTTGTAGAGTCCGTCTAGTCGGAGTCTCCTCTCCTGGCTTTATAGCTTCGTAGCTTGGGCTTGCCTTGTGGAGTTGTCAGCCCTATCAAACTTCCGACCTGAAAGACCATTTGATACAGTTTGTCCCGTTTTTAAGCGCGGGAGACTCACTTTCATTCGCCACCATTCTCAGTCTGGAGTTTTCCATTTAGAAAGAACTCTTTGCGATCACCGCGTGGAGGAGGCTAAGCGGGCGTTTCCCAGGTTTTACGATTCGTCGTGGGTATCAATCCACGATTCGCCCTGGGGCGACCACTACGCGCTTCTTTATTTTTTATCACGTCTGCTAGCCTTTTTGGAATACTGTTGACTATTATTTTTACGGTATTCCTAAGCATGTTTGTTCACTATTCTTGCATGCTTCTCTAGAAGGAGTCCAGGTTCATGGGAGTCTCAAATGGAATTTGATTATTCAGATTGGCCCATAAATGCTCAATCAGTCTGTCTTGCAACTTTACTATGTGGTCGTTATCTTCTTGGAAGCTGTAATTACCCAAGCACATGTCATCGGCACGAGATTCTGTTGTAGTGTATTTATATAATACCTGTTATTCATTTTAGTGTAAAAAAAAATATTAACTTTGATTTTTTTGGAAGCGTTCGATTACTGCGGCAGAGAAATCTACGCTGTTAGGACCTGCTACCGTATTTAACTTGGGCATATTATTTTTGGCTTTTAGTGTCTAGGAAGGCTCACAAAAAGGTTTTGTTGAAAATCATTATTTAAATTGGTTTACTGTCTGTCTGTCTGTCTTTTATTTCTAGAATTGAAAATCTTCCAAAAATACTGGTACACAGGTTCCAGCTTGTGGGATTTTTATCCACTAAAACCACCCTCTAACTTCCAGCCTCCCCTCCACGAAACTAACGCAAAGTATGACAGCATATGATGGACATTGCTCTAGCCGCTCCCTTCGATCGACGATTGCACCCGTAATCGTGCCTTTCTAGCCTCCTTCGCCTCTCTTAATCTGTACCGCCCCTCCATGGTATTAACTGCATTCCAGTTCTCCTGCCACACAAGCATTTAGATTTCCCGGTGCTACTGTTCGTCCCAATCTCTTCTACAGACTTTTCCTTTCCTCTCCGAATCTAGGACAATAAAAGAAAACATACTCCTGGTCCTCTGGAATACCGTCACAATTGGCACACTTGGGTGAGCTGGTTTAAACCCATAGAGGTGCTTATGGTATCCGCCATGTCCCGTGCCAAACTGCGTGAGTCATAGTTTATTTCACCATGAGTTCTCTGCGTCCACACTTGGATGCTGGGGAAAAATCTGTGGGTCAATCGGCCCTTTTCCACGGTCACACTGCTCGACACCAAATCTTGTAGGAAGGTGGAAACTTTGAACGCTCACGCATACAATGATTCTATATGCATAAGCAGGGTGTAATTTTTTATTACCAAATATAGTCATGTGGGGTATCAAATGGAAGGTCTCGATTAATACCTTCCGAAGCCGATCTTGGTGCGGGGAATCGCAAATGATCACTTCTTTCACGGAGCCATTTTCAGAAACTACCCAACCGAAAAATCTGAATCACTATATGGTGCCTAGGCTCCGAAATATCCTCCACACCGATATCTGTTCAAAAAAGTTAATAATATTATATTATTATAACTTTTGGTAATTGACGGTAGGATCCCCCTTAAGTTCATCTTAGAATCATGAAGCAATTTAGGCTATAGTATAGAGCATGATCGGAACAAGTTTGGTGAAAGTGGCGCTATTACTAACAAAGTTATAATAGGCCCAAGTTGTAACTTTTGTGAAAATTCTTATAAGGTTCGAACTGGTTGAGTTCAACGCATTGTGCACGTCAAGTGTTCATCGCTAAGTTAGTGACCGGTTTGATGCCGTCGACGGATGATCTGGCGCTCGGAACGGAATTGTCGGTTTGATAAGCCTCTCACACTCTCTACACCTGGAAGCAGTCTATTGTATATTATTTGCTCCCACATTTTCCCCATAGTGGTCAATAGACATATAAGTCTGTAGGAAGGTGGTTCATCTAAAGGCTTACAAGGCTTAGGTAACAACAATAACCTTTGTCTTTTCCATGTCTCGGAAAAAACTCCATCACTCAAGCATGCTACAAACAACTGTACAAATATGTCCTGGTCTCGTCTTAACAGCGAGCTTAAGGGCTTTGTCAGGTATACCATCAAGACCTGGCGCTCGGTTGTTTCCCAGATTACCGCAAACCTGGGGGTATTACAGTCACATCTAAAGGTGTCTCAGGCTGCGAACGCTTGTGCTCTCCTGAGGAAACAAATCCTAAACAATTTTCAATTCTGTCTGTCAGTCTGTTCTTCCATCTATCCATCTTTTCCCACCTATTTTTGTTTCATCATTGTCAGGTGGAAAGACCAAAACCACTGCTGCCATGAAATTATGCGAAACTTCTACTTAATGTTACATCCCCCTATGTATGGGGACTCCCCCTTATAATCGACCGAGAACGATGTAACTCACTGTATGCGTGGGCATCCACAGTTTTCACGTCCTCACAAAATTTTGTGTCAGTCGGTATAATCATTTCCGAAAAAAATGCATTCGGCAGACAGCAGACAGAGGACGGACGGATGGACAGACGGACAGCCAACAGCCAAAGGGACCCGAGCCCAAGTTGGACTTTAGTTAAATCAAGGAAGGAGTGGGGTGAAGCAGGGAGAATGATTACGAAACGAAGCCGCCAAGAAGAGCTGCTAATAATAGGAAAAGAGGGTATGTCCTAAACTGATATTCTAGGAAGGGTTAAGGTAGATCCTATGCTGAAGAAGTTTAGCGACAATTTAACGCGAATTCGGCGGACACAAAATGGAGGATTGCTGTTCGAACTATCGAAGGAAAAGAAGGATCATGATAACCTACAAAGAATATCAAAGCATCACTCGGCGAGCAAGTGACCGTCGCGTAAGTTGGCCAATGGTTATAATAGAGTGCCAATATCTTGACGAGGTCACTACCAAAGAGGACCAAGCGCGGCGAAGGCTGAGAAGTGAAACTACTGTAATTAACGGCAAGCACAGCGGTAGCCACTCATTTAGAGTGAACAGCTAAGGACTGAACAGCCCCGCGAAGCAATGCCAGAATGCTGGTGTCGCGGGGAGAGTGTGGAGAAAGTATGAGAGAATTGAAATAATAAAACTTGTTGTTTCTTTTTCGTTGGTGTGGGTATTTATTCTTGCAAATACCGATATTTCGGGAACCACTTGTTCCCTACATCAGTGCAAACAAGTTGCAAGTTGTTTGCACTGATGAAGGGAACAAGTGGTTCCCGAAATATCGGTATTTGCAAGAATAAATACCCACACCAACGAAAAAGAAACAACAAGTTTTATTATTTCAATTAATTAATCGTAGGAAACACCGCATAATTTCACTCTGAAGTATGAGAGGTTTTAGTCGGTAAGACCCAACATGCCTATCCTAGATTTGAGATGCGTATCCATGATGGATTTTTTCCAGTCAAAAAAGCCAGACAGTAAACCGATTTTAATAATGTTTTATTTTACACAAAACCTTTAAATAAAACTGGACGCTAACCCAAAATGAGGAATCGGTAATTAAGGAAAAGTCCCAAGTCCTAAAACAATGATGTTTAGGTCTGCTTCATCCCGCTTTGGTTTGGCCCCAGATGAAAGTTGAAATAGTCTCTAATGAACAGCCTCTGTCATGCACGATTCGAAAATTAGCTGTCTTTTATCAAATTATAATTCTCCTTTAGAATTTATTCACATCAAATTGAGGTTAAAAGCTCACAGTATAAGTGTGTTACTAAGAAATGAGCTGCTTGACTGAAAGTGTTGGGAAAATGTTCAGGATAGAATTGTCGCTTCCAAAAGAAATAAGGGGATCAAAATATGCAGCTGATGAAAATATCGCAACAATAAACAATTTCAATTCGAATATATTTTTATCGAAATTTTCAAGGAAGTATTCTACTACAGCGCTTCGACTATCACTCATTCTTTAGTTGAAGTATCAAAATAGCTTCATCAGCGAATCCCACAGCCACTTCTACAGATAATCAACATGAAAGAGCCATAATTTTGGATTGTCTAAGCATTTACAAATTAACAGTCCCATTCATTCAGCCATAAGGTACTTCCAACTATCAGAATCTGCAAGGATAAAATGCCCACAATAAATTTCCATATATTAACTCAGACTTATGCCTGGTCACTTGGTCAGTCAGTATACATCATTTTGATAGACTATTTCAGCTAGTGTTGCCCAGAAATGGCCAATAAATGTTCTTGGAGCGTTTCATGGCGAAGCAGCGTAAATCATCAGATTTGTATGTATATGTCAGTCTCCATATGTTTTCCGGCTCCTTAGCACTGTCTAATCCGCATGTCCAACATTGAAGTCAGCTAATTGTATTCTTGGAGATAAACTCCAAGATACGTTAACTGCTTCAATAAATAAAAATAATAACTACCTTATTTGGGTTAAGTATTAGCCGCAAGGCCTTGGAATTGTCAGGCATTGCTGTCGCTTGCAACAATCTAGACAAAAATTCCTGAAAGTGAAGAGGCTGTGTTAATTTTCACTTTGCAACAGGGTAGGGTGGAAGGGTCTCGGAAAAATTCATTCCAGAATATTGTTCGACCTAAGTTTCTAAGAATCGGAAAGATAATATAATTGAGTGCCATATTCGTTTAACCCGAAAGGTATTCAAGGATAGGTATAAGTCCAAAGTTTTACTAAGCGCGATTTAAGTCCTATTAATTTGAAACGGTTGCTTCTCTCTCCTTTTATAGTGACGGATTTGCATTAGGTGAAACTTTAATCTCAGCAACAACCAGTTCAGTCCACTGAAATTGTACGTCAGGATGGTTGTCTACTTTGAAGATATTACTATTCAGTTGCAATATTCCTAGGAAAGTGAATTACGATGCTCCAAATTTGAAACTAGTAATAAAAATCCACAAAAACTGCGTATATCCTTTTGTATCATTCTGTAACCTACGCTCATATATATATACATACATGTATATCGATAAAGTATAAGCAGGGAATAATTTAGGGGAGTAACTGCCAGTCAGTTTTACAAACGACACACTTTGAAACTAGCAAATTCATTGTTACATTTCTTGCGAGGGGTGGATTTATGATACCACGAACTATTCAAAGGTCACGGAAAAGACGCAACAAAAAAAAAAACAATAATAAACGCTGGGAAATCGTATTACGAAGATTCACTCTCCGCATAGTTGTTACAACAAGCGCTTAATATTATTTGGCGCCACTTTGACCATTACACAACTCGACACGATTCTATTACCCCCATCCGAGATGGACAACCATGTTAAGATGATATCCTTGTGGCATGGTTCGCCAACTTGAAAAGCTCTGGAAGGAGTGTAACAAGATGATTTTACGGGAAATTATGGATGGACGACTGGTTGGAATTTGAATATGTACTTTTGAAATAGGATGGAAGTGTTGACTTGTCTAGAGAATTGTTTTTCCTTAAACTGTATTTTCGAACCCTTCCAGTATTATAGGTACCAGGATTGAAGAAAAGTAGGAAATAAAGACTTTCCATTCCAATCGAACAAGTTAATATTAATTCAGTTAAACTCCCCCAAGTAATAGTGCATACCTTGAAGCAAGGGGTGAATTGACATTTGCAGTTCATTGGTTGTTCGTCCTGAATACTGAATACTGAATGTACTATGATATTATATTCCTTCAAATTGAAATTTAGGGGTCAGGCTGAGTTAGGTGAATCTGAATTACCACGAATGGCAGCTCCATTTGCGAGACCACCTCGACCGTTGCTTTTTTCGTCTTCACATTCAATCGTTTAGAATTCACCACTAGGACCAAGTCCAGGTCCACCAGATCCAAGTGTATATGAGATAACTCTGAACATTTTAAATATCTCAAACATGTGCTTTAGTCGTATAAAGTGTAATAGAGAACGTGTTTCTGAATTTTTATGCGAGGATTATTTCGCAACAAAATGCGTAAATCTGCCGCCATCTACAGCGATTCCCCCCAACCACAAGCTGCAAACCAAATTCATACGTGTTTCGGGTACTATCTATGCCGGGAAGGACTTATTCTTATCCGTATCTTGTTGTAACCTACATATTAGAGGAAGCTGAGTGGTTGGACGACAGTTTATGTTTTATTTGAGGTCTATAACTTAAAGGACTTTTTTTGGAAACGAAAGTCAGTGAAATGGCATTGAGTCATGTTTCGAAGAGGTTCATTAAAGGGTTTTTGTGGGATCCTATATTAGACATATTACTTTTCGTCCAGCAATGTGCAGTATTCTTAAATGTGGGTATAAAATACAAAAATTAGGCTATTTGGGAAGGCTTTTATGGAAATTTATAACAATAGGATAAAGCGGCACTAGACACTTTTAGTATGTTGGAAAGAAATTAAAAATCAATCAAAAGAGAAAGCTTTATATTGCATGTGACTCATAAAATCAATTTAACGATTTCAAGCCTTATAATATACTATTATATTATATCACATTTGCTTGAATAAGAAGGATGCACGTTAGCTTATCAATTATTTGAAAAGAAATTTTATTCCAGGATCAAAGGACAATGTGCTCTGTTATTCATTCGTATTTTGTCTCCCAAAATAGACAGTGTCATTAGCCATGCATACATGCTACTTTAAACTTAAAGCGAGTTTCGTAATACATATTAAATTATCATCAACGGCGCAACAACCGGTAATCGGTTTAAGCCTGCTTTAAGAAGGAACTTCAGACACCCCGGTTTTGCACGGAAGGCCACTAATTCGGTATGCCTAAAAGTTGTCTGACGTCTTGGCCTACGTTATCTCCCCATGTAGGGGGCCAAAAATTCTTCGGAGGATTTTTCTCTCGAACGCGACCAAGAGTTCGCAATTTTTATTGCCAAGAATCGAAGCCTCCGAGGAATACATAAGGACTGGCAAAATCATAGTCTCGTACAGTAAGAGCTTTGATCTTATTGTGAGACGTTTCGAGTGAAACAGTTTTCGTAAGCTGAAATAAGCTCCGTTGGCAGCCAACAACCATGCGCGGTTGTGATTTTCGACCCTAGAGAGGAGGAATTTTCAACGGTCTCAAAGTTGTAGTCTCCTATCTTTATTGACGTGCGATTCGATGCTGTTCGTTCTTTGTTTTTTGGTGCTGACGTTGCCACCATGTACTTCGTCTTATCTTCATTTATGTGCAGCCCGAGATCTCGCGACAAACGCCGCCTGCTCGATCTGGATGAAGGTAAATTGTACATCTGGGGTTGTTCTTGTCATGATATCAAAATCGTCAGCCTAGGTCAGTAGTTGGGTGGATTTGAAGAGGATAGCACCTCTCAGATTTACATCTTCTTTTTCTTCTTCAGCTTTTGTTCCGTTGACAAGCGGCTCGACCTTTCACATTTACATTTTCATCCCGAACCATTTTCTCCAGGACCAGATTAAAGAGGACGCATGATAGGGTAACCCCTTGTCTTAAACCGTTGTTGATACAGTTTTACTCTGGCTATGCAGTCATAGGCGGCTTAAAACTCGATGAAAAGATGGTGCAACTGATGTCCACATTCCAACAGTTTTCCATCCTTTGCCGCAGAGAGAAAATCTGATCTGTTGCTGATTTGCCTGGAGTGAAGCCTCGTTGGAATGGACCAATGATGTTGCGGTCGTATGGAACAATACGTCCTAGCAAGATAGCGAATAATATCTTATAGATGGTACTCAGCAACGTGTTGTCTCTACAATTGCACTGCGTGATATCTCCCTTTTTATGTACGGAGCAAATAATGCCTCATTGCCAGTCGTGAGTCATTGAGTGGTTGTCCCACGCCTTGAGCATCAGTTGATGAATTACTTGGTGTAATTGGTCGCCTCCATATTTAACCATTTCGGCTGTAATTCTATCGGCTCCTGATGACTTATGGTTTTTAAGCCGGTGGATTCCACGGACTGTTTCTTCTATGCTTGGTGGTGGCAGTATTTGTCCGTCGTCTTCAGTTGGCGGGACCTTCAACTCACCAATATTTTGGTGAATGAGTAATTCATCAAATTACCTAACCCATCGCTCCAATATGCCCATTATGTCGGAAATCAGACTACCCTCTTTGTCTCGGCAGGATGAGCATCGAGGTGTATAAGGCTTCATTCTGCTGACTTGTTGGTGAAACTTCCGCGTCTTGTACGGTTGCTCCCTGTACTTTTCGAACTCACAGATCTGTTGGTTTTCCCAGGTTTCCTCTTTCCGTCTGTGAAGTCGCTTCTCCGTTCTACGGAATTCTTGGTAGGTCTCTGCACGTACCCGCGTTGTTTGGGAATGCAACATTATTCGGTATGCGGCATTATTCCGTTCTGTTGTTACGTTACATTCAACGTCAAACCGACTGTTCCAACTTTCCTTCCGGCTAGGGCTAAATATATTTGTGGCCGTATCAATGATAACGTTCTTTAGGTGTTTGTGAAAATCATTTGTTGATGCTTCATCTCCAGGATATCTATTAGCTGCAGTTATTGCGGCATCCATTTTCCCCTTATAGGTGTTACGTAGGGCTATGTTGTGAATGGCTTCAGTATTCACTCTCACCTGATTGTCAGAGGGGATTGTAGGTGGTGTTGTAATTCGAAGCCGGAGCACTATGCCAACGAGATAATGATGCGATTCTATATTGGGGCCCTTATATGTTCTGACATTTATCAAGGCAGAGAGGTGGCGGCGTTCTATCAGCACGTGGTCAATTTGTTTGAAAATCGTATGCCTGTGGACCACTTTTCGTGCAAAGCAGACACTTCCAACAATCATTTCGTGTGATACTGCTAACTGAATAATCCGCAGACCGTCATCATTGATATCCCTATATAAGGTGTGAGAGCCAACGTTTCACCTAAATACGAGTTTCGTCCCTACTGTTGAAATCTCCACTGTCTCGTAAAAGGTATTCTTCTCTGACTGTGCAGTCTCCTCTGTAGGGCCGTGAACGTTAATGACGCTAATATTTCTTAATTTGCTTCGGAAGGGCAGAGCCTTTCGCTTATATTTTCAAAGCTGATAAGAGCAGGTTTCATATTTTGGCTGATTAAGAAACCTACTCCGAGCACATGATTTACTGGATGGCAACTATAATATACGGTGTAGTGGCTCTTCTCCAGGAAACCGGTCCCTGTTCAGCGCATCTCCTGTAACGCTGCTACATTAGCCCTTTATTGGGACAGGGTATCGGCTAGCTGCTTGGCAGCTCTGTCTCTGTACAGGGAGCGCATATTCTATGAGAAAATGCGCAAATCGTTATTCCATTGTCGTTGCTGGGTTCGTCGTTATATTAAAACTGACTTTTAATGATACATAAACGCTATGTGAATTTCCAAACTATCAGCTCTTATTTTAAAATATTTCAGGAGATGAAAAACCTTTGTAATTTGAAATTTCTAATATCCTTTTCTTATTTATTTCTATAACATTCACTTTTTTTTTCTTCGGTCTAGATCTGGTTTAGTAAAGAACTCCAGATGTCTCTTCGAAGTGCGCCAATTCAATATACCTTAAAACTGTCCTGACCTACTCCTTTCCGAGCTGAATTATCTTCACCTATACCTATTAAGGGGGTCATCCCGTGTGTCGGGTTGAAGAAATCGATTTTTTTTGCATGAATTGTATCAATATATAGTGGAGAATATGTGGGCAAAGGGATTTTCCGATATTCCGAGCCTTTCAGAAATTACAGTGTTAAACAGGTAAGGAGTTTGCAGCCGCGACTAGAGTACTCGATGAGAAAGAGCATCGAATCTTTTTTTACCTGAGCCTTATAAATTCGAACACAGGTATAATTATATGTATAAAAAACTTATTTGCTGTTTGGAATAAAAAGGATAATCCAGTCTAGAGTGAGCACTGAAAGGCCTTCAAGCTATACTCAGTTACATTTCGTTGCAAGTATTGTGCTGTTTGTGTGTTCAGTGATTTTTTTAAATGGATCGCACGAAGGGAGATCGCTTTAACGTCATGCTCGCACTAAAAAACGAGTATTTCATGGGAATCGATACTTATCAGAGAAGAAAAAGGACTTCGCATCAACATCAGCAAAGAAACTTTGAGCAAGCATGAATATGGATGTTCCAATTGCGACAAGCTTTGAATATTGTATATTGGATTTTGCTGGAGTTTTCTCCGGTATTTCTGCAAATTTCTGCAAATAATAAAATATACGTAATAGTAAAAAAGGAATGTGTAAAAAAGGACAAAAGTAAAAGTAAAAGTAGTAAAAAAGGACATGTCGAGAAAAGAATGGGAACGCGGCTTAGAAATGAAAAGAAGAACCACAAAGGCATTGGTGGAAAAGGGGCTGGAAAACTTACTGATAAGGTTATTAACGACCCCACTACATTTTTTGGGCTAGCTATTCATCGTGAAGCAAAAAATTTCGGCAAATTTCTTCTATAAATGTTCTATAGACAAAAATGCTCAGCATCAAAATTGTCCAGCAGGCGAGGACAGTTGTTGCAAATGGCGCAAAGCGGAAGCTAAAGGAGAACTGGATAATTTCCACCACGAGAAGGCACCTTTGACTGAAGAAGTTCAAACAGTCATCAAACCAATCTACGAAGATTTGTCACGTAATGATCTCTTGAACAGACGTTTAGAAGCAGGGACCCAGAATAACAATGAGTCGTTAAATGCATTGATCTGGACTTTCGCTCCTAAACACCTTCATTTCGGGGGCAAAGTCGTAAAAATAGCCACTTTTCTGGCTGTAATTATTTTCAATGAAGGATTTAATGGCATTCTCAAAATTCTAGTGACAATGGGATGTCAAGTTGGTCACATATGTCAGGTTTATGTCGGCCGCCGTAATGAAACGCGAATTTGGCGGTCCGAACGACGACCAACTGACCTCGCTAAAAGAGCCAGAATTGAAACCAGAGAGCAACAATCGACCTTACAAAACCTTTTTGAAGAAACGGAGAACGTGCTCTCTATGGACCAGGTATAGCAGATTAATGGTGAATTAAAATTTTACTGTTGATAATCACATTTAAATTTCCAAATGCGTTTTTCTCGAAACTGCATCTTGAAAATCGGCTGCCACCAGAGCTCAAAATCTAACCAACCAAATTCTTTGAAATTTTCACGACTTCCTTAATACATATTTCTACGGACCGCAAACTAGGATAATTGCAATCGGATGGGTCGTTTTTTTTATTCATAAAAAAAACCGTGTTTAAAATAATAATAATAATAATCGTTGGCGCAACAATCCATGTTGGATCAGCGCCTTGAAGTGTGTTAGAGCACTTCATTAAAGACCGTAACGGTACACTAGGAGGCAATGTGGTCAGCATTGCGCTCGCCCGAGATTAGTACCCTGATTTGACTCAGGTACTCATTCACAGCTGAGTTGACTGGTATCCGACGTCAAATCACGATACAAATTCCACTGCCGCCAGTGAGATTTGAACCTTTTAATATTTTCTAATTATCCTAGTTTTCGGACCGTGGAATATTGTCCACATTAAAATGCCGTTTAGTTTTTCCCTCAGATGAACACAGCGCCCTCCAGCGTGGCAGCAGAAAAACACCTTTTTTGGAGATGGGTACATAAATTGACACGTATTCCAAAAACTAGCTACGATATCAAGCTGAAATTGAATTTATCACATATAATAGAGATATCAGTAAACATATGGTGAAAAAGTCACGTTCCTATCTTTATCCAGTCCTCCAAAATAACTTTTCAAAGAAAGGCAAAAAAACGGTCTTCACACGGGATGTCCCCCTTAAGTGAACCGCGGCTAAGAGTTCGCAATTTCCCTCGCTAAGAATCCCAATCTCCGAGAAATGCAGGAGGACTGGCATATCGAGTAAAACAGTTTATATAACCTGAAGTAGGCTCTTGGCTGGCAGCAAAAGTACGCGGATTCTTTACTATTCTCAGCTGAGTCCACCTTTGGTAATCATTTTTTTTTTGTGCAAACTTAATTTTCTGTGGAAGCTCAATGAAATATCAACGACCAATTGTATCATTTGTGAACGGAGTTTTGTGCGGATTTAAGCTCCCAACTGTCTAGGCGAGATACAGTTCGCCACTCCGGTCCGCTTTAGAGGTTTTACCTTGTGTTATTTGGAGTTTAGGTTTCTGTTAGTTTTTGAGTGCTGATTTGAAGTTTCTTCCCGAATTTGGCTGTGGAGGATCATTTTGATAATTTTAGGACTTTTTTGCAAGAAATGTAATTCGCCTTCGATATCTATTATATTTGCGGTTCCTAATAGTTTGCGGGAAGACGAAACTACGCTTAGAGTGATTTCTATGCGCACCTCTTTAATTGCTGCACTGTGTGATATCCGCTGCCAATAATTAGGCATCGATCTGCTGTCCCGCACCTTCAGCAACAGAAGTCTCGCTTTTTTTCGACAGGATGTATGTATATGGCTTCATCCTGCTGACTCTTTGGGAAAATTCCGAGCCTGCTGCGGTTGCTCCCCTGTACTTTTCGAGTTCATCGACCTGCTGTTTATCACAGGTTTCCTTTTCTTCTGTGAAGTAACTTTTCTTCTCGATGAAGTGGTGGTGGGTTCCCGCGCGATCTCGCATTCTTTGCATTGCCAGGCATGCAGCATTCTTCCCTAACTTACATTTTTTATCGAATTGGTTGTTCCAACTTTTTTTTTTATTAGAGCCAAACACATTTGTAGCCGTATCAATGTAAATGTTCTTCAGGTGGTTGTGAAGATCATTTTCTGAGCTCTCATCTCCATTTCCAGGAACTCTATTAACTGCGGTTATTGCGGCATCCATTTCTCTCTTACAGATATAAATGGCTTTATTGTTCGCTACCAGCTGATCGTCAGAGGGAATTCGATGTGGTTTTCTTCTTTGTACCCGGAACATCATTCCAACAAGAGCATGATCCGCGTCCATATTAATAATAATAATAGTCATTGGCACGACAATCCAATTCGATCGTTGCTTTGAAGTGTGTTACACTACTTCATTCATAACATTGAGGGTACACTACAGTACACTTTTAGAGACAATATGATCAGCATTACGATCTGAGTCCAAATTGGTCCCCTTTCCGTTCTGATATTCATCAAGGCTGAGAGGTGGGGGCGTTCAATTTAGACGTGTTTGTTTGGTTGCTGGTCGCATCTGGAGAAGCCCACGTTTTTTTTTGTGAACCGCTTTCCACGCAAAACTAGGTACTTGCAAAAACCATTTCATCTCACAGTGCTAATTAAATAATCTGCAGTCCGTTACCGTTATTGTTTTCACTATATGTAAGGCAGCGAACATATCATCTGTTCTTACTTGGTTGTTCAAATTTCCAAATATGACTGGGTAGGTCTCGAGGGTTCGTTCCAATGCCTGCTAGAAGGTATACTTCTCCGAGTTTACGCTCCTTTCTGTAGGGTCATGAACGTTAATGAGGCTTATATTTCTAAATTTGCCTCGCAAGTTCACAGTATATAATGATTCGCTTTCAAAGCCGATAACAGCAGGTTTCATTGTTCGGCTGACTGAGAAGCCTGCTCTAAACGAATGGTTTTCTAGATGGCCATTGTAATGTAGGGTGCAGTGGCCCTTCTTCAGGAAACCACCGACGCATTCTTTGAAATTTTATAGAGACCGAAAATCATTGCATATCTCCGATTGCGATGGGAGTTGCGCGACCAAAATAATGTGATGCAGTGCATTGGTCTACGCCCACGTAGTTACGAGCAGATGATTCCGAGTTACTGCGGGCACGTAACAGCATTTGTCATAATGTAACAATAGAGATTGCACAGCTGTTCATGGCTTGCCAAATTCCATCGGGATCCAAAGGCATCTTAATGGAACCACTGACCGAATGATGCCTCACAATTCCTTTATGGCAAGCTTGATGAAAGAAAATATGCGCAACGTTTTTGGTAATAAACTTCTCAAAGTTATGCTTTATGTTAGCCCCCTGCCACTGTCATTAGTTCCTTTATGAACTTAAGGGGGTATTCGAAGTAAAATATGGGACCAATTTCAAAAAATACTAATTGAGCTCTTTCATTTGATACCCCGCATGGCCACATTCTGCGGAAAAAATCTTTTGCACCCTCCATTCACATGTGCCACTTACTATACGTAAAGGGAACAACAGACCACACGCTCTCATACATTTACGTGACAATCGATCCAGCCGTTTTCGAATAAATCGGCATTTTAGAACAGACTCCGCACTAAAACAAAGCAATGAGTTGGCCCCAATATTATTTAACATCGGAGCGTGATAGGAGCGCGGTCTATTTAAGCAGAATATACATAAATAGTTCATCGCATATAGTGGCTTATGAGGATAATATGAACACAGCGAAATTCGAAAATGAATTCCAACTAAGTCCTGCAAAAGTTGGTCCAGATAGTGAAACGAATCGCGCTTAAAATAAACCTTGACTATGATACAAACCAATTCGACAAATACGAAAGAATAACCGTTTGAAGGGGCAATTCGCCATAATTACGAAGGACAATAATAACAGACAAGATTAAGTATTTTCTGTAGCACAGTTTCACTCAGTATCAAAAATATCATCAGTTTTGAAAAGTATTAAATGAGCCCTTTCATTTGATAACATTTAGGTTATATTCTGTAGACTCCCTTAAACCCAGTGCAAGATCATGCCACCGGTTGCGTGTAGAGGGATTCACAGACCACACGTTCTCATCAAAATTGGTGACAATTGGTTTAGCCGTTTCCGAGCAAATCGGGTGTGACAGCCAGACAGACAGACGAACTAACACACAGGCAGATGAATCGATTCTAATAAGGTGTTTTTTGAATGCGATAACTTTCTTTTACACAAAGACTTAAAAATGGGAGGGCCCAATCATTTTTAAATCAAGTGATGCGATTGTTAGACGGAATTTTACTAAGGAAGTTAAGCTCAAGTTTCCACTTGAGTTATAGCGGTATCGCGACAGAAAGTTTCCTATTAACTTAATGCTTCTTCAACTCCAACTTTACGATGTGAATACTATAAATTACAAACTCAAATTTCCTTGTGCATGCCTAATTTTCAGATAGGGAAATCCATCCTAAATTTCCCGGGGAAATTCCATATATTCCTTAGTCGAACGTACTCTGAAAAGATAAAATCACAATAGCAACATGGCGTATCACCTAAGAAAATCCATAGAATAAATTTCACATGAAAACAGCTATCATTAAAAATATTGGCGGCAGTTGTATGTTGCGGTCAATTAAATTTGAATAAAAACATTTCAAGAATTCCTACCATAAAAACTATCGTTTTCTTCTCCCAACGCGCACATGCATCAAACGGAACTTGAAATTTCTTTAAGGAAAAGTGAAAAACTACTATTCGACGTATACTTGGAGGTTTTCCAAAATACGATGCGCCGCAAAACTATACATTACAATCATGCTCGTGCGCTTAGAATCAACAGAATACAACATGTGCATGGCCTCTATGAGAAAAAATAAATAAATACAGAAAATAATTAATGTGAGGTAGATGGATGCGGATGGACAGCAGTTTAGTACCGGAAACAGTACTTAAAAGTCGGATTTATAATACGTTGGCAAATGTAAATCAAAGGTAAAATTAATCTGATGTTTGTGCCAAGAATATTCGCTCATACGAACACGTCGTTCAGATTCTGTTTCTGTGTTCTGCCATTGCAGACAAAATAAATTTATGATTTGAATGAAAGCCACCTCGTTTTTGACGGCAGTCATATGCACATTATGGGGTGTTTTGTTTTTACTGCCCGCGTTGAATTGGGAATGTTGAATTTACTGAAAAATTAAGATTCAATCGGTGAAAATATGAACTATTATAGAACATAAAAACAAATGTACTTACATACATATGTATGTTCCGAAATTCAAAATACATAATATCTGTGTGACAAACTAGTATATTTTCTAACTGTTGATAAATTTAAATATGGATAATAATAATATAAATGCATATCAGCACATATCGCATATATAATATATAACATCGAAACTGCTGTGGTCGGACTGGTTTTCGCTACGTAAAATCTTGAGAACTTGAGATGCAATACGAATTTTTCACCATAGATTTATTAACATCTTGAGCGTGCGTAGCAATTTTTCGAGTCCGATCACATAGTTTCTTATTGAAATACAAAGCAATTTACACACCCATCTCCAAAAAAAGGTGTTTTTCTGCTGCCAAGCTAGAGGGCGCTGTAGTCATCTTAGAGAAAAAAAGTAAACGGCATAACGTACAGACTTAACTACAGTCCGCAAACTAGGATTATTAACAAATATTAAAAACTAAATTTTTGGTGCCGTGTTAAACCTTTTTTTGGATTTTGGCGTTTGTTTACGGCTTCTTCAATGAATAGAAACAAGTCGGGAAACCGGAAGCTTGACGCTTCAGGTATAAAAGGTTTTGTGTTTCCCTATGTGAGGAGCATAACGTAGTTCTCCATTGGTTACTGCCATTGCCAGAACTCAGCGATTTAAAAATCTCGAGTCAACGCTATCAGCCAATGGAGAACTGCGTAATGAAATTGTTTCACGCATTAATGCAACCTGGATGAAGTGGGATTCCCCAACTGATGTTCTTTGTGATCGACGTATCAGCGCACGTCCCAAATCTAAAATTTACTGCAATGTCGTCCGTCTGCCACTCTCTATAGTTCTGAGTGTTGGCCGACTATAAAGGACAATGAACGGCGTCTTGCGGTAATGGGGACGAAGATGTTGCATTGCACTAGTGGCGTGACACGTTTCGATTACATCTGAAATGAGAATATCCGCGATCGATATGGGTTTGCATCGATCGTGGAAAAACTGCAAGAGAGGCGTTTTCGATGGTGTGGTCACGTAATTCACGCTAACGAGAATTCAACAACCAGTATTGATCAAAACATCGAAAGCAATGGTAAGCAACCAAAAAGCCGGATAAAACAATGATGGCTTGATACGCTGGATGGGGATTTAAAGGTATCGCGATTACATACTGATCAGGCATTTGATAAAATAAAATGACGAAACCGATCATCACGAGCCGACCCCGCTTGTGAACTGAAGGCTGAAGAAAAAGAAAAAGATGTGAGGAGCGACGAGTGCACGACAGCTCCGTGTAATATAGCTAAAAATTCCATTGCCCTCTATTTTCTAGAAAGCGATTTAAATAAATCTTTTGATGCAAAGCCCTGTATTGATAATGGTCAACCTCATACGCTTCACGCTCTCAGTTTAATATTATTAGCGAATGAAAACAATTTAACCAACATCAAATATAAAAAAGGGCTAGGGAGAATTAGTTTCTTCTTTAATGGAATTTTAATATTTTACTCGAATTTCAATTATTTTCGTTAATTATGACGTCAGAATCTTATTTGTATGGCTTAGAATGCTATTAATTAGCACGAAATTGATAAGTTTGAACTGCTATAACTTTCCCACTAATAGTTGGATTTTCATGAAACCTGGCATGTGCATGCACGAGGCTGTCCTCTATATCGGTGCAAAATTTAGTACACTTAGGATGAACTTAAGGGGAGTTTTTAATCTATTTCTAAAAGTTGATAATATACTATTAGTAAATTTTTTGAGCAGATACCGGAATGGGACATCTCTCGAAGATTAGATTTCATCTAAGTGTTTTACACAAAACCTTAAAAAGGGCTGCAGATAAATAGATTCTTCATAAATGTGACTTAAATATTCCACGCGAATGTCAATTATTCCGGGTAATTATGACGTCAGCATCCGATTTGCATGGCTTTGGAAGCAGTAAACTCGCGCGAAATTGCTGTTTGAACTGCTATAACTTTGGCGTTAATTGCCTGATTTCTATGAAATTTAGCGCATATACACAAAATATTGTCCTCTATGCTGGTACAGAATTCGGAAGTCCTAGGGTGAATTTAAGGGGGGTTTTTCAGTAAATTTCTAAAAAGTAGTAATATACTATTAGTAAGTTTATTTGAGCAGATATCGGAATGGGACATATTTTGAGGCCTAGATTTCATCTAAGCGCACCGCCCTGATTTTTGTCGGATTTTTGGGTTGGGTAGTTTCCGAAAATGAGTCCTGTCTCACTTCAAATGCGTACATTTTGACTCATTACTCACGCACTTTGCAATTTATGCCAAAACTAATGTCAGTTTCGGAGACTTTTCATTTGATACCCTACACAACTATATCCGGTGAAAAAAATTTTTGAATCCCCCCCTTGCATGTATGGGGAGCCCCCCTTTAAACTCCACCTAAATTTATGCCACTCGCTGTATGCGTGGGATTTCATAGTTCCCATCTGTCCACCAAATTTCGTTTGGATCAGTTTAGCCGTTTTGGAGAAAAATGCGTGTGACAGACAGACAGACAGACAGACAGACAGACAGACATTGAATCGATTTTAATAAGGTTTTGTTTTACACAAAACCTTAAAAAAACTACTAAATGAATCGCAATTATCCTAGTTTGTGGACCGTAGAAATATGTTCTGAATAAGTCGTGAAAATTTCAAAGAATTTGGTTGGATGGATTTTGGGCTATGGTGGCAGTCGAGTTTCAACATGCGGTTTCGAGAAAAATGCATTTAATAAGGAGAATGCGATTTTTTGCCATAAAACCCTAACTCACCATTAATCTGCTATACCTAGTCCATAAACCTTAGGTTTCGTGAAAAAACACATGTACGGCCTTGGCTTCAATTCTTGTCCTTTTAGCGAAGTCATTCGAACGTCATTCGGACCGATAAATACGAGCTTTATTAGGGCGATCGACATAAATCTAGCTTGTGACTTATCACGTGTTTAACACTATAATTTCCGAATGACTCCGAATATCAAAAAATCACTTTGCCCATATATTCTACATTATATCTAGATACAATTTATGCCAAAAAAAAAATTCGATTACGAGGGTCCGACACACGGGATGACCCCCTTAATCCCTTAATTCGTACTACGATAGATTTATTCTCTTGGAATGTGTTAAAATAGTAATTTAATTTATTTAAATTTAGAAGCTTTTGACTTAATAAATATTACTTTGAGAGAGCTGACATAAAATCCTATCATACCTAATCGAACATTCCAGAAAGATACGCCTCCTGTTTTCCTGATATTAACATATCATTTTGTAATATCCTTAACTGGTTGCCCTTTTGGACTTTGCGTTTTCATTTTAACGATTGTAAACCCTGTCCAGTCCTGTCCTTCTTCTTTCTTGTAAGAATTTTAGTACCTCGTGTTTTTATTTTATTACACATTCATTTTTTGGTGCAATACGTCTGCCTTTGAGTCTCCTCATTCTAAAGTTTCCTCCGTTGTTCCGCGGTTTTCTCCAACTTTTCTGCATTTCTGCTTCATCATATTTTCAGCAGCATTTTCTGCTAAATCATATTCCCTGCCTTTTTGTTTTTTCTTCACGTTGCATCAGTTCTCAGAATAGAGTTAGCGGACATGACGGCTAATATTCGAAATGCTTCATAATTAGTCTGGATAGCCAGGCTGGCGTGAATTTTCCTGTTTCGTTAATTTTGAGGACCCGGAACTCAGGACCCAAGTGCCGCGACCTATGACAGGTCATATCCTCGATCAATGCGAGGCCTCAGAGGTTTGTTCTCGAAGGACTTTCCCACCTTCCGGCTAACACCGAGTCGTTCAAGCAGGTGTCGGCGGAGCTTCAATATTTGCATTTTGATGTGTCGGATAAAGATATAATACATTTTCAAAATTGTTCCCAGCTAGGTTCCACGTGCACTTGACTTCAACTTCCAAGCTTTAACCTTCACGTATTTTTCCCCAGAAGCAGAGTAGAGTTTGTTGTACTTTCCTCGGTAGTATACCTCAAGAGCTGGTCGTTTCTTGTGTTTGCCTTTGAGGCTTAGTGTCTCGTAGATGATTGCCTTCCAGCAGTCTCAGGAACTACGGGCATCTGTAGCTATATGTTGAAAAGTATTATCGTCGGAACTTCTGCGAAGTGTCTTTCCCTACCTTTATGATAGTCGGCAATTTCTTCGATTATTTGTCTTTAATGGAATATTCAGGTAGTCTGCTAAATGCGCCACTCCGTGCTCAATGCTTCATCCTCACTTTGTTTTCTGATTTCAAAAGAAGAAGATTGAATTCTGGCGATCCCTTTTTGTTTGTTACCTGCCTCTCCGTTGATAAGCATGTGGAACAGCGGGGTTAACAACATTCGAATGTTGTTAATTCGACTGACGGATGCCACCACCGGTGTTCTCAGTGACGGAGTAGGCATTGAATTTCGAAATGAAAAATAATTGAATTTAAAAAATGAATTTTGCCTTTTTTTCAATTAAGAAAAGAAATGAAAAAGTTTTGAATTACGAATACAATTTTTAAATGAAATAATTTTTAATTTAGTGTAATGAAATAAAAATAAATACTACAAAGTAAATTATTTAATATTTTACTTGATGTAGTAAAATAAAAATAAATACAACAAGTGCTGAAGTGGAATAGGAGTCATTTCAACGCATAAAAACAAACATTGATTTTGCGTTTCATGCACACCAAGTGCAAATGTAGTATATTTGCAGAAGGACTCACAAGCACTATGAGCGGAAGTTTTGCGGGAAGTAGGAGCCAAAAATTGAGGATGAAAGGAGTCTTCAGGGCTCATATTGTTTGAAATGATTGGTTATTTTCTGTTTCTTTTGGTTATTAATAATTAACCGTAATTCATTCTTTTATTCTACATTTAATATTCTTTAGCGATTTATATTATTTTCGCTTTATTATTCTTTGGTTATTTAAATTTGAATTTTTCTTTTGATATGCAGAACAAATGCATTTAATTACTTTTCCCGGTTTTACTATTTCTTTTTCTCTCTTTCTTTGTCAGGTTATTTTGATTTTCATTTCCTTTTTTTGCTTTGAACATTTTGTTTGATTTTTCTCGAGCAGTTCTGCTTTTTAAGCAGCAGAAATGTGTCTCAATGAGATGGTCACGCGATCAACTTCGCCTTCTCTCAACATTACCGCCAGATGATTGGAGCTTTCCTGAGCTTAACCTTTCAGCGCACTGCGACCACTGATATTGACGGGACGATAGAGGGAATATAAATATTCAAGCAGGCTTTCTAACTGAGTGCACAGTTACTCTGTTGAATCTGGAGAGGAGCTGAACATGAGGTGCATCTCGGGTAATCCTCAGTTGGTGTGTAGGAACTGTTGGGAAGATTTCATTGCCCTCTGCTACGTTTGCGGGCGCCAGAGCACACATAAGCCCGTATGTCTAAGTGCCGAGCTTCCGGGGCCAGAGGGGGGACTAATTATAAGAAGAAGAAGAGATTGATCGGATGCGGGCTTTGTGAGTCATAGAGGAAACGCGAAAAGCGCTTAGTCTTCGCAGGACACCCTTGTGATCATACCTAATAAAGTGCATCCTTGCTTTGATGTGCGTGTGGTGAACACAGTCACTGTGAAGGATGCTTATTCTTTATTTCTCATCAAGGAGATTTTCAGCCGCCTCCCTAAAGCAAGATTTATTACAAGTCTTGACCTGAAGGATGGGTTTTGACAAATTCTACTGGGTGAGGCGACTGCCTTTATAGTTCCAGTCCGACCAATCTATCAGTTCGTCACCATTCTGTTTGAGCTCCACAATGCACCTTAAACCATGCAACGACTGATGGTCAAAGACATCCATGCCCACTCGCGCCATCAAGTCCTCGTATATTTAGATATCTTGCTGCTCTTCACAGTGAAGTAGCTCTCTGTATGAGACGCGCTGGCTTGACATTGAACATCCGGAAGAGCAAATTTGTAATGAAGAAGTTACGATACTTGGGAAATATTATTGGTAATTGGAAGATTTGTGCCGATCTGACAAGGTGCTCGCCATTTGGTTAGTGCAAAATGTGGGCCATTGCGTCTTTTTTGTTATCAACACAAAATTTTGGACCATCTACGTTTTTAAATTCAATTCCTTACAACTTCTATGGAAAATTCTCTTCATCCAAAATAAGCGGGGAATGTGGGAAAATCAGTTCCAAAGTTAGAATTTGTGTGGTTAACGTAGTCCTACAATGATCCTACAACGAATAATTATAACAAAGTGATTATGGGCGAAAACTACCGCTAAATGGATTGGTCGTCGCGAAAATCGTCGTCATCCCTAGTGGCAGTTTGTCGATCATTTCGAACTGAAGCTCCTTCGGAACCATGAATACAACGATTTTGTTGGTAAAAAATCCTTCTTTAGTGCATTGCGGTCCGTTTTATTTGATGAAGAGACAACTTATGATAGATAGACGGGACATGAATTCACATAAGCAACACTTGTATCATAGGACTTCAAAAATTTTCAGCCGTACAAATCAAAAACTTCCGCCGTTTATAGAAACGTGAAGCAATCATTGACACCACTCATTTAGATTCCCGTTATTTTCTACCCCTTATTTAGACTAAATGAGAGATTTCATCCTGTCCATCTCGAAAAATACCATGAGTTCAGAACAACATTCTTTAAATCTTTATTTTGATCTGCTATTGTGGCAGCGAGATAGCTCTGCTGGTCCATAGTAGTCCTCATAATTTTGAAACTCATTTGTCTATTTATCTGTCCTTAACAATCTTGAGTTCGTTACTTTTTTATAGGAAACTCCATAATATAATTCGGTCACTGTCACTAGTTCAGTTTGGTTCAAACATTTAAAGTTAGTCTGCCTCCGATATCTGCTTCCGCGCAAATTCTGTTGGAGTTGTTGAAGGTTAGTCTAAATCTTTTGTCAACCTTAAGAAACTCCGTTACCCCTTCAAAGAATGCGTAAATGCCAAACTACACAGTTTATGCATTGAATAAAATGCTTAACCGAAACTTGGTAATAAAAAATATGATTTATAGGCAATTTACCTGTAATCTCCCTTCAGTTTTTGGATATGGGGAAAAAGACAACCAACTGGACATTCTTTATTGCAAATCGAACCTAAGTTAAACATAACATCCTTCCAATTCATAAACTTATCGATTTTCAGTTAGCAACGATTTCCATGCGGCACATTATGTGACGACATCTTTTCACCATAGAATCCCTTCAAATATAAACACAATGTTGTTTATCGTCCTTTTAGTAAGACAGTCGTTCAATATATTCTCGATACCTTCCTCCAACGTACCTATATGTGTGCATATCTTTGCTTGACTGTCCGTAAACTAGGATAAAATATGAATAAATATGAATCATTCAAATTCAGCGGTGAAGCAAACAAAACCCAAAACTCAGAATAATAGCAAAGTCTGGGGGAGTCCAAGCTAAGCCACAAAAGGATAAGACGAAGAATGTAACGTTATCGGAAGAGAGACGAACCGAAGAAAGAAGAATACCTTAATATAATTCAACATGAGGATCGTATGTGTACACAGGACGAGAAAAGACCAACTGACGAGAAAATTCAAAACTCATACTTCCTTTTGGTGGTCTGCAAGGAATATTTTACTTTATAGATGACTGCTTTTTGTGATTTCATACTGCCGTGCATCCTTGGTCTCCACCTAGTATGTATGTAGGTGTGAGCAAGGGTCAAACGTTCCAAATTGGATTGACGAATATCGGACTCATCCCTTCGAATGTGCCGAGTTCTGAACCAGCTCGCCCCCTTTCTGTATGGAATTTCTGATTGGATAAGGATGTACATATGTGAATCCATTTGTGAAGGCTGAATATAGGTGAATATTTGTTTGTAAGGCTCCTTCGTTTCAGGGAAGTGGGTTTATGACTAGACACGAAATAAAATCAAAATTTATTGAACTGCGGTTACAAAGATCGATTGCACTGTAACTTTACGAAATGTTAAAGGTGTAGCCCAAAAATACCAAAACGATAGAGACTGAGAGGTTAAAGTCTTTTCTTTCCTTCATCACAACTACATAAATTGACGAATCATTTTAGTTGATGGTTTTTGAAAATTTGTACCTGAATGAGTGGTTATTATCGCATTTCGAAGCCCTTATGTGTTTGCCGCATTAACCTTTCCTGTAGACTACGTTAAATCGTTATTAATGAACATTTTCGTGCTTCATGAAAAGAGAAATATTTACAAGACGGCATAGATTACGAACTTTTTAAAGTAACTTCCAAGGATAGAACTTCTTAATTAGCATCATTTCTGCAGAAAACAATGTTCAATTTTTCATACATTACACACTCGTTTCCATATAGTCAAATATATTATTTCCTTGTGACTTTCAAAAGTTGACAAGATTACATATATCAAAGGGAATTCCTACAGCGGAGGGAACATCAAAGCGTTCGAAATAATGATGCATGTTTGTTAGTGAGAAAAAGTTACATTATTTTCCTTCAAACGACACAGATGCGATTTGGGTAATCAGAGTACGTTAAAAATGACTTGAAAGACAAAAGTCAACAGAGACTGGAGTTAACAATCACGAATACATATGAGATTGCAATTTGAACAGAGGATTTTCTAAAGGATAAGGCATTTGTGCTCTAGAAATAACATTGCCTTCACTGCATTAAGGTTAACATATCTAAAAATTTGACTAACCAGTTGCTTTGTTTCTGTTGAACTTGCCTTCCAGCAAGATAAAGTCTAACATTTGACTAAAAACAAGGGTCTTAGATTCCTCTCTGGTATGTGCAGTTTTTTCTAGAATCATCATCATCAACGACGCAACAACCGGTATCGAGTCAATGCCTGCCTCACTAAGGAACTCCGGACACCCCGGTTTTGCGCCGAGATCCACCTTTTTTCTAGAATAACATCGATAAATCTTAGGAAGTCAACTATCAACAGAAGTCCTAAATGAAACCAGTTCTTCAAAAGTAATGATAATAACGGATATATAAAAGTAACAATAGTAATTCCGGTCCCGATTTCAGTTTACAGACCACTGCAGCGTTTCATGGGGTAGGTGAGGAAAGTAAAAGAACTATGTGATAGTTAGTTAGGAATAAAATACGCGTCCGTCAAATGGGGGAAAAGAGACCTTTAAAAACCAAACTAATCAATCATCTGGGCCGATGGCTGAAATGGGGACCGAAATCAGTTCAACATCTAGGCGTCAATCAACCAGGAGCAAAGCTCCGCTACTGTAGCAAGTTCGCGGAAATCAATGGTGACCACTTCAACAGTTTCGCGGATACAAAATTATGCCGCCTCTTATTATACCAAAGATTCGTCAAGTGTTGTAGAGTCCGTGGCTTTGGTGCACTTGCATTATTTCTTTCACTTTGTCCTGCGACAAACTGACGAGAACATTCATTTGCATGTATACTGGTACTGCATTTTTAATTTAGTATTTTTTGACATCTCCATTCCTCTTTTCAAATTTCATCCCTATATTATGTCACACATTGGTGTATTTTCAACTTTTTCTATAAATCATAGATTTTATTATTCTCTTTTAAAAATATTTAAGCACAAAGCCCTCTCACCTTTTCCATTTTCGGAAACCCTGTCCATTTAAATATATCCAGAAATTATAAAGAAATTTCCGAATACTCAAAAGTGATCATTAACCTTTCTTTTTGTTGTTGTTTTCTCCATGCATTGCATATTTCGATCATGTACATAACATACTGTGGATTAGCAAATGCATTTTTAGCATTTATCTCCGCATAATGCTGTGAAAATGGCTGATACTGCGAGGAGTTTTGGTTGTTGGTATCCGAGGAGGCCGGTTCAGTCAAAGCACAGCTAGACTGTTCAGACGGAGGGGGGAGGGGTGAATTTCCGGTGTTTTTTCTTGTTCTTGTCAGGAAGTCAAGTTTCCCATGTGGAGAGAAAAAGAAGGAATAGAGGTGATAGCTTGCTCCTTACATACAATTTCAGGTTTTTCAGTTTGGAATCGAAACCAAAAGTAGTAAAGGAAATGTTTCTGGGTATAGTGGCTTAGCGTACTCGAACTATGCTAAATCCTAGAGTACTTTTTTTGAATGAATGAATGAATGAAGTCTAATTACTCCTTTTTACACACACGACGGCAGTATAGTACATCAGCCAATGGCATTATTTTATTCTCAACAGTGGAATAATTTTTCGTAATACAGCCCCGAATATCGTTAATTCAAGGAAACGCACCTTTGCAATATCACCTACTGTGGTTCAAGTGCGAATAATGGAAATCCATTGCCAAGAACTAGTTTTGCGTTCAAAAGCTGGTGATTGATCCAGTAGAACAAGTGTTTGCCGTTAGTCAAAGATACACTTTACATTATTAGTGGTAAACCAGCCGATTGTAATAACAAGGGCCCTGTTTTAATTGAGCCCCAAAATGAAGTGTAATTAGAAAAACTTATAGCAGGAATCTTATAATTTGGATTTGACGATTCAATTTGTATTTTGTTCCGTGAAACGAGTAGTAAACTTAATGGAATTTGTTCGGGTGAATGTTTGCTTCCTGTGCAAACTTGGAAAGTAGGACTAGCGGTGAAGCGGTTGCATGTTTAACCGATAGCCATTTCACATATTTGGTACGGACCATACCACTCGTAAACAGGGCGGACTTGGAAAATCGGATATTTCGTAACTCTTAGATTAGCCACTGATAATCTCCTCATTTTTAAGGTTTTGTGTAAACACAAAACCTTATTAAAATCGGTTTACTGTCTGTCTATCTGTCTGTCTGTCTGTCCGTCTGTCTGTCTGTCTGTCTGTCTGTCTGTCTGTCTGTCTGTCCGTCACACGCATTTTTCTCGGAGACGGTTGTAGCGATTGACACTAAATTTGGTAGAAAGGTGGGAACTGTGAACGCTCATGCATACAGTGAGTTACATCCTTTTACGTTGAATTTAAGGGGGGGTCCCCATACATGCAAAAGGGGGGTGTAAATTTTTTTTTCATCAAATATAGTCATGTGGGGTATCAAATGAAAGGTCTCGATTAGTACTTTCCGAAGTACTTTCCGAATCTGAAAAAAATCAGGAGGCTGCCACTATATGGTGCCTAGGCTCCGAAATACCTTCTATAGTGATATCTGTACAAATAAAGTTAATAATAGTATATTACCATAATTTTTAATAATTGACTGCAAAACCCCCCTTAAGTTCATGCTAGCACGACAAAATTTCACAACAATATAGAGTATAACATAGAGCATAATCTTACCAAGTTTGGTGGAAATCGCACTATTACTAACAAAGTTATAATACGTCAAAGTTCTGGCTTCTTCGCAAATTCAAGACTATGAATGTCAATATCATCCGAAACTGGAAATTCTCACATAATATATGGATATATTACGTGCTACGTACTAAGAAATACACAAAACCTTTCGTACCTGAAGCGTCCAGCTTCCGGTTTCCCGACTTGTTTAAGACTAGTTTTGAAGCAACAAGAATACTTCAAGGTTATCGAGCCCCTAAAAAATAAATTATAGTAAAATTTCATAGATACTATAATAAATCCAGTTAATTAACTCATTTTCAGAGAGATAGAGTATTTGAACCTTGCGAGTTACTTTGTTACTTTGATGTAAACCGAACTTTTGAGCTTTCCAGGAGGGTGTAGATCTTTCGTGTTTCAATTTTCTTTTCTTTTCAGCATCTATCTTTTTGTCGTTGTATAATTTTAATTCTTTTGGTTTCATTATTTCTCTATTTTTTACCTTTTACCTTCCTCTTTATTCTTAATGCTTTTTTCTCGTCGTGTAGATTTATTACTGGGGTATTTTGATTTATATTATATCATATCTATATCAATAAAGCAGAGCTAAGTTTCCGATGTGAGGAAACCCCAAGCTTTTTGAAGATCCAGGATAGGGGACTTTCCACGACATGAGAATCTTGAGTTTTACGACTGTACATGCGCGGTTGAGCAGCTATCTTTTTTAACTATCAGCACTCAGTTAGTTCGGTTGTGCTCTGCGATAGTTCATGCGCTATTCCCTTCTTTTTGTCCTTTAGGTTCTGGTACGGTCTCACGCATCAGTTAAAGAACACATGAGATTTTTCGCCGCAATATCACCACCAAGTTGACTTGCTACAAGGTTGCATTTCCAACAAGAAGCTGGCGAGTCAATGAAGATGAGCCTTAATGGAGATGAAGATGTTACATTGGAGTACTGGCATAGTACGCTGCACCGATCGTGCACAAATTGCAAAAGAGGCGTATTCGATGGTGTGCTCACGTAATTCGGGCTAATAAGAATTCATTTGCCAAGATTGGTCTGAACATCGAAGTCGATGGAAAAAAACCAAAAGGCCGGCCAAAAGAACGGTAGCTTGAAACGCTGATTTGAAAGCACGTAACTGGATCCAGAGAGCGCGGGCAAGATAATAGTAAGTTTAAGAACTTACACATAATTGGACATCGTAAACATCACAATCTTTTGCAGCTGAAATTCTTTGTTTCATCGATTTTTGAGGTTTTGTGTGAAATAAAACCTTATTAAGATCGATTCACTATCTATCTGTTTGTCTGTCAGACACACTTCTCTCCAAAACGGCAGAACCTATCCGAACGATACGAAACCGAACGACAAATGGGAACTACAAAATCCCACGCATACAATGAGTGAATTGGCCATACTGGCCATACATGCACAGAGGGATGTACAATTTTTTTCATCGAATATAGTCATGTGGAATATCAAATAAAAGGTCCCGACAAGTACTTTTCGAAACTGATATTAGCTTTGACGTAAAATGTAAAATGCGCAAGTGGGGAACCGAGATATGCACACTTAAAATGAGGCAGGGCCCATTCTCGGAAACTACCTAATCAGGGTGGTGTGCTTTTATGAAATCTAGGCCTGAAAATAGATCCCATTCCGATATCTACTCAAATAAACTTACTAAGAGTATATTATCAACTTTTGGAAATGATGGGTGATGGGTTCAAATTTAGATATTTTGATTTTTTTTTTTTTTGAGGAGAAAAGGCAGATATTTGTATAAAATTTGGCATGTATATCGTCATAATGTTAAAGTTTAAAAAAAGGATTTATGAAATTTTCCAGGCTGGTTTTTGTTTGCTAAAATAATTTTAATAACATGTCAAAAACTCACGGAACACTGAGACGTGCAAGAAAACAAAAAATGGGACTTTCATCAGCATGAAATTCTCCATAGAATAAACTACAATCAAAAAATTTCGCCAAAAAATAACAAAATAGCAACCATTTTTGGCGAAAAAAAACCCGATGTAAATCAAAATATTTAGCACCCATCTCCACATTTGAGGTTCATTCTATTGGTTCCAATGTGTTCAATAACATATTATAATTTCAAAGCGAATAATCAAGTGTTATTTTTTAATTATATGAAACAAAATGTCTTTCAAATCTATTCACGCCTGTCTGTCACATGCAAACCGCTAAACCGATCCGAACAAAATTTGGTGGATATATGGGAACTATGAAATCCCACGCATAAAGCGGTTGACATAAATATAGACGGCATTTAAAGGAGATCTCCCCATACATGCAAAGAGCGAATTTAAAATTTTTTTTTACCGGATATAGTTGTGTGGACTATCAAATGAAAGGCTCTGTTAGTGCTTTGCGAAATTGATATTAGTTTTGACGTGAATTGCAAAGTGCGCGAGTAAGGAGTCAAAATTTACACACATAAAGTGATACAGGACTCATTTGCGGAAACTGCCCAATCCGAAAAACCGAAAAAAATCAGGAGGCTACTCTTAGATGAAATCTAAACCTCAAAATATGTGCCATTTCGATATCTACTCAAATAAACTTTTAGATATATACTAAAAAGCCCCCCTTAAGATCATCGTAGGAGTACTAAATTTTCCCCCGGCATAGAGGATAGCATACGGATGTCAAGTTCCATGAAAATCCAACTATTAGTGTCAAAGTTATAGCAGTTCAAACTTATCAATTTTGTGAGAATTAATTTCATCCTAAGTCATGCAAATAATATGCTGATATCCATAATTAACGAGAATAATTGCCATTCAAGTGAAATATTAAAATTCCATTCCTGAAGAATCAACTTCTCCCCCCGCCCTTTCTAAGGTTTTGTGTAAGCATAAAACGTTATTAGAATCGAGTCGGTGTCTGTCTGTCTGTCACACCCGATTTTTTCGGAAATGCCTGGACCTATTGTCACGAAAATTGGTAAGAGCGTGTGATCTGTTGTTTCCTTTACATATAGCAAGTGGCGACATTTTGCGTTAAGTTCAAGTGGCGGCTCTTCAACATGTCAATGGAGGGTGCAATTTTTTTTTTCATAAAATGTAGCCATGTGGTGTATCAGATTAAAGGGCTCAATTAGTGTTTTTCGAAACTGGTTCCATATTTGATATCGGGTGAAATATAACAACAAAGAATAACAGGTATCGTTCTCAGAATTTATTCAACCGAAAAATCTCAAAAAAATCACAGTAGTGCATCTCTACGAAATCTAAGCCTCAAAATACATCCAGTTCCGCACAACGTCTGCACAAATAAAGTAAATAACAGTATATTTCCACATTTTAAAAATTTACCCGGAAACCCGCCTTATGTCCATCCTAGAAGTACAAAATTTGGCGTGGGTGTAAGGGATAATATAGTGCACAATTTGGCCAAGCTTGCATGACGTCATCATCCCATATCAGTTCGTCAAGTTTCGGGTAGTGTCTGATTCAGATAGATATATTTATACATTAATCCAGTCATATATAAAAATCGGAAATATGGGTACGATTAATTTATATGCGTGCATATATATATACAGTATTCGGAAATAGGTAGTTTGTTTGCTTAGGATGAGGATAATATCTGTAATATGTACGAATCTAATATGTATGTATGTCTTGTTGTTTGTAAAAATATGAAGGAATATGTTGGATTTGCAGCTATATACAAATAGAAAAATGTGCGTTGACGTTTCTTACATAAGATGAACACAAAACCTTTATATCAGAAGCGCGAGCTTCCGGTATTCCGACTTGTCTGTATCTGTTGTAGGTTAAGTTCTTCACATTTGCTAATAATATTGAATTCCGAGCGCGGAACATATCTTTTTTTTCTCCAGCCTTTGTCCCGTTCACAAGCGGGGTCGGCTCATCGTGATCGGTTTCGCCATTTGGCTCTATCGAATGCCTGATCTGGGTGCAATCTTGAGACTTTTAAGATCGTTTACAGCGCCTTCGATGTTCAGACCAATCTTGGCAAGTGAATTCTCGTTAGCACGAATTGCGTGACAATACCATCGAAGATGCCTCTCTCGTAACTTTTCCATGATCGGTGCAACCCCATAACGATCGCGGATATCCTCATTTCGGATGTGATCAAAACGTGTCACACCACTAGTCCAACGTAACATTTTCATCTCCATTACCGCAAGACGCCGTTCATTGTCTGTTATAGTTGGCCAACACTCAGAACTATAGAGAGCGACAGGACGGACAACATTGCGATAAATTTTAGATTTGAGACGTTCGTGGATACGTCGATCACAAAGAACACTAGTTGTGAAGCGCCACTACATCCAGGTTGCGTTAATGCGGGAAGCATATGAGGTTGACTATCATCAATACAGTGCTTTCCAGCAAATGAGTTATGTAAATCGCTTTATAAAAAATAGACGTCAATGGAACTATGTGCACACGGAACTGTCGTGCACTCATCGCTCCTCACAGAGGGAAACACAAAACCTTTTATTTCTGAAAGGTCAGGCTTCCGGTTTCCTGACTTGTTAAAATCGAATATGACTTTCATACTCTTACCACATATTTTTAAATGTATTTTCAACCAAATCTTACTATTAGTGTCAAAGTTATAGCAGTTCAAACTTAGCAATTTGCTGACGTCGAAATTAACGAGAATAATTGACATTCGAGTGAAATATTAGTCCCATATATGAAGAAGTTACTTTTTTCCTTTACCGTTTTTACCCTCTGCTATTATTAGGTGAGCCCTTTTTAAGTTTCGTGTAAAACGAAACCTTATTAGAACCAATTCGATGCTTGTCTGTTTGTCTGTCACACCTGCTTTACTTGGAAACGGCTAAACGAATTAACATAAAATTTGGTGAGAACATGTGGTCTGTGAATCACTTTACATACAACAGGTGGTGTCATTTTGCATTTGGTTCAAGGGGGGCGGCTCCCCATACATATGACAAGGAGTGTAAGTTTTCTTTTCACAAAATATGGCTGTGTGGAATATCAAATGAAAGGGCTCAATTGTGACTTTTCGAAACTAATTTTTGAAACCGGATGAAATTTAGAGGAGTGGGGCCGCAAAAAGTGCAGCTGGTCTCGTTTTCAGAACCTAGCTAAGTATTTGTGCAAATTGCTTTTTAAAAATATAGGGCAGTGGAATTTTCAACTATGTACACACGGAACTGTCATGCTCTTATCGTTCCCCACATAGAAAAACACAAAACCTTTTTTATCTGGAGCATCTAGCTGGTCTCCCAACTTCTTATTTTGTTTTTGGCGTTGGCGCAGTAGTCCATATTGAATCAGGACCTTTAAGGGTGTTAGAGCGCTTCATTAAAGACCGCAACGATACACTACAATACATTATAGGAGGCAATGTGTACGGCGTTGCACCCGCCCGAGATCATTACCCTCATTTGACTCAGGTACTCATTCACAGCTGAGTCAACTGGTATTCGATATCCAGTCACGATAACAAATCCCTCTGCCGCCAATGAGATTTGAATCGCGACCTTCCGCTACGACAGTCCAGCTGCTTAACCACTTGAGCCATCCCTATATGAACTTTCCAATGGTGTGCTATAATATGCATATGAGATATTTCATACAAGGAGGGTTTCAAATAAATTCACAAAATATAAAAGTATAGTACTACAAACTTTACTTGAACAGATACCGAGAAAAGCGGCATTTAGACACTTCATAACGACTTTTTGTAGATACTTCGTAAAAGTGGTCTCTGAGAATTGGTTCTGGTTTTAAGTCTATTTATGAAAATATTTGAATTCAGGGATCAAACAGATGGTTTTGGGTTGAAAGGTGAAAAATTTAAAAAAATATTGAATTTTGCACAATGCGCTCGGTTTTTAAGGTTTCAGGGTCACTACATTCAGACAAACTGCAAGTGCGACAAAAGGAAGAACTGGAGTCCCTCGGCCCGTTAGATCACCTGAGAACATTGAAGCAGTGAGAGCGTCAATGTTGCGATCGCCACGGCGTTCTGCGCGCAAACACGCATCTGCCCTTGGACTATCCGATCGTTCTGTGAGAAGAATTCTTCGTGATGATCTTCATTTTCATCCCTATAAGATGGCGATAGTGCAGGAACTTTCAGAACGTGACTTCAATTCTCGGATGAACGCGTGTGAGCTTCTTCTTGATGACGTTCCCGAGGGTGCTATTGTTTTTTTAGCGATGAAGCCCGTTTTCATTTGTGTGGGTCGGTTAACAAACAAAACATGTCTACTGGGCTGACACCAACCCTCGAGAATTGCATCAAAAGCCTTTGCATTCATCCAAAGTCACAGTGTGGTGTGCAATTTCCTCAGCTGGAATTATTGGTCCCTGGTTTTTCTGAGCAAAAAGGGGGTTACAGTGACAGTGAATTCGGACCGGTATGAAAACATGCTACACATTTTTCTTCCCACGGCTAGAAAATTCCGGTTTGGGGGACACTTGGTTCCAACAAGACGGTGCAACAGCACACACTTCAAGAGCATCGATGGCTGTTTTGAGGGAACACTTTCCAGAGCGCCTTATCTCAATTAGAGGCGATTTGGAATGGCCGGCACGCTCTCCCGATCTGTCCCCTTGTGATTTTTTTCTATGGGGTTTTTTGAAATCCCGTGTTTATGTGAACCGTCCAAGAACCCTGCAAGATTTGAAGACCAACATCCAAGAAGAAATTGACAAACGCCAGAAATCGGTTTACGCAATGTATGGAGAATGTGGGACGTCACCTAACAGATTTGATCTTCAAAACAATGTAAATAAAAACCTACATTATAAAAAATAAATAAATATTTTCGGATGCATACAATAGTTTTTAATGAGTTTTGAAAAAAGGAAGTTATGCTGCCGCACCCTGTATAAGCACTACCTAAAACCTTTCACAACTGAAGCGTTTAGCTTCCGGTTTTTCAACTTGTTTAAAACTTGGTAATCAGAGGAGAGAATTGGAATAACGCTTGACCAACAAGGTCATATTACGTTTGACTAAAATGCCGTTTGCGCTTAACAGTTGAGGAATATTTAGGTGGGTCTTCGCTTCTAATACTTCCAAACTTTAGATCAACTCCATCCTCGGTGCCCGGTACTGAATCGAGTAATATCGTATTATATTCGTAACATTAATATAAGATTTTCAATTTTCTTTTCATTTATAATTATTTACTCATGATTTACTTACAGTAATTCCTCGTAAACAACGGAAATAGCGGTGCGGCATGCTTGTCGTGACGAATCATCATCAACGGCGCAACAACCGGTATCCGGTCTAAGCCTGCCTTAATAAGGAACTCCAGACATCCCGGTTTTGAGCCCAGGTCCACCAATTAAATATCCCTAAAAGCTGTCTGGCGTCCTGACCTCCCTCGCTCCATCTTAGGCAGGGTCTGCCTCGTCTTCTTCTTCTACCATAGATATTGCCCTTATAGACTTTCCGGGTGGGATCATCCTTACCCATACGGATTAAGTGACCCGCCCACCGTAACCTATTGAGCCGGATTTTATCCACAACTGGACGGTCATGGTATCGCTCATAGATTTCGTCATTATTTAGGCTACAGAATCGTCCATCCTCATGTAGGGGGCCAAAAATTCTTCGGAGGATTCTTCTCTCGAACGCGGTCACGAGTTCGCAATTTTTCTTGCTAGAAACCCAAGTTTCCGAGGAATACATCAGGACTGGCAAGATCATAATATTGTACAGTAAGAGCTTTGACCCTATGGTGAGACGTTTCGAGAGGAACAGTTTTTGTAAGCTGATATAGGCTCTGTTGGCTGACAACAACCGTGCGCGGATTTCATCGTCGTAGCTGTTATCGGTTGTGATTTTTGACCATAGATAGTAGAAATGATCGACGGTCCCAAAGCTGTAGTCTTCTATCTTTATTCTTCCCGTTTGACCAGTGCGGTTTGATGTTGTTGGCTGGCTGGTTTTTGGTGCTGACGTTGTATATTTTGTCCTAAATTCATTGATGTGCAGCCCAAGATCTCGCATCAATCGCCGCCTGCTCGTTCTGGATGAAGGCAGTTTGTACGTCTGTGTGTGTCGATGTGGTCAGCATAGGCCAGTAGTTGATTGGACTTGAAGAGGATCGTACCTCTTGCATTTACCTCAGCATCAAGGATCACTTTCTCGAGGGCCAGGTTAAAGAGGACGCATGATAGGGCATCCCCTTGTCGTAAACCGTTGTTGAAGTCGAATGTTCTTGAGAGTGATCCTGCTGCTTTTATCTGGCCTCGCACAGTGGTCAGGGTCAGCCTAGTCAGTATTATTAATTTCGTCGGGATACCGAATTCTCTCATGCCCGTGTACAGTTTTACCCTGGCTATGCTATCATAGGCGGCTCGTTGCCAATCGTGAGGCATTGATTCGCTGTCCCATACCTTGAGCACAAGTTGATGAACCACTTGGTGTAACTAGTCGCCTCCATATTTAACCAATTCGGCTGTAATTCCATCGGCTCCTGGCGACTTATGATTTTTTTAGCCGATGAATTGCACGGACTGTTTCTCCTAAACTTGGTGGTGGCAGTATTTGTCCGTCGTCTTCAGTTGGCGGGACCTCCAACTCGCCGATATTCTGGTTGTTCAGTAGCTCATCAAAGTACTCAACCCATCGCTCTAATATGCCCATTCTGTCGGAAATCAGATTTCCCTCTTTGTCTCGGCAGGAGGAGCATCGAGGTGTATAAGGCTTCATCTTGCTGGCCTGTTGGTAAAACTTGCACGCCTGGTGCGGTTGCTCCCTGTACTTTTCTAGCTCACAGACTTGTTGGTTCTGCCAGGCTTCTTTTTTCGGTCTGTGAAGTCGCTTCTCCGCTCGGCGGAGTTCGTGATAAGTCTCTGCGCGTGCCCGCGTTCTTTGAGAATGCAACATTACTCGGTATGCGGCATCCTTCCGTTCCGTTGCTAGCTTACATTCATCGTCAAACCAGCCGCTCCGACTCCTTTTGCGGCTAGGGCCAAGTATGCTTGTGACAATCCATGATAACGACTTGACAATCCATGATAACGTTCTTCAGGGGATTGTCAAGATCATTTGTTGATGCTTCATAACCAGGTCCTCTTTTGACTGCAGTTATTGCGGCATCCATTTCCCTCTTATAGGTATCGCGGAGGGTTGTGTTGTGGATGGCTTCAGTGTTCACTCTCACCTGAATGTCAGAGGGGATTCTAGGTGGTATTGTTATTCGAGCTCGGAGCACCATGCCAACGAGATAGTGATCCGAGTCTATATTGGCCCCCTTATATATTCTGACATTCATCAAGACTGAGAGGTGGCGGCGATCGATCAACATGTGGTCAATTCGGTTGAAAGTGGTCCCGTCTGGAGAGGCCCACGTATGTTTGTGGATCGCTTTCCGCGCAAACCAGGTACTTCCAACAACCATTTCGTGTGACCCTGCTAATTGAATAATCCGCAGTCCGTTATCATTTGTTTTTTCGTGTAAGCTATGGGAGCCAACGTATGACCTGAATACGGGCTCCTTCCCTACTTGGCTCTTAAAATCCCCAAGTATGATTTTGATATCATATCTGGGACAGGCTTCGAGGGTTCGTTCTACTGCCTCGTAGAAGGTATCCTTCTCCGACTCTGCAGTCTCCTCTGTAGGGGCATGAACGTTTATGAGGCTTATATTTCTAAACTTGCCTCGCAAGCGCAGAGTGCATAGCCTTTCGCTTATGTTTTCAAAGCCGATAACAGCAGGTTTCATTTTTTGGCTGACTAAGAAACCTACTCCGAGCTTATGGTTTACTGGATGACCGCTATAATATATGGTGTAGTGGCTCTTCTCCAGGAAACTGGTCCCTGTCCATCGTATCTCTTGCAATGCTGTTATATCAGCCCTATATTGGGACAGGGTATCGGCTAGCTGCTCATCAGCTTCATCTCTGTACAGAGAGCGCACGTTCCATTAGAAAATGCGCAAATCGTTGTTCCGTTGTCGTTGCTGGGTCCGTCGATTTAAAATCCGTCCTGTCCGAGGCTCCTGTTGTGGCTTCGTAACAAGTTGCTTTCCGTGTAGGGTTGTCAGCCCTACCCAACCCCCAACCTGGAGGACCAGTTGGTACAATTTGTCCTGTTTTTAGGCGGGAGACTCGCCTACATCCTTCTTCGTCTGCAGCTTTTCATCAAGAAAGAGCTTCCAGCGGTCACCACGTGGAGATGGAGATAGGGTTTGGTAGTAGAGCTGTTGGTGTTGGTTCAGCAGGCATTTTCCAGGTTTTATGCTCCATCGTGGGTTTCGCCCCGGGACCTATACTACCCTTTGACCACCCCTTATTTTTGAGTTGGAATTCAGGTTCCGAAATTTTTTGTCTGAAACTATTCCTAAGTAAACTGTTTTCGATCATTAATATCTCTAAAATCATGGATACAGTAAAGTTTCAATATAAACAATTGGGGTAGGTGAACTTTCACGTCAACATACGGTGCCATCAAACTAGCTCCCAAATTGAAAATATCCTTTCTCGTTTCACCTGAAAATTAATTTTCTGATCAACCTCTCAGATACCATATTCAGGCACTATACATAATTGTAGATGTGGTATACATTCCATTTGGGGCAAGGTGATGGTAAATCGTCTAAGAAATCTACACCCCACATATACAACAATGTTGATTGAATCTGGTGGCTCGCTTCTTTTCGATTCCTTTTGCATTTTGTGGGAAATGCCATTGAGCTTGTCGTTAGGAATGTTTGTTTGCACTATCCGCTATTGCTATCCACAATTTTTCAGGATGCCGGATAGTAATTTCCTTTCGCTTTACTACAACCGTCTTAAAAGTGTGAGTGTCTATGAAAACAGATTGACCTTTGGAAGGTGATGGGCGTCTAGTTACAGTTTAACATGAAAGCGTTTGTACGAGGAAACAAACAAAATAATTCTGTCCTTTTATTAGCTGGAAATTTCTTCATTTTACAATGATTAGTTTGCATTAGACGATACTAAACAAGAGGGAAATATATTAGATTAGATATCATTCTTAAAATAAGTTGATGGTGGAATTTCATTTCCAGGTCATCATGGCCCGCTAGAAGACAATGTGGCCCACATCTATTCCCCTGATATTCGAAATCTGAACCAACTAAGCAAATTCCTCGGCCGCACAACTGAGCCATCCGCACATTAAATATTACACCCCTATATTCAAATGCCTTTATTAAAATACAGTTAACACTGAATAGTATACTACCCAAAGGTTTAGGTTTTGGGGTTCCAAATAGGGAAGGTTTTGTATCTTTTAAAGTTGTGTGTGAAACAAAACCTGACTAAAATCGCCTGGCAGCCTGTCTGTCACACGCACTTTTCCTTCTTTTTTCAGATACGGCTAGACCGACCGTCATTGAAAAATGCCAGTTGCAGCCCAAAGAACAAAATAATATATACTGGGAAGAAAGCAGGAGACATTATTGAAAAATAATGATAACCTTCTAAATAACAGAGGGAAAGGTGCCTGCACAGTGTAGAAAATGTTAATAATTGTCTTCCATCTAAAAGTAAGTTTGTGCACATCAGTGGAAAGGACCTAAACCTGACCTAAAGTAAGTAAAATTAATTCTTGGAGTATATAAGGCGAAGGCGGCTTTAAGGTTTTTTACCAGGTCAGAGGCGAATTGTCAGGCGCTACCCTGGGAGCAGCGTGACCAAAGCGGCTCACGAATGTTAAATGCTGCTTTATACAGTTCGCAGAACACGACATGACTGCGAACTATATTGAGCGTAAACCTGCCCATACTTTAGGGAGAGCTGAAAATATTTAATGGCAATGGTAGGAAATATATATGGGATACAAGTATGTATATGACTGACTGGGTCCATCTCAATGAATAAATCACACACACATTTTATTGAAAACGTTATCTAACAATTCTACAATTTATTTATGAAATTATTTACAAAATAAACCATCTCTTCACATTTTTAACAGGTAATATTCGTCATTTCGAAATGAAGTACACTTTCTACTATTACATTACCTTGGTGAAATTTGCATTAACGCCTCCAGCTTACAATCTCACAACAAATCGCGTCTTTTGATTTGCGAACGGAAAAGCATTTCCTGCAAAATCGGTTGGACTTCACATAGCAATCGACCAGCATTTCTTCAAAAACTTCCGTCCTGACGCATGGCAGTTGTATGATGGACTCATTATAGTCACTCCACTCGCTTAATATAGCCCTAAAGGCGAAATTATAAACCAAGATGCATTTATGAGCAAAGAAAATACGGTTGTCAGTTACGAAGGCAACATCAAATCTTTGTTTGCCTGGTTCCTGCTGAAGCACCTCCTTAATTTTATGCCAGATTGACTCGAATTTGCTTGATAGTCTCCTGTCAATTCCATGTACGTGCGTCCTGAGGACAAATCTTACTTTGAGCCCTCCGTCAGGCAATAGCATCCTCTTCAAAATAGCTTTGGTAGGTACAACTTTCACTGCATTCCACATAAACTCCGGGGTGAACAACAGTTGGAACTGTTGGAAGAGTACGCCTACTTCATGATTCTCCACCAACGTGATAATATTAACCTCGAAGTTCATGTATATTTCAACATCGGATGAAGATACTAGACCAATGTAAAGGGTTAGCCAATTCTCATCGTCATTCGAATACCCTCTTGGATAGAATCTAATAAATCCTTCTATTCCATTGAGTTGGAATCCGCCTTGAACGAAGAAGTGCTCATCGTGTGGAAACCGACATTGATGCGTAAAATTCTCAACGGTGTAATTCAAGGTGTGCACGAAAGATTGAATTGCTGTCTGTCCATGTGAAGTTATCTTAGCCATTTTATTTTCTTCGGTTCTTAAATTGTCTCGAATATTAAACTGGATAATCTTCGAATTGTAAATTCAAGTGAATGATTTTCTGAGGATGTTGAATATCTTTAAATAGTCCAAATTTGATTTTGCTCCATCGAATTTGACTAACTTTTAAGCTCCCATTTGAAAGTCTTTTTCGGCAATTAATTAAAAGATCTTATAATTTCCAACAAAATTAATGGCTTCCTTAAATTGGGGGTGAGGTGCAAAACAATTATAAAATCTGCTATCCTTATGTTCCCTTTTTGTCTACTTTTATGATAATTGAAGACTTTTAATTGCAAAAAGCATGACGACGACAATCGCTAACGATTTCTCGCTTCTTTTCATTGGGTGAAGGTGCATATCTTTTTGGTTAGCAAAACTTTCAAGTATGATAAAAACGAAATCATGTCCTTCATCAAACTCTCATGGGAAAGAAAAAATATCGATTTGGATGATCTTCTATCATAAATCTTTTTTGTTTATCTTTTTTTTTGGGAATAGGGTAGGTGAATGTGTTTACGCACAGTGTTGGACTCCCGCAACAGCACGCTGACTGACTACCAACTAAACACCGAATACTAATTGAGGCCTTTCATTTGATACCCCACATGACTATATTCGATGAAAAAAATGTTTACATTCTTCTTTACATATATGGGGAGCCTCACTTTGCACGTAAATTTGCGTGGGATTTCAAAGTTCCCATATATCCACCAAATTTCGTTCGGATAGGTTTAACCGTTTTGGAGAAAAGTGCGTGTGACAGATAGACAGTCAACCGATTTTAATATGGTCTTGTTTAACACAAAAAAAAACAAATCATAATCACGGAAGTGCTCCATCCAGACCATACAATTTTTGCAAAGATTTTGTCTCATAAAAAAGTTCCGGGAATTTCAGCTTTTCTGTTGTTGAAGTTAAACTTGACAAAACAGAAAAAAATTAGAAATGCCGAAGAAAGGTGTCCATCTTAAATGTAATAATTGCGTACTCCTTATTGTCACAAAAAATTGATAACTAAATTAATCCTGGACCTCCTAAGCCTTATCAACAAAGATCAATTCCTTTGTCCTTTGAATTCTTCTGTATTAACTGCAGTGTGACCTTTCATTTCATTCCAGTGCGATGTAGGGAGTTTAGGTGCCCGTTTTGACTATCCCTCATGGATTTCAATAAATCATCTGAGGGAAGCTATTAGTTATTGTCACAGCGAACTACATCTAGGCAAAATCTCAGAAGCGGAAGACTGTATTCTGTCCTCAATAAAATTTTCCTTGTTGTTGGTGGCCTGTTCTGCCATATTTTTCCAAAAACCTTGACTATGCTGATAACATCTACTTGCTCCCTCCTCGAATCATAGGCTTGACCAAATGGATTGAGATTTACTGAAATAAGCCAAAATCAACAATCTCTTATTTATATTACTGGACCGAATATCAATGGCGTCAAACAATCTGGATATATGAGTAGCGTTGCTTCTGCCGGCGGTGACAATAAGCCGAATGTTACTCGACGCATTGTACCAATAAGGATTATACCAATAACCTAGAATGGGCGATGAGTGAATTGTTTCAAAACTACATGGTTCACGGCAACGGAGTAAGTGGGTAAGCCAAAGTCTATCGCCAACAACCGTCAGCGATCGCGTTTAGGGAAGGTTGACTTGCTATGACCCATATAAAGGTTTAACCGTTTTCGGATAAATATTGAGTGACAAATAAACATACAAGCAATATCGTCATAAGGCGGATCTGTGCGAATGAAGCTTTTCAACTTGACTTTGATAAATAATCCTAATTTTAAGTGCTTCAAGGGTATACATTGTAATCAAAAAGTACCGTGAATTGAAAAAGAAAGAAAACGACTTAATTTTCAAGCAAAATAGACCGCTGGCGGGCTTTAGTTTTCCCGTCGCATTCTTCTTTTTCTTCAGCCTTTGTCCCGTTCACAAGCGGGGTCGGCTCGTCGTGATCGGCTTCGCCATTTGGCTCTATCGAATGCCTGATCTGGGTGCAATCTCGAGGCTTTCAAATCCCCATCCAGCGTATCAAGCCACCGTTGTTTAGGTCTGCCTTTTGGTCGTTTACCATCGACTTCGATGTTCAGACCAATCTTGGCAAGTGAATTCTCGTTTGGACGAATTGCGTGACCATACCATCGAAGACACCTCTCTCGCAACTTTTCCACGATCGGTGCAACCCCATAACGATCGCGGATATCCTCATTTCGGATGTGATCTAAACGTGTGACGCCACTAGTCCAACGTAGCATCTTCGTCTCCATTCCCGCGAGATGCCGTTCATTGTCTTTTATGGTCGGCCAACACTCAGAACCATAGAGAGCGACTGGACGGACGACATTGCGGTAAATTTTAGATTTGAGACGTTCGTTGATACGTCGATCACAAAGGATACCAGTTGTGGAACGCCACTTGATCCAGGTTGCGTTAATGCGTGAAGCAATTTCATAACGCAGCTCTCCATTGGCTGATAGCGTTGACCCGAGGTATTTAAATCGCTCAGTTCTGGGCAGATCACTGCCGCTGACAGTGATTGTGCCTGTTTCATGGGGATCGGTCGTCAAAAATTCAGTTTTGTTTAAATTCAATCTGAGACCGTGTTGCATGAGGCGATCATTCCATTTTTGAACAAGTTGCTCAAGATCATTTTTGCTATCAGATGCTAGGAAAACATCATCTGCATAAAGCAGTGTGTAGGGCGCTGGACGTTGGATATCCCGTATGACGGTGTCCATAACAAGGACAAAGTTGAGTGGTGAGAGGGCACTTCCTTGATGAACTCCAACAGAGACACGAAGCGGTTTTGATACACCCGCCGTACTTCGAACTTTACTTTTCGGATCGTGGTAGAGCAATTGAACCCAGCGCACGAGTTCTTCTGGCACGAAGTGTTGTCGTAAAGCATACCAGATGAGTTCGTGTGGTACACGGTCAAACGCTTTCTCTAGATCCAGAAAGGCAATGTAAAGAGGGCGGTACTTCTCACGGTGTTTCTCCATGAGTAACCGCGCAGCGTGTATTGCGTCAGTAGTTGCGCAGTTCTTGACAAATCCGGCTTGATTCACGGTTATTTCAACGATTTCGCGAATACGGTTGTCAAGAATGCGTTCAAAAATCTTCATGGTATGGGAAAGTAACCGGATCGGACGGTAATTTGAACATTCTGCTGGGCTACCTTTCATTTTCCACATTGGAACAGTGGTACTTTCTTGCCAGTCAGATGGTGTTCTTCCTTCCTGAATAACCCGGTTAAAGAATTCACTGAGCCACAGTGTTGGGTCCCAGCTCTTCGCTTTCCAGAGCTCAGATGCGATGTCGTCAGGTCCTGTTGCTTTCCCCGATTTCATTTGTTTTATTGCCTCCTCGACTTCAGTTGCGCTGACTGGTGGAACTGCTTCAAATGTCGGCAATGATTGTGGAAGTGGAGGATGAGCAAATTCTTCAGTTGAAATCTGCTCGAAGTATTCTCGCCATCTATCCGTTGCGGCTCGACGGTTGGTAAGCAAAGTACCGTTCTTGTCATTAACACAATAGAAGTGTTCGATATCCTGTGTGCGTTCATCACGGCTTTTAGCAAGTCGATACAGGTCTCTCTCTCCATCCCGATTGTCCAGCTTATCGTAAAGATTTTTAAATGGTTTTTAAATGGTTCGCTAGGGTGACAGCGACCGCTTTCTTTGCTTCCCGGTTGGCATTCTTATAAATTTGCCAATTAGCAGGCGTTTTATCGTCGAGAAATTTGTGGTAGAGGCGTTTCTTTTCACGGACCTTCATTTCAACATCATCATTCCAAAGCCAAGTATCTCGGCTGATGTACCGCTTACCCGGCTTGGTGACCCCGAGGGTTGCAGAGGCCGCTTTGTGGATCGTGTCTTTCATTTGGTTCCATGATTCTTCCACATTCGTAATGGTTGGGAATCGTATGAGTGAGACCGTTTCTTCATTCTTCTCACCAAATCGCCACCATTTAATGCGCGGCGGACCAGTGCGTTCCTCACGCCGTTTTATCGGTGGCTTAATTCGCAGGACAGCAATCAACGGCCGATGTTGAGGTGCGATGGTCTCATAGGGAACGACTTTGCAATCAGTGACCGTGGTAAAATGTTGGCGTCTTATGAGAATATAGTGGATTTGCGTTTTATTGTTCCCACTATAAAATGTGGGAAGATGAGACAATCGTTTGATGAACCATGTATTCATAAGTACAAGGTCATGGGTGTCCGCAAAATCGATTATACGCTCGCCACCTTCATTGCGCGCTCCGAACCCCTTTCCCCCATGGCACCTGTTACCGTCTGCCTTTTCACCCACATGACCATTAAGGTCGCCGGCAATGATTATGTAATTGTCAGCAGGCACGTGACAAGTCTTTTCATCGAGAAGATGCCAGAAGGCATCTTTCTCGGCATCAGGTCGGCCTGTCTGTGATGCATACGCGGTGAAGAAGTGAATAGTGCGATCAGCTGATATAATGGTGAGCTTCATCAGCCGATCATGAAATCGTTCAACTTCTTTAATGGCATTACGGAAACCCTCTGAGATGGCAATGCCAACACCATATTGAGTGTGTGGGTTACCAAAATAGAGAAGTTTATAGCCATTTTTACCGCGTTCGCGTTCAATGTCGCAGCTTTTGGAACCAGACCATCGGGTTTCTTGCAGAGCGGAGATGTCAATGCACCTTTTCCGGAGGACTCTTGCGAGTTCCTCGGTCTTTCCAGTTACGGTACCAACATTTAGCGTGCAGACACGTATTTGTTTTGTTCGTTGTGTGCGGACTAATTTGCTTACGTCCTGACGCCGTCCATGCGTCAAGAACCCTTGCCTATTTCTCGACAGGACCGGGGCCCGTCCTGCCGCGTCGACTGAGGTGGACGCCCTAGCATTTCTCCGAGGCCTGTGACTTAATCCGATCATCATGTTTGTAACGACATTCTATGCATTTTCTTGGTCGACCTGTCGCGGGGCCTGTCACCAAGAGAGATCAGGTAGGATTTAGCATAGTAGAATAACTCCAACTATACTCTATTTATCTCTTTCCCTGATCTCGGCATTTTATTTTTGTTTTACTGAGGATAGTACAGAGTACGTTGCCTCAAACACACAAAAATTGTTTTTTTTTTTCCGTTTTATTCAAACTAATGGAAGTTGCTTCACTCAAAATGCTCTATCCCATAAACTAACAGTTCGACAGCTGTCAAATTTGTGCAAGTACTCTTTCAAAGTTAGGGATAACTAAAAATCATATGCCCTCTGTTTGTTAGCCTACGAATTGTTATTAATGATTTTTAATTAATTTGTAACTTAAAAATTCTTTTGTTCCTTTACAGGCTCTGGGTCACAGCAAAAAATCGACTGCGGCTGGGATGTTGATAAAAGGAACCCGGGACAAAGCATCAGCGGCTAAGATGTCTTTATCGGTCACATGTTGAATGTCCGAAGTGAAGTGACGGTTGTAGGCTAAGTGCTAAAGTTGAGGAGGAGAAGCTTTGTCGGGCTTTTGCCGTAAGGCAAAAGTCACAAGCTTATGATCCCTGAATATCGCCTGCCTTCAAGGGATTATCGGAAGTGCTTGATATTTAGATACGCGTCTAGTAATTCACGATCATAGGCACTGTAATTTCGTTTAGAGGGATTCAACTATTTTGAAAAGAAAACCAACGGTTACCAGCTTTGATTCACTCTTTGGTGAAGAACAGCGCCTTTTGCTGAGTCTGAGACCTCGAAGAACTCTAGCCGTGTTCTGTTAAGGGAATGCCAAAGAGTAGCGTCTACCTGCGGTTGCTTAGTGGTTTCAAATACTTGGATGGTTCGTGGAGACCGCATCGCTTCCCGCGAATTTTTGTTCTTAGGACCAGATAGGAAGGCCTTAAGTCATGGCTCGTGGTGAGCAGCTTTGAGCAAGAAACGATGGCAGAAGTTTCCTATGCTCAAGAACTTTCTAAGGTCATTGGCCGTTTTTAGCAGCGAAAAACTCGCGATCGCTTGCATCCTCTCTGGGTTAACGCTATCAGGGGTGATGGAATTGCCTAGCAATTTCGCCTGTTGGTGGAGAAATTTGCATTTTCAAAGAAATGTTGGAAAGTGTACTTAAGATGTGCCACTCGGTGGAAGATGTGACCAGAACATCATCTCAATAGACAAAATCGAAGTCTAAGTTTCGTAGTGCAGAGCGAATAAATCTCTGGAAGGCTCACACCGCATTGCACTGGCCGGAAGTCATTCGGGTTAACTCAAAGTGCGGTGTCTTTGGCATATCTACGGGAGCTACAAGGATTTGATGGAGGGCCTTGGCGAGATCAAAACACGACACGCCAAGTAATGTGCAAATTTTTGGATAAGTGGAATGGGGTACCGGTCCGGAGCATTAGGCTTCTATAATTTTCACAAGCATTAATCGATGTGTCCGTAAGGTCGTGGTTCAAATCTCACTGGTGACAGTGGAATTTGTATCATGATTTGACGTCGGAACCCGTCGAATACCTTTGTACTAAATTTCGTAGCAACAGGCAGACAAACCGACTGGCTAATTATAATATTTCAACAAAATAGCTACAAAAGATTGCTTTCGACTGACGAAAAGGAAGGTGAGCTCCCTGAGAATCAGTTCGGATTTTAAAAGAAAAGGTCTACAACCGATGCGGTTAATCTGTGTACTAACATAGCTAAAGCTGCTCTCAAAGAAGAAAAATGTTGTGCAATGGTAACACTTGATGCGAAGAATGGCTTCAATTCCGCAAGATGGAGCAAAATACTAGAGGCTCTGATTAAATTGGGAGGTCCGAAGTACCTGGTGTGAATTACTGGCGACTTTTCAATTGATAGGCTCCTGTGCTGCGATTCAGATGAGGGAGTTAAATCGAAGAAGCCGAGATTTACGCCAATGAAACAGTTTACGACATTAAGTCATGGCTGGGGAACGCAGGCCTATCGCTCGCAGAGCATTACACGGAAATAGTATTTATCATTAAGCAAAGGAAGAGTACCTCTATGAAGATCAAAGTTGGGATACAGATAATACATTTCCAGTTTGCTCTCAAGTAGTTAGGCGTAATGATCGACCAGAAACTAAATTTGTGGGGAATGCAGCAACCACGGCATATAACACCGGAACACTCCTGGCGAGAATGCTACCGAATGTAGGTGGCTAACGACCGAGACCACGCCTCCTTGCTTCAAGGGTGGTCAGCTCGATCTTACTATATGCACCTCCAGTATGGGCGGATGCACTGGAAAAGAAAGTAAGTAGAAGAAAAATAGGAGCCGAATATCGCTTAACTGCACTCCGAATATGTTGCGCTTATCGAACAATGTCAGACGATAGCAGGGATGATCCCAACCAACATTCGGGCGAGAAAAGGACAACGTTTTTATGATCGTACGTACCGCACCGGAGAACTTTCTGCCCGTCGACGGCAGTCCGCACGGAGTGAAATTATCGCCGAATGGGAGGAGAGGTGGAACGAGTCACATAAAGGTCGATGGACACACATATGAGATATTCGGAGACGGATCGAACGACGAACGAACGAACGAAAGTTTGGCATTACATGAAATATTCGTTTTAGGAATGATGGGGTCCTAAGTCCGCATCAACTTAATGCAGGACCGGACCAAATGGGAAGCAAATTACTCCCTCTTTCCTGGTCCACGGACCCCTCGCTTAGGGCTTGCACCCAAACTTCCCTGTTATAAAAAAAATAAAAATACTTTTGTATGGTATTTAAAATTTACAATAAAAGATGTAATTTTTCGATTGTATATATCAGTGTAATTATGAGGAACTTTCGCATGGGTCTGCCTAAATTATTCGCACTTAAAGAACGTGCGCCACCTGATTCATTCCATTCTAATTTTTAAATAAAATCCAGAGTTATATGAAAACTAAAATTCAATATTTTGAAATGAAGAACTGTGCCGTCCTACTACTCACGAAGACAACTGTCAAACAATTTAACCGTCAGACAAACGGAAAACCCACTTTCACATACCTTTCATCGTTCAGTGGTTATGTAATGGCTCAGGTTGATGGACCTAAGAAGGTAACGACGATAAACAAAAATGTCCTTAAGATGCTTTCAGGTCATCAATAAAGACATCCAATTATTATAAATCACTACTAAAGCGACCAAATCTCCTCGTTTAGTTTTAGTTGGTTGCTTTCTACGTTTGTTTTTCCTTTCGGCATAGTGTTTTCCACGGCAAGAAATTTCCTTTTGGTTAAATTGAGACGAGATGGCCACCATCCAAAAGTGAAAGAAGTCGTACGAAGAAGTGGAGTAAATGTAATGGTTAAGGGAAGAGAATGGAAGAAATGATTCTTGTGAAGATGGAATGGCCACACAATTCCTTTTATGTTGTCAATAAATTTTGCTGGAGACGATACCTTTTAGAGTTTATAAATCGACTTTATATAGATGTGGAATTTTTCCAGTCCATAGGTATTAGCAGTGTTATTAGACTTTCGAATTCGCCTCATTGGCAACACAAAAGTAATATCCAGTGGTTTTACGGTAATTGCATCGTTTTATGATATTTTGGAGTTTTCTGGTATGAGGAGTGGGTTAATAATTGAGGAAAGTTTCATTACTTTGTTGTTTCTGATTTTCTTTTGGATTATGTATTCTGAAAATATTGAATTGGAAAAGGGGCTAGTGATCAACTCCTCAAATCAAAAACAAAGATAGCTGGTGTGATTGAGGATATTTCAAGAAAGATTTTAAGTCACACACACACAGATATTCAAATATTTGCTCCAAATTTGTTTTCAGTCAAAGAAATTCATAAAATTCTACCTTCCCATAACCGCTTTCCCCTTACATTGGAGAAAGATGATAATGTGAATTATTTACACATAAAAACATATGAGCGTACGCTGAATGGCCGTTCTGAAAGTATCATACTTGAAATCGTAATAAACGTTTGCAATATTCGAACCCACTTTTCGATTTCCCACCCTTCGGCAATTGTTGCAATTCCTACAATTAACTCGTATTAAATCACAACAAAATCATCCCTTTATCTCTTGCGAACCTTTCCATTTGAGCACTCAGCACAGTCAACCTCACGCACGTGTCATAAAATGATTCAGAAGGAATTCCCTACGGGTAACTCCTTCATGGAACCCTGAGTGAGGGAAATCGAAATGTTATCGCATCGCTGCTTTTCCATAGATGGACGCCAATACCTTATCCGACCATGACAATCAACTGGAAAAATCACAGGCAACATACAGGATCGAATGAGAACATGTACAACCTTAAAAATCATTGCATGGAAAAAGCAAACAAAAGTGGACAGAAAATGTTGTCAAAATTGAAAATGCTACGAACTGCGGTCGACTTCAAGAGTCCTGGGTAGAAAGTAGAATGATCCGTCTAGGTACCGTAATGGGAAAGTTGGCAGGCCTCAGACACACGTTGATGTCATTTGTCATAATTATTATTGCAATTGAACATTTTCGTCGTATAGAAATGCACTCATGTGTAACACGTCCAAATGGGAAGCTTTAATGGAATAGGAAAAGGATAAGTTTTCCTGTGGATGTTCCTGAATGGTTTGTTGTTACAGATTTCCAGCCTCCAGCCACTTATTGAACTCCACTAGAAACGGTGCTTTGAGTCCCAAACTTGAGGCTGTTCGTTTTGTGTGAAATAAAGTGCGACTAGTCTGCAGGATTTCTGTTCATCCCGCAGCAAGGAACATCAATCCATCCCCTCATAAGGTGATACCTTGCTTTCATTAACCATTAGATGAACGAATTTCGAATTCCTCACAAGTTCGCACATAAAGGTATCAATCTTTATCAAATATTCAACAGTTCGAAGTATACTGGCGTCTGCACGCTTTGTTCGATTCATTTCATTTTATCTGTTATTGGTCATCATCTGAAGGAGGCTTTCAATCGTTTCGTACGTGAACAGGAATCAAAATTTGCTTCTTGTACTGATTTTTTACGTTCAGGTTAGGTCTTAGGTCTATTGGTCTTATATTTTCCCCACAAAAACGTAAGCGAAAAATCTATGCAGCATTCGATAAGGTGATAAGTCCTTCACATATTGAAGTAAAAAGGTATTGTGTGGATAGTGAACGTCGTAAAATTTTTGATGGCATTGCGTCGAGATTGAGGCGGAATGGTAAATGAAATGTCTAGAGTTCGTGATGGTTGAATCGTAAAATATACCTTACCACTATCTCCGGGGCTTCTGTTAAATATTTGGCACACGCCCAACATAACATACTGCACATACTTTTATATTTAAAAAGAGTCGGAAATATATAAATCAAATTTGATTGTGTCTCCAGTTGTTTCCATCAAAATAGAATACTTAAAAGAAAATAACAAGAAGAATTCTACCGAATAACGTAAAAAGTACTATTGAAAGGTATTAGGAAGTAGTTTCCACCAGAAAGTTTTCAGGGAAAAATAATACAACAGTGGAATGTTACACACATCTTCGCTTGAGCTGGCTTTGACTTATATAATGTAAATCGTTACACTCGATCGGCGACCTGGTCTAATTGTCTCTAAGTTGCATAATTCAGCGAGTCCTCAAACGACCTCTTCGTGGTGGCCACTGGAAACTGTCTTCAGATGGGCTAAGAGCGTGTAGGGCCGGGGTGGAAGTAGGCTCATCCAACTGACGAGGATCTGCTTGTCTGCTGGTCATGTGTTAGGGGCAAGTAGATCTGGCGGCGGGATGGACCGAAGCAACAGCCCGGGGATCGTCCTCCTTGCACTGGAGAAGGTGCTAATAGGACCCCAAGCCAAGATGGAACAGTATACGCCGAGGGCTGCGTAGCCAATGAGGAGCTTAGTTTTTACAATGAAAACTCTGAATACCTTGTGCACCTTCAGTTTCAAATAAGACCCTTACTCTGGTGGCCGGGCTAGCCAGGATGGACATTCTTTCCAGACTACTCGTGGAAGCAAGACAAAGACTGAATTTTAAAAATAAAAAAAAAGGCGATAGATGAAGAGGGAGTGAGGACGAGCTGCTGGCTGCCAGCCAGGAGATATAGCCGCCCAGGTCAGTGCACTCGGTGCCAGCCGTAGCACCGCTTTCCTGAAACCAACCGCAGGGACCTCCCGCAGTGAGCCAATAGTTTCCAATTCTCTATTTTAATTTATTCCACAGCACAGGAGGTGCTGATCAGGACAGACCTATCTTCGCGAGGAAGAGTCTGCACGCTTTTTTTGTGCCCGGACCTGAGTTCTAGCGACCTAGTTATGGTCAAGCTGGAGGCGAGGGCAGAGAAAGTATATATTTCCTCGGCTTACATGGCTCACGATCGATCAGCTCCACTAGAAGGACTACAAAATCTGACGAACACCATAGCAACAAAGACGACCAACCTGTTGATAGGCTGCGACGCCAATGCAAGGCATACGCTTTGGGGCAGCTCGGAAATCAACGCGATAGGTGAGTCATTCCTTGATTTTATTATTACTTCAAACCTGTCAGTGTTTAGCAGGGGTAGTACACTAATCTTCCATTTCCATTTGGAGAAAGTTTGGTCAGGTAATTAAGAACAAACTCTCCGGTGCGCAAATTGGTAAGATTGGCACGACAGAGGAACTGGAGTCAAAGGTCGGGGCTCTGGAAAAGGCATTCGATATCGCCTTTAAAGTATCCCCCTTACTAAGTACAACAAAAAGACGCTGCCACCGTGGTAGAATGAAGGTCTCTCCTGCCTCAAGAAGCTGACAAGAGAAATCTTCAACATTAAGGTTTTGTTTAAGGAACATAAGAGCCCATCCTTTCTTAAAAAGTCGGAAGGCTCCTGGATGTAATCTTCTAGTGAAACCTTGGAGCTGCTGTTTCAAATGTATTTTCCCGCCAGCGAGGAGAACTGTGAGTCAGAGCCTTGCTTGGAGGGTTTGCGGTCACAGCAGCTGTGCGAGACTATCAAATCGATAATTACCGATGATAAGATCTGCTGGGATATAAACAGCTCCGCTTATAAATCTCCCAACCCAGAAGGCATAATGCTGGTGGCGTGCTGCAAAAGCAGTAGGAAAGGAGTGTGCCGTGGCTTGTTAAGATTTGCAGGAGCTACATTTCTTTAGGATACGTACCAGTCTTGGAGACGCGTATGAGTGGTTTTCATACCGAAAGCGGGCAAGCGAAAGACTTTCGACCAATCAGCCTAACCTCTTTCTTGCTGAGGACCATAGAGCGCGTCCTGGGCATCCACTTAAGATCCACAGGAACCGTCCTGCACGAAGTAATTGGAATGGTTGAGTGGTCACTGCATTACAAGTAGTATACCCTAGCTGCCTTCTTGGACTAACGCCATCAAAGAAGCCTTGACCAGTGTTGGATAGGGGGGGTATCTTACGCATTGAATTATATCCATATTAAGTACTAGGATAATCCAGTCGAATCTAGGAAGTAACCGCTTGAACAGAGCTGTAAACAAAGGCACGCCCCAGGGTGGCGCCATCTCTCCGGTGCTCTGGTTAATAGTAATGGACGAAATTTTATGAATATTGGATAGCAGCGGGGTGAAGGTGGTGGCGTATTCCAACGACTTGGCAATATTAGTGTCAGGGATATTTCCGTCCATTACGAGTGACATCATGGAAGGAACGTTGCGAAAGGTGTGCCTGTGGGCCGCAAGATGCGGACTCGACATAAACCCAACCAAAGACTCTAATGTAAAGTATCTGGGTGTAATCCTGGATCCAAAACTAAATTGGAGATTGAATATAGAACTGGTGGTTAAAAAGGACTGTATAGCCCTCTATGCCTGCAAGAAAACCTTTGCAAAGAAATGGAGTCTCCGGCTTTGAGCAAAAAATACAATAGGATGAAGCTTAATAGGATTCAAAAAACCACGTGTGCAGGTGCTACTATGGCTCTGCACTCCTGCCCGCAAATGCTCCCAATGTACTCCTGCATCTCAATGTGCTCCTAGACCTTCACATAAAATACGTTGCAGCGTGCAATGTCGTCAGACTACGTGAGTGCGTCCCACGGCCACAGTAACATCCTAGACGAAGTTCACGAGAAACTTTGCTGTGGATTTTCTAACCAGGACAAAGTGGAAGAGCGGCGGCGTGCTGTAAGGTTATGACACAGTATTCTTTACCGATGGATAAAAGATAGTCTGTGGAGTCGGCGCGGGGTTTTTGTCCAATACACACAGTCATATGGTCTCCCAGGTTTCACCAGTGTATTCCAAGCGGAAGTACGGAGCCCCAAGCGTAACATAGCCATTCTGACCGAAAGTTAAGTCGAAGCTGCAGAGAAGGAATGGAAATCCTCATGCACTTTCTCTGCGATTGCTCAACTGTAGTTAGAGTCAGACTACCGACACTGTGTAAACCAACTTTTGGGGACCTCAGCAAGATTTCTAGCTGCAGAGTGAGGGAGCTTCTTTGTGTATGCTGCGGGGTGGCTCTTAAGATCCGAGCCGGCTGGACTCTCCCTCCCTGCTCTCACAACAGCAGTCACGGTCTTAGGAGTTTGTGACATCAAAACGGCACACTACACCGCTAATTAGGCTCCTCGGAGCGGCCACTGATACCTACCTAACTACCTACACTCGATCAGAGATTGCTGGATTCTTCACGAACCAAATCCCGGATGAGATAAAAATTCCCTAAAAGCTTAAAAAAGGTGCATCGTTTTATGGCCTCATTCCTTTATTTGCTGTTTTCAGCGTGTATACACATGTAGCGGCAAACTATTGATCAGTAAATGCCACTGAACCATCTGCTTATCCGCTTGCAGAAGAGCAATTAGTCAATTTTTTTAGTCAACATTCTAACAGAAGATGCAATGCAATGATTATGCTACTGCTGGGGCTACCCAAAAAAACATGCGAAATTTATTGACAACCTCGAAAGCAGAGCCATAGCTTACAACGGAAAGTCACTAAGAGTAAAGGCGTTGATTTAACCCCAGCAGCTTAAATCACCGTGCTAGAAGTTGACGTATTCCATACTTCGTTGGGGCTTAGAGATGTTAGTGAGGGAGGTTACCCCATGCACCCGGTCATTGCTTTGGAGACTGAGGTAGAGTCAATTTTGGGAGTAGTTTATCTTCGGTGATTCTCCGAATCTGTTGAGCGGTCCTGCTTTCAGCAATAGTTTGGCTATGAATGTGGATATTTTCGAACTGTACGGGGACACTCTACGGTGAGAGTTGTTCCCCACTTGCCGCTTTTTCATAGCTAACATCCCTCTCATTAGCAAATATCGGGTACATGAAGAGTACGTACTTCGGGTTCTCCTTCTCATTTAGACATTCTGGACAAAAAGGCAATCATCATGCCCAAAACGATGTTAATACCTTATCCATCTTGCATGGTCAAAAACTGATTCAAGTGATACTGAACATCTCCATGTCTGAGCATAATCCAAAATTGGATATTTGAAATTAGCCCATGCGTCCACTTCTCTTTGTAAAAATTATCCCAACGTTCCTGCCATATCCTGATTGTCCGCACCCTTTCCTCTCGTCGTAACTTTTCACAGGAAATGGTAAGCTCGTCCATTTTGTTGTAGAGGATGCTCTCTTCCTATCGCCTTGCTATGGACCCACTGTGGCCACTACCCCTCGTAATAAAACTAGACATTGATAATTCCTTCCCGCTTGCAGGCATTCGGCAGAAGTTGCCTGATTTCCTCACCAAAATTACTGGCCGCCAGGTAATTTCTCTCATCAACGTACTGCTTTCGAAGGTAATATCTAGCACACTGCCTATCTTCCCTTTACCAATGATATACGCCCGTGCTTGCTAGTCACAATCTGCAGCGAAGAAAAGGCATGTTCTGCGTGATTCAAATGTATCGCACTTGCTTGTGCAAAATTTGACTATATGACCGTACTCGAGAGGTATGAAACAGATAGTAGAAGAAATTTTCTCCCAAAGCCAACTGACGACCGATCCGATTTTGACTTTGCCAACTTCCAGCGACTTGTTTAAATAAACAGGAGATAAGCCGATGATTGCCCTTTGCGATCTGTCATACGGTTTTCGGAAATACTTTATAGCGCTTCGACCCTCCGTCTGGAATTTGAAATTGCCACGCCAATTCCCTCAATATGTCCTGATTTCCACGGCTACCCTGGAGGTTAAATGTCTCACCGCAGCCTTTTCCCGTCTCCTGGGACTTTATTTGTGAACCCAATTTCAAATCTAAACGTTGCGTTCGCCCCCACTCTTCTGCACTTTTTTCGTGTTAGATGCTTCACGTCAATATCCCCGTCACTTTTCTTCTCTTCTTTAAGGATTCTATGACATCCTAATTGGTGCTTGTTGACTGCTACGCTTTATACTTTTGGTAAAAATATGTACCTGCCTGAGATAACCTTCAGATTTGGCAAGTTTTCCTTTTATGCCTGCATTCGGAGTACATTTGGTCGAACCCAATTCGCTTATGGACTTTTCGAAGAAGTGTTTAAGGTTTCGGATCACTACCATAATATAGCGGTCGACGAATTCGAAGAACGTGTCTAGGGTATTATAATCTGCTATTATAATCTGGTGGTCAAAGGGTAGTATAGGTCCCAGGGCGAAACGTGGATTGGTACCCACGATGGAGCATAAAACCTGGGAAATGCCTGCTGAACCAACACTAACAGCTCTACTACCAAACCCTCTCTCCACCTCCACGTGGTGACCGCTGGGAGCTCTTTCTTAACGAAAAGCTGCAGACGGAGAAGGATGAAGGCGAGTCTCCCGCGCCTAAAAACGGGACAAATTGTACCAACTGGTCCTCCAGGCTGGGGGTAGGGTAGGGCTGACAACCCTACATGGAAAACAACTTGTTACGAAGCCACAACAGGAGCCTTGGACAGGACAGACTTTAAAACGACGGACCCGGCAACGACAACGGACAAACGATTTGCGCATTTTCTCATGGAACGTGCGCTCCCTGCACAGAGATGAAGCTGATGAGCAGCTAGCCGATACCCTGTCCCAATATAGGCCTGATATAACAGCGTTACAAGAGATGCGATGGACAGGGACCGGTTTCCTGGAGAGAGCCACTACACCATATATTATAGTGGTCATCCAGTAAACCATGTGCTCGGAGTAGGTTTCTTAGTCAGCCAAAAAATGAAACCTGCTATTATCGGCTTTCAAAACATAAGCGAACGGCTACGCACTCTGCGCTTGCGAGGCAAGTTTAGAAATATAAGCCCCATAAACGTTCACGCCCCTACAGAGGAGACTGCAGAGTCGGGGAAGGATACCTTCTACGAGGCAGTAGAACGAACCCTCGAAGCCTGTCCCAGATATGATATCAAAATCACACTTGGGGATTTTTACAGCCAAGTAGGGAAGGAGCCCGTATTCAGGCGATACGTTGGCTCCTATAGCTTACACGAAAAAGCAAATGATAACGGACTGCGGATTATTCAATTAGCAGGGTCACACGAAATGGTTGTTGGAAGTACCTGGTTTGCGCGGAAAGCGATCCACAAACATACGTGGGCCTCTCCAGACGGGACCACTTTCAACCAAATTGACCACCTGTTGATCGAACGCCGCCACCTCTCAGCCTTGATGAATGTCAGAACATATAAGGGGGCCAATGTAGACTCGGATCACTATCTCGTTGGCATGGTGCTCCGAGCTCGAATAACAATACCACCTAGAATCCCCTCCGACAATCAGGTGAGAGTGAACACTGAAGCCATGCACAACACAACCCTCCGCGACACCTATAAGAGGGAAATGGATGCCGCAATAACCGCAGTCAACATAGATGAAGCATCAACAAATGATCTTCACAATCACCTGAAGAACGTTATCATGGATACGGCCACAAATATACTTGGCCCCAGCCGCAAAAGGAGTCGGAACTGCTGGTTTCACGATGAATGTAAGCTAGCAACGGAACGGAAGAATGCCGCATACCGAGTAATGTTGCATTCTCAAAGAACGCGGGCACGCGCAGAGACTTATCACGAACTCCGCCGAGCGGAGAAGCGACTTCACAGACCGAAAAAAGAAGCCTGGGAAAACTAACAAGTCTCTGAACTAGAAAAGTACAGGGAGCAACTGCGCCAGGCGCGGAAGTTTTACCAACAGGTCAGCAGGATGAAGCTTTATACACCTCGATACTCATCCTGCCGAGATAAAGAGGGAAATCTGATTTCCGACAGAATGGGCATATTAGAGCGATGGGTTGAGTACTTTGATGAGCTACTGAACAACCAGAACATCGGCGAGCTGGAGGTCCCGCCAACTGAAGACGACGGACAAATACTGCCACCACCAAGTTTAGGAGAAACAGTCCGTGCAATTCATCGGCTAAAAAATCATAAGTCGCCAGGAGCCGATGGAATTATAGCGGAATTGGTTAAATATGGAGGCGACCAGTTACACTAGGTGGTTCATCAACTTGTGCTCAAGGTATGGGACAGCGAATCAATGTCTGACGATTGGCAACGAGGCATTATCTGTCTCATACATAAAAAGGGAGATATCACACAGTGTAGCAATTGTAGAGGTATCATTTTGCTGAGTACCATCTATAAGATATTCTTCACTATCTTGCTAGGCCGGATAGCCCCATACGCCCAGAACATCATTGGCCCATACCAAAGAGGCTTCACTCCAGGCAAATCAGCAACAGACCAGATTTTTTCTCTGCCGCAAGCGATGGAAAAACTGTTGGAATATGGACAACCGTTGCACCATCTGTTCATCGACTTTAAAGCCGCCTATGATAGCACAGCCAGGGTAAAACTGTACACGGCCATGAGAGAATTCGGTATCCCGACGAAATTAATAAGACTGACTAAGCTGACCTTGACCAGTGTGCGAGGCCAGATAAAAGCAGCAGGATCACTCTCAAGACCATTCAACATCAACAACGGTCTACGACAAGGGATGCGCTATCATGGGTCCTCTTTAACCTGGCCCTCAAGAAAGTGATCCGTGATACTGAGGTGAATGCAAGAGGTACGATCCTCTTCAAGTCCACCCATCATGGGAAGAACCACCCGAGACGTACAAACTGCCTGCATCCAGATCGAGCAGGCGGCGCGAGATCTTGGGCTGCACATCAATGAAGGCAAGACGATATATATGGTGGCAACGTCAGCACCGAAGACGAATCAACCAACATCAAACCGCACTGGTCAAATACGAAGAAGAATAAGGATAGGAGAATACAACATTGAGACCGTTGACAATTTCTCCTATCTAGGGTCGAAAATCACAACCGATAACAGCTACGATGATTAAATCCGCGCACGGTTGTTGTCGGCCAACAGAGCCTATTTCAGCTTACAAAGACTGTTCCGCTCGAAACGTCTCACCATAGGGTCAAAGCTCTTACTGTACAAGACTGTGATCTTGCCAGTCCTCATGTATTCCTCGGAAACTTGTGTTCTTAGCAAGAAAAATTGCGAAGTCTTGGCCGCGTTCTAGAGAAGAGTCCTCCGAAGAATTTTTTTCCCCCTACATGAGGATGGACGATTCCGTAGCCTACACAATGACGAAATCTATGAGCGATACCATGACCGTCCGGTTGTGGATCAAATCCGGCTCAATAGGTTACGGTGGGCGGGTCACTTAATCCGTACGGATGAGGAGGATCCCACCCGGAAAGTCTATAAGGGCAATATCTATGGTTGAAAAAGAAGACGAAGCAGACCATGCCTAAGATGGAGCGATGGCGTGGGTCAGGACGCCAGACAGCTTTTAGGGATATCGAATTGGTGGACCTCGGCGCAAAACCGGGATGTCTGGAGTTCCTTATTAAGGCAGGCCTAGACCGTATAACGGTTGTTGCGCCGTTGATGATGATAATGATTATTATTTTTGCCTGGAGCACCAACGCAACGAGATAGTGATCCGAGTTTAAGTGGACCTGCTATCCCAACTTGGCTGTAAAATCTCCAAATATGATTTTTGTGTCGTACTTGGGACAGGCTTCCAGGGTTCGTTCTACTACCTCATTGAAGGTATTCTTCTCCATCTTTGCAGTCTACTGAGTAGGGATTTGAGAGTTATTGGGTCTTATATTTCTAAATTTACCTCGCAAACGCAGATTGCATAGCTTTTTGTTTATGTTTTCAACGCTGATAATAATATTTTTCATTTTTTGGCTCATCAAGAGACCTACTCCAAGCACATGGTTCACTGGATGGCCACTATAATATATGGTGTAGTGGCTGTGCTGTAGGAAACCGGTGCCTATCCAACATACCTCTTGGAACGCTGTTACATCAGCCTTATGCTAGGACTGGATATCGGCATTCAATATGTACAGGGAGCGCACATTCCATAAGAAAATGCGCAGTCCGTCAGTCCGTTTTCGTTGCCGGATTCGTCGTACCCCTCATCTGAAAAAAATCAGGAGTCTGCCACTATATGGTGGCTAGGCTCCGAAATATCCCGCATACCGATATCTATTCAAAGTTACCATTATTAACTGCTACTATAATTTTTAGTAACACTATTACTAACAAAGTCATAATAAGTCAAAGTTGTCGCTTCTTTGCAAATTCAAGCCTATGAATGTCAATATCACTTACTCTCACGTAATATATGCATATATTACGTGGTATGTACTAATGGGGCAAATTCACACTCAAATGTCTTTATATAAGAAATAGTTGAAGACATGACTTGTTTCTTGTTTTCTTTTGCTGTCCTCCTGCTTACTCCTTTTGACTGCCCAAAATATTTGGAAACGTTTTCTCAACGCGCTGGCGAAATCAGACATGTATACCTGCTCGTTGTTAGACTGAAGTCGAATAATTCGCCTGTAAGGTCACCATATTTGTTGCAGTTATGCCGAGGTCTTCCTTCCATTCCCAGCGAATGCCTAGCAGGACGACAGGCAATGCTTCCGTCCAGTGGCTATTGTGCCATCTTATTGCTATTTTACGCTCATGGTGAAAATGCTCGACCATTCCATTAGCTGCCGGATGGTATGCTGTAGTTCTGATGTGGGTTGCACCGGATCTAGATTCACATGACGAGTCACTTTTGACCGCTTACAATTACCACGGGTACAATTCCTACAATCGGTTTTTACAGATAGCCAAACATGGCTCTGTGTACCAGTTTAACAGTGGCGTTTTTTCCTGGCTGGGACAAGTAGCGTAAGCTGTTGAAAACAGTTTTTCGGAATGGATTAGTGATGTAAAGTCGGATGGTATATACCATAGCTTGCAACTGACTCCCGGAACCTGGAATTGCTTTAGCCGAAGCCTTATTTTTTCCTTGTTGTAGCATTTTGAACTATTCGTCCGCGGACTGAGACGCTACAAATTTTGCATAATAGATAATTGATTGCAACTCCTCAATGCGCGATAATGCGCCCGCGACAATGGATATGCGCTACATATCGGTGGCAAACTGTCCAATACAATCTAGATAGCGAAGTTGACGTTCTTTTTGTGGAAGGCGAAGGTTAGCGACTAGTGATCCGTAAAGATGGTGAACACCCTTACCTCAACCATATAATGAAATTGTTTTATCGCTAAGTACGTAGCCAGTAGTTTCCGGTCGTACGCTCCGTACGCTTTCGTGAAAAGAAAACCAATGCTTGCCAGCAACAATTAATCCCCTGTTGACGGATTGCTCAAATTGCGAAATTAGATGCATCACAGAAACTGGCCAAAGGTGATTTTGGATGTCACAGTCGCCTGTTCCAGTGCGGCTTTGGAAGCTTTAAAAGCTGCGGTAAGTTCGGTAGATTCTCGTTGAGTGGTACCTGTACTGGTGCTGCTCTGGGTATGATCCTCCTGTAAAAATTTAACATAATCAAGAATGTTTTAAGCTGCTTCACGTTGGTTGGTTTCGTGTATGATTGGATCGCTTTGACTTTGAATGGCAAGGTACGTGTCCTCTCCTTTGAGACAAGGTATCTTAAGAAATTCACCTGTTGACCAAAAGCGCATTTACTTGAATTCACAACTACTCCATATTGTGTCAGTCTTTGGAATAGAGTTCTTGAGTGGTTGACGTGCTGAAGATGAAGTGACTAATATATCATCGCTCCTCGCAAACCTCTCTAGACCACTTCGATTAATCGCTGGAAAGTTTGCGCCGCATTCCGTAGGTGGAATATCATAAACGGAAACTCGTAAAGACCAAACGGTGTTGTAATGGCAGTTTTTTGTATATCTTCTTCAGCTACCGGGATCTGGTTAAATTTTCTTACCAGGTATATTGTTGAAAAGACAGTTTTCCTATAGAGCGTTTAGGCGAAATCTCGGATATTCCGGTGAAAGTCCGGGCGTTGAGTGCTCGATAATCTCTGAACGGTCTCCACTCGTTATTCTTTTTAGGCACCATATGCAAGGGTACAGCCCACGGACTATTTAATGGACGCGGTAATCCTAGCTGGATTTGTGACGTTGGATTCACGATGTTTAGCTTGATGTTGATGTGGGGGAGCCATTAAATGAATTAATACATGCACAGTGTAAAAAGGAATAATTTCAAAGGATTCACATTACCTGAATTTTAGTTGTTTTAAAATTTTTACTTATTATCAGGTTCCTTCAGATGTGCATTTTATTATGCCTCATTTGCATAAGAGACAGAGATAACGAAGAACTACTTGCACTGTATTGGCCTTGCTAGCAAAGTTGCATGCATTTTCATCCCGGCAAAAGTTAGTATCTGCTTATGAAACCCGTAGAAGTAGGACACTATGAATTATTTTAATTTAATTTAATCTAAATATTTCCCCGGCTATTTGGTTGTCCTTGAATAAAATAATTTTAATTATTTAAGGATTGGAGTCACATTAGAATACTGCCGGAAAGGGATAGCCATCGGTGCAATCGAACCATTCTTTAACACTAAAGTATTTATAGCATTCCCACGCGTGTTTCGGGATCCTAATTACCTTTGAAAAATACACATGTCTGTATTTTCCAAAGACCATTAAACTTTTGTTTAGACGCACTACAAATCACGCGTGGGTCTGATTTCTTACTTGTTAGCTTACCTTCTCTTAGCATGGGATGAGTGAGATATAAACCAACATGTGGTCACATATGTCGCCAAAAATGCACAGCAGGTTACCTACCGTGCACCACATCTACTTTATTTCCAAATGCACTTATTTATGTTTTTCCAGTAGGATGGACCAGTTTTCAAATGAAATCTATATTTAGATATTGAGTTTAGTTTCAAATTGGAACATTTTCTTCGACTACGTAAGGGATCACTTGCTATACGAGTACACGAAGGTAATTTGATTTGTTTGTAAACATAAACAAAGTATGGTCTGCGGGAGTAAAGCATGTAATTTTTCATTGAAACGGTTTCTTTAAGAATTTCAATGTGAATTAGTTAGAAGGATTGAAGATCTATAAAATTGATTGGAATACCTGCTGTTGAATATTACGTCTTCAAGATTGACTAATTTCTCGACGGCTTTTCGGAAGCTTGAATATGGTCTCCGGGAATACAATTCTAGGATAATTATATCAGAAATATTGTTGTTTGTATTGAAACAACTTAAAAGATTGCGATAAAGAAAGATTAATTAATGAGAAATTGACAACTAAGATTTCGTTAAGATAGACATCAAGCATTTTTAGCAGTTTTCGTATTTTAGCAGCGAAGTGAATAAACCTTGGATGGATGACCAGTATCTCTATTTCGTTCCCTGAAATTTCTCATTCAATGTGAAAGAATCATGTAAAATTGAGTTTGCCTTTTTTGATTTAAACTCAAAACTTAGAAACTCACCACCGAAGGCAACATTACCCTTAGGTAGCGGAAATTCGTCGCGGTACTCTGAAAGCAATTTGGATCGACATGATTACTGCTGCCGTAAAAAACGAGCGTAGAAGGTAGCAATCTGCAAAGACGTTTTTTTCACTGGGAAAACGCATAAATGCACTCTGAAAGTTCATCAAAGAGAAGCGGAAAATTCAAAAAATACAAAGGAAGATTGCTCCGGAATTAACCATTATTTCTAAGAAATAAATATGTTATCTAAAATAGCGAAAAACTTATTTATTTCGGGAACCACTTGTTCCCTTCATTAGTGCTAACAAGTCTGCTGCAGCAGATAAAATAAATCAACACTAGCGAATAGGAAAAACAAGTTTTTTATTATTTGAAATAACTTAATCGCTAGAAATACCGCGGAACTAAGCTCAGATGAAATATGTTTTATGCCGATATCCTTCGAAAAGTCAAAGACGATCCGGAATTGGCAGACCTGGGGGGTAGTGTGAGTCATATTAGGCGTATGCAGAAGGGCGATCTTATGTTGGAGAAAAAACGAATCCAGCGAAAAGACAGCCGATAGTTTTCGCCTAAGTGGAAATTTGCTAGGTGAGTAGTAAAAACCTAGAGAAGGTCATATCACGAGAGGGTATCTGTGATGCGCTTAGAGAATAATTCAACTTTAGTGGAATAGAAGAAAGCGTGATAAAGAGGATGAAGAATGCGTGTGGAGACACACATACCGCTATTATTACCTTGACGCTTGCATCATCTGATTACCGCGGGTAAGCTAAGAATAGGTTGGGTTGTGTATCGACTTATGGAGCAAATTTCTCTTAAGAGATGCTTCAGATGTGTCGATTTCGGTCCCTTCCCAGCAGATAGACTAGCGAGCACGATAGGTCGAGAAGGTACATGAAGTGTGGAGAAGAGGGCCATCATATCAAAGATTGCATTGAAGATTCATAATGCATGTTATGCAAAAGGAAAAAGGGGGTGGACGACCAGCACTCTGCAGGTGGTGGCAGGTGCTCGGCATATAGGAGGGAGGTGAATCGTAGGGTTTTATACAAATTAAACTCAACCATTGCGAGGCAGCTCAAAACTTGGTCTCGCAAACTATTTGAGCGATGAATGTGGACTTGGCGTTAATTTGTGAATCTTACCGAAATTATAATAGTGCTGCATGGGTAAAATGCTGCAGACGGCAAGCCACTAAGGAAACACTGACTTTCTCGGGAGACGACTTTGTAAGGGCAAAAGTCAACGATGTCAATATCAACAGCTATTACGCCCAAAGAAAAACTTCAGTAGCTCGGCAACTGGCACGTACTCAAAAAAATAAAAAACTGTCAAAACTAATTGTGAAATACTAAGGAGGACTATGAAATATTGTTTCGTGCCTTGCTGTACAAATAACTCCCCAAAACCCCGCAGAAAGCCTTTTTACTGTTCCGAAAGGAGATGTGCGGGAAAAGTACATCGCCATCGTTTGACGGAATACAGTTTGGAGTCAGATTTAAATTGTGAGGACCATTTCAATGTGAAGTCACATTTTCTAAACTTTAACTTCAATCTTAATTGATAATATACGATTGCGTTAGAATTTTGTGTCACTATTATTCAAATTCAAATCAAGTCATACGAGTAGATATCCCGCAAAATATTTAATGTGCCCAAGGTTTGAATCCCGCTTGGCGCAAATCCATTTTTGTTGCGGCCTATCAAACTTTTAGAAACGTACGTTTCATCGCCCTTCAGGGGATAATGTCAGAATTTACTAAATATAATAGCTTGTTACCATTACTGCCGAAACGTAAAGTAAATTGAAGGATTGTCCATTCACACATCAATTTTCCACTTTCCTATTAAAAACTGATAGATTAATTGAGAAGTATGATAACAAGTACCAAATACTAAACTGGATGCCTTCACGTAGATAAGATTCAAATTGCTCGCTGCATGACGTTCCATCAAGAGTCAATGGATATAGTCATTTGACAGCTAAAGCTACTATTTCGCTGTAAAAAAACATATAGTCATTTTCTAACGCGAACAGTCTACTGGAGTGTATTGATACATGGGTAGCTCCGCCATATTTTTTAAATACCATGCAGGTCCTAAGCCCAGAGAAAGCTGGAGGGATTGAGGTAACCTATTTTATACTATCCACAATAGAACAAAATTAAAATGCTGAGAACAGGGAAAGACATAAATAAAGAATAGGTGGAGCTACTCCACTATGGTAAATCCTACCTGTTAGGTCCTGTGGCAGTCCCACAAAGAAAATGCATTCAAAGTTGTCAAAAAAAAAGAAAAAAATTAGATCGAAGAGTAAAAATCCTTGGAGCTAGGTCGATCAGTCCTGTCAAGGAATCAGCAAAAGTTTTTCACGCGTGCACGGCCTCACGATGTAAGTAAATTAGTCCGGGCCAGAAAAATCGTGTCCGTACGTTAATATTGGTACATTTACTGGAAGGACAGAGGAAATCGACAGAGCCCTTTAGATTGCGTGTTGCCAAGAACTACACCATTGAACACTAACTCAGTAAAAATGGCTATAAACTTTTCTATTGCTGAAAGCCCGATATGACAATCTTGAAGACTTCCCGTGATGCCATTAAAGGAATCGAACGATTTGGTGATTGATTTATTAAACTCACCATTATCTTTGCTTATCGAAAGATTTACTTCCTCACCGCAGACACACTACAGACAGGTTGACTTGATGCCTTCTGCCAACAACTTAACGTGACGTAGCTTCCGACAATTGTATTGTAATTGTGGATAAGCATAATCGTCATGCGCACCAAAAGGCAGATGACAACAGGTCCCATAGGTTTGTATCATCTTCCTAAATTTTATGGTGAAAACTGTAAAACAAAAATCTTCTATATACTCATCAAACACCACGCCGCTTTCCCGTTCCTTCGCACCTCACACCACAATATTACTGTTGCTTGCTGTATTACGAATCAAAATACCGTCAAAAGAATATAAGGAAGACACTATTCCAACGAAAATTAAGTGGTGGCGATTTTCGGAACTGATCTTATCATGCCGATTGCCGACTATTACGTACATCGACGAAACTTGGAATCAAGCTAAAATCGCAATCCACAAAGAGAGCAACGTATTCCTCTGGATCACCAAGCCCGGTAAGTGATTCATTAACCGAGATATTTGGCTTTGGAATGACAATGTCCAAGCGAATGACCGTGGGAGGATACGCATCCATGATAACTCGTTCGTCTATAAAACACTGGCCAATTGGAAAATTCTCTTAAATACGCAATTTCACCTGTCAGCACCACCGAACTTGAGGAATGAAACAAATGAATGAAATGGGGGAAAGCAACAGAACCGGGGAAACCGAAGAGCTAGAATTCAACAGGAACGTAGAACACCATCAGACTGCGAACAAAGGTACCACCGTTCCAACATCGGAAAAGAAAGGTAATCCAAAACATTGTTCAATCCGGTTGTTGTCCTACACCTTGAAGATTTTTGAATGCATTTTTGACGTATTAGCGATGTCGTCCAAATAACCGTGAATCAAGTAGGATTTTTCAAGTACTGCGGAACTACTGACACAATATACGCTTTACGGTTACTGATGCGGAAACACAGCGAGAAGCATCGTCCTCCCTACATTGCATCTCCGAATCTAGAGAAGGCGTTGTGCGCGTGCCAAAAGATCACATAGTGCCAGGGTGGAAGAGTAAGTTGGTAAGATTCGAACAAAATAGAATAAAACTAGTATTATAGTTATCAAGTGACTGCCAGGAAGCGTGTGATTGAAATATCTTGGAACAATGCCATCGGCGAATGGTGAACCGAATTCTGAAATTACTTCTCACGTCAACCCAACCTGGATGAAGTCGCATTAAACAACTGGTGTCTCTTGTAATCGTCGTATCAACGAACGTCTCAAATCCAAAATTTACCGAAGTATCGCTCCCTTTGCCGGCCTCTATGGCTGTGAATGCAGCAGACAAAGATGGTGCCATGGACCAGTAGTCGACATGTTCACATCCGAAATGAAGACATCTGGGTATATAATTCACACTGACGAGAATTCACTTGCTAACATTGGCAGACTATTGCGGACAATGGGAAACGTCCAAATGGTCTCGATGATAATTGAGAGCCTCGCGACTCAATCTAAGAAGGGCAAGTGAATAGCATGCTGCCAATACCTAGACCGAAAAAGCCAAGTAAGCATGTCAAATTATCCATAATCAAACCAAATGCAGCCAACATAAAGTAAAGATAATTCCGGGAATCATAATTTATACGAGAAAACTGGACTTGAAAGTCAATTCTAATTCATTGATTCTGGTGCGGTAAATTACAATCACCGCGCAACAACCAGTGACCGGTCTAAGTATGTTTTAATAAAAAATCTCAAACATTCCGGTCTTCGCCGAGGCCCACCCATTACGACATTCTTGCCTTTCGTGGCTGAATGAACAAAGATTGGTTCTTTCTTCCAATCTAAAGTATCTAAAGTATATAATCCTGAATCCGAAGCTAAATTAGAGATTGAAAGTAGAGCTGCGGTTTAATATGGCCTGTATAGTCTTCCATATCAGCAAGAGAACTTTCGCCGAGAACTCCGGCCGTGGATGGCTCTCTGGATGTACACAGCTGTGGTGCAGCCCATTCTAATGTACAACTCTCTCAAAGCACCGTTTATTCTGGCGCTACCGGGGCATTACAGTTCTATCCGGCAGACGCTCTCAATGCACTCCTGAGAGTCCGAATGCTGGACAGCCAACTCCTACGGGGATTTTCCACGGACTGGTCAGTCAGGGCTCTGTTCTTGGCAGTCCTTTGGTGGGTGCAGTCTGTGTCCCGCTGGTGACTGTCAAGGGTAGAATCAACTCGCACAACTTACAAGTGCTCCTCGGGGCGGCTAATGATACCTACCTACCTAGTTACCCTTCATTAATCTGCAGCCTAAAATTTTGCTCCGATCGCCGCCTGCTTAACTTGGTTGAAAGCCCTTTCTGCATTTCGGATTATGCTTCCTATAATGTCAATATGGTCTGCATCAAGGATCACTTTTTCTAGGGCAAGAAAAAAAATGGGTTGTTGGTGGTGGATGGTCTCAAGTGAGATCGTGCTGATGAGACCCGATGCACCACACATTAGTCACGGGCAGCCTAGTGGATTTTATAAATTTTGTCGAGATGTAGAATTTTCTCATGAATGTGTAGTTTTATCTTGACTATACTATGTGAAACTGCTGGCGATATTCCAACTGCCGCAGAGAGGAAATTTAATAGGATACTGATTTCCTTAGAATGAAGCGTCTTTGGTATGGGTTGACGGCGTTCTGGACCTGCACGACCGAGTAAAATACTGAACAACGTTGTACGTTATGCCTCGATAATTGCTGAAGTGAGTGACTCTTTACTATTGGGGCAGATAATACCATCAGCTTCTGGTGATTCATGATTTTTAACCCGATGAGTTGGACAGAATGCCTTTCATATTTGGTGGTGGCAGTATTTGCCTTCAGTTTGCGGAACCACCAACTCCTCGATATTCTAATTGTTGAGCAACTTTCCGAAATATTCAACCCACCACTTTAATATAGTCATGCAGTTGGAAATCACTCCGTGCCTCGACAGGATCAGCACTGGTTTGTACATTGTTTCCTGTACTTCTACGATTCACAAAACAGTTGGTTACCCACGATTCTTTTTCTGTCTGAGAAGTCGCTTCTCCACACGACGAACTTCGCGGTAGTCCCTGCGGGTACCCGCATTCTCCGAGATGGTCACCTTGCCCGGTATGCAGCATTATTGCCTTTTGTTGTAAGCTTACAACAGTCATTGAACCAGTGATTCCTACTTTCTTCGTGGCTGGAGCCAGATATACTTGTAGCCCTACTAATTATAACGGAATCCAGAAAGGTGTGAAAATCGCTTTGTTGTTAGAGTTATGCATCACTTTATTAATTTTCAACTTGACTAAATCCTCTTCAAATTCATCATCATCATAATCAACGGTGCAACAACCGATCTAGGCCTGCCTTAATAAGGAACTCCACACATCCCGGTTTTGCGCCGAGGTCCACCAACTCGATATCCCTAAAAGCTGTCTGGCGTCCTCACCTACGCCATCGCTCAATCTTAGGAAGGGTCTGCCTCATCTGCTTTTCCTATCATAGATATTTCCCTTATTGACTTTTCGGCGTGGATCATCCTCACCCATACGGATTAAGTGACCCGCCCACCGTAACCTATTTAGCCGGATTTTATCCACAATCAGACGGTCACGGTATTCCCCATAGATTTCGCCGTTAGGTAGGCTACAGAGTTGTCCATCCTCTTGTAGCAATTTCTCTTCCTAAGAACCCAAGTCTCCGAGGAATAAATGAGGACTGGCAAGATCATTGTCTTGTTTAGTAAGAGCTTTGACCCTATGGTGAGACGTTTCGAGCGCAACAGTTTTAGTAAACTGAAATAGGCTCTGTTGGTTGGCAACAACCGTGTGTGGTTGGATTTTGGTGCTGACGTTGCCACCATATATTTTGTCTTTACCTGCATTAATGTGCACCTGAAGATCTCGCGCCGCTTGCTCGATCAGAATGGAAGCAGTCGATGAACAGATGGTGCAACTGTTGTCCATTATCCAACAGTTTTTCCATCGTTTGCAGCGTAGAGCAAATCTGATATGTTACTGATTTGCCTGGAGTGAAGCCTCTTTGGAATGGGTCAATGATGTTCTGGGCGCATGAGGTTATCCAACCTACTAAGATAGCGGAGAATATCTTATATATGGTACTCAGCTACGTGATACTTCTATAATTCCTGCACTGCGTGATATCTCCCTTTTTATATATGAGACAGATAATGTCTCGTTGCTAGCCGGCAGGCATTGATTCGCCTTCCCACACCTTCAGCATAAGTTGATGAGCCGCATGGTGTAATTGGTCGCCTCCATATTTAACCAATTCGGCTGTAATTCCATCGGCTTTTTAAGCCGATGAATTGCACGGACTGTTTCTTCTATACTTGTTGATGGCAGTATTTGTCCATCGTCTTCAGTTGGCGGAATTTCTAGCTCGCCGATGTTCTGGTTGTTGAGCAGTTCAACAAAATACTCAACTCATCGCTCCAATATGCCCATTCTGTCAGAATTCAGATTTCCCTCTTTGTGTCGACAGGATGAGCATCGAGCTGTGGAAGGCTTCATCCTGCTGACTTGTTGGTAAAACTTGCGCACCTGGTGCGGTTGCTTCCTGTACTTTGCGAGTTCACAGACCTGTCGGTTCCCCCAGGTTCCCTTTTTCCGTCTGTGAAGTCGCTTCTCACCTCGCGTGCCTGCGTCCTTGGAAAACGTAACAATATCCGGTATGCGGCGTTCCGATTTTTTCTGCGGCTAGGGTCAACTGTGTTTATGGTCGTATTAGTGACAACGTTCTTTAGGTGATTGTTAAGATAATTTTTTGGTGCTTCATCTCGAGGATCTCTGCTGACTGCGGTTATTGCGGCATTCATTTTCCCCTTATAGGTGTTCGCGGAGTGCTGTGTTATCAATGGCTTCTGTGTGAACTTTCACCTGATTGTCAGAGGGGTTGTTGGTGGTGTTGTTATTCGAGCCGGGAGCTCCATGTAAACAAGATAGTGATCCGAGTCTATATTGGCCCCACTATATATTCTGACATTCATCAAGGTTGAAAGGAGACGCGTGTGATCAACACGTGGTCAATTTGGTTCAAAGTGGTCCGCTTTCCGCGCAAGCCAGCTTCTTCAAACAACCATTTCGTTTGACACTTCTAATTGAGTATTCTGCAGTCTCTTATCATTTGTATTAAGATGTAAGCTATGGGAGCCAACGTATCTCCGAGTAAATGATTTACCGAATGGCCACTATAATATGATATATGGTGTGGTGGCTCTTTTCCGCGAAACCGGTGCCTGCCGAAGCCATTTTCTGCAACACTGTTACATTAGCCCTATATTAGGACGGTATCGGCTAGCTGCTTGGCAGCTCCATATCTTTACAGGGAGTGCACGTTCCAGGAGAAAATGCGCAAATCGTTATTCCGTTTACGTTGCTGGGTTCGGTGTTGTGTTGTGAATCCATTTCGAGGCTCCTTTTGTGACTTCGTTACAAGTTGTTATCTGTGTAGGGTTGTCAGCGTTACCTAACCCCCAACCTGAAGGGCCAGTTGGTGCAATTCGTCGCGTTTCATTAAAAAAAGAGCTGCCAGCGGTCACCACTTGGAGGTGGAGATAGATTTTGGTAGTAGAGCTGTTGGTGTTAGGTTTGCAGGCGTTTCCCTGATTTTTGCTTCCTCTTGTGTACCAATTCACATTTCGCCCTGGAACCTCTAGTAGCCTTTGACCACCCCTGTTTATATTACAAAAGATTAAACTAGACAAAATATTTTAGTAAAAAAAAATTCCTGTTGTAAAGAGACGTAAATTAAATTTTTTCTCCCCCTATTACAAAAAAATCACTCCATTCTGGTCAACTGCTTTGATCCGGCTACTCTCCAATGTCACTCTCCAAAATGCCAATGCCTTATCTCTGGGAAATCCAATAATTGCGATTATTTTCGGATCCATTTCGCCTTATAGGTATTGCGGAAGACTGTTATGGATCGCTGCAATGAGAGAAATTAGCTGAAGTTTGACTGGATGGTGGCACCAGATCTTCGCCAAGTAGATGAATAAAAGGACGAGGGTTCAACTTTATTAAGCTGAATTCACAATTGGATGCACTACAAAAGTTTTGTAGGTCAAAAATCAAATTTTTGATTCGTTACAAGTGTGTATTCTTAGACTGTTGAGTTTGCATTTAAGCAAACGTTAACCCCAGTCGATGGTTTAATAATATAATATAAACGTCATTTCGTTATGTTTGCAAGCTATTACAGATGGAGCAGTGAATGATTGTAGGTATCACCAAGTAGTTCAAACTTTTAAGGGAACAAAACAATTTTTAACGTGAAATAAAGTTAGGTTGCAATATAGATATTCATATCCATCCAAGGAGGCAATTGATCGACCGCCATGGTAATGAAATTTCCTTATGACGGAGAAAAGGAAGTTCTGGTCTGTTGACTGGAAATACTACTACATATCAGCTTTTTTTGATATTCCCGATATGCATTTCAATTTCGATTAGACTTACTCACTTTCACCATATGTTGAAGCTGTGATTTCAGTAATAACATCTGCACACGTCTATCCTCCAGAACATCCTCTTTTGATCTCTGGCAATTCATTTTGCTTTTCTTTCTTTTTGCTATGCTTAGGAATTTTTGTCTGTTCTCGTCATTATCACATCAAAATAACCAAAAGTATTCATTCGTTTAAATTCATGTGTATCGATCTAAAATATAAAATAAGGAAAAGTACTCTTTCCTATGCCTCCTCCAACATGTTGTTGTTTAACCTTTCGATTTTGGGGTCCCCTATTTTATCTCATGTGGCGTCGCTTCTTTCAAAATCTAGCACATGGTCAAAAAACTATTTATCTTAACAGTTTGTCTTCCATACTGCCATCAAAAGAATCTAAGAATCTATCTTTTGTTACTAACTAACGATTCAAGTTGACAGATAAATGCGTGTGTTAGCACTTTACAACATTTTGGGGAACAGATAGATTGTCTTGGAATGTTCTTCTTCGGCCTATGATTTCTCTCCCACTTCAGATTGCATGGTAAAACACATGTGAAAACAAAAGTCCAATTTAGAGCGGAGGATCTTCATGCAGTAGGAAAAAATACGATATAATTTAAATTCAAAGTGGCGTGGAAAGTCGAATTTGAAATTTCAGCACTTTGTACTTGAAGATTTCGTGATGTCGCGTTAAGGCGGTCGATAATCGCTAGTTTAATGTTTCTGAGGGAAGAATTATAGCCGCATTGCAAGTTGGATGGAAATATATGGCTTAGTTTTATTGGAAACGATCCTGAAATTACAAACAAAACAATTTCTTCCAACAATCCTGTAAATCACTTCCTAGTTGAAGTAATTAAGAAATATTTACAGAAGGAGACAGTGTCAGGGTAATAAATTTTACGTACATTCAAGCTTTTGAGGAATATCAGCTACATTGGAAAATCATAATTAAAAGAAAAACAAATGATTAGAAAAAGGAGTTACGTATATACTATTGTATCATACATTCTGGAGAAAGTCGGAAAAGTTCGCCTTGATTTAAAAATTGTTCAAAGGAACCTTAGTTGCAAATTACGCTGAGCGAATTCCAGCCTATTTTCAAGCCACCGTATGCACGTAGCAGCAATTTATTTCTAAATTTATCGCCAATAAAGTATACAGAAAAATCGTTGCACCATTACTGCACTCATTGCCCGTTGCATAGAGGAAAAACCGACCATTAACCACCATCGCCTTCGGTGTTGTTCCAAGTAATTTGAACAGGTGTAACAGAGGGGATCCGCCCTGCCCCTTCTTACCCCGACCAACTATTAACTTGTTATCTGGGATTCTCGCGGATACTGCACTGGGTTTGAGAATCGTGTTGGCGGCCTGTGAACGACTAATTTTAGTTCAAAAGCAAATTTGCTACTTTTGTAACTTGTGCAAAACACGGTGCAAAACGACGCCTTAATTAATACTTTTGACGCCCGCTGCGTCATCATCTGCCTGTCTAAGATTGCAACATGCCACCACGGCAAAGGCTGCTGCATCGCGGCTCCTCGGCTTTCATATTATCCGCGTATTACAAACTTCGGCTATTTATAGCAACTGCAGCGGAAGAATTGGCCCTGATAGAATGAAATTCTAAGGAAAGCAAACGTGTCCAATGTTTTTATTTAATGGGAATCGCGAACTGTATTTACCTTCATAAAGGGTGGCGAAACGCGTTGGTCTGGCCGTGGAACCATAGATAACTCGTGGCTGCCAAGCTATATGCGAAAGTGAGCACTTTGAAGTGAAAGTCTTTCAAAATGTCCATCAACCGATCCCTAAAATCTAGAATTGTAGGTAAAAAGTATTATCCGGGACATATAATATCTATCATAACCTGGGAAATGTGCATGAAAGTGTTGTATATTTCTTGATTGTAAGGACTTTCGCTGGCTGGAAAACACAAACGTTCGAAGATTCCGATCACAAAATATTCTGAACTTGAAAATATTCAACCATCTTTTCCATAAATAAGAGCGCAATGAATCGAACTTTTCCCCATTCTGCTACGTGTCTAGTTACCACTTTGACCAGTCCCGACACCGCGTATCTGAAAAAATGTAGCTACGGATGGTGTGGCGTTCTGCAGAGACTAGAACGGATATTATCAAGTTGGCCGATTGCCAGAATCATTTAATTTATGTAGTGGCTCGTATGCAATGTTTGGACACGTTTCCTTTAATCGTGCTGTCATCAAGTTAAGGTTGCACATATCGAACAACAGTTTAATTGAATGGCTAATGGACAAATGAAAGAATCTTTCAATTGGCACTTTATTGCATGGGCAACCGCCGTGTAGTGGTCGAGGTGTGACATTAATTTCTTTTATTGACTTTTCCGCCATAATCGGGATATGATGAATCATATGCGTCTCTTTAGATAGCAATTTTGAAATTGGGCGAAAGAATAACGTGTTCTTTTTCAAAAATAAAGTGTATCATTCCACGAAGTTGGAAGAGTGCACATTTTGAATTTATCACTAATATCAACAGAAACATGTTTAGATCAATATTTTAAAGTGCGAATTTTTACAAAAATTGTCCCCTTAGGTATTAGACCTACAACTATGGGCGTTTAATCTATGGCGAAAAATTTTTAACTGTCAGACATCATGGAATAGCCCCAAACTGAGAAAAGGACAAAAACTCGATGTATGGCGTTTTACACATGCAAAGAAAGTTCTTTTATTCACGGCTGTGCACCTGAAACGATTTAACTTCCTTGATAACATTTGAAATGTTAATAGGTCTTTTTGTCAGAGCTGGTTTTGATACCAATGACTGTAAAGCATTGGGGTTTTAACTAGGATGAATGAATCTTTCTTTTTAAAGTTTGTGCACTATTTTTGGATTATTATTCAACCTGCTCCTGTGTAATTCAAGAAGTTACAGAGGTGCAAAGAAATTTTTCCGGAAAAACACCACCATCAGTGGAACACAATTTTCAAATAGTTATCAATGATTTTCTCATTGAAGTAAACGCTATATTATGATTAGACTCATCTCACAAAATTTAAGACAACAATCGACTATTACTTAAAAATAATTGACAATAATTTCTAAAGGTGTTCTTGGCAAAAACGTTGGATGCAGAATGACAGCAGTTGTTTCTCCTGTCATTGCTGTCATTTTGCATCCAACGTTTTTGTCAAGAACACCTTTAGAATCCTCCCGCGCCACATCTTTATCTGGTATTTTGGCCTCAAACTTTCTATCAGACTTTAATCAACCAACCCAGCAGATTGTTGTATTCAAAGTTAAAATTTATTTCCCTTAACAGATACCGTCCAAGTCAACTATAATTTGCCATCGGGGCAGAACTATCAAATAAATTCTACTGTTTTATTTGCCGTTTTTTGCGGCTTGGTTATGGTTAGCAAAAAAAACTAATTTTTCCCATATACCAGAACGTGGCTTCTTATTTTTCATATATTGGTATTTCAAGCACCAGTTTTCGTCCTCCTCAGTGAGTTTTAGCCTAACTTACAGCCCAGCTTGTCCTTTAAATATTTAATTATTTAATTACTTACTGTATATGATTGCCATTCACTCCGTAACGGAGTGCAGCGCGTCAACTACGACACGAACCATACTTCAGGGTTCGTTCAAATGCACTTCCACTACTTACAGAACTTTCCAAGGCACCTGCACTCCTACTTCACTGTTGTTCCCCAAGTGCTCTTGAATCGAACAACCCGTCGACCATTGGATCCTATTCATGTCCTCAGCTGATGTGGTCTGCTGGTAGATATTACTTGAGAGTTACGTTCAGGACAGACTTAGAGCATGTATCCTCGTGAGGAAGAGTATTCTCGCCCTTTTTGTGTCCGGACTTAGACGTGGTCAAACTGGAGCAGGCGGGGGTAGAGAACATATATATTTCCTCGACTTACTGGCTCACTACCGATCAGCTCCGTCAGAAGAACTAAAGTTCTTGCTTGGAAGGTTTGCGGCCACACCAGCCGCGCAAGACTATCAAATCGGCAAATACCGGAAATAAGATCTGCTGGGCTATAAACAGATTTTCCGCATATAAATCTCCAGGCCCAGATGGCATAATGCCAGTCATGTAACAGAAGCAGCAGGAAAGAGTCGTAGCTGGTTGTGATTTACCAGAGCTGCATCTCTTTAGGATACGTACCACAGTCCTGGAGACGCGCATGAGTGGCTTTTATACTGAAAGCGGGCAGGCGCGGTCATGAGTCCGCAAATGATTTTCGACCAATCAGCCTCACCTCTTTCATGCTGAAGACTCTAGAGCGCGTCCAGGACATTCACTTAAGTCCCAGCATGCCTACTTTCGCGGGTAGCTGCCTCCTTGGATATAAAGGGGGCTTTGAACAACGTTAGTACCAACGCCATCAAGGAAGGCTTGACCAGTATTGGATTGGAGAGGTATCTACGTATTGCGTTATATCTATGCTAAGTACCAGGATAATCCAGTCGGATCTGGGAGGCAACCACTTGAACAGAGCTGTGAACAGAGGCACGTCCTAGGGTGGCGCCATCTCTCCTGGATCCAAAACTAATTGAACATAGAACTGAGTGTTAAGAAGCCTTTATAGTTTTCTACGTCTGCAAAAGAACCTTTGCAGTGAAATGGAGTCTCCGGTCGAAAATGGTTCTCTGAATGTACACAGCTGTGAAGCGTCCAACCCTAACATACGCCTCTATTGTTCGGTGGCAGACTTTGAGTAAAAAATTCAATAGAATGAGGCATAACAGGATTCAAAAACCGGGTGTATATGCCTGCCCGGCAGATGCTCACAATGTACTACTGCATCTCTTCCCCCGTACCTCCACATCAAATAAGTAGCAGCGTGCAGTGCCGTCAGACTACGCGAGTTTAGATGCTGGGCCGCGAAATTCTCGGGCACAGTAACATCCTAGACTAAGTACCTCGGGAAATCTTGGCATTCTCCACGTACTAAGCCACTTGCAAACTGAACTTCACGAGAAACTTTGCGGAGGACTTTCCAACCAAGGCAAAGTGGAAGGCCGGCGGCGTGTTACAAGGTTATGACAAAGGATTCTTTACCGATGGATCAAAGATGGTCTGTGGTGTCGACGCGCGGATTTTCTCGAATAAACACAGTGTATCCGAATCGTATGGTTTGCCGGATTTCGCCAGTATATTCCAAGCAGAAGTACTGGCTACTGGAAGTCTGTCGATGGCTGGAGCTTTATCCGAGCCCCAAGCGTAACATAGCCATTGTAACCGACAACCAAGCGGCCATCAAGATTTTGTATTCAGCGACGACATCCTGCAGGCTGGCGGAGCAGTGCAGAGACGCGTTGAACAGTCTGGGCGGCACGGTGAAGGTCACTCACCTTCAGGTTTTCAGGCATAGGGACATAGAAGGGAATGAGCGTGGTAACGGGGCGGGGCTCTGCTTTGCTCGGCAGCCCTTCGGCGGGTACAGTCGGTGTCTCACAGGCGGCTGTCAAGGGCGGAGTCTACTCGTACTAGGTAGTATCCGTGGATCTTAGATGCCGAAAGTTTACCAGATGTCCCAAGTCAAGGCGGATGTGGCCCGCTTATAACATACCCGAACACAAGAGCTTCTGGGCCAGACGCGCCTAAATGCATTCAAGATTCCGATGGTCTACACAGGGCACTGGCCCATAGGAGACCATGCCGCCAGGCTCGGCATACCCTACAATTCGCATTGCCGAAGCTGCGGAGAAGGGGGGGGGAGACCCTCATGCACTTTCTCTGCGATTGCCGAGCTGTGCTAGAGTCAGGCTATGGACACTGGGTAAATCATTCTTTGGGGACCTCAGAGAGATTTCTAGCTGCAGGGTGACAGAGCTGCTTCCTCTCATGAATACTACGGGCTAGCTCTGAAGATCCAAGCCGGCTGGACTCTCCCTTCCTGCTGTCAGAAGTTCGTGGCATCATAACGGCGCGCCACAGCGCTAATTGTGCTCCTCGGAGCAGCTACCGTGATTAAATACGAATCAAACTACGGAATATTTTCTTTCGATTTTAGCAAATTATTCCACATTTCAACCATAACTTTCTTGATAATTTGCTTACATATGAGTGGACGACACACATTTTTAATGAAAAATAAGAATGGATAATTGTAAAGGAGATTAAGTTTGCGTGAACATTCAATCTGAAAAATATTTCTTCTATTATCATAATAAAGTAATTATGTATTGTAGGTAGCGAAGCAACG